>NC_064835.1:7981869-9231869 GCF_024166365.1 Elephas maximus indicus | reverse complement strand
CGGACTTCATAAAAATTAGAAACTTGTGTGTGTCAAAGGTCAACATCAAGAAAGTGAAAAGACAACCCAGAGAATGGAAGAAAATATTTGCAAATCATGTATCTGATAAGGGACTTGTATCTAGAATACCTACAGATCTCTTACAACTCAATAATAAAAGAACAAATTACCCAATTAAAAAATGGATAAGGAGTCTGAAAGACATTTCCCCAAAGAAGATATACAAATGGACAATAAGCACATGAAAAGACACTTGACATCATTAGTCATCAGGGAAATGCAAATAAAAAAGACAGGGAGATACTACTTCATACCAACTACAACGGCTAGAGTCAAAAAGTAAGATAACAGTTGTAGGCACGGATATGGAGAAATTACAACCTTCATATACTGCTGGTGGGAATATAAAATGATAGAGCTGTTTTAGACAGAAGTCTTGTAGTTCCTTAAAAAATTAAACATAGACTTACCACATTACCCAGCAATTTCCCTCCTAGGTATATACCCAAGAAAAATGAAAACAAATTTCCACACAAAAACTTGTACAGGAATGTTTATAGCAGCAGCATTCATAATAGCCAAAAGGTAGAAACCACTCAAGTGTCTGTCAGCTGATGAATGAGTAAACAATACGTGGTATATCCATACAATGAAGATTATTCAGCCATAAAAAGGAAAGAAGTAGTGATACATCTACAACATGCATGAACCATAAAAATATTATGCTAAGTAAAAGAAGCCAGTTACAAAAGACCATTTATTATGTGATTCCATTCATATGAAATGGCTAGCACAGGGCATCTATAGAGACAGTACATTAGTGATTGCTTAGGGCAGGGAGGAAGGGGAAGGGAGGAGAGTGGGATGATAGTACTGGGTTTCTGTTTGAAGTGATGAAAATGTTTTAACATTCACTGTGGTGATGGTTGTACATATCTGTGACTGTACTAAAAACTAGTGAAATGTGTACTTTAAATAGGTGAGTTGTACGTTACATGAATTATATCTCAATAAAGCTGTTTAAAAAAAAGAATGAATGAGCTTGTGTGAATAATATCAACAATGCAAAGAGTAGGAATGAATCAAGGCTTATTAAAAAAAATCCTAGGAAAAACCAAGAACCACTGGAAAAGAGTGGGCTTTCTGCTTGAATTGAATGGTGAAAAACCAACAGATTATGGTGAGGGAAAAGACCCATCTACATTTTGGAATACAATCTTCAGACTAGAAAGAGTAGATAAAGCATGATTAATATATAATTAAAAACCCAAGATAGCTTTGTTGTTGTTGTTAGGTGCCGTCAAGTCGGTTCCGACTCATAGCGACCCTATGCACAACAGAACGAAACACTGCCCAGTCCTGTGCCATCCTTACAATCATTGTTATGCTTGAGTTCGTTGTTGAAGCCACTGCATCAATCCACCTCATTGAGGGTCTTCCTCTTTTCCACTGACGCTGTACTCTGCCAACCACGATGTCCTTCTCCAGGGACTGATCCCTCCTGACAACATGTCCAAAGTATGTAAGATGCAGTCTCGCCATCCTTGCCTCTAAGGAGCATTCTGGCTGCACTTCTTCCAAGACAGATTTGTTCCTTCTTTTGGCAGTCCATGGTATATTCAATATTGTTTGCCAGCACCACAGTTCAAAGGCATCAACTCTTCTTCGGTCTTCCTTATTCATTGTCCAGCTTTCACATGCATATGCTGTGATTGAAAATACCACGGCTTGGGCAAGGGGCACCTTAGTCTTTAGGGTGACATCTTTGCTCTTCAACACTTTGAAGAGGTCCTTTGCTAGCAAGTAGTAATAGAGAACGTACTTGCTTTCCCTCCTCTTTTCCCCTATTTTCCCCCTTACTTGCATCCCCTTCTTTTCTTTCCCTTCCTCTTTCTTCCTGGTTGGAGGAATCAGCATAGGGGGTCCTGAGGACAATGAGGAGGAGTATAGGGAGCTACGGGGAGAAGCATCAGGCCCAAGGATACAGGGTGAGGGTTGCTAGGGGTATAGAAGGGGGAGGCAAGATGTAGCCAGGCACTGAACGGGGGAGGTGGAGGCACATAAGTTAGTACTGAAGGACATGATTCACAGAGCATGGAATTTGCAGATCGAGGAGATGGCAAGCGTGGTTGGGAAATTGTTTACATTGAGGAAATAAATAAATTGATGAGCAGTTAAATATATTGAGCAGGTTATATATCGAGACTGATGAGACCCAAGTTTCTTATTGTTGAAGAAAGTATTTGTAAACATGAAAAGGATGAAGGATAGGAAGAGTCTCATGATATTGAATTAGAATTGGGCTTATTGGTGTGAACTCATTGTTTTTATAAGTAAGATGTAGTTATAAATACACGTAGTGTGCATGTGTATGTATACATA
This sequence comes from Elephas maximus indicus, assembly GCF_024166365.1. NCBI lineage: Eukaryota > Metazoa > Chordata > Mammalia > Proboscidea > Elephantidae > Elephas > Elephas maximus. Next base: position 9,229,487 of record NC_064835.1, on the reverse strand, counting down.
TATTCCTGTGTCTTTCTGATGGAAGAACCTAGAAGCAGTGACACGCAAGGAGCAGTGAGTGCCAATTAACCAGATTGTGTTTTTTAAATACCATCCTCCACTGAAAGGAGAAATGACTGATTCTAAGGCCAGGGCAGTGAAAGCACAAAATGAGCTTGGAAGTATTCAAAGAATGGTAGGACATGTCAGAAGGACACAGGAGTCACCTTGAAGAGGCTTCCACTGGCCAATTCTAGGACAGTTTGTACCTCAAGATAAATAATGATGGTAATGGAATACAATCTAATACAAACAAATAAGTGTTTAAGTTGTTGCTGGAGGAAGTGAGGCCATGAAGAAAATAAAAAAGAAGCTGTTTATGAAATAAGAAACAAATCAAGACAATAGTCTTATAAAAGCTGTGGGAAATGGGATTTTCAAAGGATCAGCATTAAATGTTTTGGAAAGGTCATGTGTGTTAAGGACCGAAAGGTAGCCTCTGAATTTATCACAAGGATATTTGTAGTGCCCTTATTAGAGCTATTTCACTAGCGTAATAGAAGTAGAAACCAGACTATAATGGGGTGAGGAGTGGATGAATCATGGCCCCTGGAAGTTTCTGCTGCAGGTGGAGGGGGGATTAGCAGGGAACGCTATCCTAGTGTTGTTGGCAGATTAAGAAACAAACTGCTGAAATTGGAGGAGAGGCAGCATCAAGATGGTGGAATAGCCAGATGCTTCCGGCAATCCCTCGTATAACAAAGACCTGAAAAAACAAGTGAAACAATTATATTTATGACAAGCTAGGAGCCCTGAACATCAAAGGCAAACTTAGAGAATGGACTGAGCGGCAGGGGGAGGGAGAGATGGATCAGACGCAGAGAGGAGTTGCTGGACCCGAATCGCCAGGATCCCTCAGGCACCATTCCTTGGAGTGGCTGCGGCAGGCTGGTAGTAGCGTTCAGCCGCATTTTCCTAAGGGAGACGCAGCTAGCTGCACAGCCTATTAAACAGGGTCTTCATCTACCCATGTCAGGGGCCTAAGGACTGGTAGCTCCATTCAGGTCACCCAGCCACCCGCGACAGGGGTCCAAGGATAACTCGTATCCCCAGTCCTTACAACCAAAAGCATTGGGTGCCCATGGTCCATCTGCAGAACCCACCGAAACTATACACTCTCGGGAAGAGGGATGTGCTTTCCTCAGAGTCACCTGGGGGATGATTCTCAGCCCCCTGCCTTGTTGAGAGCATGACCACCTGCTACAATCAGGTACCGGTACCTATACCAATCACCCCTGTCCTTCTAAGACTGTAGGACAGAGCCTGTACCACACACTTGTTGACCAGCTACCTGGACACCTGAGCTGAATCCATACAAGAAAAGTGAATGGATTCCTAGACTGATATACCTGATTACAGCTCTAGCCATCTAGCTTCAAAGGTGAAAATAATCAAGCTAGCTAACTCAAGCAACCCATTTGGGCATATTAAAACAAAACAAAGCAAGAAGCTACGATACAGTAAACAAACATAAAATAAACTAATGCAATAACGTATAAATGGCTCAGAGACAACCGTCAATATCAAATCACATAAACAGACCATGATCACATCAACAAGCTCTCAAAACAAAGAATCAAGGGATCTTCTAGATGAAAGTGCCTACCTGGAATTACCAGATGCAGAACACAAAAGATTAATATACAGAACCCCTCAAGACATCAGGAAGGAGATCAGGCAATATGCAGAACAAGCCAAGGAACACACAGATAAAATGGTTGAAGAAAATAAAAAGCTTATCCAAGAACATAATGAAAAATTTAATAAGCAGCAAGAATCCATAGAGATGGCAATCAGAAATTCAGAAGATTAATAATAAAATTGCAGAATTAGACAGCTCAATAGAAGGTCAGAGATGCAGAATTGAGGAAGTGGAAGGTAGAACTGGGGAGCTTGAAGATAAAGCACTTGGCACCAATATATTTGAAGAAAAATCAGATAAAAGAATTTTTAAAAAATGAAGAAAGCTTAAGAATCATGTGGGACTCTATCAAGAGAAATAACCTACAAGCGATTGGAGTACTAGAACAGGAAGGAATAACAGAAAATACAGAGAGAATTGTTGAAGATTTGTTGGCAGAAAACTTCCCTGATTTTGGGAAAGATGAGAAGATATCTATCCAAGATGATCATCGATCTCCACATCAGGTAGATTTAAAAAAAGAAAGTCACCAGGACATATTATAAGCAAACTTGCCAAAACCAAGATAAAGAATTTTAAGACCAGCTAGGGATAAACAAAAAGTCACCTATGAAGGAGAGTCCATAACAATAAGCTCAGACTGCTCGGCAGAAATCACGTGGGCAGGAAGGCAATGGGATGACTTATATAAAAAAATGAAGGAAAAAAATTGCCAGCCAAGAATCTTATATCCAGCAAGACTGTCTCTCAAATATGATGGTGAAATTAGGACATTTCCAAATAAACAGAAGTTTATAGAATTGGTAAAAACCAAACCAAAGCTACAAGAAATACTAAAAGAAATTCTTTGGTTAGAAAATCAATAATATCAGGTATCAACCCAAGACTGGAACACTGGACAGAGCAATCAGAGGTCAACCCAGACAGGGAAATCACAAAAATAAATCCAGATTAAAAAAATGCCCAAAACAGGGAAACAGCGATAGTATTATGTAAAAGGAGACAACTTTAAAACAAGAAAGAGGGACTAAGAAATGTAGTTACAGATCTTTCAAATGTAGAGGAAGACAAGGCGATAGAAAGAAATAAAAGTTAGGTTTAAACTTAGAAAAATAGGGATAAATATTAAGGTAACCACAAAGGAGACCAACCATCCTACTCATCAAAATAAAACACAAGAAAAAAATAGAGACTCAGCAGAAATAAAATCAACAACAACAAATGAGAGGTAAAGACAATATATACAGATAAACTACTCAGCATGAAAAATGAAGGGGGAAAAACAAACTATCAACAACACACAAAAAATAATCAAAATGACAGCACTAACCTTGTACCTATCCATAATTACTCTGAATGTAAATGGATTAAATGCACCTATAAAGAGATAGAGAGTGGCAGAATGGATAAAAAAAAAAAACACGATCTGTCTATATGCTGCCTACAAGAGACATACCTTAGACTTAGAGACACAAACAAACTAAAACTCAAAGGATGGAAAAAAATATATCAAGCAAAGAACAATCAAAAAAGAGCAGGAGTGGCAATATTAATTTCTGACCAAATAGACCTTAATGTTAAATCCACCACCAAGGATAACAGAGAACACTATATAATGATTAAAGGGACAGTATACCAGGAGGATATAACCATATTAAATATTTATGCATCGTATGACAGAGCTGCAAGGTAAGTGAAACAAACTGTAACAGCACTGAAAAATGAGATAGATAGCTCCACAATTATTGTAGAGTTAAACACACCTTTCAGTGAAGGACAGGATATCCAGAAAGGAGATCAATAAAGACATGGAAGATCTAAATCCCACAATCAACCAACTTGACCTCATAGACATACACAGAACACTCCACCCAGTACCAGCCAAGTATACTTACTTTTTTAGTGCACGTGGAACATTCTCTAGAAGAGACCACATATTAGGTCATAAAGCAAGCCTTAGCAGAATCCAAAACACTGAAATATTACAAAGCATCATCTCTGACCATAAGACCATAAAAGTATAAATCAATAAAAGAAAAAGCAGGGAAGAGAAATCAGACACTTGGAAACCGAACAATACCCTGTTCAAAAAAGACTGAGTTATAGAAGAATAAGGATGGAATAAAGAAATTCATAGAATCCAATGAGAATGAAAACTCTTCCTATCAGAACCTTTGGGACACAGCAAAAGCAGTGGTCAGAGGTCAATTTATATCAATACATGCACACATCCAAAAAGAAGAAAGGTCAAGATCAAAGAATTGTCCCTACAACTTGAGCAAAAAGAAAGAACAACAAAAGAAACCCTCAGGCACCAGAAGAAAGGAAATAATACAAATTAGAGCAGAATTAAATGAAATAGAAAACAGAAAAACAGTTGAAAGAATTAACAACACCAAAAGCTGGTTCATTGAAAAAATTAACAAAATTGATAAACCATTAGCCAAGCTGACAAAAGAAAAACAGGAGAGGAAGCAAATAACCTGAATAAGAAACAAGAGGGCCAATGTTACAACAGACCCAACTGTAATTAAAAAAATCATATCAGATTACTATGAAAAATTGTAGTCTAACAAATTTGAAAAGCTAGAGGAAAGGGATGAATTCCTAGAAACACACTACCTACCTAAACTAACACAGACAGAGGTAGAACAACTAAATAGACCCATAACAAAAGAAGAGATTGAAAAGGTAATCAAAAAACTCCCAACAAAAAAAAGCCCTGGCCTGGACGGCTTCACTGCAGAGTTCTATCAAACTTTCAGAGAAGAGTTAATACCACTAGTACTAAAGGTATTTCAAAGGATAAAAAAAGGACGGAATACTCTCAAACTCATTCTATGAAGCCAGCATGTCTCTGATACCAAAACCAGGTAAAGACACCACAAAAAAAGAAACTTACAGACCGATATCCCTCATGAACTTAGATGCAAAAATCCTCAACAAAATTCTAGCCAATAGAATTCAACAATATATCAAAAAAATAATTCACCATGACCAAATGGGATTCATACCAGGTATGCAGGGATGGTTCAACATTAGAAAAACAATTCATGTAATCCATTATATAAATAAAACAAAAGCAAGAAACACATGATTTTATCAATCGATGCAGAAAAGACGTTTGACAAAGTTCACAACCCATTCATGATAAAAAAAAAACTCAGCAAAATAGAAATAGAAGGAAAAGGGCATTTATACAAAGCCAACAGCCAACATCATCCTAAATGGAGAGAGTTTGAAAGCATTCCCCTTGAGATTGGGAACCAGACAAGGATGCCCTTTTCACCAGTCTTATTCAACGTTGTGCCTGTGGTCCTAGGCAGAGCAGTTAGGGTAGATAAAGAAATAAAGAGTATCGAGATTGGTAAGGAAAAAGTAGAAGTATCTCTATTAGCAGATGACATGATCTTATACACAGAAAACCCTAAGGAATCCTCAAGAAAACTACTGAAACTAATAGAAGAGTTAGCAGAGTATCGGGACACAAGATAAACATACAAAAGTGAGTTGGATTTCTCTCCACCAAAAAAAAAGAACATTGAAGAGGAAATCACCAAATCAATACTATTTACAGTAGCCCCCAAGAAGATAAAATACTTAGGAATAAATCTTAACAGAGATGTAAAAGACCTATACAAGGAAATCTACAAGACAGTAGTGCGAGAAACCAAAAGAGACCTACGTAAGTGGAAAAACATACCTTGCTCGTGGATAGGAAGACTTAACATTGTAGAAATGTCTATTCTACCAAAAGCCATCTATAGATACAATGCTATTCTGACTGATCCAAATTCAAGTGCCATTTTTTAACGAATGGAGAAACAAATCACCAACTTCATATGGGAGGGAAAGAGGCCCCGGATAAGTAAAGCATTACTGAAAAAGAAGAACAAAGTGGGAGGCCTCACTCTACCTGATTTTAGAACCTGTTTTACTGCCACAGTAGTCAAAACAGCCAGGTGTGGTACAACAACAGATACATAGACCAATGGAACAGAATTGAGCATCCAGACATAAATCCATCCACATACGAGCAACTGATATTTGACAGAGGCCCAAAGTCTGTTAAATGGGGAAAAGACAGTCTTTTTAACAAATGGTGCTGGCATAACTGGATATCCATCTGCAAAAAATGAAACAAGACCCATACCTCACACCATGCACAAAAACTAACTCCAAATGGATCAAAGGCCTAAATATAAAATCTAAAATAATAAAGAGCACAGAAGAAAAAAACAGGGACAATAATAGGAGCCCTCATACATGGCATAAATAGTATACAAAACATTAACAATAATGTAGGAGAGAAACCAGACAAATGGGGGCTCCTAAAAATCAAACACCTATGCTCTTCCAAAGACTTCACCAAAAGAGTAAAAAGATTACCTACAGAATGGGAAAAAGTGTTTAGCTATGACATTTCTGATCAGCGCCTGATGTCTAAAATCTGCATGATACTGGAAAAACTCAACTACAAAAAGACAAATAACCCAATTAAAAAATGGGCAAAGAATACAAACAGACACTTCATTAAAGAAGACATTCAGGTAGCTAACAGATACATGAGGAAATCCTCACGATCATTTGTTGATAGAGAAATGCAAATCAAAACTACAATGAGATTCCATCTCACTCCAACAAGGTGGCATTAATTAATCCAAAAAACAAGTTAATAAATGTTGGAGAGGTTGTGGAGAGACTGGAACACTTATGCACTGCTGGTGGGAATGTAAAATGGTACAACCACTTTAGAAGTCGATTTGGTGCTTCCTTAAAAAGCTAGAAATAGAACTACCGTATGATCCAGCTGTCCCACTCCTTGGAATATATCCTAGATAAATAAGAGCTTTTACACGAACAGATATATGCGCACCCATGTTTATTGCAGCACTGTTTACGATAGCAAAAATTTGGAAGCAACCAAGGTGCCCATCAGTGGGTGAATGGGTATATAAATTATGGTATATTCACACAATGGAATTCTACGCATCAATGCAGAACAATGATGAATCCTTGAAACATTTCATTACATGGAGGAATCTGGAAAGCATCATGTTGAGTGAAATTAGTCAGTTGCTAAACGACAAATATTGTATAAGACCACTGTTATAAGAACTTGAGAAATAGTTTGAACAGAGAAGAAAATATTCTTTGATGGTTATGAGAGGGGGCAGGGAGGTAGGGAGGGAGAAGCGTTTTCACTAAATAATAGATAAGAGCCATTTTAGGTGGAGGGAAAGAGAACACACTATACAGGAGGGGTCAGCATAACTAGTCTAAACCAAAAGCAGAGGAGTCTCCTGAATAAACTGAATACTTCGAAGGCCAGCGTAGCAGGGGTGGGGGTTTGGCGACCATGGTTTCAGGGGACATCTAAGTCATCTGGCATAACAAAATCTTCTAAAGTAACATTCTGCATTCTGCTCTGGAGAGTGACGTCTGGGGTCTTAAGCGGTAGGAAGTGGCCATCTAAGATGCATCAATTGGTCTAAGCCTACCTGGAGCAATGGAGAATGAAGAGCACCAAAGACACAAGGCAATTATGAGCCCAAGAGACAGAAAGGGCCACATAAAGCAGAGACTACATCATCCTGAGACCAGAAGAACTAGATGGTGCCCAGCTACAAACGACTGCTCTGAGAGGGAACATGACAGAGAACCCCTGAGGGAGCAGTGGGATGCAGAACCCAAATTCTTGTAAAAAGACCAGACTTAATGGTCTGACCGAGACTACAGAAGCACCCCAGTGGTCATAGTCCCCCAACCTTTTGTTAGCCCAAGACAGGAACCATTGCCAAAGCCAACTCTTCAGACAGGGATTGGACTGGACAGTGGGATAGAAAACGATACTGGTAAAGAGTGATCTTCTTGTATCAAGTAGACAAATGAGACTATGTTGGCATCTCCTGTCTGGATGGGAGATGGGAGGATGGAGGGGGTCAGAAGCTGGCTGAACGGACTCGAAAAGCGAGAGTGGAGGGAAGGAATGTGCTGTCTCATTAGGGGGAGAGCAGTTAGGAGTATATAGCAAGGTGTGTATAAATTTTTGTATGAGAGAATGACTTTATTTGTAAACTTTCATTTAAAGCACAATAAAAGTTAAAAAAAAAAAAAAGGAAACAAACTGCTTCATATGGTGGTTGGTTTCTTGATTCCAAACTCATTTTCAGGGCTGCTGAATGAGTTGTCATAATAGTTTTACCCTCTGTAGTGGTCACATCATATCTGGAATATGATTTTTTAGTTTTGAGTAACACATTGTAAAAGAGACATCTGTAGGTGGAATATAAGCAATATTTAGAATTGTTGGAGTAAGGAGTGGGTTTAAGAACACTTTTTAGGAGAGATAATGCTTGAACAGAGTCGATGGTAGAGTAAGGGATGGCTTTGAGGGAGAGGAGACCAGAGGTTGGGGGAGCAGTTAGGAGACAAATGTAACGAATCAGATGAGAGCTGAGGAGGGTCAGATAAGTAGTGACAACGGGGACAGAGAAAATGTATTATAGCTACAGTTCTAAAAGTTTAGCAGCAGCTTTAGTGGTTAAGAACGTTGATGGAGCCAGACTGCCTTGGTTCAAATTCTAACTCTACTACTTTTTATCTTTGTGAGCTTAGGCAAATTATTTAGCCCCTTTACCTTAGTTTCCTCATCTTTAAAATGAAGATAATAATAATGCATATCTCAAAGGGTTGTTATGAGTGTATGTAAGGTGTTTAGTCCACTCAGAAACTTGTACATGAATGTTCATAGCAGTATTACTCATAATAACTAAAAAGTGGAAATAAAAGTCCGTCCACTGATGAATGGGTAAATAAAGCGTGATATATCCATACAACAAAATATTGTTCAGTGAAAAAAAGGAATAAAGCACTGTTCACATGCTACAACATGGGTGAACCTTGAAAACGTGGTATTAAATGAAAGAACCAGATTCCATTTGTAAGAAATGCCCAGAATAGGCAAATCCATAGAGAAATAAAGCAGAGTAGTGGTTCTTAGGGAATGGTGGAGGGGAGAAATGGGACAAACCACTGATTGATAGTTTCTTTTTGGGGGCGGGGGGGTGGTGGTGGTAGATGGAAATGTACCAGAATTACATAGTGGTGATTGCTATAAAACATTGTGAACATATTAAAACAACTGAAGTGTACAATTTAAAATGGTGAATCTTATGTGAATTATACCTCAGTTAAAAAAAATTTTTTTTAATGGAAAAAAATATGTAGAATATCGCCTAGTATATAGTAAGCTCTCATTGGTAGCTACCATTATTTATGAAGTATAACTTTACAGGATTTGATAATAAGTTGAATGTTGAAGCTGAGAGAGATCAGGCAATCTGGGATAGTGACTGGCAAACCTTTTCTGTAAGGGCCCGGATAGGCTTTGCAGGCCGTAAGTCTCTGTCACAGATACTCAGCCTTGCCATTGTAGTGTGAAAACAGCCCTTGACAATACATAAACAAATGTGCGTGGCAATGTTCCAATAAAACGTTATTTACAAAAGCAGGCAACACTATGATTATACAAAAAAACGACTGAATTGTACACTTTAACAGGGTGAACTTTCTGGTATGTAAAATATATAAGTTGTTATTAAAAACAAAATAAAACAGATGGCAGGCTAGATTTGGCCCACGGGCTATAGTTTGCCAGTGCTTCATCTAGTGTAATTTCCAATTTTCTGGCTTGGGTGGTCTCGGTGAACATCTAGTTCAACTGGCATAATATAGTTTATAAAGAAAATGTTCTACATTTTACTTTGGTGAGCAGTGTCTGGGGTCTTAAAAGCCTGTGAGCGACCATCTAAGATACTGCACTCATCTAAGATACTCCACTGGTCTCACCCCTTCGGGAGCAAGGGCGAATGAAAAAAGCTAAAGACACAAGGGAAAGATCAATCTGAAGACTAATGAACCACAACTACCACAGCCTCCACCAGCCTGAGTCCAGTACAACTAGATGGTGCCCAGCTACCAGCGCTGACTGCCCTGGCAAGGCTCACTGTAATAGAGGGTCCCAGACAGAGCTGGGAAAAAATGTAGAACAAAATTCTAACTCAAAAAAGACCAGACTTACTGGCCTGACAGAGCCTGGAGAAACCCCGAGAGTGTGCCCCCCAGAGACCCTTTTAGCTCAGTACTGATGTCACTCCTGAGGTTCATCCTTCAGCCAAAGATTAGACAGGCCCATAAAACAAAATCTGACTAAAGGGGCGCAACAGTCCAGGGGCAAGGACTAGAAGGCAGGAGGGGACAGGAAAGCTGCTGATAGGGAACCCAAGTTTGAGAAGGGAGCGTGCTGACGTGTCACGGAGCTGGTAATCAGTATCACAAAACAGTACGTGTACTGTTAATGAGAAACTAGTTCTGTAAACCTTCAAGTAAAGTACAATAGTTAAAAAAAGAAAAAAAGAAGCCCATTTTTTCTGGCTTGGATTATTGGATTGGTAATAGTGCTACCAACAGAAATAGAAAATTGAAGGAAGAACACTAGCTCAAGGAGGGGAAAATAATAGTTTTGGGGAGAGAAGGTGTAGGTAACTACACTTGGCATTTTAGTATCTGTGGATTACAACTTAGAGATATATAAGAAATATTAGGTATGTAGTTTTGGAGTTCAGGATAAGTTTGGCTTAATATAAAGAGTTGGTGTAGTTACTGACATATAAATCGTATTTAAAATCAAGGTAGTAAATGAGATCATTCACAAGCTAAATTGTTAGCTTACAAGGGAAGTATAGAAAGAGCAAGGAAAGGGCTGAGGGGAAAAGCAGTATTAAAAGTAGTCAGAGAAATAAGGCCCAGCAAAAGAGACAAAAAAGGAAAAAAAAAACAGTCAAAGTGATAGGAGTATCAAAAGTAGAATGTTTATGCAAGTCAAAGGAGAGAGCTTTTCAAGGGGATAAGTTTTAAGTGCTGCAAAGAGGTAAAATAAAATAAAGTGTAGCACTAGCAACTAGGGAATCATTTGTGAGTTTGGTAAGGGAAGTGTCAATGGAATGATGAAATCAGAAGCCAGATTACAATATGTCAAAGAAGTGGAGCCTTTGAGTAAAGACTAGTATTTTGAGAAGCACACCTCTGAAGAAAAGAAGGGAAAGGACAGCAGGTAGAAGAGGAAGCAGGGTTGTAGGAAGATAATTCTCTATGGCCATCTCACATTTCTTCACATCCTGTGAGCAAGACACTGTCTGCTTTTGTCCCAGGCTGTCTTTTCAAGGATGTTTGTATAGTGAACAGCCTTGGAAGGTAACAGATAATGTCTCTCTCTGGAGCAAAAGGACAGGCACATTTACTGTCCATTACAAATGATTCAGGTTCCCTAAGTTCAGGGTTCCTCTCCTATAGTGCACACCTCTGTGTGTGCTGGTGTCACCTGGCCCTGTTCACATCACCCTGTGGGAATTAGAGCTTGGAGAGCTGAAGCAAATACGCTCATGCTGCTTGCTGTGCTCTGGATAATAAAGCTGTTTGTCTCTGACTCAAAGAAAGGTCTCATGTCTTCTTTCAGCATCCATGCACTTTGACAGGCTGAATTGTTAGCTTACAAGTAGGGTAAAATTTCAGACCCTTCATGGTGCTTGACAAGGACCAAGGGATGATTTTGTTTTGTTTAAATATGAGGCTTGATTTAGGTTGAGGTTTAGGACACAGTAGAGAGGAGGATGAGTTTGACAATAATCAATATGAAAAAGGTCATCAGTACAGCAAGATTCATAAGGAATGGGAAGAGACTGAGTTATGAGCTCAGTTGGAAGGGATTAACCTTTCACACTAAGAAAAGTAGATGGTAAAGTTTAAAAGAGTGTGAAGTAAGGTACTTCAAGCCTTTCATCTAATTTTCTAGGAGGAAATTTCTAAGAGTTAAGGGTGGGAGGACAGAAACCTGAATGAGGGTGGAGAAAGTGAACTTAATTGCTTGGGAAGAATCAGAGAGGGAGCTGATCGAAGACATCCATAAGAGTTGATTAAAAGCCTCAAACCCAATGCCATCGAGTCAGTTCTGACTCATAGCGACCCTATAGGACAGAGTAGAACTGCCCCATAGGGTTTCCAAGGAGCACCTGGTGGATTCAAACTGCCGACCTTTTGGTTAGCAGCTATAGCTGTTAACCACTACACCACCAGAGTTTCCTTAAAAGGCCCTAATGGTAGGGAAAACATTACAGAGGATTCAATGATATTTTTCGCCCCAGCAGTGCTCAACTACCTGTGTGTAGAATGGGAAGAAACCAGAGAACTGGACTGATACAGCGTTTGGCACTTACAGGACATGCAAAGAAGAAAGAAAAGATACGTGGCAAGGGAATTGAAGCCACTAGCAAGAAAGTAATTAATATGGTTGATTTAGGCTAAATGGGGTGTGGGTAGGGGAGCAACTGGGACCAGGATGAGTGCTTTTAAATAGGAGGATACTAGAGGTCTAAATGAAGTTAAAAAAAGCAAATGTGTTGGGCATAAGAGAGTCATAGAGAGACAAGTTTAAAGCTGCACTACTCAGCATAATAGCCACTGACCATGTGGACTATTGCATAATTGAAATGTGGCTAGTGTAACTGAGAAACTGCATTTTTAATTTAATTTTAAATGGAAAAAAAAAAAAAAACCTTTGTCTATTCTACTTTTCTATTAAATACAACTCCGTTATTTTAGTAGTACTACATTTCACTTTGGAGTCCTGGTGGCGCAGGGATTAAGAGCTCGACTGCTAACCAAAAGGTCAGCAGTTCAAATCCACCAGCCGCTCCTTGGAAACCCTGTGGGGCAGTTCTGTGCTGTCCTATAGGGTCTGCTATGAGTCCAAATGGACTCCATGGCAACAGGAACATTTCACTTTAACTGTTTACCGTCTGGATTGCGATGTGCTGTCAGTGTCAAATACGCACCAGATTTTGAACACTTAGTACCAAAAAAGGAAGACCAGTTAAAATGACTTAATTCCTTGGGAAGAATCAGAGAGGGAGCCGATCGAAGACATCCATAAGAGTTGATTAAATTTTAGTTATTCAAATTTATGTACCAACCACTAAGGCCAAAGATGAAGAAACTGAAGATTTTTCTCTGCTTCTGCAGTCTGAAATTGATCAAGCATGCAATCAGGATGCATTGATAATTACTTGTGATTGGAACGCGAAAGTTGGAAACAAAGAAGAAGGATTGGTAGTTTTAAAATACGGCCTTGGTGATAGAAGCGATGCTGGAGATTGAATGATAGAATTTTGCAAGACCAGCGACTTCCTCATTGCAAATACCTTTTTTCACCTCAACGACGACTATACACATGGACCTCACCAGATGGAACACACAGGAATCAAATCGACTACATCTGTGGAAAGAGATGATGGAAAAGCTCAATATCATCAGTCAGGACAAGGCCAGGGGCCGGCTGAGAAATAGACCATCAATTGCTCATATGCAAGTTCAAGCCTAAGCTGAAGAAAATCAGAGGAAGTCCACGAGAGCCAAAATACAGCCTTGAGTATATCCCACCTGAATTTAGAGACCATCCCAAGAATAGATTTGACACATCGAACACTAATGACCAAAGACCAGGTGAGCTGTGGAATGACATCAAGGACGTCATACATGAAGAAAGGAATAGGTCATTGGAAAGACAGGAAAGAAAGAAAAGGCCAAGATGGATGTCAGAAGAGACTCTGAAACTTGCTTTTGAACGTTGAGCAGCTAAAGCAAAGGGAAGAAATGATGAAGTAAAAGAACTGAACAGAAGATTTCAAAGGGCAGCTCTAGATGACAAAGTAAAGTATTATAATGATATGTGCAAAGAGCTGGAGATAGAAAACCAAAAGGGAAGAACACTCTTGGTGTTTCTCAAGGTGAAAGAACTGAAGAAAAAATTCAAGCCTCGAGTTGCAGTAATGAAGGATTCAACAGGGAAAATATTAAACGACTGAGGAAGCATCAAAAGAAGATGGAAGAAATACACAGAATTAGTCGATGTTCAACCATTTCAAGAGGTAGCATATGATCAGGAACCGATGGTACTGAAGGAAGAAGTCCAAGCTGCACTGACTGCATTGGCGAAAAACAAGGCTCCAGGAATTGACGGAATATCATTGTGATGTTTTAACAAACAGATTCAGTGCTGCAAGTGCTCACTTGTCTATGCCAAGAAATATGGAAGACAGCTTCCTGGCCAGCTGACTGGAAGAGAGCCATATTTATTCCTATTCTCAAGAGAAGTGATCCAACCGAATGTGGAAATTATAGAACAATATCACTAGTTTCACACTCAAGCAAAATTTTGCTGAAGATCATTCAAAAGCGGCTGCAGCAGTATATCGACAGGGAAGTGCCAGAAATTCAGGCTGGTGTCAGAAGAGGATGTGGAACTGGGTGTATCATTGCTGATGTCAGACGGATCCTGGCTGAAAGTAGAGAATACCAGAAGGATGTTTACCTGTGTTTTATTGACTACACAAAGGCATCCAACTGCGTGCATCATAACAAATTACGGATAACATTGTGAAGAACGGAAATTCCAGAACGCTTAATTATGCTCATGAGGAACCTTTACATAGATCAAGAGGCAGTTGTTCAGACAGAACAAGGGGATACTGAGCCGTTTAAAGTCAGGAAAGGTGTGTGTCAGCGTTGTATCCTTTCATCATACCTATTCAATCTGTATGCTGAACAGATAATCCAAGAAGCTGAACTATATAAGAAGAGCGGGGCATCAGGATTGGCACAACCTTGCTTGCTGAAAGTGAAAAGGACTTGAAGCACTTACTAATGAAGATCAAAGACCACAGCCTTCAGTATGGATTACACCTCGACATAAAGAAAACAAAAATCCTCACAACTGGACCAGTAAGCAACATCATGATAAACGGAGAAAAGATTGAAGTTGTCAAGGATTTCATTTTACTTGGATCCATAATCAACACCCATGAAAGCAGCAGTCACAAAATCAAAAGATGCATTGCATTGGACAAATGTGCTGCAAAGGACCTCTTTAAAGTGTTGAAGAGCAAAGATGTAACCTTGAAGGCTAAGGTGCACCTGACCCAAGCCATTTTCAGTCGCATCATATGCATGTGAAAGCTGGACAATGAATAAGGAAGACTGAAGAAGAATTGACGCCTTTGGATTGTGGTGTTTGCAAAGAATATTGAATATACATACCATGAACTGCCAAAAGAAGGAACAGATCTGTCTTGGAAGAAGTACAGTAGGTGTGCTCCTTAGAAGCGAGAATGGTGAGACTCAGATGTACTTGGGACATGTTATCAGGAGGGACCAGTCTTTGGAGAAGAGCATCATGTTTGGTAAAGTACAGAGTCAGCGGAAAAGAGGAAGACCCTCAACGAGGTGGATTGACACGGTGGCTGCAACAATGGGCTCAAGTATAACAATGATCGTAAGGATGGAACGGGACCGGGCAGTGCTTCGTTTTTTTGTACATAGGGTCACTATGAGTCCGAACTGACTCAACGGTACCTAACAACAATAATACCAAAAAAGAAGGTAAAATATCTCATTGATAGTTTCTTATATTGATTACATGTTGAAATGATTACATTTTTGATGTATTGTGTTAAATAAAATAAATTATTGAAATTAATGTCAAACAGTGATTTTTTAACTTTTTAATATTACTACTGGAAATTTTTAAATTTTCATGTATGACTCACATATTTTTATTGGACAATGCTGATCTATAAGGCTATGATGGAGAGGAACAGTTTACTATTGGAGTTTAGGATTTCAGAGGTAGAAGAATCTCAAGTGAAAACAAATCCAAGATGTGGCCATGGCGAGAGTTGCTGGAGTTTTGTCGGAGTTATAAGTCACTGGAGAAAAAGAGATTCAAGGAACCGTGAGACTGAGTTGTCAAATAGGTTATCCTCATGGATGTTGAAATTGTCTTGGTGACTGGCAGAATCTGGGTGGAACAGTAGACTGTAAACTAGGTTTTTGTGTTTTTGTTAAATGTGAAAGCAAAAAAGGTAGATGTCCAAGAATATACTATAGTAGCCTGAAGCTGGTGGGGACCTAGGAGAGCTTTAATTACTTCTTAACCCCTCGTGGAGTATTGCCCTTTTTTTCTTCAAGAGGCCTGTAAAGGCATAGATAGCCTCAGAGGAAATGGGTGGAAGAATGATTGGGGCATCAGGACACAAGCTGTAAAAGCCCTGCCCTTTGCCACGTTGGCTCTTACTCAACTTCCATGACACATCTCTGTGAATTCTGTCCTGATTTTGCCAGGTAAATAATTGCCTTTTTCCTCCTCACCGTGAACATCGCCTCTACTATAGCAAATGTATAGTAACTTTTGTGTTTCTATGTCTGTCATTTACTAATACTGTTTTTGTTAGTTGCTGTTGAGTCCATTCCGACTCAGCAAACCCATGTGTGCAGAGTAGAATTGCTCCATAAGGTTTTCAAGGCTGTGACCTTTTGGAAGCTGATCACTAGGCCTGTCTTCCCAGGCACCTCTGGGAAGGTTTGAACTGCCAACGTTTTGGCTAGTAGTCAAACACTCAATCATTTGTGCCACTCAAGGACCCCTTAGTAATAATACTAGACTAGATAATTTAGACTCTAGTCCCTTGATCTGTAACTTTTCTAACTGGTGGTTCTTTTGCTAAACCCTCCTCATCTTCCCAACCTCTAAATGTTAGAGTACTCCTAGGCTCAATCCTTGGACCTCTTTTCTGTGCACGTCCACTCCCTACTTGATTTTCTATGATCCATTCAGCTGTTGCCTCCAGCCCTGGCCTCGCCCCTGAACACAAATTTATATATCTAGCTTTTTACTTGACACCTGCACTTGGATATCTACTAGACACCTCAATCTTAACATATGCAAAACTGCAGTTTTGATTTCTACTTAACTTTCTCTTTTTATCAGTTTTCCCTGTCTCAGTAGTAGCAACTCCATTCAGTTGCTCAAACAAAAAAACTTTTATAGAACCATGTTTGATTTCTCATTTTCTCTCACATCTTATGCCAAATCCATCAATAAATCTTGGTGACTGTACCTTCAGAAATATGCTGAATTTGGTCATTTATCACTACCTCCAAAAAAAAAAAAAAAAAAAAAAAAATTTTTTTTTCTTTCCACCGCTAGCAACCTGTTCTAAGCCACAGCCATTCTGTCACAAGAATTATTGCAATAGCTTCCTAACCAGTCTCCCTGAATCTTCCCTGACTTCTCCATTGCAGTTAGAGTGATTCTTGTAAAATACAAGTAGAATCTTACCATTCAGTTACTTCTGTTGTCATCCCGTCTTATTCAGAATAAATCTAAAGTTCTTATTATGGCTTGCATAATAAGGTATATATAATCTTATCTCCAGCTACCTCTCTGACTTCAGCTCCTAGCACTCTTCCCCTTGTCACATTGACATCTGTTACTTATTCATTATACCCTCCAGTATGTTCCTACTTTATGGCCTTCATATATTCCATTCTTACTTATGGAATACTCTTCTCCCAGATATCCACACATCTTACTCCCTCACTTCTTTCAGGCCACTTATCAGATGTTACCTCAGAGAGGTCTTTGCTAGCCATGCTATAT
This sequence comes from Elephas maximus indicus, assembly GCF_024166365.1. Lineage (NCBI taxonomy): Eukaryota > Metazoa > Chordata > Mammalia > Proboscidea > Elephantidae > Elephas > Elephas maximus. The sequence continues at coordinate 9,212,253 of NC_064835.1, read as the reverse complement.
AAACTCTCACTCCTTCTACTGGCCTACTCTCCTACTGCTTTCCTGGCTTTATTTTTCTTCCTGATTCTTATCACCAACAGACATGCATTTATTTGATTATTGTCTTACCTCACTAAAATATAAGCTTCATGAGAGTAAAGGATTTGTCTTTTTTGATCCCTGCTAAACCTCTATTTAAACCTCTACTTCTTAGAACAGTGCTGGCAGAGAATACACGCTCAATAAATATTGATTGATTGGTGGAATGAAAGGCTCTATGGGTGAAAGAATGTCACTCGACTGTGACATTAAACTCTTACTTATCTGTTTTCTTTGTATAATGCATTGTCTAACATATCATAGGCACTCAGTAAATTTATTTCCTGTGTCACTATGAGATGAAACCAAGTCAAGCTTGGAATTCACTTTAGTCCATAACATATTTTAGTTAAATGATTTTTTGACATGGGAGAGAAACACCTTTTGGTTTCATGGGTAACTACTAAGAGATCATGGAGATTGTTAATTCTAAGCGATATAGATATAGTAAAAAAGTAGGCTTCAATAAATGGTTATTGAATGAGCATTTATGACTCATTCAATTAATTTATTGAGATAATTATTGCATACTGGGCCTGTTTTAATTTTATAAGCAAAACTGAGAAACTGGTTAATTTTGTAAACTACTAAACTATTTTAAACTTTCACAGTAAGATTTTTTTAGATATACATCCCCAGACTTCCCACTGGAGATGATAAAATTATAAATCTATAGTACTCTATCCAGAAAAGTTTTCTGAATTCTAGGTAGAACTCATGGGCAATTAAAATAAATTGCTATTTTAACAGGAGTCCGTTGAAATGTGCGTGATTTGTTATGAACATTCTCAGTATCTTAAAAATAACCTTTCCTCATGGTGCCAACAGGTATGGAACCTGGAACTTCTCACAAAGCCATTTATTGATAAAAAAAAGACTGACTAAGATGGCAGGGAATTGGAAAGGCTGAATTGCATAATGTTTGTCTACCAGCTATTGTGTTAAATGTTTCGTGTAATTTCACCTTGTGACCCTCCTAGATATTTGGGAACACTAACATATTTATTGAACACACATAATGTTCTAGGTTTTATTTATTTTTTACGTTTTCCTCCTTTAATCCTCACAACATTCTGTGTATCTTTATAACTAAAATATTTGTTTTCTCACTAAATTATTTACTCACTTTGACTATAAGAACTAGCTATTTTCCAAAGGAGAATGAAGAACACCAAAGATATAAGGTAAATATGAGCCCAAGAGACAGAAAGGGCCACATAAACCAGAGACTACATCAGCCTGAGACCAGAAGACCTAGATGGTATCCAGCTACCACTGATGACTGCCCTGACAGGGAACACAACAGAGAATCCCTGATGGAGCAGGAGAATAGTGGGATGCAGACCTCAAATTCTCGTAAAAAGACCAGGCTTAATGGTCTGACTAAGACTAGAGGGACCTCGGAGGTCATGGTCTCCGGACCCTCTGTTAGCCCAAGACTGGAACCAATCCCGAAGCCAACTCTTCAAACAGGGATTCGACTGGACTATAAGATAGAAAATGATACTGGTGAGGAGTGAGCTTCTTGGCTCAAGTAGACACATGAGACTATGTGGGCAGAGAGAGAGACTGGGAGATTCCATTTTTTAAGGCTTTTTATTATAATCATTTTCAAACCTATACAGAAGGAAAGACAATAGTATAATAAACCTAGATGTACTCATCACTCAATTTTCTCTAATATATAAGAATTTTAAAAAACATAACCATGACACTGTTCTCAAGGTCACTAGTCCTGTGCTTAGCTGTTAAATTCATCTAATAAATTCTTAATTTCAGACATTTTGCTGTTTTAGAATATAGCTTTTATACATTTTAGAGATTCTGATTCTCTTAAAATATTCCATCTTTTTATCTTTTCTGTACATATTTTACTGTATTTTCTTTAACATATTAGTCTTTTCTTTTGAAGTCCTTGCCTGCTAACACTAACAATTGAATCAGCTCTGAGCCTGCTTCTTTTGATTTTAATCTCTTGATTTTTGGTCACTTTTTCTGCTTCTTCCATGTCCTATAGTTTTTTCATTCTATGCTGGATATTAAGGATAATGTGTTGTACTCATTCTGGATCCTGTTATCTTCTTTAGGGTTGAGTTTGTTCTGGCAGGCAGTTAATATTAGGTGAATCATCTTGATCCTGCCAAGGCTTGATTTTTAGGCTTGATAAGGATGGTTCTGTTTCAGTTTTGCCCTCCCTCTTATGGTGTAGCTCTTACTCCCAGGGTGTAATGTACTGGCTCTCAACTAAATGCCCAGAATTTTCCCCAAGGTCTCTCCTTTTATGCTGAGCCTGGACTCCAGCACCTCCTGAGCACTGTGTATGTAACCTCTGAAAATTTTTGTTTAGCTTTCATTTTCCCAGCAATTGTTTTCCACTAGGCCTTTGTTTCAGTTACCTAGTGCTGCTACAACAGAAATGCCATAAGTGGATGGCTTTAACAAATACATTTTTTTTTTTTTCCTCACAGTTTAGGAGGCTAGAAGTCTGAATTCAGGGCAGTTGCTCTAGGGGAAGGTTTTCTCTTTCTGTCTGCTCTGGAGAAAGGTCGTTTTCTCTTTAGCTTCTGTTTCCTGGTTCCTTGGAGAACTCTGTGTGACTTGGCATCAATCTTTCTACTCTCTCTGCTTACCTAATCTGCTCTCTTGTAAATGATTGACTAAAGACCCACACTACACTAATCCTGCCTCATTAACAAAACAGAAAACTCATTACCAAGTGGGATTATAATAACCATAGGCATAGAGGTTAGGATTTGTAACACATATTTTTGGGGGACACAATTCAATCTATAACAGCCTCCCAGAGTCTTCACTTTGCACATGCGCAGCTTGGAAGTTGACCAAGAACCTGAGGTGGAATTTCTGTGCTAATTTTTGATGCCCCTTCTCTACTTCTGCATCCTCTGTCATGCTGCCACGTAACTTCTAACTACCTCAGCAGCCGCTAACTCTGATCTCTGTTTCCTACACCCTAACCACTTCTCTTTGCTTGGACTCGGTTTCCCCAGGTTTTAATGGGTAAATGTGGAACTCCTTCTTGTGCATACTTTCTCTGGAGGATCATAGTCCTGTGTTGGTTTATTGCCTGATGTTTGCAAACAGTCCAACTTTTACAGTTGTTCAAAGTAGAAGAATAAATCTAATACTAGCTACTCCAACATGTAATAATATCATAATACCATTCTTATACCCAACAAAAATTACAGTTCCTTATTATCATCTAATAGCCAGAGCAAGTTTAGTTTTCCCCAGTTGTTTCAAAACACCTTTTTATAGTTTGTTCAAATCACGAGCCAGTGAGGTCCACGCACACATTAATTTGATATGTGTCTTAAATATTTTGAAATCTCTAACAGCCCCTCTCCCTCCACCTTGTACCCTGCAAACAGTTTTTTTTCATGCCATTTATTTGTTGAAGAAACTGGGTTATGTGTCCTGTAAAATTTCCTACATTGCAGATTTGGTAGATCATATCCATATGGGTTGCTATGTGTCAAATCGACTCTGCAGCAGTGGGTTTGGTTTTGGGGTATCCTTGTGATGTCATTTAATATGTTCCTCTAGCTCACTGTATGTAAACTGGTAGTTACATGTAAGTATTTGGCTAAATATTGCCTCCCCCCCGACACTTTTTTTTCCGAGAATACTTCATAGTCTTGCTAATACATGACAACATCACATCAGGAGACACTTGATGTTTGTTTTTCCTGTAGGTTTGGATATTGTTCACCATCTCTTAACAAAGTTTTTCATCAATCTTTGACCTAATGTTTTAGCCACCCTTATTATTTAGTTGCCTAGATACATTGTTTCATTAGGAGTTACAAAATGGTAATTTTCTAATTCTCTTTTTCTACATTACTAGCTGTAATTCTTTTCTAAAGAACTTTGCCTTATAAACTATATAGAAACTTGTAGAGATAGATCCTTCAGTATTGCAACTCAAGGCTTGAATTTTCTCTTTAGTTCTTTCAGCTTAAGAAATGCCGAGCGTGTTCTTCCCTTTTGGTTTTCTAACTCCAGGTCTTTGCACATTTCATTATGATACTTTACTTTGTCTTTTTCAGCTGCCCTTTGAAATCTTTAGCTCTTTTACTTCATCATTTCTTCCATTTGCTTTAGCTATTCTGTATTCAAGAGCAAGTTTCACAGTTTCTTCTGGCATCCATTTTGGGCTTTCCTTTCTTTTTAATGATCTTTTGCCTTCCTGATGTATGATGTCCTTGATGTCATCCACAACTTGTCTTCAGCCATGAGTGTCCAATGTTTCAAATTTGTTCTCGAAATGGTCTTTAAATTTAGATAGGATATACTCAAAGTCGTGCTTTGGCTCTCGTGGATTTGTTTTAATTTTGTTCAGTTTCACCTGGAACTTACATATGAGCAATTGATGGTCTGACCCATAGTCAACCCCTGGCCTTGTTCTGACTGATGATATTGAGCTTCTCTACCGTCTCTTTTAACAGATGTAGTCAATTTGATTCTAGCATATTCCATCTGGCAAGGTTCATGTGTGTGGTTCCCATTTATGTTGTTTAAAAAAGGTATTTGTGGTGAGTAAGTTGTTGGTCTTGCAAAATTCTGTCATTGATCTCTAGCCTCGAGTTGCAATATTGAATGATTTTATGAGCAAAATATTAAATAATACAGGAAGCATCAAAAGAAAATGGAAGGAGTACATACAGTCAGTGTACCAAAAAGAATTAGTCAACATTCAGCCACTTCAGGAGGTAGCATATGATCAAGAACTGATGGTATTGAAAGAAGTCCAGGCTGCACTGAAGACATTGGTGAAAGACAAGGCTCCAAAAATTGACAGAATACCAATTGAGATGTTTCAGCAAATGGATGCAATGCTGGAAGTGCTCACTTGTCTATGCCACGAAATTTGGAAGACAGCTACCTGGCCAACCGACTGGAAGAGATCCGTATTTGTGTCCATTCCAACAAGAGGTGATCCAACAGAATGTGAAAATTATCAAACAATATCATTAATATCACACAGAAGTAAAATTTCGATGAAGATAATTCAAAAACGGTTGCAACAGCACATTGACAGGAAACTGCCAGAAATTCAAGCCAGATTCAGAAGGGGGCGTGGATATCATTGATAATGTCAGATAAACCTTGGCTGAAAGCAAAGAATACCAGAAAGATGTTTTCCTGACTTTGCAAAGGCATTCAACTGTGTGGATCATAATAAGTTATGGATAACATTGTGAAGAATGAGAATTTCAGAACACTTAATTGTGCTTATGCAGAACTGTACATAGACCAAGAGGTAGTTGCTCAAACAGAACAAGAGGATACTGTGTAGTTTAAAATCATGAAAGGTGTGCATCAGGGCTGTACCCTTTCACCATGCTTGTTCAGCCTGTATGTTGAGCAGATAATCTGAGAAGTTGGATTATATGAAGAAGAATGGGGCATCAGGATTGGAGGAAGACTCATTAACAGCCTTCCATATGCAGATGACATAACCTTGCTTGCTGAAAGTGAAGAGGACTTCAAGCATTTACTGCTGAAAATCAAAGACTACAGCCTTCAGTATGTGTTATGGATTGAATTATGTCCCCTCAAAATGTGTGTCAACTAGGCCATGATCCCCACTACTGTGTGGTTGTCCCCCATTTTGTAATTTAATATAATTATCCTATGTGTTATGAATCCTAACTGCGATGATGTTAATGAGGCAGGATTAGAGGCAGTTAAGTTCATGAGGCAGGACACAATCTACAGGATTAGGTTGTATCTTCAATGTCTTTTGAGATATAAAAGCAAGCAGAGGAGAGTGAGACCTCATTACCACCAAGCAAGAAGAGCCAGGAGTGGAACACATCCTTTGGACTTGTCCCTGTGCTGAGAAGCTCCTAGACCAGAGGAGGGTTGATGACAAGGACCTTCCCCAAGATCTGACAAGAGAGAAAGCCTTCCCCTGGAGCCGGTGCACTGAATCCAGACTTCTAGCTATGAGTCAGAATCAACTCAACAGCAATGGGTTTTTTTTAAGCGGTGAAAGAATTTGTTTGTTAAAGCCATCCCCTTGTGTATTTCTGTTATAGCAGCACTAGATAACCAAGACAGTATGGATTATACCTCAGCATAAAGAAAACAATCCTCACAAGTGAACCAATAAACAACATGATGATAAATGGAGAAAATATTGAAGTTGTCAAGGATTTCATTTTACTTAGATTCACGACTGATGCCCATGGAAGCAACACTCAGAAAATCAAACCATGTATTGCTTTGGCAAATCTGCTGCAAAAGACCTCTTTAAAGTGTTAAAAAGCAAAGATGTCACTTTGAAGACTAAGATGCGCCTGACCCAAGCCATGGTATTTTCAGTCACCTTATATGCATGTGAAAGCTGGACAATGAATAAGGAAGAACGAAGAAGAATTGACACCTTTGAATTATGATGTTGGTGAAGATTATTGAATATACCATGGACTGTCAGAAGAACGAACAAATTTGTCTTGGAAGGAATACAGCCAGAATACTCCTTAGAAGGGAGGATGGCGAGACTTTGTCTGAATTACTTTGGACATGTTATCAGAAGAGACCAGTCCCTGGAGAAGGACATCATGCTTGGTAAAGGAGAGGGTCAGCCAAAGAGAGGAGGGCCTTCAATGAAATGGATTGACACAGTGGCTGCAACAATGGGCTCAAACATAGCAACAATTGTGAGGATGGTACAGGACTGGGCAGTATTTCATTCTGTCGTACATAAAGTTGCTATGAGTAGGAACTGACTCCACGGCACGTAACACCTAGCAACAACAGCAACATAGAGATAGATAAATAGCTGCCAACAAGTTGACTGACTCATTGCAACTTTGTGTCATCCTCATAACTGCTGGCGTGTTCCAGCCCATCATTGTGGCTGCTGTGCCAGTCTGCCTCATCTTGGCCTCCCTTGCCCTTGTAGGCCCTCTACTTCAAAAACAACATCCTCTTCCACTGATTGATCCCTCCTAATGGCATGTCTGAAGCAAGTGAGTCAGACAGTGTTCTAGTGTGATCCATAGGGCTTTCATTGGCTAATTTTCAGAAGTAGATAGTCTGTTTTTTTTTTCTAGTCTGTCTTAGTGTGCAAGCTCTGCTGAAATCTGCCCTGGTTGACCCTGCTGTTATCTGAAATACTGGTGGCATAGCTTCCAGTATGACACCAATGTACAACGACCACGGTTCAACAAACTAACAGAAGACAGGTGGTTTAAAAACTATAGGAAAGGCAAAATAATTGCTTGATTCTTTTCCTTTATGTATCAACTTTCAGAATAATGAACTGGTACCCTAGCAATCTCCACTGGTGGCCAGTGAAGTTGATTTTATTTGTTTGTTTTGTAATATTGTTGTGAATGCATAGATTTTAATATATTCTAAGTGATTTAATCCATTGAAGTCATTATTCCTTTGATGCAAAATTTTCATTTAGCCAATGGAAGCCTCTTCAAGTTGACTCTTTTGTACTTTTAAACCCAGTAGTCTGATCACTTCCTTGCTTTCAGACAAGATGTCCCAGATTATCTAGAACATTTTCTGTCACAGATCTGGAGTCAGACATTTCTCCAAGGAGCTCTATTGCCTTCGATTGAGAAAATGGCATTTAGAGACTAGAATCTGGGCATTAGGATGCTCATTATTACTACTGGGTTGCCATTGCTTATAGGCCTTTATGGGAGACAGAGTTAGGAAATACATATTTTTTTTAGAGAGAGAAAAGCAAATCACGAAGTTATACTGACATTTCATTTGAAATTTAAGATTTTATAGTTTTTACTTAACTTCTTGAATTTATATATTGTTATGTCATTTCTCTTGTGCTGAAAATTTTGTTTCCAAATGACTTTGATATAATTACCTACTTGATATGAGTGAGAGATTTATTGATTCAAAACAATACTGGTAATACCAACAATGAGGAGACTACTATATCTTTTTGTCTTTAGGAAGTATCTCATTAAGGATGTGTAGGCAAAGTACCATGTTTCATTGTCACTTTAAGAAGTTCTTTTCTGATTATGTCACCAACTTTACGTATAGTTAGGTTAATCTTTTTTCCAGTTTGTTTTCAATTTTTAGAAGTTACTTTTTCTTCTGTTCGATTCAATTCCAAATTATTTTCCATATGTAAATCATTACATGTTTCCAAGGTTGAAGCTGTAAAACAGGATATTTTCAGACAGGCCTTGCTTCCACCCCTTTTCTATCCCTCTGTAATTTGCCATTCTTATAAGGTTTTCATTTAACATTATTACTTTTGGAAAAATATTAACAAGCACATGCACACGTGTGCACACACATACCCATTTGCATTTCCCCTTCCTTCCTCCTCAAATGGAAGCATATTATTCTTCTATACCTTGCAGGGATTCATGAATAGAAGCCCATTCATGGGCCAAGAATCCCTGGCGTAGAAGGGAATACATACATGCTCAGAAATAACTGCAGTATAATATGTTCACTGATGTGATAGTGGTACATAGAATAAACATGATTAAACACAAATTATGGAACAGGTCTTTTAAGGGGGAAACCCGGGTGGCGTAGTGGTTAAGTGCTACGGCTGCTAACCAAAGGGTCCACAGTTTGAATCTGCCAGGCGCTCCTTGGAAACTCTGTGGGGCAGTTCTACTCCGTCCTATAGGGTCGCTATGAGTCGGAACCAACTCGACAGCGCTGGGTTTTCTGGGTTGGGAGTACATTAGGGCAAATTTTAGAGAAATGACCTTTGAGCTGGGTTCTGAAGGCTTGCATTCAGGTGAGAGTAGGGTGGGGATGGGGGTGAGGGAGAGAAGAGCAAACAGGCATTCCAGCCAGAAGCAAAAGACTGAACAAGGTGTACATCTGGTAAAACTGTAAATACAGTAAACCATGTTTAAGAGTTAAAACTGAGTCTTGTGGGACGATGGGATTTTATTGAAAAATTATAAGTAGAGGAATGACTGATCAAAAGAGATGTTTTAGAAAGATGACTGGTGATGTTGCAAAAGATGTTTGGGGAGAGAGGAAGATGAGAGACTGTAAATAATAGGCCAGGTGAGCAATCACAAGGCCTGGATTAGAGGTAGTATTAAAAAAGATAGAGAGGAAGAGACATATTGTTGAAATTTAAGAAAACTTACTACACTTTGCACATGACTGGATGTTAGGAGTGAGGAAGAAAGAGAAGTTGAAGGTGATTCCAAAATTTGTTTCCTGGGTAACTAGGCTGATAGTAATAGGGTTTACAGGAGGAGAAACAAATTACAGCAGGAAGACATAGAGAAATTCGTTTAGTTTGGTCTATGTTAAATGTAGATACCTTTGTGACACCTAGATGAAGTTGTCCAACAAGCATTTGAAAACATGGGTTTGGAGCTCAGGAGGTAAGGGGATGAGCAATAATTAATTTTGGATCCATCAGCCATATATAATGGCATTAGTTACAACCTTATGAATAGATAAAATTGCCTGGAAAGTACAAGTGACGTGCTGTAGGAACATAGAGAAAGAAGAAATTCATTTTCTTCTGTTTGGGAGAAAAAAGTATTGTTTGTGTTGGGCTTTGTAAAAGAATTCATTAGACAAAGAAGAGAGGAAGAACATTCTAGGATAAAGGAGCCTAATGAACAGGAAAAAAAAAAAAATGAACAGAAAGGTTACAATAAATGTAGAGTTTGGGAATGGGGAGTAGGCCACTCCAGCTAAATTGTAGAGATTCTGGAGGGATACGTAGTCAGAGGTAGGCCTGAAAAGTTCAAATCATGCCATGTCTACTTTTCACTTAAATCTGCTTATGTTGACCCCTTACTTGCTGTGTCACAATGAGAACCAGTGCACTTAAGAAGTTGATAAATGATATAAGGCTACAAATTACCTCCAAATGTCACTTCACTTGGAGATGAAAAATATGTTTGCTTTTGAGAGCAGAAAATCCAGACTGTTGTGGTTAAGTTTTGAGCCCTTGTACAAATTCGTGGAGCTAAAGTGTTTTAATATCCAAATACTGTAATTGCTATGTGTTTCTGGTTAAAGTAACACTAGTGTAATACCTGTGAAGGTTTTTCTTGGATTGGATGGTACAGCTGATATTTGCAGAACCTACTGCTGTCCCAACAGTATGCAACTTTGGTAATCGGGGAGTTAAAAATGAACCAGTGGTGTAGTGCTTCAGGTACTGAGTAATAAAATAGTCAAACGGTTCTTCTCTTCAAATAAACAGGTGGCTGTCTTGATTTGGAGCCTGTAGATTATAGTAGGAATCAGAGAAGAACCTGTATTACAAAATTAGCCACAACTTTTGCTAATATATTGTTGTAGCATGAGAAACATTTGCACTGCATCAGAAAAGTCTGAATAACATTCTCGAAAGGCCTTTTTCTAGAAATGTGTGGGATCTTGGTTCACAAGCGGCTTGAACTTACGCTTAGTTTAGAAGTATTTTTTTAAGAAGCCATCAGAAAACAAACCCTCCTTTATGCATTGATGTGAATGAACTCGTTATCAAAAGGGTGGTATGATTTTTTAATAAAGGATCTAATGTAAAAAATGTTTAGTTTACAAAACTTGTTTAGTGGCAAAATGAAGAGAAAAAAATATGGTCCGTAGAAGTTTATCGTTTTTTTCTGATTGATATTCCTTGAGTTAATTGGTAATTACTAAGCACCCATCAAATGCAGAACACTCTTTTGTATGTAGTAAAGAGAAATAGGGATAGTTCTAGGTCACAATTTTTAAAACTTAAGGATATCTTAAGTGTTTCACAAAGAAATTGTGTTTTCTCAAAACCCTTAAGGAAAACATGAATTTGTTTGGGAGAGGCAGAAGAAAAATATATTGTGCTTTTAGTTGTATAGACACCTGTAAGTGAAGATAGTTGATAAATATTAGCATGAGTTACTTGTAAAGACTTAAATCCATTGAGGTGAGCAACAGTATTTAATTCAGCATTCATTTTGCTAATAAATTCCAAGCTCCAGAAAGTAGTTTTAAGATGCCAGGGTAGAAATTAACTCAGTCATTGTTCTTTCAGTGGGAAATGGATATGAAATATCAAGGAGAGTTGGCAGTAGAGATAGCGTGGTCAGGGAAGGCTTCATTGAAAGGTGATATTTTTGTAAAAGATCATGCAGATATTTGGGGGAAGAGCATTTCAGGCAGAAAGAGTAGCAGGATCAAAGGCCTTGAGGGAGTGTGCCTGGTGTGTGCCTGGTGTGTTTGAGAAACAGCGAGGGGCCAGAAGTAGATGTAGCAGAATGAGTGAGCCAAAGGGTGGTAAGTAGATAGAAGGTGAAGTCAGAGGTCACGAGCTGGGCATCAGTTTGAGGGTTTGAGCAGAGAAATGATGTGGTCTGATTTATGATTTAAAAGGATTTCCCAGGCTGCAGAGAAGTGTAAATTTACGTTCACACAAAAACCTGTACACGATTGTTCATAGCAGCTTTATTTCTAAGAGCCAAAAGGTGGACACAACTACAATGTCCTCTAATAGGTGAGTAGATAAACTATGGTATATGTAAACCATGCAGTATTACTCAGTAATGAAAACACTGAAGTTGTCGAGGATTTCATTTCACTTGGATCCACAATCAACGCCCATGGAAGCAGCAGTCAAGAAATGAAATGACGTGTTGTATTGGGCAGATCTGCTGCAAAAGATCTCTTTAAAGTGTTAAAAAGCAACTATGTGACTTTGGGGACTCAGGTGTGCCTGACCCAAGCCATGGTATCTTCAGTCATCTCATATGTGTGTAAAAACAGAACAGTGAATAAGGAAGACTAAAGAAGAATTGATACCTTTGAATTATGGTGTTGGTGAAGAATGTTGAGTATACCACGGACTGCCAGAAGAATGAACAGATCTGCCTTGGAAGGACAGCCAGAATGCAACTTAGAAGTGAGAATGGTGAGACTTCGTCTCATATACTTTGGACATGTTATCAGAAGGAGCAGTCCCTATAGAAGGATATCATGCTTGGGAAATATCCAGGAGAGAAAGAATGGCTGTTGGACTGGAGTAGCGGCACTAGAGTAGGAGGGAGGTGAGGGTAAGAAATCGTTGAATTCTGGCTGTGTTTTGAAGGTAGAGTCATTAGATTTTGCTGGTGGATTGGATGCAGGGTATGGGAGAAAGAGAAGAATGAAAGATGACGCCACAGTTTTTGTCCTGGAGTACTGGATGAAGGAAGAAAAAAAGATAATAATAAGAAGAAGCAGCAACAAATAAAGAAGCCTGGTGTGAGGTAGCTGAAAATCTTGGCAAGGAAAACAGACAACAAACCGTCTTCCTCTAGTCAGTAGCAGCCCGGGGCCTGTCAGTTAGAGGACAGTATATTAAAGTGAGTGCACTCTTGTTAAGCTGCTCACAGGCAGCTGAGTAATCTTGGCCTCACCCTGGCTCTTTGGGAAAGAAGCATTTGTTTGATAAATAGGAAGTCGTTTCCATGGGTGTAGGAAGAAGAAATGATAGAACTCAGTGGCAAAGCAAAGAACTGCTTGCTGTGGTTAGCTTGGGATTGGCAGAAATTTTTTCAGGTAACCACCTAAGATTAGCACAAATGCCACCTTTTCCCCATTCTAGGCTGAGTTGTTTCTTCATCATAAGAAATGATGCTCTGCCCTGTTGCTTGACCTGCTGCCAAGGTCTGTTCATTTTCATCCAGCATTTTCGATGAGCTATAAGTTGTAGGCTTAGCAGACAAATAGAGACATTGTCTGCTTACGGTAGAAAAGTGACTTATTTTAAGAAATGTTGGCTCCACACCACTGTCCCATTAGTGGCATGCCTCTGACACTCCAGTAAAGGTGGTCTAGGGAAGCTAAGACTGGCTTATGTGTATTTTTGCTCTTTGAAAGGTTAGAACCTAAATGTACCACAAGATATTTCTTCCAGAGCCAGATTGATTGAGACAAAATTACAAACAGTGAATTCTGAAACAAGGCTTACTTGCTGGTACTCTAAATACTTTTGAAACTTAAGAATTCATTCCCTCCATTTCTAATAATGTTAATCCTAATGGGGTATACAGATCTCTCAGTGTCACTAACTTGATTTTATTTTGTGAGGAAGAACAGATAAAAAAGATTAAAAAGAAATCCAGTGCATTTTATGGTGATTGGAAAGTGAAAAAGAGAACGTAGACTCCTTACTGTTGATAAGAGCTTGAAACAAGAGAACCATTGTCCCCTTTTGACTGAGAATCACCTTATCCCTGCCTGGGTTGGGATGGTTGGGGTGACATTGTGGTAGGAAAACAAAAACAAAAAAACTTTAATTGCTTCAGACTTGCAGTGGCAACCTAGATAAGTAGTTAATTGATGGTGAGAGGGATTTACTTGATGGAGTTTACACAGCAGGTATCTAATTGAGGATTGCCTAGACCCCAGAGGGTTCCACAGGAGTTCCAGAAATCTTGGAAGCTAGTATTGTGGCAGCCAGTATGGGATGGTAGGGACTGAGGATATTTGTGGCATTTCTAGCACAGTACTTAGGAGAGCTAGCACACTAACTCCCTGAAAGAAGCATAACAACTCTATTTAGAGCTCCTTGCAAATGGCCTTTATCCTAATAAGGTTCAGAATATATTTTACTTTGAATATTGAATGGATTCAGAAGCCATTTTATTTCATTTACCTCCTGAAAGCACCCCAGTGTTTATTAAAATGCTGTGACTATGTGTTAAGTTCAGGGCTGAGCTACTGCTTTAGATTTCTTCACTGAAGCTTAAATTTCACATCTGAGCTTGAAGACTTTTTTGTTGCCTGCCTATAGGGCCTAAAGGGAGCATAAAGCAGCCATTTGTCAGCGGGCAGCTGAAAGGCGATTTTCATAGGGGACAGAAAACCACTGCAGGCTGCTGGCTTCCTGGCACACCCACCAGACCCCAAAGGTCTACGCTGAAAGCAGACTAACCCGGTGGGGAGCAGAGGCTAAAATCTGGATGGCATTGAGCTGTTTAAGATGATCCTGTATGTGCAGAGGGGCATAGCGCCGAGAAAACTTGAACTTCAAACACAATCGCTAGGTGAAAGTATCTAATGTCTTCAGCTAACACATTTTTTAATTTTTTAAAAGTGATTTCTATATCTTTTTTATATCCATAACTGTAGGGCTACTGTAGGTGGCTCTGGAGAAAATATTTGTTTACGCTGTTTTATCCAGTGTGCTGTCACTAATACCTTTTAACCAGCACCATATTACAATGACAATTGATACATAGAATATAATTACCTTCAAGCCCTACAGAATCCTGGCAACCTTGTGACCCATTAGCAAATGCATAAATATTCTCTGTGTGGTATTGAATGGGCTTTTTTTTTTTTTTAATGTCTTTGAAAGTTAAAGTTATGTCACATATGATACACATTTATCCCTAAATATGCCATCCTTTCTTTGCTGTAGCATGAATTTACTTAGTAAATCCAGCTCCAGAGGTGGGAATATGGACAGCGAATACGATTTATCCAAGGACAACCAATGTGTCATTGTAAAGCTAAGACAGAACTAAGCTGCATTCCACCAGCTCCTGGCCTGTGTAACAATTTTGATAATGTTCCAATCATTTTAGGAAAATGAGGTACTTAGAAATATAAAGAGTTCTTTAATAAAAGAAAACCACTTACTTTGGAAATCACAAAATTAATCATTCTGTTGTATTTAAGAGTGCTTTGATGTATTCTGGTAATTAGTATTTACTGCCAGACGAATGTCTCTTGGGCATTTTAATTAATGGGTGGCTTAGAAGCCAAATAAGCTTCTGATGGTAAACCTTCATAAGGGTTTATTTTTATGTTTCTCAAGAACAGTCGTCTCTTCAAAGCTCTTTAATTAGACAAAGTTTAGGAACTAAAACATACTAGAATAATTAGGCCTTGGGTTAAGAGAAATATGGGGCCAAAGGAGCAGGAACTGTTAGAGAATGGTGTCTTAAAACAAAACATAGCGTTCACATCTGATAGATTTCCAGTTCTTTAACAGCTTACGTTAAGTCACTGTCCCTAGTTAGGGACTTTGTGTTGTTTAACGTTCATATGACAGATCTCACCAGAAGCTTAAACACACTAGAGTGTGAGCTCATTTATCACCACCTCTAAACTCCCATGGAAAACTACCTTCTACTCCTTTTAACTTCTAAGCTAAAGACTTCTTCTTTTCTCCTTTTTTTTTTTTCTGTTATATTGGTGATCTTGGGTATAATAATAATAGTTTTTTGAGGAAAATGTTTCAAAGAGCTTGTGTGTGGTATCGGAAAAATTGTAACAATTCCTTTGAGGGGACTTCCTTAAATGTAAAAATGTATAAAGTTGTATGTATAAAATTATCTATGTATAAAAATGTATAAAATTGTTCTTAATATTACTATAGTGTTTACATTCCAAATTTTTGTTCTTTATGGTCAGAATGCAGCGTGAATTATTTCAAAATCAGCTATGTAGGTGGATTGTCATCTATCTCCCCTTCTTCATTTCGCTTTTCCGGAGCATTTCTTGTCTTCAGTTCTTAGACTTGGCAGCCATTACTAGTAAATATGTTTCACCCTGGACTTTTTCTTTGTAATGAGAAAAGATGTACCTGACAAGTCCCGGGGGTCAGTGAGACGTCTCTAAAATAATTAGGTTGCGTTACTGAAACTGAAACTACTGTTGACAAACCAACAGTACATTTACCTATATTGTCTGATTTTCCACTTTTCTGCCTCTCAGGATACTTATGATGGCAAATATGACCCTTTCTTAGCTAGATCAATTGGTTAAAATGCTAGTAAGACTATTAGAAATTTCCAACAGAGCAAACTGTATCATAGCTAACATTTCTAATCCTATCAACTGTCATGACCTAAAGTGCTGTTGGTTAGATAAATAAATATGTATGCATATGTATGTATGTTATTGGTTCCATATAAATCTGTTGCCACTATTGAAGAAAAGTACTTCAGGAACTTCCTGTATTGATTATGGGTCAATCAAAACATTTTTAAATGTAAAGGATAGCCTATTTATAGTATTAAGAGTTTATCACATGTAAATTCTTTTGATACACCTTAGTTAGCAACATGGCCAATAAATTATTAAGTTAGTAGGCGCCCTACTTGGTTTTTTATTGATATTTTCTGTAAAAAAAATTAGTGTTCCAACTCATAGTAACCGTATGGACAACAGTCCATACACACCATCCTCACAAAGGCTTGAGCTCATTGTTGCAGCCACTGGGTGAATCCATGTTGTTGACGGTCTTCCTCTTTATTGCTGACTCTCTGCTTTACCAAGCATGATATCTTTCTCCAGGGACTGGTCCCTCCTGATAACATAATCAAAGTACATGAGACAAAGTCTCACCATCCTGCCGTCTGAGGAGCATTCTGGCTGTACTTCTTCCAAGACAGATTTGTTCATTCTTCTGGCAGCCCATAATATCTTTCTCCAGGGACTGGTCCCTCCTGATAACATAATCAAAGTACATGAGACAAAGTCTCACCATCCTGCCGTCTGAGGAGCCTTCTGGCTGTACTTCTTCCAAGACAGATTTGTTCATTCTTCTGGCAGCCCATAGTATAGTCAATATTATTTACCAACACCATAATTCAAATGCATCATTTCTTCTTCAGTCTTCCTTATTCATTGTCTAGCTTTCACATGCATATGAGGTAATTGAAAATATCATGGCTTAGGTCAGGTGCACCTTAGTCCTCAAGATGACGTCTTTGCTTTTTTAATACTTTAAAGAGATCTTTTGCAGCATGTTTGCGCAATGCAATACATTGCTTTATTTCCTGACTGCTGCTTTCATGGGTGTTGATTGTGGATCCAAGTAAAATGAAATCTTTGACAACGACATTGTTTTCTCTGTTTATCATGATATTGCTTATTGGTCTAGTTGTGAGGATTTTTGTTTTATGTTGATGTGTAATCCATACCGAAGTTTGTAGTCTTTGATCTTAATCAGTAAATGCTTCAAGTCCTCTTCACTTTCAGCAAGCAAGGTTGTGTCATCTGCATAGCACAGGTTGTTAATGAGTCTTCCTTCAATTTTGATGCCTCTTTCTTCTTTTTATTGTCCAGCCTCTCTGATTATTTGCTCTGCATACAGACTGAATAAGTATGGTGAAAGGATACAACCCTGACACACACCTTTCCAGATTTTAAACCATGCAGTATCCCTTTAGTCTTTTCAAACAACTGCTTCCTGATCTGTGTACAAGTTCTGTGTGAGCATAATTAAGTGTTCTGGAATTCCCGTTCTTTTCAATGTTATCCATAGTTTGTTATGATCCACACAGTCAGATGCCTTTGTGCAGCCAATAGAACACAGGTAAACATCTTTTTGGTATTCTCTGCTTTCAGGCAAGATCCATCTGATATCAACATAATAAAATTTAGTAATATACTTTGAAAAATATTTGGTAAACACAATAAATACAGATATAAAGATGTAAGCATATTGTTAACACATTCTAGAGAATAGTGACTAAACAAGTATGTTTTTATTTTCAAATGTAGAATTTTGAGAAGACAGAAGAAAGATTAACCTAAATACAGTCCTATATAAAGCAGTTTTTTTTTTCCCTTAAACCCAAAACCCAGTGCTGACTAATTTCTGTCTATTCTTCCCTAAAATGTTGATTACTATGACTCTGCTTTTTGACTCACACTTTAACACAGGAAATAGTGCTGATATTTATCTTCACATGTACGTTTGCCTGGGTAGATGTAATATTTTGCAGCAGGGATATGAAAAGGAAGGTGTTGAGTCTTCTGGTCCTTTAGCATTACTGAAATATCCCTCAGAATTCTTTGTTATCTTAACCACTACTCCACCAGGGTTTCTTTGTGATGGTAGGGCAAGTATATTCTTATGCATACTTGTGTTTGATGGAACTGGATACTTAACATAGTTTAGGTACTAATTATTAATGAATTTTTATAGGTACAAACCAGGACTGTATGTTGTTTTTTAAATCTACTTTTTGAAATTATACCTAGTCTACTGAATATGAGACTGACTGCTCCTCTTTCACGCAGACCACCTGGTGGCCCATGGCAGAATGGCAGAAAAGGAGGCCCGTCGGAAGTTCAAACAGATTGTCGCAGCTGTCTATTTTTGTCATTGTCGGAACATTGTTCATCGTGATCTAAAAGCAGAAAATTTGCTTCTGGACGCCAACCTAAATATCAAAATAGCAGGTGAGACGTGCTGAGGATGTGAAATAGGGACAAAAGAAGCTTTTGTTTCAGGGTTCCTAAAGCAAGTTTTAAAGCAAGGATTGTCTGTTTCAACCTATTCAGAAAGAAGTATACAAAAATAAGGAAAATTTAGAATTTTTGTGTGTGTGTGTGTGATGTGACCTGATAGTTCGTAAACTTTCAAAATATATTTTTGTTATTTTTCATGTAGTATTAGATGGAACTAGGCTAGGGAGAAAGAAAGAAAAGTGTGATATTTAAATTTCTGTTATTTTGATTGTCAGGTCTGTCCCTTTTAAATAAATAGTAAGGAATAAAATATAAAGTAGAAAGGAAAACTGCTGAAAATCATATACCCTCTTAGCATCAGTTGAGAAGGTTAATTTGTATCACTGCTGACATGAAACATGCTTATTCTAAATGCTGTAGTTTTGTAGTAATTTAGTAAGAATAGATCTTACAGGCAATCTGACATACCTGCTTATCTGACAATGCCTAAAAAGCACTTTTTACTGCCTTGCTCTGTTCCTGCTTCAGTTTTAGTAAATTATCAGTATTTTGCCTGACCAACACAAGCTCACCACCTATTGATAGAAGAAAGTGACTGCAGTCTATGCAGAAACTGTATAAATCTGAAAATTAGCCATTTTGTTTTCTGACTGTTTCCAGCATTGTACTGTGTGTCCGCCCCTCCCCCCAAAAAGGGAGGGCTTCTCATATAGAAAATTGAAGTATAGCTAGAATATGATTACTCCTGGAAGCTGAGGTAGAACAAAGTTCTAAAAATTTCCTTCCTTAATAGAGTAGGAGTTGAGAGTTCAGATGTACATTGTACTTACTATAGGTTAAACTACATACCCTGGTAGGCTGGCAATACTTCTATTTTTTGTGCGTGTGTGTAGATAAGCCCGTTTACTTTCCAGACACTGCTTTTACATCCTTGGAATGACACCTGGCTTCTTATTTATCTAATTTAGTCTAATGGCTGCACTCTTGTTAAGGACTTGCACACAGTTTGTAAGCTGTTAGAGTCCTTAACTTGTTAAGTTACCTAGTAGACCTAGTAGACAAGGATTAAATTCTTTATCTTCCATAAAATCCTGTTCTCCTTTGCCCTTAAGTCTGTTTTATTTTCTCCAAAGCTCTCTAGATGATGGCAGTTCCAAGGGAACTGGGTGGCATAGGAAGGTCTGGTGATTACATTCCAAACCCTGTTTTGTAATTATTTGTTGTAGCCGCAATTACATTAATAGTAATACTACTTACTACAACCTCACAATCCTTAAATGTGTAATAAAGTATTGTATTAATGTCCCATTGCTGCTCTGGCTGGTTTCCCTCTGGAGGCTCTGAGGGGAGACTCCAGTTCCTTCTCTATTTCAGCATCTAGAGACTGCCTGCATTCATTGGCTCATGGACCTTTCCTGGCACCACTCCAGCCCCTTGCTTCAGTTGTCATTTTCGCTACTCCTAACTCTCATCCTCTTGCCACCCTCTTATGAGGATACTTGTGATTACATTGGGCCTGCCCCAATAATCCAGAATAATCTCTCCATCTCAAGATCCTTCATTTAAACACATCTACAAAGTGCCCTTTACTATGTAAGGCTATTTACAGGTTCTAAGAATTAGAATATGGACATCTTTGGAAGTCATCAGCCTGTCACAGATGTCATTATAAGGTTCTTTGGATTATTGATTAGGGTGGTAAGTTAGAAGTAGGCCCTCTTTTTATTCCGTAGTATTATTACACCTCCAGTGACCCAAATTTAGCTAAGCATTTGGCTACTGACCAAAAGGTTGGCAGTTCATATCTACCCAGAGGTGCCTTGGAAGAAAGGCCTGGTGATCTACTTCCCAAAGGTCACAGCCATTGAAAACCCTATGTGCAATTCTCCTGCAAAACCCACGGGGTCACCGTGAGTCAGAATTGGCTAAAAAACAACTGGTTTTGTTTTGTTCTTTTGGCCCAAATTTTTGTGTGTGTGTGTGTATGGTTTTTTTTGTTCTTGGTTTTTAATTTAGGACCATTTTAATTTAGCTAAGGAAAATTTCTATGGCCTTGCTTTTTACATTGGGAAACCAAGCATAAAAGTAGGGGTCGTTGATAAGTGAAATTGGAAACTTATTGACAAAACATCTGGGTAAAGAGATTTTCAAATGCTTTTCTCCATTAATAGTTAAAACAAACCCAAGTAGTTGCAATAAGATTCTCCACCTGCTGATGTGTAATTACAGACTCTAGGGGGGCTGGCAAGGAGCCCTGGTGACACAATGGTTAAGTTCTCGGCTGTTAACCGAAAGGCTGGCAGAAGCTCCACAGGAGAAAGACCTGGCAATCTGCTCACAAAAAGATGACAGCCTAGGAAACCCTATGGGGCAGTTCTTTGTCACATTAAGATCGCTATGAGTCAAAACTCAATGGGGCCTAACTATAACAACAACAGGCTTGCTGGCAGCCAGCCTTAGGCCCTCTGTGTGTTAACACATATACCTTGGCAGGATTTTTAAGTTCATTAATACAAAGCCTGAAATTTTATTGTTTTTAGAGCAAAGCAGAGAATAAATGAGCACCCCCAGTTTTGTGGCCTGCCACAATATCTCCGTCATCTTTGCTCATGCGTTCTTTCTCTTCCATGCCATTATTACTCAGTTTCTTAATTATTGCCTGAACTTTCTTTCTTGCACATAAATTAGATAAAATTCTCATCTTCACCTGCCAGAGTTCTTTGAACTTAATGGACCAGTGGGAGAAATGCTTAGTTGAAGCTGACTAGAACATGACTAATTTTGGAGAGGTAGGTTGGCTGGCTCTGACATGATAAGGTCAGATAGGTAATGAAATGAACTTTATATTCAGAAGCTAAAAGTAATTTTTAGATCTTTTCAGTGTCTTTTTTGGTATATTATTACAAATCTCAATAAGAAGAAACCACCATACATGAAAGAAAAACATGAGAGAGACAAGTTTTTTTGTTTGTTGGTTTAACATGTTAGTTTTCCTTTAAGCAGCTCATTCTTAAAATCATCATGTATGTTATAGTAGCAAATTAACTTGGAACTAATAAAAATTAATATTAGGAAACTTAAGAAATTCGTGTTTTCTTTATGCCAGTGTTTACCTAAGTGGTTTTAATGAAAAATTTATGCATCCTGGTTCAACGGTAGAAGATGAGTAAGTTTTTCCAGGAATGCTTGTGTTAACGTTGGTTAATTTTTACTTTTTATATGAATTAATCTGGCAGTTTACATTAGTGTCTGATACTACAAGAACTGGCTGTTATAAAAGCCCATGACAGCCTTCATGGAAAGAACATGTTTTCCCTGGATGTAAAGAGTAAACTTCAGTTCCATGTTTTATAAGATTCATCCATCATCCCATGATATTTTTGTGCTTAAAAAAAAATTTTTTTTTTTTTAAAGAATTCTTGTTCTAGTTCTGTTTCTAGACAGAATAAAGCCTAGGGTGAATAACCTTGTTTTCTTTCTGGTTTTAAAGCCCGGGGGGGGGGGGGAACGAACTACTTAAGGGCAGTAGCAAATCTGTCTTCTGTAGAATTTCTTAAAAGATGTTTCTATCGTTAGTATTCCAGAATAAGCACTGATCATTTTCAGAAAAAAAAATTTATTTCTTAAAAGCAAAGTTACCAAGTCTAGAACTAAGAATTTATAGTGATTATCAAGAATCTTACCTGTTGTTTAAAAAGACTCTACAAGGGGAAGGTCCTCAACTTGATAAAGAACATTTACAAAAACCCTGCAGCTAACATCAGTACATAATGGTGAGAAACTAGATGATTTTCCCAAAGATTGGGAACAAGGCCAGATGTCCCCTCTCACCACTCCTGTTTGACATTGTATTAGAAGTTCTACCTCATTCAATAAGAAAAGGAAATAAAGGGTACATATATTGGAAAGGAAGAAATAAAACTGTCTTTGTTCACAGATGGCATTATTGCCTATGTAGAAAATCCCAAAAAACCGATCCCCCCACCAAAAAAAACCTCTGAAACTGTTAAGTGATTATAGCAGGGTTATAGGATACAAGGTTAATATGCAAAAGTCAATTGCTTTCCTGTATACCAGCAATAAACAATTGGGAGTTGAAATTAAAAACATGACACCATTTACATTACCACCAAAATAATCCTGAAATACTTAGTATAAATTTAACAAAATATGTATTAAATCTTTATGAGGAAAACTACAAAACTCTGATGAAAGAAGTCAAAGAAGATCTAAATAAATGGAGAGATAGTCCATGTTCATGGATAAGATGACTCAATATTGTTAAAATGTCAGTTCTTCCGAAGATCATCTGTAGATTTAAAACAATCCCAATGAAAATCCCAGCAAGTTATTTTGTGGATAGTGACAAACTAATTCTAAGTTTATATGGAAATGCAAAGGACTCAGAATAGCCAACACAATACTGAAGAAGAAAGTTGGAGGACTGATACTACACAGTTTCAAGACTTACTGTATATAAATTACAGTAATCAAGACAGTGTGGTATTGGCAGAAAAATAGACAAATAAATAAGTGAAACAGAATAGAGAGCCCAGAAATAGTCCTACACAAATATAGTCAACTGATCCGTGACAAAGGAGCAAAGGCAATTCAATGGAGAAAAGATAGTCTTTTCAACAAATAGGGCTGGAACAACTGGACATCCATATGAAAAAAAAAAAAATGTAGACACAAACCTTACATTTTCCACAAAATTAACTCAAAATGGATTATAAACCTGAATGTAAAATGCAAAAATATAAAACTTATAGAAGATAACATAGGAAAAAATCTAGGTGATTATCCAGGAAAGAAAAAAATTGATAAGTTGGACTTCATTAAAATTAAAACCTTCACTGTAAATAAAATGAAAAGGTAAGCCACAGACTGGGAGAAAATGTTTGCAAAACATGTATCTGATAAAGGAATTGTATCCAAATATTCAAAGAACTCTTAAAAATCAATAAGAAAACAAACAACCCAGTTGAATAACACCAAAATTATGCTTTTTATAAAACATTTTTACATGTATCATTTAATTTCATCAGATTTGACATGTAAATATAGCTTATTTGGAAAACATAAAATCCCTTCAACTTCCAACAGATTTAATTTTCCAAAGCTCTGGATTTCCTATAAAGAGTTCTCAAGCAAATTTCCTTCATATGGAGAGTCCAGGGCTGGGAAATGAGTAGGACTTTTGGCCTTTAACCTTTCAGACAGGAAGCAGGAGGATCAGCGTTAAAAGTAGGAGATATTAGAACAGAAGCAAGAGGTTGGAGTGGTGGGAGGATACGAAAAGGAGCTGGTAAAGGATGGGGTGGAAAAACATGGCTCTCAGCATACAGCCTGCATCCCTGGATGATAGTGTGTTCAACAGCTATCAGATTATAGTTTGATACAATAGAAATTACAAGGCATGTCATGGTTCATTATCACATTAATTGTATAGTCTAATTACCATAGGAGTTCACAGGATGAAGAAACTGCTTTAGTTTGTAAAATTCTACAGCAACTGTAACCATATCCTGTTTATTGCTTCACTCCTAGTACATACCTGTTCTAAAGTAGGTGTTTGATAACTGTGTTGATCTGAAATTTAGGCAGTGATGATGAGGACATAAGTATCTTATAGATGACATAAGATTTGAGGTAATAAAAGATGAGTAAGTTTGGTAGATGTAGAGAATTCTAGACGATTAGTCAGTCAGCAAATGTTCATAAAGTACCTGCAATGTGCAGATACTGATCTGGGCACTGGGATACAGAAGCAGATGAAATAGTTCCTTAGAACTAACATTCTGATGGGGGAGCTAAATAGTAAGTACATAAACAAATAAGCTCCAGTGAGGGGTGTGAAAAGATAAAACCAAATAATGTGATAGAATGGCTTGTGGAAGAGATACTGCTTTTAACCAGGGCAGACAGGAAAGTCCATCTCAGGCAGTGATATTTGAGCTGACCTCAAAAAAAGGAGCACTCTTATGCAATGCTGGTGGAAATGTAAAATGGTACAACCACTATGGAAAACTATACGGTGCCTCCTTAAAAAGCTAGAAATAGAAGTACCATACGATCCAGCCATCCAACTCCTAGGAATATATCCTAGAGAAATAAGAGCCGTAACACAAATAGACATATGCACAGTCATGTTCATTGCAGCGTTATTCGCAATAGCAAAAAGATGGAAACACCCTAACTGCCCATCAGCAGATGAATGGATAAAGTGTGGTACCTACACGCAGTGGAATACTACGCAATGATAAAGAACAATGATGAATCTGTGAAACATCTCACAACATGGATGAATCTGGAGGGCATTATGTTGAGTGGAATAAGTCAATCACAAAAGGACAAATATGAGACGACTATCATTAAAAACTGAAGAAAAGGTTTACACACAGAAAAAAATAATCTTTGATGGTTATAGGGGGAGGGTTAGGGAGGAGAGATCACTAACTAGATAGTAGACAAATGTTAACTTTGGTGAAGGGAAAGACAACACACAGTATAGGGGAAGTTAGTATACTTGACCAAGGCAAAGTCATACAAGCTTCCTAGACACATCTATCTAAACATCTTGAGGGACACAGTTTCTGGGGCTGAAAGCTAGGGGCCATGGTCTTGGGGGACATCTAGGTCAATTGGAATAACATAGTTCATAAAATGTTCTACATCCTACTTTGGTGAGTAGCATCTGGGGTCTTAAAAGTTTGTGAGCGGCCATCTAAGGTACATCTTTTGGTCCCATCACATACAGAGCAAAGTAGAATGAAGAAAACCAAAGACACAAGGAAAATATTAGTCCAGACGAATAAAGGACCACGTGAACCACAGCTTCCACCAGCCTGAGCCCAGAAGAACTAGATGGTGCATGGCTACCACCACTGACCACTCTGACAGGGATCATAATAGAGGGCTCCGGACAGAGAGGGAGAAAAATGTAGAACAAAATTCAAATTCACCAAAAAATAAAAACGGACTTATTGGTCTGACAGAGGGTAGAGGGACCCCCAAGACTATGGCCCCCAGACACCACTCCTGAAATCTACCTTTCAGCTAAAGATTAGACAGGCCTATAAAACAAACAATAACATACAATAACAAAACAATAAACAACATGAGGAACGTGCTTTTTAGTTCAGTCAAGTATGTGAGACCAAATGGGTAACACCTGCCCAAAAGCAATGACAAGAAGGCAGGAAGGGACAGGAAAACTGGACAAATGGACACCGAGAATCTGAAGAACCTTCAAGCAGAAGGAAGATCAATGTAAAAGTCTGAGCCAGATGAATGTGACATATTCGAGGGATGGGAGCAAGATCAGCGTGGATGGAGATAATAAATAAGGGAGAAGTGAAAAGAGATGGGGTGAGAGATGGCAAAAGCCAGACCCAGTGGGGCCTTATGCACATGGTAAGGATTTGAGATTTTTTGTTGCTTTTCTGAGAATGGAAAGCCAAGTTGGAGAAGACTGAGCAACAGTAGAAAGCACTTGGCATATCTGCAAAAAAGGTAAAGCAGACTGGCCTGAGGGGGGAAGGCTCAAGTAGGGAAGTCATGCCTAAGAAGGCAGGAGATGTAATTATTTGTATTAGATAGTAAAGATATTTGAACACCAGGCTTAATAAATCAGACTTGGGATGAATAAGAAAGGAAAAATAAAAAGTGGGGTAGGGAATGGAATAGGAAAGCCTGTAAAACGCTGTGAAATGGTAAAAATTCTACATGAGGGTGGTGGTAACAGACATGAGAAAGAAGAAAAGGACAACAAAAACAAGAGCCCACCACGTGCAAGCACACAAAGAATTTCTAGGACTGAATAACCAATCAAATATCTGGGCCAGGAAGAGAGAACAATCAAAGATATGTTTAGAAATAGAGAAATCAGATTCCCTAGTTGATGGATTATATTAAGCTATCAAAGAAAAATGGAGTTGTCCTGTTTACATTTCTTTTTAATGGTTGATACACTCCTATTTGAAAGTAATTTTAATCATTGTCTCCAAAGATTAAATAGAGAAATCTCCATATTTAAAAAAGATTGCCTAGGAAAAAGCCTAAATGGAGCTGGCATACACTGTGAAGAAAAGTTCTTTCAGGCATTATGAGAATGTTTTGATAATTGTGGAAACTTTTTTTTTTTTTTAAACCTAAGGAAGTTGGAAACTTTTCTCTTTAAATGTTGACTTCCAGAATGGTCTCCATGAGATAGTTTCCACTCTGGTGTTGTTGTTTTAGTTGGCAATCAGTAGACAGCTAAGACCTGAAGTGCAACTACAGAAAAGGCAATATTTTGGAAACAATTTTCAGAGTGCATGGGTTTAATGTACTGTGGAAAATTTTTACTCTAATGCAATGAGATTTAGACTATTAACATATTTTTAAAAGTGAGAAATAAGCCCATTGACCTTTCACTCTCAGTATGGCATCAAAAAGGAGCGGGGGGAGGTTGGAAATTTTGGATTTCTGTCTGAAAACCATTCCACAGTGTAGTGATTGAGAATATCCATGACTGGCCACAGAAAATAATTACATAGTATTCATCATAACAATCCCAAATTGTATTTGATACTAACCCTTTGTGTAGATAATCATTCACTGAACCTAACTGGCTGACAAGTCAGTGAATTGAGACCCAGGGAAGCCATGTGACTTCCCTGAAGTCAGGTCATCACCGAGCCTGGGCATCTTAATGTTGCGGCAAGTGTTTGTACCATGACGTGATGTGTGACCCTCAGGAAGGTGCTCAACAACTTTAATTAATGACCCCTGGGAATATGAAAATGGAGAGATCATCTCTTCTAAATCCTATTGTTAAGACTGGAGCTTCACAAATGAAAAAAATTAATGTATGTTTATTCAAAAAACATTTCAGTCACAACACAGTTGATTTCTTTTGTAGTCATACCACTTAAAGTTAAAATTCAAATGAGCAGATTTGTGTCAGTTGTGGTTCTAGGTTGTAAGTGAGGTCTTACTGATCTTGAAAAGCAGTTGCATTTTTCTAGGATCGTGAACAATTTTCTGTTCACAGACCTTCACTTACAATAGCTACACCAGTACAGAAGCATTGCCTCCCAGACCCTCCCACAGAGCTCGAACTCAGGGTGTCGGTGCATGGGAGACTGCTTACATGGTCTCAAACGGCCCACTTTAAACACGTTTTTAACTACGTGCTTTGTTTTTAAAATTCACCTACATTTTGTGTTCCACTCAATGTCATATCTATACTTGTTTTAATATTAAAATGATTGAATTACCATAGAAAAGAGTTGATGTTCCAGGAAGATGCATTCTGTTGTGCCCACGGTCTCACGTAATTCTTGGCGCACTGCAGCATTACACCTGAGGAGCTATAGGCAGTTCGAAAAGCTTGAGTTAATTGTAAAAAGAAGTTAATTTCAAGTATCTTATTTTGGGGATAATTAGAAAAAGATGGAATTGGAGGTTGAGCATAGAAAAGGGGAAGGGAAGCAGGTGGCAGGAAAGAAATGGAAGCTTTGGCTTTGCGGCCTTGGACAAAAGAAGCTACGGGAAAGCGAAGTGGAGGCCTAGAGCTCCCCTCCTCCATCTAGAAGGGGAAAGGAACTGAGCTAAGAGGATTTCAAGGCACGTGCTCTCGACCCACCAAAGCATCTCAACATTTTAAATTGCTGTTTGTCTCTGGGACCATGTTGAGAACATTTCATAATATTTGGATAAGTGATGATTCAAAGTAAAAGTTGCATCTTAGGCTACGTAATATTGGGAACAAAGAAACATAAACTTACCTGGATCTTATTGAAGCTGCAGAAAATGACAATTTTGAAAAATCTCTAGCAAGCAAGGGGTGGTTGAAGGAAATTATGCGAACAGTTACCTGTAGTTTTTAATTTAAGATGTTTTAGGAAAACATTGATATTCTGTTTATTTAGAGTGTTGTTTTATTTTATTAGTGGATGTAAAAACTGTAAGAACTTTAATAAGTTTACCAAAGGCCATGTTTCCCCAACTATTTTTCTCACAGTCTTAAGCTCCTCAATCACAAGTTGGTGTTGGGCAGGAACTAACAGATCACCCAGACTGCTCCCTCGCTCCGATTCTGAAGAAGTCTTTATTGCATTGTGTAAAGTCTGAGCCAGCTGCCATTGAGTCTGTTCCAACTCATGGCAATCCCATGTGTGTCAGAGTGGAACGGTGGACCATAGGGTTTTCAATGGCTGGTTTTTCAGGAGTAGGTCATCAAGCCTTCCTTCCAAGGCCTGTAGGTGAACTCAGACAGCCAACCTTTTGGTTAGCAGCCAAACACGTTAACTTTTTGCACTACCCAGGGACTCCAAAGTGTGATAGAAATTGTTAAAATTAAGAGGATGTCAAGAAAAGTGAAACTGCATGTAAAATGTTGAATTACCAAATACTGTGTTACCTATATTTTTACAAAAAATTTTTAAAAAGTGAGACAGATTTCTTAAGCAGGACTTCTCTAAGTGGCAGAATATTATAGAGTCCGTATTTTTTTATAGTCAAAAATCTGTTTAAGTCCTGAAACATACTTTTATCAGTTCTCTTAAAATCCTAAGAGAGTCAGTATAATATTTATATCTGCTTTCCTAGTGTCAAACTGAGAAAAATTCAATTACTGGTAGGCGTAGTATTCAAAACAAAAGGAGTTGTAAGATCCTAAAGTATTTCTCCTGCAAAAAAAAAAAAAAAAATCCTGATATGTGAGCTCTTTGACTCTTCTTTGCTCAGGTCTCACACAAACCGCCCTTAATTTAACACCTCTAATAGCATGTAATATACAGGGTCTTCTCCCAGCCAGTGACTTTTGAATCCTCAGGGGTTCGCAGTGTTCTAGTAGATTCATGTTTTAAAAAGTGATAATGACATCTGTTACCTTTTCTATTTTTTTAGAAGTCAGTAAGTAAAGTAATTATTTTGATCTTCCCCCTCCTCTTTAAATGGAACATTTTGAAAGCCTCTGTGTATAAATCCATGGGTATACCTAGTCAGGGAGCTAATGAGCATGCTTATGACTCATTCAGTCTCTCTCAGTTGAAGTCATTGCTTAGCATAATAGTTTTAACCATTATGCATTTTTAAGTTTTATAAATTAAGTTACATAATTTAAGTAAAATAATATATAGTCTCTTCTAAACTGGGAAAAAATTAATTTATCTTAAATAATATTAATAATGAACTTTTAAATTGATTTTTTATTGTGGTAAAAATATATGCAACAAAGCATTCACCATTTCAACAATTTCTGCATGTATAATTCAGTAACACTGATTACATTCTTTTTGTTTGTTTACGTTATTTATTTTGTTGTTCTTGTGAGAATATACACAGCAAAACATACACCAGTTCAACAGTTTCTACATGTACCATTTAGTGACATTGATTAAACTCTCTGAGTTGTGAAACCATTCTCGTCTTCCTTTTCTGAGTTGTTCCTCCCCCATTAACATAAGTTCACTGCCCCCTGAGGTTCTTATCTAACCTTTTGAGTTGTAGTTGTCAATTTGATCCCATAAAGGTAGTTTTTAAAAGAGCATAATGCTTAAGGCAGACATTTTTTTAATACACATTATTTTTGTGTGTGTACTTTAGATGCAGGTTTACAGAACAAACTAGCTTCTCGTTCAACAGGTGGTACACATATTGTTTTATGACATTGGTTAACAGCCCCACGAAATGTCAACACTCTCCCTTCTCAACCTTGGGTTCCCTATGACCAGCTTTCCTGTTCCCTCATGCCTCGTCGTCCTTTCCGCAGGGCTGGTGTGCCCCTTTAGTCTCCTTTTGTTTTATGGGCATGTCCAATCTTTGGCTGAAGGGTGAACCTCAGAAGTGACTTCATTATTGAACTGAAAGGGTGTCCAGGGGCCATACTCTTAGGGCTTCTCCAGTCTCTGTCAGGCCAGCAAGTCTGGCCTTTTCTTTTTGAGTTAGAATTTTGTTCTACATTTTTCTCCAGCTCTGTCCAGGACCTTCTATTGTGATCCTTGTTAGAGCAGGCAGTGGTGGTAGCTGGGCACCATCTAGTTGTACCGGCCTCAGTCTGGTGGAGGCCATGGTAGATGTGGTCCACTAGTCCTTTGGACTTATCTTTCCCTTGTATCTTTAGTTTTCTTCATTCTCCCTTGCCCCGGAAGGGGTGAGACCAGTGGAGTATCCTAGATGGCCGCTGACAGGCTTTTAAGACTCCAGACACTACTCACCAAAGTAGAATGTAAGAACACTTTCTTTATAAACTGCGTTAATGCCAGTTGAGCTAGATATGCCCCGAGACCATGGTCCCCACAGCCCTCAGCCCAGCAATTCTGTCCCTCAGTGAGTTTGGATGTGTCTATGGAGCTTCCATGACCTTTCAAGGCAGACATTTTTTACTAGTTAAGCTCGACTATTGTTTGGTTTTAAGAAGACTTCAGGGGATATTTTTGGTTTAGGGTTTAAAGATTATCTCAGGGCAGTAGTTTCAGGAGTTCAGTCCAACCTTCATGGCTCCAAGATGTCTGGATTCCATGAGAATTAGAAATTCTGCTCTATATTTTCCCCCCTTTTGATCAGGATTCTTCTATGGAGTCTTTGATCAAAATGTTCAGTAATGGTAGCCAGGCAGCATCCAGTTCTTCTGGTCTCACGACAAAGGAGGCAGTTTGTTCATGGAGGCAATTAGCCACACATTCCATATCCTCCTCCTATTCCTGATAATTACATTATTTATGTAAAACCAGGAAAACTGAATCCATTGCCATCAAGTTGATTCTGACTCACAGGGACCCTATACGACTGAGTAGAACTGCCTTATAGGGTTTCCAAGGAGCAACTGGTGGATTCGAACTGCCAGCCTTTTGGTTAGCAGCTGAGCTCTTAACCAGTAGGCCACCAGGGCTCCATTCTTTATGTGTGCAACCATTACTACTATCCTTTTCCAAATTATTCCCCCAGCATTAACATAAGCTCAATGCCCAGTAAGCAAAAACTCCCCCTTTCCCTTTCTTTGATTTCTATATATTTGCTTATTTCATGTAAGTGAGATCATAAAGCATTTGTCCTTTTGTGATTGACTTATTTCATTTAGTATGACGTTCAAAGGTTCATCCATACTGTGGCATGCATCAGGATTTCATTTACCTTTATGGCTGAGTAATTTTCCATTGTATGTATAAGCAAATAATTTGTTTTATAAGAATCAGCCCAAAGGTGGGTCCTGTGAGGCAGAGTTAAAGATGTTGCAAATGTCCAATTTTTCCAAGCTGCTGTACCACTCCCATCATCTCTAACATCAACTACTCCCTCTCGCCTCAGTACCCTCCCTCCTGTCTTTGGGTTCCCTAATTCGCTGCAGTGTCTCACAGAACTTATGAACCATACAAAGGAAATGGCTCACGCAGTTGTGGAGGCTGGCAAGTCCCAAATTTCATGGGTCAGGTGTAGACTTCTCCTTGGCCCTCAGTCCCTGCCCAGAGGCACTCAGCTTTCTCACTCCATGGACCAGGAAACCCACTGCTCTGTCTCCCGCCCATCTCTCCTTCTTTAGTCATGGTGGGCTCTCCTTTCTGCTCTGGAATTGGCTCTCTTTGAAGGTCGAACTGGACAATTGCCTTGGTAGGCCACATCACATAATCACCTGAGTGGGAGTCACAAAACCATGGCTACAAAGGCCACACACAAGTAATTAATCACACTGCCGTGTATATATCACATTTTGTTTATCCATTCATTTGTTGGTGAACATTCGGGTTGTTTCTGCCTCTTGGATATTATGAAAAGTGCCGCAGTGAACATTGGTGTACGGGTTTCTGTTTGTGTTCCTGCTTTCACTTTTTCTGGATTAAATCCGTTTTTAATAATGTACTCATGTAAAATAAAATATTTTACTTAACTTTTTCTAATCATAAACTGTGCAAAAATGACAAAATTATGTTTAAAATTTCTTCCTTGGAAGGTGTTTTAAGAAAATACATTCCTTTGAAAGGGATTTATGAGTCAAAAACTTTGGGAAATACTGAGTAACAATACAACTAAATAAGCAAGTTACAGCTGTCTTTACATTCTAGTCCAAGTATAACCTTGGTTTTCTTGATCAGATTGAGAGATTCTCCGAACTCTTGATGCAATAGTCTTCTTCAGGAGAGTCCCCCTTCTCTGTTACATACCAGTTGCACCTTGAACTTTTCCTTAAAACTTGTATGATGATTATAACTATGTAGTTAGATAGGTGGTTGTTTAATGTGTATCTCCTCACTGGAATAATCTGTTTGGTAAGGGCAGGGACTTTGTCTTATTTTTTTAAGAACACATTAGTGGTCCCTCAAAAATGTGAAGAGTATCCCACTCCTATTATTATCATATTTACAAATTACCTTTTAGTTAGGGTACTTTTCAGGTGTCTGATCTCATTTGGGAAACGCTGGTGGCGTAGTGGTTAAGAGCTACATCTGCTAACCAAAAGGTCAGCAGTTTGAATCCACCAGCTGCTCCTTGGAAACTCTGTGGGGCTGTTCTACTCTGTCCTGTAGGGTCACTATGAGCTGGAACGAACTCAGTGGCAACAGGCTTGGCTTTTTTTTTTTTTTTTTGGATCTTATTTGAATTGTATTTATTCTATTTAGCTTTAAACGAGAAGGTTATTTTTTTACTTGCTCTTAGTTCCTACCTGTTATGGATTGCATTGTACCTCCCAAAAAGAAGTGTAGAAGTCCTAACCCCTGTACCTGTAAATATGACCCGATTTGAAAATAGGAGCTGTCTTTTGTTGTATTAATGAGGCCATAGAGTGGGTCCTAAGCCTGATTACTTCTGAATGGTGTTTTATAAAAAGAACAGAATAGACAGAGACACACACTGGGGTGGGGGGACAGGACAAACACCGTGTCACAATGGAGACAGATGCATCTACAAGCTCAGGAGTGCTGAAGAGTTGGGGAGGGTCAGGAGATTGCTAAGATTAAGTGACTGATTTGGAATAGCCCGTATATGGTGTAATAGCAGCAGCCGCAGCAAAGTGCCACTCTAATGTATCTCTGCATACCTTTCCAAAAAGGTATACACTTTCCTTCTCGAGTAAGTTACCCTTACCCCTCCAACTCTGACCTTCCCTGGTTTCCTAATGAAGTCAGGGTCGCCCCCCCCCACCCCCCCCATACAATTATGCCGATCACTTCACTTTTTTTTCCCATGAAGGAATTTTTTCTTGTGTATATATGCTCAGGCTGTGAGTCAGTAGTTTTTGGCATTACTTCTCTATTAGCTCCTAGTCAGGAAGTTCAGCCAGGGGTTGGAGTGATTGCTAAACAGTGAGGACTTCCCAAGAGCTGTTTTCAAGAGTGAACTAATATTCTGACTTCTGGGAACTTTGAAGCTTATCCTTCATCACTACCATAATTCTGAGACTCGCACAGTTGACTCTGGTTTTGTTCAATTCCAAATAAAGCTTTTGGATCACATGATTTCTAGCCCAGTAATATTGTATAGGAAAAGCAGAATTAGTTCTTTTCTGTGTCATGTTCCATTTCAGCAGTCTATATAACAGTCTGTTTATATAATGTTCTTAAACTGATGTTGATCTTTGGTTCTTTGGATCATTTCTAGCAAGAACCCTTACAACTTGGTTTCTCCTCTCTCCCTTTTAGTCCATTGAGAAATTAAAGGGCCAAAATTATTCCTATTCTTGGTCATCGTCTCTAATTGTTTAAAAAAAAAATGCAGCATTGGGGTTATGAATCCTCAGACGCTTCCAGATTTTAAAACGTGAAGGATTGTGTCACAGTGTTTTCCACTTAGGCTGTTTATTTAGGAGAAATACATATTTTCCCACTTCACTTTATCCCTTTGTCCCCCACTCCTGCCCCAAACCATTCACTTATACAGCAAGGAAGTGAAGCACAAGTTCCTTTTGAAGGGGTTGGCTGTCCCAGCTCTGCTGTATTACCTTAACAGACACCGCACATTGGAACTGGCTGAAGACTGGGCCTGTTCTATTTACATCTGCTTTGGATTGCTCCTTGGTCAGCCAAAAAAGAAGTCAAGGGTTTCAAGGTGAAGTGGTGGACCAAATAAGAAAATTCCCTGTTGCAGTTTTGCAGTTGCCCTGATCTTTAAATTAGTGCCACCTGCCCTTCCTCTGTCTCCTTATCACACACACATACCCAGGTGATGATATATTTACTTTTAGGGATACAGTATCATTATCGATACAGCCCTAGGCTTCTGATGTTGCTTAGAACAAAGAATTTCAAGTTTCGAAATTGATAGGAGTGCTCTGGTATTTAAGCCATCCCTAGAAGACAGACAGACGGTCCAAATTAGAGTCTGCTGCTCCCTATGAAGAGAAAGGGATATGAGTTGCCATTTCAGCCTACAGATAAATGCTAACCAACCAGGGTGTTGGGGGTTGGAAAAGAGACTTAACAAATTATGCTCAGAGCCACTTATGAGTGGAGAAATAAGTGACCGTAGACCACAATAGAAAACTCCACCCATGTGACTTCTGTTGTGTGGGTGTGAGTATCCTTCTTAACCAGTTTCTTCTGTTGTTTTGCCCTTTTCTTTTGTAACCTTTTAGAATATTCAGCATTTTACTGTTGAATCTATAGGTCATAAATTTTTCACATTGCCAATATGTAAATAGTAAGGGACATAAAAAAGTATCTTTATAGGCATCTATGTACCTGAGAATTTTTCAAAACAGTAACTGCTTAGTGTTTTAGTTCTTATTATTCAAGGTGATGTTTTAAATTTTTTACATTTATTTTTTATTGTACTTTAAATGAAGGCTTACAGAACAAGCTAGTTTCTCATTAAACAGTTAGTACACATATTGTTTTATGACATTTGGTTAACAACACCACACATCAACACTTTCCCTTCTCAACCTTGGTTCCCTATTATCAGTTTTCCTGTCCCCTCCTGCCTTCTAGTCCTTGCCTCAGGGCTGGTATGCCCCTTTAGTCTCCTTTTGTTTTATGGGCCTGTCCAATCTTTGGCTGAAGGGTGAACCTCAGGAGTGACCTCATTACTGAGTTGAAAGGATGTCCAGGGGCCATACTCTTCAGGGTTTCTCCAGTCTCTGTCAGGCCAGCAAGTCTGGTCTTTCTTTTTGAGTTGGAATTTTGTTCTACATTTTTCTCCAGCTCTGTCTGGGACCCTCTACTGTGATCCCTGTTAGAGCAGTCAGTGGTGGTAGGTAGCTGGGCACCATCTAGTTGTACTGGCCTCAGTCTGGTGGAGGCCATGGTAGATGTGGTCCATTAGTCCTTTGGACTAATCTTTCCCTTGTATCTTTAGTTTTCTTCATTCTTCCTTTCTCCCAAAGGGGTGAGACAGGTGGAGTATCCTAGATGGTTGCTCACAGGCTTTTAAGACCCCAGATGCTACTCACCAAGTGTAGAACATTTTCTTTATAAACTATGTTGTGCCAGTTGAGCTAGATATTCCCTAAGACCATGGTCCCCACAGCCCTCAGCCCAGCCATTTTGTCCCTCAGGGAGTTTGGATGTGTTTATGGAGCTTCCATGACCTTGCCTTGGACAAGTTACACTGGCTTCCCCAGTATTGTGTACTGTCTTACCTTCACCTAAGTCACCACTTATCTATTATCTATTTAGTGTTTTTCCATCCCCACCTCTCCCCTCCCTAGTAACCATCAAAGATTGTTCCTTTTTGTGAATAATCCTTTTCAGTACAGTAGTGGTCTCATACAATATTTGTCCTTTTGTGATTGACTTATTTAACTCAACATAATGCCCTCCAGATTAATCCATGTTATGAGATGCTTCACAGATTGACTGTTGTTCTTTATCGTTGCATAATACTCCATTGTGTGTGTGTGTACCACAGTTTGTTTATCCATTCATCTGTTGATGGGCATCTGGGTTGTTTCCATGTTTTGCTGTTGTGTATAATGCTGCAGTGAATATGGGTGTGCATATGTGATTTGTGTGATGGCTCTTATTTCTCTAGGATATATTCCTAGGACTGGGATTCCAGTATCATATGGTATTCGTTTCTAGCTTTCTAAGGAATCATCATGTCGTTTTCCAAAATGGTTGTATCATCTTACAGTCCACCAGCAGTGCATAAGAGTTCCAGTCTCCCCCGCAGCCTCTCCAACATTTGTTTATTTCCTGTTTTTTGATTGGTGCCGGTAATGCTAGGGTGTGATGGTATCGCATTGTGGTTTTGATTTGCATTTGTCTAATGGCTAGTGACCCTGAGCGTTTCCTCATGTGTCTCTTGGCTGCTTGAATGTCTTCCTGGGTGAATTACCTGTTCATCTCCTAAGGTGTTGGGTTTTCTTGTAGATTTTAGAGATTAGAAGTTTGATTGATTTGTAATAGCCAAAATTTTTTTTCCCAGTTATAGGTTCTCTTTTTACTCTTTTGGTGAAATCTTTCGATGATCATAAACGTTTAGTTTTTAGAAGCTAACCTATCTTCTAGAGTTTGTGTGTTGTTGGTTGTGGTTTGTATCCGTTAATGCCATGTATTAGGGCCTTTAACATTGGTCCTATTTTGTCTTCTATGAATTTCATAGTTTTTGGCTTTATATTTAGGTCTTTGATCCATTTTGAATTAGTTTTTGTATATGGTGTGAGGTATGGGTCCTGTTTCATTTTTTTGCAGATGGACATCGGGTTTTGCCAGCACCGTTTGTTAAAAAGACTGTCTTTTCCCCATCTGATGGACTTTGGACCCTTGCTGAAGATCAGGTGACCATAGGTGGATGGATTTACATCTGGGTTCTCAGTCCTGTTTCATTAGTCAATACATCTGTCATTGTACCAGTACCAGGCTGTTTTGACTACCGTAGCCGTATAGTAGGTTCTGAGGTTAGGTAGTGTGAGTCCTCCTATTTTATTCTTCTTCTTCAGTAGTGTTTTATAAAGTCGTTACATTTAAAATAACAACGTTAATTGTAGAGTAATCTAAGCACACTAGAGGAAATTTCCAGCCCTGGTGGCACAGTGGTTAAGTGCTCAGCTGTGAACCAAAATGTCGGTGATTCGAACCCACCAGCAGCACCGCAGGAGAAAAGACCTCATGATCTGGACCCGTAAAGATTATATCCTAGGAAATCCTATGGGGTGGTTCTACTTTGTCATATAGGGCCACTATGAGTCAAAATCAAGTGGACGACACACAACAACAACATAAGAAATTTAAACAACAAAAAGATTTTTAAATATTCAAACAGTAATTCTACCTCTAAAACTATCATTATTATTTTGAGTGCATTTTCTTCCTGTGCATGTCTTTTTTCCTATATGTGTTTTCCATAATTAGAATCAGTGTATATACAATTTTATATGCTTTTTACTCTTTTATATTGAGTATCTTTCCCATGCTACTCCACATTATCACCCTTTTTAAGTAACTGCATATCAAGTAAATATACCATAATTAATCTACCTCCTTTGTTGTCATAAGAAGGAGCTCTTGGGACAAAGTGGTTAAAGCAATTGACTGTTAACCGAAAAGTCAGCGGTTCAAAACCACCGGTGGCCCCACAGGACAAAGATCTGGCGGTCTGCTTCTGTAGAGATTTACAGCCTGGAAAACCCCGTGGGGTCGCCATGAGTCGGAATCGACATGAGGGCAGTGGGTTTTTGGTATTTGTTACAAGAGCACAGTAATTCTTGATAGTGCTTTGCTGTTAGCACTCCCCTCGCCTTTCTTTAGCATTAATAGTGTACTTCAAAACTACAACATATTTTATTTAACCCTTTGAATATACACCGTGAATCTGATCTTTGCTTTAAGTTTGTTTTATTTATGCTGTTAATATTTTTTTACTTATATTGGAGCTGTGATGCTTCTGGCTTTTTCCTTTATATTGCACCAATGTTAGGCCTTATAGTGACCTCCATCTTGAGTCCTGCAGTCTAAGCTTTAGCTTATGACAGTGTAAACTAAGCTTTAGCTTATGACAGTGTAAACTAGCTGTTTTACTTGTGTCCCGACCTAGGACCCAGCCAAGTAGAGTGATCACAGCCTTTCCCTTTCATTCTGTCAGGCTGATGAGCTGGGCAGTTCCAGCACCCCTATATTCCTTAGGGTAACACTAGTTCTGGAATGCTAAAAGATGATCCAAAGTGCCTGTGGCTTTAAAGAAATGATTAAACTTTGTTCTCTGGCTTGTTACCTATGGGATTTGGATAATAAAAACCCGTTGCTGTTGGGTCGATTCCGACTCATAGTGAGCCTCTAGGACAGAGTAGAACTGCCCTGTAGGGTTTCCAAGGAGTGCCTGGTGGATTCGAACTGCCGACCTTTTGGTTAGCAGCTGTAGCACTTAACCACTATGCCATGAAGGTTTCCATTTGTATAATAAAAGGGTTATAATGGGGGGGGCCCCCGAGTGTAAAAAAGTTAGGGGAGAGTTAAGAGTATTTTATCTGATAGGTTTGCCAAAATTGTAGTCAACTTTTAAGTTATCCTATTGTGTGTGTGTTTTTTAGCTATCCAAGTTTTATGTTTGTGTGTATGTGTGTTTGTTTTTGTTTTTTCTCCTTCTGGACATCCATGTTTTCTGATTTAATAGTTTATCAAGCTTGTTTACCTTAAAAAAAAAAAAAAAACAGTAAAAAGGTTAAGTTGGATGTATTTGAGGAAACCAAAACCAAACCAAAGCCAGTGCCGTCAAGTCCAACTCACAGCAACCCTATAGGACAGAGTAGAACTGCCCCCTAGAGTTCCCAAGGAGCGCCTGGCAGATTTGAATGGCCGACCCTTTGGTTAGCAGCCATAGAACTTAACCACTATGACACCAGGGTTTCCTGTATTGGAGGAGCAGAAAGGAAATCTAGATCTCTTTACTGTTGTTCTTTGTTAACAGCTCTGGTTTGATTAGGGAAGCTAGTAGCATTATAGACAAAACTTAATTTTAAATTATCTATAAATAGTGTATGCTGTATTTGTCTCTTATTAATATGGATTATGGAGAAAGTTATTTTATTAGTATAAAAATATTTTAATGATGTGAACAGCTTATCATTTATACCTAATCACCATAATAGCATGACAGTGATTGTACATATCATCACAATATTTACTTTTCTTTTAAAATTGTATTTAACTAGAACTGTAAACTTTATCATTGTACATAAAGTCTTCATAGTTTGCTGTTCTTCATATATGATTACTGCTGTTTTCAGCAAAAACTTCAGGGAGATGACTGTTTTAGGAACCTGAAACCTGCTGCCGTCGAGTCGGTTCCGACTCATAGCGACCCCAAACAGCTCCCAATTCCTCCCCTCGTAGCAGTTCACTAAGAGCTGCTCTGAGTTCTGGAACGTTAATTTCCATTTCCTGTATCTCCTCTTGCCCTTTTCTCCCTCCCTCTCTGTTCTTAGTAGATCAGTGATTTGTTCATAAAATCTTTCCTGAGCGCCTTTATTCTGTCAGGTGCTGTTCTATGTACTAGGAAATCAGGGGTGAACACAGCAACCTGATCCCTGCCCTCAAGAGCCTCCATCATGGCAGAGCTTAGATTCCAATGAAGTGACCCAAAA
Organism: Elephas maximus indicus; assembly: GCF_024166365.1. Taxonomy (NCBI): domain Eukaryota; kingdom Metazoa; phylum Chordata; class Mammalia; order Proboscidea; family Elephantidae; genus Elephas; species Elephas maximus. The sequence continues at coordinate 9,172,496 of NC_064835.1, read as the reverse complement.
AGGCAAGAACTAGAAGTAGGGGAGAAAAACGATCCTGTTCTTTTCTCATTTTTCCTTCATTTATTGTGAAATATTGTCTATACAGAAATGTGCTTTAAACATATATGTACACCTTAATGAATCGCTGTAAAGCAAACACCTGTGTGGTTACCACTTAGGTCAAGAAGTGGAACACGTCATCAGCTCAGACTGCACTGCCCCGTCAGTCATAACCCTGTCCCTCCCCCAAGATTTTTTACCGTCTTGATTTTTGTGCTGATCATCTACTTGTTTTGTTTTATAGTTTTACTTTGTTTTCTAAATAGTTTTACCACCCACATAATGCATCCCTTGGGCGTTTTGCTCCAAGCAGTATCATTTATATTGACTGTAATGCGCAATGAGCCTATTCTTAAACAGTATAGTTTTGCTTATTTTTGTACTGTGTATGAATAGAATCATATTAAATATTATTATTGCATATTATTTTGTGTCGTATTTCACATAACAATATATTTGTAAGATTTATACATGTTTTTTGGTATTTAAAAAAAAAAAAAACCCAAACCCCTTGCCATCAAGTTGATTCTGACTCATAGCCACCCTATAAGACAGAGTAGAACTGCCCCATGGGATTTCCAGGGAGCGGCTCATGGATTAGAACTGCCCCTTTTGGTTAGCAGCCAAACACTTAACCATTGCACTACCAGGGCCTCTTTTTTTGGTATAGCTATGCTTTATTCAAAGGATCCCTGGTGACAGAGTGGTTAAAGCGCTCAGCTGCTAACCAAAAAAGTGGCAGTTCAAACCCACAAACCACTCCATGGAAGAAAGATGTGGAAGCCTGCTTCTGTAAAGATTACAGCCTTGGAAACCGTAAGGAGCAGTTCTACTCTGTCCTGTAGGGTCACCATGAGTCGGAATTGACTAGATGGCGATGGGTTAGTTAGTATGATTTATTTATTTTTGTTTCTGTATAGTATCCATAATGTGAATGTGCCACAAGTTACTTTTCCATTGTATCTGTTGATGGATATTTGGGGTGCTTTCAGCTTTTTTTTTTTTTCAGCTTAGCGCTCCTAGTAGCAGCTGCAGCGAACTTTCCTAAACATTTATCCTGGTGCACTGTGTTATACATTAATATGCAGTCTTAAACATTTAAGAGTATAAACCTAGGAGCGAAATTGTCTATTCTCAGTTTTTACTTGATAATCACAAAGTGGTATGTGAGAGTTCCCATTGCTCCACGTCCTTGCCAATGCTTGGTATTATTACACCCATACCATTGATATACCAAATAGATTGGTATTTTTGCCAATCTGGTGAGTGTGTAATGGTTGTAGTTTTTTTTTTTCTCATTAATAATGAAATTGAGCTCCTTTTGTATCTGTTGGCCTCTTTTATGAAGCGCCTGCTTAAGTCTTTTGCTCACCTTTTTACAGCGTTGTCTGATTATGAGAGGGTTTTTTTTTAAGTAGTCTGAATATGAATCTCCTTATGTGTTACAGATATCTTCTTTCACTTTGTGGTTTCTCATTTCACTCTCTTTAAAATGTCTTTCAATGACTAGACATTTTAGTGTAGTATTAATGTACTCCAAATTTACCACTTTTTTCCTTTACAATTAGTGCTTTTTCTTGTTTAAGAAATTCTTCCATCTGCTGAAGCCAAGAAGATATTCTCCTTTATTATTTTATTTTAAAAAAACCTTATAGTTGTCACTTTCACATTAAAGCTGTAATCTTCCTGGAATTGATTTTGAGATATAGTGTGAGGATAACTAATTGTCCCTGTATCATTTATTGAAAAATTTATCCTCTCGTCACCATTCTTCTCTGTGTGCTGTTTTTTTAAAGAAACTGGTAAACACACAGTATTGTTCAAGCACTGTATGTCTTTGAGAAAACCATAAACAAAGGCTTGATAGTTAAGAATAAGACGAAAAACAGTAGACTATAATATCTAAGGAACCTGGAAGTTGTAACAGAAATAGCTATGAGGTGAACATTTACTTAACTGTCTACTACCTGATGCTGAAAGCACAGTGTGGGCGTGGGCTTTGAGGACATGGAGATTGGCATTAGAGATGGGGTCTAGTTCTTGTTAACTGTTTAAATGTGGGTACATTACTTAACTTCTGAACCTCACTTTCCCAGATATAAAATAATAATAATGCCCATCTCAATGAGGGTAATAAAGACAAGGTACTGTAGCATAGCCCATGACAGAGAGGGCTTTAAAAACATATCAGTTTACTTTATTCCATATAATTCAGAGTGTTGCACAAATGGGAAAACTGCTGTAGTGAGAGAGATGATTCAAGACAAATTAGTTCTGGATCTTCCCAGGATACCTGCCTCCCTCCAGGGTTCTTGCTACTCAGCTACACATCCAAGTTTTTCATTTCTAAGTACTCTGGATAAATTCACTAATAATTTAGGATTATTATTTATTGGTTTCATCAAACTTGGTAAGAAACGCATGTTTTGTTCACAGCATGGCATTCTAAATGTTTTAAATGATTCAGTATGAATCTGGATTATGTTCATAGTCCATTCCTGGGACAACCTTTCTTTAAAACAAACAAACAAAAGTTCTGAGAAGACATTATTCCATTTCTACGTCAGAGTTGCCATAGTTTTCCCCTACCCAAAATGTTTCTCCCATCCAAAGTAGTATTTGGATGACATTATATGGGCACTGCAGACCACCATTTCTCTTTGTGAAATGCTTTTACCATCATCTTAAACTGAAAATGTACAAAATAATATTTTTCCCAAACCCTTCTCCTTCTTTACGTCTTTCATCTATCCAGCCCGTGTGTTCAGCCTGTCATCAAGTTTTGTTCACTCTTCTTTCAAAATATTTTTCTAATTGTCTTTCATATTTTCTCTACTCCCACCTTATTCCAGGCCTTCAACATTCGCTTCACAACTAAGCTAGTCTTGCTTTCAGGTTAATTTTACCATATCACTTGCCTGCTCCAGAAGTCCCAATGACTCCTGATTACCTATAAGAGTGGTTTTCAAACTTCTTCAGAAAGAATTCTGTTTTATTAGTTTGTTTAAATTCAGATATCCAAGCTATTTCCAGGAGATCCGTTAAGTCTGAGATAAGACTTGTGGCTCACTCCAAATACATTTTTTTAAACGTCACTGTTGATTCTATATGTACAGATAAGGTTGAAAATCAGTGGCTGGAGGGGAGGACTAGAGGATGGGATGGTGGGTGCTTGTGGTTAGATGGAGTTACTTACCCCCAGACCTTCTGTTGGCCCAGGACAGAAACCATTCCCAAAGCCAACTGCTGAGACAGGGATTGGACTGGACAATGGCTTGGAGAGGGATGCTGGTGAGGAGTGAACTTCTTGGATCAGGTGGACACTTGAGACTATGTTGGCGTCTCCTGCCTGGAGGGGAGATGAGAGGGTAGAGGGGGTTAGAAGCTGGCGAAATAGACATGAAAAGAGAGAGTGGAGGGAGGGAGCAGGCTGTCTCATTAGGGGGAGAGCTATTGGGAGTATGTAGCAAGGTGTATATAAGTTTTTGTGTGAGAGACTGACTTGATTTGTAAACTTTCACTTAAAGCACAATAAAAAAAAAAAAAGATAGTAGTTTTGTTTTGGGTGATCGATACAAGCAAATCTTCATGACCTGGGATTAGGCAACGGTTTCTTATATATGAAACCAAAAGTGTTAAATGACAAAAGAAAAAAAAAACAGATAAATTGAACGTCTTAAAAATTAAAAACTTTTGTGTATCAGAGGATACCATTAAGAAAGTGAAAAGACAACCTATAGAATGGGAGAAAATATTTGCAAATCATATCAAGGGACTTGTATCCAGAAGATACAAAGAACTCTTACAGCTCTATAAAAAGGCAAATAACCCAATTTTAAAACGAGCAAGTAATTTGAATAGTCGTTTCTTCAAAGACGATACACAAATGGCCAACAAGCACATGAAAAGATGCTCAACATTGATAGCCAATAGGGAAATGTAAATCCACACCAAGGTGAGATACCACCCTACACCCACTAGGATGGCTATACGGAGCCCTGGTGGCACCGTGTTTAGGTGGTTGACTGCTAACTGAAAGGTCTGCAGCTTGAACCCACCAGTCACTCCACAGGGGAAAGATGTGGTAGTCTGCTTCTGTAAAGATTACACAGCCTTAGAAACCCTATGGGGCAGTTCTACTTTGTCCTGTGAGGCTGCTATAAGTCGGAATTGACTCCATGGCAACAGGTTTTAGGATGACTATGACAAAAAGAGACAATAAAAAGTATTGGCAAGCGTGTAGAAGAAATTGGAACCCTCATACACTGCTGGTGGAAATCTAAATGCTAAAGCCACTTTAGAAAAGTTTTTACAGTTCCTCAAAATGTTAAACAGGGAGTTACCATACCATATGACCCAGCATTTTCACTTTTAGCTATATATTCAAGATAAATGAAAATATATGCCTACACAAACACTTACATGAATGTGGTACGGCCCTACATGATGGAACGTTATTTAGCAATAAAAAAGAATGAAGTACTGATAACGTGCTACAACGTGGATGAACCTTGAAAGCATTATGCCAAGTGAAAGAATCCAGTCATATATGATTCCATTTATGTGAAATGATATCCAGAATAGACAAATCCACAGAGACAGAAAGTAGATCAGTGGTTGCTTAGGGCTGATGAGTTGGGGGAAAATGGGTTCTCTTCCTATCACTAAAAGCTGCAGTTTACGGGCCTGATGCTACTTTGCTGTCTTATTGCTTACCACATACCGCTACAAACCTCATAGTATACCCAGGGCAGTCTCTTTATTGTCCCTTGAAATTATTAGCGTGTTAATTCTAGTTAGTCTGCTTTTGCTTAGGCACTTCTCCAGCCCCCACCCAGAATACCATTTCTACTTTTCCCCTCTCCTCCAGATCCTTGCCATTCGACTAAGTTCCACTTCCTTCTCGAGTCTTTCCCAAGGAGCATCTCTTTTATGGCTTTTGGTTCTCTAACACACTGCTGCACCCAGTGGAAGGGGCCATGTACACATGTTAAATGAGTGAAGAAATGGAGGAGCTTGTTTAGGGAATATGGGAGATTATGAATAAGAAGTTTTAGGAAATTATGAAACGCATTACGAATAAAAGCAGTTCTAGAGCCAAAAGAAGATAAACAATCACATCAAATAGAAATACAGTTTTCTAGGTTCAGGGTAACTGATCAAACTTAAGTTCTAAAAGCTTCATGTTCCCTGTTTTTTTGTTGTTGTTGTTTGTTTGTCTTTTGGCATTTCTTTCTTTCTTTTTTTTTGTTTTTGATCTTCTGTAGAGAATTTAATCCTTTGAGACTGCTTCTACAAACGGGGGTGAATGTACCATATTTATCTCTGAACCTCACCCTCATTCCGAGCACATCCTACCCATTTTAAATCCTCAGTTGATAACTGTTGAACAAATGCATTGATTCCACTTTAACAATAGTACCTCCTAGGCGAGACTTTTTTTTTTTTTTTTTACATATTTGCTTTTTAACATCTTTTTTTTTTTTTTAGCTGTATTAGCTCTCTTTTTTTTAATTGTACTTTAGATGAAGGTTTATAGAACAAACTAGCCTCTCATTAAACAATTAGTACACATATTGTTTTATGACATTGGTTACCACCCCACAGCATGTTAACACTCTCCCTTCTCAGCCTTGGGTTCCCCATTACCAGCTTCCCTGTCCCCTCCTGCCTCTAGTCCATGTCCATGGGATGGTGTGCCCCTTTAGTGTTGTTTTGTTTTATGGGCCTGTCTAATCTTTGAGTAAAGGGTAAACCTCAGGAGTGACTTTATTTAGTACTGAGCTAAAAGGGTGTTTGGGAGCCATACGCCCAGGATTTCTCCAGTCTCTGTCAGACCAATAAGTCTGGTTTTTTGTTTGTTTTTGTGAGTTAGAATTTCGTTCTACATTTTTCTCCGGCTGTATCCAGGACCCTCTATTGTGATCCCTTTCAGAGCAGTTGGTGGTGGTAGCAGGGTACCATCTAGTTATGCTGGACTTAGTCTGGTAGAGACTGTAGTACTTGTGGTCCATCAGTCATTTGAACTGATCTTTCCCTTGTGTCTTTGGTTTTCTCCATTCTCCCTACTCCAGATGCGGTGATACCAGTGGAGTATATCTTAGATGGCCACTGAGAAGCTTTTAAGACCTCAGATGCTACTCACCAAAATAGAATATAGAACATTTTCCTTAGAAACTGTGTTATGCCAGTTGAACTAGATGTTCCCTGATATTTTTAGGCATTTCTGATCCAAGCCAGCAAGATTTCTTCGTTGTTTTTTACTCATTACTTTAAATTTTGCTGTGAGGATTTTCTCTTTCAAGTTGGGTCACCTATCAGTTTTTCAGTTGTCCATACAAGTAGATAATTAAAAACTGGCAAAAGTCTTAGTAATTCTATCCCGTCCATCTGTTCCTCATCGTACCCCATCCTACCTTTACGTCTTACCACACGTGCCTGAGTTCCTCTAGTACTTCCCTAAAGTACACAAAACAGACAGTTTGAGTTTTAACTTTTTATTTTTTCCTTCTAGTTCTCTTATACTGTGTAGCAAAGTACCCCCAAAGACAAGCAGCTAAAACAATAAAGAGATGGTATTTTCCCCCACCCTGGTTATTCAGCCTCTGGTGAAGTATTGATTGGGAAGGCCTGAACTTTCAAAATGAGTTACAGAATTAGTGTATTTTCATAATTTGTGGTTTCTCCTACATAGGTAATTTAAAATGTCAGAAAACACATTATGGTATGGCTGAATGACAATGAACCATCTAGATTTTAACTTACGAGATGTGCATTAATATTGAAGATGAATGTAAAATACTTGTAAAGAGCCAGCCAGACAAGAGAGCAATACGCTTTCGATGAAACTATCAATGTATAATAAATCATATGTTTATTGAAGGGGGAAAGTGGGTCAAATCCTATTAGGTTTATTACATTAGCAAATGGATTGGAATACCCCAAGATCATTCATTAGAGGAAGCTAGCTTTAATCAAAGAAGATGTGTCATGGCAGTCAGGGAGAAGCAGATTTTGCTTGAATGTGCAATGCTTTAGAATTAGGAGTAAGAATAAAACGTGGAGTGGTTATATGAGAGACAGGTTGTAAGATTTGAGAATTTTGCTTCATATGTATTACGAAATAAGAGCAAGCTGGTGGGAGTTTTTGTTATTGAATCTTATTGAAATCTTGCGGTTGGTCACTGAGCCCAGCTGTTGAAGCCAGCTGTTTGGCTGTGACACGCTCTGGAAGCAGGTGCTTCCCCACATGTGGCCCTCTCTCGTTGTCAGACCCTAATCATATCATTCATTCTCACACATTTCTCATATAAATGCCTAATAGCTGTCTAAGCCTGAGGGTATCTCTGAAGCTGGTTCCCTTTGATATTGTTTATTCTGTAAAGATCTCCTGTTTGATAGATAAAATAAATGAGCTTGTGCCACCAAGTTGTGCCTTTACCACTCCCTGGCAGTGTAAAAGGGTGGACAAGTAACCAATTGTAGATAAGACATTTGCGGTTCAGAGTGAGAAATCTCCTATATCCTTTAAACTGATTTTTAGAAAAATCTTAAACCAACTGGTTTAAATTCATTGCTTGGCCGGTTGCACTCTCAATTCAAAACACACACACAAAAAAAACTTCATAATTCTGTCTTCTGGACTTTTGTATCCAATCACACCAATGTCAGAGTCTATCAGTTATAACAGAATCTACCAGCATTTCTCTTCTGCACTGGGAGAGGAAGCCTAGTCATGGAAAAGGACCTGGTAATGGTCTTTAAAAACTAAAAAAAAAAAAGAAAGGATCTTCTTTCTATAGAATTTCCAAAGTCATCTGCTTTTCTGAATCTCATTTCTTGGGATTTTTAGCAACCTATCTATCCCTTTTTTTTTTTTTTTTAAATCTATCCCCACTCTTTTACAAAACTTATTTTTAACAGGATTCAGTCCATGCAGACTTTAATTTGTAAATGAAAATTACTGTATTTTAAAAAAAGTTGTAGTTAGCTGGTACAATTTTAAATGTAGTTTCATTTATAGCCCAAACCAAGAAAACCCCAGTCCTGTTGCCATGGAGTTGATTCCAACTCGTAGTGACCCTGCTGGACACAGTAGAACTGCCCCATAAGGCTTCCAAGGAGAGGCACTCAAAGCAAACCAGCTGGGTTGTCAGTGTGAGATGGCTCCACTAGCCAGCAGGTGAGGAGAGGATGCCCCATTGATTTTATAGCATTTTAATTTAGTGACTTTTTCTTGAATCCCTTTGTATAAAAACACTGTGTGGGGACTAGGATAAATTAAACTATTACCTTCCCATTTACAAATTAGTGGACAATATAAACACATAATAAAGCTGACTATGAGATAAGGCAGAATGGTAACTGGGGTGTAGAGGTATAAACAAAGGACTCTGGAAGCACAGAAGAGGAAGCCATTGACATGGTATTTTGAGGTGGAAATCAGTCAAGGTTTCATACAGGAAGTAATTCTGAGCTGGGTCTTGAAGATGAGTAATATTTCAAAGACGGAAAGGAAAGGAAAAGACATGGGACAGAGAGGAAGTTGCATAAGAAAGGCAAATAAACATAGGATGTGAATAGTCTAGTAATGCTGGAATGGCCAGGGATAAGTTGGAAAGGCAGGGTGGGGCTTGGTTGAGAAGGATCTTAAATGATAATGCGAAGAGATTTTGACTGTTCTGTAAGCAGAAGGGAGACAACAGATGTTTTTGAGCAAAGAGGTAACATAATCTGATTTGTGTAACACTCACTGTGCTATGGATGGATGGCTTAGAGAGAAATGCAGTCGTCTTAGGTAGTAAGCCATAGCAGCAGTCTGGGTCAGAGATGGTAAAAGTATCAACTGAGGTGGGAGAAATGGAAATAGAAAGGTGGATATGGGCTCAAAATACACTTATAGGATAGAAGCAGTAAGACTTTTATTGCCAGCTTGACATGGGAAATGGGGGTAGAAAGGATTTAAAGTTGACCCTAGTTTCCCTGGTAACTGGGACGGTGATGCCATTAGGAAGATAGGAAGAGCAGAATTGATTTTGGAAAATGTGGGTTTGATGTGTTTCTTCCCATGTCGTTACTGGAAATTTATGTCAGGAAGTTAAAAGTAGTACCAAGACCAGGAGTACAAATTTGGGGAATTACCCCCTAAACAAGTGATAGTGAAAGCTGTGGGATCGGAAGAGTTAGCCCTGAAAAAATATAGAGCAAGAGGAAACAGTCAAAATCAGATACCTTACCAGAAAACACCTTGTATAAAAGGTAGACAGAAGAAAAGCAAATAGCAAAAGGAGGCAGAGTTATCCACAAGAGCACAAAAAACTAGGAAAGGAAGGAAAAGGTTTCGGAGAATAGATAGGTGCTTAGCATTTCCAGGGGTGATGCAGGGGGTGTGGTAAAGCACTCAGCTGCTAACCAGAAGGTCAGTGGTTCGAACCCACCAACTGCTCCACAGGAGAAAGGTGTGGCAGTCTGCTCCCATAAAGATTTGCAGCCTTGAAAACCCTGTGGGGCAGTTCCACTGTAGGGTTGCTGTGAGTCGGAAACCCACTCGACGGCAGTGGGTTTGGTATGCCTGGAATAGGAGGGAGTTTTTATGTAGATGAGGGATTTCTAGTCTGTGATACATATAGGTTGTTCATAAATAAAAGTTTTTACAGCTCAACAGCTCTCTTTGGCTTGTTACTCTTGCTCATTTTCTTAGTGTTTCTCCCCAAGCTTATCCCTCGTGCATCCCTCCTACCAGTGCCAGTTGCCTGGAGTCAGTTCAGACTCATGATGACCCCACGTGTGTCAGAGTAGAATTGTGCTCTACAGGGTTTTCAGTTACTGTTTTTCAGAAGGAGATTGCCAGGCCTTTCTTCCAAGGTGCATCTAGGTGGACTTGAGCTGCCAACTTTTTGATGAGTAGCCAGTGAGTTAACCATTTATACCCCCCGGGGCTCCACCTCCCACCGCCTTACCTACTCCCCCTTAAAACAGTGGGGGCAGGGAGGCTGAAGCACAAAGGGAGTTGAAGTTAAAATGTAAACATTCTCGGTTCAGTTTGTAAATAAGCTACATGTTCTTTATTTTGAGTAAGCCATCTTAACAATAATAATGTCCAGTGTCTAATTTTTAAGTCACTTTGTCGCTCCAAAAAACCCTAACTTTGTTGCTAGAGGTCATAAATGTTCTTGCCATAAAAAGTAAAATTAATATGAAAATCCTGGGTCCAATTCAGTAGGCTACATGTATTTACTGATTCTGATATGTTCTTAACATCAATTATAATCTGATTTCATTGTTGTTACAGGAACAAGTACCACTCACCCCAGTCTGCCAGGGTTTGCCATCTTTGCTGGTGTAAATCAATCATGTTTACTTTTCCGGACCAGTTATCTTTTGCATCCCAGCTACCCTGTATCTCTATTTCACTACTTTTTTTTTTAAGTGGCTAGCTATGTATTTTCTACTTTCTATTTTCAGATTTGGTATTCCAATCTGAGTGACTAGAGACTAGTGTTTGCTGGGTTAAATAACATAAGTAATGTCCATTTGCCTTTCTAGATTTTGGCTTCAGTAACCTCTTTACTCCTGGGCAGCTGCTGAAGACCTGGTGTGGTAGCCCTCCCTACGCTGCACCTGAACTCTTTGAAGGAAAGGAATATGATGGGCCCAAAGTAGACATCTGGGTAAGTAACTACCTCCTATTACAGCCGGTGGCATTGGTTACCCTGGGCGGCGCGGCTTCTGATGCTGCATCGGAGCCCTGGTAGTGTAGTGGTTAAGTGCGTGGCTGCTGACCAAAAGATCAGCAGTTCGAATCAACCAGCTTTCTCCTTGGAAACCGTATGGGGCAGTTCTGCCATGTCCCTCCCATAGGGTCACTATTAGTCGGAATCGACTTGATGGCAACAGGTTTGGTTTTGGTTTTTTTCATGCTGCATGTGTATGGGGATCTTGGTCACCTGTTCTTTGAATTCCCAATTCGTTATCCGGTCTTTCTTCCTGTAATTATCACCTGGGCTAAGCCACATGTTTCAAATTCCCCTTTGTAGCTACAAAAGAGCCCCAGGGCCAGCTTTGATGGGTGCTCTTGCCAAGAATAGAGATTCTTTCTGTTGCTCTCACTTACTTTCCCCCTAGAGGGTGAATACAGAGAGAAATCTGGGCTATGTTACCCAAAATTGATGTCTAAAAGCAAAGAAGAGCGTTAAATATTCTGAAGATGATTGGTCTAGACATGCCCATATTTTTTTCTCATTAAAAAAAAGGAAGGAAAAGTTTTGTTGCATTACCTTGTGCATGACTCGGCATCATCTTCACTCTAATGGCCTCATTTGTTTCCTCTGATGCAATTAATTATACATACTCTCTGTTTGGGATGCAGAGCCTTGGAGTCGTCCTCTATGTGCTTGTGTGTGGTGCCTTACCATTTGATGGGAGCACACTGCAGAATCTGCGGGCCCGGGTGCTGAGTGGAAAGTTCCGCATCCCATTTTTTATGTCCACAGGTAAGGGAGTTGCCAGCACGTAGCTGTAACTGGGTTCAGGATAGTTGGGCATGCTAAGCAATCCCAGGAATTCAGCGATTCAGTATTAATGGTCCGCTTAACAACCTTCCTTAGCTCCAGTTTGTTGACTTGACATCTCCAGGAGGCAGAATTCTATAGGGAAAAGAATACAGGCCTTGGCATCAGATTGCCCTAGTGTTTGTATGGCAGATTACTAAGTAGTCTTCCTGGACTTTAATTTCCTTATCTATGCATTGGTTGAGAGTTTTGTAAAGGTTATTACTGTAAGGATTAAAGTAGATAATACATGCAGAGATTCACTAGGCCCATCGTGTAGCAGCAATGCAATAAAAATTTCTGTTTCACCTCGGTTTTTCATCTCTCTCCCCCATCCTTTTTCAGGATAATATTTTCATGTACTAGCCCCTATTGAGGTGTGGTTTTAAATGCCAAGGATAAAGCAGGGCTTACATCTTAATTTGCTACTTAATTTTCTATCTTTATGACACTTATCCACTAGACTCAAATTAAAAAAAAAAAAAAAATTTTTTTTTTTTTTTTCCTAAATGAGTGGGCAATAGGGTGAGTAGCTCTTGGAGAAATTTCATACCGAAAATAGACACCAGATGCCCAGAGTCTGGAGCATTTTATCACCATTTATACACACATAAGAAGAAAACATTTTAGAACAATGCGTAAAGTAGTATATTTAGTTTTGCTTAATCATCTATATACATTTTACAGGAGAACACACATAGTGTGTATACCCTGGGTTGGCAGCAAAGCATAAGCACACAGGAATTGCATTTTAAAATAAATAAGTGAAACGTGGACTAGTCTTAACTTTAAGTCTTCTTAGAATTAATGACTTAATAGTGTTAGATAATGTTAAGTGCTGTGAGAAAAATAAAGGAAAGGGGCTTAGGGGTGGTGGGTGGGAAGTTATTTTAAAAAGGGTGGTCGAGGAACCCCTTCACTGAGAATGTGAAAAGCAAAGACTTAAAGAAGGTGAGGACATAGCTGGCAGATACCTGAGGACGAACATTCTAAGCAGAGGGGACAGCAAGTGCAAAGGCCCTAGGGAGGGAGCATGCTTGGAGTGTTTAAGAACAGCAGGGAGGCCTGTTTGCTACAGAGGAATGCGGTACTGAGTAAAGAGCAGTGATGTAAGAAGTAAGAGGAGGTGAACCCTCTGGGGTGCAGTCAATGAATGTCATACAGGCTTTAGTTTTTACTCTGAATGAAATGCAAAGTATTAGAGGGTTTTGAAAGAGGAGTGACATGATCTAACTTTGGGGTTTTTTTTCCCTCCCAAATTTTATTATGAAATTTTTAAACATACAAAAAAGTTGGAGGACTTTTGGTGGATGGGTGGAAACAAAGCCTAATTCATGTGGAAACAACAAAAAAGAATGGGAGGAAAATGGCGACAGGAAATAGATACAACTCTTTCCAAGCCCACTGTAAATAGGACTACCAGTCATCTTCTCTTTCATGTCTTGAAGGCACATCAGTGGAAACATTTTCAAAACTGAATTTAACTCTTCCCCTCCTGGGATTTACCCTGTTCTCTGTCATAGTGAATGGCATCACCAGGTCCCGGCTGTGCAGCCTCATAGGCCTTCTTCCCAAGGCCCATCAGAGAATGCTGTCAGAAGGGTGAGGCCTAGGAGAAAATGAATTCATGAGGCTCTTTAAGTCTTTGCTTGGCTTACCACGAAGTTTTGAAGTTAATGGGAGGGAATCCTAGAGTCTGTCCCTGAGTTCTTTTTCTGCTTACCCCTCCAGTTTCTGGGCACAATCATACCTCACTAGAGCTAGAAATGATAATTTAGAGGCAAGAGCTGGCTACCTCCTAGCCTGTCGGGTCTGCTGTCACTGCACTGCAGAAGATAATGTGGTTGAGAGAAATCCCTAAGAATAAGAACCTTTCTTTTCTCAGACTGTTGCCTTAGACTTAGGCTGAGTTTATCCATTTTTCTGTCAAAAAAGATCTAGAAACTCCAGCAGAGCTGGTGTAGTTTTCCAAATTAACACTTGCGAGGCGAAGGGTGGAAAGGCCCTATGGTCTAGCTTCTTTTTTCTTCAGCCAAGTTGAATTCCAGAGTACTTGCAGCTGTGTGGGAGGCCATGCTATACAAACGGATACAGTTAGTTCAAGAATTCTAAGCTTCTCTCTGTTGTCAGTAATGTGTGGAATGAAATGTCCTCACAATTAGTGGATATTTCCATGCCCTTTCTTTTATGTTTGATACAAGGTTCCCTTTCATGGGTATCACCGAGATGTAGTAAGGAGATACCCTTTCAAGTTGGAATGACACTGGTATTCATAAATTTAAAAGGAGATTTTTTTCAAGGCTGAATCGATTTTGTACACCTCATCTTATAACTACAGGATATGTCTTCCTCCTCTCACCCCTAGAGTGTAAGCCCCTTGATAGTAGAACTGTGCTTTGCACAGTAGCATCTTCCGTAAAACCTCATGGTGCTTGGTATGGCAGAAACATACAGTAAATATATTTTAATGAAAAATCGAATCATCACCACGTTTAACTCTAGAATCTCACATCAGACTCTTGTGTTTTATTATTACCATAATAGGTTACCCGCTGATGGTCTGGATTATGATTTATTCAGTGAGCCAGTTGGTTTTATGCGTTTCTGTTATATGGATTATCAAGTAGATGACGGGGTCAAGTGATTTCTAGTTTTAAAAAGTGGTTTTGATCTACTATAGAGCTAGCTGTCTATATCTCAAGTAAAATCAGTTTGGTCTAGACCAGTAGTTTTGGATTAAACTTCTCAGAGCATCCCAGAGAGCAGTTAGGTGAAACTTTGAGCCTAAATTATGGAAGGATTAAAGGTTTAAACTTGCTGTCTGTTTGAACTGTTGCGGAAGATGAGAACTGGCCACCTGTGTTAGCAGATGCTTCCTCTTACTCCCCTTCCCAGTGACGAAAACCAACAACTTAGTTTTGTTGAGCACCAAACTCATTCACTAACAATACATTTTTAAAAACCATGAGACACCTACTTCTTAAAGCCCAGTTTGCCTTATTCCCTGAGTGTGCCGCCTGCTAGCAAATATAGTAAGATCAGACATCTATTTAACTGAAGGAAAATTAATTTACAGTGAAAAATGACAGTGATGGAGAGTGCATTGAGATCTCTTGTGGACAATATTTTTGAGTCCTTATTGATTAGACTTCATTGTGACTTAATTAATCGTAATACTGCATAAGCATTTTATCATTGGGAATGCAAGGCTGAGGCTTACATAATGTTTCTGATGGAGAATGTACTGTGCAGCTACTGCCAAAAAGCTTCCACTTAGAGGCAAACACCTCTGCCCTGATTGGCTTACTCAGCGAGAACCACAGAGCTTCATTCTTGGTAAAAGCACTTTGTTTAGTAAGAATGAGACAGGGGAATAGAGTTGCTCATCTTAGTCTCCATGTACGAAGGGGTTGAGAGTCCTCGAGGCAGTTCTCTTATACCTTCTTACACCTCCAAAACTAGGGATAAAATCTAGATAGCTGCTTTTGTTTTAGTGAATGCAGAAATCATAAATCATGTCAGGAAAGAGGCTAGAACCGCTTCAGAGTGAAGCAGGCCTCCTTTGACCATCCTCTTGATTTTACCTAATATAATAGAAAATCAGTGGGAAATATGATCTTTGAGGTCACTAACCAGAGGTATTGGTACTGCCCTATTTATTATTAGACTTTTCAAGCAAGCTGCCTCCTAGCTTATAGCAACCCTTTATAGAAAAATAGAGAAAGGGAAGAAGTTCTAAGTGGAAGGACTCCAGAGATTCAAATAATAGCTAACATTTATTGAGCACTTTCTATGTACCAGGCACTATGGCATCAACTTACTAAATGCTCAAAACAACCTTTTGAAGTAGGCTCTTATTGTCATTTGAAAGACAAGACCACTGAGGCATAAAAAGGTTAAGTAACATACCCAAGACCACACAGCTAGTAAATGGCAGACCTGAGATGTGAACTCTGGCAGTCTGCCTTTGGTTGTATTTTCATTCTCAGTAAATAAATATTTGGCAAATTATTCCAAGAATGAGGAGAGTCCTGGAATAGCTGTCTTTGTCCGTCTACATCTGGATTATTTGTTGAAAAAAGAGTATCAAGTTACCGTATCGGAACCTGGAGTAAAACTGAACCAGAATGATTCATGATCGATGGAGCCCTGATGGTATAGTGGTTAAGAGCTCTCCTGCTAACCAAAAGGTCAGCAGTTCAAATCCACCAGCCGCTCCTTGGAAACGCTGTGGGGCAATTCTACTCTGTCCCATAGGGTTGCTATGAGTTGAAATTAACTTGACAGTAATGGGTTTTTTGTAAAGATTGATATTAGGACTCAGAAAAATATTTGAATTGTATAAGCAACAAATTTTTATAAATGTGAACTGCAAAGTGGACAGCCTCTACTATGACAGTGTAGCAAGTTTGGGGCTGAAAGTAAATGTTGGCATTCCCACCCGTTAAGCATGATCTCCTAATTTCTGAATCTTAATTCTGGCAGAATCATGACCATCTAGAAAAACTAATCGAAAATAAGAAAGGCTCAAGAAATAGCTGTTGCTTTTCTAATAAATGAAGCCGTATGAGTCAAACACTTGTCCCACTCTCCCAGACTATCTCAGTTTGATAAACTGTTAAAACAGAAAAGGAAAGTCTCTCGGCCTAAGTTTATTGATTTCTAATAGAGGCTTTTCTTATCAGCTCCGTCTTTATTTGCTAAATCGTTCCAGACCATTTCCCTATGGCCTCTGTTTGTCACTACGAAAACTCCCACAGGACTGAGTGCTCTGGAATTACTTTTAAACACACCTAGTATTGCTTGGAAAGGGTATACCAGAACACTAGACCATATCCTTCTTCCAAGGAGCTCTGGTGGCACAGTGGTTAAAGTGTTCTGCTGCCAACCAAAAAAGGTCACCAATTCAAACCCATCAGCCGCTCTCTGGCATAAAAGACCTGGGTATCTGCTGCCATAAAAATTTCAGCCTAGGAAACCCTATGGGGCAGTTCTACTCTGTCCTGTAGGGTCGCTTTGGGTTGGAATCAACTGGACAGCACACAACAGGTACCTCTAAGAAGCTGAGATTTCCTGGGTAATTGCTTCTTCTTTGCGTTCTTCCCAGGCTCCTGGCACACAGGTGTCTTACGTTTCCATCAGCTCACAGCAGCTTTATGTGGCCAGAAAGAATCTGTAACTCGATTTCTTTCAGGCCACTCCTCTGCCCACAGAGCTGAAAAGTGATTGCTCTGACGTGCCCCCATATTTTGGCATCACATGAAGGGTTTAAGGGACAGTTGACTTTCCCTACGTCATAGGAATAAGCCTAAAGATTCTAATGATTCAGTGCCTGCAGTTTCTGCCCGTCACTTGTCTATGTTCCTTGATTGGGGAAACCTACTGTGTCTAGCCTTCCATCATGGTATTCATCACCTTGTAGCAATCAGAGTATATGGACTAAACTCGCTATTAGAAAGGGTACTTAATCCTCGCCAGCAAAATTACTAGTAGGACAACCCCTTCCTTAGATGCTGTGTCCCTGCCTTCTCAATTTCTTTAAATCCAACTTTCAGTCCTCCTTTAAAGTTGTTTTACAGCTATTTCATAGCGTTCTGGCCATGAATTTACCCAGCCCATTTTTTACTGACTTGGCTTGTGGGTGAACTTGTTGACATTACACCTGTCATAGGCGGGAATGAAATTGGTTTGATTTGTTTTTACAAAGATATGTTGGCTACTACCTAAAACATTAATGATTAATTTACTTTAGGTACTATATGGGCTAGGAGCTCAGGCTTTGAAGTAAGACTGTCCAAAATTTTTATCCTAGCTCTACTATTTATTATCTGGACAAATTTCTTACCATCTCTGATTTTCAGTTTCTTTATCCATAAAATGGAGATAATAGTAATACTTATTCATAGTGGTTGGCATGTGACTAAAGTGCTTCAATTAACTGAAAGGGTTTCACACTCTACCTACCTTCTAAGTGCTTGATAAATCTTAATAATTATTATTAAATAGTATTTTTCATATATCGCTCCCTATTTTTTTTTTCTTTTTTCTCTTCATGTCTTTCACTTTCTCAACATACTAAAGGGATATTATTAATACTCTTAGTTGAATCCACAGGCTTTATGGAGAAGACTTAGCTGCAAAGAGTTGTTTTAGTTTGTTGTGTTATAACCTTGACATGCAGACATATCTTCAGGTAGTAATATGAATTACTGATTATTCTACATAGCCTCAGAAAAGATCAGCAGGTAAGTACCCCCTGTGTGAGACAAAGAACTCTAAAGCTACTAGAGACGGCCGTGGAAATCATCTGGCCCAGGCTTTTGCCCCCAAGCAGTGCCACATCTCAATCTTATATAAAATGGTAGTCTTCCTGGTTATTCCAGCGTGAAGCATAGAGAATGCTATGATAGCCTATTATATCATGGATTCTTAGAATCGGAATATTAAAGTTGTTGGCAGGAATTGTAGCAGCCATCTAGTTCAACATTCCTTTTATCTACCATTTACTGAAGGCCACTTATGTGTCACAGTAGGCACTGGAGATACAAAACTCAGTAAGACAATCTCCATCCTTGAAGGACTCCCAATCTTCCTCCCGCCCGATGCCGGGGTCCCTTCTAATGGCTTTTGACGTTTCAAATGCCAGCCTCTGATTAAACATTGCTAGTGATAATAAGCTCACTACATCATAGGTGTGATAGGTTGAATTTTGTCCCCCCAAAATGTGTGTCAACTTGGCTAGGCCATGATTCCCGGTATTGTGTGATTGTCCACCATTTTGTCATCTGATGTGATTTTCATATGTTTTGTAAATCCTACCTCTATGATATTAATGAGGCAGGATTAGAGTTATGTTAATGTGGCAGGACTCAATCTACAAGATTAGGTTGTATCTTGAATCAGTCTCTTGAGATATAAAACAGAAAAGTGAACAGAGAGGGGGGGGACCTCCTGCCACCAAGAATGAAGAACCAGGAGGGAAATGTGTCGTTTGGACCCAGGGTCCCTGCACTGAGAAGCTCCTAGACCCGGGAAAGATTGAAGACAAGGGCCTTTCCCCAGAGGTGACAGAGAGGGAAAGCCTTCCCCTAGAGCTGGTGCCCTAAATTTGGACTTCTACCCTCCTAAACTGTGAGAGAATAAACTTCTGTTTGTTAAGCCATCCACTTGTGGTATTTCTGTTACAGCAGCACTAGGTGACTAAGACAATGGGACAAATTATTCCCTTTTCATAATTATATGTCTTTTACAGTTGGAGTTTATCCTATCCAATTGTTTTAAGCTTATTTTTTCAAGTGAACTCTAACCCAGAATGTTAATCTATAAAGTAAATAATAATTATGCTCTGGTGTGGCTTTGCTTGCTTGATTGCTCCCCCTTTCACTTCCCTTAGGGACCCCTCTCAGATCCCTAGAACCCTGACCCAGGAATTTGGATCAACTCTGATAATTTAGAAGGGTTTCTCTACATTGAACTTGTGACTTCTTGATTGTCCCATCTATTTTGTCTCCTTTATAAAAACTCTTCAGATACTTGATGAACACCCAGCATGCCCCTTCCTACACACACCTTATCTTCTCCAAGAGAAATCAGCCTCAGCTCCTTCAGCCTGCCTTCAGGTGACATATTTTTAAAGTTTTAGTCAGGAAATCATCCTTAAGTAATTCTACGTCTTTTTCTAGCCTTTGAAGATGGAAACTGGAGAACAGAACTTCTGCTAATTGTCCTTGGTGAACTTAGTTTTTCATATCCCTCTTCCATTCTCGCCCCTTTCCCTCAAGCCAAATACTTTGAATGTCTTAGGGAAAGCTGTTGGTTATCAAGGACAAAAAAAGGAAAAGGATGTTAAAGACCTAGCCTTCTTACGTCTTTGTTGGACTCACACTGGCAACCTCAAGTTAACTCCCATTTTAGGACCCTACCCCTACGGTGGCTCGCTCTCCACAAAGTCATCCAGATGCCTGTCAGTGCAGCAGGGCAGGGCTGAGCTGAGCATCCTTCAGTTCACTTTGTTTTGGCATATCAGGTTTCACGGGGCCACAGTGATTTTCACCGCAGAGACGGCTTGGCGTCTTGCAGGGAGCGGAGGAAAGCTACCCTCTGAAGGGGAGCTGCTGTCCTGGCACACACAGCAGAGCGGCATATTCTTGTCTGCCCAGAGTGCTTCAATTTCATTCAGTATCAAAGGCTCTGTCTTTTGGGAGGGAACAAGTGATGGGACATTAAAATAGAATACTTGGCGTCTGGAAAAGTTGATGTTTTGTATCCTTTGACCTAAGTCCCTGTCTTCTTTCCACTCATTTAAACAGACTCTCCGTGATTGATCCTGTTACTAGGTTTGAGAGCATTTATTCCCTTTGTTTTCACCCTCTTTCCATATTTCATATAAAATGGTGTGTTCAAATCTAGTTTGAATTTAATTTTGTGAACTATATGACACTTAGGAAATATGAACTGATGGCAATAATCTCTTGGCTGTGCATATTTTAACCATCTGTGTTATATATGAAAAGTGTTAGATGTCCGTTCCTTTGCATGCTGTATATTGTGTAGGGCATACACATGGCCCTTGTCCTTTAGGTTTTGATATTGTAGCTGGGAGTTCTTAACCTGGGACCTATAGGCATCTAGGGATATATAGCAAGCTTCTTGGGCTCCTTGAACATCCTAAATTTTATGCAAGTATTTGTGCAGATTTTTGTGCAGATTTTTTCAAAGGATCTGAGGCCAAATAATGGTTAAGAATGGCTGAATAGAGGTTTTAAGATCCTGAAATTTAACTAGTTAACATCCTTTAATCAGAACTTGCTATGATATTTTGTTTTGTTTTAAGGAAATTGCTTTGAAAAACCTTGTTTTAAAGCAAGCCTGTAACCGAATATGATTCTGCCCAGGGCATCTGATTCAGGACTCATGTGGTTGCCTTTTATGCACTAAATTTTATATGGAAACCAAAGGAAAACAGAAGAGTGCCATCTAGAGGTCTTAGCAACAATTTCACAACTTTTGAAGCAGGCCGAGGTCTTCTGCCTACATAGGGTCTTTAGCTTTAGCAGCTTGCTAAACTAAGAGTGTATTTTCCTCTCAGGAATTGCAGACCAAAAATGTGTGTTGATGATATTTATGATTTATGCAGATGTCACAATTGTGGAGTCCAGGCTTCCTACCCTGGAAACATAATTTTAATAAAAGCTTAATGTCGTAAATGATATTTATTTTGTAGGACTGTAGGAACTACATGCAGTCTTTAGAATCCATACTGTATTGGAATATACTTTTAATCATAAATAAAGGACAAAATTTTGATGCCTGAGATAGAATAATTTTGATATAGGGACTTTATTTCCTTTTAAAGTTAGGATAAACTAAAAATTAAGAGTAATTATTCTTAATTACTTTTACTGTTCCTTTCAAAACAGTAGAGCCTGGTGGCACAGTAACTCAGATTGGCAGTTCGAATCCACCAGCTGCTCTTTAGAAACCCTATGGGGCAGTTCTACTCTGTCCTGTAGGGTCACTATGAGTTGGAACCGACTCAATGGCCGTGGGTTTGGTTTTGGGTTTTTTCAAAATAGTGACATAGAATGGTGTTTGCTACATGGTGTAGAAAGTTTGGATATTGTAGAGTTGAACTTACACTGAAAAATGAGGTCAGACAATTTATATCCATGTGAAAATGTGTAACGAGGTAATCAAGATGATTTGAAATCCTCTGAAGTCCCAGTTCTACCATTTTTTAGCTTTGTGATATTGAATAAGTTATTTAATTTCTCAGAATTTTGCTATCTTCATTTATGGGGCTTATGACAGTGTCTAACTCAAGGTTGTTGTGAAGATTAAATGAAATGAAGTCAGTAAGCCCAATGCGTGATGTATAGAAAGTCTTTAAAAATTAGCAATAATTTATTTTTGCTGTTATCACTGACCAGTTGATTATTCCAGGACAGTTGTAACGAAATTGAAGAATAAATTTTTAAAACCTATATCTTACAGAGAATTTTATATATTTTTAGAAGCATCTCTACAAATACAGTTTTCATTTAATTAGAGTAAATAATAAATATATATTCATACATTGAGTAGATATTTATTCAGCTTCTATTAGGCATACTAACCATTTTTTGCATTGGGAGTTTGGTACTGGGTACATCAGGGAAAAAGACACGGGCCTTACATTGTGGTGAGGGAGCTAGACAATAAACAAATAAATAAATAAAATGATTTCACAGTGATAAGTGCTGTGAAGAAAATTAGTCTAATGGGGTCCTACTTTAGATTAGGTAGGTAGTCAGGGTAGAGCTTTCTGAGGAAGTGACATTTAAGCTTTTATCTGAATGACAAGGAGCCAGCCATGTGAAGGCCTAAGGAGCAGCCATTCCAGCTAAAGGAAACAGCAAGTGTAAATGCCATTAGATGGGACTGTGTTAAGCATATTCAGAGACCAGAAGGAATGCCAGTGTAGCTGGAGCTTAGTGAGCAAAGGGGAGAGTCACAGGAGAAGAGGTCAGAGAGGTAGGAAGGGGCTTTATAGGCCCAGGATGTTGAATTTTATTCTAAAGGTTATGGGAAAACATGGGAGAGTTATAGGGAAGGTAGTGATATGCTCAGATTTATGTTGTAGAAAAACCCTTTTGCATCTCTGTGGAGAATGGATTGTAATGGAGCAAGAATGGAAGCAGAAAGACAAGTTGGGAGACTTTTGCAGTGGTCTAAGCAAGAGATGGTTGTGGCTTGGATAAAGATGTTGAATTAAGGGCTCAAGAATTTGGATCCTCCCCCCTCCCCCCCCCCCCCCGCCGCACACACACACACCCCCAAGACAATTCTAGGCAGTATAGAGGCAGTATAGCACTGTGGTTAAGAGCACCAGCTGAAGAATAAGACTTTCTGGTTTAAAATCTAGCTTACTAACCACGTGATCTTGGACAAGGTTCTTAATTTCTCTGTGGCTAAATTTCAATCTCTATAAAATGGGAATGATGATAGTACCTTTCTCCTAGTGTTACTGTGAGGATTGAATGAGGTAATAATTGTAAAGTGCTCAGAAGACTACTGTCATCATCATCATCACCACCTCTATCACAACTACTTCCCTGTCATCCTCAACACTCCCAATTTACAGATGAGAAAACAGAAATAAAGGGTGGTTTTAAAATCAGAATATAGGCCTCTTGATTTTGAATCCATTGTTTTTTGTGCAATATAATAGGTAATATATAATATGGGGCAGTTCTACCCTGTCCTATAGGGTCGCTATGAGTCAGAGTCAACTCAACGGCATTGGGTTTTTGGTTGGGTTATAGTATGTAATGAGTCTCAGGAGGGAAAAGAACAAAAAACAAACTATTGATTTGAATCTGTATAATTCACAGCCCAGTTCAATGCACCTATGAATGTTTAAACAACTTTGAGAAAAATGATAAGCAGATGTGTGGTGGGGAGATACCTATGCCTGTGCCCCTCTCCCCACGCTCTTTATACCATCACAGATTTCAAATTCCCTGAGTTTTGAAGAGAGCTATTGGGCACCTAAGCCAAAAGTATTAGTATGCACATAAGAATACATATAGGAGGATAACAAAAAAAAAATAGAGCTGAATGTTTTAAGAACCTTGTAAGATACTGAATCTCTTTAGAGGATATTCAACTCTTCATTAACTATGTTAAATGGGCCATATATAATATAAATAAATGAAATCCATGAATTAACCACAGACTTTTTCTGGTCAGACTTATAGTGGAGGCATTAACCAGTTGCCAGATTTGAATTTCTCCATCTCTTTCTGCCTTTACCCAGTCATTTTCTGGAGTAAGCAATGAAGTGGGTAGGATCAAGGAGCAAGAGAGACAAAATTAGAAGCAAGGAGCTTGAAAATCCGCCTGCTCACATTGCCTTATAGATTCTCAGCACCGTTGGTGCCTCCCCTCACCAAGAACTGAAGGCAGGCTGTTTGTCTGTTGCAGAATGTGAGCACTTGATCCGCCACATGCTGGTGTTAGACCCAAATAAGCGCCTCTCCATGGAGCAGATCTGCAAACACAAGTGGATGAAGCTAGGGGATGCCGATCCCAACTTTGACAGGGTGAGCTGGGTACCACTTGCCTCAGAGAACAACTCTTAGAGCTACTGCAGGCTCTTTTTGTGTGTGTGACCTAAAATGGCAGGCGTTGGGAAAAAACTATTGTGTGATACTAAAGCAGCAAGTGAAGCAAGCAAGAAGAAATTTAAAACAAGATGAGTTGTTGGGAGAAGAGTGAAACTAGTTCCCTATCATTTGTCCCCAAATCATAGTCCCTTCCTGGCTTTTGACACAGTACAGCCCATGTTCTGTAGCTCACCTACCACGGGGATTTCTCCTTCCCCCATCTTAGCGTGCCCAGTTTAATGGCTCAGTTAAAAAAAGAACACCTTTATTTAAACCACTGTAGCCAACCTAGGTACCCCAAGGAGTTCAGGAAACAGGGATCTTGTCTGCTTACAACTGAATACCCAGGACTCTTGTTTAGGCTTTGTCTGAGGCCAAAATAATCTCTAGCTAGGAATGAGATAATAATATGGACCCAGCATTGAACAGCTTGATCATTGCTTATGATATGCCGTGTTGACATGGTTAATTGGAGGTTTGATAGCTTACTTCTTTTTACGACTTACAGTTAATAGCTGAATGCCAACAATTAAAGGAAGAAAGGCAGGCGGACCCCCTGAATGAAGATGTCCTCTTGGCCATGGAGGACATGGGGTTGGACAAAGAGAGGACACTACAGGTATCTCTAAAGGAGTGGAGAACAAAGTGAAATATAGCAGCCCTCCTTCTATGCTGCTTTCCCCAATATTTCTCCTTCTTGGGAACTTGGTTCTTTTTTGTTTTCTTTCTGTTCCTTTCTCTGTCCCTCCCCAGGCCTTGGAAAGAAGGAAGGAAGGCTTTGGTCTTCTAGCGTTATTACTGAAAAGATTTTGGTCAATGACATGCCATTTCATCGGGAGTTTTCACTCCTTTCCCTTCTCTCTTGGTAGTCATTAAGATCAGATGCCTATGATCACTATAGTGCAATCTACAGCCTGCTGTGTGATCGACATAAGAGACATAAAACGTTGCGTGTTGGAGCACCTGGCATGCCCCGAGCCATGGCCTTTCAAACACCAGTCAATATCCAGGTGGGCAGTAACTCCAGTGACCTGATTTAGGACAGGTAACACCAGGGCAAAGTGTTAGTCATTGCTCACTAACCCTGAGTCAAGAGGGTTTCCTGTTCTTCCTTCCCTCTGTTCCTTCTTCCTTTATCAGAGATCAAACAAAGATCTGAACCTTTCTTTGAAGGAGAGGATGGAAGAGCATTCCAATACTTAGGATAGGCAACAGTAGTTGCATTTTGTTTTAAGAAATAGTAAATCATTGGAAGAGACTTCCTGTCTTAAGAATGTTTCACGGTTGTAACTTCTAAGGGTAGAGAAGAATCGAAGAGTCAGGGGTAGAAAGGTAGACTTTAGTAATCAAGAATACTTAAAAAACTATCATTATTTCCTTCTAGTGCTTAAGGTATGTGTGTCTGTATATGTGCTGCTTTCCAGGCGGAGCAGGCAAGTACCACAGTGAATATCAGCGTTCCCCAGGTGCAGCTGATCAATCCAGAGAACCAGATTGTGGAGGCAAGTAGCAACCTCTGATAATTGTCAGCTGAAACCCCTTTCTTTTCCATATCCTTCCTTCCTTTCCTTCTTCTTTCTAATTGTATTGTGTTTCCCTCCACCTCAGGCGGATGGCACAGTGAACTTAGACAGTGATGAGGGTGAAGAGCCTTCCCCTGAAGCACTGGTCCGCTATTTGTCAATGAGGAGGCACACAGTGGGGGTGGCTGACCCACGGTGAGTATCTGGTCAACAACCCTAATTAAGAGGGCAAGGAATTTCCTTCTGACGTCCAGTTTCTACCATGGCACGTTTTTCCTACTTCATTGTATCCCCCAAAGGAGATCTGATCCAGTGGCCAAGACAAGTATTTAACTCAATTCAGGGTCCCTGGTAGATCAGACTTAATTGGACTAAAGAATTACAAAGCTGTCCTTAGTGTTTCATGGGCCATTAGCCAGCATCATACCAATTAATTACAATACTTTGGTGAAAAGCATCATAGCCTCTTTGCCCACAAAGATTGAGGTTCTCTGATTTAAGTCACATAAAAGTACCTCTTAGAAGGAGGGAGCGGGCTGTCTCATTGGGGGGAGGGTAATTGGAGTATGTAGTAAGGTGTATATAAGTTTATATGTGAGAGACTGACTTGATTTGTAAACTTTCACTTAAAGCACAATAAAAATTATTTTTAAAAAAAGTACCCCTTAAAATTTATCTGATTTTGACAGCTTTTAGAATGTTGTTTGTCTTCTAATGTTGTTTTAGAGATGTTCTAATGCAAGATTAATGTAGGTAGGTAAAGACAGATGATGTGATTTAATTTATAAATGCAGAAAAATAACAAATTAAGCAACCAAGAATCCAAAAACACACTGAACAGGTACCAGTTTCCCAAAATGTTTTCCCAAAATAATCCTTTAAGATGTTCCTTGATGCCATCACACGCGGCAAATAATCTGCAATTCCATCCTTGGATGCTCTGAAGAATAGCTCTCTCCATTTTTGTTCTACAGTAGAGACTCTCAATGTTGGGAATAGCTTTACTTCTTATGGATGTTTTCTTTGCTGAGTTGAGAAGAGAAGGTTGTGGCAAGAGTTCTCTTGAAAGTTCATCTAGGGGCAGAGCTGGTTTCTTATAAATAATCTCTTTTCTCTGAGTGAATTTCCAAAAAACCCTCCCTTGCTTTGCTTGCTTTACGTTTCTCTTACTCAGCCTATGACCTAACAGGCAGTAGTGAACGTTCTGGCTCCAAAGTCTGTGTCAGCCGCAAAGGGGTGGAGTCCTGCATCCCTCTATTAGTGGAAAGATCTCTTATTTTAAAGTATGCTGTAAAAACCTACTGTTGTAGCATGACAGCCCTGCACATCTAGTACTTAGCTGTCCCATCATCACTGACAGGAGTAATTGCATTCTTTCCCTGGTAAATCAGCTGCTACTTTGGGTAGCAATTGTTTTAGCGGATGGCCTGTGCCCTCCAGAAACTGGCTGTGCACCTCCAAGCTTTGAAAACCCGAACTGGACTGTTGCCAGTGTTTCCTCTTGGCTCAGAGTGTTGGTTTTACATGAGTGGTCAGTGAAGAGTAGTGCTCTCAGTCCCAAAGAATAAAGTGACAGAGAGTAAAATCCCACAAATTAGGTGTCTACTTTGCCCTGGGATCGTAGAGAAAAATACATATTTAGGAGGAAAGTTAAAAATAAGTAAATTGTACTAAACTTAGCCATGCTATCAATTTTGAGTAATAATATTAACCAGGCATCTCCTTCATCCTGTTTTCTGTCAGCACGGAAGTTATGGAAGATCTGCAAAAGCTCCTACCTGGCTTTCCCGGAGTCAGCCCGCAGGCTCCGTTCCTGCAGGTGGCTCCCAACGTGAACTTCGTGCATAACCTGCTGCCCATGCACAATCTGCAGCCAGCTGGGCAGCTGGAGTACAAGGTACCTGATAGGGGAGATGGCTTGCCCCAGAAGAAACAAACTTGCACTTCATTTGAGAGGCTTTAAGGGACCTTCCCCAGGATTTAAGGGTTTCCTTATAGAGAAGGAGAATTTCTCTTGTAAAGTAGCTTGGGTGAAAGGGGAGATTTTGCTAGTCTAGATCACTCTCAAAGGATCCCTTGATTTCTGCAGATTAGAGTATGGCTATTCTCTCCCCTGCTTTTTTTTTTTTTTCAGTTTACTGATCTATCCTTCCCACTCTCCTCCTGGCAGGAGCAGTCCCTGTTACAGCCACCCACCCTACAGCTGCTGAATGGGATGGGCCCCCTTGGCCGGAGGGCATCAGATGGAGGAGCCAACATCCAACTGCATGCCCAGCAGCTGCTGAAGCGCCCACGGGGACCCTCCCCGCTTGTCACCATGACACCAGTGAGTAGCAGCACAGAGCCCAACTTACTTTCCCAGAGGCTTTTGATAAGGAGGGTGTGGGCTTAGATTTGGGAATCCAGGGAGTCTCCAACCTAAATGTCTGAATTTCCTTTCTCTAAATTTATGATGCTTAATATATTCCCATTTTCTTCAGGCTAGTAGAATTCTCTCGATTTAATAGTTGGCTAGCTCCTTACTTACCCAAATAATTTTTACACCTGCCTCTGGAGAACGTCATCTGCAGTAGGCTACTTACAGTCCCCCTAGTTAAGTATAGCTATGTTCCTATCAGCTTCTAGGCAGGGAAGTAGGAGCCTAACCCAAAGCTTTCTCATAGATAACCTCTTTGCTAGAAGGCAGTTGAATAGAAGCTTCTCTCTGTGTACAGTTACTTTTTAGGTTGGTTTCTAAAATTGACCTTCTCACCAACCCTATCTTCTTCTATCAACAATACCTCACATTTTTAGTGCAGCCTGGGATCACTTGACTGTTTGGCTTTCACAAGCTCTTCCTGGTCAGTCCTGTCTTTTTTTTACGATGGCCACCTTCAAAGATTTTTTTTCCTCGTTTGGGTTCTGTTCATTCCCGGTTATTTTCCTGTCATAAGTAAACTCATTCATTCATTTATTTATTCACTCATTCAATCCCATAGTACCCTGAGATTGGGTACTGACTGTGTCCACAGGCCTCATTAGGTGTTTTAGGGCAGTGACTCTTAAACTGTCTGTGGTAGAGGACCAGCTTTGTTTTTTTTTCCTTCAATCCATCATGGATTAATACTTCTATAAAATATAGTAAAAAAAAAAAATTTTTTTTTAAATATAGTAGAAGTGAATTATTAGAAAAATGAAAATTTAAAAACACAAAATGTAAAACTAAATCTTTTATTCAACAGACGAAATTGCTGTTAAATTGTTATAAAAGTTTATAAAAACTTATGTTTGATTTCTGCACATACCACACTAGTTTGTAGTCCAGCATGGTCCATGGGCCACCCTTTCAGTAACTCAGCTGCTAAGAAAACAAAAGAATTACATATTTGTCCTTGGCCTTGCTGAGCTTATAACGTGGGAAGACAAGTGTGAAGTATTTGAATAATAATAAAAGGCCACATATGACTAAGTGCCAAAGCGAATAACTTGATTAGGTGACAGAGGCTTTCAGGGAAGGGCAAGATCAATGAAGGTTATGAAGGATCAGGAACAGGTTTATGGGATGTGGGATGACTTACTCTGTCCACTGTAACTATTTTTGCTAAGGTTTCCTACAAGCTTTTGTTGGTAAATCCCATGGACATTTTTATTTAGTCTATCATTTTAGACTGCCAGCTCTACTAGTTAATCACTGTTGACCATTTTTCTCCTTGAAATATTTTCTTTCTCTGGCTTCTGTGACACCATAAAAACTCCTGCTTCTCCTTTTCAGGCTCACTTTCTGCTCGTTCCTTCAGTTGGCAAAACCCAGAGTTTGATCTTAGGCTGTGTTTTAATCTGACTGTACATACTCTTTCTGGATGACTTGTCTACTCCCATTATTTTAGTCACCATCTGATTCTCAGTCCAGAATGCTTTTTTGAGGTGCTCACGTCAGATTACATGACTGCCTACCTGGTGGCACAGTGGCTAAGCGTTCAGCTGCTAACTTAAAGGTCGGTAGTTCAAATCCACCAGCCGCTTCTTGGGAACCCTGTAGGGCAATTCTACTCTGTCCTGTAGGGTCGCTATGAGTTGGAATCGACTTGATGGCAATGGGTTGGTTGTTGGTTTTACTGGACGGATTTAGTTGGTTATCCCGTTAGTACTGACAAGTGTAATTCAACATGTCCCCAAACAAAGTTATCATGACTGTGAAACCTGTTCTCCTTCCCCCTCCCCCATACCCCACTCCCAGGTAACAGTGAATGGCACAGTCATTCTCCTGGTTACACAAGCTAGGAGCGTGGGTTTTGGTTTAATTTTAATTCTCTTTCTCCCTTATTCCCCATCGCAAATCAGTTATCTAGCTCCTGTGGATTAAATTTCTTACTTCTCTCCATCTCTACTGCCTTTTCCGTAACTCAGGTCACTGTCATCCTTTGCCTAGATTAGCACAGTGGCCTCCTAACTGGCTTCTTTGCTTCTGGTCTTATCTCCTGATCCCTATCACCAGCCCTTTCTACACTGCAACTAAAGTGAGCTAGCTTTGTAAAATAAATCTTACAACATCATGTCCCTGTTTAAAATCTTTTAGTTATTTGCCACTGCCCTCCCTCAAAATAAACTTAATGTGGTATTCAAGGCCATTTATAACTGGCTGTAGTGTTCCTCTCTGGCCTCATCTGTAGCCAGTTCCTGCCTAGCCCTGTTCATCCTACCCTTGTTGAGCGGTAGTAAGGGACTTGGAAACCCTAGAGATACTCAAACAATGCAATTACCCCCCACCAAAATTTTTTTTTTTTTTTTTTGCTTCGTTTTGTTTTATAACGGTCATCATTTAAAAAGTGCTCTTCTGTAATACTTGAAGTATGAATTTTGGTGAGACCTGGTGATTCTGTGAACCACCAGGCTGTGAGTAGCTACCAAGGATGCACAGGATTCCCGTCCACATGCAGAGAGGAACAGTGGTAGTAACGAATGCAACACGGTGGTTCTCATTTCACACACTGTGTATGTTTTGGTGGGTAATGCCTATGCCTATTTTAAAACATTGAATTGCAATTATGCAAATATGTCATGTACTAAAATTTACTTTAAAAAATCATTATGGAAAAAAGAAAATATGCTTTATGCTTTCCTAGAGTTAAGAGATCTAAACTCTGGAAATGACACTAATATGAAACAGGTCCATTCTGACACATTCAGGTGAACAACCTTCTGCCATATTTTCTGGCCCTGAAACACCTGCAGGCCTTCTCTTCTCTCTCAGCCTAGAACACCATGCCTTTCCCTGTTCGTGTGGCTGGCTCCTGTTCGTCCTTCAGGTCTCAGATCAGGTGTTGCCTCCTCCAGGATGCCTTCCTAAATTCCCAAGTGCCCTGTTAGAGGACTTGGTCATGCGATTTTATAATTATTTACTTATCTCCATCTTCCACTCAACAGTAAAAACGAGGGCAAAGATTATATCTGTAAATTCACATTTTCTGCTGGGACACAGTAGGCATTCAGCTATTTGTTGTATCAATAAATGAATGAAGATGGATAAGAGAAAGAAATCCAAACTAACATCACCTGAGCAAGGTAAAGATGAGAAAATAGAAAGGTATGAAAGTTCTGTATGGCCCAGGGGTCCTAGAAAAGTTTTGTAGATAAGGACATTAACAGAAGGCCCTTATGAAAGTTCTGTATGGCCCAGGGGTCCTAGAAAAGTTTTGTAGATAAGGACATTAACAGAAGGCCCTGACCCAAGTCTGGTTTCTAGAATAGGAGACATTGCAGAATAAGCCGCCACCTTGAGCTTTTCCTTCCTGTCTCTCTTCAGGCAGTGCCAGCAGTTACCCCTGTGGACGAGGAGAGCTCGGATGGGGAGCCAGATCAGGAAGCTGTGCAGAGGTAATGTGACATCTGGCAGTGCTTGCAGAACGTCCTTGGGCAGGCTCCCCTGCAACCAACGAACGGTCGCCTCTGCCCAAGGAGGTGGTACAGTGCAGCTTCAACATTTGTGTGGTCTCTTTGCTCCAGCCAGATGGCATGTTCCTCCCCACATGGAAGTACACAGAAGACTACCCAGAAAATTTCATTTCTGTAAGCGCCATTGGAAGTCCCCTAAGTGACAGCAATAACCATAAGAACTTTTTCTCTCCTCCCTCCTTCCTTTCTTGTCCCCTGCCTTCATATTGCAACTCTGATAGTATTCACAAGGCACAAAGCCTACTCCTTCCTGCCAAGAACTCTTTACTGAAAAGGAGTTGGAGATTTGGGATGACAGTGATCCTAGCTAGTGTGGCCATGGACCTCTGGCATGGACTCTTCCTTTCCAGGAGAATGAATACCTCTTGTACTGTTTGCTGTGTGCTTCTGTGCTTCTTCCACCCCCTCGTACCAGCAAAGATATGTTGAAAAAAAAAAAAGAATATGGGATTTGGTCCAGGGACAGATGCAAATATCCACTGTTTGCAGAACCTTGTTGAGAGATGCCTAATTCACAGAAAATGGCAGTGGTCGTCAGGCACCCTGTACTGTTCATTTCATCTCTGTCCCATTATCTGTGGTCCTCAGCTCCATGCATGCCCCCTTGAGGGAGTTGTCTTTTATTTTCCAGGGAGGGGGTTTGACCACAATCCAGCATGTATTTTCCCAGAAATACAGGTGTTCTTCAAGATTATATGTTTTTTTCCTTGAGGGAAGTTGAAATAAAACGGTTTTCGTGGGCTCTTGGGGAAATTTTGGGTGTCTTTATCAAATGGATATTAAACTACTAATGGCTTATTCTTTGGCAAGTTTACATACCAGTAATTAACAGTCTGTTAACTGTTTTTAGCTTAAATGGGCAAAGTAGTTAAAAATAAAAGAAAGCCATTTTCTAAGAACCTGGCAGTTGCTGGCCGGTACTGTCTTCCTCCCCCCAGCAGCTCTGTATGAGAGCCCCTGTTTAAGAGGAACTAGGTCCATGTGGAAAGAGAACAGTTAAATTTGACAGGTGGGGGCAGGTGGACCAGCTCCTGCTACAGCTTAGCCAGTAGAAGGAAAATTGTGGTGATTTTTTTTTTTTTCTTTTTTCTCTCTCGATGCTGTTGATGCTATACTTTGTTGACAACAGAGAACATAAGGTTGCAAATGGGCCGTGCTGGCGTCATAGAGATCAAGGAAATGAAAAATTAGGAAATTTACTGCCATTTTACCTTAAATAGACAGCAGTTATTTTATCTTCTTTGACTTGGTCTTCCTCCAGTTCTGCCTTCTTTAAATCAACATTTAAAGGCTAAAATGCTCATCTGTTTTGATGTCATAAAAAGGGATAATGCTTCTTCTATTCATGCCCTAGAACAGCAGCTGTAGTGGAGGAAGTCATGAGCCAGACAAACGGGGACTAATATCTTACTACGGCATTGATTAAGTGGTGAATCTGAAAGATCTTCAGAATAAAATTCTTCAGCTTGGGGACTTCTTCAGCTTTTGAAGCTCTTCTGTTTTCTTGCCATACCTTTTTTCTCCTATAAAACAATTCTAAACTTTTCGTGTGGTTTTATTTCTTCCTTCTGTAGAGATTGATAGGTCCCTGGGGACAACATCAATTTTTCTTCTCTGGTGATTGAGTTATAGTCATGAGGCATGAGGGAAGGGGTGGTTCTGGAACTCACTTATCCCCAAATGGAAGGATCTGTTTTCAGTGACCTACAGTGAGGAAAGTCTCAGAACCTGGGCCTATGGAATCCTTTTGAATATCTCCCTTGCTTCTCCCCTAGGAACAGTTCTTTAGGGTTCATTTCCTCTCACCTGGAGAACCACCTTGTGTTTTGAAAATTTGGAGGGACGGAGCAATAAAATTAACAAGCTGAAAAATTCTTTTGTTGAATGGATTGAAGTAGGGAAAATTGATCCTCTTATCTTGGTGAGCTAGATCTGCTTTCTGTCTTCTCTTAAGTGGCTACTGTTAGGTTCAAAATTCAGCCACCTCAGTATTAAGCCAACTTTTGTTGGCCAGTAACATGTTTCACTTCCATCCAGTCAGGGATCTGCCTGCCATTGAGCTCTTTTTAAGCTCTGGCACTGTTTCATTCGGAGTGCTTTGGATTAACTTCTAGTGCTTCTGGCTGAAGAATATTCCTGTCTGTCTTTTTACTATAAAATGTGCTCCTGCTTGTTGCAGGTACTTGGCAAATAGGTCCAAAAGACACACACTGGCCATGACCAACCCTACAGCTGAGATCCCACCGGACCTACAACGGCAGCTAGGACAGCAGCCTTTCCGTTCCCGGGTCTGGCCTCCTCACCTGGTACCTGATCAGCATCGGTGAGTAGCCACATGAGCTGTGTGAGCCCCCTGAGGCTCGTCGGACAGGCAGCCTTCTGACTAGTCTTGCAGTGATGGTAACTAGCATCAAGGCTTTAAATAGAAGTCAGCTGTCATCTTGAACTTACATCTGTGCAGCTCCTTGCACTAAGCAATGCACAAGGCAAAGGTTTTCTACTGGGCCCCGGAGCAATATGAGGTTCTTCTCCCCCATTATCTTGCAGACCTGTTTATTGTCTGCAGTTGATTGCCATGATTCTAGATGTTGACTCATAGATGAAATTGAACCTGAGACCTGAAAGCATGTGAAGCTGTTAGGAAGCCAACTGGAAACAGGAAGATTTGTAGCCCTGTCGATAAACTCAACCTTTAATAACCCATCGCCTTCAAAAGAATGAGCATTTCATATCCTGTTACCATTGAACAATGAGCTTGGATTTGGAGGAAGATACATCCCTTTGTGAATGGTAGAGCAGAGATGCTGGATTCTCTGAGGTTTTGTGCTTGAGAAGCCATCCTTTCAATATTCTGATGGCAAAATCTTTTTGCTAGTCTCTGTTACATTTATAATTCATTCTCTTGAAGACATGAAAACAAGTTTAACCATCCTAACCAAGAAAACTTCACAAAATTGAATCCAAGTATGCTGGAAACAGGGGCCAGGACACTTTGCTAGATTAAGATGATTCTCTTCCCAGAATACCTTGATGACTGAAAATCTTAGCTATATCCATTCTGAAGCTGTCCGCAAGCTAATGGGACATGCTTTCAGAGCCACCACCATGTTACTAGAGCTTCCTTTATTCCAGTCTCTTTTGGGGACACTGAAAAGCAGTCTTACTTGGAAAGGGTGAAAAGCAGGAATTTCCGAGGAAATTAGGTTTATAAGTGTGTTTTTATTGAATCTCAGAACCAGCTCACACTAGTAAGCTTGACACAGTGTTTTTATTGTGGCTTAGTTACCCCCTGAGCACGGATGTAATCAGCAGAGACAGGTGAACTCTGAGCAGGCTGAGACATAATTAGTGCCACGCTGGAACACTGAACGAAGGAAGATAAGCTTTTCGAATAACTTAGTAAAAAGACTTAGTAAAAATGGCTTGTTAGGAGGAGCAGAGAAAACTCTGATGGCACAGAAAGGCATTATTTTTTCTCCTGAAAATCTCTCAGGACTTACATTATTAATTCACATCAAATGGTACTTTAAGCAATTTCTTGCAGAGCTTTTCTTTCTTTCTTTCTTTCCCCATAAATGTCCCAGGATTTCTCAATAGCTCTGAGCTGTACACTCTTACCAAATAGACCCTTTATTACTTCGTCTTTCCTTGTCTCCATCTTCCCCTCACCCACAGCTTGACACTTCATTTTTCAGCCCTTGTCAGAATTTGCTGTGTAGCTGAAGTCCTTTGGGTGCCCTCACTTACTTCTGCGTACTCTTTGGGAGGTGTTCTTATCCAGGGGAACAGGAGGATCAGCACACCTCCACAGCCAGCCTTTATCGCAGCCCCTATCCTGTTCACGTTTGTCACTGAAGGAAGACCACATTGGCCCACAGCTCCATTTGTGTGGTTTCCAGCCTGCCTGGTGTCATTGTCAAGGCCTTGCCTGCTGGAAATGTGTCTGCTGTCTGTTTTCATGTGAACACTCTTGATAGAGTATTTCAAGAGTTTCCTGTGGCCAAGCCAGTATGAATTGAAAGAAACAATGCCTTATGAGCAGGAGATGGTACAAACTCAACAAGTCTTGATGGGGTCACTGCAAAATATGGCAACAGGAGAGATTGAGGTTAGTATTCAAGGGGGGAAAGAAAGTTCTAAGGCCATAAAACTGATAACGGGTGGCCAGAATAGGTTATTGAATTCTCTTCATTTTCTGTATTAAAGAACAGCGTATATTAGCTATTCTTCTGGAGTAGACTAGATGAAGTCCAACATGGAGACAGAAGAAGGGGTCTGATCAACTTTTCCAATTCTGGAAATGTGTGATTAAAAAACTTTTTTTTTTTTTTTAATGTTATTGACTGACTCATTTTGTGCTAACACAAGACAGGTTTTATAACAGTTGGGTCCCAAGTCCCTATTTGAAGAGTGTAGTGGGAATTTCAGCCTAGTAGAGGGTGTCCTGAGTTTGAACACAATTGCTAATAAAAATAAAACACAGTGCTTCCAAAATGAGCAGCTACATCAGAACTGTTTCTCTGAAGTAACTGTGCTGGACTGACCTGAGTTACCAGTCTATTTACAGCCTGAGTAGACAAAGTCCCAAAATACCTTCTCCGGTGGTAGAGAGTGGTTTTTGTGTAGACCATATTGACTGCTTCAAGAAGACAGCTTTCTGAGTGAATCAGAAATGTGTCCACTATTAGAAGAGTGAAAGTGTAGGAATCGAGTTTTAAGAGAAAATAGTACTTGCTTGGTTTAACTCACAAAGTCTGAAAGAGAAACCGAAATTAAAAGTATTGAGGAACTGCTCCTGAAAGCAGCTTTTACGGCCACTGTTTCTGGATTGTGTCCCCCAAAATCATACGTCTTTTGTGTTACTGATACAAATATGTTTGTGCTCGTTTCATTTAGTACAGTTGTGTCAAGCTTCAGTAGAGTCTGAACGGAAGTCCTTATTAGAAAAGCAAGGGAAAAGAGCTTCCACCTGCTGCCAGAGCTTTCTGACAATCATGCAGTTCCCTCTAGACCTTCCCTAAATAACCTGCTTCTTTTTGTTAAAGCTGTTGTTTTGCTTCAGTCCAAAATGCATAACTGGCAAGGTGATACATCATTTTACCCATAGCTCAGTATAATGTTATCTCTGCCCTGGATGTGAACCCCTGATCCTTTCCATCAGCTGTTGGAATGCTGCCTTGGCAGTCTTTTATCTGCTTACCTCAAACCCGTAAACATCTCTTGCTGATTAGGTCACAAGTGTAGGTGTTAGCGTCTAAACCTGATGCTGTCTTAGGCATTCCTTATCAATAGCGTGTTCTTTCTTTCTGTAAGATTCTGGCTGTGTTCTGATTGAGCAGTGGGGTTTTTGAAGGTAATCCACATGATCCCTCTTTAACTAGGGGGCTAGGAGGGTGCTGTTATTCTGGGAAGTTAATTTTCACAGTAGGTAACCTTGTTTGAGTTGACCAGGTACATGCAGAATCCTGAGGCCCACATTCCTTAAGAATGTGCTGTTTCCAACTGCAGTATCAGATATCCCTATTCCCCCCACCCCCCTCCGCCCATCGCCCATCTGTCAGCACAGAAGCTATGAGTTCCAGGCCAGACCCTTGACCACAGAGCTGATTGTTGTTGCCCTCTGGTCGTACAGAGACTACTGCTCAGGGAAACCTTTGGGTTACACAGTGAATTTTAGGTTGATAAGGCACTAGATAGAGACATGATTGTGAAAGGAAGCGCTCCTGTACAGCCTGGCCCAGGGGATACTGTGATGCTCTTCTCTCTGTGGCCTAATATATTGTAAGAACTGGACACATTTGATCCCAGGATCTCATCGGGCTTGGAAATTAAGCCAACTGAAGGTAAGTGGAAATGGAAGATGTGCACCTGGAGCTCTCTAAAAGGAAGCAGGGTAGGGAAACAACTGACCCATGGAGATGGCGTACTATGCAGGGACGCACATGCAGCCAGCCATCTTTGTGTTCATCTGGAACAGCAGTCCCTATGTGATTTGATCAAAACCCCTGAGTCCTAGCCCCTAACCTTCTCTTCCCATGTATTCAGCTCTACCTACAAGGACTCCAATACCCTGCACCTCCCTACGGAGCGTTTCTCCCCTGTGCGCCGGTTCTCAGATGGGGCTGCAAGCATCCAGGCCTTCAAAGCTCACCTGGAAAAAATGGGCAACAACAGCAGCATCAAACAGTTGCAGCAGGTAATGGAAGAGATAGCAGGCATCTCTGAAGAAGGATGGGTGACAGAGACCAGTATTGCAGGAGGACTGGGTGTTTAACACTCTGCCCCCTTCATGTCAACAACAATGCCGTTTTATAGGTTGGAAAAAGGATAGCTTTCTAACGATCTTTCCTTACTTCTTGTTATGTACAGCTCTCTCCAGGATCAAACTTGCCTACCCTATGAAGGGACTAGATTTTTCTCCTGGAGAGGAGTTTCTGGGCTTGGGTTTCAGTGGGAAGCACCAGGAAAGGACTTCTAAGCAACCCTGGCATTGTCTGATGATTTGTAGGTAGCTGGGTCTCGTTGGAGCCTGCTCTACACTGCTACCACCTGGTATACTCGCCAGTTGGTATGGAGTGATGCTCCCAGAGGAAGGAAGTATACCTCCAAGCTTCTCTAATGGGCTGATTTCTTTTTGCCTTCCTGACATCCAAACTAAGCCTTGCGTGACATGTGCTTTGACATTTCACACTGGACACTTTCACTTGTACCCATCCTTGGTGTTTCCCATTCATTCATACAGAAGAGTATGGATCTATTTAGTACACAAAATACTTATATAAACGGGTTTATTGCTCATCAAGGACACTTTTCTTTTGTGGCTCTTTCTGCCAGTGAGACCTTGAGGCAGATCTGCATCTGCTGAGATCACTGCATGGGGTGGGACTGGCTGCATCCCATCTGTATTAACTGCTTTCCCTTCAGGAGTGTGAGCAGCTGCAGAAGATGTACGGGGGGCAGATTGATGAAAGAACCCTGGAGAAGACTCAGCAGCAGCATATGCTATACCAGCAGGAGCAGCACCATCAAATTCTCCAGCAGCAAATTCAAGTAGGCCTTCACTCTTTGCTTTCTCCAACTTGTTTGGAGTTTGCTTTCAGGCTGATTTGCCTGTGAATTTTGGAGGAGATCACTCAGGGCAAAGTGCAGTTGAGTTGTTTATGGCTGATATGTTTCAGTAAAGGTAATCAAACCTTTTGATGAACAACAAGAGTATAAATCTCAGTCACAGTTCTGTTTCTTCCCTTCCTGTGAATAGCTATGATTAATCTTCAAGCTCACAATTATTTTTCCTTTCCCCCACATGTTTTAGGATTCTATCTGTCCTCCTCAACCTTCTCCACCTCTTCAGGCTGCATGTGAAAATCAGCCAGCCCTCCTCACCCACCAGCTGCAGAGGTAACATTGTGTTTTATGCCTAAGCCACTGTCTCTCCGGTATGGTGTCCTTGGCCTGACTCATGGGAAATACTGACTGACTTTAGCATTCATCTTGGAAGAAGAGACACCAAAGGAGAGACACCAATTTAAATTTCAGGAGCCTCCCTGAAATTCTGACTTCTTGTGCCAGTTCATTTTTTTAGCCCCATAAATAATCTGATACCCAATATAGGAGGACAAACACAGGCCCATCATGAACTCTGCCTCTTCTTCTGGGAAGTCTGGTAAAACAAGATGTGGACAGGCTTTAAGTAGACCGTGGTGGATGGTTCATATATGTTTTTCTAGTTGGAGGTTTATCAGAACTAAAAAAAAAAAAAAAAAGGTTATCTACTTGTATTATCATATGGCTGAAACTGACTTCAAGATTGTACTGTCATCTCAGGAGGTTTATTTATTTACCTGGTTTTGTTGTTTTTAAGGTTAAGGATTCAGCCTTCAAGCCCACCCCCCAGCCACCCCAACAACCATCTCTTCAGGCAACCCAGTAATAGTCCTCCCCCCATGAGCAGTGCCATGATCCAGTCTCACGGTGAGTGGGGAGGTTTAGACGGAACCATTATATGCCACATGGAAAAAGTGACAGTCTTAGTCTTGAGCTTCACAAACCATTGATCTCAAAGGCAGAGTACCACAGTGTGTAAGGATGTGGGCTCTAGAGCTAGACTGCCTTATTTTGAATCCTGGTTCCACCACCTTCTTCGTTTTGAAAACTTAGGTAACTTAAACTTCAGTGTACCTCAGTTTTCTCAAATGTGAACTGGGGATAATAATAGTATTTCATGTGTAAATACATGTAAAGCCCTTGAAACAATCCCTGGCACAAAATTGTTCTCAATAAAGTCAACTATTCTTAATATTTTTAATAAAACCCTCTAGCAGAATCTTCTTTATTGTCATGCCTCAATTTGATCATCCTTTGTGCATGTGGGATGCTCTCTTGTGGGTGTTTAGATAGAGGTGACGATTAGTATACTCTGATTGGTATGAGTCTTCAGAAAACAGTGCTTTGAGTATTTATCTATTCCAAAACTGAGTAATCTCTAAGTAATGCCACACAATCTAGATCCCTTGCCAGTCTCCCTAGGCATCCTTGAAAAAAGTCTGAATTGTCCTCTAGGCCCTTCCTACTCAAAGTGGGTTCCCCAGTGAACATTTGCAGAAGTGGAATCTCAGGTCCCATTCCAGATTGACTGAACTGGAATCTGCCATTTGTATACAAATCCCAGGCCATTTGTACGCACATTAAAGTCTGAGAAGCACTGCCCTAGATCCGAGCTATTCAAAGTATAATCCATGGACCAACTTCTAAGGGAGTGTATTTATTTATTTATTTCCTTTTTTTTAGAAATACAAATTCTTGGAGCCCTGTCCAGACCTACTAAGTTAGAATTCTGTGCATAGCACCCAGGAGTCTGTGTTTTAATCAGCTCTCCAGATGAGTCTTAGGCACACTGAAGTTTGAAAAGTACTGCTCTAGATGGCATCAGACTTGAGTATCCTTACTAGCTCCATTATTTCCAGATAACCTGGGCATTTGGTCACTCTGTGGATCCTTTCTCTCCAGGTGCTGCATCTCCTTCCCAGTTTCAAGGCTTACCATCCCGCAGTGCAGTCTTCCCCCAGCAGCCTGAGAACTGTTCTCCTCCTCCGAACGTGGCACTAACCTGCTTGGGCATGCAGCAGCCCCCCCAGGCACAGCAGGTAACCATCCAAGTGCAGGAGCCTGTGGACATGCTCAGCAACATGCCAGGGACAGCTGCAGGCTCAGCTGGGCGGGGCATTTCCATCAGCCCCAGTGCCAGTCAGATTCAGATGCAACATCGTACCAATCTGATGGCCACCTTCAGCTACGGGCACCGGCCTTTGTCCAAGCAGCTGAGTGCTGACAGTGCAGAGGCCCACAGGTAAGGCGGCTGCCTAAATTCACCCAGCCATCTATTCAGGTGATCCAGTTGGGAGGAAGCCTCTTAGCAGTGAGAGAGAGGAGGAGGGAGAGAGAATGAGTCTGACTGGACTGTGCTGTTAAGCCACATACTTTTTATCCTTTCAAAAAATCAGGGAGATGGGTTTGGGATGCACTTGTAACCTATTAGATTAAGATGCTAATGAGACAGAGGAGGAAAATGGCAAAGCTACCTTGCTGTTTATTTGCAAAGAAGAAAATGGCTTATGAGAGGAGGTTGTCCATTTTAGATTCTTTCCTTCTGTCACTCTTCTAAGGTAGCTCAAATGGTGTTTTGAAACAGGCCAAGCTGCTGCCCTCAAGTTAGAGCTGGATCTGTTATGCTGAGTGCCCTAAGTCCCTTAGCAGTTATTGGGTAGGTGAATAGGGGATGTTTAGGGATGGTGCATACAGCCACGTCTTTCCCAGTTTTGCACCTCAGTTCTTTGTACCAGCGGGTGCTCCCTACTAAGGAGGAGGAGTAGCTATTCCCCAGGGAGTCTAGCATGCCTGTTACATGGTACTCACTCCCTTTTGTGTCTGCAGCTTGAACGTGAATCGGTTCTCCCCTGCCAACTACGACCAGGCGCATTTACACCCCCATCTGTTTTCGGACCAGTCCCGGGGTCCCCCCAGCAGCTACAGCCCTTCAACGGGAGTGGGGTTCTCTCCAACCCAAGCCCTGAAAGTCCCTCCACTTGACCAATTCCCCACCTTCCCTCCCAGTGCACATCAGCAGCCACCGCACTATACCACATCAGCACTACAGCAGGCCCTTCTATCCCCCACGCCACCAGACTATACAAGACACCAGCAGGTACCCCACATCCTTCAAGGACTGCTCTCTCCCCGGCATTCGCTTACCGGCCACTCGGACATTCGACTGCCCCCAGCAGAGTTTGCACAGCTCATTAAAAGGCAGCAGCAGCAGCAACGACAGCAGCAGCAGCAGCAACAGCAAGAATATCAAGAGTTGTTCAGGCATATGAACCAAGGGGATGCTGGGAGTCTGGCTTCCAATCTTGGGGGACAGGGTATGACAGAGCACCAGGCTTTACCTTATCAAAACGTTGACTCATATCACCACCACCACACCAGCCCCCAGCACCTTCTACAAATCAGGGCGCAAGAATGTATCTCACAGGTTTCTTCACCCACCCCAACCCACGGGTATGCTCACCAGCCAGCACTAATGCATTCAGAGAGCATGGAAGAGGACTGCTCGTGTGAGGGGGCCAAGGATGGCTTTTTAGACAATAAGAGTTCAAATACATTGACCAAAGGTTGCCACGACAGCCCCCTGCTCTTGCGTACCAGCGGACCTGGGGACCCTGAATCTTTACTAGGAACTGTGAACCACGCACAGGAATTGGGGATACATTCGTACCGACATCAGCCAACTGCTGCATTCAGTAGAAATAAGGTTCCCAGCCGAGGTAAGAGTCCTTCGTGGTAAAAGCCCCCAATTCACTGACTGGGTGATGTTATCTTTCTTTAGCTAGTACTCTATGTTCCTAAGAAAAAAAGAGTTCCTGAGAAGATCTTCAGGACCCTTTGGGAGAGAAGCATGTAGGAAGTGGGAATTCTATCTTTGAAAATAGAAAGATAATGATAGAAAATTAATGCTTAGATGGTATATTTAGTCAGATATTTATTCCCATATTCATACCAGCGTTTCTTGGAACCCAGGATTTCTTGACCTCCATCAAAATAGCTGACTTTAATGTCTGCAGTAGAAAAAAGTGAGGAAATATGACTTAGTGTATATAATGTTGGACCAAGAGTCAAAGCACCTTAATTCTGGTCTTGACTCTGTCACTCAAACTCTCTTGATTCTCATGTTCTTCGCCTGTAAAAAAAAAAAAAAAAAGGCGCACAAGGAGTAATGGTCCTTTGCAAAGTATTAGTGAGGATTAGAACATGTATATGTGTGTTTGTGTTTCTGTATAATGTGTGTGTAGGAGAAAGAAGCACTTGATAACCTGAAATGCATGATATAAATGTGAGGTGTTATTATTACTCTGATCATTCTGTCAGTGAGCTAGATACAGAATATCAGAGCATCATAAGGAGCCCTGTGTCGCTCTGTACCACTTTATAATTAACGAGTACATTCGTTGTCATTCTGAAGAAGACTGGGATTTCCATCAGTGAGTTACACTCAGGAAATGTTGTTCCACCAGGATCACAGCATTTATCCTGGACAAAGCCAGACGCGGCATCCATTCCATCATCAACAGGTCTTGCAGTTTACCACTCTTCACTGTTGCCATCCAAGGGAATAAATGATGAGTTTATCTATAAAATATACGACCCTGAAACTGAGCATTTCTTGTCATCATCCCCTTGTGGAGCCTCCCGGATCTCCTGCCCTGTCCTTTAATGTCAAGCACACAAAACAAAATTCCTAGGGGGATTAGATCCTGCAGCACAGAAGCAGGACTGAAGACCTTGCTCTAAAGCAAGTTATGTGAAAAAGGCAGTGATTTCCTAGGTTGTGCTTATTATGCAGCTATAGGGAGGGAGGGAGGTGTGGGTTCACGAACAGCCAGTTAGATCTTGGATTTTGAACAGATAGATGTTATCTGGTTCCCAGGACATCTGCACCAGTCACACATAATGCTATGTACTTTTAGATGAACAAGTCAGACAAGAACACACAGAAGTGAATAAGGACGGTGGGAGGTTTCAGAACCAGGTCATGTGTGGCATGGTTGACAGATGTGGCGATGTTTAGGCTTGAGGGGAAAAATCCTAAGGAGAAATATTATACCTGGAAGAGGGATTAGACTTCTGGGTTTATATCATGGGGCAGAACCAAGATCAGGGTAGAAGTTGCAGCAAATTCAACTCCCTATGGAAGAAACCTTCATAAGGACTTAAAACAGAGCGGGCTGCCTCAGCAGCCTCGGAGCTCCCTGTCATGGGAGCGTTCTAGCAGAGGTGAGATGATGCTATCACGGATGCTGTGGAGAGGATTCCTGTGTGGATGAGTGCTTTCAGCAGATTAGCATTCCATAGTTGGAATGAAAAGAAGGGGAGTAGCAGATGTTTCTGTAATGCTTTCCATGCACCAGACACCAGATGCTTTACATGTGCAAATTCATTTCACAACAACCCTATGAGGTAGTAACATCCCCATTTTACCAATGAGGCAGCTGAGGCACAGAGAAATTAAGTAGCCTGCCCGCGGTCAGTGGCTAATTAATTAGTGGCAGCTGCATCTGAGTTCGTCCGTTCACTCCAACAGATGCTTACTGAGCATGCCTTGGGTGTGCAAGGCTTTGTGTCAGGCACTGGGGAAAGAGCCAAGATGAAGCAAATAGTATATCCTTTACACCTACCCCCTACCCTGGATTGCCTCTTGAAATGTTTTTCTTCAAAAATGATTTTCTCTAGTTTCTCTTCACTTTTTTCTCCTGTGTGATGCCTACGTACAGAAACGCTAGAGGGCTTAAATTTTGCCGGTATCTCCTAGTATGTCCCATAAGTGTCAGCAGGGCCCTCCTTTGGCAGGCTTGCTGGTCTACATA
This sequence comes from Elephas maximus indicus, assembly GCF_024166365.1. Classification (NCBI taxonomy): domain Eukaryota; kingdom Metazoa; phylum Chordata; class Mammalia; order Proboscidea; family Elephantidae; genus Elephas; species Elephas maximus. Next base: position 9,128,391 of record NC_064835.1, on the reverse strand, counting down.
GTATCTCTAAAGTAAGGCAGACTGTGGTTGGTACAAGTGATGTGGGAACACCAGGGGAGGAAGAAATTAGCTCAAATCAAAGGAATACGGTAGGTTTCTAGCAGCAAGTGGTTTGGGGGCTGGTTCTTGATGAAGAGGATTTTGCCATTTGGATTTAGGGGAGAAGACCTTCCGGGTAGTGGAAGAGACATAAGGAAAGACTGTTATTTTTGTGTGCCATTCACTCAATTTCAACTCATAGTGACCCTATAGAACGGAGTAGAACTACCCCCACAGGGTTTCCAAGGCTGACATCTTTACGAGAGCAGATCTCCAGGTCTTTTCTCCTGCAGAGTGGCTGGTGGGTTCCAACTACTGACTTTTTATTAGCAGCAGAGCACTAAACCATTGCATCACCAGGGATCCTTAAGGAAAGACTAGTGAGTGAGAATGTTCCAGGGAAAGCAAGGAGCCTGCATTGGTTTCAGATGTGGTGGAAGCTAAGGACAGAGGTTTTCTAAAATACAGAATATCATCCAGACCCAGCTGAAATGTACAAGAATAGTGCACCACTGCTCAGTTCTCCTGGCACTTTGAAATCAATACACAGTCCCTGTCATATCCCATCTTTTAAGTCTAAAGCCTTTACTTCAGGTCTGTACTTCATGGGTATGGTTCTTGTGACAGATCCATCCTGCTGCTTCCTCTGGTTGAGTTACCATCGTCACCTCTCTCCTCTCTCCTCCTTCACCCTCGCTTTTACCTCTACCACCATCACTGCCATCGTCCCCCATAGACATCTCTCCTGGCTTCTGGAAGAGTCAGGCAGTTATAGCTCTTTAACGGTTTGGGTTCAAAACCACCCAGTCTTTGTAGCTTCATCATCAGCTTTGCTGGTGTCCTTCCTGAAAAGACGTCTTTTTCTTTCTTTTTGACCTTTGATATGAGCTTTTCTGAAAGCTGTAATCTTAGTTCCTGCCCTGCTTACCAAGGTATTGTAGAGATTCTCCTTCCTTCTTTCTTTCCAGTTTACTCTGAAAGGCCCCCTTTCGCAGCCACGGAACATGCCTTTTCTTGCTTGAGTACTACCTATCTCGCCCCTTTCGAACATCTACTTCTGCCTTGTGACTTTTGGAGCCACATGTGCGCATATTGTTAATGAATAAAGCCACAGATTTATTATTATGTGAATTTAGGATCCAGTGTAGTGAAATAATGAAATAGAGAAAATAATGTCCTAATGAAGCCAGTGATACTCCAGAGTTCAAATCCATGCTCACTTTTCTGTGCCTCTCGGGTACACATCTGTGTGTTTAAAAATATTTCTTATTCTGAGGATCCCCCATTGTTCCAACCTTAAACAGCTCTTACTCGGAGGCCAGGGGCCTGTCACGTAACCTCTCTTCCACTTCTTCATCTGTGTAATGAGAGCTCAATGCCGCCTAAGAGAAGGAGAGCAGAATTAATATTCCTGTGTCTACTCTGTGTCTCACCGTGCTTGGTGCTTTCCACTCCATTTCTCCTTTGTTTTTCACACCCACCCGGGGAAGTGTACGTTATGATCCCCTTTTACAGTAGAAACTGAGACTCCACAATCTTCCTGCTTTAACTTGACATGATCCTATTATTTTAAAAACTTGAGATCTCACATTTATACTTTACCAGAGAATCATCAGATAATTTGCTGTCATTTTTGCTAAGAGAGGGTTATAATACCCCATACCCACTGTGCTGCAGGCAATGGGGGAGCCCACACATGTTTATCTCTTTGGACAGGAAGAAATGTCTGGCATTTCCTTTAATGGTACCTCCATCACAGTGAAGTTACACACCAGTCCCAAAATGCTTCAATTGTTATTTCCCTAAAGAACCAAATTCAACAATATTTATTGAATGGCAATGCTGTAAACCCTGTTGCTGTTGATTCAGACTCATAGCAACTCTACAGGATAGAGAAGAACTGCCCCATAGGGTTTCCAAGGAGCGGCTGGTGGATTCAACCACCGACCTTTTGGTTAGCAGCCAAACGCTTAACCACAGTGCTACCAGGGCTCCTGGCTATGCTGTACAAGACTATATTGTAGATGAGATGCTGAGGAGAACACAGAGATGGAAAGACAAAGAACCCGCCCCAGGGAGCTTATACTCTACTGCGTGGTGGGGGGCGGGGTAGTAAAACAGGCTCATAGGCAGCTTTAACATGACAGGCTATGTAATGAGTGCTGTTAAGAGGTATAGTTAAAGAGCACAGCTAGTGTGATATTGCTAAAATTTCTGAAGAGCAGATAATCAGTGATCGCTGGTGTTACTCAAGGAAAATGAGATGCCACCTTACGTGCATGCCACCAACCAGTGTGGCCTGCCAGAGTACTGAGCAGGCAGCGTGCCAAAGGCTTGTTTCACTGTGTCCATGTTTTAGGGCACACCCCACGCTGCCTATAATCTCCCTGTCTGCTTCTCTAGAAGTAAAAAGAAGGTTTATCTTCCTCCCACAGTATTACACACACTTGATGTTTCCTTTGCAAATAAATAAGTACAACAGCATACCCAGTTTACACAGTGAGATTAGCAACTTGACCTCTCAAAGAAAACCACATCCTCTTTTCTCTGAGCTGTCAGCTTCAGCAATATAAGTGAACTTTGGGTCTTTCAGAGAGGTGAAACAATGGCAGCCTGCAGGGGTTTGCGCCTCAGAGCCTTTAGGAGATCACACATGGCATTTTTCTCATTTTCTCTTAAGCCCCAGTAAATGAGTAAGGACGAGTCAACATTGACAGATTCAACAGGGTTGTGCAAGCTGCCCCAGAGTTCCCCGGGCAGGTGGGTGGTGAGCAGTGTGTCCGTTTGTGCATTTTTTCCCCTCGCGTGATCGAATGATCATCCCACCCTCTGTACTCTCTCAGCTTTACTTTGGTAAATACCCAAACATTGCTGCTCTCAGAAGTCACTTTTTCCACATTAGTTAAGTGCCTTTTGGTCAGCGGAACGATTCCTTCAGCTGTTGAAAGAGCATGAAGGATGCCCGAGGTTTGAGCCTGAATCTCCTGTCCCTTTGTCAGTGGGACAGTCTATTTACACCCTCCAGCCAGTCAGTAGGTCTCATCTAGTAGGTGTCACAAATGACCTCTACACTTAGAAGTCAGTGTTTTTACTAAAAATATTTACTTGTGTAGTCCTCTACAGTTATGAAGAGCTTTTCACATGCATTATCTTTTTTGAGGCTCCAAACAACTCTGATTTTTCAGCTAGGAAACTGAGGCTAGGAGAGGTAAATGACACACCCAGGGTCATACACTCTGCTAGAGCTGGATTCCAACCCCCAATTTTTATTCCCTAGTCTTACATTCTAGAAGCCCTGGTGGTACAGTGGTTAAGAGCTCGGCTACTAACCAAAAGGTCTGCAGTTGAAATCTACCAGCTTCTCTTTGGAAACCCTATGTATGGGGCAGCAGTTCTACTCTGTCCTATAGGGTCACTATGAGTCAGAATAGACTCGATGGCTATGGGTTGGTTGGTTGTAGTCTTATATTCTTTCCTTCATGCCTCGTTGACTCCCATTCTACACCCGCTAAACACATCTGCCAAGCGGAGATGCTTGCCCTTGCATCTCTTTGACCTGTTCATATATAGGAACTTGAGCAGATGGAGCTCAGGTTTGTTACCCATTTCCTATTAACACACTTCTTTTCCCTCTGGTTTTTAACTCGCGTTTGTCTCTCCTGGAGCCCTGGTGGCACAGTGGTTAAGTGATATGGCTGCTAATCGAGAAGTCAGCAGTTCAAATCCATCAACTGCTCCTTGGAATCCCTATGAGGAAGCAGCTCTACTCTGTCCTTTAGGGTCGCTGTGGGTTGGAATTGACTTGACGGCATTGGGTTTGGTTTTTGGGTTGGTGTCTCTCCTATCAGAGGCTTCATCTCTAAAAATTTAAGTTTTTTTAGTTTTTTATTGTACATTAGGTGAAAGTTTACAGAGCAAATAGTTTCCCACTCGACGGTTAGTACACGAAGTGTGCCATGACATTGGTTTCATTCCCCATGGTGTGCCAGCACTCTCCCCATTTCCGTCCTTGAAAATTAAAGTTTCAGTAACTTATTTGTTCACTTAATATAGGTAAATTGGCCCCATCGTTCTGGAAGGAGGGTCCTGGGATAAAATCAGTTTCTTGTTTTTGTTGACTGGCTCGATAATGCCCTTGTTGTTGTTACTTGCCATCGAGTTGATTCCGACTCATGGTGACCCCATTTGTTGTTAGCCACTCAGAAATAACATGCCTGAAATGATTGTAAGTGACAGTCTTTACTAAGCTCTTACACTCTACTAAGCACTTTACATACCTGTGGGGTAAGTCCTGTTTTACAGATAAATAAACTCAGGCCCAGAGAAGTTGGATAACTTACCCAGGATCCCATTCCTCAGGAAATAGTAAGGCAAGGGTTCTGACCCCAGAGCTTACGTTCATGACCACTATGCTCAACTCCAGCCTGGTTGAAGGATGAGCTGTAAGCTAGGGAGTCAGGAAGGCTTATCATAGGATTTGCCAGGTGATCACTTGGTGTCGCCTTCAGGTCTGTGGGCATCAGACTTGAAGACCAGGGAGAGCAGACAAGGATCATATGGACCTGTAAAGGCAGAGCCAAAAGAAGAGTTGGTGTTTTGGTTTGGAGAAACCCCATTCTCAGGAATAAAAATAAATGTTAAAAAAAAAAAGAGGTAAAGGCAACTTACTGTATCTCAAACAGACAGAAACAATGAGGCCTCCAGAAGAGGTGGGCAGGAACTAAATACCAAAGACCAGGACAGTATAAATTTTGTTATCTTTGCCATTTCCTTGTACTTGTTAATGAGCCTATAAAAACCTTTAAACAGGAGAGCTCTCACACGTGCCTTTAGGGGGAGCAAGGAGGTTGGACTGGAGAGATGTGTATCCAGCTCCATAACCCCAAGGAATAGAGTGGATGGGGTAGATATCAAAGAAGGGAGAACAGGCGCTGGGAAATACTTTGAAAAAATAAGAAGCACTGATCTTGTTGCAAAGTAGAACAAGGAGTCAGTTCCTTGATCCATAGAGCCAGTGTTGCACCTCTTCCTAACAGGGGTTTTTGTTTGGCCCCCGGGGCCAGCATGTGAGCTGTGCCCACTGAGAGAAATTAAACTGGGTGGGTAAGATGGGTGAGCTCATTCCATAGAGCAAGTCCTAGTGTAGGCTTTCTTTTATCTTCCTTCTCCTGTCTTTCTGCTTTTGGTAGCAAAATAGTTGGGTTTTGGCTATTCCTTTGACCTCTTTGCTCAGAGAATTTTCAAAAGACTTTTCACTTGCCTTTACCTTTACTAGTCAGGAAGTGCCCTCCTCCTCTAATTTTTCTCCATAATACCTTGCATTACTAGCAACGTGCATATCAGGTAGTTCTCCCTTCCAGTCATACCTGTGCCCCTCAGCCCAGGCCTTACCCTGATTGATATAGGAGAGATGTGGCCATTTGAATATATAGACCTGAAAGCCTTTACCCAACCATCAGTACGTTTTATTTTCATTGTTCAAATAGATATTGAATGGCACAGTAACCATTAGGGCTATTTCCTATTAAGAATAAGAAAAAAACTTGGTTTCACCAGGAGTCGGTTCATCAAAAAATAAGCCCAATAATCACCAAGGAGCTTTAACTTAAAAAACTAACCAGGCAAGCAAAACATATGTTCCAGTCTCTAGCTCTTAAAGACTGGAGCCAAGAGTGGTACCAGGAGGATCCTGTCAACTTAGGTATGGCCCTGACATTCTTCTTGACCATTTTTGGTCAAGAGGAAATACTCATTCCTTTTGAACTCCTCGTTCTTTCCAAAATCCAGTCCATAGAGTCTATTAAAATCAGTAAAAGAAATAATTACTAAATACCTACTGGGTTTAGGAGAATGTTCTGGAACACTGATGGCTTACAGGATGCATTAAGATACAGTTCTTACCCTCAAGGACCTTACAGTCTAATAGGAATGATTAAGACAAGTATGCAGTTGAACATGGTACCAGGGATAATGTTTGAGCTAAGAGAGACTAGGAAAGTCTTCTGAAGTTTAAAGGAAAAAAAGGTCTGTTTCCATTTGAGAGAAAGGGAAAGTTTCATAAAGAAGGTGACATTAAGATGGAACCTAGAAGGCTGAGTTGATTTGGATTGGTATGAATGAAAGTGGAAAAATCAGGCATTTCCAGGTAGAGCAAACGCACAGAATTGTGAATAGGTGAAGAGTTAAGTGATCCTATCTGACTAGAGCTTAGAATGTGCAGCAGAAAGGAATATAAAATAGGCCGGGGCAGTGTTGTAAAGAGAAAAGTGTTTGGGCTACCCTGTAGAAAAATTCTTCTTTGTAGGGTAGTGGGAGGGAGGGTGGTTAGGAGGCTATTACAGTAATATAGGCAAGAGTAATAGGGCCTCCACTGAAGCAGTGAGGTTGGAAAGAAGGGAACTAGAAGTGACCAGCATGGCAGAGTTGGGTTCTTTAGATTTCAGGCTGATACAGGATCAAGAGTGAGGAATCAGCAGTGACCCTGAGAACTCATACCTGTAAGGTTAGGAAAATGGGACATACAACAAGGATGTCTGAAGGAGGCGAGCGGGTTGCAGGGGAATTTGATGAACTTGGAATTGGGCATGTTAAGTGTTAGGTGCTGGTTAGATATTCAGGGAAAGATATCTTGTAAATAGTTGGAATTATGGATCTGGAGCTTTTTAAAAATAGTGTTTTAGCAAATTCTTTACATAGAGGCAAGAGTTGAAGCCATGAAAATAGGTGATATTGCCAAAGTTAAGAGTGGAGAGAGAGAAGGTCGAGGATAGAAATGTGAAGAGTGCTTTACTTGTAAACAGCAGAGGAATCACAGGAAATGCTGGAAGCAGCAGTTAGAGAAGAAAAAGAGGAGAAGACTGGGGTGGCACATGAGGTGGAAGGAAACCAAGGAAGGAGAGAGGAGGCATCCACAGAAGGGAGGCCACCCTCCCAGGTAGGAGGTTCCTAAAAGCTCCCAAAGGGATTCCTATGTGCATCTAGGTTTGGGAACACAGCACTGTCAACAGAAAAATGAAAAAAATAGAGTTCAGTGTGACTCAGCTGACCCTTGAGAATGTGGGATTTTTCTCCTAAGGATATGATCCCCTCCTAAAGGGACTCATATTTGCCATAGGATTTAGGGGCTACCAGGCTGGTCTTCTGAGCACCATCACCAGCCAGTTGAGGACTAGCATTTGGGCCACATGTTGGTATTCACCATTGCTCACTGTTCCCCTTGCAAGACATTTCTTTGATGAGAGCTTACAATGTTGGGAGAAACTAGGTCTGCTGAGCCTATTCTGCCGTCTTCTCAGAGTCTGTCATAGGGAACTGCATGGATAGAAGTTCTCCAGGACAAGCAATGGAGCTGCCAGATCACAATGGGCTCGGATACCCAGCACGCTCCTCCGTCAGCGAGCACCACAGGCCCCGGACCCTTCAGAGACACCATACGATCCAGAACAGTGACGATGCTTACGTACGTTGGTCCCCTTCTTCTTCTTGGAGGTGGGGATTCTACTGATCCCAACCTTGAAAAGAGAACATAGTAATGTGGGATAGCATCTCTGCCAGTACGCTTCTTAGTGTGAGTTTAGTACTTCTGGGAACCATGAGAGCAGCTCTTTTGAGTCATGCTAACAGAACAACTCCAGTAAAATCCCAATAGAATCTGTAATCCAAATTTTAGACTGAAAAATGAACAACAGCTGTCATCTGCTCCATCTAGTCTAAACTTAAGTTCCAGCAAATGAATCCTTAGACTCTTGGTTAGTCTTCTGACAGCTAAATTGAATTTATTCAAATAATGGGAGCAAGTCTGGCTGAGCAAAGCTTTCCTTCCTTGGACAAACAACTAGGGCCACACTGTCTATACAGTAGCAGCTAGCCACGTGTGACTATTCAAATTTAAATTAATTAAAATTAAATTAAATTAAAAATCTAGTTCCTCATTCACACTAGTCACATTTCAGGTGCTCAATAGCTACATGTGGCTAGTGGCTGCCATACTGGGCAGGGAAGATAGAGAACATTTCCATTATTGCACAGCATTCTAATGGACAACACGGTCCTAAGACAGACTCCTAGTGATGATGGGGATAGGGTCAGAAACCTGGTTTCAGAAGGACAGGTAGGTGTCAAGGGGATCTCACCACCAGCTGAGATTCACCGTCCTCCCATCCCCAGCCCCTCCCCTGGCCAAAGGCTGGGGTAGTTTCTTACACTGTCATCACTGCAGCATTTCCTTTACATGGGGCTGCAGAAGGAGGGCATCTGGGCAGAACTCCTTGGAATTGGTGCCCTAGGCTGCCCTTGGCCTGGGATCTTTTAGAATGAACATCTGTCTCTAAGGGTCTGGCATTCCTAATTCTTTTCTGCAGGTGCAGCTGGATAATTTGCCAGGAATGAGTCTCGTGGCTGGGAAAGCACTTAGTTCTGCCCGGATGTCAGACGCAGTTCTCAGCCAGTCCTCACTTATGGGGAGCCAGCAGTCTCAGGATGGGGATGATGAAGGTAAGGGGCCTTATGCACGGGGCACCCCAGAGAGGTTCCTGGAGGAGCTCTCCCTCCATCTTTGCAGTGACTGCCCCCCTCTTCTGCATAAAGTCCATGGGGAGGCAGAGCCACAGCACCCCAAGGGTTCTGGACATAAAGCCCTTCCCCACTTCTCCTCCCCAGAATGTGAGTGCTCAAGGGAGCATGCCTTCTGGCTGAGTACAGGCGATCCCATTTTTGTTCCAGTGCTTTGTTAAGGTACTTGTTTAATAACAGCTTTTCTGGTTCGGTTAGTGAGTATTGTGTACCTCCCCTTAGAACCAGTAGAGGGAGAGGAGGGTATCTTAGCAGATAAAGCCTGGGGCTTGGACTGGACAGGTCTGCAGTAAGTCCCAACTGTGCGCTTTTCAGGTTCTGTAGGCAAGGCACTTAACCTTTCTAAGCCCCAAGGTCCTCATCTATAATGCGGCAGAAACAACAGAACCTGTGTCCTAGATTATGCTGTGAGGGTTAACTGGCTTAATGCATGTGAACTGCTTGGCACATTGCCTATTACACAGAGTGTACCCAGTAATTGGTATCTGTAGGCAGTAAAATGACTGTCTTCACCGTTAAAGAGGTAAGTCTCTCTGAAGGAGCACTCCTTTGTCTTCTCTCACTCTGTAGCAGCTGATTGTACCCAAGGGTGGAGAGGGTAAAGGAAAAGGGACAAAGAGAGGAAAGGAACACTTAGAGGAGAACATGGGCATAATCCTGGCCCCCAGGCCTCCTGTCACTGAACAAATAGAGGCCCCGCTATCAGCTGAGAATTGAGGGCTGGGAGTCAGGTTACACCCATGGTACTCACACAAGTTGCCTTCTCTTCCTCTCTCTCTCTCTCCCCATTGCCCACCTACCCTCCTAGCTCCCTGCCAAGCTCACATGTTCTTTTTGGTCTTGCAGAATGTAGGGAGAGTCTGCAGGGTCACGAGCACCCAGACCTGATTGACGGCAGCCAGCACTTAAACTCCTCTTGCTATCCATCTACATGTATTACAGACATCCTGCTCAGCTACAAGCACCCTGAGGTCTCTTTCAGCATGGAACAGGCAGGCGTGTAACAAGAAATGGAGAGTAAGTATCACCCTGGTCAGGGCCAGACCAGACCTTTGGCCAGTACCAGTTCCTGATCCCATCAGGAGATTTATTCCACGTGTAGTGACCAGAACTCTGAAATTGACAAGCGCCATTCTTCCACTCATGGCCTTCCCACCTTCTGGTTTTTTCATTAAGCGCTGCACTAGTTGGGTTTGTCATCTGGATGTTTCTTTTTCAGTGTGGAGGGATACAGGAGAAATGCTGGAGATAGTCCCCTGGTTTAATTATGGGAGACAAGGCCCACATTGTGTTAAAAGTGCTGTAGTCTCCATAGGGACAGTAAGCAAGCCACAGCTTGAGAGGTAGAGATGACCTGTAGCCAGGGTAATAAGGAAGCAGTCCCTAAATTTATTCCCGAAGAATGAAACCCAGCAAGAAAACATATTTCTTGTGGCTGTACAGAAGCAAGTGGCAGAGTATTCTAGACAGGGGAAATATATGATGAGACCAGGGGTAGAAAATAGGTAAGTTGACCAATTTGGCTGGAGTAATGCCTAAAGGTATACAGTAGGCATTACTGGTTCTGTCTTTGAAAAATCTTAGAAAAGACTTAATGAGGGTTAAGCCATTTGGCAAATCCGTGTCAGAGCCTCAATATGGCAAGCTTTTAAAATACCTAAGGTAAATAAATGTAAACCTTTTTTTAAGTTTTCAGTTGAATATATGAATCTTTCACTTTTCAAACTAATTCTTCTCTGTGTCTGCTCTGTTGCAGGTTTTATGTACAGCTTGGGAGTAAAAAAATTCATTTTAAACCAACAGTATCTAGCAGCGTTGCGCCAAATTGCCATTGTGTTTCTCTCCACCCAGAATACTGTGGCTCCTTTCCTCACATTTGGTTCATCAGTGTGCTGTTCTCTGGGGCTCTGAGGGGTTTTGCCATGTTTGCTTGTATGACCAAGTTACCAAGGAAATAAACAGGACATCTATGTTCTCCTCCTTTTGTGAAGGCGCATTTGGTGTATTTGAGTTGATGGGGTTTTTTGGTTTTGTTTTTTTTTGGAGGAGGGGAGGGAGTTTTTCCCTCCTTTGGTTATGTTTTCTTATGGAGGGGATTTATTTTCTTTCTCTCTTTCTTCCCTTCTCCCCTTCCTTCTTTCTTCCCTTCTCTCCTTCCCTCTTTTCTTTCTTTCTCTCTCTCCTTCCCCTCCCTCCTTCTCTCCTTTCCTCTCTCTCTCCTCTTTTTTAAGAGAAGAGAGCAATGCAGTTAGAGTACAGAGGCGGTCGTGGTGGCGGGGGGGACTTGGAGCCACCCAATCCCCAGCCTTCATTCACAAAACACCCTCCATTCACCTGCATTGTTCTCCCATAGGAGCAAATACTAAAGGATAATATCCTCCAGAATCCTAGAGGCTGGGGAAAGGAGAAGAAGGAAGGGGTGGTGGCCTCTGGCACTTGGAGAACAAAAAACAGAGTATAAGATACCCCAAGCCTGGAACCTGAGAGGTCTTTACTGCTGGGATCCACTGGAAAAGACGTCTGGCCCCAGCCAAGACCGTATCAGAGCTTTAGCCTGGAAGCTGAGTGACCTGGTGTGGACGGGTTGCCCGTTAACAATGTCTCCATCAGAGCCCTCTCTCTATGTATAGTATAACTCAGCACCCCTCTTGTAACCTGAAAAGTTGGTTGCCTTTATCATCCTGCTGGTTCTACCCATGGTCTGAACACCCAGTAATGGTGCACTATGCTTTTTGTGTCATCTTTCATTCTCATATTACGCTATAAAAAGGATCGTTTCTCCTTTTATATATAAATATATGTATGATTTTCCCTTTCAGCCTCTTTGTCACAGGCAAGAAGAATAAATAGGAGGCTCTCTTGGGCCCTGCCTCTCTCCTAACCTCCTTCTCATCCTTGGGCATCCTCAGTCCCTATTTTAATTCTTGATCATGTAGGAATTGTTTTTGGTAAATGCTGATATTATTATGATTATGATTATTAATAAAGACAAAAGGGATTTTTGTTTAAAAGAGAAAAGTTTAACCAGATTCTGTTCTGTTTGAATTGTGACTTGCACCTTTTGTTCCAAGTATTTTATTTAGACCTTGTAATTGTAAACAGTTCTTCCTTGTGCCAGTGACAGATAGAGTGGTCTTCTTTTCCCTGCTGAAGCAGTGCATATACAATAGCTATTGTTTGTGCCATTATCTTTATTTTTCTTCACTGTTAGAAACCAAAGTCATCTCTGCTGGCTGGGGGCTGAGAGAGGATTTGAGTTATCTCCTTCTTATCTTTAAAACAAGAAAGAGATGTTAAATGTTCTGACTCTTGATCCTTTTTCCTGAGAGAGTAAAAAGTTCCTAGTCCCCTCCTAGTCTTTCCCCCTGAATTTGCACAGAAGAAAGCGGGTATCCAGCATGGCCATCCTGGCGTTGCTGGCAGGATCCCCAGGCAGCTTGCTCTTCTCCACTGATACTGGCAGCTCAGTTCTTGGACCTACTACCCTCGAATGGATTTCTGCAGTGCAAGGGCCCTTCTTGGAATTTAGGCCATATTTCCATGGTCCCCAGTCGCCCCTCCACTTGGTGGGACCATCAACTACTCAGCAAAAGGGGGCTTCCAAGAAAGCCCCAAAAGCTTTTGTTTGATTTCTCTGGGTTCTTTCCAACTCTGAGGCCCCTCTGACCGCTCCCCACCACCACCACCACATGCTCTGCCTGTTCTGTTTACATGATACTGTTTTTGTGGAAGAGCAGATCGCCGCCCTCTAGCAACCACCCAGATGAAAGCCAGTGAGCCTATCGATGTGCCATCTTGCGAACTACACTTTTAAAAGACATCATTGCTTTGTATTGTAGTAACCAATATGCACAGTATATGTTGAATGTATATGAATATACTTTACTATTTCTGTGATTTGAAAATGTTGGAAGTATTTTTTCTTTCTGATTTATGTTGAACTAAAAAAGGATTAAAAATCTCCAGACCTATGTTGCAGTAAGACCTTTAGTCCTTGTTTTTGTGGGGCACTTACAATTCAGTAACTTAGTTGGGGATCGTAGCAGATTATGAAAATAAAAGCCAGATTATGATCTTATGTTGATACATTATTTGTCTTGTGGTTTGGTGTCTAACTGGGAGAAGCAACCAGGTGGGTGGAAGTTGGAAACACTAGAGGCTAGAGAGCTGGTCTACCAGGCACTAGGGTGGAGCTTTGAGAGCTATCATTCTCTCACCCCGCCTTGTGAAACTAGCATTCTCTAGAAGCCTGGACTCAACTTCGCACTGTGTCCCCAGGCACCCAGCTTGGACTCTGTCCCCTCAGAAGAGAGCACTGCAGTTTGGTGAGTCTGATGGGAAACAAGTTCCTTGTGAGGGAACTTTTGAAGAAGAGAGGGAAGAAGGACCACAAAGAGCTGGCCCAAGCTGGGGCCTTTAGAAATGACCTCGATCAGCCCAGTGATATGATGGCCAAATAAGTGTTTGGATAAAAAGGGAACTTTGCATATAGTTTTCCCCTTTCCACACTCAGACTCCAAAAGCCAGAGCAAAATTTTCACGAGAAACCTAGGCAGGTCTTAAGAGCTGACTGAAGGACTTCTATGAAGAAAGATTACCGGAGCTTAGAAATACTGACTGAATTTCTAGAAAGAATTATGAGAGAAGGGCACTTATATCAGCCTTCAAATCTGTGGTGGACAAGAAAGGGGGTGGTTTAGAAATCCTTTTGAGTGCCTCTATGCACCCACCAGGCACTCCTTGGAAACTCTATGGGGCAGTTCTACTCTGTCCTATAGGGTCGCTCTGAGTCAAATCAACTCAACGGCAACAGGTTTTTTGTTTTTGTTTTTAATACACGCTTTCACTTAAGGCTAAGTGAGTCTGGAACCACTACCAGCGATATGCGCAAATGCCTTCCAACAATTTCCAACCTTTTGCAATAGGCGCCACTCCAGAAATCATCCAGGGTGCCTTTGGGCTAGAGGAGGGATGAGCTTGGAGAAGACACGGGAATATGGACCCAGAGATCCGTGCGCTCCGGAAAACAGAAGCCATTCGACAGATCCTTACTCTGTCGTCTTCCTGATTTCCTACCAGGCCCCAATTTCAAGGATCAAAAAGTCAGAGGGCTGGTGTGCCTCCCAAGGAGCCAGACCTCTGTCACGCTGGTCACAGATGAACTCTGTCTTCATCTTAGTCTCCTAGGCAGAAAGGCAGCAGAGAATCTGGTATCTAGTTGGTTACAATGCCCTACCCTAGGGGCTAAACCGGGGCTCCTATCACCAAAAAACAGCAACAAAATTGCCAAATATGAAAAATGGGGACGTGGTGGGGGGGTAGCTCTCCATGGTTCAGCCAGAACCTCCACCCAACTCCCCATCTCATCCTGCACCACACACCTTCAGTTGATCTGTTCTGAACAGGGGTCTGTGGTCCAGGGCAAAGTGCTCAAGAGTTTACTGAACCTTCTCCCAGCCATGTTCCATCATATCACCCCTGACCATCCTGGTAACCGTGTCAGTGTCATTAGTTGTTAGGTGTCAGTGAGTTGGTTCTGACAGCGACCCTAAGTACAACGGAATGAAACACTGCCCAGTCCTGCACCATCCTCACAATCATTGCTATGTTTGAGTGCATGGTTGCAGCCACTGTGTCAGTCCATCTCACAGAGGGTCTTCCTCTTTTCACTGGCCCTCTACCAAGCATGATGTTCTTCTCCAGGGATTGGTCCCTCCTGATAAATGTCCCAAGTACATGAGACAAAGTTTCACTATTCTTGTCTTCTAAGGAGCATTCTGGCTGTACTTCTTCCAAGACAGATTTGTTTGTTCTTCTGGCAGTCCATGGTATATTCAATATTCTTCACCAACACCATAATTCAAAGGCATCAATTCTTTGTTTTTCATTATCCAGCTTTCACATGCATATGAGGCAACTGAAAATAACCATGGCTTGGGTCAGGCACACCTTAGTCTTCAAGGTGACATCTTTGCTTTTTAACACTTTAAAGAGGTCTTTTGCAGCAGATTTGCTCAATGTAGTATATCGTCTGAATTCTTGACTGCTGCATCCATGGGCATTGATTGTGGATCCAGGTAAAATGAAATCTTTGACAACTTCAATATTTTCTCCATTTATCATGATGTTGCTTATTGGTCCAGTTGTGAGGATTTTTGTTTTATGTTGAGGCGTAAACCATACTGGATGTTGTAGTCTGATCTTCATCATTAAGTCCTTCAAAGGTTGTGTCCTCTGCATATTGCAGGTTGTTAATGAGTCTTCCTCCAATCCTAATGCCACATTCTTCATATAGTCCAGCTGTTCAGATTATTTGCTCAACATGCAGATTGAATAAGTATGGTGAAAGGATACAACCCTGATGCACACCTTTCCTCATTTTAAACCATGTAGTATCCTCTTGTTCTGTTCAAACGACAGCCTCTTGGTCCATGTACAGGTTCTGCATGAGCACAATTAAGTGTCCTCGAATTTCCATTCTTTGCAATGTTATAAATAATTTGTTATGATCCACACAGTTGAATGCCTTTGCATAGTCAATAAAACACAGGTAAACATCTTTCTGGTATTCTCTGCTTTCAGCCAAGATCCATCTGACGCGTCCTCTTCTGAATCTAGTTTGAATTTCTAGCAGTTCCTTGTCAATGTACTGCTGCAACCATTTCTGAATTATCTTCAGCAAATTTTACTTGTGTGTGACATTAATGATATTCTTCAATAATTTCCACATTCTGTTGGATCACCTTTCTTTGGAATGGGCACAAATACGGATCTCTTCCAGTTGGTCGGCCAGGTAGCTGTCTTCCAAATTTCTTGGCACAGATGAGTGAGTACTGCATCCATTTGTTGAAACATCTCACTTGGTCAACTCATGGAGCCTTGTTTTTTGCCAGTGCATTCAGGGCAGCTTGGACTTCTTCCTTCAGTACCATTGATGCTTGATCATATGCTACACCCTGAAACAGCTGAATGTCAACAGATTCTTTTTGGTACAGTCACTCTGTGCATTCCTTCCATCTTCTTTTACACTTTCTATGTCATTCAATATTTTGCCCACAGAAATCCTTCAATATTGCAAGTCAAAGCTTGAATTTTCTCTTCAGTTCTCTCAGCTTGAGAAATGCTGAACATTTTCTTCCCTTTTGCTTTTCTATCTCCAGGTCTTTGCACATTTCATTATAATACTTTACTTCGTCCTCTCCATCTGCCCTTTGAAATCTCCTGTTTAACACTTTTACTTCATGATTTCTTCCATTCACTTTAACTACTCGATGTTCAAGATCAAGTTTCAGAGTCTTATTCTGACATCCATTTTAGTCTTTTCTTTCTTTCCTGTCTTTTTAATGACTTTTTGCTTTCTTCATGTATGATGTCCTTGATGTCATCCCACAACTCATCTGGTCTCTGGTCATTAGTATTCAATGCATCAAATCTATTCTTGAGGTGGTCTCTAAATTCAGGTGGGATATACTCAAGGTCATACTTTGGCTCTCGTGGACTTGTCTGGATTTTCTCCAGCTTCAACTTGAACTTGCATATGAGCAATTGATGGTCTATTTACACAGTGGGTCGCTGGCCTTGTTCTGACTGATACTGAGTTTGTCCATCGTCTCTCTCCATAGATGTAGTCGATTTAATTCCTGGGTATTTCATCCAATGAGGTCCACATGTATAGTCACCATTTATGCTGTTGAAAAAAAGGTATTTCCAACGAATAGGTCCTTGGTCTCACAAAATTCTATCGTGCCATCTCCAGGATTGTTTCTATCACCAAGGCCATATTTTCCAACTGTTGATCCTTCTTGTTTCCAACTTTTGCATTTCAATCAGCAGTAATTATCAATGTGTCTTCACTGCATGTTTCATTAATTTCAGACTGCAGAAGTTAATAAAAAATCTTCATCTTCGGCACTAGCGGTTGGTGCGTAAATTTGAAAACCAGTCTATTAACTGGTCTTCCTTGGAGACGTATGGACATTATCCTATCACTGACAGAGCTGTACTTCAGGATAGATCTTGAAATGTCCTTTTTGACAATGACTGCGATGCTGTTCCTCTTCAGTTTGTCATTTTCGGTGTAGTAAACCATACGATTGCCCAATTCAAAACGGCCAACACCAGTCCATTTCAGCTCGCTAATGTCTAGGATAGCTATCTTTAAGTGTCCCAGTTCATTTTTGACAACTTCCAACCTTCCCAGATTCATACTTCATATATTCCATGTTCCAATTATTAGTGGATGCTTGCAGCTGTTTCTTCTCATTTTGATTCGTGCCACATCAGCAAACGAAGGTCCTGAAAGTTTTTCTTCATCCACATCATTCAGGTTGCCTCTACTTTGAGGAGGTAGCTCTTCCCCAGTCTTATTTTGAGCACCTTCCAACCGGAGGGGCTCATCTTCCGGCACTATATCAGACAATGTTCTGCAGCTACTCATAAGGTTTTCACTGGCCAATTTTTTAGATGTAGATCACCAGGTCTTTCTTCCTAATCTTAGTCTGGGAGCTCTGCTGAAATTTGTCCACCAGGGGTGACCCTGCTGGTATTTGAAATAGTGGTGCCATAGCTTCTGGCATCACGGCGATACACAAGCCAGCTTCATTGAGCAGTGTCATTCATTAAACAACTATTTGTTGAGTGTCTACTATATGCCAGGCCTAGCAGGGGACAGTCCTCCCAGAGCAGACTGACCGGTACATTAGGACATACATTGGGAAAGAGCAACTTGTTAATCTAAATGAGTCGCTAATCATTCTGAGCAAAATCCATTCCTGCAGCTGGCTGCCAGCACTCCAGATGTGTCGGGGATCCAGGGCCAGCCACTTGATCCACTTCAGAAACAGCCGCACTGGAGACTCTGAGGACTAGGAGAGGGTGTGGGATTATGGCCTGTGTTGGTGAGCCCTGCACCCCTTCAACAGCCAGTTCGTTCAATGGGCACTTAGCGCCACTCACACTGACTGGCTGGACCTCACAATCTGAAACTGATGAGCATGGCTCGACATGTTAATTTTTTTCCATAAGCCTCTGTCCAGAAAGACTTTCTTTCCAAAATACTAGTAACAATGAGATTGGGCTAGTCTAAACAATATTCCCTTACAATGAAATGGAATAGGCACATTAGTGAACATATTAAAAATGAAACATTCCTGTTTGGTAAAACGCTGCCGAACAGCATCCCCTACCCCAATGCCGTGAGATCCCTGAGCCAGAAAACTTAGAAGTCTCTGGACAGATACAGAGGCTATGGGAGTCAGGGGCCCTGCTGCTGGCCACCACAAAGAGCTAGAAGCCAGGCCTCCTCATTCCTAGTCCTGCCAACACCAAATACTAATGGCTGTAGGATGCAGGGCAAGTCGCTTAGCAGCTGTGAACAGCAGTTTTCTCATGGGCATAATAACAATGATAGTATCTGGCCTGCCAGCCTTACAGGGACATAGTAATTTAGTGCTTTGGCAATAAAGAACTAGGCAAGTGTTGGATATTAGGTTTAGCCGTGATAGTCATTTCAATAATAAACCAAAGAGGGTGAAACAGTGGCAAGCTGCTTGAAGTTAACTAGTAAGGCTACCCCTAAAGCTGGCTGGTACTAGCTCTACCCTCAGAAAGGAAGGAACCTCTCTTGGCCTGAGACACCTGTGAGCTGTCCCAGCAGATGACCAGTCTCCCTCCCATTCAAGACTACAGCCAGAAAACTGGAATGGCCAAGTGGTGGCCCAGGCAGACTATTAACTGAGACTACCTCCCACTCTGCACAACTCCACAGATCTCTGGGGCTGGTTCGGTTGAACCTCTGAGCATCTACGAGTCAGGGGCAAGCAGAGAAATGTGGGATTCCTGCCTTCCCCCACTTCTGCTGCCAGAAGCTGAAGTCAAAATGGAGAGCTATCTTCTGGCAATGCAAGTGTGTTAGTGGGAACAAGACTGAAACACCAGAAACTGGGATTCCAGGACACAGAATAGCTACTGTTTACTTCGAAAGAGCCCTGGTGGCATAATGGTTAAGCGCTTGGCTGCTAACCAAAAGGTTGGCAGTTCAAACCCACCCAGTGGCCCTGCGGGATAAAGTCCTGGTGATCTGCTTCTGCAAACATTACAGCCAAGAAAACCCTATGGGGCAAATCCACTCTGTCACATGGGGTTGCTATGAGTCAAAATAGAGTCAATGGCACCCAACAACAGCAGGTACCCTTCTAACTGTTTTACGTATGTGTTGTATTCGTTTCCTGTGGCTGCTGTAACAAATTACCACAAAGCTTTGTGCTTAAAACAACATAGATGTATTACAGTTCTGGAGGTCAAAAGTCCAAAATAGGTCTCACTAGGCTAAAACCAAGGTGTCGGCAGAGCTGCGTTCCTTCCAGAGGCTCTAAGGGAGAATCCATTTCCTTTTCCAGCTTCTGAGGCCGCCCACATTCCTTGGCTCGTAGCCCCCTTCCAGTAACTGCATCACTCTGACCTCTGCTTCTGTGGTAGCCTGTCTGGATAATCCAGGATAATCACCCCATCTCAAGGTCCTTAACTTAATCGCATCTGCAAAATTCCTTTTGCCATGTAAGGTGACATAGTCACAGGTTCTGGGGACTTGGACACAGACATCTTGGCGGGGGGATTGTGCTGCCTCACATACTTGCAATCCCTAGCTCTAGCAGACGACATGTTCTATCATTATTTTCCTTTAACAGATAAGAAGCTGAGGTGTAGGAGGTTTATGCAACCTGCCCAAGCTCAAGCCGCTAAGAAGAGGCAGATCTGGGACTCCAATCTAAGGCAGTCCGGCTTCAGAGCCACCTTTTCTGAGATGAAAGGCAGGAGACTGGCAGGAAGGGGAGAGGCCTGGAGTCCGGCCACTCCCTGACCCAGCAGACTGGTTTCCAAGTGTTAGTTTCCTGAGTAGATGGTACAGGGCACATTTCTGCCTAGGTCCTAAGTCCAGAGACCTGGATTTTAGGTCCAGCCCTGCTCCTAGCTCACTGAGAGACATAGAGCAAACTCCTTCCACCGTCTTCAATTTCCTCATCTATTAAATGGTGGGTGGGGAGAAGCTGGGGTGGCTGCTCTCCAAGCTCCTCCCAGCTTGGATACTCACGGGTTCCATGACTCAGGTCCTGTCAGTGACCTGGTGTTGGATGTCCTGGACCTCCCCACAGAAACCTTACACAACAGCCCTGCAAACATCAACACATACACAGCGCTTTACATTCGCAGAGTCTCCTGTGGTCCTCCAACCGTTCTGCAAACCAAGCATTCTTGTCCCCACTTCACAGTTAGGAAACTGAGGCTCAAAGACATTACATAATTGGCTCAAGATCCTCCAGCAAGTTGGAGGCAAAATGACGAAACCAAGGTCTCCTGTCATCTCCCAGTCCGGGAGTCTGCCCTCCACACCGGTGATTCCCCAGGGCTGGTATCCATCCTTACTTGTGTGTGATCAAATAAAAATATGAACAGTGCAGAGTTTTCCATTAAGACATGTGTATTCAATTTATGTGAGTTGCCCTTTATGCTGAGATCATGTCCTTCTTGGGTGTTAAAAAGTCTTTTCTTTTTTGAAGTAATAGTAGATGGTAGGGGGCTTTTGGGGGGGTGCAAACAGTTTTGAAAGGTTGGAGGTTCATATCCACCCAGATGGACCTCAGAAGAAAGGCCTGGTGATCTACTTCCAAAAGCCACTGCAAACCCTACGGAGCACAGTTTCACTCTGACACGTGGGGTCCCCACGAGTTGGAATCAACTTGATGGCAAGTGGTTAATACTTTTACATGACAAAATTAAAAGTTGGCAACTTCATGTTGGTCTGTAGGGCTTGTTCTGAAATGTTAGAGGTCTCTGAAATCTCAAAGTCTGGGAAGTACCGAGCAACACACTCTCCCCGAGCAAGTGGCTATTGCCCCAGGTTCCCTTAGGTCTGATCGGTTTGGTAGGTCTGGGGATGAGTGGGAGAGAGGTGTGTGGAGGGTATAGAGAGGGTGCTTAGGGATCTGTTGGGATCAGACATGAGACAGAGTGTTTGTGGGAGGAATATCCGCTGCCTTTACAGGGGAGGGGAGGAAGGGGCAAGAGGCGGGGTGTGAAATAATCTCCCTGGAATGCAAGGGGAGGGGGAGGGGAGGAAATCTCCCTGAAGAGTCCCAGGTGTCCCCCTCCCTGGCTGTGTAGGCACAACGGACAATGGGGCGTACACACACATCCAGGAGGAGAGAGGATGGGTGCAGCTGACCCCGACCCTAAAAAAAAGACTGGGGACCCACAAATCTGAAACCACCCCATTCCTGCCCCCACCTGAACCCCTGACCCCTAGCCCTGCAGCTTCCTGTTTGCCCACTCTATTTGCCAGGCCCCAGGCACACAGCTGACCCTTGAACTCTAGGCTCCACATCGCCAGGACAAGCAACAGGGCCCAGGTTGAGCTTATCAGCTGCCCAGCCCTTCCCCTGCCTGGAGATATAAATAGGTCCAGGGGCGAACTGGCCACTCAGAGGTTCAGAAGCTGCTGGGAGCTCGAGGTAAGTACTGCTGCCTACTCCAGATTCCCCAGCTCTAGGCAATTGAGGCTCAGGCTCTGGGATCTTGGCTCCAGATTCTGCTCCATGCGGGGGCCCTGTACACTTGAGGCTTTTCCCCACTTTGTGGCCGTCCTCCTCCCCTGGCTGGAATGAGTAGGGGAGTACAGGGCTCCCCTGTGCTACAGGCCTGCCTCTATTCAGCCAGGACCTTCTTCTTCTCCAGGTCACCCACGTCCCTTCAGGATGAAGGCTGTATTGCTGACCTTGGCCGTGGTATTCCTGACGGGTAGGTGGCCCCCAACCTAGGGAGTCAACCATCAGGGGACCCTTCTCCTTAAACCCTGTGGTCCAACCTCCTGGGCACAGGGAGCAGGGTTTCTCATCAGCCCTTGCACAGCTGCCCTCTGTCCCTGCCTGGCATTCCAGCACAGATCCCATCCCACAGAGAGGCCTGATCTGGTCTCCCCTCCTGCCCTCAGGGAGCCAGGCTCGGCATTTCTGGCAGCAAGATGAACCCCAGACGCCTTGGAATCGAGTGAAGGATCTAGTCACCGTCTACTTGGACGCAGTCAAAGACAGTGGCAGAGATTATGTGTCCCAGTTTGAAGACTCTGCACTGGGTAAACAGCTCAAGTAAGGACCTGGCCAGGGTTCTGGGGCAGGAGCAGGGGCTGCCATACTTAGGAGCAGAGAGGCCCATAGAAAGAGGTTGCAGCTAGATCCACCTGCTATTTGATGAGCTGGGTCCTGTGGAGGGCCTGGATGGAGAGCCAGGAGGGGGATCCCCAGGCATGGTCATAGCTCCCAGCAAAGGCAAAACCAGTGCTGGCCAGGCAGTCATCACATCTGCCTGCAAGTGCCCAAACCCCTTCCCATTCTGAACTACCTCCTCTGCTCAGCCCCAGCCACTGTGGTGGCTGTCCTTAGAGAGGAAAAGAGACGTGAAGCATAGAAAGGGTCAGCTCTGGAGATAGGCAAAGGCGAGCACCAGGCCCAGCTCTGTCTCTTGGGTGAGTCACCGAAGCTCTCTGCTCCTCAGTCCATCTGTACAATGGGACGTCGGGAGAAGGGGGTGGGCAGGTGTATGGGAAAAGCTAGGCGGGGGCTGTGGCTCACAGCTCTTGCCCAGGCCTCCCCACAGGTAAGCTGGGGCACTGCACCTTCACCTCCAGGCGGTCCAGGGTCCATGGGAGGCCATCCCTCAGCCCCTCTCTTCCCCTGCAGCCTGAAGCTCCTGGACAACTTGGACACCCTGAGCAGCAGCTTCACCAAGCTGCAGGAGCAGATAGGCCCCGTAACCCAGCAGTTCTGGGATAACCTGGAAAAGGACATCGCCCACCTGCGGCAGGAGATGAACAAGGACCTGGAGGAGGTGAGGCAGAAGGTGCAGCCCTACCTGGACGACTTCCAGAAGAAGTGGCAGGAGGAAGTGGAGCTCTACCGCCAGAAGGTGGGGCCGCTGGGCGACGAGTTCCGCGACAGCGCGCGCCAGAAGCTGCAGCAGCTGCAGGAGAAGCTGAGCCCGTTGGCCGAGGAGCTGCGCGACCGCGCCCGCGTCCACGTGGATGCGCTGCGCTCGCAGCTGACCCCGTACAGCGAGGAGCTGCGCCAGCGGCTGGCCAGCCGGCTCGAGGCACTCAAGGAGGGCAGCTTCGCCGAGTACCGCAGCAAGGCCTTGGAGCACCTGAGCGCGCTCGGCGACAAGGCCAAGCCGGTGCTGGAGGACTTCCGCCAGAGCCTCCTGCCCGTGTTTGAGAACCTCAAGGTCAGTTTCCTGACCGCCGTCGATGAGGCTGCCAAGAAGCTGAACGCCCAGTGAGGCGCCCGCCGCGCAGGGCCCTCTCCTCCCGCTCTCCTGGCCATTGTTGGGTTTCTTAAAATAAACGTTTCAAAATTGGGAAGCAGCTTCTTTCTTTTGAGAGAACGGCGGTGGGGCACGGGGCGCAGGAGGGAGCCGTCCGGACTGCTGGGCGGGGGCTTTGGACCAGGGGTAGGGACTTGGGGTGCTGACTTTCCTACACACGCTCATCAACCCCGAGCCCGGTCAGGGCCTCTTCAGGGCCTTCCTCGAGGGAGCTGCTCGGCGCCCGGCCTGGCGGGCAGGCGAGCAGGCCCGGAGGCGGTAGGAGCGAGCCAGTAGATGTCCCTCGTCTAGGAGGACTCTACTAGTACTTCCAACTAGAAAGGGGATCGCAGAGGACCAGGCAAAGCAATGCTAAGTGCCTTCAAAGAACCTCTGAAACAATTAACATGGCAACTCTGTTTGAGGACATCAGGAAAGAGGGCTGGCTTTGCTGGGAGAAGTGCGTTTCCGGTCCCCAGAGGTGTTCAGTTGGACGGAGCCGGGCAGGTGAGCGTGTTTGCCAGGGCAGATGGCAGAAGGCTCTTCCAGCCCTCGGGCTCTAAGGGGGTTGGAGTGGCCTCGAGGAGCCATTGGGACTTGAAGAATTTGGGCAGGTTCAAATGAAGAGCTGGAATCTTGCTCCTTCCTACTTCATTAACTCAGCAAACGCTTGAACAAGCGTTTCCCTTTTCTTTTTCACAAAGGCAGCGTCCCACTCCTCACACTCCTACCTACCCAGAAACAGTCACTGTTTCCTCAGGCACAGCTGTGGAAGCCAGCCATCACTCTCCTTCCCCGCCCCCCCCATCCTTCTCCTTCCCCGCCCCCCATCCCTCCTCCCCCAATAAGGACCCAAGCCCTGCCACGCCCTATTTCTGTCAGCTCTGGCTTGAGTCAGAAAAATAATCAGCGCTTCTTGCAGGTAATTAGCACATTTTTATTTCTAAGATGCTTTCGTATTCATCACATCATGGCACCCTTCCCCAAATCCCGGAGTAGGTTGCCGTTAAACCCATTTTACAAATGAGGAAGCTGAAGCTTGGACGTGCGCAGTCACTCATCGAGGTTGAAGCGCAGGATGGACCAGGTGGCTCTTTTAGACCCATCTGCCCTGGGCTCCCATAATTTTTTTTTTTTTTTAAGTGTGTGGCCAGGCCCTCAAGTTCATATGGGTGCGCACACATAAATGCATTCTCACTGCCATCTCTCTTCACAGCCGGCCCCTCCTCACACTCAGGTACATCCCCCCGTGTGCATGCACACGGCTTCACAGATCTGGGCACTTACGGAGCCTTCCCTGCTCTCTCCCCACAAGGCCTTTCGCCTCCTTGAGCAGACTGCTGGTGTATTTCAGCAACCTCCTGGATAAGGGAGTGGGGTTTTCAGTTCCCAACCATCCAGAACTACAATAGGTGTCAGGCCCAGATTTGGATGGGGACATTTTCCAGGCATGGGGTGCTGAGATCCCTGGTTCCAGTTGGGCTGGAAGAGAAGTCCAAGTGGATTTCCAAAGAAGAGAGCAAATGTGTCCATGTGGGGCACAGATAGGGCTGGATGTTCTGATGCCCCCGAGATCTGAAAGGGAGTCCCCAGCGCCTGGCGTAGGAGTAACAAAGCTTTTTCTGTGCTAACTTGGCAGAGTACAGGCAGCTGGCCCGGGCTGGAGGCCTGGCTCTGTGGTACTAGGCAAGTGCCTTCGCCTCTCTGAGCCCCAGTTTTTCTTCATCTGAAGCGTGAGGGCCTTGCCTAGTCACTTTCTGACATGAGCATCTGTTGGGTGATGGGGACACAAGGGGAACAGCCTCTGTTGGGGTGACTTTGAGTTCCTTCTTGGCTCCCAGGACACCTGCCTCCCCACTCAAATTCTGACCCCAAGGGGACAATCAACTCAGCCTATAACAACAGTAACAACCAGTTACCAGGCACCTTTGATGTGCTAGGTGCTGTTCCAAACACTTCTAGACACCTCCTCATTTCATTCTCACAACAAACCTGCATTTGAGGGTATTATTGTGCCCAATTTACAGATAAGGAACTGCGGCTGGTATTCATCGGGGGGAACCAAGATACTAGAGTGTCACTGTATCTTACTCCAACCACTAACCCATCCTGCCTCCCTTCCCCCAAGTGTGGTTGAGAGAGGCAGGTGGCCCAGGTGGTGCACGTCAGCTTCACAATTGCAGTGAAGGCACACAGGCACAACTCTGATGATGAAAGAACTGTGCCAGGAACAGTGCCTGGAAGACCACACACTGAAGTCGTGTCGTACAGCACTTGACAATTTATCAAATATTTTCAAACCTATTATTCCGTGTGATCCTCCACACAAACTTGCCAACGGAGGCGGAGCAAATAGGGCTATTCTCACCTTAGAGATGAAGACACTCACCCAGAGACCACCCAGCTACTAGATAGAGATGGGGGCACTGGAACTCAGGCCTGCCCAAGTTGGCATCAGTCCAGTGCCTGCCCACAAAAGAGCCCGACGCGTTCCCATGCCCAAGCATATACAGCACTCGTGGGATGTCCGACTCATGGCAGCTTCTTGTCCAGCTTTATTGGGAGGGCAGCATGCCCTGGGGTAGGGCAGATCTGGGTTGGGGCAAGACAGCCACTGAGAATGCTGTCCCTTTAAAGCAACCTTCGGGGGCAGCCCTGGAGGCTGGAGGACCCAGGAAGCCAGCAGGATGGATGGGCATGCAGACTTGGGGTGTCGAGGTCTCAGTGGCCTTCAGGGTTCTGAGTTGGTTTGGCCTCAGGGGTTGATTCCCAGAGCCTGGAGAGCTTGCCCTTAAACGTGCTCCAGTAGTCTTGCAAGGAGGTGAAGCCACCAGTCACCCAGTCCCTGGGGATTAAATCAGTGAGGGGAAGCGATAGAGGTGGGTGTGAGAGCACGTCGGCAGAGGCAACCCTGGGGCCCCCACCGGTACCCTCACTGCCTCTCCCTGCTGCCCTCTCAACCTGGCAATGCCCCTGGGACCTCAGGCAGGAACCACCTACCAAAGGTGCCGAGGGTGGCCATGGGACAGAGACTGTGGGACCCCAGGTTGGGTCAGACCCTTGTGCCCCCAGGGCCTGAGGCAAGCTGGAGTGGAGTGACTTGAGTAGGGAGATACAAGGGCTGTCTTGTGGCACATGTATTCTATGAGTGGTGCCCCCTGGAGTTGTACCACCTGGTGCTCTGAGTGGGGTGGGGCACTGGGAGGTGTTCTGTCAAGTGGAAAATCGCTGGATAATTGCTTAGCTGTGTGATCTGGGGCAGGTCACTCAACCTTTCTGAGCCTCAATTTTCTCATCTGCAAAATGGGGAGAATAGTACCTACTCCACAGCCTTTTCTGAGGATTAAGAATGTGAACACGCCTGCTGTGTAGGTGCTGGCTGAGTGGAGGTGGGGAAGGGAGTCGGGGAGAGGAGAGGACCAGTGGGCAGGACGAGGGGTGGGAGGGCCAGTTGGCACTGAGTTGACCTTGACTCATGACAACCCATGTGTGTCAGAGTAGAGCTGTGCTCCATAGAGTTTTAAATGGCTGATTTTTTGGAAGTAGATCGCCAGGCCTTTCTTCTGAGGCAGGAAGGGGTACTTCCAACCTTTTGGTTAACAGCCAAACACATTAACCCACAGGCATAGCAAGAGGGGCAGAGGGGCTAGTCCAAGGGGGTGTCAGACGAAGCACAGAATCACATTCTGAGGTGCCACAAATGTAAAAGGCACTTGACTGAGACAGCTGGACAAAAGGAGGGAAGGCATTCCTGCTGACACAGTGCCGCTATCAAAGTCTATTCATCTTGAAATTGGAGGGGAGAGGGTGCTTGTTATCCTCTCTACACCCCTACCTTAGCCATTTTCACCACCCAGGAATTCCCCAGGCTGGGAACGTGGCAGAAAAACAGACCCCTGGGCTGAAATTGGGTCGGGTTGTGCCTCCCAAGGGAAATCTCTCACCAGTCTACATCAGAAGGAAAGAGGAAATGAGGGCGAAATGGCCTGCCTTAGGGAGGAGAGAGTGTAGGCAGCTGAGGCCAGGAGACAGGAGGAACATCCCTACCTCAGCCATCTACGATACTGCCCTTAACAGAGCACTGTGAGCGGAACCCCCATTTTATAGAAGAGCGCATTGAGGCTCAGAGAGGCACAGGCCCTGGCCAGGGTGGGAGAGCCACGCGCCCAGTGTTAGGCTCTCCCTCCACGTCTGGGGCTGCTGTCTGCCAGGGCAGGCGGGAGCTGGCGTGGGGGCGTGGAGGTGGGGGAAGGGAGGTCGGTGGGCATACTTGGCGTGCTGGGCCATCTGGGACTCCTGCACGCTGGTCAGTGCATCCTGGGCGGTCTTGGCAGCATGATGCACGTAGCCCTGCATGACGTCCAGGAGGGAAGCATCCTCAGACTGGTCCTCAGGCTCAAGAGCCCCTGGGGGGAGAGCAGGGGCTGAGCTGAGTTGTCAGGTCTCCGGGAGAAACCCTCAACTCCTGCCAGCCACCCATCATGGCCCAGGGTCCCAAGCAACCTCCTGAGGTTTCTCCAGGCAGCTGGCTGCCCCCAACCCACCCCCAGCCCAGTCCCCACAAAGTGCTTACGGGCAGTGGCCAAGAGCGCCAGGAGGGCAGCAACGAGAAGGACCCTGCTCTGCATGGCACCTCTGTTCCTGCAGGAAGTGTCCTGTGATGGGCATCCAAGTCCCCCCACCCCCACCGCTGGGTCCCTCCCTGGGGAGGTGGTGTAGCCCGTACAGTGGAATCTGAACTGGGGCAACCCAGCTCCCTTGCTAATATGGGAGGCAGAAGACCCAGGCACAGAAGGAGGGAGGAATGGGATGGAGCAGAAAATCCACCAGCGTGGGAGTTGTGACAACTGGGTTCTGGCCTGGGCTCGCCACTAACGTGCTGTGTGACTTTGGGTAGATTTCTGTCCCCCTTCAAGCCTCATTTTTTTCTGTCTGGGGTAGGACTGGGTGTCTGAAGCTTCTTCAAGTCCAAAACACGCAGAACAGGGGAAAGTATGCACATTTGGAGCAGACAGCTCTGGGTCCCAGTTCCAGCTCTGCCACTACTGTGCTGTGTATGGCTTTGGGCAGGTGCACCCCCCACCCGGCTCGGCTCCGTGTGCATCAGGGGGCAGGCAGAGGCCTTCCTTTGCCCCTCCCCATCCTGCTTTCCTCCCAGTCCTCATGCCCTCACCCTCCCCAGGGGGCATTACCTGGAGCAGCTGCTTCTTGGGAAGAACTGAGCAGGCAGAGAAGAGGGTTCTGACCTGTCTTATATTGTCCCCAGGGCCACAGGCACTGAAAGCCCAGCAAGCCGGGCAAAGGTCACATGCTGACCAGTGCAGACCAGGGCCTGAGGCAGAGTGGCCAGGTGCAGCCAGGCCTGCTGGGAGAATTGGGAAATCTCTAGGAAGCTGTGGGTGCCCACACTGCTCTCCTGTCACCCCTGCAGCCAGATGGGCTCAGGAACTGGGGAGACCCCATTCCTTCCTAGCAGACTGGCTCTCTGGGGAGAGGCTGGTGTGATGGGAGAGGGGCTTAGGGGACTAGCCAGGGGCCTCTGGGCCCATCTCAGTCCTTCATACTTGAGTTTTCAGGTCCCTCTGTCCATCCCCTCAACACACACCCCTACCCCCTCTACACCATCAAGCCCTGAAAACAGCCTGGCTGGTGCCCTGGGCTTCTTCAGACTTGGGAGCAACTGTCCCCCTCTTGGCGGGTTAGGGTGGGGGTAGGGGGATGTCTAGACAGTGCAGTCATGTGTGGGGAAGGGGTGACCCAGTTGAACATACAGCCCCTTCCCCAGCATCTCCGTCTCTGGGCTCCAATCCCAGGTGCTGCTTACCCAGAAGGCTCCCCCAGGTAACCCCAAGGGCAGGAGCTGCTGGGAGAAAGGCAAAGGCTACTCTGAGCCCAAGGCCTTTGTCCTCTCCCCTCCCCTCCTCCTCACCTTGCCCTCTGGACCCACTGATAACATTCGCTACCTAGACCAGGAGCTGGGCTCATGGCTGGGGGCCTCCCCACAAGTGTAGCAACTGGGACTGGTTCCCAGGGCTGAGTGCCTTCAACCTTGGGCCTCAGGTTCCTCAGCTCGGAAATAGCAGCCCTCATAGCCCCGTGGCCAGGTGACACCTGGAGGGAGCAGACTGTGGCAAGGACAGTCTGGTGGCGAGAGGGTGGCAGAGGATCTCGGCAGGGCCAGTCAGCTGTCTAGGAGAGGACTCAGGCCCTTCTTGTGGGGTGAGGTGTCTCCTGGGCCCTCACTGGATGCTGTAGCCCCATGGCAGGATCAAGGGCTTCGTTTTCTGGATGCTAAGACTTTGGAGCCAAGATTCCAAGGTTTTAATGATGCCTTTGGCTCCTACTTAAGGAAACGCTAGTGGCATAGTGGGTTAGGAGCTACAGCTTATTCTCTCACAGTCTAGGAGGGTTGAAGTCCAAACTAAAAGGTCGGCAGTTTTAATCCATCAGGCACTTCTTGGAAATCATATAGGGAAGTTCTACTCTGTCCTACAGGGTCGAGGAGAGCTGGAGTCTACTTGACGGCAACGGGTTTGGTCTGGTTTTTGGTTTCGGCTCTTACTTACATGACCCTGGACCAGAGATCTAGCATCTTACAGCCTCAATTTTCTCCTCTGTAAAATGTGGTGAGAAGTAAATGAAATAATATGCAAAGCAGCTGACTCATGAAGGGAACTCAATAAATCTCTTTTTTCTTCCCCAACACCGTGCCTTTCCCTAGACAGCATAGTCTGAAAGCAGGAGGAGACCCGAGGGCAAAAATAGGGCTTTAGACAGGTGGCCATTTCTCAGGAAGGAGTAACTAATTCCACAGTTTAAAATCAGAGGCCTGAGAAAGTGTCTTGGGCATACCCTCAGAATTCTTTATCTATAGCTGAGACTTGAAATTTCTCTATTAGAGATTCATTCCTTTGACTTAGACATTTTTTGTCTGTTAAAATGTAAATAGTCAGGATACTGTGAAGTACACATTAATAGCCCCATTTTGTAGGTGAGAAACCTAAGGCTTAGAGGGGAAAAGTCATAATCCAGAGCTCAGGTCTTTGGACACAGAGTCTTGTACCAAACAGCCTTGACAAATGTGACACTCGAAGACTTATCCGTCACTCACATTTCAGGGTAGATCAGTTTCAGATCTCTTCCTGAGAGCAGACTTTGGTGATGGGGTGGAATGAGAAGACTACTCTGGGTTTGGCCCACAGACAGGCTCTGGGTAGTAGCCAGGGGTAGGTGGGGACAAGGAGTGGGCTTGACCAGCTGGAACCAAAAATGGTCCTCTAGGCCACTTTCTGCTTTACTGTGTCCAGGTGAGGTTTAGCCCTTCTGACTCGGGCTCCTGCTGCCAAGGTGGACTTGATTCAGCCCTGCCAGCCAGAGGTCCTTGTTTATCTACATCTCTCCGTGCTGGAAGTTCCTCCTGGTATCTCACCCAAATCTTTCCTATTACAACAGGAGCTCCCTCTCTTTAATTCTGCCCTGGAGGAGGGCCACTGTGGAGCATATATGAGAATGTGTGTCCGTGTGACTTGCCTGTCCCTCGCTGAGTCTGTCCTCGGCAGGGCCCGAGCCCTTCCTTCCTGACGCTAACCCCTGGGATGATCCTGTGAGGGTAGACAGAAGCGGGGAGGCTGTAAGTTAATGCTGAACTACCAGCCTCATCCCCTCACTGACCATTAGGTCTGTCTGTTGTACAAACAAGGAAATGAAACTGAGGCTCAGAGAGGGAGTGTGACTTGCCCAAGATCACACAGGCCCTTTGTGCCCACCAACTGTCGCCTTCCCCTAATTCCCTTGGCCAGGTACTAGGGGAGGTGCTGGCACCTGGACCCAAAGGCAAGGCAGAGGCCTCACAGGAAAGTGTCTCATTCTCTCCCTCCCCCCAACATAAGCCCATTGCCTTGCTCATCTAGCACTGCTATAACAGAAATACCACAAGTGGGTGGCTTTAACAAAGAGAAATTTATTCTCTCACAGTCTAGGAGGGTTGAAGTCCAAATTCAGGGGCCTAGCCCCAGGGAAAGGCTTTCTCTCTCTGTTGGCTCTGGGGAAGGTCCTTGTCATCAATCATCCCAGCTTTAGAAGCTTCTCAGCACTAGGACCCCGGGTCCAAAGGATGGGGTCCCTCCGCCCCATCTCTCTGCTTGCTTCTCTCTTTTATATCTTAAAGGAGATTGGCTTAAGACGCCACCTAATCTTGTAGATTGAGTCCTGCCTCATTAACACAACTGCCACTAATCCCACCTCATTAACATCATAGAGGCAGAATTTACAACACATAGGAAAATCACATCAGATGACAAAATGGTGGACAGCCACACAATACTGGGAATCATGGCCTAGCCAAATTGATACACATTTTGGGAGGACACAATTCAATCCATGACACCCATTTACAGATTGAAACAAAATGTTCCCCCAGTCTCTTGGAAATAAATGCCTGTATTAACAGCGCTGCACGTACAATCCGGTGTAGACGGCACACCCTCCCAGTGGCTGGGCGTGCACACACAGGCCTCATGCCAACCCCTCAGCTCTGGGCCTTAGTTCCATGCGCATCAACAGGTAAAAGATTTGCACACTTATGTGAAAATGTACCCATCCTGGCAGACACCCCTCACATACTCCAATTAGTGCAGACACTCCCAGGTGAGAAGACAGGGCTCCTTGAATCCATCACATGCTGGCAGCTCCTGCTGCTCAGACTCTAAGTCCAAGAGGTCAAACTGCCGCTGAGGTGTCCTTCGTGACTCATCCCCCTTCTCATCTCTGGTCCAGAGGGGATGGGTGGGGAACTGAGCACTGACACTGTGCACCCTACCCCAGACTGGACTGTGCCTGATCTTGAAGCAGGTCAACGTTCCCATTGGGAGGTAAGCCCTTTAGAGGTGAAGCATGGCCTAACATATAAGGAGCACTTACTACGTGCTGGGTACTATTCCAAGAGTTACATAGATTATTTCATTGACTCCCCACAGCGAGGAGGATGTGCCCTGTTGAGGCCACTGGGGCTCAGAGAGGTTAAGAGGTTTGCCCAAGGCCACACAGGAAATGGTGGAGCCCAGATGCACACACAGGGAGTCAGACTCCAGAATCCAAACTTTTAACAACCGCCAAGAGACGGCACAGGCTGAGCCTGGAGGCAACCGTGAGTAGTCTGGGGACCACCTGGTAAGAACCCCGCAGAAGGGGTGCAAATGTCAGAAGGCCCCTTAGTGCTCTTGCATGCCATGAGCCATCAGAAAAATAAAGACATGGTAAACCAGGGCTAGCAAAATTGTGGTCTACTCTTAATGGCATTCATCTTAAAAATAACTGGGAGCCTGCCTATTGTGTTGGTCGCTGTGCTCACAGAGAGGAGCCAGCCGTGCAATCTGATGGGCATTATTTCCTAGGTCACTAAACACAGTATGTCCCAGAAGAGGGACCCAAGAAGACCGTGGCTCATCATCTTGCCAGTGATTGCCATCTTCCTGTGATTGTGAGTATAACCTCAATTTGGAAGTAATGTTAGAAGTCTAAGTAGAAGACCGCTTAAGCACCACCACCATTGATCCCCTTCCCCCAGGGACTGGCCTCTGGAGAGCTTTATGTCCTGTGATTCTGCCCAAGCTGACCACTCTTGCCCAGGGAGTGTGGCTTGGGGTAGACGGGGAGTGCACCCCCACTGCAGGGGACCAGGAATCAGGCCTCAGACCAAATCCTGAGTCAAACCCATGTGGTGACCCCAGAGGGGTGAGTCTAACTTCTGCCACTCTCACCGGAGGACCTGGCATTGTACTTCCTGCTTTGGTCCAAATCAGAAAAACAATATCATTATTAATAATGATAACAACTACTTTTTAGTGCTTCCTCTGTGCCAGGCACAATACTATCCACTGCATAAACAACATCTCATTTAATGTACCTAACAACCCCATTTTTCAGAAGAGAAACTGGGGCTCAGAGCATTGAATGACTAGACCAAGGTCTCACAGCTTGGCAATGGTGGGGTATGGAGCACACATACAATAAGCCCCTTCCATGCAAGACCCTGCCCACCTCACCCACCTGCCCAAAGACTCTCAAGGGCCCCCTCCTCCTGGGTGTGCCTTGACAAGAGACTTAGATCTTAACTCTCCTCACACCTGCAGCCCTGCACGGTCCCAGTCCAGTGTGTGGAGCTCTAAAGATGGAATCAGGGTTGGTGGCAGATGTGGGGTGGGGGACTCTCTCTGTTGGGCAACAGAAGAGACATGGACTTTGTCCCCCAAGCCTGGCACAGATCCAGGGCTGCCAGCAGGGCCTCTGGAGCACGAGCCCCGGGCTCAGGGACTTCCCTGGGCCCCATTTCTCCCATAGCTCTTGCCTTGCTGCTTCCATACTAGGTGGGGCCAAAGCACAGAACAGCTTCTTCTGACTGCCTTCTAAGCCCCAGCCTGCTATCAGCCTCCACGTTGTCTTAGAGTCACTAAAGTCCAAGAGGCCTCCTGGGAATGTGTCACCTTCCAGCGTGGAGTCGCCCTGGGGAGGGAGACAAGGAGGGCAGTCTGGCGGGGGTTTAAATGTTTGGCTGGCTCTGAGCTTCGGTCAGTTTGAACAGCAGCAGCGGTGAGCCACCTGGGGACCTCTCCACCAACTCCCACGGATTGCAGGAAGGATCCAGTGCAGCACAGGGCCACTCCAGCCCAGCCAAGCACCCAAGATGTTTCTGAAGGCTGTTGTCCTGGCCCTGGTGGCTGTCACCTGTGAGTAGAAGCTGTCCCTGCATGGGGTGGTGAGGCAGGACCCAGCTGCTGCATCGAGTGGGACAGGGTGGAGAGACTGAGGCCAAGAGGAGAGGAACATTCTAGATGCCATTCAGCCCTCACCTGGACACAAGGGGGCTGTCTAGCTGCCAAATGGCTCACAGGAGTGCTGGCCCATATACAGAAACAGACCCACTGGTACTGGTGCTGGACCAGTTTCACATGCCCCCGTGGCTTCCAGCTAGCCAAGCACACAAAGGGGAATGGCGGGTTGGGCTCCCCCAGCATCATCTGGTCTGCAGCTCAGGGCTTGTGCAGAGGGGCAAGGGAGGAGATGGGGCTTCATGAATTGCTCTCTGTTCCCTGCCCAGGCACCCGGGCTGAGGTCAGTCCTGACCAGGTGGCCAGTGTGGTGTGGGACTACTTCAGTCAGCTGAGCAACAATGCCAAGGTGGCTGTTGAACATCTCCAGAAGTCTGAGCTCACCCAGCAGCTCAAGTAAGAGGGGCCATAGCCTGGAGGGCAGGACTTCCTACAGGCTATGCAACGTGTTGGCAAGAGCTGAGCTAGGAGGCAGGAGACCTGAGCTTAGAACACGTGCTGTCCTGCCGCTAATTCACTGGCTGACCCTGGGGCCTCTGGGCCTGAGATCCCCATTTGTAAACAGGGAAGTTGGACTCAATGATCCCTACCGGGCCTTTCGGCTTTAACTTTCCAGTTTGACAAAGGGCCACATCCTAGCCTTGAGGCTCCTGGAAGAAAGGATGGGAGGGAAATGTGGTGTGATCTTGGCTCTAATACATTCCAGGAGGACAGGCTCTAGTGGGATCATGGGAAGGGAGATGGGGCATTTGGGGAGCCTCCGAGGGTGGGCACATGCAAAGGAATCAGCACCTTGTCTCACTGGAAGACCCTGGAAGGGGCCCAGATCCCACCATTCTCTTACAGAACATGAGCCTATGTCACATCATGCCTGCCCTGGGAGGGACCTCAAAGTCCAACCCCTTTACAGAAGGGGGAAGGGAAAGCAAACTGCTCAAGGTCACATGACCAGTAGAAACTGTGACTCCAACTCTGTGGGAGATCCGGAGAGATATATTCAGTGGAATAACTGTGGTCTATCTTATCAGTCTCTCAAATCCACCCTGGGGAGGGTCACAAGGAAAAAGATGACATAGGCAGGTGCCTGTTGGGTGAGTGGTTTATAAGGGGACAAGGTCCTGTCATGAGATGCCAAGTATAGTGGTGGTCCCCTTGTGCCCTTTCCCGGCAGTGCCCTCTTCCGAGACAAACTTGGAGAGGTGAACACGTATGCCAGTGACCTGCAGAAGAAACTGGTGCCCTTTGCCACGGAGCTCCATGAGCACCTGACCAAGGACTCAGAGAAGCTGAAGGAGGAGATTCGGAAGGAGCTGGAGGAACTGAGGGCCCGGCTGCTGCCCCGTGCCAAGGAGGTGAGCCAGAAGATTGGTGACAATGTGCGCGATCTGCAACAGCGTCTGGGGCCCTACACGGAGGAGCTTCACACCCAGGTCAATGCCCAGGCCGAGCAATTGCGGAGTCAGCTGACTCCGTTAGCACAGCGCATGGAGACAATGCTGCGTGAGAACATGGACAACCTGCAGGCCTCTGTGATGTCCTTCACTGATGAGTTCAAGGCCAACATCAACCAGAACGTGGAGGAGCTCAAGGGAAGCCTCACACCCTATGCTGATGAGCTCAAGACCACGATCGACCAGAACGTGGAGGAACTGCGCCAGAGCTTGGTCCCCTATGCCCAGGATGTCCCAGAGAAGCTCAACCACCAGCTCGAGGGCCTGGCTTTCCAGATGAAGAAGAATGCCGAGATGCTAAAGGCCAAGATTGAGGCCCAAGCAAATGAACTGTGGCAGAGGCTGGAGCCTGCGGCCGAGGATGTGCGTGGCAAACTGCAGGACAACACCAAGGGGCTGCAGAAGTCACTGGCGGAGCTGAGCAGCCAACTGGACCAGCAGGTGGAAGAGTTCCGTCGCAACGTGGAGCTCTATGGCGAGACCTTTAACAAAGCTTTGGTGCAGCAGGTAGAGGAGCTGAGGCAGAAGCTGGGCCCCTTCTCGGGAGACATGGAAGGCCACATGAGCTTCCTGGAGAAGGACCTGAGGGACAAGGTCAACTCCTTCTTCAGCACCCTCAAGGGGGAAGAGAGCCAGGACCAACCCATCACCCTCTCCCTCCCTGAGCAGGAGCAAGCTTCAGGGCCACTGGAGAGCTGAGCTGTCCCTGGTGCTCCCTCCCCAGTACCGCTGCCACCTGCCCTGCCCTGCCACCTAACTGTCTGTCTGTCCCAAAGCAGACCTGGTATGAGCTTGAGGACACGTGTCCAGTGGGAAGTGACAGTACCTCCCGCTACTCAATAAAACTACTGAGAAACTAGCCCAGTCTGGTTGCAATGTGACGCCCTGTTGCTGGGCCTGAGTTGCAGGGCGAGACTACTACTTGGCAGAGCTTAGCAGGGGCCTGGCAATGGGTATGTTGGGGACTACAGAGGGCCAGGAGGTGGTATTGTGGGAGGGTGAGGGTAGGGTATGCTGGCTGTGTGACGAGTGCTCTAAGGGGAAAGTGGAAAAAGATGTCACATATCCAAAGACTAAGCATGCAGCCCAGAGTACCTGGGTGATGTAAACAGTTAATGTGCTATCTGAAAAGTAGGTGGTTTGAGTCCACCTAGAGATGCCTCGGAAGAAAGGCCTGGTAATCTACTTCCAAAAAATCAGCACTGAAAACCCTCTGGAAGACAGTTCTACTCTGACACAAACAGGGTTGCTATGAGTTGGAATCAACTGGAAGACAACTGGTTTTCTTTAAACATGCAACCCACTTATATCCAATCCACATAGTCAACAAATATTTATGACTGGCCACAATATGCCAGTCATTGTCCTAGGCATCAGACAATGAGCGAAGCAGCTTTTGTGGAGCTGCGTGCCTGACACTGTGCCTCAGCTGAGAGGGAACACTGAGGTAAGCAGGACCTGGTCCCCGGGCTTGGAAAGCTGAGTGCACAGTGGGAGAGATGTCCCTTCCTGCACGTGACCTTCTGTGCCTTTTCTTGACTTACATATGTAAAGTTCAGTTTACTTCTCCCCCCATTATAAAAGCGATTCGTGCTTATTTCCAAAATTTCTTGACTGCTAAACCCATGCATGGTCTCCAGAGCTGAGAGATGAGTGGCCTTGAGACCTGGATGGGTGGGGCAGGTGCCTGGAGCCCGCCCACCTCCATATGGTCTGCTCAGGAGCCTCCTGAGAAGTGGCCTGCCTGCTCTGAGGGTGAGGGTGCCAGCCACTGGGCTAAAAGGCAGGGGAAGAGGGGAGTTGGAAGACCCTGAACTGGTCTCATCAGCACAGCTAGCTGTGCACAGCTGCAGCCTCAGTGACTGACTCCCCCAAGGAAGGAGCTTTAGAGAAAAACTAATCCAAGCCTTGGTCCCAGATAACTGGACAGCCCGGCCGCTACCCCAGGTCTGCGAGTCTGACCTGGCACCCCTCCGCTCCTCAGGTAGGGTGTGGGGTTTTTAGGGCATTCCTGGAAGAGGCCCATGGAGAGTCTTCTGGGGCTTTCTCCCCGCCTCCCTCCCCAGGTGCTTACAGAACAGTGCTCACTGGCACGTTCTGACCAGGCCCATCCGCTCTGGCCCCTGAGCCAGCCTGAGTACCCTGCCTGTTAGGAAGGACTTGGTGGAATCAGGCATATCTGGGCTTTAGTCCTCATTTGCCACTGACTACCAGGTGACCTGGCACAGATACTTAACCTCCTCTGGAAAATACGGATAATAACAATCCTCATGAGTTGTGAGGGTTTGATGGAACGATCTGTGTTAAGCGCTTATCACAGCATCAGATGAGCAGTAAACGCGCAAAAACTGGTTTATGTGATGATGTTGCTGCTGCCATAGCACAACAGATGCCCAATCAATGTGATTTCCTCTCCCCATAACCTCCTTATCCTAGGAGCCCTTCCTATGCCTCAACTCTGTCACACTCTATAATAGGGGGCCCACAAGAGCTGGCCAAAGGCAGACCCCTGGGTCTCCCTGGCCCAAGGTGCACTCACTTCCAAACTCCAGGTCAACAGGGCTGCTGCTGCCATTCCATACCTGGTCCACTAGAACTGGTCTCCTTGCCATTCCATACCTGGTCACCTGGACTGGTCTCCTTGCTGCTGACCTGGCAAATGTCTCCTGTGGTGGCGTCTCTTTTAGCTGCCCAGCATCTGAACTTCCCTTGCTTTATTTTAGGAATTTCTCACTTATGAGTCTCCGTGTGAGCCGGGGGCTGCCTCCCATTATAGATGCTAAAAACGCCAGCCTCTTGCCTCCCAGCCTCCCTTTCCTCTAGAGGTCGGTATGGGTCAAATCACGTGCACTTGCCCCAGGCTCCAAATGAGGAGCCAGTGGAAAGAAACAGGATAGCAGCTAATACCCTGGGGTGGGCAGGAGGAGTGCGGCAGCCACAGCCTCCAGTGGCTGGGTTGTGTCCGCTGCTGGCTGTGGCAGCTGGGCAAGCTGTGGTATCCCGGCCCAGCAGTGGCAGCAGAGTGTCCTCACCAGTCTGTTTTGGTAGAGAGATTGCGGTCATGTTTGTCCCTTATTCTCACCTATTTTCCAAACCAGCTACTCTAGCTTTCCAAGAAATTCCTAGAAATATCAGTTTAGTAAATTCATTTTCTGCTTATAGCATCCAGAGTAGGTTTCTGTAGCTAGCAATTAAGAACCTTGATTGACAGTCCCCTTCTATGTTGTGGAGGTTTCTCTTGCTCTGACCCTTGGAAGCTGTACCTCATCCCTGACCTTCTGGATGGTGCTGTTGCTTTGTCTGAGGTATACCTATTGGTCCTCGCTAGGATTGGTTCCATATTTCAAGGAAAGCAGTCTTGCTCTTTTTATAAGCTAGTATGTGGATTTAGTCTGCTGTGACTCAGTAAGGGCTCCCATACTGGCCAGGACTCTTTCAGGAAGGCAGCAACCACCAGGCAGGCTCCTGTTTCCAACCAAAGGGATGTCTCTAACAGCTAAGATGACTGGACAGCTAGGAAAGTCAGAAAATGGCCAAACTGTTCCCAGGCTGGGCAACCAGCTCTATCTATCCTCCTCAGAGTTTCTCTGACAACTGGTCTGAGATGTTCCATAAGGTCCTGAATTCAAAAGATGCTCTGATTTGGTTTGGGGAATCTGTTTATTTATGAAAATATGCCCAAGATATTTCGCTAGCAGAAGCCTGGCAGAGCGCACTTTGGAGACCACTGAGACCAGGGAGAAGGTTAAGTGAAGAAAGCAAGATCCAGAATGTTATGTAATATACGATCTTCTTTAAGAAACACACAACTGACTTCCGGCTAACACGGTGCCATAGACAGAAGCAACATGCTGTCCCTCCACAAAAAAGACCCAAGAAACTAAGTAAAACAGAGACAAATGTCATTCCTGGAACCTGAAGTGTCAAATGAAGATATAAAGAACTCAGACAAGGAGGCGGAGCCAAAATGGCAGAATAGACAGACTCTTCCGGTGAGCCCTCTTACAACAAAGACCCGAAAAAACAACTGAAATGAGTATAATTATGACAAGCTAGGAGCCCTGAACATCAAAGGCAAGCTTAGAAAATGAACTGAGGGGCAGAGGGAAGAAGAGATGGTTCAGAAGTGGAGAGGAGCTACGGGACCTGAATCATGGGGAGCCCTCAGGCACCATTCCCAGAGCGGCGGCGGTAGGCTGGTACTAGTGTTCGACCGCAGTTTCCTCAGGGAGAAGCAGCCAGCCACACAGCCTACTCACACCTCCAGAATCAGAGAAAAACGGCACTCTTGGCAAAAGCTAAGAACTTGCGTATATTTTATCATCTCCCCCTCCCTGCTCCCAAGCCAGCTACAGCAGGTGATTTCCCTGGGCTGAGATAGGCCCTACTGAGCTCCTAGAGTCGCCCTACTGAGCTCCTAGAGTCATCTTCCTGGCCTTGGAGAAGGAATAAATTTACAATTGGGGGAAAAGATAATTTGCCGGCTCCACTAACCTGGAGAGCTCAGGACAGAAGCAGCTCTTGTCCAGGCATAAATGGTCCGTGGACTTTGAGTACCTTTCCTCTCTGCATGGATATGTGTGAGCCTATTTTCAGGAGAATAAGCCCTTGTTGGCAGACTACAACTGTTTCAGCTGTGTGACAGGGAGGTGGGTGTTTGTGGGTAGGTGAAGACCCTGTTTTATAGGGAAGCAATGTCCATTTATGCCTGGACAAGAGCTGCTTCTGTCCTGAGCTCTCCAGGTTAGTGGAGCCAGCCTAAGGACTGATCGCTCCACTCAGTTCACCTAGTCACCCACGACAGGGGTCCAAGGATAACTGGTACCTCCCAGTCCTTACAACCAAAAGCATTGGCTGCCCATGCTCTGTCTGCAGAACACACCCACCTGTATGATCTGGGAAACAGGGACATGTTTTCCTCAGGGACACTTGGAGGAAGATTCTGAGCCCCCTGCCTTGTTCAGAGTGTGACCCCCAACTGCAACCAGATACTGGTACCTACACCAATCACCCCTGCCCCTCTAAGACTGTAGGAAAGAGCCTGTACCACACTCTTGATGATTACCTACCTGGACACCTGGGCTGAATCCATGCAAGAAAAGTGAATGGACTCCTAGACTGATATACCTGATAACAGCTCTAGCCTTTTGTGGATAGACATCAGAGCTCCAAAGGCAAAAATAATCAAGCTAGCTCACTCAAGCAAACCCATTTGGGCATATCAAAACAAAACAAAGCAAGAAGCTAGGATACAGTAAGCAAACATAAAATAAACTAATACAATAACTTATAAATGCCTCGGAGACAACAATCAATATCAAGTCACATAAAGAAACAGATCATAATCGCCTCAACAAGTTCTCAAAACAAAGAATCAAGGGATCTTCTAGATGAAAGTACCTTCCTGGAATTACCAGAGGCAGACCACAAAAGATTAATATACAGAACCCTTCAAGACATCAGGAAGGAAATGAGGCAATACGCAGAACAAGCCAAGGAACACACAGATAAAGCAATTGGAGAAATTAGAAAGATTATTCAGGAACATAATGAAAAATTCAATAAGCTGGAAAAATCCATAGACAGACAGCAATCCGAAATTCAGAAGATGAACAATAAAATTACAGAAGTGGACAACTCAACAGAAAGTCAGAGGAGCAGAATTGAGCAAGTGGAAGGCAGAATTTCTGAACTTGAAGATAAATCACTTGGCACAAATATATTTGAAGAAAAATCAGATAAAGGAATTAAAAAAAATGAAGAAACCTTAAGAATCATGTGGGACTCTATCAAGAGAAATAACCTACGAGTGAGTGATTGGGGTACCAGAAGAGGGAGGAATAACAGAAAATACAGAGAGAATTGTTGAAGATTTTTGGAGGAAACTTCCCTGATATCATGAAAGAAGAGAAGATATCTATCCGAGATGCTCACTGAACTCCACATAAGGTATATTTTAAAAAGAAAGTCACCAAGACATATTATAATCAAACTTTTCAAAACCAAAGATAAGTGAGAATTTTAAGATCAGCGAGGGATAAACGAAAAGTCATCTACAAAGGAGAGTCAATAAGAAGAAGCTCAGACTACTTGGCAGAAAATATGCAGGCAAGAAGTCAATGGGATGGCTTATATAAAGAACTGAAGGGAAAAAATTGCCAGCCAAGAATCACATATCCAGCAAAACTGTCCCTCAAATATGAAGGTGAAATTAGGACATTTCCAGATAAGCAGAAGTTTAGGGAATTCCTAAAAACCAAACCAAAAGTACAAGAAAAACTAATGGGAGTTCTTTGGTTAGAAAATCAATAATATCAGGTATCAACCCAAACTAGAATATCGGCAGAGCAATCAGAAGTCAACCCAGACAGGGAAATCATAAAAATAAATCAAGATAAAAAAACGCTCAAAACAAGAAAACAGCAATGTTGTTATGTAAAAGAAGTCAACATTAAAACCATAAAGAGGGACTCAGAAATGTAGTCATAGATCTTCCATATGGAGAGAAAGACAAGACGGTACAAAGACATAAAAATTAGGTTTAAACTTAGAAAAATAGGGGTAAATAATAAGGTAACCACAAAGGAGACAAACTATCCTACACATCAAAATAAAATTACATTAATTGTTTTTCTAATGTTTAACCATCCCTGGTATGAATCCCACTTGGTCATGGTGAATTATTTTTTTGGTATGTTGTTGAATTCTATTGGCTCAAATTTTGTTGAGGATTTTTGCATCTAAGTTCACGAAGGATATAGGTCTGTAATTTTCTTTTTTTTGTGGTGTCTTTACCTGATTCTGGTATCAGGGATACGCTGGCTTCATAAAATGAGTTTGGGAGTATTCCATCCTTTTCTATGCACTGAAATACCTTTAGTAGTAGTGGTGTTTACTCTTCTCTGAAAGTTTGGTAGAACTCTGCAGTGAAGTCGTCTTGGCCAGGGTTTTTGTTTGTTTGTTTGGTTTGTTTTTTTTTTAAACTGGGAGTTCTTTTATTTCCTTTTCAACCTCTACTTTTGTTATGGGTCTATTTAGTTGTTCTACCTCTGTTTGTGTTAGTTTAGGTAAGTGGTGTGTTTCTAAGAATTCATCCATTTCTTCTAGGTTTTCAAATTTGTTAAAGTACAATTTTGCATAGTAATTCAATATGATTCTTTAATTTCAGTTGGGTCTGTTGTAATACCACCCATCTCATTTCTTATTTTGGTTATTTGCTTCCTCTCTTGTTTTTCTTTTGTCAGTTTGGCCAATGGCTTATCAATTTTGTTAATTTTTTCAAAGAACTAGCTTTTGGTCTTGTTAATTCTTTCAATTGTTTTTCTGTTTTCTATTTCATTTAATTCTGCTGTAATTTTTATTATT
Source organism: Elephas maximus indicus (assembly GCF_024166365.1). Lineage (NCBI taxonomy): Eukaryota > Metazoa > Chordata > Mammalia > Proboscidea > Elephantidae > Elephas > Elephas maximus. The sequence goes on along the minus strand of NC_064835.1, from coordinate 9,085,790 downwards.
TGTTTTCTTCTGGTGCCTCAGGGTTTCTTTTGTTGCTCTCTTTCTATTTGTTTAAGTTGTAGGGATAATTCTTTGATTTTGGCCCTTTCTTCTTTGTGTGTGTGTGTATTTATTGATGTAAATTGACCTCTGAGTGCTGCTTTCGCTGCATCCCAAAGGTTCTGACAGGAAGTGTTTTCATTCTCATTGGATTCTATGAATTTCTTTATTCCACCTTAACGTCTTCTATAATCCAGTCTTTTTTGAGCAAGGTATTGTTTAGTTTCCAAGTGTTTGATTTCTTTTCCCTGGTTTTTCTATTATCGATTACCACTTTTATGCCCTTATGCTCAGAGAAGATGCTTTGTAACATTTCAGTGTTTTTCATTCTGCTAAGGCTTGCTTTATGACCTAATATGTGGTCTGTTCTAGAGGATATTCCATGTGCACTAGGAAAGAAAGTATACTTGGCCTTTTTTGGGTGGAGCATTCTGTATAAGTCTACAAGGTCGAGTTGGGTGTTTTGGCATTTAGATCTCGCGCGTCTTTATTGAGTTTCTTTCTGGATGTCCTGTCCTTCAGCGAAAGCAGTGTGTTGAAGTTTCCTACTATTATTGTGGAGCTGTCCATGTCACTTTTCAATCCTGTTAGAGTTTGTTTTATGTATCTTGCAGTTCTGTCATTGGGTGCATAAATATTTAATACGGTTATATCCTCCTGGTATATTATCCCTTTAATCATTATATAGTGTCCTTCTTTATCCTTTGTGGTGGATTTAACTTAAAATCTATTTTGTCAGAAATTAATATTGCCACTCCTCTCTTTTGACTGTTGTTTTCTTGATGTATTTTTTTTTCACCCTTTGAGTTTTAATTTGTGTCTCTAAGTCTAAGGTGTGTCTCTTGTAGGTGACATATAGATAGATCATGTTTTTTTAATCCATTCTGCCACTCTGTGTCTCTTTATCTGTGCATTTACTCCATTTACAGTCTTCGTAATTATGGATTGGTATGAATTTAGTACCATCATTTTGATGTCTTTTTTTGTGTGTTGTTGACCATTTCTTTTTCCCACTTATTTTTTTGTGCTCAGTAGTTTATCTTTATACATTGTCTTTTCCTCTTCTTCGTTGTTGTTTATTTTGTTTCTGCTGAGTCTCTATGTTTTTCTTTTATTCCATTTTGATGTGTTGGATAGTTTGTCTCCATTGTGGTTACCTTAATATTTGCCCCTATTTTTCTAAATTTAAACCTAAGTTTCATTTCTTTATATCACCTTGTCTTCCTCTCCATATGGAAGAGCTATGACTACATTTCTTAGTCCCTTTTTATGGTTTTAATGTTGGCTTCTTTTACATAATAATATTGCTGTTTCCCTGCTTTGAACATTTTTTATCTTGATTTATTTTTGTGAGTTCCCTGTCTGGGTTGACGTCTGATTGATCTGTCCATTGTCTTTCTCTTGGTTTGGTACCTGATATTGATTTTCTAACCAAAGAACTCACTTTAGTATTTCTGGTAGTCTTGGTTTGGTTTTTAGGAATTCCCTAAACTTCTGCTTATCTGGAAATGTCCTAATTTCACCTTCATATTTGAGACAGTTTTGCTGGATATGTGATTCTTGGCTGGTAATTTTTTTCCTTCAATTCTTTATATAAGCCATCCCATTGTCTTCTTGCCTGCATGGTTTCTGCTTCTTCTTATTGACTCTCCTTTGTAGGTGACTTTTCGTTTATCCCTAGCTGCTCTTAAAATTCTCTCTTTATCTTTGGTTTTTGTAAGTTTGATTATAGTATGCCTTGGTGAATTTCCTTTAACATCTACCTTATGTGGAGTTCAATGAGCATCTTGGATAGATATCTTCTCATCTTTCACGATATAAGGGAAGTTTTCTGCCAGCAAATCTTCAACAATTCTCTCTGTATTTTCTGTTATTCATCCCTCTTCTGGTACCCCAATCACTCGTAGGTTATTTCTCTTGATAGAGTCCCACATGATTCTTAAGGTTTCTTCATTTTTTTTTAATTCTTTTATCTGATTTTTCTTCAAATATATTTGTCCCAAGTGCTTTATCTTCAAGTTCAGAAATTCTGCCTTCCGCTTGCTCAATTCTGCTCCTCTGATTTCCTATTGCGTTTTCTACTTCTGTAATTTTATTGTTCATCTTCTGAATTTCTGATTGCTGTCTGTCTATGGATTTTTCCAACCTATTAAATTTTTCATTATGTTCCTGAATAATCTTTCTAATTTCTTCAATTGCTTTATCTGTGTGTTCCTTGGCTTGTTCTGCGTATTGCCTCATTTCCTTCCTGATGTCTTCAAAGGCTCTGTATATTAATTTTTTGTATTCTGGCTCTGGTAATTCCAGGAAGGCACTTTCATCTAGAAGATCCCTTGATTCTTTGTTTTGAGAGCTTGTTGAAACAATCATGGTCTGTTTCTTTATGTGATTTGATGTCAACTGTTTTCTTCTAGCCATCTGTAAGTTATTGTATTAGTTTATTTTATGTTTGCTTACTGTGACCTAGCTTCTTGCTTTGTTTTGTTTTGATATACCCAAATGAGTTGCTTGAGTGAGTTAGCTTGATTATTTTCACCTTTGAAGCTCTGATGTCCTGTTGCCAGATGGCTAGAGCTGTTATCAGGTATATCAGTCTAGGAGTCCATTCACTTTTCTTGTATGGATTCAGCTCAGGTGTCCTGGTAGCTGGTCATCAAGTGTGTGGTATAGGCTCTTTCCTACAGTTTTAGAGGGACAGAGGTGATTGGTGTGGGTACCAGTGTCTGGTTACAGCAGGGGGTCACTCGCTGAACAAGGCAGGGGGCTCAGAGTCATCCTCCAAGTGTCCCTGAGGAAAACATGTCCCTGTTCCCTAGAGCATATAGGTGGGGGGTTCTGCAGATGGACCATGGGCAGCCAATGTTTTTGGTTGTAAGGACTGGGAGGTACCAGTTACCTTGGACCCCTATTGCGGGTGGCTGAGTGATCTGAGTGGAGCTACCAGTCCTTGGGAAAAGGCCCCTGTTTTATAGGCAAAGCGGTGTCAAACTTCATACACCCACCTCTATACCACACAGCTGAAACAGTTGTAGTCTGCCAACAAGGGCCTATTCTCCTGAAATAGGTCCACACAGGTCCATGTAGGGGGGAAAGGTACTCAAAGTCCACAGACCATTTATGCCTGGACAAGAGCTGCTTCTGTCCTGAGCTCCCCAGGTTAGTGGAGCTGGCAAATTATCTTTTCCCCCAACTGCAAATTTATTCCTTCTCCAAGGCCAGGAGGATGGCTCTAGGGGCTCAACAGGGCCTATCTCAGGGCCTATCAACAGCCACTGAAGCTGGCTTGGGGGTAGGGGGTGCAGTAAAATATATGCGAGAACTTAGCTTTTGCCCAGAGCGTCATTTGTCTCTGGTTCTGGAGGTGTGAGTAGGCTATGTGGCTGCCTCCTTCTTCCTGAGGAAACTGCGGTGGAATGCTACTACCAGTCTACCGCAGCTGCTCCCAGGAATGGTGCCTGAGGGCTCCCAGCAATTCAGGCCCAGTAACTCCTCTCTGCTTCTGAACCATCTCTTCCTCCCCCTGCTCCTCAGTTCATTTTCTAACTTCATCTTTGATGTTCAGGGCTCCTATCTCTTTTTTATCTCACTATAAATATACTCGTTTTACTTGTTTGTTTGGGCCTTTGTTGTAAGAGGGCTTGCCGGAAGCATCTGTCTATTCCAACATCTTGGCCCTGCCTCCTTTTTTTTTTTTTTTTTTTGCTTTCTTCTGTTTTGCTTTGTTTGTTTGTTTTCTTTCTCTTTTCTCACTTGGCAGCCACTGCTAACCAGGCTGCACTGTATGGCTTAGGAACCACTCCCCCAATCTTGTAGGTTGGTTCCCTGGGGGCATTTCTTTTTCTTCCTTCCTTCCTTTCTTTTCCCTTTCTGTCTTTCTTCATTTCTGAGTTCTCATCTGTCTGTACTTACCTTCTTTTCCTGTCTCCTGAATACTTGGTGTTGTGTCACATCCATAGCCCCTCTAGCCAGGCTATTCTGCACAACCTGGAAACCACTTCCCCGGTGTTCACGGCAGCACCAGTGGGACCCCTGGGGGCTTTTCCTTCTTTGTTTCTTTCTTTTTTTTTTTTTTACAAATTTTTATCTAGTTTTTTTTCCCTTTTTCTTCTTTTTCCTTCTTGCTTTTCTCCATTTCTCAGTTTCTCATCTCTCCATTCCAACAGCAAGCTCCCTTAGCAGTCTTTTATTTTCCTTTATTTGTTTGTTTGTTTGTGGCTCCTGTTTCTCTCTCCTCTTTCCCATATCCATATTAGCTCCACACATCACAGCTTCCTCCCTCTTTCCTGCCTACCTCCACTATGTGTTGAACATCACACCCCTGGGCAGCACCGGCAGGGCCTACCCAGCACTGATTCCTGGCCCACCCTGTTGGCCCTAGTATGTACCACAAACAACCCATACCAGCCCTTCCCCTTCAGTTAGACCTGTCCTTCTTCACCATAGATGAGTGACTGGCCCCACCCATTGGACAAGGAGGTGAAAAGTATCGTGACTACAGATAGGCAAACAACAAAGAATGCACAGCCCACGTGCTAAGACATAACCAAATGAAATAAAAAACCAGGATGATACAAACGAATCTACAATCAAGAAATGAAGAAAATAACTACTGAAAGTCCCAAAGACAGCAGACAGTATCAAAGCATATTTTAAAAAAGGACAGGATGGTGCCAGTAGGCATCCAAAATAAAACACCGGATGACTTTCCAGTAGAAAAAAAACATAGAACTACCTGACAGGGAATTCAAATCTCTAATATTCAGAGCTATCCAAGAGTGGAAGCAAAAAGCAGACAAAAATGAGGAAAAAAATAAACAAATTTATGGAAAAGGTAGACAAATTAATGGAAAATACAGACAAAAAATGGAGCAATTCAGGAAAATACTACAGGAACAAAATGCCAAAATAAATTCAAAACTAGAAATCATAAAAAAAAAATTAGAAATCCAAAAGATAAACAACAAGATTTCAGAAATGCACAGTGTCATAGAATGACTGAGAAGGTTTGAAACGATGGAAGACAGGATCAGTGAAATTGAAGACAAACACTTCGCTACAATGCTATTTGAGGAAAAATCAGAGAAAAGTACGAGGAAAAATGAGGAGACCCTGAGAATTATGTGGGATACAATCAAAAGGAAACATTTGTGAGTGATCAGAATTCCAGAAAAGGGAGAGAAAACGGAAAACACAGAGAGGATCACTGAAGAATTGCTGAGAGAAAGCTTCCCTAATAGCATGAATGATGAAATTTGACCATCCAAGAAGCTCAACGAATGCCATATAGGATATACCGTGAAAGAAAAACACCAAGGCAAAACCAAAGACAAAGAAAAAATCCTGACAGCAGCTCAAGAAAAACACAAAGTCACATATGGAGGAGAAACAATAAGACTAAGCTCTGATTATTCAGCAGAAACCATGCAGTTAAGAAGGCAATGGGACAACATATATAAAAACTTGAAAGAAAAAAAATTGCCAACCATGAAGGATATATCCTGCAAAACGTTCATTCAAACATGATGGGGAAATTAGGACATTTCCAGATAAATGGAAATTAAGGGAATATGTAAAAACCAAACCAAACTTACAAAAAAATTTTAAGGGAGTTCTTTGGTCTGAGAACAAACAATATCAGACCCATGGCCTGAATTTAGGACACAAGATTGTACCAGCCAGATACCAACATAGGAAATGAACTCTCAAGGACTATTCAAAACCAAAAGAATTACAACAGGGAACCAGAGAGGTTAATCTGTAAATGACAACAATGTCAGAACAATAAAAGAGGGAATAAATGGTGTAGGTATAGAACTTTCTAATGGAGAGGAAGGCAAGGCAATACCAAGTAACAACAGACTGGTTCAAACCTAGGAACACAGGGTAAGTTTCAAGGTAACCACTAAGAAATTTAACAACCTACTCATCGAAATAAAGAAGAAAAACATAAAGTCTCAATAAAAACAGAATCTACAAAAATGAAATCCACACACACACAAAAAAAACTCAGCACAAAAGAGTAAGAGGAACCAAGAAAATGTTAGCACTACAAAATGATAGCAATAAACTCACACCTATCAATAATTACACTGAATGTAAATGGCCTAAATGCACCAATAAACACAGAGTGGCAGAATGGATTAAAAAACAGGATCCGAGGCAGAGCAAAGATGGCGGAATAGACACTTCCCGCGAGCCCTCTTTACAATAGAGACCCCAAAAAACAAGGGAAACAAGTACAATTGTGACAAGCTGGGAGCCCTGAGCTTCAAAGCCAAGCTTAGAAAATGAACTGAGGGGCAGAGGGAGGAAGAGACCATTCACAAGCGGAGAGGAGTTACCGGACCTGAATCGCCGGGAGCCCTCAGGCACCATTCCCAGAGCAGCGGCGGCGCCAGGCTGGTACTAGCATTTGGCCACAGTTTCCTAGGGAGAAGCAGACAGCCACTCAGCCTACTCACATCTCAGGAACCCGATGAGAACAGCGGTGTGGCAAAGGCTAAGTACTTGTGTATATGTTACGGCGCCACCCTCACCCCCAAGCCGGCTTCAGCAGCTGAATTTCCCGGGCCTGAAATAGGCCCTGCTGAGCACCTAGAGCCATCCTCCTGGCCTTGGGGAAGGAAAAAAATTGCATTTGGTGGAAAAGATAATTTGCCAGCTCCACTAACCAGGGGAGCTTAGGACAGAAGCAGCTCCGGTCCAGGCATAATTGGTCCGTGGACTTTGAGCTCCTTTCCCTTCTCCATGGACCTGTGTGGATCTATTTTGAGAGAATAGGCACTTGTTGGCAGACTCCAAATGTTTCAGCTGTGTGGTGTAGAGATGGGTGTTTGATGCTGGACATTGATTTGCCTATTAAACAAGGCCCTCACCTACCTGCATCAGGGACCTAAGACTGGTAGCTCCACTCAGGTCATCCAGCAACCTGCGACAGGGGTCCAAGGATAACTGGTACCTCCCAGTCCTTACAACCAAAACCTTTGGGCGCCCATGGTCCTTATGCAGAACCCACCCACCTGCACGCTCTGTGGAACAGGGATGCACTTTCCTCAGAGACACTCGGGAGTCGGTTCTCAGCCCCCTGCCTTATTCAGAGCGTGACCCCCTGCTGCAATCAGATACCGGTACATACGCCAATCACCCCTGGCCCTCTAAGACTGTAGGAAAGAGCCTGTACCACACACTTGATGATCAGCTACCTGGACACCTGAGCTGAATCCATACAAGAAAAGTGAATGGGTTCCTAGACTGATATACCTGATAAAGGCCCTAGCCATCTGGGGACAGGACATCAGAGCTCCAAAGGTGCAAATAATCAAGCTAGCTCACTCAAGCAACCTATTTGGGTATATCAAAACAAAACAAAGCAAGAAGCTACGACACGTAAGCAAGCATAAAATAACACAATAACTTATAGATGACTCGGAAACAACAGTCAATATCAAGCCACATAAAGAAACAGACCACAATCACCTCAAAAAGCTCTCAAAACAAAGAATCAAAGGATCTTCTAGACGAAAGCACATTCCTGGAATTACCAGAGCCAGAATACAAAAGATTAATATATAGAACCCTTCAAGACATCAGGAAGGAAATGAGGCAATACGCAGAACAAACCAAGGAACACACAGATAAAACAATTGAAGAAATAGAAAGATTATTCAGGAACAAAATGAAAAATTTAATAAGCTGGAAAAATCCATAGACAGACAGCAATCAGAAATTCAGAAGATGAACAATAAAAGTTCATAAGTTCAAAAGTTCTGTACAATAAAAGTACAGAACTGGACAACTCAATAGAAAGTCAGAGGAGCAGAATTGAGCAAGTAGAAGATAGAATTTCTGAACTCAAAGATAAAGTACTTGGCACTAACGTATTTGCAGAAAAATCAGATAAAAGAATTAAAAAAAAATGAAGAAACCTTAAGAATCATATGGGACTTTATGAAGAGAAATAACCTACGAGTGACTGGAGTACCAGAAGAGGGAGGGATAACAGAAAATACAGAGAGAATTGTTGAAGATTTGTTGGCAGAAAACTTCCCTGATATCGTGAAAGATGAAAAGGTATCTATCCAAGATGCTCATTGAACTCCACATAAGGTAAATGTTAAAAGAAAGTCACCAAGACATGTTATAATCAAACTTGCCAGAACTAAAGATAGAGTTTTAAGACAGCTAGGGATAACAAAAAGTCACTTAGAAAAGAGAGTCAATAAGGATAAGCTCAGACTACTAGGCAAAAACCATGCAGGCAAGAAGGCAATGGGATGACATATTTAAAAAATTGAAGGAAAAAAATTGCCAGCCAACAATCATATATATAGCAAAACTGTCTCTTAAGTATGAAGGTGGAATTAGGACATTTCCAGATAAACAGAAGGTTAGGGAATTCATAAAAACCAAACCAAAACTACAAGAAATGCTAAAGGAGTCCTTTGTTAGAAAATCAATACTATCAGGTATCGACCCAAGACTAGAACAATGGACAGAGCAATCAGAAGTCAACCCAGACAGGGAAATCAAAAAAACAAAGAAAGATTATTAAAAAAAAAGCTCAAAACAGAGTAACAGCGATGTTATTATATACAAGAAGACAACATTAAAACAATAAAGACGGACTAAGAAATGTCATCACAGATCCTCCATATGGAGAGGAAGATAGAGCGATACAAAGAAATAAAAGTTAGGCCTAAATTTAGAAAAATAGGGGTAAATAATAAGGTAACCACGAAGGAGCCAAACTATCCTACACATCAAAATAAAATACAGGAAAAAAATAGAGACTCAGTAGAAACAAAATCAATAATAACTAACATGAGGAAAGGACAATATATAAAGATAATCTACTCAGCACATAAAATTAAGTGGGAAAAAGAAACTGTCAACAATACACAAAAAAAGACATCAAAACCATAGCACTAAATTCATAAAAAAGAAAAAAAAATTCATACCTATCCATCATTATGCTGAATGTAAATGGACTAAACAAACGCACCAATAAAGAGACAGAGAGTGGCAGAATGGGTTAAAAAAAAAGATCCGTCTATATGCTGCCTACAAGAGACACACCCTAGACTTAGAGACACAAACTCAAAGGATGGAAAAAGATATATCAAGGAAACAACAATCAAAAAAGAGCAGGAGTGGCAATATTAATTTCTGACAAAATAGACATTAAAGTTAAATCCATCATAAAGGATAAGGAAGGACACTACATAATGATTAAAGGGACAATACACCAAGAAGATGTAACCATATCAAATATTTATGCACCCAGTGACAGGGCTGCAAGATACATAAAAACAAACTCTATCAGCACTGAAAAGTGAGATAGACAGCTCCACAAGTATAGTAGGAGACTTCAACACACCATTTTCGGTGAAGGACAGGACATCCAGAAAGAAGATCAATAAAGACACGGAAGATCTAAATCCCACAATCAACCAACTTGACCTCATAGACATACACAGAACACTCCACCCAACAGCAACCAAGTATACTTTCTTTTCTAGTGCACACGGAACATTCTCAAAATAGCCCACATATTAGGTCATAAAGCAAGCCTTAGCAGAATCCAAAACATTGAAATATTACAAAGCATCTTCTCTGATCATAAGGACATAAAAGTGGAGATCAATAACAGAAAAACCAGGGAAAAGAAACCAAACACTTGGAAACGGAACAATACCCTGCTCAAAAAAGACTGGATTATAGGAGACATTAAGGATGGAATAAAGAAATTCATAGAATCCAATGAGAATGAAAACACTTCCTGTCAGAACCTTTGGGACACAGCGAAAGCAGTGCTCAGAGGTCAATTTATATCAATAAATACACACATTCAAAAAGAAGAAAGGGCCAAAATCAAAGAATTATCCCTACAACTTGAACAAATAGAAAGAGAGCAACAAAAGAAACCCTGAGGCACCAGAAGAAAACAAATAATAAAAATCAGAGCAGAACTAAATGAAATAGAAAACAGAAAAACAATTGAAAGAATTAACAAGACCAAAATCTGGTTCTTGGAAAAAAATCAACAAAATCGATAAACCATTGGCCAAACTGACAAAAGTAAAACAGGAGAGGAAGCAAAGAACCCGAATAAGATATGAGATGGGCGGTATTAAAACAGACCCAACTGAAATCAAAAGAATGATATCAGATTACCATGAAAAATTATATTCTAACAAATTTGAAGACCTAGATGAAATGGATGATTTCCCAGAAATACACTACCTACCTAAACTAACACAAACAGAGGTAGAACAACGAAATAGACCCATAACAAAAGAAGAGATTGAAAAGGTAATTGAAAAACTCCCAACAAAAAAAAGTTCTAGCCCGGACGGCTTCACTGCAGAGTTCTACCAAACTTTCACAAAAGAGTTAACACCACTACTACTAAAGGTATTTCAGAGCATAGAAAAGGATGGAATACTCCTAAACTCATTCTATGAAGCCGGCACATCCATTATCACAAAACCAGGTAAAGACACAGCAAAAAAAGAAAATTACAGACCTATGTCATGGGGTCCCTCACGAACTTAGATGCAAAAATCCTCAACAAAATTCAAGCCAATAGAATTCAACAACATATCAAAAAAATAATTCACCATGACCAAGTGGGATTCATACCAGGTATGCAGGGATGGTTCAACATTAGAAAAACAATTAATGTAATCCATTGCATAAATAAAACAAAAGACAAGAATCACATGATTTTATCAATTGATGCAGAAAAGGCATTTGACAAAGTCTAACACACATTCATGATTAAAAAAAAAAACTCTCAGCAAAAAAGGAATAGAAGGAGAATTCCTCAACATAATAAAGGGCATTTATACAAAGCCAACAGCCAACATCATACTAAACGGAGAGAGCCTGAAAGCATTTCCCTTGAGAGCGGGAACGAGACAAGGATGCCTTTTATCACCACTGTTATTCAACATTGTGCTGGAAGTCCTAGCCAGAGCAATTAGGCTACAAAAAGAAATAAAGGGCATCCAAATTGGAAAGGAAGAAGTAAAAGTATCTCTTATTTGCAGATGACATGATCTTATACACAGAAAACCCTAAAGAATCCTCAAGAAAACTACTGAAACTAATAGAAGAGTTCAGCAGAGAATCAGGATACAAGATAAACATACAAAAATCAGTTGGATTCCTCTACACCAACAAAAAGAACATCAAAGAGGAAACCACCAAATCAATACCGTTTACAGTAGCCCCTGAGAAGATAAAATACTTAGGAATAAACCCTACCAGAGATGTAATACATTTATACAAAGAAAACTACAATACACTTCTGCAAGAAATGAAAAGAGACTTACATAAGTGGAAAAACATACCTTGCTTATGGATAGGAAGAATTAAGATAAAAATGTCTATTCTACCAAAAGTGATCTATTTGATGCAATTCTGCTCCAAATTCCAATGACATTCTTTAATGAGATTTAGAAAAAAATCACCAACTTTATATGGAAGGGCAAGAGGCCCCGGGTAAGTACAGCATTACTGAAAAAGAAGATCAAAGTGGGAGGACTTACTGTACTTGATTTTAGGAAGTATTATATTGCCACAGTAGTCAAAACAGCCTGGTACTGGTACAACAGATACATAGAACAATGGAGCAGAATTGAGCATCCAGACATAAATTCATCCACATATGAGCAGTTGATACTTGACAAAGTCCCCAAAACAGTTAAATGGGGAATAGACAGTCTTTTTAACAAATGGTGCGGGCATAACTTGATATCTATCTGCAAAAAAAAAAAAAAAAAAAAGAAAGAAACAAGACCCATATGTCACTCTGTGCACAGAAACGAGCTCAAAATCGATCAAAGACCTAAATATAAAATCTGAAATGATAAAGATCAGGGAAGAAAAAATAGAGACAACGTCAGGAGCCCTAATATATGGCATAAACAGTATACAAAACATTATTAAGAATGCAAAAGAAAAACCAGATAACTGGGAGCTCCTAAAAATCAAACACCTGTGCTCAACCAAAGACTTCACCAAAAGGGTAAAAAGACTACCTACAGACTGGGAAAAAACTTTTTACCTATGACATTTTCGATCAGCATCTGATCTCTAAAATCTACATGATACTGCAAAAACTAAACTACAAAAAGATAAATAACCCAATTAAAAGATGGGCAAAAGATATGAACAGAAACTTGGCTGAAGACATTCAGATAGCTAACAGATACCTGAGGAAATGCTCACGATCATTAGCCACTAGAGAAATGCAGGTCAAAACTACAATGAGATTTCTTCTCAGCCCTACAAGGCTGGCATTAATCCAAAAGACACAAAATAATAAATGTTGGAGAGGCTGTGGAGAGATTGGAACACTTCTACACTGCTGGTGGGAATGTAAAGTGGTACAACCACTTTGGAAATCAATTTGGTCTTTCCTTAAAAAGCTAGAAATGGAACTACCATACGATCCAGCAATCCCACTCCTTGGAATATATCCTAGAGAAATGAGAGCCTTTACACGAACAGATATATGCGCACCCATGTTTATTGCAGCACTTTTTACAATAGCAAAAAGTTGGAAGTAACCAAGGTGCCCATCAACGGATGAATGGATAAAGAAATTATGGTATATTCACACAATGGAATACTACGCATTGATAAAGAATAGTGAGGAATCTGTGAAACATTTCATAACATGGAGGAACCTGGAAGGCATTAAGCTGAGTGAAATTAGTCAGTTGCAAAAGGGCAAATATTGTATAAGACCACTATTAGAAGAACTCGAGAAATAGTTTAAAATGAGAAGAAAACATTCTTTTGTGGTTACGAGAGGGAGGAGGGAGGGTGGGAGAGGGGTATTCACTAATTAGATAGTAGATAAGAACTACTTTAGGGGAAGGGAAAGAGAACACAAAATACAGGCGAGGTCAGCACAACTGGACTAAACCAAAAGCAAAGAAGTTTCCTGAATAAACTGAATGCTTCCAAGGTCAGTGAAGCAGGGGCAGGGGTTTGGGGGCTATGGTTTCAGGGGACATCTAAGTCAATTGGCATAATAAAATCTATTAAGAAAACATTCTGCATCCCACTTTGAAGAGTGGCATCTGGGGTCTTAAGCGCTAGCAAGCAGCCATCTAAGATGCATCAATGAGTCTCGACCTACCTGGGCCAAAGGAGAATGAAGAACACCAAAGACACAAGGTAATTACAAGCCCAAGAGACAGAAAGGGCCTCATGAACCAGAGACTACATCATCCTGAGACCAGAAGAACTAGATGGTGCCTGGCTATAACTGCTTGCTGTCTTGTCAGGGAACACAGCAGAGAATCCCTGAGGGAGCAGGACAGCAGTGGGATACAGACCCCAAATTCTCATAAAAAGACCAGACTTAATGGTCTGACAGAGACTAGAAGGACCCCGGTGGTCACGGCCCCCAGACCTTCTGTTGGCCCAGGACAGGAACCATTCCCGAAGCCAACTCTTTAGATATGGATTGGACTGGACAATGGGTTGGAGAGGGATGCTGGTGAGGAGCGAGCTTCTTGGATCAGGTAGCCACTTGAGACTATGTTGGCAATTCCTGTCTGGAGGGGAGATGAGAAGTTAGAGGGGGTTAGAAGCTGGCAAAATGGTCATGAAAAGAGAGAGTGGAGGGAGGTAGGGGGTAGGCAGTCTCATCAGAGAGTATGTAGCAGGGTGTATATAAGTTTTTGTGTGGGAGACTGGCTGGATTTGTAAACTTTCACTTAAAGCATGGTAAAAATTATTAAAAAGAAAACAACAGGATCCATCAATATGCTGTCTACAAGAGACACACCTTAGAAATAAAGACATAAATTTATTAAAAATCAAAGAATGGAAAAAAATATACCAAGCAAATAAGTACCAAAAAAGAGCAGAATTGGCAACACTAATCTCAGATAAAATAGACTTTAAAACAAAATCCACCATAAAAGACAAAAAAAAAAAGGCATTATATAACGATTAAAGGTACGATGCATCATGAAGACTTAACCGTAATAAACATGTGCGCATCCAATGACAGGGCTCCAAAATACATAAAACAAACTAACACCACTGAAAAGAAAACTTAATAGTTCCACAATAATAGTGGGAGACTTCAACATACCACTCTCGGTAAAGGACAGAACATCTGAAAAGAAACTCAGTAAAGATACAGAAGAGCTAAAGAGTACAATCAGCCAACTTGACCTCATACACATATATAGAACACTCCATTCAACAGCTGCAACGTACACATTCTTTTCCAACACACGTGGAACATTCTCCAGAATAGACCACATCTTAGGCCACAGAACAACCCTCAACAAAATCCAAAACACTGAGATAATACAAAGTATCTTCTCTGACCACAATGCCATCAAAGTAGAATTAACAACAGGAAGAGTAAGGAAAAAATCAATTACATGGAAACAGAATAACATCCTGCTTAAAACCCACTGGGTAACAGAAGAAATCAGCGATGGAATGAAAGAATTCCTAGAATCAAATGAGAATGATAACACATCATACCAAAACCTTTGGGACATAGCAAAGGCAGTCCTCAAAGATCAATTTATAGCAATAGATGCACACATCAAAAAAGAAGAAAGGGACAAAATAAAAACATTAGCTACGCAGCTTGAATAAATGGAAAGAGAACAGCAAAAGGAGCCCACAGCCACCAGAAGAAAGGAAATAATAAAGATCAGAGCAGAAATAAATGAAATAGAGAATAGAAAAACAATAGAATCAACAAAACCAAAAGTTGTTTCTTTGAAAGGATCAACAAAATCGACAAACCACTGGTCGAACTGACAAAAGTGAAACAGGAGAGAATGCAAATAACCCACATAAGAAATGAAATGGGGGACGTTACAACAGACTCAACTGAAATAAAAAGGATCATAACAGAGTATCATGAAAAACTACACTCCAACAAATTTGAAAGCCTAGAGGAAATGGACAAATTTCTAGAAACACACTACCTACCGAAACTAACACAAAATGATGTTGAAAATCTGAACAGACCCACAATAACAGAAGAGATTCCAAAGGTAACTTTAAAAAACTCCCAACAGAGAAAAAAGACCTTGCCCAGATGGCTTTGCTGGAGAATTCTACCAAACATTCAGAGAAGAGCTTACTCCAGTACTACTCAAACTATTTCAGAACACAGAAAAGAAAGCAATGTTTCCAGATTCATTCTATGAAGCCAGCATAACCTTGAGCAAAACCAGGCAAAGACACCACGAAAACAGAAAATTACAGGCCAATACCTCTCATGAACATAGATGCAAAAATTCTCAACAACATATCAAAAAAATAATACACCAGGACCAAGTAGGATTCATACCAGGCATGCAAGGATGGTTCAACATTAGAAAACCAATTAACGTAATCCACCACATATCACATGATCATCTCAATCGATGCAGAAAAGGCATTTGACAAAGTCCAATACCCATTCCTAATAAAAACTCTCAATAAAATAGGCATAGAAGGAAAATCTCTCAAGGTAATAAAGGGCATCTATGCGAAACAAATGACCAACATCATTCTTCATGGAGAGAGGCTGAAAACATTCCTCCTGAGAACAGGAAAAAGACCAGGATGCCCTTTATCACCACTCCTATTTAACATTGTATTGGAAGTCCTAGCTAGAGCGATAAGGCAAGAAACAGAAATAAATAAAAAAAAAAAAAATTTGTTTTCAAAGGGCATCCAAATTGGTAATGAAGAAGTTAAACTGTCCCTATTTGGGGATGATATGATACTATACATAGAAAACCCAAAAGACTCCATGAGAAAACTACTGGAACTAATAGAAAGATTCAGCAGAGCAGCAGGATACAAGACAAACACACAAAAATCAGTTGGATTCCTATACACCAATAAAGAAAATGATGAAAAGGAAATCAGGAAAACAATACCATTTAAAATAAATCCTAAAAAAAATAAAATACTTGGGAATAAATCTAACCAAGGATGTAAAAGACCTATACAAAGAAAACTACAAAACGCTACTGAAAGAAACCAACAGAGATCTACATAAATGGAAAACATACCATGCTCATGGATAGGTAGACTCAACATTGTGAAAATGACAGCTCTACCCGAAGTGATTTACAAATACAATGCAATACCGATCCAAATACCAACAACATTCTTTAAAGAGATGGAAAAACTTATCATTAACTTTATATGGAAAGGGAAGAAACCCTGAATAAGTAAAGAACTGTTAAAGAAGAGAAATAAAGTAGGAGGACTCACACAACCTGACCTCAGAACCTACTATACAGCTACGGCAGTCAAAACAGCCTGATACTGGTACAATGACTGATACATTGACCGGTGGAACAGAGTTGAGAACCCAGATGTAAATCCATCCACCTATGGTCACCTCATCTTCAACAAGGGCTCAAAGTCCATCAAATGGGGAAAATACATCTTTTTAACAAATGGTGGTGGCAAAACTGGATGTCCTTCTGCAAAAAAAATGAAACAGAACCCATACCTCACACCATATACAAAAACTAATTCAAAATGTACCGAAGACCTAAACATAAAGCCAAAAACTATGAAGTTCATAGAAAAAAAAAAACAGGATTAACACTAGAGACCCTAATACACGGCATTAAAAGGATACAAACCACAACCAACAGCACACAAGCTCCAGCGGATAAGCTAGATAACTAGGATCTTCTAAAAATAAAACACTTAAGCTTATCAAAAGACTTCACCAGAAGAGCAAAAAGAGAACCTATAGACTGGGAAAAAAAATTTGACTATTACAAATAGACAAAGGTCTAATCTCTAAAATCTCCAAGAAAATCCAACACCTCTACAACAAAAAGACAAATAATCCAATTTAAAAATGGGCAAAGGAAATGAACAAACACTTCACCAAAGAAGACCTTCAAGCAGCCAACAGACGCATGAGGAAATGCTCACCATCTCTAGCCACTAGAGAAATGCAAATCAAAACCATAATGTGATACCATCTCACCCCGGCATTACTGGCACGAATAAAAAAAACAGGAAATAAGAAATGTTGGAGAGGCTGCAGGGAGATTGGAACTCTTACGCACTGCTCGTGGGAATGCAAAATGACACAACCATTTTGGAAAACGAAATGGTGCTTCTTTAGAAAGCTAGAAATAGAAATACCATATGATCCAGCAATCCTACTCCTAGGAATATATCCTAGAGAAATAAGAGCTGTCACACAAGTAGACATATGCACACCCATGTTCATTGCAGCATCGCTTATAATAGCAAAAAGATGGAAACAACCTAGATGACCGTCAACAGATAAATGGATAATCAAACTGTGGTATACACACACAATGGAGTATTATGCAACAATAAACAACTACGATGAACCTGTGAAACATCTCATAACATGGATGAATCTGGAGGGCATTATGCTGAATGAAATAAGTCAATCACAAAGGGACAAATATTGTATGAGACCACTACTGTAAAAACTCATGAAATGTTTACATACAAAAAGAAACGATCTTTGATGGTTACAAGTGAGGGTAGGAGTGGGGATGGAAAAACACTTAATAGAAAATAGGTAAGTGGAAACTTTGGTGAAGAGTAAGACAGTACACAATACTGGGGAAGCCAGCACAACCGGTACAAGACAAGGTCATAGTAGCTCCATAGACACATCTGAACTCCCTGAGGGACCAAATTGCTGGGCTGAGGGCTGCAGGGACCATGGTCTCGGGGATCATCTAGCTCAATTGGCATAACACAATTTATTAAGAAAATGTTCTACACTCTACTTTGATGAGTACTGTCTGGGGTCTTAAAAGCCTGTGAGCAGCCACCTAGGATATTCCACTGGTCTCAGCCCTCTGGGAGCAAGGAAGAATGAAGAAAACTAAACGTACAAGGGAAAGATTAGTCCAAAAGATTAATGGACCACATCTACCATGGCCTCCCCCAGACTGACTCTAGTACAACCAGATGATGCCTGGCTACCACCACTGACTGCTCTGACAGGGATCACAGTAGAAGGTCCCAGACAGAGATGGAGAAAAATACAGAACAAAATTCTAACTCAAAAAGGAAGACTAGGCTTGCTGACCTGACAGAGACTAGAGAAATCCTGATAGTATGGCCCCTGGACACCCTTTCAGCTCAGTAATGAGGTCACTCTTGAGGTTTCCCCTTCAGCCAAAGATTGAACAGGCCCATGGAACAAAACAAGACTGAAGGGGCACACCCAGCCCTAAGGCAGGGACTGGAATGCAGGGGAGCTGGTATTAGGGAACCCAAGGTTGAGAAGGGAGAGAGTTGACATGTCGTGGGGTTGTTAACCAATGTCATAGAACAATGTGTGTACTAACTGTTAGATGAGAAACTGGTTTGTTCTGTAAACCTTCATCTAAAGTACAATAAAAAAAAAAAAAAAGAAAAGAAACACAATCACACGACCCAGTAATTCCCCTTCTAGGTATATACCCCAAAGACCTAAAAGCAGGGACTCAAACAGAAACCTGTATACCGCTATTCACTGCAGCACTATTCACAAGAGCCAAAAGGTGGAAACAACCCAAGTGTCCATCAACAAATGAATGGGTAAACAAAATGTGGAATATATGTACAATGGAATATTATTCGCCATGAAGAAAATTAAGTTGAGATACCTGCCACCACATGGATGAACCTTGACAACATTATGCTAAGTGAAATACGTCAGACGCAAAAGGACAAATACTGTATGATCCCACTTGATGAAGGTAAATGATGTCACTAAATGTACACAAGAAAAAAGGACCTGTTGGTAGTTGCTATGGCATGTAGGATTTTGAAACAACAGCAAAAGCAGCCAAAAAATACATGCACGCGTATACATATGTATGTAGGCATATATGTGTATAGGTATGTATATGTGAGTATATATGTGTGATATGCATATGTATGTGAATGTATGTGACTGCACATACTTTCAAATATATAACAAAGCACGTAGGGGTGCAGTTATGCTACTTCTTAAACATAACTGAATACTTCATGGGATTGGTTTTCTGGGTTTGAAGGAATAGGATCATAGCCCTGTGGAAAAATCTCAGTCAATTAGCGTATACCTAGTTAGAGTTCATAAAGTTATATCCTACATCCTAGTTTGGTGAGTAGTGCCTGGAGTCTTAAAAGCTTGTGAGTGCCCATCTAAGATACAACTATTCGTCTCTGTTTGTCCAGAGCAAAATAGAAAGAAGGAAACCAAAGACTCAAAAAAGAAACTAATCTACAGGACTAATGGTGTAAACGAACCACGGCCTCATCTACCCTGAGACCAGAAGAACTAGATGGTGCCCAGCTACCACTATTGACCATTCTACAGGGTCGCAACAGGTGGACCTGGATAAAATGGGGGAAAAATGTGGAACAGAATCTCAAATTCCTAACAAAACCAAAAAACCAGACCTACTGGACCGGTTGAGGCTGGAAGACTCCCCCAGACTATCGCCCTGATATAGTCTTTAAACCTTGAACCAAAACTAACCTCTGAGGTCACGTTGTGACTATATAACAGACTGGCTCCCAAAATAATGAATGTCACCTGTCAGTACTGTGTTCCTCTAAAAAATCACTTATATGAGACCAAATGGTCAACAACTACTTTAAAGCAAAAATGAGAACGCAAGGATGCAGGGAAACTAAATTAATGGAAACAGAACAACCAGAATGGAAATACTGAGACTGTTCATACATTGTGAAGAACGTAACCAATGTCACCGAACGATTTGTGTAGGAATTGTTGAATAGGAGCCCAAACTAATGTGTAAACATTCACTGAACACACAATAAAATATTATTTAAAAAAATCGTATGATCCCACTTGTATGAAATACCTGAAATAGGCAAATGCATAGAAACCAAAGTTTATTAGTGGTGACTAAGTGGCAGATGGGAGCCCCAATTGTGCAGAGGTTAAGTGTTTGGCTGCTAGCCAAAAGGTCGGCCGTTTCAATCCACCAGCCACTCCTTGGAAGCCCCATGGGGCAGTTCAACTCTGTCCTTTAGGGCTGCTACAGGTTGGAATTGACTCAATGGCAAGTGGGAGGTGGGGGGATGTATTGCTTAAGGGGCACTGAGTTCCTGTTAAGGGTGAGGAAAAAAATTAGGAAACGGATAGTAGATGGTTCTACAACATGGTAAACGTAATAAATGTTACTGGGTTGTAAACAGTTGAAATGGCAAGTGTTTTGTTATATATATTTCTCCACACACACAAAAATTTTTTTTAATTTTTATTGTGCTTTAAGTGAAAGTTTACAAATCAGGTCAGACACTCATACAAAAATTTATAAACACCTTGCTATATACTCATAATTGCTCTCCCTCTAATGAGACAGCACTCTCCGTCCCTCCACTCACTCTTTTTGTGTCCATTCGGCCAGCTGCTGACCCCCTCTACCCTCTCATCTCCCCTTCAGACAGGAGAAGCCAACATAGTCTCACGTGTCTACTTGATCCAAAAAAGCTCATTCTTCACAAGTATCATTTTCTAACCCATACTCCAGTCCAATCCCTGTCTGACAAGTTGGCTTTGGGAATTGTTCCCGTCTTGGGTTAAGAGAAGGCCTGGGGACCATGACCTCCGGGGACACGCTAGTCTCAGTCAGACCATGAAGTCTGGTCTTTTTCCTAGAATTTGGGGTCTGCATCCCAAAGCTCTCCTACTCCTTCAGGGGTTCTCTGTTGTGTTTCCTGTCAGCGAAGTCATCAGTTGTAGCCGGGCACCATCTACTTCTTCTGGTCTCAGGCTGATGTAGTCTCTGGTTTATGAGGCCCTTTCTGCCTCTTGGGCTCATAATTACCTTGTGTCTCTGATATTCTTCATTCTCCTTTGGTCCAGGTGGTTGAGACCAATTGATACATCTTAGATGGCCACTTGCTAGTATTTAAGACCCCAGATGCCACTCTCCAAAGTGGGATGCAGGATGTTTTCTTAATAGATTTTATTATGCCAATTGACTTAGATGTCCCCTGAAACCATGGCCCCCAAACCCCCGCCCCTGCTTCACTGACCTTGGAAGCATTCAGTTTATTCAGGAAACTTCTTTGCTTTTGGTTTAGTCCAGTTTTTTAGTCCAGCTTTAGTCCCATATTGTGTGTTGTCTTTCCCTTCAGCTAAAATAGTCCTTATCTACTATCTAATTAGTGAAAACCCCCTCTCCCTCCCTCCTCTCATAACCGTCAAAGAATATTCTCTAGACTATTTCTCAAGTTCTTATAATAGTGGCCTTATACAATATTTGTCCTTCTGCAGCGGACTAATTTCACTCAGCATAGTGCCTTCCAGATTCCTCCACGTTATGAAATGTTTCACGAATTCATCATTGTTCTTTACCGATGTGTAATATTCCATTGTGTGAATATACCACAATTCATTTATCCATTCATCTGTTGATGGGCACCTTGGTTGCTTCCAACTTTTTGCTATTGTAAACAATGTGCACATAACTGTCCATGTAAAGGCTCTTATTTCTCTAGGATATATTCCAAGGAATGGGATTGCTGGATCATATGGTACTTCTATTTCTAGTTTTTTAAGGAAGCGCCAAATCGAATTCCAAAGTGGTTGTACCATTTTACATTCCCACCAGCAGTGTATAAGTGTTCCAGTCTCTCCACAACCTCTCCAACATTTATTATTTTGTGTTTTTTGGATTAATGCCAGTCTCTTTGGAGTGAGATGGAATGTCATTGTAGTTTTGATTTGCATTTCTCTAATGGCTAATGATCATGAGCATTTCCTCAGGTGTCTGTTAGCTACCTCAATGTCTTCTTTAGTGAAGTGTCTATTCATATCTTTTGCTCATTTTTTAATTGGGTTATTTGTCTTTTTGTAGTTGAGTTTTTGCAGTACCATGTAGAATTTAGAGATCAGACGCTGATCGAAAATATCATAGCAAAAACTTTTTCCCGATCTGTAGGTAATGTTTTTACTCTTTTGGTGAAGTTGTTGGATGAGCACAGGTGTTTGATATTTAGGAGCTCCCAGTTATGTGGTTTCTCTTCTGCATTGTTAGTAATGTTTTATATACTGTTTATGCCATGTATTAGGACTCCTAATGTTGCCCTTATTTTTTATTCTATGATCTTTATCGTTTTAGATTTTATATTTAGGTCTTTGATCCATTTTGAGCTCGTTTTTGTGCATGGTGTGAGGTATGGGTCTTCTTTCAATTTTTGCAGATAGATATCCAGTTATGACAGTACCATTTGTTAAAATGACTGTCTTTTCCCCATTTAACGGACTTTGGGCCTTTGTCAAATATCAACTGCTCATATGTAGATGGATTTATGTCTGGATTCTCAATTCTGTTCCATTGGCCTATGTATCTGTTGTTGTACCAATATCAGGCTGTTTTGACCACTGTGGTGGTATAATAGATTCTAAAATCAGGTAGAGTGAGGCCTCCCACTTTGTTCTTCTTTTTAAATAATGCTTTGCTCATCCGGGGCCTCTTGCCCTTCCATGTGAAGTTGGTGATTTGTTTCTCCATCTCATTAAAAAATTTAAAAATGTCATTGGAATTTGGATCAGAATTGCATTGCATCTATAGATCGCTTGTGGTACAATATTAAGTCTTTCTATCCATGGGCAAGATATGTTTTTCCACTTATGTAGGTCTCTTGGTTTCTTGCAGTAGTGTCTTGTAGTTTTCTAGGTATAGGTCTTTTACATCTCTGGTAAGATTTATTCCTAAGTATTTTATCTCCTTGGGGGCTACTGTTAACAGTATTGATTTAGTGATTTCCTCTTCGATATTCTTTTTGTTGGTGTAGAGAAATCGAACTGATTTTTGTATGTTTATCTTGTATCCCAACACTCTGCTGAACTCTGCTATTAGTTTCAGTAGTTTTCTGGAGGATTCCTTAGGGTTTTCTGTGTATAAGATCATGTCATCTGCAAATAGAGATATTTTTACTTCTTCCTTACCGATCTGGATGCCCTTTATTTCTTTATCTAGCCTAATTGCTCTGGCTAGGACCTCCAGCACAACGTTGAATAAGAGTGGTGATAAAGGGCATCCTTGTCTGGTTGCCGATCTCAAGGGAAGTGCTCTCAGACTCTCTCCATTTAGGATGTGATGGCAGTGGGTTTTGGTTTTGGCTGTTGGCTTTGTGTAAGTGCCCTTTATTATGCTGAGGAATTTTCCTTCTATTCCTATTTTGCTGAGAGTTTTTTTATCATGAATGGGTGTTGAACTTTGCCAAATGCCTTTTCTGCATCGATTAATAAAATCATGCAGTTCTTGTATTTTATTTATTTATATGATGGATTACATGAATTGTTTTTCTAATGTTGAACCATCCCTGCACACCTGGTATGAATCCCACTTGGTCATGGTGAATTATTTTTTTGATATGTTGTTGAATTCTATTGGCTAGAATTTTGTGAGGATTTTTGCATCTAAGTTCATGAGGGATATAATGCAATTTTCTTTTTTTTTTACCTGATTTTGGGATCAGGGATATGCTGGCTTCATAGAATGAGTTTGGTAGTATTCCATCCTTTTCTATGCTCTAAAATACCTTTAGTAGTAGCGGTGTTAACTCTTCTCTGAAAGTTTGGTAGAACTCTGCAGTGAAGACATCCTTGGCCAGGGCTTTTTTGTGGGGGGAGTTTTTTGATTACCTTTTCAATCTCTTCTTTTGTTATGGGTCTATTTAGTTGTTCTACCTCTGTTTGTGTTAGTTTAGGTAGGTAGTGTGTTTCTAGGAATTCATCCCTTTCCTCTAGGTTTTCAAATTTGTTAGAGTACACTTTTTCATAGTAATCTGATATGATTCTTTTAATTTCAGTTGGGTCTGTTGTAACATTGGCCATCTCGTTTCTTATTTAGGTTATTCGCTTCCTCTTCTGTTTTTCTTTTGTCAGTTTGGTCAATGGTTTATCGATTTTGTTAAGTTTTTCAAAGAACCATCTTTTGGTCTCGTTAACTCTTTCAATTGTTTTTCTGTTTTCTATTTCATTTAGTTCTGCCATAATTTTTACTATTTGCTTTCTTCTAGTGCCTGAAGGTTTCTTTCGTTCCTCTCTTTGTATTTGTTCAAGTTGTAGGGATAATTCTTTGATTTTGGCCCTTTCTTCTTTTTGAATGTGTGTATTTATTGATATAAAATGACCTGTGAGCACTGCTTTTGCTGCGTCCCAAAGGTTCTGACAGGGATTGTTTTCATTCTCATTGGATTCTATGAATTTCATTATTCCATCCTTAATGTCTCCTATAATCCAGTCTTTTTTGAGCAGGGTGTTGTTCAGTTTCCAAGTGTTTGATTTCTTTTCCCTGCTTTTTCTGTTATTGATTTCCACTTTTATGTCCTTATGATCAGAGAAGATGCTTTGTAATATTTCAGTGTTTTGGATTCTGCTAAGGTTTGTTTTATGATCTAAAACATGTGGTCTATTCTAGAGAATGTTCCTTGTGCACTAGAAAAGAAAGTATGCTTGGCTGCTGTTGGGTGGGGTGTTCTGTATATGTCTGTAACCTCGAGTTGGCTGATGGTGGCATTTAGATCTTCCGTGTCTTTATTGATCTTCTTCCTCGATGTCCTGTCCTTCACCGAAAGTGGTATGTTGAAGCCTCCTACTATACTTGTGGAGCTATCTCACGTTTCAATGCTGTTATAGTTTGTTTTATGTATCTTACAGCCCTGTCTTTGGGTGCATAAATATTTAATATGGTTATATCCTCCTGATACATTGTATTGTCGCTTTAATCATTATAGTGTTCTTCCTTATCCTTTTGATGGTTTTAACTTTAAAGTCTATTTTGTCAGAAATTAATATCACCAATCCTGCTCTTTTTTGATCACATCAAAAGTTTTGAAGAAGTATTTGTATTGTAATGACTCATATAATCCTCACAACAGACTGCGGCATCAAAGATGAAATAGATGAGGAAAAGACAGTTCAAAATGGTGAGATAAATTGTCTAGTAATAGCGGAATTGGGATTTGTACCTAGGTCATGAAGCTACAGGGCTTTACTCTTAACTACCAGGCTATGGTGCCTCCAGGGAGAGCCTGGAGTGATAAGGAGAAATACAGTCCTTGCCAGGAATCCCCACAGAGGAGGGAGAATGCCCAGTATACATGGGACAGGTAGGTTCTACCCAGTTGTCTTTGAATCTCCACCTCTGGCTTACGTAGAAGAAAGAAATCTGGAGGCCTAGGCAACAAGTTTCTCTGGGGTCATCTCTGGAGGGTGGGGTTGCATGTTCTGTTTTATACATTTACACAGTATGGGGATTTTAAGATAAAGTTCTACTTTTGCTTTTAAAACCAGAAAATAAGCAAATATTCACCAGAGCTTCTCCAGGATCCAGTCTTGGCCACCCGACAAGACTGAAGCACTTAGTACCCATGGAGAATCAGGCGCTTAGAGTCCTCCACGCGTGCCAGGGAAGGGTGTTCTCTGTGCTCTGGCACGGCCCACTGCAGCATCTCCCAAAGGTTCCCCCAGAGCCCAGCACCATTTCAGGCCTGAATCTCCTGGGCCACCTCTGGCTCCTCAGGTGACTTCACTTCTCTGTGAGTTGGGTTGTTGCCCTGAAAAGAGTACAGGCCAGTGCCAGTGTGGGAAGGCTGGGACATTAGCCCCACCCTTATATCCCCACTCAAAGTTCAAAGGTTGTCTGAGAACATCAGAGGGGTCACTAACCCTGAGGCCTCTGGTGTATGGAATGGTCCTCATTAGGTAGAGAAAACACAACAGGGAAAGGGAAGGGGTCAGAGGACTGGCTTTCCTCTTGTACCCACAGGGCGTTGTTGCTGTTGAGGGATTGTTACAGCAGGATCAAAAGCAGCTCCTGCAAGGGAACACTGTGTTCTGCTGCTGTTATCACTGGACACCCTGCGTTCCCAGGAGGAGGAGGATCCCAGGCAGTGGCACACTCTAGGAGAGAAATAACAAGCTTAGGGTTATCTGGGGACTTTTGTATCTGAGAGCATGAATGGTGGGGCCATGGTTATTTTGCTGTGTGATGACAAGCAGCTGATAATGGAGGGGTCCACAGAGAGATCCCATGTGTGCCTATGTGGGATGAGTGAGGGATTTGAGCTGCTGGTCTGAGAAGGTGGACTGGTGATCTGATGACTAAAGACCTACAGCCTACAACCATAAGTCACAGGACATTAGGATTGCAGGGAACCACCTAGTCTTGGTGGTTGGTCCAATTCCTTTGTCATCATCTCTGACAGATAATTGCAACTCCAGGCTAGAAGCCTCCTGAGGTCAGGCACCTCGTTTGTTCATCACTGTATTTACAGAGTGTGGCAGCCAGCCTCCAAGATGACCTCCATGATCCCTGACTCCCAGTATTCATACCCTGTGTTCTTCCTCTCGTATTGATTAGGGCTGACTTGTGTGATCAATGGAGCCCCTACATAGTTCAAACAGTTAATGTGCTCAGCTGCTAACAGAAAGTTTGTAGGCTCAAACTCATCCAGAAGTGCCTTGGAAGAAAGCCCTGGTGATCTACTTCCCAAACATCAGCCATTAAAGACTCTACGGAGTACAGTTGTACTCTGATACACATGGGGTCACCATGAGTTGGAGCTGACTCGATGACAACTGGTTTACTGGTACGATCAATAGGATACTGTGGAAGTGATCGTAATATGACTTCCAAGGCTAGGTCATAAAGGGCATTGTGGCTGCCATCTTGCTTTCTCTTGGATCACTCACTCTGAGGGAAGACAGCCACCATGTTGTAAGGACACTCAAATAGCCCTGTGGAGAAGTCCATATAGGGAGGAACAGCTACTTCCCTTCCCAACTGCCAGCACCAACTTGCCAGCTGTGTGAGTGAGCCTTCAATAAGCCTTCAGATGACCGTGGCCCCAGGCAACATCTTTTTTTTTTTTTTAATTTTATTTATTTTGTCGTTGTTGAGAATATACACAGCAAAATGTACAACAATTCAACAGTTTCTACATGTACCATTCTTCAAGTTGTACAGCCATTCTCACCCTCCTTTTCTGAGTTGTTCCTCCCTTGTTAACATAAGTTCACTGCCCCCTAAGGTTCCTATTTAATTGTACAAGTTGCTGTTATCAATTTGAATTCCATATAGGCAGTCCTTAAAAGAGCATAATGCTCAGTGCAGACATTTTTACTAGTTAAGCTATCGTTTGGTTTTAAGACTACTTCAGGGAATATTTTTGGTTTAAGGTTTAAGGATTATCTCAGGGCAATAGTTTCAGTGGTTCATCCAACCGTCATGGCTCCAGGAAGTCTGGAGTCCAGGAAAATTTGAAATTATATTCTGCATTTTCCCCCTTTTAATCAGGATTCTTCTATAGAATCCTTGACCAGAATATTCAGTAATGGCAGCCAGGCCCCATCCAATTCTTCTGGTCTCATGGCAAAGAAGACAGTTGTTCACGGAGGCAATTACCAACACAGTTCATATCCTCCTTCTATTCCCGATGCTCCTTCTTTCTCTGTTACTCCAGGCTAATACACACCAGTCGTTGTGTCTTGGAACATTCCCCCCAAGGAACATCTTAACTGCAATTTCATGAGAGATCCTGAACCAGAACCGCACAGTCAAGCCACTGCAGAATTTCTGACCTACAGGAACTGTTAGAGATTAGAGATGTTTGTTGGTCTAAGTCACTGAGTTTTGACGGTGATTTGTTATGCAGAAAGAGCTAACTAATACACAGAGCCTAGCTGGCACATGGTTACCACTCAATTGTTGAGTGAATGAACACCTCTGGTAACAGCCAATTTACTATCTCCCACAACAATTCACTCTGTCTTTGGACAACTCTGTTAGAAATTATTAAAATTGTAGTGGTGATGGTGGCACAACATGGTGAATGTAACTAATGTCACAGAATTGTACAGTTAAAGATGGCTAAAATGGCAAATTATTTTGTTGTATCTATTTTATGATAACAAAAACTTATTAAAATTAAATTGGAATATTTCTCAACACAGCATTCACATTTTGGTCTTACTTTTACTCTTCTTTTGAATGACAGGATAGTTGCAATTCCTTTACACCTACCTTCTGACCACGGTAAATCTACCCAGAGACCCATTGTGTGGAACACCAAACCCTGGGGAGAACATTGAGCCAGAGATGTGGCTTACTTCACAGATGCCCCATGGTGAAGAATCTTGACGGATTTCTGAGAGGGTAGAGGCTTTGTCTACCTTGTGCACCACTGCCTGGAGCTTAGTAGGTACTCAATAAATACCCACTGAATAAATTAATGAATTTAATGACTTCTTTCTGTAATGCCAAGGTATTCTCAAAGATGATTTTACCACACTTTAAATGAAGAAACCATATAAGAAGTAAATTATCTCTCATTAAAGCTATTACAAAAAAAAAAGATGATTGTACTACTTTTTCTTCTTGTTTTATTAATTTCTTTCCTGGTTTTTATTAATTTCTTTACTGTACCATATTTTTGTTCTGAGCATGTTTCATTTTGTTTTTCTTTTTTCCTACCTTATATATTTTAATTTTTCTTAAAGGAAAATGTTTACTGTTTTGATAATAGTTTTAAAATTCATTTAATCCTGTTCCTATTTGTAACAGCATAGGCTAGGCTATGCTGCATTAACAAATAAACCCCAATTGTCAGTGGCCTAGAACAACAAAGGCTTAGAATGCTCTTGCTACATGTCTGTCATGAGTTGGCTCACAGCTCTGATCCATGTCGTCTTCATTCCAGAGCGCAGGCTGAAGTGGCAGCCCCTATTGGGAAGTTCTTGTCTCATAGCAGAGGGAAAGAGCGTGATAGAGCCAACCAATGGCTCCTAAGACTCTGCTTTAAGGCAGCTCATAACACTTCTCTAACATTTCATATCTGGTCAAACCCAATGCCGCTGGGGCAAGAAGTATAATCTCCCACAGGCAGGAGCAGTGAATTCAATCTACTAGCTATTTATCTTATCTAGTTTTCATGGCTGACAAGGAGAATGGTCAGAAAGCACAGCTAAAGAGAACGTTGTACACATAAAAGGGAAGAGTGTTGGATATTTGCTCTCTCCAGGTGGCCCTAGAGTTGCCCTTATAGATCTCTTTAATCATGCTCCCCACAAAAAAAATAGCTCCCCTGACTTCTTTTTCAGTCAAGCTCCTAGAAATTTTAAATTCAGTAACTCAAGAGACCTATTGACTCAAATGTCTTCTAAGGATAATGGTGGCAGACAAGAGCTGCTTGCTCATGTTTCTTTATGAGGAATTGCTAACTTAAAATTCATGGTCTTTGTCTCATACAATCACAGAACACTGGATGAGTTTTATAAGGAGAATACATAGGGTGGAGGTTAGGGAGAGCTTCCTCTCAGGAGAAGAGCCTCAACACATCACCTATTGTTTAACTTGTCTGTTCCCATTTTTTTTTTTATTCCCATGACGGGGAGGCTCTGCCTGTTCACTGCCACGTACACTGCACTTAGAACAGTGCCTGGCACAGAGCAGGCACTCAATAAATAATTATTGAATGAATGAGTGTCTCTTGATATCTTTTTCTTTCTTTTCACTCTTTTTCAGAGGAGCTTATCTTCCAACAGCGTTCCGAGAAAGGAAGCACGTGAGGTTCATTTTTGATGCTTACAGATCTCAAAATGTCTTTCTTTCTTTTTAATTCACAGTTTGGATAGGTATCAATTCGCTCTTAATTGATAGTTTGGATAGAGATGACTTCTAGATTGGAAATTGTGTTATCTCAGAATTTTGAAGACATTGCTCTATTTTCTTGCACCTTTCAGTGTTCCAAATCTATTTCATATAACCTGTTATTTTTCTTCTCCTCTGGAAGCTTTCGGGAACTTCTCTTTGCCCTCTGCGTTCTAAAATGTCAAAATTATGTGTCTTAGTATTGGTCTATTTTTATGGGCTCTTTGTGGGCATTTTTAGTCTACAAACTCTTTTAGTACTGGAAATTTTTCTGAAAGTGTTTCGTTGATGACTTCTTTCCTCTCTTTTTTCTTTCTGGAATGCCTATAATTTGGATGTTAAACTTCCTAAACAGGTGTTCTAATTTTCTTATCCTTTCTTTCATCTCTACATGCTTTTCTTTTTGGGAGCTTTCTTCACCCTTTATTCAGTTTTTCATTTTTACTAACAAGTTTTTAATTTATAAGAGTTTTTTTTTACTTTGTGAATATTCCTTTTTATAGTTTCCTGTTCTTGTTTCATCACTGTAATACCTTTTTTTTTAACTCTCTAATGATATCAATAATATTTTTAAGTGTTGTCCTTTCTGTATAGACTAACTTTCCTCCAATTTACTTTTTTAATGTTTGTTTTTAATCGTAGGTTCTTTCTCAGATGACTGGTAATGTTTGGTTCTCTGCTCATATTTAAGAGCAGGAGGTTTTAAAGATGATTTGAAGCTCCACGTGTATGGGTAGTACTTGTAAACTTTGAGCTTCCCTGTAGGGTGATTCACTGGGATGTTCAGTTGGGAAACCCCCAGTGCCCAAATCTTTAGGTTTTTCCTTTTGAGCTGGACATGTTCTCATGAGAAAGTTTTTCCATTCTCCTGCCTGGACAGTAAAGGCCTGGATGCCAGTGTTCTTGAGGCAAAGTGAGAGAAGCAGGCTGGGAGCTCAGCATGCAGAGGGCATACTTTTAATTCCCCTGTTTCCAGGGTGCACAACTCTGCCTGGCATTCCCCTTTCCAGAAAGCCTCTGTCTTACTTTTTTCAGAGAATGAACCTCCAATTTTCTGCGAGGGAAAGAGTGAGTAGATAAGGCTCTAACTACTTCTTAAACAGCTTTCAAACTCAGTCAGTGTTATTTCATGACACTCTCCTCATTCACCTCTACTTCCAGTGGTAGCTGGCACCTTCAATTCAATTCAGCATTGTCATATACGGCCGTGCAAGCTGTGCACTGTACAATTCAGAGGATAACTTTCATACTGTAGATATTATGGAATGGTCTGTATATTATGGAAACCTTGGTGGTGTAGTGGTTAACAGCTATGTCTGCTAACCAAAAAGGTCAGCAGTTCAAATCCACCAACTGCTCCTTGGAAACTCTATGGGGCAGTTCTCTGTTCCGTAGGGTTATGACAAATTTCTTGCAGATGCCAGTAAAATGTCTTGAGAAAGGGGAGGCTATTTCTAAGTCACACATAAGCTCTGCATGGGCTAGCAGTAGTAGCTCTACTCCAATTCCTTAGCCTTTGAGAATTCAATAAGGTAAATCAGGTTGGATCTCTTTTTTTCCCACTCACAGCTTAAGATCAGATTTCTCAGGGCTGCTAAATTAATTGTAACTGGTCTTGTCTGCTTTCTGACTTTCCAAATTTTGTTGTGGTCTCTTCTTCCATTCTCCCTGCCCCTACAGGCCTATACGTTTTCTAAGAATCTCTAGTTCTGGGGAGGTCTCAGAAGGAAATAAAATTAGGTACATGCATTCAATCAGATATGTTGACTGGAAGTCCACAAAAGTACCAGAGACAGAAAATTGCTGAAGGTTTTGCGACGTGGAATCTAAGCCACCGGTTCCAATCTACCTGGGAAGTCTCTAGTATTATTGCAAAGGGTTTATGAATAGGGATGTGCCTGTCAAGAAAATGTTCTTCTATTTAAAAATTTATCTTAAGGAAAAACCATGGAATGCATGCATTTAGCCATAAAGATGTTCACAGCAATGTGTTTATAATTTTAAAAGATTAACAAAACAATGTACAAGAGGAAGTTGGCAAATGAATTCTGGTAGGTGCACCCTTATCAACGTCCGGCGTTGTTATTTTTACGTTGTGAATGTACATTTATCGGCATGGATGTACATGTGCGATATACGTATGCAAGTCTGATGTGCCCTGTCAGGTCACTAAACGGCTTTATCTCATAAAAATAATTTTGAAAAATACAAGTAAATATACGCCTAGGTGGAAACACGGACGAATACAGCCGTGCCCGGGGTTACACATGTCCAGCCTACAGACAACTCGGGCTTGCCCTTTAATGTTATGTGAATTCGCCCAGAGTTTTGTTGTGTCGTGCATAGGGTTGCTGAGTCCGAACTGACTCCGCAGGACCTAACAGCAACAACAAATTCACCCTCACTTTAAAACGACTGAAGCAACCTCTACTCGCAACAAATTCTTCAACACAATCACTTCACTTGCTGCACGTGCAGCTTTTAAATCATTGAAAAAAGCTTCGAGCCTTTTCTTGCACTCAAGTAAGGCTAAAGGAGAACTGTATGCACCTCTTCCAACTTACCTACAAACTCAGCTTAAAGACACAGTTAGGAACCGATCTCATCTGCACCCCAGGAACCGCCTGTCTACAAGCGGTGGTGGTGAAATTATGGGTGATTATTTTTCTTTTTGCTTATCTGTATTTTATATTTTTCTACATTATACTCTTTTTAGTAGAAAAAAACAAATTTAGTTAATAGTTTAACAATTCATAAATATCACCCTTTTTTTTAAATTGTACTTTAGCCGAAGGTTTACAGAACAAACTAGTTTCTCATTAAACATTTGGCACACATATTGTTTCATGACATTAGTCAACAACCCCACGGCACGTCAGCACTCTCCCTTCTCAACCACGCACTCCCTATTACCAGCTCTCCTGGCCCTCCTGCCTGCTCGCCCTCGCCCCTGGGCTGGTGTGTCCCTTTAGTCTCATTTTGTTTTATGGGCCTGTCCAATCTTTGCCTGAAGGGTGAACCTCAGGAGTGACCTCATTACTGAGCTGAAAGTGTGTCTGGGGGCCATACTATCAGTGTTTCTCCAGTCTATGTCAGGCCAGCAAGTCTGGTCTTTTTTTGTGAGTTAGAATTTTGTTCTTTATTTTTCTCCAACTCTCACCAAGATCCTCTATTGTGATCCCTGTCAGAGCAGTCAGTGGTGGTAGCCAGGCATCATCTTGTTGTACTGGACTCAGTCTGGTGGAGGCCGTGGTCGATGTGGTCCATTAGTCTTTTGGACTAATCTTTCCCTTGTGTCTTTAGTTTTCTTCATTCTTCTTGCTCCCGAAGAAGTGAGACCAATGGAGTATCCTAGATGGCCACTCACAGGCTTTTAAGACCCCAGACGTTACTCACCAAAGTAGAATGTAGAACATTTTCTTTATAAACTATGTTATGCCGATTGAGCTACATGTTGCCCGAGACCATGGTCCCTGCAGCCCTCAGCCCAGCAGTTCAGGCCCCCAGGATGCGTCTATGGAGCTTCCGTGACCTTGCCTTGTACAGGTTGTGCTGGCTTCCCCAGTAGTGTGTACTGTCTCACCCTTCACCATATCTAATGGTTTTTAAATATAATTCTGTATAAAATCTCATGGAGATATTTATTTTGCAATTTGATGTTTGAGAGGCTTTATTTTCTCTGTGAGTCTGGGGTGATTCTTTCTCTCTGATTAGGACAATTATGTAACTGGCTAAATTTTGCTGTTTATAAGCTTCCAGGAAACCCAAAGCCAATGTGAAGATCAATGATTGCAACCTTGTCATCCCTTATTGCCTCTATGATTATGTTCTTTGGGTTTTTATTTTCTCTGGTTCTGAGACACCATCTCTCCCCCACCCTCCTTTCTTCTCGATTATCTATCTCTATTTTATCATTTCATCTTTCATTGCTAGTAGCCTCAAATCTTTGGTAATGAGGAGGGGTATGTATCAACAAAACAAAAAAACTAAAATATTTATCTTTTTGGCATGTCCTTCCTATGCTGACTCAGAATGTGCTCAGTACGTTCCATGGTATCAGAGTCCACGTCACTGGTCCCAACCAGCTCTTGCACCACCAGCATGTATTTCTAACAAACATCTAGCTGTGGGGCAGTTCTCAGACATGATGGTCTATGGAAGGTAAGCATGGCCATATGAACAATGTTAAGGACTTCACGTCCTAGCTACAGCTAGAGTTGGTTCTACTTATGCAGGGGACAGGAGAGGAGGGGGATTGAGGAGGCACATTTAAATGGGGGATGTGGCAAGGGAGGGAGAGATGGACTCCATTCTCCACGATGATTTGGCAGCTGTCACTGGCCTTGGCTGTCCTTTCCCTGGCTGGCCTTGAGCTACTGTTTCTGTGCCCAAATCTGGCAATACATGGAACCTGGCTTCCCTGTATCCCTACAGCCCTCTTTTCCCCAAATTATTTTTTTTGGGAGAGAGTAGTTGGACCTGGCTTTCCAATGGACACAGAAGGCCCCAGTGTCACCTAGTAAGAAGTGTAGAGGCTCCTTGTTGTGGTTCTGGCCTTCGGAACATGTCTCTTAGTTCCTGAGCATGAGATAGTGTACAAAGCATGGACTTTGGAGTCAGACAGACATGGGATGTACAGAGCATGGACTTTGGAGTCAGACAGACATGGGATTGACCCAGGGCAAGACCTTGGGCAAGTTACCTAATCTCTCAGAGCCTCAATTTCTCTGTAAATAAAATGAGAATAATAATGCTTACCTTGGAGTATTGAATTAAGCATTAGAGATAACAAAGGTAAATACCAGGCACATGGTAGGTGGTCAATAAAGGGTCTGTTAAGTCTTTTAAGATCTCTTAAGCTCTTCAGCTTTGCCTAGAATGCACTGGAAGTCAGCTTTCACTGAGGATGCCTTGTCCCCTGGTCTTCCTGCAACTCTCCTTCATGGAGGTGCCCATTCTCAGAGCAGGGTGCTGTTTCCAGACCCTTAATTCTTTGAGGCAGGTTCCATGTGGATCTACTTCCCTACTTGCTGACTTCCACGTTCACTGAAGACTCAGCTACAGAGAGGTTAACTTGCCCAAGCCATGGAGTAAGAAGTGGCAGGATTTTTTTTTTTTTAAACTGTGGTAAATATATATATCACAAAAACTTTGCCATTTCAACCACTCCCTTTTTTTACAAAACATGTTTTTATTGTGGTGAAAATATATATAACAAAACATATGCAATCACAATTTCTACATGTACAATTCAATGACATTGATTACAGTCTTCATTGTACAACCATATATCCTTTTCCAAATCACTCCACCACTATTAGCATAAACTCAATGCCCCCTGGCAAAATCTCATTCTTTCTCCCTCCCACCCATCCTTGGTCAAGCCCAAGTCCGTTGCCGTCAAGTCAATTTCCAATTCATAGCAACCCCATAGGGTTTCCAAAGAGCGGCCGGTGGATTCGAACTGCCGACCTTCTGGTTAGCAGTCGAGCTCTCGACCACTGCACCACCAGGGCTCCCCCATCCCTGGTAGCCACTAATAATCTTTGATTTCTGTACATTTGCTTATTGTACCTAAGTGGGATCATAACAGTATTTGCTCTTTGTGATTGATTTATTTTGCTCAGCGCGATGTTTTCAAGATTCCTCCGCATTGTGGCATGCATCAAGACTTCCTTTCTCTTTATGGCTGAGTAGTATTCCATTGTGTGCATGTGCCACATTTTGTTTATCCAATCATCTGTTGATGGACATTTCCGTTGTTTCCACCTTTTAGCTATTGTGAACAGCGCTGCAATGAACACTGGTGTGCAGGTTTCTGTTTGTGTTCCTGCCCTCACTCTTCTGATATATACCTAGGGTTGGGATTACTGGGTCACATGGTAGTTCTGTGTTCACCCTCTTCAGGAACTGCCACACTGTCTTCCACAGCGGCTGCACCATTTTGCATTCCCACCAGCAATCAATGACCGTTTCAGTTTCTCCACAACCTCACCAAGACCTGTTGTTTTCCTTTTTTTTTGGTCATTGCCATTCTAATAGGGGTGAGGTAGTATCTCACCGTAGTTTTGATTTGCAGGTCCCTAGCCAAAAGGTCCATGGTTTGAACACTAGCCACTCCATGAAAGAAAGATGTGGCAGTCTGTTCCCATAAAAATTACAGCCTTGGAAACCCTGTGGGGCAGTTCTACTCTGTCCTATAGGGTCACTATGAGTCAGAATCGACTCAATGGCAACATGTTTGGTTTTGTTTGGGGTAGAGGGCACAAACAGTTTGCACTTGACTGCTAACCTGAAGGAACTAACCTAACTCCATGGAAGAAAGGCCTGATGAATTGCTTCCATAAAACACACAGCCAAGAAAACCCTATGAACAGGTGTATTCTGTCTACTCCTGGGTCACCATGAGTCCGAATCAACTTGACAGCAATGGGTCTTTTGGTTTAGTGGCCAATGGCACTGAGCATCTTTTGTGTGTGTGTGTGTGTGTGTGTGTGCTTTAAGTGAAAGTTTACAAATCAAGTCAGTCTTTCATATAAAATTTATATACACCTTGCTATATATACTCCTAGACAGCACATTCCTTCTCTCTACCCTCTATTTCCATGTCCATTCAGCCAGCTTCTGTTCCCCTCTGTCTTCTCATCTCCCCTCTAGACAGGAGCTGCGCACATAGTCTCAGGTGTCTGCGTGATCCAAGAAGCACTGAGCATCTTTTGATGTGCTTGTTGGTCATTTGAATATTCTCTTTGGTGAAATGTTTGTTCAAATCCTCTGCCCATTTTTTGATTGGGTTATCTTTTTGTTCTTAAGTTGTAGATGTTTCATATATATATTGAATATTAGTAAAATTTCCTTTTTTTAGTAAAAACAATACCTTGTTTTTCTCAGTCCAGGGACTCACCCTTTTATCCTCTCTGTTGAAGAAATGTCCAGTTTTCTGCTGTTCAGAGGTTGAAAGGGTATCTGTTTCTCAAACAGACACTTAACCAACTGCTACATTTTTAATCTTTTTTTCCCTTCCCTCCCACCCCACTTCCCTCTCCCCCCGCCCCGCCGCCAACACACACACTTCCATTGGAGTCTGTTGAACCTAAATTGTCAGAACTTTGGGGCAATTCTGTGTTGCAGATAAGGGGGCTTCTTAGCTTTCTCCGCCACTGCTTCAAAATGCATCAGGTGTATCCGGTGAGTACCATTTGACCATCTGGAAGCTTTCCAGCTTCCAAAATGCTGCTGCTTTTGTCTCCTGTCCTATTCTCCTTGTGAGTTGATACATTTTTTTAAAACAGGCACTTTAATGCCATTTTAATGAGATTTCAGAAAAGAGCAGAGGCTAATGCGCGCCATCAATTCACCATGCTTTACTAGGAGTCACTCTGATGTTCTTTAGTCTCTTTCCCATACACTAGATTGAAAGTTTTCTGTTCTTTCTAACCTTTTAATGGGTTTCCCTTAAAATTTTAATATTCTTGCTTGGCCGAACAAAGTCTAATCAATATCTCTATCTTCCTCCTGAATAATGCAAAGACTGCAGAATGCTTTAACTTTGATCTCTCCTTTCGCATTTTCCATGCTACTTTAGTTCAATGTTTTAGTTCCATGGTGTTTTAAATGCCTCCCCCAAAGTAGTCTCTGCATCAAAACACATTTATTGACCCACTATGGTCTAGGCTTTGGGAATACAGTAGTGAATAAGACAGACTGAACTACTGTATGTTAAACTGAACTACATGAAATTACCAGTTTTTAGCTGTAAAACTAATTACATGGTTTAAATATATATATTATATAAATAAACATGAAGCCTCACCATCTTTGCTTCTAAGGAGCGTTCTGGCTGCACTTCTTCTAAGACAGATTTGTTCGTTCTTCTGGCAGTCCATGGTATACTCAATATTCTTCGCAAACACATAGTTTACTCGAGTATAATTTTTGGTTTAACTGAGTATAATTCAAGCTGTTGATATACTTTCAATCTTTCAAAGATACATTGCTGATAAGCCAGCTGTCAGTTTAATCATTCTTCATTTATTGTCTTTTCTCTTTGGTAGATTTTTAAGATACTCTGTCTTTGATGTTCTACAGGTTCCCTAAGATGTATCTTGATTTGGATTTGTTTAATTTATCGTACTCAGGACTGATGGCACAGTGGTTAAGAGCTATGGCTGCTAACCAAAAGGTCGGCAGTTCAAATCCACTAGCTGCTCCCTGGAAACCGTAGGGACACTTCTACTCTGCCCTAGAGGGTCATTATGAGTTGGAATTCAGCTGATGGCAATTCAATTTTTTTAACTCATAACTCAGGATGCCTCATGTACCTGAGGATACAGGTCACATCTATCTTCAATTCTGGAAAATTCTCAGCCATCATCTTTTGAATATTGCCTCTTCCATAGTCTATCCTAAAACCACCACTGCTGTCGAGTTGATTCCGACTCATAGTGACCCTATAGGACAGAGTAGAACTGCCTGGTAGGCATAAATAGTAGACAGCATATCTCCATTTCATGGTTTCCTTCTCTTTATCGCTATGATTCTTTCTGGGTGATTTTCTCAGACCTACCTTCCAGTTTACTAATTCTCTCTCCAACTATAGTTGAGTTTTTATTTTAATGACTGTATTTCTTCACCTCTAGAAGTTCCTGAGTGGCATAAATGGTTAAGTGCTCGTCTCGGTCATCTTGTACTGCTATAACAGAAATACCACAAGTGGACGGCTTTAACAAAGAGAAGTTTATCCTTTCACAGTCCAGTACACTAGAAGTCCGAATTCAGGGCGCCAGCTCCAGGGAAAGGCTTTCTCTCTCTGTCGGCTCTGGAGGAAGGTCCTTATGATACATCAGTCTTCCCTTGGTCTGGGAGCATCTCAGAGCGGGGACGTAGGTCCAAAGGATGTGCTCTGCTCCTGGTATTGCTTTCTTGGTGATATGCGGTCCTCCTGTTTCTCTGCTCCCTTCTCTCTTTTATATCTCAAACGAGATTGGCGTAAGACACTACTTAATCTTGTAGATCTCATCAATATAACTGCCACTAATCTTTTTTATTACATCATAGTGAGAGGATTTACAACATAGGGAAATCACATCAGATGACAAAATGGTAGACAATCCTACAATGCTGGGAATCATGTCCTAGCCAAGTTGACAGATATTTTGGGGGGACAAAATTCAATCCATGATAGTGCTCTACTACTAGCTAAAACCCAACCAGAGGTGCCTCAGAAGACAGGCCTGGCAATCTGCTTCTGAAAGGTCATAGCCTTGAAAACTCTATGCAGCAGCTCTACTCTGCACACATGGGATCACCATAAGTCAGAATCGACTCGACAACAACTAATGACAAAGAAGTCCTATTTAATTCTTTTTTGTTTGTAATTTGATAAATAATACAAATAGATCTTCCAAAACAAAAAATGCTTACGCAGGTCATTACTTAGTCGCTTGGCTATTTTATTGCTGCTATAAGTATAAATACCCTTCTTTTTGAAGGAATTCCTGCTAAAGTGAACTCTCCCCTACTTGCTCTTCCTTCGATA
Source organism: Elephas maximus indicus (assembly GCF_024166365.1). Taxonomy (NCBI): domain Eukaryota; kingdom Metazoa; phylum Chordata; class Mammalia; order Proboscidea; family Elephantidae; genus Elephas; species Elephas maximus. Next base: position 9,046,544 of record NC_064835.1, on the reverse strand, counting down.
TACTCTTGCCTCTTGGTGAAAGGTATAGCCATCCACCTAGTTGTTCAGAAAACTCAAGGAATCATTTGGATTCCTTCCTTCATCCAGTCAGTCACCATGTGCTATCAACTCTACTGCCTTAATATCTCTCCAATACATACTCTTCTGTCAATGCTCACTTTCTTAATTCAGACTTTTATCGTCTTTCACTTGGATTACTGAAACAGCCTCTTAACAGTTTCCCTGCCTTCTGTCTTGCCATCCTCCAAAGTGATCTTTCTATTAAGTTACCGCTCAGTGACTGCTTTCACAAGGCCCTTCATGACCTGTTTACCTTTCTAACATCACCTTCTGCTGTCCTCAGCTACTCAAACAGCTGCCTGGGTTCCAATTTTAGCTCCACCTCTTACCGTGTGGATGATAGATAAGCCATTCAACCTCCCTAAACCTCAATTTCTTAATCAACTGAATGAATGAATGAATCACTCTATCTTCTATGCATTGGGCACTGTGCTAAAATAGTGGGGGACCTAGAGATGAATTAGACAAAATCTCTGCACTCAAAGAGCTCTCAGACATAAACCAAAACCAAAAACCAAACCCAGTGCCATCAAGTCAATTCTGACCCATAGTGACCCTATAGGACAGAGTAGAACTGCCCTATAGAGTTTTCAAGGAGCACCTGGTGGATTCGAACCGCCAATCCTTTGGTTAGCAGCTGTAGCACTTAACCACTATGCCACCAGGGTTTCCTTCTTAGACATGCCAATCAATTATTGCACTGCAAGATAGTAATGCTATAATACAGGACTATGCAAAGTGTTACGTGATTAGTTTGGAATCAATCTACGTCTAGAGCAGGGAAGGCGTGCTAGAGGAAGAAGGCATTTAGAGTGATATTTGAGCTGTGCAGCAGGAACTACTATTGTCCTACCAAATCTATTCTTCTCTTCTTCCTGATGTAGACACCTTTTTCAGTTGGGCATATGGCCGCCCAGAATAAAGGCTACATTTCTCAGCCTCCTTTTGAGCTAAGTTAGCCATGTGATGAACTTCTGGCCAATGCAATGTCAGTAGAGGTAGTAAGAACAATTTCACGGATGTGTCTTTAAAGAGATGGGAGCATGCTCTTCTCCTTTCCTCCTTCCTGCTGTCTGGGAGGTAGACTCGATAGCTGGAGCTGGAGCTGGAGCAGCCAACTTGGACATTAGCCTCTTGTTGAGGATGATAGTGCAAAAGGACAGCAGGAGTCCTGGTTAGGCTATATTTACAGAACAGAAAAATAAATTCCATTTTTTCTTTAAACTACTCTTTGTCCTTTTTTTTTTTTTTTTTTCTTTTGGTCACTTGCAGCTGAACCTAATCCTAACTAATACAACCTAAGTCTGAATCAAGTGAATAGAAGTTCTTTAGGGGATAGGATATTTCAAGGAGAGGGAACAGCACGCACAAAGGCTCCGGAGCCTGAAAGAGGTAGTTAGCTCAGGGAATGTCAGGAGATGAGATTGGAAATGGGTTAGGATGAGCCACAGCAGATAAAGGAGTGGATGGGCAGGACTGTGGCAGAGGGACCTGTGGGAGGTCATGGATGCAGGCAGGACGAGAAACAACTGGGGCTGTGAGGGTGATGGAAACATAGAGGACTGATTCAAGAAACATTTAGAAGCAAAAACTAAGAGTTATGAACACATGTGTATAAGTATGTGGAGTGGGCATGTCATCAGAGAATGATCTGGGCTTTTTGGCTTCCCCTCCTCCAAGTCCCTGTGGGTGGAGTTCAGTTTTTCCCCATGGGAAGAATCCTACTCTTACTCTGATTCCTTGGGCCCAGAGTTTCTGGCCCAGATGCCTCTCTTACCATCTCATCTTCACCCCACCTGGCTTCCCCTGCTTGGTCCAGGATCATTTCATAAAGCAGGAGATGGGAGGGTCTTTAACCCTATAAATGCTGACTCATCCCAGCCTGCCTGAGTGGCCTGTGCTGGAGCAATCGAGGGCTGCTCAGGCTCTGGTCAGCAGCTGGACACCGTCTCTGTCTGTCTGAGGCACAGTAACTCAGGGCAGTTGAGTAAGAGCAGAGCTCTCAGCAGACAAACAATCTTGTTTCCATCGGTGGGCCAGCCAGCAGACCAGTGGGAAGGTTCAAGCTGAAGGTCATGCGGTTTGGGGGAAACTAGGTGAGGAGATCAGTCCCATTCCTAGTAAAACTTTCCACGAAGCACTTCTCCACTGGAGAAGCCTCCTGATACCAGGACACTCATTAACGCTCTGCGTGCCAGGAAAAGGGCAGGAGGTGAGTGCTGGGTGGTAGCTGAGGTCAGCCTTCTTTGAACCTCCACGTGGTATTTACTCAGAGGAATTGCTGCCAGAAGCCCAGGCTCCTGGAGTATAAAGTGGAATGTCTGCTGTCTGTGCCCAGAACTGAGCAGGTGAGCAGCCAGGCAGAGGGGTGGGGGTTGGAGTCCTCAGCAGAGAGCTGGAGGTGGAAAGAAGAAGTGAAGACAACCTCTTGGAGCACTTTAGCAGCGTTACTTCTTCCCTTTCGGTATGCCTTAGTTTCCCCAACCATGAAAAGGGAGGATAGGTGATGAAGGAGTGACAGAAGTGGCCTAGGAAATTGTCCTGGGCCTTGGGGAGGGTGGTGATGGGAGAACTTTACAAAGTCGTTTGAGTGCCACATTCACACACACTACGTGACTGAGGTGAGAAGGAAGTAATGTGCCCCCCCATATCTGAGGAAGATACCCCTTCTATCTCAGCCACACTCACCTAGACCAGTCGTCTGGAGTACCAAGGAAGGGTTAACAGGTTTTGGGCAGGGTCCCTAGGCAAGTCTCTGTGACAGACATCCCTCCCTTTGCGCCTTCACCTCAACCAGGCCTCCATTCACCTTCCTTCTCAGAGTGGATAATGGCGAACAGGGCTGCAGTTCTGCTCTGGGCTCTTGTCCTCCTCTCAGGTGGGTCTCCAACCCTGGCTTCAGTGTGGGGCTTGGGGTGCAGGCTGGACAGAGGGGCCGTACACCCAGCTCTTAATCACCCCCATCTCTCTCCACAGTGTCTTCAGCCGCCCAGACGCAGAAAGGCTTCTGGGACTACTTCAGGCAGAGCAGCGGGAACAAAGGCAGGGTAGAGCAGATCCAGCAGCAGAAGCTGGAGCGGGAACCCACGTGAGTGGCTAAGACAAGGGGTGCTGGCGAATGGAGCCAAGGGGTGATGCGCTGCCTTGAATTCCTCAATTTTTGCGGTCCTCACTGGACATGGTCCGGAGGGGTGCTAGCCTTGCCCGCCTATCCCGGCCGTCCTGGGTTCTTCAGCGCCCTCTGTGCTTTCTTGGGCAGTGCTGTAGGCCTGGATTTGCATGGGCGATGTGCTCCATTCCGTGCCTGTCTGAGGCCTTACGGCTAGCCCGGGGTAGGACTAGGACACTGAGCTCTTGGGCCGCAGCCCTCCGTCCTTGGTTCCCCTTCTAGGTTAAGTGCTCAATGTCTCTGGGGCAAAGGAGATAATACTGGTCTTGGAGGCTAGCAGTTTGATGGCCTGGATGTTGTCCCCTCCCCCAGGCGCCTGAAAGACAGCCTTGAACAAGACCTCAACAATATGGGCAAGTTTCTGGAAAAGCTGGGCCCTCTGAATGGGCAGGGGCGGGACCCTCCTCAGCTCCCACAGGATCCAGTGGGCATGCGACAGCAACTGCAGGAGGAGCTGGAGGAGGTGAGGGCACGTCTGGCCCCCTACATGGCCGAGGTGCATGAGCGCGTGGGCTGGAATCTGGAGGGGCTGCGGCAGCAGCTGAAGCCTTACACGGTGCAGCTGATGGAGCAGGTGGCGCTCCGCGCCCGGGAGCTGCAGGAGCAGTTGCGCGTGGTCGGGGAGGACACCAAGGCCCAGCTGCTTGGGGGCGTGGATGAGGCTCGCAGAATGCTGCAGGAACTGCAGAGCCGCGTGGCACACCACACCGGCCGTGTTAAGGCGCTCTTCCACCCGTACGCCGAGCGCCTGGTGACGGGCATCGGGCACCACGTGCAGCAGCTGCACCGCAGCGTGGCGCCCCACGCCCCCGCCAGCCCCGCGCGCCTCAGCCGCTGCGTGCAGGTGCTCTCGCACAAGCTCACGCTCAAGGCCAAGACGCTGCACTCGCGCATCCAACAAAACCTGGACAAGCTGCGCGATGAGCTCAGTGCCTTTGCCAGCGCCGGCGCGGATGGAGCCGAGGAGGGGGCCGGCCCCGATCCCCAGGTGCTCTCTGAGGAGGTACGTCAGCGGCTCCAGGCTTTCCGCCAGGACACCTTCCTGCAGATCGCCGCCTTCACCCGCGCCATCGACCGGGAGACAGAGGAGGTCCAGCAGCAGCTGGCGCCGCCCCCGCCTGGCCACAGTGCCTTTGCTCCTGAATTACTCCAAGCGGACCCCGGCAAGGCCCTGAGCAAGCTTCAGGCCCGTCTCGACGGCCTGTGGGAAGACATCAACCACAGCCTCCACGACCAGGGCCATGGCCGTCTGGGGGAGTCCTGAGGGTCTACTTGCCCAGGTCACCTCCCCGGCTCTCAGTCTGGGAGCCCTGGACCTGAACACCTAGCATGCTCGGTCCTGACAGTGGCCTGTTGGGCGGAGGGTGGAAGACCCTGAGCAGCGAGGCCACAGAAGAGGCTGCTTGCTGCCCTGACATCCCCAGCCTCCTGCGGTTCCCCCATCTGGATGCATTACACTCACCAGGCTTTACGAACCGGCTTCCGGTGCTCATTTGGGAATCCTCATGAGTTGCTCCAGTCAGGGGTGGTGGGAGTGGAGAGGGGAGAGAGACACTGTGCGTGCAGGTCGTTATCTGCAGGCCCGTTGTGACTGTGCTGGAAGCCTGTGCCACTTCATCCTTGTGCTTGGCTCCGGTCACTTCTGGTCAGCTTGTGGCCCCCACTCCAGATGGTCCACAGGGAGGAGCTCTTTCTGCCCACGGCTGCCATGACAGCTTCTGTTGGGGGCATAGAAGCGAGAAGGAGAAAAATATGAACGAGAGAGCGCGTGCGGAGAGAGTTCCTGCTGGCCGTGAGGCTGGTGGGTAGGAATGGTGGGGGTTATGATACGAGAGGGCAGACAGGTCCTGATGAGCCCTCTAAACTGGGAGGAGGGCTTCTTAAATCCTCTGGGGAGCAGACTATGTGCCCGCCCCACTCCCAGCTCCTCCCTCCTGACTCCCAGGCTGAAACCAGTCTTCTGACTCCAAAGAAACAGATCCTTACGATGGAAGCTTGTTTGCCTGGCGTGTCTCTCATTTCTGGCATGATGGAAAGCAGTGGCCTCATGACTATCCCCAGTGCACGCCCGTCACCCACTCGAATTTCTTGCTGCTATTTTTCATTGACCCTCAACAGTCCTGGTCTGTCAGAGAGGCCCGCCTCTGGCTGGGCTCTGCTTAGGGGCTCTCTGGCTAGATGCAACTGTCTGCCATGGGTGGGAGTGGGCCTGGGCTAGAGAACCTTCCTCTGTACCTGCATTGTTGCCAGCCTGCTTACCATAGGATGGTATGTATAAAGTGCACGCTGTCACCTGAGGAGCTGTGGTCCTGGGGAACCAAGTCTCCTGAGGTGGCTTGTCTCCTTTGTTCCTTCTGTTTCAGACTTTGAATGGTCTCTTAGTGATGATCCCCTTCTTGGGAACCCCCTAACCCTCAAACTACCACCTCCAATATATATATCTGCTCAGGGGCACCAAAGCTTCTCATAGATCCTCCTGGGGCCTCTGGAATTGAGGGTAAGAGGGGACAGAGGAAAGGGTTGCCACACAGCCCCAGCCCCTTTGCCTTCAGAATGTCCTGTTTAGTACCTTGCACAGGGGTCTCAGCACCTCCTCACCCCCTCATAGCAGACCCCACATTAATCTGGGCCATCATGCCCACAGGTTGAACCTCTTCCCTGACACCCAGCCCAGGGCACCCAGCCCAGGGAAAGGAAGTGCTGGAAAGACATGTTTACAAAAAAAGAGCTTGTTGATTAGTTAGGAAGTGGGGAGGGGTGAGTCAGCTGGGGTTGGAAGCGGTGGGATGAGGGGGTGAGAGTAAAAACGGGGGTTGTATATTGGAGGCTGGAATTTGGAGAGGTGTTTATGAGAGGGACAAATAGGAAGCAGGAAGAACAGAAAGGGAGATGGGGATTGTCTTAGTCGTCTAGTGCTGCCATAACAGAAATACCACACAAGTGGATGGCTTTGACAAAAAGAAAGTTATTTTCTCACTGTCTAGGGTTACAAGTCCAAATTCAGGGTGTCGGCTCCAGGGTAAGGCTTTCTCTCTTTGTTGGCTCTGGAGGAAGGTCCTTGTCCTCAATCTTCCCCCGGTCGAGGAGCTTCTGAGGCGCAGGGACTCTGTGTCCAAAGGACGCACCCTGCTCCTGGTGCTGCTTTCTTGGTGGTATGAGGTCCCCAACTCTCTGCTTGCTTCCTTTTCCTTATATCTCTTGAGAGATAAGTGGTGGTACAGGCCACACCTCAGGAAAACTCCCTTTACCTTGGATCAGGAAGGTGACCTGAGTAAGGGTGGTGTTACAATCGCATCCTAATCCTTTTTAGCATATAATTACAATCACAGAATGGAGGACAGCGACACAATACTGGGAATCATGGCCTAACCAAGTTGACACATATTTGGGGGGGAACACAATTCAATCCATGACAAGGATTGAGGGTCTGAGAGAAGAGAAGAAAAGCCAGGGAGGGGGATTTGGAGCTGAAGCATCTGGCCCAAGAGTGGAACTAAGCGCACCTCCTCAGGGATACTGAGGGACCAGCCAGGCCCCTTGCCCTCAAGGCTTTTACAGACAGACTTATAGAACTCTGTGGGCAGAAAGCCTGGTGGCACTGTGGTTAAGAACTACGGCTGCTAACCAAAGGGTCAGCAGTTCGAATCCACCAGGAGCTCCTTGGAAACTCTGTGGGGCAGTTCTACTCTGTCCTATGGGGTCGCTATGAGTCGGAATAGACTCGATGGCAGTGGGTTTGGGGTTTGGGCTTGGTGGGTGGGTGGAAGGAGAGCTCTGGTGGCATAGTGGTTAAGTGTTAGGGCTGCTAACCAGAAGGTGAGCGGTTTGAATCCACTAGCCGCTCCTTAGAAACCCTATGGGAAACTTCTATGCTGTCCCATAGGGTCACTATGAGTTGGAATCCACTCTACAGCAATGGGTTTTGGTTTTGTGGGTGGAAGCTATTCTGAGGGTGCAAAAAACTGCCCTGGGTTTGAGAGGACATTCTAGGGGAAGCGACGCCTGAATTGAGATAGGGGCAAATAGTGAATCAGTTGCCTACAGAAGTCCCAAGAACCAAAAAACCTTCACAGATTTGGTTCCCCGAGGGCCCAAAGTCTGCGGCCTCTTTAAAAAAGGGTGGGTCATAGCCGGCGGAAGTGCCCGAGAAGGGGGGTGGGGCCAAGAGAGGAGCGGAAGTCGGAAGTGGAGGTCTGCGTTGCGCGTGGCGGCGATGTTGGGCGCCGGTGCCCTGGAGCCGGGGCCCCCGGGGGCTGCCGCCGCCCCCTCCCCCGCCCCGGCCCGGGCTCCTGCCCCAGGAAGCTTGTTCCGGCCCATCAGCGCGGAGGACGAGGAGCAGCAGCCCACCGAGATCGAGTCGCTGTGCATGAACTGTTACCGGAACGTAAGACGGGAGCGCAGCCGCAGGCGTCGCGGAGGGTTAGGCTTGAGCGGCTGGGCGCCCGGGCTGGCGGGCCCAGTCGGGGACCGGGAAGTGCGTCCGGGGGTCTGGAGGGCGGGGAACGGAGCGTTCATCGATTCCTTTGTTGGTTGCTTTCTTCCTCCCCAGGGCGTTACGCGCCTGCTGCTCACCAAGATCCCCTTCTTCAGAGAAATAATCGTGAGCTCTTTTTCCTGCGAGCACTGTGGCTGGAACAACACGGAGATCCAGTCGGCAGGCAGGATCCAGGACCAGGGAGTGCGCTACACTTTGACTGTCAGGGCCCAGGAGGTGAGGGGCGTCCAGAGCAGGTTCCCCAGCATCCTAGAGAGAGCTTGGGGACTGGAGTCAGCTCTAATCCCGATGGTGGAACCTCAAATAAAACCCCGTCTCCAAGCTTCGGTTTCAAATGGTGCCGTCATCCTCCTACGTGAGATCAGATTTGTGCAGGTTGTCAGAGGGCAGGAAATGTGCAGTATCTGCTCTGAGTGCTGTTCTCACCTTCCCGGCAGCCTGGCGGTACCTGGACTGTTCCACAGTAGTCTGGACTTCTGGAGTGGAGAGAGGAAGAAATAGCCGGGCTGGGGTCTGATGGAGACAGGAAGTCTGGTTATTTCTTGAGAAGTTGTCCTGCTGACCTCCCTTGGCTGAAAGTTTTCCTTTCTGCCCAGGACATGAACAGAGAAGTGGTGAAGACTGACTCTGCCACTACAAGGATCCCTGAGTTGGATTTTGAAATTCCTGCTTTCAGCCAGAAGGGAGGTAAATTTAAGACTGTTCACACCTACGTGGAATCCCTCCCACCTTCTTGCAAAACCCCTTTTGTTAGTTTAGTAGCTTGTGTGTGTAATTGGGAACTTGACTGGTTTAACATCAGTGGAAAGCTTAGGTAAAACAGCTTGAGGTAATAGAGAGTAATGGTAACACCTTGGTGTGCTCATTTCACAATTGTAGTATCACTGTTACGTGATACTACGTAAAAGATGAATGGAACTTTGTATCTGGCCTCCTTATTTACAAGTAAGAAAATCAAGGCCCAGAGAGTTCAAGTGAATTGTCTAGGGTCTTTCAGGGACGGGATAGCAGAGCCAAGACTCACCCATCTTTTGTTCTTGTTCACAAGCGCTGACCACTGTTGAAGGATTGATCAACCGTGCTATCTCTGGCCTGGAACAGGACCAGCCTATGCGAAGGGTGAGTTGGGGTTTTCTGATGGCAGCAGCTCGAGAAATAATTTCTTGTGTGTATCTGAATGCAGTGTTCTGCTTTCCATGTATCTGGTTTGAATGTGTGAGAACTTTCTGAGGAAGCATATGGTAGTGCTGTAGCTGCCAGCATACGTTGTTCCTACTGTCCCTTCCTTCTTAATGTATACTCAAGTCTCATCTCAGAGAGCCGGTGTGACATTAGCTCTGAAGAGCTTTTTCTAATCCCCATAGGCAATCTGTGCTTCCTGAGTATTCCATTGTATCCGATATTTGTCATGACAAAAACAATGTATCATGATTGCATCTTTAGTTGTCTGTCTTCCCAATTAGCTGGGCAGCCCTTGACAGGCCTGTGATCTATTTACTGCTGTACCCCTAAGCCAGCACAAGTGCCTGGGCTAAATGGCTGAATGAGTGAGTGAAGAAATAAGGGTTACCTGGCACTACCCGTAAACTTCAAACTTGTTTGCTACATTTCATTGTAAAGTCTGAATCACTCTGTTCCCACTCACAGTAAGTCAGGGCTGGAAGTGACAAGGGTGTGGCAGAGGGTGGGAGGTATACCACCAGGGCTGATGATTCTAGTCTCTGTTTGTGACAGGCGAGCGAAGAAACCATAGCTGAAAGAATTGATGAGTTCCTTGTCCAACTGAAGGGGCTAAAGCAAGTGGCCTCCCCTTTCACTCTGGTACGTACTGAGGAATTGTAGTTGCCCCAGATTTGGGGGGAAGAGAGACCATTAAGAATGAAATTTTTCCACTGTGGTGCCTGATGGTAGATGGGGGATCTTATGTGATCTCTTGTTGCGTTTACTGTCTCTTCACTAGATCATTGATGATCCCTCAGGGAACAGCTTTGTGGAAAACCCATTTGCTCCCCAGAAGGATGAAGCCCTGGTGATCACACACTATAACCGGACTTCCAAGCAGGAGGAGATGCTGGGACTCCAGGTAAGTGTATGGAAGGAGCCAGAATGCCCTGAAATGACCTGGCACTCTGGGTTGCTTGGAGTCAGTGGAAACTTATTTTGCTGCCGATGCCTTGTGTGCTCTATTCTCAGCATGTCTGTGCCTCTCGTGTAGCTCACATCAAAGACTTAAGAGTAAATCTCCTGGTAAAGGATGGCAGTGGCTGGGACTCACTCTTGAGCTTCCCTTGACTGGGGCTTTGACATCTTCTCTGTCAAACCCATGAGGTGGCATGTGACATAAGCAAACCAGAGCATTTTCTCCCCCTCGGGGGCAGGGTGTTGGGGAGGCTGAGGCATACCTGCCAGCTTGTGATTCGCATCTCTGCTATTTTAGGCAGAGGCACCAGAAGAGAAGCTGGAAGAGGATGATCTCAGGAATGAAGTGAGTCACGTTGGATATTGTCGAGGAAGGAGCAGAGTTGTGGGCTGAGACTGATAATGCTGAGTGGCTCTCTCCCTCACCACCAACATGGGAACCAGCGTGAATGTCTTTAGACTGAGCATCCTGCCTGGGAGGGCTCACCCTGGGTCCACAAATTGTGTTCCAGGTGCTACAATTCAACACAAACTGCCCAGAATGCAATGCTCCGGCTCAGACCAACATGAAGCTAGTACGTATCTTTTGTCAGGCAGTTGGGTCGCTCCTCCTCTGACTTAGGCATGAAGATGACGTTCAGGCTGGGAGCACTCCCTTCAAGGAAAGCACATGTTCCGCTCTGATGATGAGATGGATGTTGCCTTTGACAAGACTGTGCACCTTTTGAAGAGAGAGTTAGACTGTGTTCCTGAGGCTCTCGTGTGTGGCCTGAACAGGGACCCCCACGGGTTGGGAAATTGCTCTCATCCAGAGGAGTGTCTGCTTTAGGCTGCTTTTTGTGATGTATTTTCTGGCAGTTTTAGAACCGAAACTGTTTGTTTGGGGTTTGGATTTGTTCTTCCCCAGAGGGTGGTCTTGCTGCCCTGGAGGCAGATTTCCTTGATTCCATCTTCCAGAAATCCCCCACTTTAAGGAGGTTATCATCATGGCTACCAACTGCGAGAACTGCGGGCACCGGACCAATGAGGTGGGTGGGCACTGTTGCTTGGGATGAAGACTAGCTAAAGCGTAACCTTTTCCTAACGTCATCCTTTCTAAACCTACTGCTTTGGGATGGAGGGGTGTTGGGTCTTTCTCTTAGGCTTTAGTGTCGGGTGAGAAGCCCTTCAAGGAACTGGGAATCAGTCTAGAGAAGAAAAGTTAGAGGCATCATAACTCATTTAAGAGTTGTGTCAGTTATCTGGAAGAGAGAGAAGACTTTGGCTCCCTCCCGAGACGGGTGGAAATTCAGGGGGCAGAGAACTCCTCCCTAGCAGGTAGACCTGTCTGAAAATAGAATGCGCTGCCTTGGAGGATGCTAAATTCCCTCCCGCTAAGTGTATTCAAGCAGAAGCACAGGCTGGTTTACGTCTAACAGTAATGTAGATATTACAAAGAGGATCCACACATTAGGTGCAGCGGATGAAAGGGCTGGACTGAATCCTTGACGTTTCTTTCAACCTTTAGAGTCAGAATTTTATTTTTTAAAGGTAAATTCAGGGTTTCTTGGCAATTGGGGGTAAATTTTGGTAGGCTATCAGTTCTGGGCACTCCAGCCCTGGCCAGCTTTTCGTGTTTTTTGTTTAGGTAACTGCTGCTCCTATTGGCTTAGAAGGTTCTGTCTTTGGTAGCCTTTAGAGGGTGTAACCGATGGGAGGTCCGAGCCTATCCCCTGAGGTATCACTGGCACTAGCTGAGGATCGGGCTCTTCTTTCTGCCAGTGCTGCTACTGACTGTCCTCTGTGCAGGTGAAATCTGGGGGAGCGGTAGAGCCCTTGGGCACCAGGATCACCCTTCACATCACAGACCCCTCAGATATGACCAGAGACCTCCTCAAGGTAACACACACTTTTGAAAGTGACTGTTCTCCTCATATTCAACTATCTAGAAGAAATAGTCTTTTTTTTATAAAGTAATGTCTTAGGAACATGAGGTACCCCCCGTTCCCTGAGTTTGGGGATCCTTGAGCAGGGTTAATCTGGCATTGGAATTCCAGATTCAGAAGGTGACCCATGAACTCTTCCTGATGACGCTGAAGGTTTTTCGCCTCCAGTGTCTATATTGGGGCCCTCTTCTCTGATGTCCTCTGACGGGATGCCTGACAGCTTGGACCTGTGATTCAGGTCTCCCTTTATTAAGTTAGTTCCACTTCTGTGGTTCACATGGACAGGAATGTATCTCTGGCTTTAACTCAGGAGGCAGAGAAAAACCTGAGTCAGCTGGCTTTTGTCCCCAAACCATCACCGCTGGTATTAATTTGGCAGAGGCTTCTGATTAGCTTTCTTTGCTCCTGATTGAATGCTTCATTCGACCTCTCATCTCTCAGTCTGAGACGTGTAGTGTGGAAATCCCAGAGCTGGAATTTGAACTGGGAATGGCTGTACTCGGGGGCAAGTTCACCACACTGGAGGGGCTGCTGAAGGACATCCGGGAGTTGGTGAGTCACCAGAATGTAGCGCATGGCCGTTTCTAGCAGTTCTGCTGTGGGAAAGGGGCCAGAAGACCTCAGATGTCCTTGTTGGGGATTTCTTTGCCTTAAAGCTGAGTTAAGAGACTGAAATGTTATTTCGGATTGTGATGATAACTTTACGGGAAATTTTTAACGAAAACTCCTAGGCCTAAAGCTGGGACCTTATAGTTCCTTTGTGGTTTTGGGTAAATCATTTATTTCACTGTAAAATGAGGACATGTGGGGTCTTTCAACACCTAGAACTCCCCAACACACATATATGTCTGTGTTGACTAAACCCGTGTATTTATCCTCTTGATGAATTAGTTTACTTAGTCAGTTCTCAGTTGTCAGGCATTTCGGCTTTGTAAATTGAACTTCCCCATTTTGTAAGAAAAAAAATTATAATCGTTGTTTAACATTGCCAGTTGTTGTCTTGGTAGATTGATCCATAGATTTCCAGGAGTGGCTGCCTGGTCAGAAAGGTGCTGTGGGATAAGTGGAGACCCAGCTTGCCTGCCTGACGAGGCACCCACCTGCTACCCTGCTAGGCTTATGGTCAAACCTAACAGAGAGCCAGTATGCTACATTTGGATGCCTAAGCTGAGCACTTGTGCCATTTATTGCAGGTGATCAAGAACCCTTTCACGCTGGGTGACAGTTCCAGTCCTGGCCAGGCAGAAAAACTGCAGGAGTTTAGCCAGAAGTTGGACCAGGTAAGAGCTCTCTGGCCAGTACTAGTGGTCATGGGACTCCAGTTAACCAGAGGCCACCTACCCACTTCTTCCTGTCTTTTAAACACCTCTCGTACCCATCAGGAGACTCTGGCGGCGTAGCGGGTAAGTGCTATGGCTGCTAATCAAAAGGGAGGCAGTTTGAATCCACTAGGCACTCCTTGGAAGCTCTTTGGGGCAGTTCTCCTCTGTCCTGTAGGGTCACTATGAGTTGGAATCGACTCGATAGCAATGGGTTTGTTTTTTTTCTTTCCCTTACCCATCATGTTGGGGGTCTGCTGATTTCTGATATCCCTTGTCATCGTCTGTCTTGGTTTTCTCCCTCATTTTGTTGGAGCATCTTCTCCGGTAGTTTCCTGAGAAGGAGTGATTAGGAAGAAATATTTTTGGGACTTACATGTCTGAGAATTTCTTTACCCTCACACTGGAATGATTATTGACTGGGAATAGAATTCTAGGTTAAAGATAATTTTTCATCACAATTTTTTTTTGTTTTTAATTTTTATTGTGCTTTAAGTGAAAGTTTTCAAATCAAGTCAGACTCTCATAGAAAAATTTATAAACACCTTGCTATATACTCCTAATTGCTCTCCCCCTAATGAGACAGCACACTCCTTCCTACCACTCTCTCTTTTCGTGTCTGTTTGGCCAGCTTCTGACCCCCTCTACCCTCTCATCTCCCCTTCAGACAGGAGATGCCAACACAGTCTCATGTGTTTACTTGATCCAAAAAGCCCATTCTTCACCAGTATCATTGTCTGTCTCGTAGTCCATACCAATCCCTGTCTGAACAGTTGGCTTTGGGAGTGGTTCCTGTCTTGGGCTAACAGAAGGACTGGGGATCATGACCTCTGGGTCTTTCTTCTCTCAGTCAGACCATTAAGCCTGGTCTTTTTACGAGAATTTGCTGCTCTCCTGCTCCCTCAGGGGTTCTCTGTTGTGTTCCCTGTCAGGACGGTCATCTGTTGTAGCCGGGAACCATCTAGTTATTCTGGTCTCAGGCTAATGTAGTCTCTGCTTTATGTGGCCCTTTCTGCCTCTTGGGCTCATAATTACCTTGTGTCTTTGGTATTCTTCATTCTCCTTTGCTCCAGGTGGGTTGAGACCAATTGATGCATCTTAAATGGCTGCTTGCTAGTGGGATGCCCTATGTTTTCTTAATAGATTTTATTATGCCAGTTGACATAGATGTCTCCTGAAACCATGGTCCCCAGATCCCTGCCCCTGCTACGCTGGCCTTCGAAGCATTCAGTTTATTCAGAAAACTGCTTTGCTTTTGCTTTAGTCCAGTTGTGCTGACCTCTCCTATATTGTGTGTTGTCTTTCCCTTCACCTAAAATAGTCCTTATCTGCTGTCTAATTAGTGAAAACCCCTCTCCCTCCCTCCCTCCCCCCACCCCCCAGTAACCATCAAAGAATGTTTTCTTCTCAGTTTAAACTATTTCTCAAGTTCTTAAAATAGTGGTCTTATGCAATATTTGTCCTTTTGTAGCTGACTAATTTCATTCAGCATAATGATTCCTCCATGTTATGAAATGTTTCTCGGATTCATCGTTCTTTATCAATGCATAATATTCCACTGTGTGAATATACCATAATTTATATACGGATTCATCCGTTGATGGGCACCTTGGTTGCTTCCATCTTTTTGCTATTGTAAACAGTGCTGCAGTGAACATGGGTGTGCATATATCTGTTCGTGTAAAGGCTCTTATTTCTCTAGGATATATTCCAAAAAGTGGGATTGCAGGATCGTTTGGTAGTTCTATTTCTAGTTTTTTAAGGAAGTGCCAAATCGATTTCCAACGTGGTTGTCCCATTTTACATTCGCACCAGTAGAGTATAAATGTTCTAGTCTCTCCACAACCTCTCCAACATTTATTTTGTGTTTTTTGGATTAAGGGCAGCCTTGTTGGAGTGAGATGGAATCTCATTGTAGTTTTGATTTGCATGTCTCTAATGGCTAACGATCGTGGGCATTTCCTCAGGTATCTGTTAGTTACCTGAATGTCCTCTTTAGCGAAGTGTCTGTTCATATCTTTTGCCCATTTTTTAATTGGGTTGTCTTTTTGTAGTTGAGTTTTTGCAGTATCGTGTAGGTTTTAGAGATGAGGTGCTGATCGGAAATGTCATAGCTAAAAACTTTTTCCCAGTCTGTAGGTAATGCTCTTATTCTTTTGGTGAAGTCTTTGGATGAGCGTAGGTGTTTCACAGTTTTTTTTTTTTTTTTTTTATAACTTTTATTGTGCTTTAAGTGAAAGTTTACAAATCAGGTCAGTCTGTCACACATAAACCCATATACATCTTGCTACACACTCCTAATAACTCTCCCCCTAATGAGACAGCCCGCTCTCTCCCTCCACTCCCTCTTTTTGTGTCCGTTTTGCCAGCTTCTAACCCCCTCCACCCTCCCATCTCCCCTCCAGGCAGGAGATGCCAGCATAGTCTCAAGTGTCCACCTGATCCAGGAAGCTCACTCCTCGCCAGCATCCCTCGCCAACCCATTGTCCAGTCCAATCCATGTGTGAAGAGTTGGCTTTGGGAATAGTTCCTGTCCTGGGCCAACAGAAGGTCTGGGGGCCATGACCACCAGGGTCCTTCCAGTCTCAGTCAGACCATTAAGTCTGGTCTTATGAGAATTTGGGGTCTGCATCCCACTGCTCTCCTGCTCCCTCAAGGGTTCTCTGTTGTGTTCCCTGTCAGGGCAGTCACTGGTTGTAGCCGGGCACCATTTAGTTCTTCTGGTCTCAGGATGATGTAGTCGCTGGTTCATGTGGCCCTTTCTGTCTCGGGCTCGTAATCGCCTCGTGTCCTTGGTGTTCTTCATTCTCCTTTGATCCAGGTGGGTTGAGACCAATTGATGCATCTTAAACGGTTGCTTGCTAGCGTTTAAGATCCCAGACGATACTCTTCAAAGTGGGATGCAGAATGTTTTCTTAAGAGATTTTATTGTGCCAGTTGACTTAGATGTCCCCTGAAACCATGGTCCCCAGATCCCTGCCTCTGCTACGCTGGCCTTTGAAGCATTCAGTTTATTCAGGAAACTTCTTTGCTTTTGGTTTAGTCCAATTGTGCTGACCTCCCCGTATTGTGTGCTGTCTTTCCCTTCATCCAAAGTAGCTCTTATCTACTAGCTAATTACTGAATGCCCTATCCCACCTTCCCTTCCTCCTCCCTTTGGTAACCACAAAAGAATGTTTTCTTCTCAGTTTAAACTATTTCTCAAGTTCTTATAATAGTGGTCTTATACAATATTTGTCCTTTGCAACTGACTAACTTCACCCAGCATACTGCCTTCCAGGTTCCGCCTTTCATAGTTTAAAAAAAAATAATATTGTGTTTTCAGTAAAGATTTACATAGCCGTTGAGGTTCCCATTCAGTAATTTCTACACAGATTGTTCAGTGACATTGGTTACATTCTTCACAATGTGTGAACATTCTCATTATTTCCATTCTGGATTTTCTGTTTCCATTAATCTAGTTTCCTTGCCCCCTTACATTCTCATCTTTGTTTTAAAGTAATTGTTGATCGTTTGGTCTCATGTAGGTTTTTTTAAAGGAGCACAGTTCTTACAGGTGATACTCATTGTTTTGTGAACCAATCTGTTATTTAGCTACCAGGTGACTTCAGGGGTTAGTTTCAGTTCAAGGATTAGAGTATCTCAGGACAGTAGTCTTGGGGAGTTCTCTAGTCTTTACTGGTCCAGTAAGTCTGTTTTTTTGTTTGTTTGTTTGTTTGTTAAGAATTTGAGGTTCTGTTCACCATTTTCTCCCATTCTATCAGGGTCCACCTATTGTGGCCCTGATCAGAACAGTTGGTAGTGGTAGCTGTCTAGTTCTGGTCTGGGGGTAGATGAAGCCATGGTTTGTGTAGACTGTTAGTCCTATGGACTAGTTTCTTCTCTGCCTCTTTGGTTTTCTTCTTTCTCTTTTGCTCTGGACAAGTAGAGACCAATAGTTGCACCTTGGATGGCCACTTGCAAGCTTTTAAGACCTCAGACACTACTCACCAAACTAGGATGTAGAACATAACTTAATGAACTATAAAAAGCCAGTGCCGTCGAGTCGATTCCGACTCATAGCGACCCTATAGGACAGAGTGGAACTGCCCCATATAGTTTCCAAGGAGCGCCTGGCGGATTTGAACTGCCGACCCTTTGGTTAGCAGCTGTAGCACTTAACCACTATGTCACCAGGATTTCCTTTATGAACTATATTATATGCCAATTGACCAAGATGTCCCA
Source organism: Elephas maximus indicus (assembly GCF_024166365.1). Classification (NCBI taxonomy): domain Eukaryota; kingdom Metazoa; phylum Chordata; class Mammalia; order Proboscidea; family Elephantidae; genus Elephas; species Elephas maximus. The sequence continues at coordinate 9,029,213 of NC_064835.1, read as the reverse complement.
TGGGACTATGGTCCTGATCCTTCAAACCCAGAAAACCAGTCCCATGAGGTGTTTGGTTATGTCTAAGAAGTATCCGTAATTGTGCCCCCTCTGTGCTTTATTTTATATGTGAATATGTGCGCATATACTCATATCCAAAAGAAACCTGTTGCTGTCGCGTCAATTCCGACTCAGTGAATATGAACTGCCCCATAGGGTTTCAAAGGAGCAGCTGGTGGATTTGAACTGCTGGCCTTTTGGTTAGTAGCCACAGCTCTTAACTACTGTGCCACCAGGGCTCCTATAGTAACATACATGCATATATATACACATGTGGACACACCTATATATATAGACACATGTACCTACATGTGTACATATATTCCTGCACATACATTTTTTGGCTGTTGTTGCTGGAATTGCTTCTTAAATAGCTTTCATACAGTCCTTGTTTTAGACCCTCTTACTCCACTTCTTTGTTGTTACTAGTTGCCAGCAGGTTGATTCCAAGTCATGGTGACCCTGTGTGTGCACAGTAGAACTGCTTCACGGGGTTTCCGAGGCTGCGACCTTTTGGAAGCAGGCCTTACTTCCGAGGAGCCTCTGGATGGGTTTCAACCACCAGTCTTGGTTAGTCCAGTGCTTAACCATATGCACCACCCAGGGGCTCCACTCCACTTCTAGAGCCACCTGATTCCACCCTTTCTTACGACTTCTGAAGATCCTGCAGTGTAAACTGAGTTGGTTATTGTCTGGCAGACATAGCCTTTTCCTAGCAGGAGCTATATAAAATTTACATGCTGTGGTCTCTTTCCCTTTTAGATCATTGAAGGTACCGTGAAGGCCCACTTTATCTTGGATGATCCAGCAGGAAACAGCTACTTGCAGGTACGTTAAGCCTTTCCTGATGTTTCATGGGTTTATATTTTTTGATCTTCCTTGAATGTGTATCATTTCCCCAGAAACTGAAAGACTTGATTCTAAATGGACTGCACTTTATCAGGGAACCTCTTAGCAGAAATTGGAACATAGGGAGAAAAGGGGAAGGTGGGCGGGACTGTAAGTGTATGTAATGAGGAAAAAAAAGATACTCCTAGACTCCTTTTTTTCTATGGCTTAGCTCTTGTCCCTAGCTTTAAGCCCACCTCTGGGGTTTTCATTCTGGAAATGTGATTGCAGAGTGAGGAGAAATGGTGTCTTAAACTAGAGGCCAGATAGGAAAACTGAGAGCCTCTAAGCTGACTGGGAAGAATCTTGGTGATTAATAATAACTTAAGTATTTATTGAGCAGTTACTGTGGGTCAGAGCTGTGATGAAGACCACTGCCACACTCTTCAGAAGAGGGTGCAGTTAGAAAGTTTTTAGGCCGACTGTTCCCTGACTCACCCTAGGACTGGGCTATCATACTACCAGCCCCTGTGGACTTTGTTGCTGCCCACTACGTCAGTCCAGCGTGAGGAATTGGAAAAGAATTAAAACCTCATTAAGTCTTGGGCAAGTGGGAGTTGGGAGCTGCCAGGGTTGGGGGCGGCAGGATGAAACAAGCGCTGATTGTCTGTCCTTGGTCCTGCAGAACGTGTACGCACCTGAAGATGACCCTGAGATGAAGGTGGAGTGTTACAAGCGCACATTTGACCAAAACGAAGACTTAGGGCTCAATGACATGAAGACGGAGGGCTATGAGACAGGCCTGGCCGCACAGCGGTAGCAGCGAGAGGTTCATGGGCCAGCCTCCAGCACTGCTCACACTGCAGGGTTATTTATTGCTATTGTAATAAGGCTGAGGAGAGTCCTCCCCACCAGGCCTTGCCCATGGTGGGTGGACCTAGGCACATTTTCTAAACAGCTTATGGTGGAAGTGCAAGGCTGTGGTGTTACTTGACCTCATTTTGGATGTTTTGAATAAGTCTGTGAAGAAACCTGGAGGTGAACTGTGGGTATGTCATTACCATGATTCCTGTTTAGTCTTTACCCTCCCTCTGTATGTATAATGCTTCCTGCTCTAGGCTACCACTGTGAAGTTTGACCCAAGGAAATGGAGAAGGTGGAATACAGCCACAGCTGGAGTTGGGGAGTTGGTGTTGGGTAAATACAATACTGACTTTCAACAGGAGAAGTACCTTCTCAGGGGAGGGAGGCCAGCATAGGTGAAGTTAGTAAAGTGATGGCTTTCAGACAGCGCTGGCCTAGGTATTCACTCTGTCCTTGTTTGATACTATGCTGTTAGAATTCAGACTCCTGAATAAAACTTTCTCTAATGTGGCCATTGTAATTTGGGATTGGAGCTGAAATTTCATTCATTCCTTCAAGAGATGTTTGAATGCCTGTGATGTGCCAGGCACACCAAACCTCTGCCTTCATGGAGCTTCAATTGACAATGAATTCAGTTGACAGTGGGAGAAACTGACAGTGGACAAATAAGTAAAACGGTATGCAGATGGCGTTTAGTGTTGTGGAGGACTGTAAAGCTGGGAACGGCTGTGGGTGCTGCCAGGAAAAGTGTTGTGTATGTGTGATTTCAGATAGTTTTCAATTAGAGAAAATCTCAACAAGAAAGTGATAATTTGACATTTGGCCAAAGCGGAGGAGGCAAAGGAGTAGGCCATGTGGATAGCTGGGGAAAGAGATTTCCAGGCATAGGAGATTGCAAAGGTATGAGGTTGGAGCATGCTGGAGCCAGTGGGGATATCTGAGATCATCTGGTCCTACTCTCTCAGTTACAAATGGGGAAACTCAGGTTCGGCCAGGGAGGGAGAGGGCTGTCTATAGCTGTGTTGGAAGTTAACAGCCCAGTGAGCACTCTAGCCCAGGGCTCTAGACTCCCTGGCTACTGTTCGGCCAGTGTTCTCTGACTGTAGCTTCCAGGTTCCTATTAACTCCAGGCAGTCTCACAAATGGTGATGCCCTTGGTGCTGGCTGCAGGGTAATTTGTTCATTAAAGACCTATTAGTTGATTGAGATGCTACCTCAAACCTTAAGGTTTGTGCTACAAAGACTTGCCTAGTTATGGATGGCTTGGCAATCACAACCAGTCTCACTGCTCTATTAAACTATTCCCAAAGCTTACAAGTGGTTTTCCACTTGGAAAATATTCTCACCCTTTATTCTCCACATCTGACAGTGGACCCTCTCTTCTCTCAACCTTTCCCTTGGTTCCTGTGATAGTAATGTGCCTCTGGTTTCCTTTTCACTTCGATCATGCCTTATCTGGAATCTCTGCCTCCTCCCTCTTCCTGAAATGTATTTGTTTCTAAAGGTTCTGTTTTCAGAAACCTGCCTGTATTGGATTCTTTGGCATTTATTACTTCCATGTAGGACTGACCCCCATGCCTGAATACAAGGTTTTTTTTTTTTTTTTTTTTTTTATGAATTTGGAGACTAAGGTTAGCGAATGACTCGCTCTTGCAACTATAAACTATAATACCTTGATGAGATTTCTCACGTGCAAGTATTCTACTTTAAGAGACTGCCTGTAGATGTGTTTTCAGCTGACCAGGGAACCTGACTTTACCAGACACCGTTTGGGTCTATCATCTGGTGAATGCCCTGTGGCGCGGGTGGATGTGCTCTGTGAAGACGAGCCCCAGTGTCAGCTTCATCTTCCACTGTGAAGGGAAAACAAATGGCATTCTGGTTTGTCAGTCTTCTGAGTTTGGTTGGCATGAGGCAGTCCCCCAGTTACTGGGAAATGATATCCTGCAAGACATGACCAGGTTCCAGACTGGGATAACCCAGCTAAGGTACTCCTTGCTCTTTGATAGGACAAAGGCCTGGCATCTTTCATTTTCACACTTTTAAAGTGTCCCTGAACTCTTTCAGTCACGTTTCATACAGCCTGCCCGAGATGGAAGCCTACATCTGCTTAACTTTGTCTTGCCCCACATTCCCTAGCATATGGCATACAGATGATCTGTCATAATCCTTGGCTGATGTTTGTGAATCCTTCATCCTGGATCCAGCCCTTTGGGCACATGGAGGTAACAAGGGCTCTGCTCTAAGGCCAGGGGAGGTGAGAGAGTCAAGCTGCCGGCCTAAGAACGTGGAGATTTAATTTCACAACCATGAGAGTAAAACTTACATGGGAAGTTTTGTGATTATATTAAAAAAAAGAAGAGTTTATTTTGAGGGCATTCTATCTACTTTACCATATTTCATACATGTTAAATACAGCTATATTTTATATTTGGTCATCAGACCTGTGAACATACAGGTAGGTCCTGAATGTGTACCTGTGTCGTCGTAATGGAGTAAGTGGTGGAGATGTGGTGAGTGCTGGGAATTAGTATGAAGGGCAATGACCTCGCTAACTGAAAGCTTCACTGGTGGGGTGAGGAAGACTTCTGTTGTTACGACACTGTCAGTATGTTTCTGTCTTCATACACCCGTGGTATGTCAGCTGCCTATTGCACATTGCAGGGAATACCATGTCTGCTTATATTTAGGGCAGTGGTGTTTAAGACTGCTTGACTTCATTCTTTGTTGTTATAGTAAAATACACAACAAAATATACCATTTTAACCATTTTTAAGTGTACAATTCAGTGGCATTAAGAACATTCACTGTTTCCAGAACCTTTTCATCACCCCAAATGGAAATGTTATACTCATTAAACGGTAACTCCTGATTCCTCCCTCCCCCAGTACCTGGCAACCACAGTTCCTGACTCTATGAATTTATTGGCTGCTTCTTATTTTTTAAAAAATCTGCACACTTCTCCCCACCCTTTACAGAAAAATGGCAGCATTTTTAACCATAAAAGAACGAGGCAGTGCTACTTAGTCTGCATATTTACTTTAGAGTTTAGAAAGTCCACTAGTATGGGCACCTCTGCTGCTTTGGTTTCCTGGTCTGTAAAATGGGGATAAAAATAATGGTACCTTTTTTTGTAGGGGCTTTTGGGAATTAGCTGAGTTAATAATTGTGAAGTGCCTTTTATTTGTATTTTCTCTCATCAATCCTTAAAAAATTCTGAAGTGTCTCCATTTTTGCTTTAAGTCCTTTTTGGGAAATAGCTATAAATAAACAAAATTATCCCCACTTTACAGGTGAGGAAACAGCTTCAGAGAGCTTAGATAACTTCCAAAATGAAGTATAGTTAAGAGGCAGGCTTCAAATCCAGGCCAATCTGACTGTGCAACTTGAGCTCTCAATATTTTGAGCTCATGTCCATAAAAATAATAATAATAATAATAATTATTATTGCCTTATTCAATGCAACTGTAGAGAGAGGGCAAAGCTCAGACCATGCCACCAGACATGCATTTTCTTGGTCCTGCCTAATTGCCCTGTGAAGCAGACAGGGTTGGGATCCATTGAGGTTGGGTCTTGTCAAGCCAAGGTTGAGGATTGGGTAGAATGGGTAGGGACAGAACTGAAGAAGCCAGAAATGGTCAGGAGATGGGTTGGCAGGGCCCAGAAGGGCATACTGGTAATATCGACTAGATTGGAAATGTGAGCCTTTCCAAATGCCTGTTGTCATCAAGGTGGAGGCAGTTTGAGACTAACAAATTGGACTTTAAGCCAAGGCAGCATTGCATATGGGGGACCTGTAGAAACCTCTAGCTAGTGATGCCCTAGTTTCTCAATGTCTCCTCATAACCCCTCAGGGACCCAGCCTGCTTTCTTTTCTGGGCTGGTGTGGCAGCCACTCAGATTATAGCCCAGTGCTTAGAAGTTCATTCTTCAGAGCAGTGGTCTTCAAGAAATACGAGAATGCTCTTTAGATGCAAGGATGGCACAACTTTGGCTTGCTTGCTTTGGACATATCATCAGGAAAGATCAATCACTACAAAAGGACATCATGTTTGGTAAATAAGGGAAACCTTAATGAGATGGATTGACGATAGTTGAAACAATGGACTCAAGTCAATGTTCACGAAGATGGCGCAGGACTGGGCAATGTTTTGTCTGTTATACCTAAGGTCACCACGAGTCAGAGTTGACTCGGCAACTAACAACAACATAAACGAGTTTTTGAGCATGTATCGCAGTGTATGTGTATTTAGTTATAAAGTATGACAATGCCTACTTGACTAAAACCGACAAAATTTACCTTATAAAAAGAAAATATCCAGTCTAATATTTTATTTCAAAAAGTTTGGATCACGTTTTTTACTGCACTTCCCTAACCTCTGCTCCCAAGAGTCCTGTGGCTTGAGCTTGAATCCTGTCTTTGCCACCTTTTTGCTGTGTGATAACGGGCAACTTCCCTTATCTTCTCCAAGCTTCCATCTCCTCATCTGTAAAATAAGGATGATAAACCGAGAATAGTTGTGAGGGTTTAAATGAGATAATTCAAGTACTCTTGTCTTCTCCCCCCAAGACTTGAGTATTAGAATTTGATCTCACAGGCTTTACTCTTTGGCTGTGCTGAAAGCAGGTCCAGGTCTTTTTTCAATGGAAAGATTTACACAATTTCCTTCAAGAGGTAGATAGGTGCAACCAATGAAACTGGATGTGCAGAAGTTACACAGATTTTAGAAACCTCCGTATTTTTCACAGGAATTATACTGGGTCTAGGAGTTCCTGGGTGGCACAAACAGTTCAATGCTAGGCTGCTTGTGGAAAGATTGGCAGTTTGGACCCACCCAGAGGCATCTCGGAAGACAGCCCTGGCAATCTGGCTGCTTTCAGCTTTGAAAACCCTATGGAGCAGTTCTACTCTGCTACACGTGGGGTCACCATGAGTTGGAAGCGGCCTGACTAACAACATACTGGGTCTGAAGTTCTTGATCTCCCCTCTTGAATGTACCTGGAAGCTTGTTAAACTTCTCCCCACCTAAAGATACTTACACTGCTAATAAAAATAACTATCGGTAACTGCGCCAGACACTGTTCTAAGCACGTTACACAGTAACGTCATCTCAGATCTCGCAATCATCCTGATTAAGTACTATTATTGTCCCCATTTTGTTAAATAACTTGCCCAGGTTTTACAACTAGGAAGTTACGGAGCCAGGATTCAAACTTAAATACCCTGTAACTCCACAGCCTATGCTAACCACTACGTATATGGTGCTTTGAAGCTGCTGGAGGCAGATATCTCGTTGGGTCGTGATTGTAGCCTCAAGGCTAGAACGGCGCTTACTGCAAAGTTTGGTGAATGAACGGATGGACACACAATAAGGTAACGTCCTCACAAGTACGCACAACGGGCCCTAGACGTGCCTGCACTTCCGGTTGGTCCACGAACGCGTCACCCGGGAGGTCTCCCCGCCGGTGCTCCGACGCTCCGCCAGTTCCGGGTCTGGCCACGCCCCTCCCGTCACTGCCGTCCGTTCCGCGTTCCCTAAGTTTGACCCCAGGGGCGAGCCGTCTCCCCGCCCGCGCCGCTGCCATGGCGGCAGCTCCGCCGCTCTCCAAGGCCGAGTATCTGAAGCGGTACTTGTCTGGGGCAGATGCCGGCGTCGACGGGGGCCCCGAGTCCGGTCGCAAGCGTCGCAAAAAGCGGGCGAAGCCCGGAGGGGCCGGCGGCAAGGGGTGAGTGGGTACCGCGGGGGCGGGCCTGTGGCGGCCCTCAGCCTTGGTCTCTGCGCCGCCGGCCGGGGCTCTGCCTGCTCTCCTCGCCGGCCTGGGTCCTCCGCTCCGCCCGCTCGTCCGCCCGCTGCCTAAGCTCAGGGCGCGCGACTCGGGGCGCCGGGGCCTGGGCCCGCTGTGGCTGCCCGCCTTTACCCTTCGCGCTGCTGAGCAGCGTCTTCGGTTGTTTAAACTGGGCTGTGACTTCCATGACTCTTTTCCCGCTTTGGTAGCCTTCCGACCCCTCCGGAGTTAATGAATATCGTGCTCTGAGAATGGGGGTGGAGCTAATTCAGTGCCTTGGTGCTCGGATTTAGGGTCCTGAACTTGCCCGTGGGGTTCTCAAAAGTCCCAAAGGCTTCGTGATCCTGAGTCGGAGAGCCCTGGTCACTACTGCTGCTAATGCCCCCAACAGCGACTGGCACGTACACACTTCTTGCCGTATGTCAGGCACCGTTCTAGGTACTTTACACATACATGAACTTAAGCTTCACAACACTACCACGGAGTCGTTATTGTTATTATCACAGTTTTACAAACAAGGAAACTTTTGTAGCCCAGCGGTGTCAAAGGGTTCCAAGGAACTAATCTATTGCCTTTCCTGGTTTGATTCTGTTTTTTTTTGCTTTCTGTGTTTTTGGGTCCCTTTCTCTCGGGTGGATTCTTTGGAGGCAGTGCGATGTAGTGAAATAGCTTAGCTTTGGGGCAACATTGTTCAGAGTTTGAATTTTACCTCTGCCACTTTATAGGCTGTGTGGCCTTGGGCAAGATATTTAATCTCTCTGAATCTCAGTTTTCCCATCTTGAAAATGAGAATAATAGTAAATAATACTGCTTGTATTAAATGGTTTTTGTGATTTAAAAAAATCAGCTGCCACGGAGTTGATTCCTATTCATTGCAAGCCCATGTGTCATAGTAGGACTGTGCTCTCTAAGGTTTTCAGTGGCTGATTTTTCAGAAGCAGATCACCAGGCCTTTCTTCCAAGGCACATCTGGGTAGACTCTGGCCACTCAGACTTCCAGCCTTTTGTTAACAGCTGAGCACATTAACTGTTAGTACCTCCCAGGTACTATGTTGTTGTGATTAGAGATGATTTATAAAATATCCCTGACTTTTCAAATAATAGCTATTCATGTGATGGCAGTTAATGTTATTTCCTGTCATCTATAGTTCATCCCTGTAACACACACTTATTGAATACGTCACATGCCAGTTACTGCAGGGTGTCGACAAGGCCTCTATGAACAAGAAAGACGTAGTGCCTGTTCTGATGGAGCTTACAGTTTATTGGAGATACAGGCCTTAAACAACTGTTTACACAATAAATTGATTCCTTTGTGGTAAATGCAGTGAAAGTATTCTGAGTGTGTGTAACGGGGGTTCTTAGACTTAGGGGAGAGGACCAATCAAGGAGGGTATGCCTAAGGGAGTTAAATTTATGTTGGGACCTGAAGAATGAGTAAGAGGTTTCTGGTAAAGAATGAGGAGAAGAGCAGGTCAGGCAGAGGGAACTGGTATGTGAAAGTTGATGTGGTAAGAAATTTGCCTCGTTTCAGGTGCTCGTGAGGTAGTGAACTGAGAGGGCAGCAGTATAAGATGACGTTGACCACCTAGGCAAAGGCCGGATCACGCAGGAATGTGTAGGATTTTGAACTTTATTCCTAAAACCAGATGGATAAGTGCTCTTAGGCTGTTATCCAAGAATGATTTTTCTTCTTTTATCTTTTGTTTTTCACATTTAGAATGCGGATTGTGGATGATGATGTGAGTTGGACAGCTATCTCCACCACTAAACCAGAGAAGGAGGAAGAGGAAGATGATGGAGATTTGCCTGTGGTATATATCTTTTGGGGCTGTCGGAACTTGGAAATGATGTAAACCTCCCAGTCTGTACTCCCAGTGCAGGACAGATTTGTATGAGGGAAATTTGAGGGCAGAGAAGAGATGCCATTTTCCAAAGAGCTGTTTAAAATAGTCTTCTTTGACATATGCCTCTACACTGACTTCTCTGTTTATCCAGGGACCCATTAGCCTAGAAATGGGAACCAGTCACAGAGCAAGGCAGGACTTCCTCAGCATCAGTGATAGAACAATAACTAGAATTAGCAACAGTTCAGTTTGTGGGAATCCAGCTTCTGAACAATGTTCGAGTTCAGTTATAGAGAACTTTTTATTTGCACCCATGAGTCAGAAACGACTTGACAGCAACTAACAATAGCAGCAACATTCATTGATTTAACTAAGCTTTAAAATTGTATAAACTTGCCTAAGTACTGGAGATATGTAGATTAATGGAATATAGTATCTGTACTTTAGAGAGCATACCCTAGAAGGGGAGACTGATTTTTTTTTTATTGTGGTGAAAATACGTACAAAAAACATTGGCCAGTTCAACAGTTTATACAGGCATAATTCAGTGACGTTGACTCTTTTTGTTATACAACCCTCATCACTATCTTTTTCCGAATTATTTTACCACCATAAAGATAAGCTTAGTGCCCTTAAGCAAAAATTCCCCCTTTTCCTCTCCCTTCCACCTTTGGTAACCACTAATTTTGGTTTCTATATATATGCTTATTTCATGTTAGTGAGATCATACAGTATTTGTCCTTTTGTTGCTGACTTATTTTGCTCAGCCTAATGTTTTCAAGGTTTATCCATTATTGTGATGTGTATTAGGACTTTATTTCTTTTTATGGCTGAGTAATATTCCATTGTATGTGTGTACCACATCTTGTTTATCCATTCCTCTGTTGGTGGACAGTCCGATTGTTTTCACTTTTTGGCTCTTGTGAAAAGTGCTGCAGTGCACATTGGTGTACAGGTTTCTGTTTGTGTTCTGTTTTCTTTTGGGTATATACATGGGATTGAGATTACTGGGTCATATGGTAGTTCTATGTTAAACCTTTTGAGGAACCATCAAACTGTTTTGCACAGTGGCTGTACCATTTTATATTCCCCCCCCAGCAATGGATGTGGGTTCCAGTTTGAGAGACTGAATTTTAAATAATTTCAACGTGTGGTGAATGTAGGAGATAAATTTCACATACCCACCAAGTGGCACACTTAGTGTTAGTTGGAAGAGTTCGTGAAATCAGTAAATATGTGAACTGAGTTTTGAAGGATGAATAGATCCAGATGGACAAAAACCTGGACAAATAAGCTCGCATTGGCTAAATTCACAGAAATCTATGTGAACAGGAGGAACAGGGTGAACAGGAGAGCTGTCGATAGGCTGTATATTGTACTGAGGTTGTCAGGATAGATTCCAGATGTGTGTACTTCACGTTAATCCCTAGCAAAATTCTACAACAGATTATTTAGACGATGATTTTTAAGTAATTTGAAAGAAAACAGTGATCATACGGAGCTGATTTAGTTTCAGCCAGAACAAATCACTTGAAGCTAATCTAATAACATTTCTTAAGTTTTTGTAAAAGCAATATGTGTTTATGGTAGAATATTTGGAAATCATAAGTTTAAGGTTTTAAAAGAATATAATACTATGACTATCCACAGACAACATTTTAATGCATATCTTTTTAGTTTTATCTCTTCATAGATTATGCATACTTGAATTTTATTTATTTTTTCAAACATAATTGGGATCATACTGTAAATATGCTTTTGTAGTTTGCACTTGCAGTTAATATGTTGTGAATATTAAAATCTTAAAATATTCTTTGAGAATATGGTTTTTAATGATTGCATAGTAGTTCAATATGCCTATTAATTTAACATGTCCTATTTTTAATTTTATTACTGGACACGTAGCTTACTTCTAGTTTTAAAATAACAATGCTTTTATAAACATCTCATTACCTAAGTCATTGTAGGGATCTTTTTTATTGTTATGAAATGAAATTAACGGGTCAGATGATAGATATGGCCCTTTTAAACTGTGCTCCCCTACTGCATTCCACAAGGTGGCAGCAGTTCATACTCCCGCTAGTGGTGTATGAGAATGGCGTTTTCCCACCTCTTCATCAGTGCCAGGACGTCATTCACAACAACAAAAGCAACAGCAGGCCTCTGCCAGTTTGGCAGGCAAACAGTGGTATCCAGTTCCTTTCAACTGATGAAATGAATAATTTTTCGTGTGTTTCTTGGGCGTCTGTGTTTTGTCTATTTTTTAGAAAATTGGAGTTTTGATCTTTTTTTTTCCCATCGATTTATTTGGTGTTATGTTGTAGTTTTCCTATTTTATCATTTGCCTTTTTATTTTGTTTATAATAGCTTTTCACATTTGAAAGTTTTAATTTTTATATAGTCGTATCTATTAATATTACTTTATAATACTGTCTTGCTTTTATGGTTGCCCAAAAACCTAAACAAGAGAGGTTTTGCCCTGTTGCCCTCTACAGTCAGTAAAACATATCCTCATTATTGAAGTCATTTTTGTTACAGCAAGACCACCACCACAAAATAATAATGACAACCACAACAGCAGCCACAGCCCAAGAGTCGCTAATAGGCACAACTTACTGAGCATTTACCAGGCACCAAGCACTGTGCTTACATGAATTATCTCATTGGGTCCTCACAGCAATCCTTTGAATCCCATTTTTACAAATGAAGAAATTGAGGCTCAGAGAGAGTGAAATAACTTGCAAAGGCTACACAGTTAATATGTGGCAGAGCTGGGAATGTAGATCTCAGTAGGTCTTGCTTGAAAGCCTGTGCTTTCGATGCACAGTAAGAAATCTCAAAACTAGGTTATGTGAGGAATGGTAGTAGGATCTTGGGAGAGAAGAGAAGTAGAGGGTAATTATCTGGGTTTGAAATCCAGTTCTGCCACTTACTAGCTTGTGACAGTGAGAAAGTTAATTAACTTCTCTTAGTTATAGTTTATTCTTCAGTAGCATGGAGCCTTTCTTTGCAGGGCTGTTGCGAGGATTGAGTGAGATAATATTAAGTAAAGCATAAAACGTGGTGCTTTCCATGTAGTTGCTACCCCGTAACTAGAAGTTATTACAACAGCCATCCTTGAAAGTCTGTCATGTGAAAGGGTTTCATTTGCATCAGAGGTGAGAACTAGGATCAATGGAAAGAAGTTAAAGGAAGGTAGATATTGGTCTAATAAAACTAAGAACTTTCTAGCACGGTCCAAAAATGCAATAAATTGCTTTATAAAATGAGATCACTGTCAGTGAGACTCTTCAGGAAAGGATTACGTAAGTGATCATTTATCAGGGATACCATGGAGAAATTTCCAGATTCGTTTGAGAGTTTGGATGATGTGGAATGTGGTTTCATATCTTAAAGATTCTGTGATTCTACATCTCAGTGATTTCTTTTGGTTTGATTCAAGAAAACCCCTATCATTGTTACTGCCTACAGCAAGAAAGATTTCATAAGGAGCCCAAAGTCCTTGATTAGTGATAGGTGTGACAGGCATCCAGCCCATGCTTTCACTCCGAATGTAAAAGGAGGCATCAGGGAGATATAGCTTTTAGCTTGCAAGTAGCAGTTGCGTACCTGGCAGGTTATTTGAAAAGGTTTGTAATGAAAGAAATTAGCCTTTAGAAGGAAATTAATCAGTCAGAGAAAGCTCTATAAGTAAGCCAGTCCAGTAACAATCAGATGTTTATGGAGCAAACATCACTGAGGACCAATCATTACATGTTTCTTCAGGAGCGTTTGAGTATATGTGCCCCGGGTATATTAGGGACGGGAGTGGTCATAGCTTTGGGTTCTTGAGACAGTAGTGCACCTTGGCTGGATCCTGTGCATTTTCTTGACATAATGTCCTCACTCCCACAGGTGGCTGAGTTTGTGGATGAGCGGCCGGAAGAGGTAAAGCAGATGGAAGCCTTTCGTTCCAGTGCCAAATGGAAGCTTCTGGGAGGTGAGTTACAACAGTAGGGTAAATCTAAATTCCCTAGCTATGGGGGGGAGACCTTTTTTCTTTTTTACACTTCTCTCTTAGGGAAATACACAGTTTTAGTGTATCATTGTCTGAAAAATATGGGAAAAAGAATTTAAGACTTCCTTAGGGGTAGTAAGACGTGGGAACTGAGAGACCTCTTTCTCTTATATTTTGGTATTAGAGTTGCTGAGGCCAGGAAGGGACTCGTTTGGGGGCCTTTCAGCACCGGATCCTCTCTGGCCCCAAATAGGAGAGCACTTGGTATCTAGGCAGGACTTTGGGAGGAGTTTGCACGAATCAGAGGAACAGAGCTGGTAGACTTCGGCAACCTCTCTCCTCTCCTAGAATGAAGACACTTGTGTATGGGTCAAGGAGTAATGTTCTTGATCCTTTTTATTTATAGAAATTAATCTTTTTCTCTTCTCGCCTTAAATGTTGGATTTTACAGCGTGCCACCTCCACCTACCCACTCTCCACCGTGTCCTTAGGCTAATAATTTAAGCCCCCCTCCTTTTTTTTTTTTGAATCATTAAGAATTGGATAAAAGGCATTTATTTGCCACATCTGTCTCCTCTACTGGGTTGTAATTTTGAAGGCATGGACCTAGTCTTATTTGCCTTGGCATTTCCTCTGTCCAGCACAAAGTGGTGCCTTTAATAAATACTTGCTGAATGATTGAATTGCTAATAGGCATTTGATTTTTTGCAGCCCATTCCTCTTTTGTAAATCGTCACTTGAGGCTTTTCCAAGAACTTAGTAGGTAGATCTACCTACTATGGGATCTGAACTAGAAAATACTTAGTCCCAGGACATCCTTCAGGCTCTGTGTGGCCAGTGGAAGCTTAGTGGTTTTTTATAGCCTGTATTTATTCCTTGAAGGTCCCTGAGGGGTGCACAGTTTGTGCTCCACTACTAACCTAAAGGCTGCCAGTTTGAACCCACCCAGAGGCACCATGGAAGAAATGCCTGGTTATCTACTTCCGTAAAAAGATGACAGCCAAGAAAACCCTATGGAGCTCAGTTCTACTCTGTCACACATGGGGTCACCGTGAGTTGGAATAGACTTGATGGCAAGGAATTTGGTATTTTGCTTTATTTATTTGTTTATATACAAGGATCTCACTTCTTGATAGTTGATTAGCTCCGTTTTACTCTTGATGCTTACTCACATGTGGAGGGTAAAAGAATTATCTCCTAAACAGAATTTCTCTTTCTGTATAGTACTCTGTGCCTTTCAGTTAATTATTATACAATTCAGATCAGAAAAAAATGCATAACAAAAGGGACAGTTAGTTATACATTAGTGATCACCATTGCTTCAGTTAATTTTCAGTAAATTATTATTTAACTTTATGAATGAAAACTTCATTATCAGAATATTTTACTCTGAATCTGTTATGTTTTTCCTTATTCTGTAGCTGTAGTTACAGTTTTTCCATAATCCTATTCCAGAAGGAATGTTACGGTCTCTATAGCTATAGGTCTAGGAAGCGATACGCACATACACACACATGCGCTCATTTATATATAGACATGCACTTTTACATACGTACACTGCATGCACACACGTATATAATCCTTTTTTCTCTGCCTCACTCTCACTGCCCTATCCCCAACTGTGACTGGAAGTACTCCACTGATCTCTGACTCTTACTTCCTTTTTTATAAATATCATGGAATTTATCAACCTGATGGATTAGGCTTATTGTCGGTTCTCCCACAGATGTCAGTATTTTTCTCTGTAGAGTGGATTCCAAAGAGAGAGGGCTATTTTCCAAAGTAAAGGAGTTGACTTGGTTTATTCAGCCATTTAACATTTATTCTTTGGATCCTACCCAACTTTTTTTTTAATTTGGGGCATAGAGTTCAACGGCAAGAATTGGAGGAGAGGAATAACTAGATTTTGGAAATGTCCCAGGCCACTATAAACATTTCTTTCTATTATGCCTTTAAAAATTGAAAGTCTCGAAGTCTTTCTTCCTTTGGACATTTTTAAGGGTTGCACATGGACTTTGGAGTCAAACAGATCTGGTTTGGGATATTCACTCCACCACTTATTAGCAGTGTGATTTTGGCAAATTACTAAATCTTTCTGAATATCAGCATCCTCATATATAAAATGAGGATAATAATATTTGTTTCCTAGACTTGCTGTGAAGTTTAAATGAGATAATTTCTATAAAGCATTGGGTTGTAGTAGGTGATGAATAAATCATTGATCTTTTTTTTTTCCTTCTGTTGATTTTTCCCCTCTAAGAAAGGAGTACAATGACATGGGTTAAATAGTTAACAACCTTTCGCTTTGATGCGGCACAGGTTTGTTCAGTTTGCCTTTTGAGGGAAGAGTAAGTGTAAACTGTAAATTATCCAGGCTAAGTATCAATAGGAGCCTGTGATCTGAAACTCTCTGAATAAATAAGGTTTTAGAAAGAGCATTGGATTGGGAGTTTGAAGACTTGGGTTCTAGCCTGTCGCTTCATTTTAGTAGCTGTGTGACCTTAGGTAAAAAATCACTCGGCTCCTCAGAGACTCTTATTTTCCTGTCTGTAAAACAGATACCTACCCTGCTTACCTTAGAGGGTATAATATGATAAATGTATTTAAAATGCTGTGCAAACTTATGCCCTGGTAGGCAAATTAAAGGGATTATTAAGATAGTTATAAGTGCTGGTCTGCTGCCCCTAAGCAAAAGCTCTATGCAGATGTTTTGAGCTTTCTGAGTAGGTTGGAGATGTATGTTGTTTTGAACCTTTGGGTGCCAAGGGTATGCAGAGAATTTGTGGGAATCTGACTCTTTGCTGTTTGTGTTTAGGCCACAGTGAAGACCTAGCCTCACGTAGGCATTTCCATCATGATACCCCGGATTCATCCCCGCCCAGGAGGGTCCATCACGACTCTCCAGATCCATCTCCCCCAAGGAGGGTCCGTCACGACTCCCCAGATCCATCTCCCCCCAGGAGGGTCCGTCACGACTCCCCAGATCCACCTCCTCCCAGGAGAGTCCGTCACGACTCCCCAGATCCACCTCCTCCCAGGAGGGTCCGTCACGACTCCCCAGACCCATCTCCCCCCAGGAGGGTCCGTCATGACTCCTCAGACACTTCACCATCCAGGAGGGCCTGTCATGATCCCTGGGATCCTTCTCTATCCAGGAAACCTCATTGTAATTCTTCAGATGTATCTCCTAGGAAAGCTCGTCATGACTCACCAGATCCATCTCCTCCTAGGAGGGCCCGTCACAATTCCTCAGATATATCTCCTCCCAGAAGGGCTCGTCATGATTCCCCCAATTTATCTGGCAGTGCCCCTCATTCACTGCCCAGAACCAAAAGCAGTAAAGCCCCAGAAAGAACCTCTAGCAAGTCTTCTCCACACTGGAAGGGGCCAGGACCCTCTCGTTCGTCATTCACAAAGAACAGCAAACATGAGTATGCCTCGGACCTCTCTCCGCCACGAAAAAAGCAAGCAAAATCCCACCTTAGGGATAAGCAGTATGATTCTAAAGGTGAGTAAGACTTACTCCCAAAGAGCTATTGTTTTGGAACTTCTACCTGCTTTATTAGTATTTATCATCTCTGGAGATGAGAATGGAGTTTCTTTGAAGAAGTTTTGAAAATTGTAGGGAAAGGGTGAGAGGTTGGGCTTGGGAATAAAAGTTATACCATAATTAAAAAATTACAGTGGCAAGGAGGAAAGTTTTTATATATCCTTTTGTTTATTCTCCCCACCCCGTAAAAAAATGCTCCATGCTTGTTGGAGAAATTTTGGAATGTATAAAGAAGCAGAAAACAGTCATTCACAGGCAGTCACTGTTAATGGTGTGGCCAGTGTCCTTTCGGTCTTTTTTTTCTATTCATTTTGTACATGAGTCCTGAGTATGGAGTAAATACGTAGTATATGTGTAATCTTGCCTGGTTTTTTCATTTAACTTTATCTTTTTCCCATATCATCAAAAAATCTCTGTTAATGTAATTTTAAATCATAGATGTTCCATTACATACATTTACTTAACCATTTCCCTAATGTTGCATAAAAAATGTTGCATATTTTATATTATTTCTAAGTTTTTACTTTTATAACGCTATAATGAACATCCCCGTACACAAACCGTTGTCCCCATTTTGGATTATTTCCTTATCTGCTTCTAGATAGATTTCTTGGAAATTTAAGTACTTCTAGATAGGTTTCCTAGACAACTAAGTAGAAGTTGATTTGCCGAATCAGAGTTTTTAAGCATGAACGCTTTCAATATTGTCGATGTGCATTGCCAGATTGCTTCTTGGGAGGTAATTTGTGGTGTTTATATATAGAAGTTTATTTTTGCCATCTTTTGTCCCTAGGTACTATTTTAACTTTTAAATTAAAATGTATTATTATCCTTTAGTCTGCAGCGATCAGAATGTATTATAGGCATTTCTAATTTTTACCATACCATTGAGAGCTGAGTAAGTTATTTTGCCCATTTTATGGGTGGGTAAATATGACGTGGATGAGTATGTTGAGATCTCAACTACTACTCACTGTCAGTAGTCACTTGGTTTTTAAAAGTTGTGTCTGGCTTTACTCTTCTCCCACACACTTGTGTTTAGGTTAGCGATAGTTTTTCACAGGAAGACTAAGTGGATATTGAACACTAGCTTGGTAAGTTCTTTTTTTTTTTTTTTTTCTTTAGCTTCCACCAAAGGGGTTAAAGAATTTATTCTTCCATTTCTAGGCCCTTCTCCCAGCCATAGGAAATTTCATTTAAGTTCTTCACCTAGGAGACGACAGAGTCACACCTTGAACTCTCCTTCCTACCCAAGTGACAGCAGGAAAGCCTCTGATTCAGATCTTTCTCCTCCACGGCATAAACCCAAACAAAGTCCAGAGCACCAGGATTCTGGTTCAGATCTGTCACCTCTACGGAATAGACCTAGACACCAGAGCTCTGATTCTGACCTCTCTCCACCAAGAAGGAAACGGACCAAATCTACTGATTCTGATCTGTCTCCACCTCGAAGGAGTCAGCCTCCTGGAAAGAAGGTGGGGATCTTTGTAGAGTGACTATCCTTCAGCTCTGTACAAGTTCCACAGATAAAGGCCAGAGAGGCAGAGGTAGCTCTTGGTAGTGTAGTAGATCTAGTTAAGAGGACCTCCGGAGTTCTTTCCTTCTTTCTGAAGGCAAGATTGGCTATAACTCAGCCCAGGTGGACTTCCCAGATAGCGTACACAGCTTCTGCCTTTATATCCGTTTAGTTCCACAAATCTAATTTTAATAATCTAGGAAAACTTCTTTACTTATGAATAAACTGAGGCCTGTAGTTTGCAAAGTGGAATTAGGGACACAAATTTTGTGTCAAATGGTCAGAAATTCAAATCCTAATTCTGACACTTAACAATCGGTGTTATTTGGATGACATATAATATCTGTAAGCCTCAGCTGCTTCATCTGTAAAATATAAATAATAGTAGTACCCACTTCATAAGGTTATTGTGAGAATTAAATGAGTTAGTGTAAGTAGCGAAGTATAAGCAGTTAGTATTAACTATTTATTGTTACTATGAGATTATAACTGTTGAATTGGACTAGAGGTCTCTGTAGCCAGATTTTAAAGAGAGGCACTAAAAATATAAAACTGCCTTTAGGAATCTTGTCTTCTGGGAAGTCAGCATTTTGTTTTTATTTTAAATCTGTGGTAAAGGCTTAATTAACAGGAAAAAAAAAAAAAATCCCCATGAATCCTGGGTAACTGTGTTGCAGTAACTGTAGTACTACTAAAGGAATCTTATTCAGTGAGTCAGTTAAACAGAATGATACAGCCCGTGGTGTTAATGTTTCTCTCCAGGTGGACTTCTCAGATATAGTCTCCCCTGTAGCCAAGTGGGCCTGGCAGGGCAGACTAGCCTATCCTTGGCCCAGAAAGTGGGATTCTTCTGTTCTGGGGAACAGAGTGAGGTCTCTGTTTCAACTGTACCGATTTACGTATCTGCGTAGTTCCTGGAAAATTTAACATTAATCAAATTTAATATATTGCTTAAGTATATCACGGTATGCTATGCACTCCATTTGTGGGTCAATTTGCTGTCTTTATGTAAAGTGAAGATCAGTGTAAGTTTTCATTTGGTCATATCTTCTGTTATTATCCTGAAAGATATCCACAATTTAAAGATCTTAGGTTGGCTTGAATTTCTTGTTTTTAAATGGAATATTTTATCAGTGTGGGTCTGTATTGGAGGGTGTAAAGCTTGATACAGGTTTCTGATCAGGTAACGTGAGAGTGAATCTTCATGTGTGCAGTTTATGTGCTAAAAAGTCAGACGTACAGATGCTTAGCGCTGCTTATTAACATCTTGTTGGTTTTCGTTTCTGTTTATTCTTTTTTTTTTTAATTGTGGTGAAAATATACACAATAAAACATTGGCCATTTCAGCAGTGTCTACAGCTATAATTCAGGGACATTGTCTTCTCTTAAACTTGGTAGTATTATTAATTTTCCATTGAATTCTTCTTTATTTCTTCATTTCTATTTTGCAAATCCTGTGGTCAACAATGAGATTACAAAGCTACAGTTTTTGTTTTGGTTATTGGTGATTCTTAGGCAAAAATGTAACTAACCGTATATACCCATGAAGCCTACTGTCTCATTGTCTTATTAATGTTGGATGCTGCCGTCTTCATTGAATAGGCTGCACACATGTTTTCTGGGGCCAAAGCCGGGTTGGTGTTAACTGACATACAGCGAGAGCAGCAGGAGCTCAAGAAACGGGACCAAGAAACCCTGGAGTTGGAAGGTAAAGATATGAACGTGCAGAGACCAATCTAGCCTCATGTAGCTTTTTATTTATTTACTTACTTACATTACTTACGTACCTACCTACCCACCTAACCTACCTACCTAACCTAACCTACCTACCTAATATTTTAATTGCTGTCAGATTTCACCTCTGATTTGATGCATTGTTTTAACTTCTCAGTGGATCTAAGTAGCATTTTTCCGTCTTGAAAAATGTCAGTTCTCAGGACTACTGCCAATATACACCTATAGATTGGTAGGAACTACTTGTGGTCTGGTTGTAAATTTCCTTAGCTAGCATCAGAATCCTAAGTGGTTGATATCACCTATTAGTAATATTTCTGATTTTGATACTGGTATTTATCTTAAAAAGTGTGATTTTCTCTTGTAGCTGAATTCCAGTATGCTGAAACCGTGTTTCGAGATAAGTCTGGTCGTAAGAGGAACTTGAAACTGGAACGTTTAGAGCAAAGGAGAAAAGCAGAGAAGGACACAGAAAGAGATGAGTTGTATGCCCAGTGGGGAAAAGGGTAAGAGAACCACGGAGAGGGAAAGGAACATGACAGTGACTGCAGCCAGGCATTTCTCTGTGCCCTGACCACCTACCTCATTGTTCTGCCTTCAAAGCTGATATCTGGAATAGAAATTCAGTGTCCTTCCTAAAGTACTGATTCATTCCACTCTTGTGGTGTTTAGTCTGGGATTCTACCCTTTTCAGTATTTGGCTTAGGCCAGTAGAAAGAAAAGATTTTCCAGATGTAGCAGCGTGGCCCATCTCCGTGAAAAGAAGTGAAAACGTTCGAGAGGGTATCATATATTTTTGGTTATTTTTGCCCAGGCTTGCCCAGAGCCGCCAACAGCAACAAAATGTGGAGGATGCAATGAAGGAGATGCAGAAGCCTCTGGCCCGCTATATTGATGATGAAGACCTGGATCGGATGCTGAGAGAACAAGAAAGAGATGGCGACCCCATGGCCAACTTCATCAAAAAGAATAAAGCCAAGGAGAACAAGAATAAGAAAGGTGGGACTTCTGGGAACCATCAGAGATGGAGATGATTTTTGTGAAGAGAGAGAATTATTAGGGTGATGATATATAGCTATGTGAACAGAAGGCTTTTCCATACATTTTACATTCCTTGTATTTGGGGGTTTAGGTCCAATTGAATAGCGATTTCTATATAGGATATTTTTCTCCAGTGCCATCCAGCTCTGAATTGGATTATATAAGTAACCAACTTCTTTTTCCTCTCTCCTGTCTGCAGTGAGACCTCGCTATAGTGGCCCAGCACCTCCTCCCAACAGGTTCAATATCTGGCCTGGGTATCGCTGGGATGGGGTGGACAGGTAAGCGTATTTTCTGCAGTGTTGCTTTCTAACTGACCTGACCTTTCTTAAATGTTCTTAAATCATCCCTCCTCATTCTCTGCTCTAATCACAAGGTTAATAATGTACAATTTGCTTATTTCTATTCCTGAGGTGGAAACCCTGGTGGCATAGTAGTTAAGAGCTGCAGCTGCTAACCAAAGTGTCAGCAGTTTGAATCCTCCAGGCATTCCTTGGAAACTCTATGGGGCAGTTCTAGTCTGTCCTGTAGGGTCACTATGAGTTGGAATGGACTCAACAGCACTGGGTTTTTTTTTTTTTTTTTTATTTCTGAGGTCCACAAATCCTCTTTCCTCTGCTTGAAGTATTTCCCCTCCTTCTATCTCTCTTTCAAAAAAAAATTTTTTTTAATTTTTATTGCGCTTTAAGTGAAAGTTTACAAATCAAGTCAGGTCTCTCATACAAAAGTTTATATACACGTTGCTATATACTCCTAGTTTCTCTCCCCCTACTGAGACAGCACACTCCTTCCCTCCACTCTCTATTTTCATGCCCATTCGACCAGCTTCTGACCCGCTCTGCCTTCTCATCTCTCCTCCAGACAGGAGCTGCCCACATAGTCTCATGTGTCTACTTGATCCAAGAAGCTCACCCTTTACCAGTATCATTTTCTGTCCCATTGTCTAGTCCAATCCCTGTCTGAAGAGTTGGCTTTTTGGGCTAACAGAAGGCCTGGGGACCATGACCTCTGAGGTCCTTCTGGTCTCAGTCAGACCATTAAATCTGGTCTTTTTACGAGAATTTCTTTCAAAATATTTTTTTAAAGCTTTGGACAAACAACTCGGGAAGTCCACATAGGACACTCTTTGTTTTTGACGTTGGTCATTTCTAATGATACTTTCTAAGGTTTAGAGGGGATGGGTGATGGTTAGGAACCTTCTATATGTTGTAGCTTTAAAATGTTGCCCTTGAGCCTTAATTTTCTTCACTGCTTTAGTAGTGAGTCCCTTGTAACATCTCATAAGACTCCTACCACCTCATCTGTTCACCTAGCAGCATCTGTGCTCACATATTCTTCTTTCCTGTCTGTTGTCATGGATGAACTATATGTACTCCTAACCAAAGTCAGTCCCTCTACTTACATGTTAGATCCCATCTCCTCTTGCCTCTAGCATCTAGCACAGCAGTTCTCTAACTTTTTGGTCTCAGAATCTCTTTATTCTCTTAAAAATTATTTAGGACTCCAAAAAGCTTTTGTTTATGTAAAGTATATGTACTAATATTTGTCATATTAAAAATGAGAAATTTAAAAAGTTAATGAATTCACTTAAAAATAATAAGGCCATCGAATGTTAACATAGTTTTTTTCTAACGAAAAATAACTGTTTTCCAAACAAAATAGAAGAATGTCATTGATTTACATTTTTGCAAATCTCATTCACATCTGGATTAATAGAAAACAGCTAGATTCTGCATTTAGTGTGTTGCAGTATGTTGTTTGGTTGAAGTATAGCAGGAAAATCCAGCCTCACACATACAGTTAGTTATATTCTTTGATATTATAAAAAAAATTCAGCAGGTGGTGGTTTCTAAAGGTTAGTTGTAGGTAGACTCTTAAACTGTATCAAAGAATTTTTCATACTGTTACATTAAAATCCATTGGTCTGTTTTGACTTTGAATGGATCTTTTACCAGTACATGATTTATAATGTCATGCATTGGTCATTTGGAAAATATTGGTTCATCAAGTTTTTCAGGCCTTCCAAATATTGACATATTTCATTATGTTGTTGTTGTAGTTGTTAGGTGCCATCAGATTGGTTCTGATTCATAGCTACCCCATGTACAACAGAATGAAACACTGCCTGGTCCGGCACCATCTTCACAATCATTGCTATGTTTGAGCCCATTGTTGGAGCTACTATGTCAATCCATCTCATTGATGGTCTTCCTCTTTTTCGCTGACCCTCTACTTTACCAAGCATGATGTCCTCCAGGGACTAATCCCCCCTGATAACATGTCCAAAGTACATGAGACAAAGTCTCGCCATCCTCTCTCCTAAGGAGCTTTCTGTGTGTACTTCTTCCAAAACAGATTTGTTCGTTTTTCTGGCAGTTGGTCGTATATTCAGCATTCTTTACCAACACCGTAGTTCAAAGGCATCAATTCTTCGGTCTTCCTTATTCATTGTTCAGCTGTCACATACACATGAGGTAATTTAAAATACCATGGCTTGGGTCAGACGCATCTTAGTCCACAGAGTGACATCTTTGCTTTTTAAGCACTTCAAAGTTGAAGGTCTTTTGTAGCAGATTTGCCCAATGCAGTATGTTGTTTGATTTCTTGACTGCTTCTTCCTTCCATAGGCATTCATTGTGGATCCAAGTGAAATGAAATTCTTGACAACTTCAATATTTTCGCCGTTTATCATGAAGTTGCTTATTGGTTCAGTTGTGATACTTTGTTTTCTTTATATTGAGGTATAATCCATATTGGAGGCTGTGGTCTTTGATCTTCATCAGTAAGTTGCTTCCAGTCCTCTTTGCTTTCAGCCAGCAAGGTTGTGTCCTCTGCATATTGCAGGTTTTTAATGAGTTTTCCTCTAGTCCTGATGTTGTGTTTTTTTCATATAGCTGAGCTTCTCTGGTTATTTGCTCAGCGTACAGATGGAATAAATACGGTGAAAGGATACAACTCCGATGCACACCTTTGCTCATTTTAAGCCATGCAACATCTTCTTGTTCTGTTCAAACAACAGCCTCTTAGTCTATGTACAGGTTCTACATGAGCACAATTAAGTGTTCTGGAATTCCCATTCTTCGAAATGTGATCCATAATTTATTACGACCCACACAGTTGACGGCATAGTCAGTACAATATCAAATACAATATCAAAAAGTCATCTTTGTTGATCTCACCTCTGATCTCATCCCAAAAGCCTTTAAGTACTGGGGAGCTGAAGAGTTCTTGGTGGCAGATACAAGTTTTCCAAAATTCTTATTTATTTTATAGCTTTAATTCTCCCCATTGGTAACAAATACTGTTAATTGTTTTCCTTGAAGTGAAGCTCACTTTGTACAATAGCTTTTTTCTAGGTTCCGTCAGATTTTCTACCTAGTGATCATGTCATCTGTGAACAAAGACAGTTTGACTTCTTCCTTTCCAATCGGATGCCCTGTGTTTCTTTTTCTTGTCTTTTGTTCTATTGGAACTTCCAGTGTATATGTTGAATAGAAGTAGAGCAGACATCCTTGCCTTGTTCCTAATCTCAGGAGGAGAACAGTCTTTTACCATTAAATATGTTGTAAGCTATAACTTTTTGTAGATACTCTTTATCAAGTGAGAAGTACCCTTTTTTTCCTAGTTTGCTAAGAGCCTTTTCAGGAATGGATGTTGGATTTTGTTCAAAATATTTTCTAATTTCTCGTTTGGTTTTATTCTTTCATCCATGGGTTATTTATGAGTGCATTGTTTAGCTTCAAATATTTGGGCTTTTCTAGGTAGCCTACTGCTATTGATTTCTAATTTAATTCTATTGTGTTCAGAGAATATACTCCGTAATATTTGTGTCTTTTGAAATTTATTATGACAGGTTTTATGGCCCAGTATGTGGTTTACCTTAGTGAATATTCCATTTGCGCTTGACAAGAATGTGTTTTCTGCACGTGTTGGGTATAGTGTTTTATGAATGTCAGTTAGGTCAAGTTGGGTTAACAGTTCCATTCAGATCCCCTATATGGCGATTTTCCCCCCTTGGCCTGCTTCTGTCAGTTACTGAGGAAGGGGTGTTAAAATCTGTAACTATGACTGAGGGTTTGTTGTTTTTCCTTTTACTTCTGTTAGTTTTGCTTCATATTCTTTGAAACTGTTATTAGGTTCCTACCATTTAAGTTATCATGTCTCCCTATTGTATCAACTATTTTATCATTATGAAATGAACAACTTTTCCTCTAGGAAGATCCTTACGTTCCAGTCTATTTTATCTGACATCCTGTAGCCACTGCGTCTTTCTTATGCTTATTCTTTGACTGAAACATAGTTCTCTATGCTTTTACTTTCATCCGGTTTGTATCTTTCGTATAACGTATTTTTCTTGTAGACTGATTTAAAATGCATCACTGTAGATGGCATATGCTTGTATGTTGCTTTTTTTACAATCCAATTTAACAGTCCCTGCCTTTTACTTTATTTATGTTTAATATGATTAGTGATATGGTTGAATTTAAGTCTACCATTTGGCTCTTTTCTATTTGTCTTGTCTGTTTTTTGTTTCTTCCGTTCCTCCTAGCCTGTCTTCTTGGGTTAATTGAAAACTTTTTTTTTTAATTCTATTTTTTTAATAAACTTTTGTTTTGGAATAATTTTAGATTTACACAAAATTGCAAAAATAATGCAAAGAGTTTTTGTACACTCCTCACCCAGTTGCAGTTCCCCCTAATGTTGTCACCATGGTACCTTGGTCAAAATTAAGACACCAACATTGGTACCTTATTAATGTTTCAAACTTTATTTGGATTTCACTCGTTTTTCCATTACAGTCAGTCCCTGGGTTATGAACGTCTGCCGTAGGTACAACCCGTAATTATGAACCAACCCCTTTAAAGTCTATTATATTAAAATTCGAGGTATGTACAGTGGTTCGTAACAACAAGCGGGCACTACTTTGTGATGCACATCAAAACATTATTATTATTACTGTATTATTACGTTCAAGATGTTTTAGTGTATCTGGAAATGTTTAATATTTTTTTATGCATAGAAATGTGCACTATCTACTGTATACCAAAACATCTGACTGACTGACATTAGATATGAACGATGCCTAACTGTTCTAATTTACATACAAATTTGACTTAAAGACAGAATTAGGAACTAAACTCATCCGTAACCCGGGCACTGCCTGTAATGTCCATTTTCTATTTCATGATCAAATCTAGGATACCACATTGCATTTAGTTATCATGTCTTCTTAGTTTCTTCTGATCTATGACAATTTCTCAATCTTTTTCTTTGTTTTTCATGACCTTGACAGTTTTGAGGAGTATGATCAGATTTTTTTGTAGAATGTCCCTCAAATTTGAGTTTGTCTAATGTTTTTCTTGTGATTAGACCGAGGTTATGGTTTTTGGAAACAATACCACAGTGGTGACATGCCCTGCTCATCATATTATCATAGGGGGTACGTGATATCCATATGATATTAACTTTGATCACTTGATTAAGGTAGTATTTGACAGGTTTCTCATTGTAAAGTTACTATTTTTCCCTTTTCATATTGTATTCTGTGGAAGCGAGCCACTGAGTCCAAAGGGGACCTACAGGGGGGAATCTACAAATATTATTTGGAATTCTTCTCTAAGGAATATTTGTTTCTCCTCCCTATTTATTTTTTTTACTCAGTCATTTATATCAGTATGGACTCATATATATTTATTTTAAACTTTGGGTTACAATCCAGTAGTGTATATATATATATATATATATATTTTTTTTTTTTTTTTGCTTGGATTGTTCCAGCTTTGGAAATTGAGAGTTCTTTTAGGTGTTCCTTTGACATGCTCCTACCTTTTATTTAGTTATTTTCTTGCGCACTTCCTTACTTTCTGGTACCACAGGGTTCTCCCGGCTCATTTTCTGTTTTCCTTGTCCCAGACTTAGTATCAGCCATTTCTCCAAGGAGCCTGGTTCTTTTTATTGGAGATTGGTATTTATAAATCAGGATATGGCTGCTAGAAGTACTTGTTGTTATTGGGGTGTCATTGCTTCTAGGTCCTCTCAGCAGACAGAGGTAGGTAATGTATGCATAGTAACCCATGTATACATGTATATCTATAGTTGTTTCTGTGTCTATCCATATGTATGTACGTATGTATTAAACATGAGTTCATATTGATATCTCTGACAATAATCTGGTCCCACCTTCTGTTCTTGGTTATCTATAACTTCCCTTTCCAACATTGTGAAACCTCGCGTCCACCATCTACCATCCATTTTGTTCACCTCAGGTATACGTGTAAAACAGTTGCAGAATTGAGAAATTCAGAAAGAGAAACAAATTTACCAACTAAAGTAGAGCATTTAAGTGCAGCTCCATGTGTCTCTGTCTTTAGTTTCCAGTCAGAACACCATTTACCAATGTCACTTAGGTCAGTTCTTTTCCTCTCATCCTTCCACCCCGTTCAGTGCAGTTATTTCTTAGGTTTGTAATACAGTTAGATTAATTTGTCTCAGTCTGCATTCTCTATCCTGGGATCCCCTGACATCGTGGCTGATTTTTTTTTTTTTTTAATAGTTTACATACACACTAAAATTCACTCTTTATGCTATGCAGTTTTATGAGATTTGACAAATGCAGAATCATGCATCCACCGATCACCTTAAAAGTTCCCCCATGAACTCACTTTTAGTCAGTCACACACCTCCATCAGCCCCTCGTAACCACTGATCTGTTCTCTGTACCTGTAGTTTTGCCTTTTCCAGGATGTCATGTGAATGGAATCATACCGTATGTAGCCTTTTGGGTCTGACTTCTTGCACTTAGGAAAACGCATTTAAGATTCATCCATGTTCTTGCGTAGAGCAACACCTTGTTCTTTTTTTTTTTCTAATTTCTTCAATTGCTTTATCTGTGTGTTCCTTGGCTTGTTCTGCGTATTGCCTCATTTCCTTCCTGATGTCTTGAAGGGTTCTGTATATTAATCTTTTATGGTCTGCCTCTGGTAATTCCAGGAATGCACTTCCATCTAGAAGATCCCTGGATTCTTTGTTTTGAGAGTCTGTTGAGGTGATCATGGTCTGTTTCTTTATGTGACTTGATATTGACTGTTGTCTCCGAGCCATCTATAAGTTATTGTATTAGTTTATGATTGCTTACTGTGGCATAGCTTCTTGCTTTGTTTTTGTTTTGATATGCTCAAGTGGGTTGCTTTAGTGAGCTAACTTGATTATTTTCACCTTTGGAGCTCTGATGTCCTGTCCCCAGATGGCTAGAGCTGTTATCAGGTATATCAGTCTAGGAGTCCATTCACTTTTCTTGTATGAATTCAGCTCAGGTGTCCAGGTAGCTGATCATCAAGTGTGTGGTACAGGCTCTGTCCTACAGTCTTAGAGGGGCAGGGGTGATTGGTGTATGTACTGGTATCTGCAGCAGGGGGTCACGCTCCGAACAAGGCAGGGGGCTGAGAACCGACCCCTGAGTGTCTCTGAGGAAACCGTGTCTCTGTTCCCTAGAGCTTGCAGGTGGGTGGGTTCTGCAGAAGGACCATGGGCACCCAGTGTTTTAGTTGTAAGGACTGGGAGGTACCAGTTATTCTTGGACCCCTGTCATGGGTGGCTAGGTGACCTGAGTGGAGCTACCAGTCCTTAGGCCTCTGATGTGTCTAGCCGAGGACCCTGTTTAATAGGCAAAGCAATGTCAAACATTAAATACCCACCTCTCCACCACGCAACTGAAACAGTTGAAGTTTGCCAACAAGGTCCTATTCTCCTGAAATAGGCCCACACAGGTCCATGCAGAGGGGAAAGGAGCTCAAAGTCCATGGACTGTTTATGCCTGGACAGGAGCCGCTTCTCTCCTGAGCTCCCTCGGTTAGTGGAGCTGACAAATTATCTTTTCCTCCAAATGCAAATTTTTTCCTTCCCCAAGGCCAGGAGTATGGCTCTAGGTGCTCGACAGCACCTGTCTCAGGCCCCGGGAATTCAGCTGCTGAAGCAGGATTGAGGGTGAAGGGGCGCGGTAAAATATACGCAAGTATTTAGCTTTTGCCGAGAACACTGATCTTCTCAGGTTCTGGAGGTGAGAGTAGGCTGTGTGGCTGTCTGCTTCTCCCTGAGGAAACTGCAGCCAAACACTAGCACCAGCCCACCGCCACCACCCCGGGAATGGTGCCTGAGGGCTCCCTGCGAGTCAGGTCTGGTATCTCCTCTCTGCTTCTGAACAGTCTCTTCCTCCCCCGGCCTCTCAGTTCGTTTTCTAAGCTTGCCTTTGATGCTCAGGGCTCCTAGCTTGTCATAAATATACTCGTTTCACTTGTTTTTTTCAGGTCTTTGTTGTAAAGAGGGCTCGCCAGAAGCGTCTGTCTATTCTGCCATCTTGGCTCCGTCTCTCTGTTCTTTTTTTTTTTTAATCACTGAACAGTATTCCATTGTGTGGATGTACCACATTTTGCTTATCTGTTCACCTGTTGAAGGGCATCTTGGTTGCTTCCAGGTTTTAGTGATTGTGAATAAAGCTGCTGTAAACATTTGTGTGTAGATATTTAAGTGAACATAAGTTTTCAATTCACTAAATACCTGGGTGCGCGATTGCTTGGTTGTATGTAACTTTATAAGAAACTACCAACTGTTTTTCAAAGTGGCTGTACCATTTTACATTCCCACCAACAATGAATGAGGGTTCCTGTTGTTCCGTATTCTTGCCAGCGTTTGGCATCGTTAGTGTTTTGGATTTTAGGTATATAGTTTTGTATTCAGTTGTAATTGCTCTGTGATCTTTTTCGCTAAACGTCTTTGCACTTTTTGTTTTTAGTGTTCGCTCTGAGTATAACAGTATATATCTGTAACTTCATCACAGCCTACTTAGCTTTATAGTTATATTCAAACAGTATAGTTCCATTTACTCTCTGTTTTTTGGCTATTGTTGTCATGTATGTTACATTTAATATTACGAATCCTACAATACGGTGTTATATTTTTACTTTGCACTTAGATTTCTTTTGAAGAAGCTAAGAGAACAAAAGAAAAAAATACATATAGTTGTTAATACTTATAGAGTTGCCATTTCTGGTACTCTTCCTTCTTTGTTGAAGAATTTCTTTTAACGTTTCTTACTTTGGACATCTGCTGGTGACCAACTCTCAGTTTTTGTTGATTTGAAAATGTCTGTTTCACCTTTTTTAACTTTTTATTTTGAAATAATAAGTTTAGACTCAACAAGAAGTAGCAAAAATAGTACGTGTGTAACTGTGTACCCTTCACCCAACATCCTCCCAATGATAATACAGCAAAACCTGTGAGAGCCAGAACCTTACAGGACTACTTTATTTTTCTAGGTCTTGCAAGTTTTCCACCTTTGACAGGGGGCGGTCTTACCACTTTTCTATTGCTCATTTTAGTGGGAAATACTTGAGTTTTCCTTCTCTGACAAGTTTTCACCTTACACAGGTTCTGGCTCTTGCAGGTTTTACTGTATATAACATAAACATAGTACATTATCAAAACCAGCATATCGATATTGGTACAGTTCTGCTGAGTAGAGACTTTAGTCTTATCTTCATTTTTGAAGGATTAAAAAAAACAAAAACAAATGCACTGCCATCGAGTTGATTCCGACTCAACCATATAGGACAGAGTAGAACTGCCCCATAGCTTTATGGGAGCAGACTGCCACATCTTTCTCAGGAGAGCAGCTGGTGGGTTTGAACCACTGACCTTTTGGTTAGCAGCTGAGCATGTAACCACTGCACCACCAGGGCTCCTCTTTTGGAGGCTGGTTCACTGGATATAGAACTTTGGTTTGACAATTTTCTTTTTTAAGCACTTTAAAGATGTTCCCTTGTATTCTGGCTTCCATTATTTCTTATTAGAAGTCAGCCTTCAGCCTTTATTTGTTTCATTGTTCCCTAATTGTAATGTGTTTTTCTTTGGCTGCATTCAAGATTTTCTTTTTGTCTTTAATTTTTAGCAGTTTGACTATGATGTGACGAGGTGTGGTTTTCTTTGCATTTATCCTGCTTTGGGTATGTTGAGCTTCCTTGATCGTTCAGTTCACGTTTTTCACATTTGGGAAGTGTCTTGGGTATCTAGTGCTGCCGTAACAGACATACCACAAGTGGATAGCTTCGACAAACAGAAGTTTATTCTCTCACAGTCTAGTAGGCTAGAAGTCCAAATTCAGGGCATCAGCTCTCTCTTTCAGCTCTGGAAGAAGGTCCTTGTCATCAGTCTTCCCCGGGTCTAGAAGCTGCTCAGCACAGGGACCCCAGGTCCAAAGGACACACTCCACTCCTAGCACTGCTTTCTTGGTGGCGTGAGGTCCCCTTCCTCTCTGTTCGATTCTCTCTTTTATATCTCAAAAGAGATTGACTCAAAATAACAACCTAATCCTGTAGATTGAGCCCTGCTTCGTGAACATAACTGACTCTAATCCTGCCTCATTAACATTATAACCAAAAAAAATCCCACTGCTGTAGAGCTGATTCCGACTCATAGAGACCCTATAGGACAGAGTAGAACTGCTCCATAGAGTTTCCAAGGAGCACCTGGCAGATTTGAACTGCCGACTTCTTGGTTAGCAGCCATAGCACTTAACCACTACGCCACCAGGGTTTCCATCATTAGCATTATGGAGGTGAGGATTTGCAACACATAGGATAATCACATCAGATTACAAAATGATGGACAACCACACAATACTGGGAATCATGGCCTAGCCAAGTTGACAGACATTTTTGGGGGACACAATTCAATCCGTAACAGGTACTGTGTATGTTCATTAGTTGAAGCTAGTTAATTGTATTGCACAAATTTTCTACATGTTCCCCACCAACACCTTTTTTTTTTTTTTTTAACCTGTTTACTGAGATCTCCCGACTCTGGATTTATAAATTTCTCTTTGTAATTATATCAGTTTTGGATTACATATTTTGATCCATATATATTATTAGGTAGTGTCAAGTTTAGAATTACTGTATTTTTCTGATATAAAGGCGTTGTCTTTTGTCTTCCCAGAGCAATCGACATCCAAGGTTCTTGATGGCAGATATTTTTGGGGTGCTTTTTTTTTTAGTTACAGGCCAGCTCACCAGTTTGGTTTGCATCTCTCTGTATATAAGCTCTTTGGTAGCAGGAGGCTTTTTCAGAGCACTGATTTGCTATGTAGCTCAAAGCAGATCTTTTTATAGCGACAACTGTAAAGATGTTCCCTACTACATTGAATTCATTCTTTTTTTTTTTTTAATTCCTGGACTCAAAACTTAGAACTCTGTCTGACCTAGGTTCGCCCCACCCCCCATGTCTGATTTGTTTTCATCTCTCCCAGTTGCTCTCCTACACTACTCATTCTTGTTTTCTCCTAGACTTTTTCTTTCATTCTCTTTCTTTGATTATTCATTCTTTATCATGTTTTCTAGTTTTGCTAATCTTTAACCAGCTATAAGCAAACATTTCTAGGACAGATCTATAATATGTTACAGTCAGAAAAACCCATAAGATCAATTAGTCTAACCCCTATTATTTATAATAGGGAAACTAAGGCCAAATACATTAAGCAGTCTACCTAAAGCTGGTATTAGAATCCTGGGCCCCTGATCCCCTAGCCCGAAGCTCAGTCCGCCGCGATTCTCTTGCAGTTTGAGTTTTGATTTGTTAGTCGTATGTCCTTTGTCTTGCCATGTTAATGTTGATTCTGTCAAGTACTTATTTCTCAGAAGGCAGCAAACAGTGGTTTCCTCTCTGCTCTAGAATACCAGGCGTGCTTCCAAGGTTGAAGATGGTGCCATCCATAATAAGCTTCCCTTCCTCCTAAAGCCTTCCATTGCTTACCCCACTCCCCACTTAGGGAAGGACTTAGGAAAGAGGGAAGCCTGTTACCTCAATCAGTTCAGTAACACTTAGCATAAATATTGCAGCTTTAAGCAGCTATATACTAGGTTCCAGGGATTCAACCATTAATGAGAGACAGTCCCTGAGCCCAGGAACTCACTTTCTATCTAGAGGAGAAAACAAATAGAAATTTCAGTGATACTTGGTGACTGTTACTCTAGAGGCTTTTCAAGATGCTTTGGGAGCACAAAACAAAAAAACCAAACCCATCGCTGTTGAGTCAATTCTGACTCATAGCATTTTAGGACAAAGTAGAACTGCCCCATAGGGTTTCCAAAGCTGGTGAATTTGAACTGCCAACATTTTGGTTAGCAGCAGAGCTCTTAACCGCTGTGCCATCAGAGCTCCATCTGGGAGCATGAAGGAAGAGTAAATTCAGCCTTAGGAGGGTATAGTCAGGGGCCCCTTTTTAGAGGAGGTGATGAATGAGCTGAGTCTTAAGGCCTGATAAGAAGGATGCTTAAGGAAGAGAGTCTTATTTGTACAAAGTTGTAAAGATATGGAACAACTTAGTGTTATGGGGAATCATAAGCAGTTTGCTGGTGTTCGCTAGCATCAAGTGTGAAATGGAGTTGTATGAGATAGACTGGAGAGGTAGGCAGGGGCCCATTCAAGGAAGGCCTTGGAAGCCTTTGTGAGGAATTTGGTCTTTACCGAAGAGGTAAAGGGGCGTCACTGAAGGATTAAAAACCAGCTCTGCATTTTCGGTAGATGAATCATTGTGACAATAATGTGGATGATTTGAAAAGCAGAAGTTTGGAAGGAGGGAGACCAGATATGAGGCTGTCGTAATAGGTCAGGCTAGGGGTAATGAAAGTCTGAACTGTGACATGTAGTAAGAGTTGAAGAGGAAGCAGAGAAGTGTTATGGAATGAGGTGGCAAAATCCGGTAGCTGATTTGCGAGGAGGAAGGAGTTCGCGGCATTTGGCAACAAGGAAGGTTGTTGATGACCGGAAAGAGAGCTAACTGTATGGCACAGGGATACAAAAGCAAGGTTGTAATGAGGTAGGAAGTGAGGAAATAGAGACAGTGAATATAGGCTCTTTCAAGAAGTTTAGTATAGGACAAGAGAATGCATAGTAATTAGAAGGAAATTTGAAGTCCACTCAGTACCTCCTTAAAACTCACTCCTTTA
This sequence comes from Elephas maximus indicus, assembly GCF_024166365.1. Taxonomy (NCBI): domain Eukaryota; kingdom Metazoa; phylum Chordata; class Mammalia; order Proboscidea; family Elephantidae; genus Elephas; species Elephas maximus. The sequence goes on along the minus strand of NC_064835.1, from coordinate 8,995,012 downwards.
TTGACTTCCATGACACTGTACTCTCCTGGTGTTTTATCATTACTTCTCAGCCACCTTTGTGAGCTCCTCATCCTCCGAGCACCTCTTAATACTGGTGTTTCTCAGGACTCCATCCTTAACCCTTAGCTGTTGTCACACCACGTGCCCTGTCTGGCTGAATCTTACCTAGTAATACCTTCAATACCTGTATGTACATGATTCCCAAATCTGTATTCCCAGCTCAGTCTGGTGTATCTAGCTACATGTTGGATTTCTTTATTGATCTGTACTTGAGACACCTCAAATGCAGCATGTTCACAACTGAACTTGTCATGTTCCCCTGCTCTAACCTGCTCCTGTTCTTGTGTACTCTGTCCTGTTGGAAGCAGCCTCATTCGTCTAGTCACTCAGGTTGTTAACCTGAGGGTCAAACTTACCTCCTCCTCCTTTGCTCTTCTATAGCTGATCAATCACTAAACCCATTGCCATTGAGTCGATTCCAACTCATAGCGACCCTATAGGACAGAGTAGAACTGCCCCATAGAGTTTCCAAGGAGAGCTTGGTAGATTTAAACTGTAGACCTTTTGGTTAGAAGCCATAGCACTTAACCACCACGCCACCAGGGTTTCCGATCAATCACTAAGTCCTAATTTTGCCTCCTATGTCTTCTCTCTTTCCTTTTTCCTTCTTCTTTATCATTGCCTTCATTAGCTGTTGCCTGGACCATTGCAGTAACTTACTGGCCTCAGATCTCCCCCAGAGTGATCTGTTTGAAATGCAGTTCATGCTCTTGTTTTAACCCATCCCTACAGGGTGAAATCTAAGCTTTTTACCATGATTTACAAAGCTCATTATAACTTGGCCTTCGCCTGCCTTTCCAGCTTGTCTCATGCTGCTTGCTTTGTCGTACTTCAGGCTCCAGTCGTACCAGTTTGCCTTTGGTCCCCTGAACATACCAGACTATTTACTTTTGTGCCTTTGCTCTTGTTGCTCATGCTGGGCTCTCCTGAAATGCCCCCAAACCTTGGCCCTCCCCATCTCCAGCCCTCTAGTTAACTGTTAGTCTCTTCAGACTGAGCTTAGGGGCCACCTCTAAGAAGCTGTTTCTGACTATTCTTGCCCATCCCTCACGTCACGTTTTTGCTGTCCCTCCAATCTGAGTAAGATCCCCACTCTGTGCCGACTGTACCCTACACATATTTCTAGCATAGTTTGTGTTTTTTGTTGTAATTATTTGTTTAAATGTCTCTCCTCTGCTGGTCTGCGAGTATACCTGGACAGGTGCTGTGTCATACTCATTTTCATAAGTGCCTGCCACAGTGCCTGGTACATAATAAGAACTCAGTAAATGTGTCTAATGAATGGATAAATTATGAAATGTTCCCAGCAGCTGAGAATGAGCTGGACCTTTAGAGAGTGGTAAAGTTAGTTGTCAAAGAGTGGGAGAAGGGTCTGGACAAGGACTAATAAGTGGATGAGTTTTGTCTTTTTGCTTGTATTGCACGTGTATTAAATATTTTCACATGACTGCCTTACTTTCCTCCCTATTCATTATCTTGTAAACCCTTCTTTTTTAATAAATGCTCAGTTCAGTGTTTTGGCTGATTAGTTTATCTCTTTTGATTGCAGATCTAATGGATTTGAGCAGAAGCGCTTTGCCAGACTTGCCAGCAAAAAGGCAGTGGAGGAACTTGCCTACAAGTGGAGTGTTGAGGATATGTAACTTTTCTGAGGCTGTGGGGGTAACTCTGGGTTGCAGTAATGGGCATAGGGCAGCCAGACATCCATCTGTTACAGTTGTCTGCGCTAATAATCGGGGCCCATGTAAACCAGCAACTTGTTGAGTGCCAGTTTTGACCCCAGAAGAATATTTGGGGTCTGCTGTTTGGACTGAGGCACCTGTATTTCTCAGGTGTGCCCACACTGGCTGTTGCTTGCTTTCAGAGGAAGCATTGATTCTCAGTGCTCCAGGGTTTGTTCTTGGTAAGGTTTTTTTTTTCTTTTTTTAATTAATAAACATATACATTTATTTTTTTAAAGTCATTCTCTTAACTGGGTATTTTGTTTCTGGGAAGACCCAAGTTATATTGAACCCCCTGAGGATCCTGGGGGTGATGGTTGGATTGTCCATTAATCTTGAAAGCACTGTAAATAAAAACTTTCACAGTGATAGAGCCTTTTCTGAGAAGGCAAGAATTAATACTAAGCTAGACGTAGGCATAGACTCATGGATATTTGGAGACTTGGTGTATGATAAAGGTGGTGTCACAATTTAGTGGGGGAATAGATGGCTAGTGGTACTCAGAAAATTGACTTATTATATGAACAAAAGTAATGTTGGCTCCATACCTTATACCATATAAAACAAAATAAATTCCAAAGGAGTTAAAGACCTAAATGAAAGGTAAAATAACAGTAATAGGGAAAAATGGAGAATGTCCTTTTGACCTTGGAGTGAGGATGAAACCAAAAAAAAAAAAAAAAAAACCCTTTGCCATGGAGTCAATTCTGACTGTTGGTGACCCTATAGGACAGAGAAAAACTGCCTCATAGGGTTTCCAAGGAGCAGCCAGTGGACTGGAACTGCCGACCTTTAAGATTCCCAGTGCATAACCCGTAAGATTGGATAGATTTGACTGCTTTAAAATGAAATGTTTCTCTTCGAGAAAGCATCCCATAGATGAAGTTAATGGTACATATTAGGAGAAAACATTTGCACTGTCTAAAACTGACAAACCAAAACCTTGTCATTGAGTAGATTCTGATTCATAGTGACCGTATAGGACAGAGTAATACTGCCCCATAGGGTTTCCAAGGAACACAACTGGTGGATTTGAACTGCCAACCTCTTGGTTAGCAGCCGAGCTCTTAACTGTGACGCCACCAGGGTTCCAAAACTGACAAGGGATTGACTATTTAAAAAATTGCAAATCAGGAAGAAAAAGAAAACACAAAATAAAAATGGGCAAAGAATATGAATAGGTAAAATCAAAATGGAAAATCAGAATAGCTCATTCGTGTATGAAGAAATTCTCAACCTTATTAGCAATTAGAGAAGCAAATTAAAACATTAATGAGTTTCTACTTTGTTAGTTAGGCCAAAAAAAAAAAAACTGGAACTCTCATGGGGAATGAAAACTCATGGGGAGTTTCAGTTGATGCCTCCATTCTGGAGAACAATGGGCAACACTTACTGAAATTAATATCTGGGATGCGATATGTCATGCCTTTTAAGAGTATGGCTCAGGAGCTGTACTGCCTAAGTTTGAATCCCAGCTTGTCATTTGCTAGCTGTGTGACCTTTAGTAAGTCATTTAACTTCTCTGTACCTTAGTTTCTTCATTTATATAATAGAGGTAATAGTACCAACTAGTAAGTTTATTGTGAACTTAGAACAGTGCCTGATACATAATAAGTATCACAAAATTTTTAGCTCTTATCATTATCGTCACGTAGCTAGCTTTGCAAATGGTCCCCAGTGGTCCCTGTGTCCTCATACTCAAGCCCCTGTATAGTCTCTTCCCACAATGAATAGGACTGACCTATGTAACCAATAGGATGTACTAGAAATGATGGTGTGTGACTTCTGAGACCTTGGATCACTTGCCTTGGGGGAAGCCAGCTGCTGTGTTGTGAGGACACTCAAGCAGCCCTCTGGAGAGGCCCATGTGGAGAAGTACTGAGGCCTCTCACCAACAGCCAGCCATGTGAGTGAGCCATCTTGGGAGTGAACCCTCTAGCTCCATTCAAGCCCTCAGACGGCCACGCCCCTGGGTGACAGCTTGACCACAACCTCATGAGAGATCATGACCAGAATCACCCAGCAGAACTGCATCCAAATTTTTGACCCACAGAAACTGTGATTTAATAGATGTTTTTAAAAATAAATAAATAAAGCAGCTTTATGGAGATATAATTAACATACTGTACAATTCACCCATTTTAAATGCACAGTCCAGTGGTTTTTAGTATATTCAGAGAGTTGTACAGCCTTCACCACAATCAATTTTAGAACTTTTCATCACCCCGTGGGTACATTAGCAGTTACTCCCCTCTTCCCCCCAGTATCCTCAGCCCTAGGTAACCACTAGTCTATTTTCTGTCTCTGGATTTGCATCTTCTGGACATTTCATACATGTGGAATCATACGATATGTGACCTTTCATGTCTGGCTGCTTTCACTTACGATGTTTACAGGCTCTTCATATGTCGGTACTTCATTCCTTTTTATGGTACATCCATTGTGTGGATATACCATATTTTATCCATACAACAGTTGATGGCTATTTGAGTTGTTTCCATTTTTTGGCTATTATGAATAATGTTGCAGTGTGCATTCATGCACAAATTTTGGTGTGGATGTGTGTTTTCATTTCTCTTGGGTATACACCTGGGAGTGGAATTACTCGGTTGTGTGGTAACTCCATGTTTAACTTTTTGATGAACTGCCAAACTCTTTCCAAAGCAGCATATGAGTTCCAGTTGCTTCACGTTCTTGCTAACACTTGTTATTATCAGTCTTTGACTATAGTCATCCTAGTGGATGTCAAGTGTGGTTTTGATTTGCATAGGATCGCTATGAGTCAGAATCAACTTACAGCAGCAGGTTTGGTTTTTGTTTTTTTAATGGATAATGATGTGTATCTGCTTTGGAGAAAGGTTTATTCAAATCCTTTGGATTGTCTTTTTCTTGTTGAGTTGTAAGAATTCCTTATATACCCTGGATACAAGTTCCTTATCAGAGACATGATTTGCAAATATTTTCTCTCATTTTTTGGGCTATTGTTTTTCTTAGGGCACTAAGTTTTGGGGTAAGTTGTTACGCAGCAGCAGATAATACATTAGGTATGTGCATACCCTACATGAAAGCAGTTCCACTCCTGGCCACAACCTTTAGAGAAACTAGCACAAACCCACAAGGAGTTGTATGTAAGGATGTTTATCTATGCATAGCTTGGGTAGCAAAAAGCTGGAAGCAATTTTTATGTCCACCACTAAGGGAATGGATAAGTAAAATGTGCTATATGCATATGATGGGATATTATAAAAAAGCAGTCAGAAAATAGCTGTTAAGAATTTAACAACATGATAGACCTCAGATGAGGAAAATAAATGACAGTGAGATTTATAGCAAGCTACGTAAGTAAATTAAACACACGAAGCCACATTAGTGTTTAAGGAGGATTATGTTTTAACTTACTAGGATGGGGTCTGTGGGAGGAATAAAATGGGGCATGAAATGGGAGAAGGGAAACGTGGATGAAAGCGATAGTCTCCCATGAACTGAGGTGTGTGACCAACTCAGTTTTGTGTAACTGAGGCCGTAAGGCAGGTGAGTGTGTGTGTGTGTGTGTGTGTGCACGAATATACACACGCAGATCCAGAAGCAAGGTCCTGCTCTAGTGGAATTGTCATTTAGTACCTGTATTAGTCAGGATAAGCTAAACTGCTATACCTCCAGATACACTGGCTTACTGCAATAGACGTTTGTGTTTTTTTCCCACGGTCACGTGACATCCAGGGTAGTTTCAGGTTGGGAAAATGTGAGGGGGATGCTCTACTTCATGCAGTCATCTAGGGACGAGGCGTGTGGCACTTCTGCCAACTTCAGCATGGCTTCCAAGGCTGCTTTGGGCATTGCCGTTCTAGTGAGTTTGAGACAGAGCTTGGAGGATTGCTTGGCAGCTGTTACGGGCCAGCTCTACAAGTGGCACACACTTTCGCTCACATTCTGTTAGCTAGAACTTAGTTGTTTAACTGCTTCTTAATGCAAGGAGCCTGAGGAATGTACTCTGTGCCCAAGAAGAAGGGAAAAGGGGACTTTGTTGGGCAGCTGTCGTCCCTGCCACAGTGTGCACTTCTCACACTCTTGAAGAAAGGCTGTCCATTCCCCAGCTTTTAAACACATAAATGGATTTTTAAAAATAATTTATTTTTGTTGTTGAGAGTATCCACAGCAGGACATACAACAGTTTCTACATGTGCAATTCAGTGATACTGATTACATTCTTCACGTTGTGCAGCTGTTCTAACCTTTCTTTTCTAAGTTGTTCCTTCTCCATTAACAAACTCACTGCCCTGTTTCCTATCTTTCAAGTTACTGTTATTAGTTTGATCCTAGATAGATAGACCTTGAAAGAGCACAATGCTCAAGGTAGACATTCTTTACTAGTTTAGCCAAACTGTTGTTTGTTTTAAGAAGACTTCAGGGAATGTTTTTGGCTTAAGGCTTAAAGCTTATCTCAGGATATTGGTTTCAAGGGTTTATCCAGCCTCTATTTTTTTTTTTTTTTTATAACTCCTAAAAGTCTGGATTCCATGAGAATTTGAAATTTTATTCTATATTTTTCCCCTTTTGATCAGTATTCTTCTATGGGATCTTTAATCAAAATGTTCAGTAATAGTAGCTGGGCACCATCCAATTCTTCTGGTCTCATGGTAGAGGAAGTAGTTGTTCATGGAGGCAATTAGCCGCACATTCGTTTCCTCCTCCTTTTCCTGACTCTGCTTTTCCTCTGTTGCTGCAGGCAAATAGAGACTAATTATTGTACCTTGAATGGCTGCTTGCAAGTTTTTAAGACATCAGGCACTAAGCGACAAACTAGGAGGTGGAACAGAAGCACTGAACACATTATTAGGCCAATTAACCGAAATGTCCCATGAAACCATGACCCTAAACCTCCAAACCAAGGACCAAATCCCATGAGGTGTTTGGTTGTACATAAGCAGCCTCGGCAGCTACTCTTTTTGTTGTTGTTGTTGTCCTCAATGTATCTATCACAACTTTTGCCAGTTCAACTTTTTGTAGGTATACAACTTATTTATTGACAGCAATTACATCAATTGGCTGTGTAACCCTACCCTTAATGCTATTTTTCCATCACTGTAACCTGAACCTCAGTACTCCATAAGCAATAATTCTCCCTTTCTCCCTCCCTCCTCCCGCTGGTAACCGCTAATAAACTTTGGTCTCTATACATTTGCCTGTTCTTGTCTTTTCATATAAGGGAGGTTGTACAATATTTGTCCCATTGTGATTGATTTATTTCACTTGGTATAATGTCTTCAAGCTCCGTCCGTATTGCAGCATGTGTCATTTACTGGCTAAGTAGAATTCTGTCTTATTTAGTGCCCTATAACAGAAACATCACAAGTGGGTGGCTTTAACAACTATTTTCTCACAGTTTAGAAGGCTAGAAGTCCAAATTCAGGACGATAGCTCTAGGGGAAGGCTTTCTCACTCTGTGGGCTCTGGAGGAAGGTCTTTCTTTTCAGTTTCTTGGTTCCTGGTAGTGATCATCATTTGTAGCATGTATCTTCCTCCATCGCTGCTTGCTTGCTGCTTGCTTAATCTGCTCTTTTAAATCTCTAAAGAGATTGATTTAAAATGCACCCAATGCTAATATTTCCATTAACATAACAAAACCCTATTCCCAAATGGGATTATAACCACCAAACCAAAATCAAACCCACTGCCATCAAGTTGATTCTGACTGGTATACCAAAAAACCCAAACCCATTGACTGTGGAGTTGATTCTGACTTAATAGCGACACTGTAGGCAGGGTAGAACTGCTCCATAGTGTTTCCAAGGAGTGGCTGGTGGATTCAAACTGCGAACCTTTTTGGTTAGCAGCTGTAGCTCTTAACCATTGCACCACCAGGGCTCTCAGCTTGGCTGCTAACCAAAAGGTTAGCAGCGTGAACCCACCAACTTCTCCTTGGAAACCCTATGGGGCAGTTCTACTCCTATAGAGTTGCTATGAGTTGATACCGACTCTATGGCAGCAGGTTTTTTTTTTTCCAGGTAGTGCTGCAATGAACATTGGTGTACAAGTATCTGTTTGAGTCTCTGCTCTCAAGTCTTTTGGGTATATACGGGGCAGTGGAATTGCTGGGTCATGTGGTAGTTCTATTTTTACTTTTTTTTGAGGAACTGCCACACTGTTTTCCACAATGGCTGTGCCATTTTGCATTCCCTCTAGCAACAGCTAAGGTTCCAGTCTCCCCACATCCTCATCAACATTGTTATTTTATTTTTTCCTCTATATAGTAAATAGCAATCATAAAATAAAAACAAGCCCATTGCTGTCAAGTCTATTCCAACTCAGAGTGACCCTATAGGACACAGTGGAACTGCCCATAGAGTTTCCCAGGAGCGCCTGGTGGATTTGAACTGCGGACATTTTGGTTAGCAGCGAACTTTAACCACTGCACCACCAGAGTGCTACCAGTGTTTTCTTAGCGGTCCTAGTGGGATTGAAATGATAACTCGTTGTAGTTGTAATTTGCATCTCCCTGATGGCTAATGGGGAAACTCTGGTGGCATAGTGGTTAAGTACGGTGGTTGCTAACCAAAAGGTTGGCAGTTCGAATCCACCAGACGGTCCTTGAAAACCCTATGGGGCAGTTCTACCCTGTCCTGTAGGGTCACTAGGAGTTGTAATTGACTCGAGGGCAGCGGGTGTTTTTTCTTTTGGATGGCTAATGACGTTAAGCATCTTTTCATGTGTTTGGTGGCCATTTGAATCTCCTCTGGTGAAATGTCTGTTCAAGTCCTTTACCCATTTTATGATTGGGTTGTCTTTTTGTTATTGTCGAAATTAGGTTATGAAATTCTTATCTGATACATAGTTTCTAAAGATATTCTCCCATTCAGTAGCTTACCTTTTCACTTCTTTGGTAAAATCCTGATGAACAGAAGTTTTTAATTTTTATGAGGTTTTGTTTATTTATTGTCTTTTGCTGGTTGTGTTTTTGTTACTATATTAGATATGTAATCCATTGTTAAAAGTTAGGCCCAGCAGCATTGCCTCTGCATTTTCTTCTAACAATTTTATGGTTTTAGTTTTCATATTTAGGCCCTGAACCCATTTTGAACTTGCTTTTGTGTATGGCGTGAGGCATGGATCCTGTTTCACTTTTCTGCATGTGGGAATCCAATTTTCCCAACAGCATTTATTGAAGAGATTTTTCCTTCCCTGTCAAATGGACTTAGTATTCTTGCCAAAAATCAGTTTGGTCATAGATGTGTGAACGGTATACAGGACTCTGTACTGTCTTTATAGTTTTTTATAAATATAACATTATTCTAAAACAAAAAACCTGTATAAAAAAAAAAGGCCACAAGGAATACAGGCTACAGACATTGGATCCTCCTTCTACTGCGTTTACCGAGATGACTACATCTAAGGTTAGATTTTTGTAAACTGTTTGGCAGTCTTCCCCTTTTCCTGGGCCAGAAGTGGCATTGAGTACATTCAACTGCTAGCTCACTGTCATATCCCTTCAGCACACAGGGCTTTTGTTTATATATGGATTCCAACTTTAATTTCATTTTTGTGGGGTCCCACCCTGTTTTCTATCTTAGGAACAACTTTCTTTAAGCGTCCCAGATGCTTTGGAAATCTTAAACCACGATATTTTTTTTTCTTAACAAACAAAAATTTATTGTCTGTCTTCAAGCAGAGAATGATATGGAGAGAAGCAGAAAGATGGTATTCTAGGTGAACTCTGTATTTAATAGGCATTTGTGACAATTTTTATGGCCCTCCCCACTTCCAATTTCTCTGACTTTAAGCATATTGAGCACAGCACGTCCTTTAGGGCATGGACCCCAAGCCTGCACAGCTATGACTGACTGTGAATTCCTAGGCTGGCTGCTAGAGGGCAGTGTGAGATGCCTTTTCTGGACGGGGGAAAGCTGAGCCCTTTTCAAAATAATAAAAAAAAATAGGCCTTAGAATCTCTCAAGAGCACGTTGTTGTCCTGGGCCCTCGTGTTAATTCCAGCTTACAGCAACACTACAGGACAGAGTGCCATTCCTCCTCTTCCTATCCCACCTTAGATCCAGAAGCATAACCCTACCTCTGATATGGTAAAGTTTTCAAGACAGATTTAGATTTTGATCAGAATCTCCCTTGGGTTTGGAAACCTTTCTCTACAAGGACTTTTTTTTTTCTTTTTTAAATCAAATTCTGACCCTCTGGGAGCCCTGGTGGTATTAATGGTTAGGAACTTGGCTGCTAACCAAAAGGTCAGCAGTTCGAATCCACCAGCTGCTCCTTGGAAACCCTATGGGGCAGTTCTACTCTGTCCTGTAGAGTCGACATGAGTCAGAATCGACTTCACGGCAATGGGTTTGATTTTGTTGATTTGCTCTTCCCCTCCCATGTCTTCTTGTCCACTCCCAAGGTTAGACTTAAGAAGCCTTAAAACCACTGAATTGTACACTTGAAAAAAAAGTGTAAATTTTATGGTAGGTGAATTATATCTCAATAAATATGAATAATTTTTTTTTTTTAAAAAAAGAAGTAGTGAGCAGACACTCTGGCTCAAACAGAATGTAATTCATGGCTGGTACTGACTCCAGAAGCCTGGGTGCTTTGCCATTGCTTCATTGGTAGGGATAAATGCTCCGACTTCCTTTCCCGCAGGTCTCCTGGAACACACTGACCTTCTAGGACATACAGTGCGTCAGTCCTCTCTGAAGACGTCACTTACCCTTGCTCAGTTAGTGCCAGAGAGAGCTGCATTAGGGCAGGGTGTAGCCGGGAAATCCCAGGGAGAAAGCTGAGTCTAGATTGTTAGGTAGCTATCTTGAGACCCCTCAGTTTCAAGTTTGAGCTGGCGAAGAGATGTGTGTCTTGAACTGTGTATATCCTCATAGGCTATTTGTGCAATGTCTTTCTCCTGATTTTCTGCTTTTGAGTCTTCTTGGCACAAATACTTCTGGAGTCGGCTTCTAGGCAGCTGGACTGGCCTGTAAAAATATGCAGAGGGATTATCGGGCAGGGCTGGAGTTGAGTCAGGCCTCCCCCTCTGGCACTGGCTTTCTTTGCCATGTGCAAACTACATTACTGTGTCAGAATGACTCAGTGTATCTCCTTTGTACCTGAGGGATTTCCTGGGCTCAGCAGAGAAATTCTGCGTGCCTCAGACTTGGTGCTGTTGACCTTGGCCTTACACAGCCTCACCCTTTCAGAAAACAAGGGCGTGTCGGAGGTCCTGGTGTCGGAGGTCCTGGTGGTAGTTGGGTCCTCAGATGGCACCTGTGAAGTCACACCATTGGGAGGGGACAGAGCTGTCAGCTATAAAAGGAAGTGAACTCTTCTCCTGTTGGCATATAATGTTCAGACTTAGTGCTGTTGACCTTGGCCTTACACAGCCTCACCCTTTCAGAAAACAAGGGCGTGTCGGAGGTCCTGGTGGTAGTTGGATCCTCGGATGGCATTGGGAGGGGACAGAGTCGTCAGCTGTAAAAGGAGGTGAACTCTTCTCCTGTTGGCATATCATGTTTAGCACCCTCTGTTGGCAAAGGGGTTACAAGCAGTGACGCTTCATCCCGACACAGGTAAACATGCCATCTCTAGTGCTTATTATGCAGGGCCTGTTTTCTTTATTTTCCTTTTCTTTTGGCAGGAGAGGAAACATTTACTCAAAATGTTCTGAGTTGAGAAAGCCAGGATTTAAACATTAGGCTCCCCTCCTGCAGTTCTCCCCACCCATCCTCACCTGGTAGCAAGGTGAGAGGGGAGGGGAGAGTCTGGGGGCTGTGTCCTGCCCACAGCAGGAGTTCTTACCAGGGGCTTCTTGTAGCCTCTGTAATGAGTGTCTCCAGAGTATCCTCGGGCCTGAGTGCCCCAGTCCTGGAAGAATCGCTTGCTGGTAGTTTCATTTCGGAACTTGTCTTTGAAGACGCTGAGTGTGCTAGAGGAGCCCTTAGCCTTGACTGCTTTCACCAGGGGTTTAGGAAGAGGTAGATAAGATGTCTGGGAAGAGAGGAATTCATGTCTGGGGAAATAATAATTTTAATTGCTGACTTAAGCAATTTTAAATGTCAAGCGTATAGTTAAGTACATTCTAACATTACCTCTGAGCAGGGAGAGGTCAGAGTCTGTGTGAGCAGCTACAGGTTAGGGAAAGCCACCTTTCTGGGTTTCCTAAGGACACTTGGCATGGTAAACTCCCTTCTCTCCCTATCTCCCCACCACCTTGGGATGTGGAAGCAGTTAGGACCCTCATTCTGATTGCCTCTTGATAGAGAGCTTGAGCACTTACCCTGGTCACGGTGTCTCCATCAAACTTGGCATTGCTGCCCCCACCTAAGATGGATGTCCCCTGCTTCAGCTGGGTCTGCCCCTGATGGTGATAAGCAGTGGGCTGCCAACCAGGGGCAGCTTCTTTCTGCACAGTCTGGATACATTTGCTGCACAGAGTAAAAGCAGTCCTACAAGTAGGGATCTACACCTGTGAACCAATCCAGGTGTGCCAAATAGCAGGGCACAGTGCCATCTGCATGTTTTTTCCCCCCTTTCATTTGTGTGTCTGCGTAAAATACAGTGTGTTTTCAGGTAATTTCAAATTAAAATTTATGGCTTTTCTAAAAATAAAATTTTAATTTATCCCCATTTCTTTTCACATCCCCCAGTTATCGTGCTAAGACTCAGCAGAGAGGCCGAGCACCTGCAACCAGGGAATAGGGCAATGGAGAGCATTTCAGAAACAGCTTGCTAGACAAGTAGAGGCTACAGCTCAGAGAAGATGGTCCTGGGGAACAGGAACTTGGAAGTATGTTTAGTGGTGGGGAGAAGGGCTCTTCTCGTTGCCTGTTCACTTCAGGGTGGGAATTATCCTTTGATCTGTTGCTTTGAAATAGGACTGCAGTTTCTCTGACAGTTGGGAAGTGCATATTACTGACTTAGGGCTCGAGCTGGACTTTCCAACTTTTTAGGGATGAGTCAAAGGGATATAGAGGGCCATTCTGAGCCCTAACAGAAGTATAATAGGAGAGAAGGCAGGACAAAGATGGGAAGTGGATTGACTGATTCTTCATAGTTTTTATGAGCACTGGATGAGCCTAGCAATTCTCCTTCTTGCCTTGCAGCTGGGGCTTGTGTCTCCCATGGATGCATAGGGGAAGGGGCTGGCCCCTAGTTATGCACAGCATGAAGTTTGTCCTTGCCTGAATCTTATATGAGAGGACTAAGTAAAGCAGAGCTAGAAGGACATCCAAAACTCTATTAAAGAAAAAGAGCCCTTTGCTCTGTTGCCTTCTACAGCTGTGCCTCTGCAATGGAGAGAAGACTGAGTTCTGAATTAATTACCTTTGTCTTGAGAGACAGGGCCTTCCTCTGGCCCCTTCCCCCACTGCACCACTGCAGTTTGCTGACAGTTCTGGTTACTCACTGGATCCCTCTGCTGCTCTTGTCTGGGTCAGGTGCGATGATTCGACTCCACACTGGGGCTTGGAAATCACCCCGATACTGGCTGATACACTCCCTGTAGCTCTGACGCACTATGGGTGCTACTTACCTGCCCTGAATGTGACCTGGGAACCTGGACTGACCAAGAGGTGGGCTCTGGAAGGAAATCTGATGAGTAGTGGTCATGTTGTGGTCACCTAAGGGAGGCAAAAAAAGTGTGCAGAGTGCCCCCCGTGTGGGAAGGGCATGAAAGGCGGGGAATCTTGGCTCCTTCACAGCTCATCTCAACTCGACTCAGCCTTTTCTTCTTTCTGGGCCTTTTCCACCTTTTTGTATAGTGGGGGCAAAAAACAAACCAAACCTGTTGCCATTTGAGTCGATTCTGGCTCAGAGTGACTCTTATAGGACAGAGTAGAACTGCCCCATAGAGCTTTCAAGGAGCGCCTGGTGGATTCAAACTGCCAGCCTTTTGGTTAGCAGCTGTGCCCCTTAACCACTATGCCACCAGGGTTTCCATAATGGGGACAGCAGACCCAAAATACTGTACTTTTATGCAAATAATGAGCACCTTGTATGTCTGTTTGCTAAATGTGTCTCCCCACCCACCCGAGGTATTTTCATAAGGGCCACTATGCCAATTTTTTTTTTACATGTTGCGTTTTTTTTTCACATGAGGGTACGGTTGGCAAACAAATGTAGAAGGCATGTAAAAATACAGTATATTAGCATTGCCTCTTCCACTGCTCTAATATTAAGGGATGTCTCCCCAAGACCAGAACTAAAGAGTCTTTAAGGAGGAGTCTCAGAGAGTGGCCTCCCATCCCCTTTGGATCACCTGAGTTTTGAAAACCTGGACTGCAGGGCTGGCAGCTGGTTCTGCCAAACAGGTGGTGGGTTATCCAATAGGCAAGGTAAGCACGGTGCTTACCTCACTTACCAGATCATCTGTAGTGAACAATTTCACACTTTTTTCACCAAGTCAAAGATTCTGCTTCTAGGTATGGCTGGCATCTGTCTCTCTCCCAACCCCACAGCACCGTCCTACAGAATCAAAGCCTCTTTTCAAATTTACAGTCCCTGACAGGGAAAGATTACCCAGTAAACAAGGTAAGCGTGGGTTTACGTGTGTTTACTTACTAATCTGTAGTGAACAATTTCACATAGGTTTCACCACATCTTTGAATGTGAAACCAATGTGAAATTGTTCACTACAGACGCTTGAATAATCCGCCCCTGCTACCAAAGCAGGGAGGAGAGAAGGCTGGGTGGGGTGGTTGGTTTGGTGCCCTCCCATAGGGGTCCTGGCTGACCTTTTAGCCAAATATTGGCTGAAGGGCTCTTAAAAAGAGAACCAGGGCCCTTGCTTCTTTCTGCATTCCCCTGGGTTGGTGGTTCCCACCGATGGGATCTGTCTGGGGAACAGGAGTGTCCCTGGGTTAGATGGAGTGGGGTGGGTTGGAAACAGAGGGTTTAGATTCTGCTTAATGCAAAGCACCACTGCTCTGTCCTCTACTACCTGGTACTCTTCTAGGCTAAGTCTCACCTGAATGGGACGGCTCCTCCCCATAGTAGGTCACAGGCTCCGTTTTCCAGGGCTCGAAACATTCTCTGTAGAACCATTGAGGTTTGAAGTACTGGCTGAAGCAGGTTGGGGATTGTATCTGGGGCGGGGCCTTGGGCAGGGGCTCCAGGCAGTATTTAATATCTCCTGGGGCTATCTCCTGGCCTTCCAACTTCTGCAAAGCAACGTTGTGCTGCTACTCCCCCATTGTGGGAAGGAAGCCACATTCACCTCTTTGTTCAGAGGGCCATTCTTGCCCTCGTTAATGGGGCAGAGTACGGGAGGTCAGTGGGGGTCCATCTCCCAAAGTGAGAGAGGTCATCAAAAATTCAGAAGGTGCTACCCTAGGAAGATAACTAACTTCTCTGAGCCACAATGTGTAAAATCACTGGGCTATTGAGAGGATCTGAAATAAGGTATCTAGCACAGTGGCTGGCATGTAGATACTTCCCTTACAATATTGAGAACATGTCTGCTACATCCATGGCACATAGCCCAGTCTTTGTTGACTCCACTCTTCCCTCCTTCTGACCTTACCTGAACCCCAGCCTCTCTGCTCTCTAGCTGTGTTTGTAGAGCCAGCATCTCTTGCTGAGTGGATTTGAGGGCTGTGCTGTTCGAAGAAGAGTAGTCAAGTGGGTGGAGTATTCTGCCTGCAAGAGTAGAGGAAGGAGGAGTGATTAGCCCATTCCAATGATTTTTCTAGGTCTACCCATTTTTTTTTTTTTTTTTACCCATGGCAGCCTTCCAGTACTCATTACCCCCACTAATGGGACAGGTGGGGTGCTGGTGCTGGTAGACCCAATTTGAGGCTGGATCAGTAAAAACTGGGGAGAAGGTTCTCTGCATTTAAGGGCATATGGCATGTCAAAAGCAGCTATTTTAATGAACATTGCAGATCTTTTGTTTCTTTTTGCCTTGAAAATAGTGCCGAGAGGGGCGGCTTACCATGAAGATGGTCAGTGGTGGACTCACAGTCAGACGGTCCAGTCTCCGGGTGGGAGTGTCTCCTACCCCAGGGCTTGGTGCGGCTGCAGTGGTGCCTGTGTCTCCTAAGGGGCCAAGGAAGGAGGAGTCTGTAGGAGCACTAGACGGTTAGAGTCTGGTTTTTTTCCCAAAGCTGCGTGGATACACCACATGAGACCTGGTGGAAGCCCCTCTAGTTCCTTTGGGAGAGGGAGGAAGGGTGACCCTCTGAGCCGGCTACATTGTGGTTGGTCACAGGCAGAGAGCTCCAGACTCAGCATTTGAGGTTTAGGGCAAGGAGGTGTGACTTGAGAAAGAATGGGATGCTGCTAGTTTAGAAGCAGCTCTTTGGCTGGTGAGGAGCCCTGGTGGTGTAGTGGTTAAGACCTCAGCTGTTAACCAAAAGGTGGGCAGTTCGAATCCACCAGCTGCTCTTTGGAAACCCTATGGGGCAGTTCTACTCTGTCCTAAGGGGTCTGTATGAGTCGTTATCCAAGACAGCAGCAGCTTTTTGGCTGGTAAAGACAATGGACTTTTTGACTGACAGGTGTAAAGTGGAGGAGGAGATGTGTGGGTGTCCTGCAAGATGGAGAAAGTGGGCTGCCAGAGGGCCATTTTACTGACGGTCGGTGTCAAGAGGCTGGGGTTGTAGTGAGGAGTGGATAAATATGCCAGTTTGAGCCCAGGTAATGAGAACTCTTAAGGGGAAGCCTGCCTTGGAGCTACTGAGATCTGCCCATGTTCTGAGCAAGAGTAGGACTCAGGGCAGGAAGCATTCTGTGTCTTTCTCTGTCTGCAAACCCTGCGCTAGAGGGAAGAAGCAGAGAGCAGGAGTTTTGGGAGCAGGGAGGGGATGAGAAGGGGGATGCCAGGTAGTGGGGTGACTAGAGGACCCTCACACACAGTCACAGAGCTCACAGAGGTGGCTGAAGGGGGGTGCCATTTTGGGCCTCTGGCTTCCTGGTCAGGCTGGCAGTAGTCCTCTGCTCAGCCCTGTCCTCTGTCCCCCCGCTCGTGAGGCAGCCCCTGGGCTTTGGCAGATGGGCATTGGTTCTGAGGTTTGGCATCTTAGGGTGCTGCGGTCCTCCCATTTTGAATGTGAAACGCACTGCAGTGGCTTTGGGAGAGGAAGTGGAGACAGTTATGTCCCTAACAACAGAGACTGCTGTGATGGCAGCTAAGGGAGGGAGTGATTATAGAAGTGCTCAGGCTTCAAGATTCTTGGGATTTGATCCCTGCGCCAGCTGCAAGCTCAACTATAGAGCTCCGTTGTGTGTGGTATATGTGTGTTTGTGTGTGTCCATCCTCTGGCCCTTCAGGGGATATCTGTCTTTTCCTACCCTCATCTCCACTCTCCACCCACCACAGATGCATGCCTGCGTGCACGCCCGCGTGCACACACACACACCAAGTGTTGTCCTGAGACACAAGGTTGAGCCGCATCTTGTCAGCTGTATAGATTTGCCAGTAGCTGACACTCTCTCAGAACCTGGAATCACAAAATAGGAACCTCAGAGTTGGAAGAGACCTTAAAGGTCTTCTATTCACCCCACTTTCCCCACACGAACTAATTTTAAAGTATTTTCCACTATTTCAACTGCTGTCCCCTTTGGGCCCCATGGAAATGCAGTGCTGATTATATCAATCATAGATTCAAAGTCGGAAAGGGTCTTAAATGAGATCTAATCCTCATATCCACTCCAGTGCTGGCATCTCCTGGCAAATCCCATTTCTGGAAGCACTGCTCCCACCTATGTGTGAACACTTCTGCCCCGTCACTGCCTCCTGAGGTGCATGTATTCCACTTCTGAGCAACTCTAGCTATTTTCAGTTGTGTTTCCCTGTGGCTTCGCAATTTGTCTGGTTTTCCATCTTGAGGTTTTCAAAAACAGATTTACCCCTCTTCTACCTGATAATATTTTAGATGTGTTGGCATGAATTTTGCTTTCTATGTCTTCTTACCTTCTTCCCTTCTTGGGGAAGGTAATAGGAGAGTTTTGTATTTAAGCTTATACAAGAAAGGAAGCAGACCATCTTTTAAGTAATAAAAGGTGGGAAATTAATCTTCATATGGAGAGAGTTTAATTGTGCTATAGACACTTTACATAGAGGGCGTCTTCCCTCCCCTCCACCCCCAGTCCAGCAGCAGAACCAAGCATGACAACCCATGCCAGAGACTGACACAAGACAAAGAGGTGGGAGGGAAAGGATGAAGAACACTAGTGGGGAGGGAGGTGGCCAGGGAAGCGGATCTATTAGTTAACCTCAGAAGGTGATCTCAAGGTGTGTCCCCAGAGTCAAAAATAGAGCTCAGGGACAAACTGAACAGACTAGAAGAACTATTCCTGAATTGCTACCATCAGGCAGGCTCTGTGTGGGGTTGGAAGCAGAGACTGTTGGAACAATCGTTGTTTGTGCTTCAATGGCTGACAGTAAGACATTTTTTCCCTCTTGATTGTGGCACTTCTTTCTGTGATCAGGAAGTAATGTCACAGCTATGTTGGCAGTAGAAGAAAGCTGTTGGGTCCATCTGACTCTTTTTTCAGTTCCTTCACCATTCTTTTTATGCATGATTTTGAGACCTGCACTATCTTCTCTGAACTCACTCCAGTTTGTGGTGGTCCTTTTTAAAGTACAGCAACTGATTTGGACCGTAATCAGAGTACAATGGATCTATCACTCCCTCAGTCTTGATATTAAATTTCAATCAATGCGTTTAAGACTGAATTAGCTTTTCCCATTGTACTTGCTGTTGCCAGAAGTCCCCATGTCGCCTTTACACACACTGTGAGCCCGTGTCACCCCTCATCTCTTACTTGTGCAGTTGGTGTTTTGAACCCAGTATTTTTTTTATAGTTATAGAGAAAAAGAGGAAGACCCTGAGCGAGGTGGATTGACACAGTGGCTGCAACAATGGGCTCAAACATAACAATGATTGTAAGGATGGCGCAGGACTGGGTGGTGTTTTGTTCTGTTGTGCATAGGGTCACTGTGAGTTGGCACCGACCCAATGGCACGTAACAACAGCAATAATACAGTTACAGCCTAGAAAACCCTATGGGGCAGTTCCACTCTGTGACAGGAGTCGCTATAAGTTGAAAATTGACCTGACGTCACCCAGCAACAGCAAGAGCAATAGTTACTTTTAGCCTTTAGAAAACCCACTTTCTTGTTCTTCTACCATTTCTTAAATGAAAGGTGGTGGGATGGTGGGCCTTGTCCTGGTTTCCTTCGTGTAGGAGAAGAGGAGGCTGGAATGGGGGCTATTTGGGCCCCGTGTCAGTTATCTAGTGCTGCTAAAAAAGAAATACCACAAGTGGATGGCTTTAACAAAAAGAAATTTTTTTCTCTCACAGTCAAGACGGCTAGAAGTTCAAATTCAGGGTGCTAATTCTAGGCGAAGTCCTTTCCCTTGTTCGTTCTGGGGAAAGGTCCTTGTCATCAATCTTCCTCTGGTCTAGGAGCTTCTCAGTTCAGGAACCCCAGCACAGCTTTCTTGGTGGTATGAGGTCCCCTTGCCTCTCTGCTGTCTTCTTTTTTATATCTCAAAAGAGATTGATTTAAGATACAACCTAATCTTGTAGATTGAGTCCTACCTCACTAACATAACTGCCTCTAATCCTGCCTCATTAACATCATAGAGGTAGGATTTCCAACACATAGAAAAATCACGTGGAATCCCAAAATGGTGGATAACCACACAATACTGGGAATTATGGCCTAGCCAAATTGATACTCATTTTTGGGAGACACAATTCAATCCGTAACAGGCCATTCTTTCGCCTGAATCAGATTAGCTTGGTCTCATGCTGGAGAGAATTTAGCTTCCGAGTCACAGTTTGGAAGGTGTTTTGGTGTGGATTAATAAGAAAGTATTGACAAAGACAAAGCTACTGCTCAAGTAACAACCTGAGGTGTTGACAGATCCTCAGGGTATGTGGCAGGGTCTAGAAGGGCTCTCTCTGCCAAGTTCTACTTACGAACTCAGAATTGAAACTCCTGCTGCTATTGCCAGTGGAGGATCTGCTTGCCAATCCAGCCTTTCTGTGAGTTTCCTTAGCACTTTGTACGCAACACTTACCACATTACATTGTGGGCTGTGAGGACCTGTGGCCAGGAACTGTCTCTTACTCATTTTCAAATTCCCAGCTCCTGGCCCAAGGCCTTGCACTCCAGACCTAATAGCTACCATTTACTTACTGCTACTGTGGGCCTGGGACTCTCCATACACTAATCTCATAAGAACCACAATGTGGATGCTAATTTCTATCTTGTAGATGGGAAAACTGGGGCTAAAGACCCCAGCGCTGCCAAAGCCTACCGATGCTCTTTCTACAAATGAATGAATGAATGAGTCTTGGAGTGGCTACTCTGGGCGAGAGTGGGCTCAATGCCTTCAGAATTACCCCCCTTCCCCCTCCCGCCACAGCTCTTTAGTTGAGGTCTCTAATCCCCTGGGCTAATTGATTGTCATGTCTGCAACAATTAGATGAATGCTTAATTAGCACATGGAACTAACTCTCCAGTCAGATGTTTATGCAGTGGCTCTGCCAGCCAACTCAGGCCCACCACGGGGAGTCTGTGGCTTTTTGGGAACACCATGGACGAAGCATGATTATCCCGGTATTGACAGGGAAGATTGAGGACAGGAGAGTCCTGCTGGCTCATGGAGGAAGGAAATTCAGGATGAAGCCCTTGTCTTCAGGATGCAGCCCAGTCTCCTCAGCATTCTGGCAAGGCCTCTCATGACCAGGGTGATCAGCCCCTTCCCTGTACTATCTGAACTTCTCACTTCCCCTGGTCAAATGGTTTCAGGCCTCCGTGCTTTTCCCAAGCTGATGTTTCAGCCCTCTTCTTCCTCCCACTGGCAAAACCTAAGTCATCCTTCAGGGCGCGGTACAAATGTCATTTCCTTTGTGGATGCTTCCCTGCTCCCTCTCTACCAGCAGAATTAAATCCTTCCTCTTTGGCTCTGTCTCGCAATACTTGTACACACCTGAGCTCTAGCGTAACTCTCTGTACACTACAGTGAACTGTGATGTGTTTTTCTCCCCCCGCCACACTTATTGCTTAGGAAGGGCAGAGACCATAGTCTCCAGCATGCAGCGTGAAGCCGGGTCTGTAGAGGACGCTCAGTAAACACTGAATGCATCTAAATGTTAGGTCAAGGTTCCGTTGCGGGTAAGAACTAAGTGAGTGTGAATTTCCAGAATTCAGTATCTATTTTACAAACGATGTGCAAGTGTAAACAGGGCACTTTTGAAAGCTCAAGAATTTTGTGATCCTTAATTTTCCTTTTCAATATTACCCTGTCCTGACTGGGGAAAAGGAGAATAAAATCCCAGTTTGGCCCCAGCCATGTGCCTGGGAAGAATCTTGGCATTAGGCTGAAGGGAAAGTGGTGGGAGGAGATATGGGACTGAGGCCCAAGGGTCGACCAGCCAGACGACCAGCTCCTGCAAGTGCAGGATGTGACTTCCGGTCTCCAGCAGGGCCTACCCACATGCCTCACAGGCAGGGAGGAGGTACTAGTGGAAGGCAGTGCAGGAAAACCTGTCAGAACCAGCCCGGGGTTCTCTTTCCCCACTCATGTCACAAGGCTGTGTGATGTGGGGATGGCTCTGTGGAGTGGGGGTGCTGCTGCTGTCCTGGTCCCCCAGAAGCCAGAGCTGTTGACTCTTGCTGTAGGTGAAGTGACTTGTGCCTTACACATTTGCGCGAACTTTTCTGCATGGCAGGGTGTATAGAGATCCCCATTCCTGTGACCCCACTCCCATTGCACAAAAACAATATGGCCCTATCATACCTCTGTACTCAGGAATTCTCAACCCCAATGGATGGAGAAAAGGGGGGCTCCCGAGGGAACTTGCATTAGCCAGGTAACACCACACAGGAAGGAATCAGGAGTCCTGCTACCCTGGGTTTGAATGCTCAGGCTTCTCTTTGTCTCTTAGGTGGTGGTGGTGTGGAGGGGGTGGGCTTGTGAAGTTTCTTAAATTATTGACTTTGTAAGTCAGGCTAGGGAGTCACCTGGGAAGGGAGAACGAAGAGTAGGGTAAAGGGGAGAGAGGTTTTGCAGTCTAGGTAGGCTTTGCTGAGGGCAGAGGCCATACCTGGAGCTATACAACGTGACCAGCAGATGAGGCTGCCCTGCTTCTTGGGGACCGGGGATGCTGACTGCTCTGTGTTGCCATCTGCTGGACACATGTGGAGATAGCATCTTCCTCCAATCGTGCTTCCTACCCTTTTGCTGAGTTTGCTCTCCTCCTACCTTCTTTCTGCCCTTGTGCTGAGCATTTCTCCCCAGGATCTGCTTTCTTTCTCGCCAAGCAGGACTATCAACCTATCTCTGCTCTGGCCTAGGGCAGGGGACTCTGAATTTCCTCCTGTTTGCTGGCTGTGGTTTTGGGCCAGAGCAGGTTGCTGTCCGTTGTGCTCAGAGATATTCTACTCCTCCCGGGGCTCTCTGGGACCTGAATTTGGCTGTGATTAGAGAGACCTTGAATTTCTCATCCAAACAGGGACACTTCTGAGAATGCGGGCGGGGGAAGGGAGGCAGGCTGCTATTAATAATAATTACAACAGGTGTAAACCAGGATCTTCCCAGGCAAACTGGAAATCGTGGTCACCATAGAGCTCTCAGAGGGTCTGCTGGCCTTCTTTGCATCCCTAGGTGAGGCATCAGAGGTGAAGACGGCCAGCAGAGGCTGCTGCAGCCCTAGCTATGTGTGCTGGTCTGCCTGCCTGAGAGAGCTCCGAGAGCTCCCTTTGCCACGCCGCCGCTGGGGAGGAAGAGGGCCAGGAGCACATAACTCCCGGTAAGGTGAAGTTGGTTGTAGTACAGGGCTGGGGTCCCCTGAGGGATGATGGTACCATGGGGCCCGGTTTAGTGGCTTGAGAACAAGGCCATGTGCTCCCTCTAGTCTCTGCTGGGGACACAGCAGGAAGCCCTGGGGCCCAGTTTCTCAAAAGCTTCTCATCATTTCTGGATTAGACTGGGCCTTTCCTGAATCCTTACAATCCTTTTTCCTGCCCCTTCAGGCAAAGACTGGGCCAGTGGGTTCCTGGCACTCCTGCTCCTGCGGCTGCTGCTTCCCAAGGTGGACCAGCAGTTGGATGTATAGGAAGGAGGTTCCTGGGTCAGATCAGGGACACCTGTGCTGGAGGGAACCCAAAGAGTATCTGGCACCTTCTCTGCATGACCTTGCTGACTGATCTGTGAGTGGAGAATGGGGAGCAGCTGTGCAGACCTGTGAAAGAGAAACTTCTAGCTTTCCCTCCTCCTTACTCTGGTAGCGAGACCTCATTTCCTTCTTCTTCATATAGAGGACTTTCTCTCCCTTAGCCCTGAATGCACACTTGGCAGACCCTGCTCCTCAGCAGAGGAAGGAATTTCTGTACCAAGATGGGGTCTTTCCCCCTGCTTTGGCCTGGGGATGACTTTGGTTGCTGAATTGAGTTTGGCCCTCCCCAGGGCTGTGATGGCCTGCTCTGTGGCTGCTTGCACCAGCCCCCCTCTTTCATCTTCTCTCCCTCCTCACCTTAAGGGAGAGGCCAGTACCTGGCTTTGTAGACACCTGCTGACCATCATACCCTAGCTCTTTGTCCTCAGAAAGGGGCGGTACTCTGAGCCAACTGCTGAGAGAGCTGCCCTGCCTGAGCAGGGAATTCTGGAGCAGCAATGGGTATCCAGGGATGCCACAGGGATTGCCATGGCAACATGCAAGGCAATGCCACAATAGCAGTGGGGAGGCTGGAATGGAGCCGCCCCTCTCAGGCAGTAGCTGAATTCCTGGGTGGTGAGAAGAGGGGCTTGAGGGTAAGAGAGAGAGAACCACAGCTGTCCTCTGATATATAGGTAGTGAGGCCTGCCTGTTGCCCATGTTAGTGGAAATCCAACTGTCCCTAATACATCGGTGGAGCACAGGCCTGGGCACAAGGTCTGCTGGGATTTGGAAGGTGGTGGTTCCAGAGAGAGGGAAGGGGAATCCAGTTTAGTACATCCAAAGGTTGGCAATGGGTTTTAGACCGCTCCAGCCTGCTTCTCTACCTGGGGGACTCTGAGCCATCAAAGTTAACCTAGATGAGTAACCAGGGAGGAATTACCAGCCTGTAATGTGCTTTCCAACTTTCTCTTGCAAAAAGCAGCCTATTTAGGGGAAGAAGTGAAAGCACTGCTCTTGATCTCTGTGCCACTGAGCCACGTCACCCCTCCCTCCCTGTTGCCTTTGGCCATTCCTCACCTCGTTACCACCTCTCAGTTGGCTGATGGCTGGGTTAGCCCCCCGCCCCAGTGGCGGGTTCTGGGGGAAGGTGGTTGCTGTTGTCTTCTCCAGCCGTGCCCACCTCCCGGCACAGCCCTCAGGAGCGCGGAGCTTGCCAAGTCCAGCGCCTGCCAGCCTCCTCCCCACCCTCCCTCTGCCTGCCAAATCTGACTTTGATTAGCGTGTGGAGGAGGAAGAAAGCAGGAAAATAGAATATTAAAATCTTAATTCAATTTAAAACACTGTCATTCACAGGCGTGCCAAACAGTGAGATGACTAATTATTATGCAAATGAGGCAGATAGAAAAGTGATTAATAATTGCACAAATTAAAAATTATTGTAAACATCCTGTGACGAGCGATAAGTCCAATGGAGAGGCGAGGGCGGTGGGCTGCGGAGGCCATGGTGGAGCCGGCTCCTGCATCCTTATTTCCTCACCATTAGGGGGATTTAATTAGCGCCTGGTGATGGGGCTTGTGCTGCCAGGGGTGGAAGAGTGGGTGGCCCTGCTGGGGCTGTCTGTGCTGGATCGTCGGTCTCTTTCCTGTGCGGCCCCTCTCCTGTTCCTCCTGTTGCCCCATTGCTGGACTGGTGCTGGCTGAGCAGGAGAAGGGGATGATGGGAGGGGAGGTGAGACTGGCCAACTCAAAGCTTCTTAGCTGCTTTCCTCTGGCCTCTTCTTATCTGTTACTTCTGTCGTTTGTGCCCTCAGATCTGGGCTGGGGGTGATGGTGAAGAAGCTCCTGGGTGGGGCACTGGTAGGCAGATTCCTCAGGGTCTAACAGAGGGACACACAGCATACCTGCAGGGCTAGACGTTTACAGCGAGCATGCACAAGGACACGGTATTGCCCATGGCCTCGTAGTTAACCTGGGTCCATGTTTTCCTGACTCTGGGGGCACAGAGGCACTAAGTCAGTGTCCTGAGCCAGGTGACTTGCCTTTCTCTGTGTTCACCATGGTGTGTACTTCCCACAGACAAGGTGTGCCCATGAGCCACTTTGCTTGGGTTGACTTGATTGCTGCAAGGCCGGTTGGTGCACTGCAGGGTGTGCAGTCATCCTGGGTCCTCTCTGCTGAAGCAGGGCAACAGCTGACTTACTTACCCTCCTTAATAAAGCAGGCTACTAGCCATACCACAGCTGTCTCCTGCCAGACCCTGGAGCTCTGAACCCTGAGCAGGTGCAGATAGGGCTGAGGCGAGGCCTGGGGCAGGTGGCTGATGATGGAAGATCTGACCCATTGCTCTCCGCATGAGTCACCACGGGACTTAGGGAGATGGTCTTTCATGTCCGGAATAAGACTGGGGAAGTCAAGGGCCTGGTGAAGAGCTCTTGCCATTCACAGGGAAAT
This sequence comes from Elephas maximus indicus, assembly GCF_024166365.1. Classification (NCBI taxonomy): domain Eukaryota; kingdom Metazoa; phylum Chordata; class Mammalia; order Proboscidea; family Elephantidae; genus Elephas; species Elephas maximus. Next base: position 8,969,684 of record NC_064835.1, on the reverse strand, counting down.
GAGTAAGGAAAATCAAAGCCTTAGAGAAGGCTTCTGGAAGGACTAGGATGGGGAGCTGGCTTTCAAAGGATGAGGAGGACTCAGAAAAGAGGGTGGGAGGTGAAGAATAGGAGGAATAGGGCTATCCAAGCCATATCTTCTGAGGACCCCAGATTTCCTCACTGTTGTTACCACCTAGGGCTAAGAAGCTGAGGACTTCACAGGCCAAATGCCTAGCCTGCTTGTCCACGTGTTTCTCTTCCTGAGAATTTGACGCATGATTATTTATTTATTTTCTTTGCTGAGGGTGTGGGGTTGAGGAAGGGTTCCCTCTGTTTAAGGACTCACACAGTCACCACAGCCAGCATGGGCTAGTGACACCTGTCCCAGTGTACTGTCTTCACTCTGGCCCCAGGATCTTCTTTAGTCTCCTTCTGATTCCTGAAGGAAGACTGTTCTTTCCTCCTGGAACCCCAGGTCCACTCCTCTGACTTCTGGCTGAAGCCTCCCTAGTCTGAACCCCTTTCCTTTACCCGGAGCTTTATCTACAGGTGCTGACCTTCCACAATCTTCTTCCTCCATCTCCTCTTCCTGACCACTCACTACTCTAGCCGTGTGCTGCCCTGAGCCCATCCCGGGTTGTTACTCCGTCCTTTATTTTGCCTTAGGTTTTCCAGGGCTCTTGTGGGGCAGTCAAGGGTGATGGGATGTGGTACTGATTCTGTGTGACCTCCGAATCTTTCTTCATTGTTACAAGGGGGAAAATACCACGAACTCCTAGGAGTTTTCACTTATCCTTTCCCACATTCATCCATCCATTCACTCCATCAAGCCATTACTCAGAAAACCTCTGCTCCTTTGTACCAAGTGCTAGGGTTACAGAGATGCAGATGGTCTCAAGGAGCTTAGAGCCTCGCGGGAGACAGACCAAGGAACAGGGTGTGCAGAGGCCCAGAGGAGGGAGAGATGACAGAAGTTTAGAGAATGGCAAGGAGTTTGAGATGACTGGAAGATGGGTTGTGTTGGGGAGCGATAGGGCTGAAGGGGCCTTGTATTCCGCAGAACTTCAATAACATTTTGTGGGCTTGAGGAAGCAGGAAACGGTGTCATGCAGAGGGCAAGCATGACTAGAGGTGTGTTTTGGAAAGGCCATTTCAGCAGCAGTGTGCAGATGGGCAGTGCCTGTCCAGAGACCAGGGACAGCCAAAGAGAAGGCAAATCACAGCAGCCAGAGAGGCATGGGTGGGGGTGGGGCTGGGACAGGGGACTCTGGGGCTCCCTTCCTTCCCTCCTTGCTTTGTTCTCTGCTTTGAATCACAGGAGGAGTCTCGGCTCCTAGGAAAGAAAGGATGGGATTAGGACTAACTGAGTGTCCCGGATTCTTGGACATGCGGCTTTGGCCCTGGGAATGACTGGGCTCTTGGGTGGCTACAGGTGTCAGATCCACCCCCTCCAGGTTCACACATCCACTCTGGTTCCAGATTCTACATCCACTGGCCCACAGACAGCGTCCAGAGGAACCCATTTCCAGGTTTGACCTAAAACTCTGGGCTCGCTCCTGGGGCCTGCCCTCAGCCCTGCCCACATGCCCATGTTCCAGGTTCCGGGTTGTGCATCAGCCTGTCTGCCCCCTCCCTCGTGCTAGCAGTGGGTGTCCCCCCACCCCCATGCTGCCCATGTCAGTGGCCCAAATCTTCTCTCCCTCTGGCTGCATTCTCTGGCATGGGAGACACGCTAAGGTGATTTTAAAAGTACAGATGCAGTGGGTGGGATGGGTGGGTATGGCCAGGCAGGTGGGGAACCCCAGAATTAGACTAGGCCTTACCCTCCTCTAAGGAGTCCTGGTGATGCAGTAGTTAAGCACTAGGCTGCCAAATGAAAGGCCAGGAGTTCGAACCCACTAGGTGCTCCATGGGAGAAAGATATGGCAATCTGCTTCTGTACAGATTTAAAAAAAAAAAAACAGTTGCCAGTGAGAGTAGAATTGCCCCTAGGGTTTCCAAGGAGTGACTGGTGGCTTGGAACTGCCAACCTTTTGGTTAGTAGCCAAGCTCTTAACTACTGCACCACCAGGGCACCTAGTAAAGATTACAGCCTTGGAAACCCTATGGGGCAGTTCTACCGGATCCTATAGGGTTGCTATGAGTTGGGATTGGCTCGAGGGCAACAGGTTTGGTTTTCTGGCTCCCCCCCCCCTCCCCCGGCCCAGCTGGGTGCTTCTGCTTCTGGCTGTCAATGCTCTTGAGGATGTGGCTGGGAGGGTAGAGAGGTAGAGGACAGGGAGCCAGAAAGGGATGCTGAGGTCTTAAAGTCAGGTGAAGGCACTGGCTGAGGGGCTGGGAAAGCCTGCATCGGACTGGCTGGCTCCCCCACTGTGATGGTTAGGATTGTGTGTCACCTTGGCTGGGCCAGGATTCTCAGGGTTTATATGTGATCACCACCATGATGGGATCTGTTGTGAGTAGCCAATCAGTTGAAAAGGAGTATTCTTGGGTATGTGGCCTGCATCTGAATATAAGTGGACTTTCTGGCTTTTGCCTCACTAGATCCTGCAGCTGCCTTCTGTTCATCTGACTTCTGGTTCTTGGGACTTGAGATAGCAACTTAACCTGCCGATCTTGGAATTCACCAATCTTCACAGCCCGTGAGCAAGTGCCCTGCTGTCTAATCTGCCGACCTTGGGTTCGCCAGCCCCTGCAGCTGTGTGAATCAGGAGAAGCCTTGTGGTCTTGCCTGCCCATCTAGGGATTCATCGATCTTCACAGCTTGTGAACAAGAGCCTTGTTCTCTGATCTGCTGATCTTGGGTTCGCCAGCCCCTGAAGCTATGTGAATCAGGAGATGCCTCTATCCTGATCCACGGACTTGGGACATTCCAACCTCTACAATCACGTAAGCTGTTTCCTTGACATAAATCTCTCTCTATGTGTATTTGGAAACCCTAGTGGCATAGTGGTTAAGAGCTACAGCTGGTAACCAAAAGGTTGGTGGTTTAGATCTACCAAGTGATCCTTGGGAACCCTATGGGGCAGTTCTACTCTGTCCTATAGGGTCACCATGAGTTGGAATTGACTCATTGTTTGTTTGTTTGTTTTTGGTATATATATATAATGTATATATATTTATATGCTTTATTGGTTTTGCTTCTCTAGAGAACCCGGCCAAAGACATTTGGTACTGAGAGTGGCTCTAGGGGAACAAAATTGTAAGGATGAGTTTTCTAAATTGGTTTTCAAGTCTGGTTAGTCCTAAAGATGTTGATGACTCTGCTTCCAGTAGAAAAGAGAGAATCCATGGCATGAGGTAGCAATTCAAATATGCAAAATGTCACCACCAATAGATCAGGTATTTGTGAAAGGCAAGGCTCTGGTGATTGCATATATGATACATTTTTACAATTCCGTCATAATGAGAAGTATAAGGAACCTGGTTGGTTGGTCCTACTTTTGCTAGACAAACTGGTGAAAGAAAGAGATGTACTAAGGGCATAATCGACCTCAAAGTTTCTACTTGTGTTTTGAACGAAAGTGTTATTTCTTGTAGTAACAGAGCTGATATTGCCAAAAGTCAAACCCAGAGTCTTATTATTGTAAGAGTGGCTGAATTACACCAGCTCAACTGCCAACCTTGAGAAGTGTCTGAAGTTAAAGCGAGGGCATTAATTGGGAAGAAACAGGATCCTGAAACTTGGGATGGGGACATATGGGGGTGCTTCTGTTCCTGGACTGTCAGTGCTCTTTAGGGTGTAGCTGGCAGGGCAGAGAGGTAGAGGGCAGGGAGCCAGAAAGGGACGCTGAGGTCTTAAAGTTGGGTGACGGCCCTGCCTGGAGGAGCTTGCATCGGACTGGTCAGCTCCCCCACCAAGGGCTCTGGCCCTGCTCTGCCGGAGCAGCGGGGAAGAGGAGGAGGAAGGGCAACTTCTCCCATGGAGTAGGGAGGGAAAGTTTTCATGCACCTTGGCTCCCCAGCCACCTCCTCCCCACCTCCACCATGGCAGATGCCTTTAAAAGGGATAAAACACTCAATAGGGGGAGAGCAAGTGGGAGAAGAGAGTAAGATGTATGTAAACCTACATGTGACAGACTGATTGGAATGGTAAATGTTCACTTGAAGCTTAATAAAAATTAATTAAAAAAAAAAAAGGGATAAAACATAGGGTTTAGGCAGTTTGGAGACAGAGTGCCTGGGTTCATATCCCTCTCCATTACATACTAGCTTTGTGACCTTGAACATACAGCTTAGGCTGTCTGAACCTCCATTTCCTCATTTATAAAATGAGGCTAATAATGTTACTTACCTGTCACGTAGTAAATGCTAAATTAAAGCAATCCAACATATATGCACTTTTCTGTATGTGTGTTACTGTATATACAATCACAGTTGCATGCCTGTGTGATTACGCATGGACCTTCTCTGAGCTCATCCCCCCATCCCCACCTACCCCTGCCCCTCCCCCCGCCTTAGCTTCTTGTTGTTATTGCCTGCAGAAGAGTGGGTGGGAGGTGAGAGTTCTGCTCTTGACATCTCTGGCTATTCAGGGGGCTAAATGCTGCTCAGAAATTCAGTTCTCAAGATGGAGGTTTTAGCCTAGTTCAGGGAGCCAGAGTCTTGCTGAGGGAAAGGAAAGGGGCCAGGAGGAGGAGGACAGGGAGGGTGAGCCAGGGTGTGGCCAAAGTCCCAGGCTTGTTAGGGCAGCAGAGGCTGGAAGCTGGGGTGCTGCCTTCCAGCTCGGGGCTCACAGGTCTGCCTTCACATCTGCCCCTGTCAGTGCCCACACCCTGCTGTCCACATCCGAGAGCTGATGATGCCTCTGCTAAGGCTGCTGACTGGTGAGTGCTGGCCATTTCTCTGCTGCTTGCCTCCTGGGGAGGTCTTTTGGGGGATAGAAGGGATTTTGGCTATCTCAGGTCATGCTTCTCCTACTGATAAACGAACAAAAAAAACCCCAAACCTGTTGAAGTCAAGTCGATTCTGACTCATGATGACCCCACGTGCTCCAGAGTAGAACGTGCCCTGCAGGGTTTTTGGTTTTTTGGTTGTAATCTTTATGGAAGCAGATCACCAGACCTTTCTTCTGTGGCACCACTCAGTGAGTTCAAACCACCGACCTTTGGGTTAGTAGTCAAGTGCAAATCGCCCCACCCAAGGACCATTCCTACTAATAAGGTAGACCCTAACCTAAGCAGGGAAAAATTTGATGAGAATGGGAGACCATTTTGAAGGCTGGATCTCCAATCGGGCGGGTCACTTCATGGAATCTGCGGGTCTGGGGCTACCTCTTTGAGCTCTTAGCGACAGGGTGGCCTCTGGTGAGTTTTCTGCAGGAGAACTTATCACCCCCTCTGCCCGTTCTGATAAGAACCTTCATGGTATGCCATCCTAGCTTGTAGTTGCTGTCTCAGGGTCTAATTATCAAGTGGTTTAACCCCTTTTTTTTTTTTTTCAAACCCTGGTGGCTTAGTGGTTAAGTGCTATGGCTGCAAACCAAACGGTTGGCAGTTTGAATCTGCTAGGCGCTCCTTGGAAATTCTGTGGGGCAGTTCTACTCTGTCCTCTAGGGTCGCTATGAGTCGGAATCGACTTGACGGCATTGTTTTTGTTTTCGTTAGCATGGCCAGCTTGAGGAAGGGGCCTTTTCCTTCAGCATCCTCTCTTATGCTGCTACCCCTCACTCAGTCCACATCTCCACCACCTGCAGGGGTTGGTGGAGGTGGGGAGGAGGGGAAGGGAGATGACCCTTGACCGTGGTGATAACTCTGGTGGCAGTGAATTTGGCTGGGACTAAAAATCAATAATACTGGCATATGCCAGCCACACTTAATTGTCAAATAATAAGGATAATCTGATACAAAAATCACTAAAAATATATGTATTAAAGTCCTCAGATTTGCACCTCCTCCCTGCATCCCCCCCATGTGAAATAAATCTCTCTGCACCTCTTTGACGTCTACTGAGCTTCTCTCAGCTAACGGTATCTTGCAAACACTTGAGTGTTCATCTCCATAGTGTCTGCAGCGTAGTAGCCTGCTCTCCTTGGGGCTGGTTTCCTTTCCCTCCTAACAAATATCCCTGTGCAGATGGGTCGGAGCATGTGGAGGAATACTGAGAGAAAGAAAAGACAGTGGTCTGAACAGGGTCCTGGGAGAAGGAGTGGGGTCCTGATCACTGCCCTTCTCCCCCTTCTCCACCACCACCCCCCCAACCCCCTGCCAAGTGATGGTGGAAAGAACAGGCTTCTGGGAATGTTTATGGGCTTCTGTTTTTTCTCTTTCTTTTCAATTATAAAGATATCTCAGGTAATTAACTGCTAATAACTTTATTAATTTAAAATGGATCCTCTCCTTCCTGGCCATCTCAGGGAAGACTTAAGCCACAAGGAGTCAACAGATTTGGAGGAAAGAAGATTGGGGGAGGGTGGGGGGGGGCAGGCAGAAGAGAAGATGCTGGGTAAGAGGATGTCTGGTGGACAGGAAGAGATGCAGCTATTTGGTCCCGCTTGGTTCCCAGCCAGAACTACAGGCCCACAGAAGAAGCTGCCGGAGCTCCTGATGAGTGCAGGCTCTCGGTGGGCCCTGTGGCCATGGAGGTTCAGGGAGGCTGGAATCCCTTCAGCCCCACTACATTCCCATATAACGTTTCACCATCACATGGGCCAGTCCAGCTTAGGAGTAGAGATCTGTGGGACCTGCCCCAGCATATAAGCCTTTACCATGGTTCAGCGCTCAGCTTAAGGCATCTACCTACTAGGAACTGTCGCTTATCTTTGGGTTTTGAGAAGGGGCTCAGGATTCTGGAATCCTAACCTCCTGAGGATCACTTCTTCCAACACCACCCCTTCTCAACTGCAGAGATGTCAGATATATTCAGAAAGAGAATAAACGTCTCATTCTGGATGGCTTAGACCATTTGTCAAGAGTCAGAAGTTTGGATAAGGTGAAGATCTGTGACCTGTTTCAGTTTAGAAGATTTATATTCATTTATTCATTTGACAAACTTTTCAAGTCTAGCCCAGGTCTAGACTTCAAAATTATGTGGTAACTTTAAAACGAGCTTTCATGACTAGAGTCTGTCAAGTAAACAAATAATTAAAACACCAATTCTGCAGAGCACAGGGAGGAAAATACCTAACTTTGTAGGGTATGGGAAGGTGGCATGGGTGGAAGACCATTCTAGCAGAAGGAACAACATGGAAGTGTGAGAGACCATGGCTGCTGGGGAGATAGGAAGCACTTTGATATGAATGGAGCACAGGGGAAATGTAGGGGTGAGAAGGTGGCAGAAGAGCTGGGAAGAGAAGCAGAGCAGATCACGGAGGGTTGGTAGGACTTCTGAGGGGTTACCTCCCTGGCTCAGAGGGGTAGCCTCATCGGTGGGTGACGGGGTGATTCACCAGTCAGCCTCGTCTGGTGTCCTCTTGGACTTGCGACCAAGGGCAAATGCCCCCCTCTAACCTCCTCTTGCTATGCTTCTGCCCTGACTCATGGGAAATTGGCCAGGGCAACTGGGACCGCATCCCATGGCTTGGTGCCCAGGGATGCTCCAGCCTTGAGGCATTAGCTCCCAGAAAGCTTGGCAAGGGGCTCCCCATTCCCCTGCCCTCTTCTTTCCATTTTGAAGAATTGATGTCTAGGTGTGTGGGGAGGAGAGAGGTGAGATTTAGGTAGAAATAGGCTCCCTGGTTTGGCTTCTCCAAGTCTTCTCTTTGTCTTGCTTTTGAGACCATTTTGGAGCATCTGATTCCTGGGTGAGTGTAGGGTGTCTGCCTCTCCTTGGGGAAGCCACTACTCAGAAGCTGGAAATTTCTTCCCAGTGAACTCCTCACTCTGCTGCCCTGTGATGGGTCCCTGGGCTCAGCCTGCAATACCCACCTTTCTCCCCAAATCTTGGCTCCAGGAAGAGGCCTGGGTGGAGGTGGTTGGTGGGCTGACAGTGAGAGGGCATCATCCCTGTCCAGGAAGGACAAGATGTCCTCCAGGAAGCTCAATCTAAGCTTTGGGGCCTGAGGCCATCCTGGGCAGCCTTCTCTCCTAACAGATCTTGTCACCATCACCAGATCCCTTGGCCATCCACAGCGGGCAGAATCATTTGTTTCTGAGTTGGGCTTGAGCAGTCTGAGCCTCCCTTCTCTTGTCCTCTTCCTGCTGTTTCAGATTTTTTTTTTTTTAAGACAAACAGCCGCAAAGCTCCATCTTTTAATGAAACTGTTTGATGTTAATTAATTATGCAGCTGCCTCATTTGCATGCACAGACCGTGGCTTCCCAGCTTTCTGCCACCCTCCTCTGCCAAGAGCCCTGTACATGCCTTAGGCAAAACAGAGACATGATAACTCTAGTGTCTGCCCACTTGAAGACAACCCTCCCTGTCGTTCTACCACATCTGGAGGGGAGGCAGAGGCCAGCCCCAAGGCTGACCTGTGCGAGTCACATTTGGGGACAGGTCACTGGGCTGGAGGCATGTGCCATGAACTCTTGAATCAAGTGAAGAAGACAGACAGGGCCCTTGGCCTTTATTTAGTTCCTTTCTTTCATGTACCAACTGTTTGACCTTAGACAAGGCATTAACCTCTCTGGCTTTAGTTGCCCCTTTTGTGAAATGGGAATGACACTAATATTATCCCAGGGGATCATGTCTTCTCTGTCTTCGTACCCGCAGTGTTGGGTACACTGAAGGTAATAAAGAAGTGGCTTTTTGAATGGTTGGCTGAATCAAATGGTCTCATGAGATCTCTTTAAGATGTTAACTCTAGGATTCTACAGGAGTGCCGTTTTTGCCAGGACCCCCAGTTCCACCTGCCCCAAACCAAAGCCCCTCTAACCTCTATCTGGTGGCAGTATTAATGCAGCATCCATTGTGTATAGAATCCTATCCTTTAGGACTATGCAGGACACAGATAACAGACTCTGTTTTGGAGGGAATATTTTGCTGATGGGAAGGGTGGTGGCTGCTGGTGGCTAGCCTACTAAGCCACTGATGGAGTGGTGGGGTCATACCTTGTGCTGGGGCCAGAGCCAGGTCCAAAAATCTGTGCTGCTGAGCCTGAGGCAATAAGTGGCAAAGTCCCTGTGATCATTAAGGTTATGTGTCATCTTGGCTGGGCCATGATTCTCAGTAGTTTGGCAGTCATATAATAACGTGATCACCTCCATGATGAAATTTGATATAATGTGGTCACCTCCATGATGGGATTTGCTGTGAGTAGCCAATCAGTTAAAAGGGAGTTTCTTTGGGAGTGTGGCCTGCATCCAATAAAGGTGGACTTCCTGGCAAGGCTCGTGGGCTTTTGCTTGCTCTGGATCCTGCAGCTGGCTCCTTTTCATCTGATCTCCACTTCTTGGAACTTGAGCTAGCAGCTTACCTGCGGTCTTGCCTGCCAATCTTGGGATTCGTAGGTCTTTGCAGCCTGTGAGCCAGAGCCCTGTTGTCTGACCTGCTGATCTTGGATTTGCCAGCCCCTGCGGCTACATGAATTAGAAGAAGCTTCCAGCTGACCCACAGATTTGAGATGTTCTAATCTCTACAACTGCGTGAGCCATTTCCTTGATACAAATCTCTCTCTGTATATGTTTATATGTTTTACTGGTTTTGCTTCTCTAGAGAACTCAGCCTAAGACAGCCCCATATCCCTGAAATTCATTTAGGTGCTGGCCGGGACTCTCGCTAGGCCAGGCAGGAGGAATCACACCAACTGGGCTTTTGAAAGGTCAAAAGTTCATCCCAACTTACAATGGACTGAACTGAGCTGTCTGTCGTAGGTAGGGTGGAAGGTGGGCAGAGGCCTCCAGTCAGTGAACCTCAAGCTTTCTGGGATCAGAGACCCCTCTAGCTATGGATCTTTTTTTTTCATAAAATGTACATGTGCCCTTATAAACCCAAAAGTGCTTTGAGGGACTGTGTAGGGCTACCTAGACCTGAGGTGCAGGACCCCTGTCTGGTCTAAGCAAAGAAATCTAGGTGTTTCAGAAATACCAGAGAGCAGGAGGGACAACAGGTACAATGGGGGCCAGAAAGTCTGCCCAGGGTCTATGTGGACAATATTAGTGTGGCCTCCTGGGAAGGGACAGAACTCACTTTGGGGAGAGGTTTGGCTGGAGTCCAAGTAGTGACCCTGGGAACCAGAGGCCAAGGGGCCTCCTATCTCAGAAACCACAAAAGTTGAAGGAAAAAGGGCCCTGACTTGGCCTTGGGGGCTGAGGTAGGACAGAACTAGGCCCTAAGGAAGAATTCTCCACCCTTATGGTGTTGGGCGAGGTCAGAGGGGGAGCTTGAAGCTGCAGCCTAGAAGCCTCCAGGTGGTGTGTGAGAGGACTGGAGAGGTGTCTGTTAGCCCTAAGGCAAGGAGTCTAGGTAGAGCTGGGGAACTGAGATAAGCCTGTCATCTCACAGTCACTGGGCTTCACCTATTGTCTCATTTAATTTAACCTCCACAACAATGTATGTGACCGGTATCATTATTCCCGTTTTATCAATAAGGAGATTGAGATTTAGGACCCAGGTTCATTGAGATGGAGAGGAGGGAAAGCATTGCTAGGGGGAGGGTAGTCACCTGGTAGCCAGACTTGAGCCAAAAGAGAGAGGACAGATGCTTGTGAAGTGAAGGTTTATAACTAATATCTAACTCCAAATCCTATGCTCTTCACCCTGTACCACCAGAGAAGGTGGGCCTTTTTTGGCTGAGCGTGTCTGGAAACCAAAGAAGAGAGACAATTCGGGGTGTTGGGAAGTGTGCCAAATGGGGAGGCGGGTAAACTGGGGCTTCGTGCTAGTCTGCCCCTACCTTTCTAATTGGTCTTGGGTAAATCACTTTTTCTGTCTGGGCCTCAGTTCCTTAATCTGTAAAGTGGGATAAACCCTCATCTGTCTGTCCATCTATCCATCTGCATGCCTGTCCATCCATCTCTTCAACAACTATTTTTTGAATGCCAACTCTGTGCTGGGCACTGTATATAGCACTGAGAATACACAGCAGTGACAAAGCTGGCATGTTCCCCTCCCTTGTAGATCTTAGTGTTGATCAGGGAAGAAGAACATTGAATAAGTAATAATAAGACCCAGGGTCGTTTGGAGACGAAGCTAATGAGACACGGTGGGAAAGGGCTTTGTATTACTAAGTACTTTCTTGCTAGGAGTTCTCGTTGCCACAGAGGCTCGGTCCACGCAGCAGCTAGAGAGGCTGTAACCATTGCCTTCAGCTAGTTTAATCCAAAGAAACCTCTATTTTCTCCCCATTTTCCACCTCAACCAAATCCCTAGAGCTGCTACTCCCTCCCTTTTGCTCCTTGCCTCCAGCCCCTGCTGTGCCTTCCCTGCAGGAAGGAAGGGAAGCCTCAGTGATCAGCCACATCCCTGCCCTGGCAGAGGAGTTGGGGGAACTGAGCTGATTGCTGCTAATTAGCAGCACTGAACCTTGGCCAAGCTGGAGAGGCAGATAAAGGGAGGTGTGTGTTTGGGGTATATATGGATGGTTCTGTGCACGGTGTCATAGTCCCAGGATTCTTCAGGGACAAGTCCTGAGGTAACACCCTCTTTCATGCCACCCCTTTGCTCTGCCCAGCCAACCTTACCCATGAATGCTCAGTGGAGAGGGTAGAGCTATGGTGGCAGAAGAAGAGGAAATGGGATAGCCCAGAAGGGAGGAACCATCCAGTCGTGGCCTTCTCCAGATTCAGGGGAGAGAGCCAACCCACTCTTAGTATTCTCGTCCCCAGACCTCTGCTTGGGTCATCCTGTCTGCAGGGAATACCCTTACCTTCCTCATCACCACATTTCATCAATGTCATTTCAGGCCAGAGCAGACAACTTCTCCTCCATCAGATCTTCCTCAGCTGAAAGCAATACCTCTTCTCCCAAATGCTGTAGCATTTGGTGCATATCTCTCTTATGATATATGTGTCATTCTCCTTTGCATCATAGATGTTGGGTATGTGTCTTCTCTCTCTCATGTCCCTAGGGAGGCCACCTTCTAAATCTTCTCTTACCTACAGAACATCACACAGTGCCTGATCCTTAGTAAATGCTCAGCAAGAATGTCTCTGAGACTTCTGGTTGCTCACGGACCATTTCTGGGGTATATTCCCATTTTACAGGTAAGGAAACTGAGGCTCAGAGAAGCAAAATTGTTTTGCCCAGGCCCAAATAGCCAGGTGGAAGTAGAGACAGATTTCAAAGTCAGGTCTGCTTAGCTCCAAATCCTCATTCTCTCCACCAGATGAGGACAGTTTATTGTTTTGGGAGACTTCTCTAGAAGGTTAAAATAGCTAAATAATAAATGATCAAAATAGCCAAGCCATCACCCCTTAAGAGAAGGGTGTCCTGCCCATACTCTGATGCATTCATTGGACAAACAAGCCATAGGCATGCTGGCACTGTGGGGTCCAGGAAACTCATTTTGCCCCTGGGTCTGGTGTTCTGGAAATGTGTTTGAGCTGTCCTGAGTTTCCATGAGACCTGGTCCCTTTGGGCCCTTGGGGAGTTCCCTTTCCAGAGAAACTGCTGCCCAGTGACCTTACCCTGGTAAGGTCTATGGCTCTAAGAAGCTTCTTTCCCTTGCCTTGATTTGCATCTTGGTTTTCAGTGTAGAATTATCTGGAATGGGTCAAAGGAACCACCAATATGTTCTGATTACACAGGAAGGCTGATATTTTGAAGTAGTTCTCTTACGTACTAATAAGGTTGTTAAATGTGTCAAAAAAACCAAACCCAGTGCCATCGAGTCGATTCTGACCCATAGTGACACTGTAGGACAGAGTAGAGCTGCCCCATAGAGTTTCCAAGGAGCACCTGGCAGATTTGAACTGCCGACCCTTTGGTTAGCAGCTGTAGCACTTAACCACTACGCCACCAGGGTTTCCAAAGTTTGTTAAGAGCCTACTATTAGTGCCTCATTTGGTTTGGTTAAAGTAATGTTACTTTTTCCCATGTAAATCCTGGGATTTTACATGAGTAAAATGGTCTTTACATTTTCTAGTGGCTCAGTGTTTGACTCAATAGTTCTCAAGCCTTTTGGGGAATTTTTTTTTTTTTTTTTTTTGGGAGGGGGCGAGGACTGACATCATTTTTTGTTTTGCCAGGTGTGGTGAATGCTGTCTTTGTCCGCCCAGTGTCCCTTTTCCCTCTTTTTCTGGCTACCACATTGCTACTTCCTCTAGGGCACTAACTGCTCCCCTGTTCTAGTGGGTCAGCAGAGGACATACTGATACCTTGGCCTCAGGAGTAATCTGATGACTTATCGGCCTTAGAATATATACATATGGCCCAAGGTGGGACAGTCAGAGTCCTGCCCTGGGACTTTGTGTGTGCTTAGGAAGCTATCTCCTTTCTCTAGGATCATAAGCCTGGAGTTGCCTTTGGCATACCCTCCTCCCAGGACCCCAACCCAGAGGGAAGCTCAAATTAAGTAGGAGAGAACAAAGGCAAACACAAAGAGAGAGAGAGAAAGGGAGAGGGGTCTGACAATACCACCTGACTTCCTGGTTCTACCCTTGCTCTTTTTAGTTATGTGAACCAGCAAATCTCCAATTTTGTAAGATCAGTTTAAATCCATCTCTTACAACCAAAAGAGTTCTGAGTAATCACCAAGTACAAAAGTCACAAACAAAATAGAAGGGACAATGTCAGACTTAAGAACATCTTTAAAATTGAGCACTTTTAGCTTTAGGAAAAAACTTGCTGTATTATCTTTCATTTTACTAGAGGAAACTTCATCACGAGTCAGCACCTGACCGTGTACCTCTGTTTGGTAACCATAGATTTATCCAGCATTTTCAAGACAACAGGAAACTCTGGTTGCGTAGTGGTTAAGAGTGTTACCTGATTACGGTCCGTGCCCTGGAGCAGTGGAGCCAGTGAAACATACTCCAAGTCAGAAAGAGTGAGAAAGTTTATTAAGGGGATGCATACATCACCGGGGACCCAGCAGCAACACAGGCTGTCTCTATGGAGTCCCAAAGAGCAGTTTCACATTAGAGCTTATATAGAATCTCACAAGGGTTACAAGTGTCTTTGTAGTCCCCTGCCAGACATTTCTTTATTAGGCTAAAGAAAATACATATCTGATACCTGAGCTCCAACTTCCCAGTGGGGGTTGTATGCCACAGGTAGTCCGGACAGAACAAAAGGTTATTTGCATCAGTTTAAAACAAAGAGCAAAGTCATTAACATTTGGTGAAAACAAAGTCATTAACAGAGGTATGTCAAGGAGGCAGGCAGAGGAAGAAAAAATTATAGGTTTATCGGGGCCTTAGTTATGTTAAGCTCTCAGTTGCCCATTTTGAAAAAGGAGAAAACATGCTGGGGAGTATTGGGGTCATAAGAGCTATGGCTGTTAACCAAAAAGTTGGCAGTTGGAATCCACCAGGTGCTCCTTGGAAATTCTGTGGGGCAGTTCTACTGTGTCCTACAGGGTGGCTATGAGTTGAACTTGAAGGCAATGGGTTTGGTTTTGGTTTTCGGTTCAAGAGAACAGGCTCTGATGGGGGAATGATGGGAGCATAAGGGCTCAAGAGAAAACCAAAATAACTTAGACCCCCAGAGGCAAACTCGGCTTTCTGCTTAGTTTTATGAGGGCTGCCTTTGCCTGTTATAGATTGGATTGTGTCCCCCCAAAATATCTGTTGAATAGGTATGCCCCTGTGGATGGAACCCTGCTTAGATGTGGGGTTTTTCTTTTGTCATGTTAATGAGGTCATACCAAAGTAGGGTGGGTTCTAAACCTAATCACCCCTGAGTTACGAAAAGAGCAGAATGGACAGACACACATACAGGGGAAGACGCCGTGTAAAGACAGACACATGGCAGATGCATCTACAAGCTTAGGAGCTTCAAGGATTGCTGGCTATTGTAAGCTGAAATATACAGCCCTGGTGGCACAGCGGTTAAGCGCTCAGCTGCTAACCAGCAGGCCCACTAGCTGCTCTGTGGGAGAAAGATGTGGCAGTCTAATTTCATAAAGATTACAGCCTTGGAAACCCGATAGGGCAGTTCTACCCTGTAGGGTTGGTATGAGTCAGAATCGACTTGACAGCAAGGGGTTTTTTGGGGGGTTACAAGCTAAAATAAAGAAGGACCTCCCTCTAAAGCCATGCCTTGAGTTTGGACTTTCTTACAGTTCCTGAACTGTGAGAAAATAACTTTCTGATTTGTAAAGCTGCCTACTTGTGGTATTTTTTGTTATGGCAGCACAAGGTCACTAAGAGGAGTTCCTGGGTGGTGCAAATGGGTAATGATCTCCACTACTAACTGAAAGGCTGGGCGTTTCAGTCCACCCAGAGGCGTCTTGGGAGAAGGTTCTGGTGATCTAGTTTCCGAAGAATCAATCACTGAAAGCTCTGTGGGGCACAGTTCTACTCTGAGTTGACTTGACAGCAGTTAGAGGTAATTTGGACACGGCTTGGCGCTCTGGTGGCGCAGTGGTGAAAAGCTGGGCTGCTAACCAAAAGGCTGGCAGTTCGAATCCATGAGCAACCCCTTGGAAACCCTACGGGGCAGTTCTACCCTGTCCTACGGGGTCGCTATGAGTCAGAATTGACTGGCAACGGGTTTGGGTTTTTGGTTTAAGACACTGCTTTAGGGAATGCACAGGAGGTTGTGTTTGTGTGTGTGTGCATGAAATTCAAGTTTCTCCCCAGCCCAGCACCCAGCACCCCTCGCACTCGACCAATGATTGGCTACTTCTGGCTGTCAGACCTCCAAATTCCTCTGGACAACGGCTGGGTAGCAGTGTGACTAAGGAACCGGCCACAGGCCCATTCAGCTGAGGCTGGTGTGAACCATGGGGGCTTTATCTGGCCATTAATGGTTTTCTAAATTGGTGGCAGTGGAGCAAAACACCCAATTTGCGCCTGGAGCACGCATGATTACTATTGTAATAACCTTAGCTAATAAGAATATGATGTGGGGCTAGGCTGGGAGAGAAAACACATTTCTCATTACCTTTTGATTAATTACTCTATACAATTTCTTAGTTGTGGTGGCCAAGGGAGGGGGGTGTTACCATCTTCTCACCTCACCTTAACCCCGCCAGACTAAGGGTACTCTGGGGGCCATGATATTTCTGCAGTGGATGTGGGAGAAATCCCTGCCTCTTCTCCAGCTTCCCTCTCTCTCCTCCTCACAGCTTTCCCTTTATTCTCACCCTCCCCTCCCCTCCCCTCCCCAGTCCTCCCTTTCCCGGCTTTCTGAATCTCTTTTCCCTCCCTCCTCAGGCTTTCCCTGGTCCTCATGGGGTTTGACTGGCACTTAGTGTAAGAGCCCACCGTCCCCTCACACTGCTCTGGGTTTTACGAGGCCGAAAACAGGGTGTCGGCTGGCTGGGCTCCTATGGAGAGGCTCTGGGAAGAATCTGCTTCCAAACCCACTCAGGTTGTTGGCAGAATCTAGATTCTTATGGTTGTAGGACTGAGGTCCCTGTTTCCTTGCTGGCTGTCAGCTGAGCCATCCTAGCTGCTAGAGGCCTCTTTTGGGCTCTTGACTGTGGGCCCCTCCATCTCAGAGCCAGTAGCCGAATCCTTCTCATACTCAGACTTCCCCTACTGCGGCATCTCTTCTGCTACTTCCTCTTCCTGCTGCGTCTTTCTGACTTCAGCTGGAGAAAGCTCTCTGCTTTTCAGGGCTCATATGATTAGAATAGGCCCACCTGGAAAGCCAAAATAATTCATTTTAAGGTCTGTAACCTTGGAACCCTGGTGGCACAGTGGGTAAAGTGGTTAGCTGCTGACCCAAAAGGTAGGTGGTTCAAACCCACCAGCCGCTCCAAGGGAGAAAGATGTGGCAGTCTGCGTCCATAAAGATTTACAGCCTTGGAAGCCCTATGGGGCAGTTCTCTGTCCTATAGGGTCACTATAAGTCAGAATCAACTCAATGGCAGTGGGTTTGGTTTTGGGAACTTAATTAATTCTGCAGAGTCCCTTTTGCCGTGTACTGTAACATATTTACAGGTTCTAGGGATTAAGGTATGGACATCTTTGGGGGGATATATTCCGCTCACCACATGGGGCAAACAGATTAGGTGTCTACTTCGATAGTCCTGGTGAATGGAAATAAGGAATAGAACCTGGAAGTGTAGTAGGAATAGAAAGGCTGGATAAGTACCTAGTCATTTCAAAGGAAAGTAGGCAATATTGAATGCTTGGTGGATGATTGTGTGTACTGGGGGGGAGGGGTGGGGAGGTGAGGAAAAGGGGAGAGTTAACCTTGGAGACTACACAATTGTACCAAAAAAAAAAAAAAAAAGACAAAACAAATCCATTGCTGTGGAGCCGATTCTGACTCATAAAGACCCTATAAGACGGAGTAGAACTGCCCCATAGAGTTTCCAAGGAGCACTTGATAGATTCGAACTGCCAACCTTTTGGTTAGCAGCTGTAGCACTTAACCACTACACCATCAAGGTTTCCACACAATTGTACAGATTATACAAATTTACAGATGACACAACCTTGCTTGCTGAAAGTAAAGAGAACTTGAAGCACTTACTCATGAAGATCAAAGACTACAGCCTTTAGTATGGATTGCACTCCAACATAAGGAAAACAAAAATCTTCATGACTGGACCAATAAGCAACATCATGATAAACAGCAAAAAGATTGAAGTTGTGAAAGATTTCATTTTACTTGAATCCACAATCAATGCCCATGGAAGCAGCAGTCAAGAAGTCAAACAACATATTGCATCGGGCAAATCTGCTGCAAAAGGCATCTTTAAAGTATTAAAAAACAAAGACGTCACTTTGAGGACCAAGGTGTGCCTGACCCAAGCCATGGTGTTTTCAATTGCCTCATACGCATGCGAAAGCTGGACAGTGAATAAGGAAGACTGAAGAAGAATTGACACCCCTGAATGATGGTGTTGTCGAAGAATATGGTATATATCATGGACCGCCAGAAGAACAAACAAATCAATCTTGGAAGAAGTACAGCCCGAATGCTCCTTAGAAGCGAAGATGGAGAGACTTCATCTCATGTACTTTGGCTGTATTATCAGAAGGGACCAGTCTCTGGAAAAGGACATCATGCTTGGTAGAGGGTCAGTGAAAAAGAGGAAGACCCTCAATGAGATGGACTGACACAGTCAACAACAACCACCTTGGGTCCAGCCTGGGAAACCAGGAGAATGATGGTAACTGATTGGTCGCTCTAGGAGGAGGAGCTGGTTATGGAGGGAAGATGATGTATTTGTTTCAGTCGAGGTGACTTAGGGGTGACAGCAGGGCTCCTACCAACCTGGAACTATCTTGTGAGCAATTGACACTCACCAGAAATATCAGACGTGGTGACACAAATTTCTGAGCTACTCACATGGAAGCAATGGTTTAAGGTTTGGGTGCAGATAGCATCCAAGGGAGAGAGGTAGAAAGAAAATTTGAAAAGAACCCTGCAGGATGACCAAAAAAGAGATAGGAAGAGGAAGAAGGATTAGAGAGACAGAGAAAGAGCAGATACACCTGGAAAGGAAGGAAGGAAGGGCTAGGAGCAGTCACATCTCTGAGTCCAGGGGAGGGTTAGTGGGCAGGGTTAAGAAAGGGCAAAGGTCTGGCAGGAGAGTGAGACATAGCCATGAGTTGGTGACTGGATGGCCGTTGGTTATTGATGCAGGAGCCTAAGAAAAGACTGGATGATGTGGAAGGGAGGGAGTGAGAACACACCCAAGCCTCAGTAGGGCCAACAGGAACATTCTTCAGCATGCTGGGAAGGATGGCGGAAAGAGAAGGGTGTCTGAAAGCAGAGCAGAGGAAGAGTCTGGCACTGCTGGAGGAGAGGGAGGGGCACAGTTTTGGGAATTAAGCCTGCTAGGTGGCAGGGGGAAACCCTGGGAGCATAGTGGTTAAATGCTGCAACAGCTAACCGAAAGGTCAGCAGTTCAAATCCACCAGGTGCTCCTTGGAAACTCTATGGGGCAGTTCTACTCTGTCCTTTAGGGTCGCTGTGGATGAGTCGGAATGGAGGCTACAGGAATGGGTGGGTTTTTTTAGGTGGCAGGAGCTGATGAGGTTGAGAATGAAGTTGGAAGCTTCCAGAGGTGGGCCTGAGGATGGGAGTTATAAACATCTGAGGCAGGGCTGAGCCCACAAAGCCCACCTTTCCCTCCTTTGCGCACTGACCCAGTGCCACGTTCTGGCTGGAAGTCCAGAGCCAGGGCCTGGAGAGGGGAGAGGCAGGGCCTGGGTAAAATTATGCTGGTTTGGCTGAGCCTGGGCTCTTGTGCCTCTTAGAATAGGAAGCCCTTGCGTGTGGGGGCCTGGCCTGTGGGGAGAGGGTAGGGGCCAGAGCCAGTTGTAGCCACCCTGGGGTCACTTTTTTCCTGGGACTGTCTTCTCTCCCCTGATTATCTTAGAGGAGCAGGTCTCTGCAGCATGGAGGCTCCTGGGGTGAAAGTGGTTAATTTATTCAAGGAGATCTGGGAAAAAGAGGCCCACGAGCGTCCAGTCTGTAAAAAGGGCTTGTGGGAGCCAGGAGAGCTCTAGGCCTCTATCAGTGAGCGCGTGGTCAACTCCTGCCCCTCCACATGCCCAAAGCCGCGTGACTCTCAGCCTCCCTGCTACCTCTGACATTTCGCGGGCCATTGTTTGAGGCCTAATTGCCTGCCAGAGGACACGGTTTGGAGTCCCGCCCGCCAGTCCGCGGTCTGGTCTGTGGGACTGCTCAGAACGGCTCCCACTGTTCACAGTGGCCTGGAGCCAGCCGTTGAGCCCAGAATAAACCCGGAGCGGGGGGGGGGGGGGGGGGGGGCAGCTCCACCGGGCTTTGTCTGCGCTCGACAGGAGGCCGCGACTGTGCGCGCCTGTGCGTGTCCGCGCGTAAGACTCGCGGGGATGGGAGGGTGTCCCGCAGCTCAGCGCAGGTCCGGCCCCCTCAGGGGACTTCATGGGGTGGGGGGTGTCACAGAGGTTGCCGGGAGCTTTGGGTGGGGGCGGGGGCTCAAGGCCGGTGCGGGGACTGAGACTCGGGAAGACGGCTCCATTTCTCTGCGCCCGGACTGTGGAAGGACGCGTGGATGCGGGAAGGCCCGGGCTCAGACCTCCCGCGCCCCCTCCGCCGCCGCAGCCGAGGCCACCGCGGCTCCCTCCGTAGCCTCCCACCCCGGGAGGGAAGAAATCTCCCCCGAGATCCATGTAAAAATAGATGTATTTCGGGATAAGCCGCGAGCCTGAAAAACTGCTGAGCCGAAGTCTGCTCCGCTGACGGAAGATCTATGTCCCAAATTCCTCTTCAAAATCTATTTCTCCGGAGATTTATTCTTCCAGGGCTCTGCCGGGCTGGGGAAGTTCGCGGCACCAGGCGGCTGGGCGGCCGCTGCTTCCGCCGGCTGGGGCGCCCCCACCCTGTCCCGAGTGACCGTTTCCCCGCGTGAGCTGTGGTGCATCCGAGGGTCAGAGAGCACGTGGAGGGCGGCTGCTGATGGGACCAGAAAAGTCCGGGCTGAAATACAAGAGGGATTTGAATGGTAAAAAGGTCATTCTCATGCATTACCCTGGCTGGGTAGCTAAGCCAGCGTGATGCAGCGTGACACCCATCTTGGCGGCTGAGAGAATAAGTGATGGCTATATTTATGTTTCCACCTAAATGCATGGATCAAAGCAGACATTTTAATCTATTCAACAACAGCCCGAGGATTAAAAAGTTGCAGGCAAATCACACTCTGAAATTGGTAATATATTTTTGCTTGTCACTTGAGAAATCATTTTAGAGAGTGACTCCAGGAGGGGTGGGAGACCTGGAGACCTGAACCTGGCTTCCTCCAGGAGAAGCCCCCAGTCCATAGGCTGTGGCAGAAATCCCCCACCTGTCCTAGTTCCCGTGAATTCTGTTCCTCTGGACTCCTGGAGGGGAAGCAGGAGCTAGTGGGGGCTATCAGGCCTGGGGTCATACCTCTAAATTTGTCTTAATCTCCATAACGGCCTAAAAGGTAGACACTGTAATTATGCCCATTTTACAGATCAGGATACTGGGTCACACAGTAATAAGAGACACGGTGGGTGCAAGGCCACTGTTCTGACTCCAAGTCCAGTGCACTTGTGCTGGTGCTAGAGCTGCCCGGTAACAGTACTGCGTCCCTCTGGGAGACTACAAGGGCAACAGAGAGGAGTAAGTAGAGCTTCTTCTGCCACTAGCTGAGTAACCTCTGGCAAGTTCCTGCACTTCCCAGCTTCCTCATCTGTAAAATAGGCATTATGATACTGTCAACCTCCTGGAGCTGCTGTTGGCAGTAACTGATGCATCAAGTGCACACTCACATTTGCCCTGAGCTCTGAAGGACATGATCACACAGGAGTGTTTGGAGGCTGAGAAAGGAGCTCACAGGCAGACTTTTGAGGAATGGTTGAAGGCACTGGGGTGGTTTAGTTAGAGAAGGCTCAGGGTGATGCCCCAGCTGCCTCGGTAATATAGGATGGACCGTGGAAAGGAAGATTTGACTTACTGAGTGTGGCTCCAACAGGAACATTTGGGTACTTAGGGAGACTGATGGA
The DNA here is from genome assembly GCF_024166365.1 of Elephas maximus indicus. Lineage (NCBI taxonomy): Eukaryota > Metazoa > Chordata > Mammalia > Proboscidea > Elephantidae > Elephas > Elephas maximus. The sequence continues at coordinate 8,948,244 of NC_064835.1, read as the reverse complement.
TTTCAGCTAAAGAAAAGCAAGAACTTTCAAATCCACCAGAGTTGGGCAAAGAGGAAACGAGCTGCTTGACAACATGGTGAGCTCCTGTTTTGGGAGGAATCTCAGTCTAGGCTGGGTGAGCACTCACTGATGACGTTGAATAAATAGGGGATTCTTGTACTGCTGAGGGGTGGCATTTAGACCAGATGTCTTAAAAGTTCCTTCTAGGCAGGAGAATCTATAATTCCATGAGTGGTAGGATCAGCTCCCAATCATTATAGATAACAGAGGGCAAGAACAGTTGAGTAGTTTAATGGGAATAAGCAGTCTATTTGAAAAAAAAAAAAGGCATTCTTTGTGTGTATTTTATGATTTATCCTACTGATTTATGCTTGGCTCAGTACTGGAGGAAGACTCATTAACAACCTGCAATATCAGATGATATAACTTTGCTTGTTGAAAGTGAAGAGGACTTGAAGCACTTAGTGATGAAGATCAAAGACTACAGCCTTCAACATCAGCCTCAAAGACTACGCCTCAACTTAAAACAAAAATCCTCACAACTAGACCAATAAACAACATCATGATAAATAGAAGACTGAAGTTGTCAAGGACTTCATTTTACTTGGATCCACAATCAACACCCGTGGAAGCAGCAGCCAAGAAATCAAATGACACGTTTTATCGGGAAAATCTGCTGCAAGAGACGTCTTTAAAATGTTAAAAAACAAAGATACCACCTTGAAAACTAAGGTGCGCCTGACCCAAACCATGGTGTTTTCAATCACCTCATATGCGTGTGAAAGCTGGACAATGAATAAGGAAGACCTAAGAAGAATTGATGCCTTTGAATTATGGTGTTGGTGAAGAGGACTGAATATACCAGGGACTGCTAGAAGAATGAAAGAGTCTGTCTTGGAAGAAGTACAGCCAGAATGCCCCTAAGAAGCAATGACGGGGAGATAATACTTTGGACATATTATCAGGAGGAATCAGTCCCTGGAGAAGGATATTGTCTTAGTCATCTAGTGCTGTTGTAACAGAAATACCACAAGTGGATGGCTGTAACAAAAAAAAAGTTTATTTCCTCACAGTAAAATAGCAAATTCAGGGTGTCAGCTCCAGGGAAAGGCTTTATTGCTCCGTTGGCCTTATCAATCTTGCCCCGGACTAGGAGCTTCTCTGTGCAGGGACCCTGGGTCCAAAGGACTTGATCTGCTCCCAGCACTGCTTTCTTGGTGGTATGAGGTCCCCCAGTCTCATTGTTTGCTTTTCTCTTTTATATCTCAAAAGAGATTGCCTCAAGACACAATCCAATCGTGTAGATTTGAGTCCTGCCTCACTAACACAACTGCAGCCCATCTCCCCTCATGAACATCATAGAGGCAGGATTTACAACATGAGGGAAAAATCACACAATACCAGTAATCAAGGCCTGGCCAAATTGACACATATTTTGGGGGACATAATTCAATACATGACAGACATCATGCTTGCTACAGTAAAAGGTCATCGAAAGACAGGAAGACTGTCAACGAGATGGATTGACACAATGGCCGAAAAAATAACCTCAAGCATAACAATGATTGTGAGGATGGCACGGGACCAGGCAGTGTTTCTGTCTGTTGTGTATAGGGTTGCTAGGAGTCAGAACAGACTTGAAGGCACTCAGCAACAACTCACAACAGATCCCCACTAATGTTAGGGCGTGTGGGGTGGACACAGTAGTTCAGGAGCTCATTGGTGGGACAGGTGGCACGTGGATGGCAAGGCGGCTGGGTGGAAGGAGGCAGAGCTAGCCCTGGGTGAAGGAAGAATTTCTGCCCACATCCAGTGTTAGCCAAAGTGGTTGGTGGAACCAGAGCAGCTCCAGCTAGCAGAAAGGACCGAGAACTTGGGAGACCTAAGTTTCCAGCTGGCTCCATCTCTTAACATGCAAATCACCTGATCTTTTAGCACTTCAGTTTCTCTATGTGGAAAGCGGGGAGCTCAGACCTTTCCTGCTCACCTTTCACAGTGGTTGTGAGAATCAGAAATCAGGCTGTGAAGGTGCTTTGTAGCTGGCCTTGCTGTTCCCAAAGGGAAGGGGCTGTTCATCAAAGGGAAAGGGCGCCTTGGGCACACCACCGCCTGGTCAGCGGAGCTCAGCCTGCGTCTGCTCCAGTCCCTTCCCCCGCGACCCGGGCCCCCCATCCGCCGCGCCTGCTCTGACCAGGAGCGGGCCAGGGCAGGGGCGCGGGGCGCGAGCTTCCGGACCGCGCCCAGTGCCACGGCCACAGGAGACCTAGGCTGGCACGGCCAGATGGCACCATCTTCGTGTGCGGAAGTGGAGCACAGGTGTTGGGTTTGGGGCGTAGGTAATTGCTTAAGCCTGAGCCAGCTCTCCCCGCATCTGGTCCCAGAGCGGGGCGAGTCCCGGGTCGCGGTAGGCGGTAGCGGCCGGCTAAGGCCTGCGCTCTGCCCCTTTCCTGCGCCTTCAGCGTGTTCCCTCTTAGGAGCCTCAACAGCTCTGCGAGAGCTCAGGGCATTCTCGGTTTCCTTTTACCAGCGTGGAAATCTACAACCAGAGAGGTTAAACTCCGGCCCAGGGTCCCGGAGCCAGTCAATAGTGGGCCTGAACTAGACCTCGGGGTCACTGACTCTTAATTCCATTTTCCTCGCGTGACCCCGCGGCACCGTACAGTTCAGTAGACATTTATGGAGGACCTTCTAGAGATCAGCCATGGAGCTAGGGCTCTGACTTTGTTCATGGGAGGGTGCAATTTTAGCCCTCCTGTTTGTACTCGAGGCTCCAGTTGTATCCTGCAACGCCCAGTTCCCTCCATCCCGGCGTCCCTTCCACCGACTCCCAGAGGTGTTTTTCCCAAGCACAGGTCTGACTGGTTCACACACACGATGATTCCCTGGGCCAAACTCCCTGACTTGCTCTGCAAGGCCTTTCTCAACCTGGCCTCAGTCTACCTTTGTGGCTTCCTTCTCCCCTGCTTCCTCCTGACCTCTGGACTCTAGCTCCACGGGAATATTATTCTCCTCCAAGTTGGCTTAAGGAGCCTTGGTGGTGCAGCGGTTAAGTGCTGGACTGCTAACGGAAAGGGTGGAGGTTGGAACCCACCACCTGCTCTGCTGGAAAAAGATGCGGCAGTTTGCATCTGCTTCCGGAAAGATTACAGCCTTGGAAACCCTGCGAGTTGCTGTGAGTCAGAATCACCTTGATGGCAACGGTTAAGTTGGCTTGTCTAAACCTACTTGTGCTTTCAAAAAAAAGTGCTTTCAGGCTCTGCTCAAATGTGACCTCCTCCCTGAAGCTTCCTTTGATTCACCACCACTGCCTGTTTCTTCTCCACCAATGGATGTTCCTTTTCCTGCTTCAGTGCCCTTTGCATTGGCCTTTGTGATAACATGGGCCACAGGGTATAAGTTTGAATGCTGTTCCCTCCTTTTCCTCCTAACTAGATTAGGAGCTCTTCAAGGCTGAGGGCTGGGTCTCCCTGCCCCTATGACTGGCACGTAGGAGATGCTCAGGGATGCAAATGAGATGGCATATGTGAAATTGTTTTGTAAAAGACCACACACTGCTAATACTGCTACTGCTGAAACTGAAAAAGAATCTACTGAGTTAAACCCTAGGGAGTTAAGGATGTTCATCGCAACAGCCCCTATTTTAAGTTCTAAATCATTTGCATTATCAATCTGAATTCATAATAACGATATTGTTGTTAGTTGCCAGCTCCAACTCATGGCAACCCCGTACAGAACAGAATGAAACGTTGCCTAGCCCTGTGCCATCTTCACAATTGTTGTTATGCTTGGGTCCATTGTTGTGGCCACTGGGTATTTTGAGTGCCTATATTGGACAATATTCTTTTGTGACCCATAGGGTTTCTATTGGAACCTTGAAAGAAAGGCCTGGCAGTCTAATTCTGAAAAATCATCCATTGAAAACCCTGTAAAGCAGTTTTACTCTGACACACAGTGGGTCACCATGAATCTGAATCAACTCGGTGGCAACCGGTTTGTTTTTTCTTAGGAGCAGGAAACAACAGGCATCTTCTCCTAGCCTGGCAGGGGGAGTGGGGAGCGGCCTCCTCCAGGCTACCCAGGACCGCCAGCCCCATCATGGAGTGTAACACATGCGGGTGTCTTAGAGAGGGGTGTGTGTCTCTGTGGGTTTGTGAGTCTGTCATCAAAATTTTTATTCGAGTCTCAGTGACACGAAGACTGTTGGATTTTTGTCCTTTCGTCATTTACAGGAGACACGAGAAAGACCCACCTCCATGGTGGGCACACTTAATGGAGCAATAAGCCAGGAGGAGGGATGTTTCTGGGATTTGGAGATTCAGCTACTGTGCAGAATGGAACTGCGTGATCTTATTTCCGAGTCACTTCAGAAAGCTCGGGCTCCTCGGCTTCAAGTTTTAGCATTTGGGTGTTTGCTCTGTATCTGTGTGTCTGTGACTGGGAGTGTCTTTGTGAGCACACAGGTCAGTATGGATGTACGGTTCTCTGTAAACACGACTGTGCATGTAGAAGGTAAGTACACGACGTGTACCAACTGTGCGGTGATTGTGTGTGTGGGCGTGTGTGTCTGGAGGCTGTGCGGTGGGTAAAGTGGAGATCTGTGTGTAAGTTTTGTACATGACTGTGCGTTTATATGTGGGAGGTCTGTGTTTTTGTATATGAGAATGGGTCCGGCTGTAAAACTGGTACTTAGGGTGAACGTGGGTCTGAGTTGGGAGTGCAGGCCAGTGTGTGTGCACGGGTCTCTGTGTGCACAGTGGAGCGTGTGTGTGCATTACACAGCATGCGCCTCTATCTAGATGGGCAAGGGAGGGTTGTGGGTGAGTGTGAGTGTGTGTGTGCGTGCACGCACGTGCAAGTTGCACACACGGGCCCCTGCAGACTCCGTGTGCCCAGCTCCCGTGACTCCTCCTGGTGTGGTTGCCACCTCTGGTCCCTGGTGACTCTGTCTTGCTGGTCCGCGGAGAGATCAACACCCTTCAAACCAGCTGCTTTGTTAGCTGCAGCTCACTCGGTTGGCCTCCTGATGCCAGCAGTTGCCATGGAAACCAAAGTAGGTCTGCTTCTGTCTGCCACCGAGTCCCTGGGTTAGGGTAGCTGTGGGCCAAAGCCACCTTGGTGAGGGCTGGCTGGGGGGTGCGGAAAGGAGGTGTCTGGGGGCCCCTCAGAGCCTGTTTTCCATCATGCCCTCTTAGGGCCTCTTTTCTGCTTCCAGTCACGATGGCTGTCAAACAACTGGGATCGAAACAGCCCCCTTAGAAAAAGGCATGAGCAGCTGACTTTTTCATACACAAAATCCTTCCTTGAAAAAAAAAAATCAAGACTTATGCTAATTCCACATTAGTGTGCATGTCATCTGTACACCATTAATTCAGTGCCTGAAATAAGGTGGCTTGTAGGGGAAAGCTGGTGCCAGCTGACGGGAGAGCTCTGTACGCCTTTTTGTGGCCTGGTTTTATAACAGACGTCTGCTCAGAGTTCACCGGGTTGGCAAAACTCGAACGGAACCGTGTTCAGCACCGAAGAGATCACAGATCCTGTTTAGTTTTGAAAAACTGAGTAGCAAGCACAAACCTAGCTATGTAAGTGCAGGGTAAAATATTGTTAGGGAGACATACAAAAGTGGCACAATCATAAAGAAAAGCAATGATTGACACAGTGTTAGGGCAGTGGTTAACTCCAGGGCAATCAAGGGAGGGAGGCGCTTGGGGGTGGGAGCATAGCGGTCTTTTAGGGCACTAAGAACATTCTGTGTCGTAATCTGGGTGGTGGAGACACAGATGGGTGATTGATTGTTATTCTTTTAATTGTTCATCTACATTTAATACATTCTTCTGTGTGTGTAAAATTTATGACCAAAAAAAAAAAAAAATCACCAATCCTGAGCTGGAGCCTCTGGCTTGATTTGAGTGGTAGGAGGTGGTGTGGGGTCAGGGAAAGACGGTTGGGTAGGGAACACGTTTTTATGGGTGATGGAGCTGCCTCCAGCATTGGCCAGCTGTGTGACCTCAGGGAAGCCACTCAACTTCTCCGAGCTGCAGCTTCCTCACCTGCAACATGATCAGCATATTAGATTTACTCATTCTATTAAATATTAATTTTCAGTAAAAAGTGTTGGCGAGGATGTGGGGAAATTGGAATGCTCGGACATTACTGGTGGGAATGTAAAGTGGTGCAGTCACTGTGGGAAACACTCTGGTAGTTCCTAAAAAATGTAAACATAGAACTACCATAAAAAAAAAAAAAAATTTTTTTTTTTTTAACCATATGACCCAGCAATTCCGCTCCTAGGTATACACCCAAAAGAATTGAAAGCAGCAACTCAAACAGGTTCATGTACACCAATGTTCACTGTAGCATTAGCCACAATAGTCAAAAGACGGAAACAACCCAAGTGTTCCTTAACAGAGGAGTGAATAAACCAATGTGGCATATCCACACTAGGGAATGTTATTCAGCCATAAAAAGAAACCAAGTTCTGATACATGGTAAAACATGAATGAACCTTGAAAGCACTATGCTGAGTGAAGTAAGTCAGACACCAAAGGACAAATATTATATAATCCCACTTATATGAAATACCTAGAATAGGCAAATGCATAGAGACAGAAAATAGATTAGAGGAGAAATGGGGAGTTAATGCTTAGTGGGTAAAGAGTTTCTGTTTGGGGGAGTTAAAAAAATAATTTTCAGCTCTTTTGGTGCAGGGTATTGTGCTAGGACAGGACGTCATGTACAAGCATTGGCATGGCATATGACAGTGTGTGGTGTATATACTGTGAGGGGCAGGGGCAGAGGCCTGGGGAAGCCAGGACTGAGAGAGCCCTGCCAGCTGGAAGTGGGGGAGGAGAGTTCTGATTGGCCCTTGGAGAATGGGCCAGATTTCAACTGGCTGAGCTAGGGAAGGAGGAAGTGATGGAGGTGAAGGCTTGATGTCGACAACGGTGAGAAGTAATTAGGGAACAGCAGAAATCCCATGTGGCTGAGGTATGGAGGACCTGAAGGATGGGTATGACTTAATTATTGATGAGGTTCCTTTCAACATTAAAAAGAGCAACTGCCCCAGGCTGGGCTGGAGAAGAAGACAATTGGCCCAGCTAGGAACAGGGGGTGGTGGTGGGGCTGGGGAGAGGGAAGATATCAGGGTGCTGTTGCCAGTCCCCCTGTCCTGGGTACAGGTGACCACTTGGCTCCACAATGATATTCAAGACTGTGTGCCCCTCCAGACAATCAGGGCTGCCACCACCCCTGGCCTCTTCCTGGCAGGCTGTGGAGAAAGGGCCCTTCCTTCAGACAAAGACCCCGAGGCTCCTGAGGCACCTGCATTCACGGTGCCCCTACAACCCCACAGATTCAGACAAGCCCAATGACAGCCAGGATAGGAGCTTGTGGAACAACACGTTCTTGAAATTTCCTTGGGGCTAGAACCACATTGGCCAGGGTGGTTTCGCTGCTAATAGGATATTGCTTGACATCAGGCCTCGCCTCATCCTGGTCTGCCCTAGTACCTACATGAACTGGTTCCCTGTATGTTCGGGCACTAAGGGAAGGAGCCCTTGATTTAGGATCAGAATAGCTAGGCCCAGCCTTCTTGGACGAGTCTTCAGCCTTCTCTGCAGGTCTCAGTTGTCCTTGTCTGTAAAGCAAGGAGGTGGACCAGTAACCACTTGGGAACCTTCCAGGTGGAATGCTTTGCCCCTTCCAGGGGGAATGATTTGTTCATTTCTGGCCCTCGCCTGCTAGGCACTTTTGTTAGAAAACCATGCTGCTTTGCCTTGGTGGAGATGGTTTCACTCATCCTTAGAGTCTGTGTAAAGTGTTCTTGATGTTGTGAGAGTGTAGAGTTAGGGCTCCAGAACACCTTCTCCCTGGGGGATGCCTGAGTAACGACTCATCAGGGAGCCCGTGGAGAAGTGGCAACCTGTGCTTGATTGTCCTTGGAGCACAGGACCTGTTGGGCAGATCAGCGCTGCAAGCAAGCTGGGCACTGCAGGCCTCCTTGGGTGGGGCTGGGAAAACCAGGTGATAGAGGGTTTTCCCCAGACTGTTTGACAGGTGGAGGCCAGCGTGTTAGAGCTGGAAGGGTCTCAAACAGGGACCAGAGACCCTGGACCAAGGTGGTGCCCACCACAGGGACCGTGACAACTCCAGGGGAAGGGCCTGATGTCAGTCATTCATGCATCTGATGGACACAGAGTAGGGGCTTCGTATTTATTGAACGAACGATTTTGGGGGCAAATTCCATGTCATGGCGATATCCTTGAATTTGGTGACTTGTGAAGCTCTTAGGAGGTATCCCTGGTGGGTGTTACAGGTCTACCACTAGTACCCTTAGTGGTGGAGAACGTGGGTTTTGGAAACCGATAGTTACGGGTCCAAGTTCTGGCTCCCTTGTTTACCAGCTGTGTGGCCTTGGGCCTCTCTGATCCTCAGTTTCTTCATCCCTAAAATGAGTGTAGTGCTAGTTCCTGTGCATAGCATTGTGAGGATCAAATGAAATAATTCAGGAAAGTGTTCAGTGCTATGCCTAGCACATAGCAAGTGCCAGTTGTTATTCCGTATGACAGTAAATGCTGGTGATCACTGATGTGTAGAACTGAAGGTGAGAAGGATGAGCTCCGGTGAGGGCAGTGTACTTAGCACCAGTGAGGACATTCATTTGGTCCATTCATCCCATCATCCATTTATTATTTCAAGAAAGATGTATTGAGCACCTACAATGTGCAGGTACTATTCTAGGCACCAGGGATACAGCAGTAAAAAAGTCAAAACCTCTGTCTCCAAGGAACTCACTCTAGTGAAATCTAGGGGAATAACTTTATCATTCAACAAGCATGTTAGGAGCTCCTGTCCATTGTATGATGTTGAGTTTATCTGCCCTCTGTTTTCTGATACAAGTCCTTTACAGAATGTCCTAACTTCACCTAGACGGGGCTATGAAGACAAGGGAAAGTCTATCTACTTGCGGGTCAAGATTGGTGGGGGAATGGGAAAAGGTCATATCTTGAGTCTAACTCATTGCCGTTGAGTCAATTTTGACTCATGGTGACCCCATGTGTTACAGAGTGGAACTGTTCCATAGGGTTTTAATGGCTATAATCTTTACAGAAGCAGATTGCCAGGCCTTTCTTCTGCAGTGCCACTGGGTGGGTTTAAACTGTCAACCTTTTGGTTAGTAGCCAAATGCAAACCGTTTGTACCACCCAGAGACCTGAAAAAACAAACAAACTTGTTGCTGTTGAGTTGATTCCAATTCCTACGGACCCTATGGGACAGAGTAGGACTGCTGCATAGGGTTTCCAAGGAGCAGCTAGTGGATTCAAACTGCCGCCATTTTGATTAGCAGCCAAGCTCTTAACCACTGCGCCACAGAGGCAGCCCCAGCCTGGCTGGAAATCCTGGAGTGAGGGGGTTGTCCGGGTTGATTCTGATGGGAAAATTCAAGCCAAGAATTCAGCTGAACACCAGATCCCTTTTCTCCCTGGCCCTGCCCCTTCACCCACCTGAAAGCCTGCTGTGGTCTGGTAGACTCCAGATTTTTCCCAAATTCTTGACTGTCGCTGCCCTTCTGCCTTGCTTATGGTCCCTAAGCCCTTCCCCCTAAGGCTTCCTCGCCCAGAAGAGAGCAGCAGCATGAAGACCAGAGAGATCTACACAGCCTCCTGGAAATAGCCCCTCATCCAAGAGTTAAAGATTAATCCAGGCTAGCAGAATTGGGAGGAGCTCTGGTGGTGCAGTGGTTAAGTGCTCGGCTGCTAGCCAAAAGGTTGGTGGTTTGAACACACCAGCCGCTCTGAGGGAGAAAGACGCGGCGGTCTGCTTCCGTAAGGATCATAGCCTTGGAACCCATATGGGGCCGTTCTACTCCATCCCTTGGGTTGCTGTGAGCTGGACTGGACTCCACAGCAGCAGGTAGTGGAATTGGCAGTAATGCTGACATGGCCCAGGATGGTATTCTGGTATGTTCTTGGTTCTTGTCTGCGAGGATGCTTTACGGGTGGCTTGGGGCTCCTCCCACACAGTGGCACGTCCACCAGGCAAGGTCAGCAGGCCTCTGATTGTAAAGGCCTGTCCTGGGGAGTGGGGGACACACGATGCTCTTTTCCAACCTGGCGGGGTCAGGCGGCTAAACATCTGGTCCCTGGAACTCACTTTATTCATTCTGGAATCTGAGCCTTTGCCCTAGCTTGCCCCTTCCCATGCAGTACGCTTCCCCTGTCCTCAAGCCTAGCTGAATCCTACCCAGAGAAGCACTGGGTTAGAAATAACAGGCTCTGGAGTCGGAGAAAGCCAAGTGCAAGTCCCAGCCTGGCCATTTTTCTAGCTGTGTGCGATTGGGCGAGTCACTTACGCCTGAGGTGAGAGGAATCTTGTAGGCTGAGGTAAGGATCACAGGTAATTTAGGTAGTGCCTCTGGCACTTGGCAGGGTTCTCAGCAAGTGGCTAGATTCAGTAGCTTTATTTCCTTTTTGGAAAAAGGCAGGGTGTGCGTACCTAAATCTGGATAGCACAAATGGTTAAGAGCTCCACTAGTAGCCTTAAAGGCTGCAGGTTTGCATCCACCAAAAGGCACCTAGGAAGACAGGTCTGGCCATCTGCTTCCGAAAGCTCACACCCTTGAAAACCCTATGGAGCAGTTCTACTCTGCACACATGGAGTCGCCATGAGTTGGCATTGACTTGATGGCAACTAACAACACCAACGTTAACTGACAGGTTGGAGGTTCAAGTCTACCCAGAGACATCTGGGAAGAAAGGCCTGGCAATCTGTTTCCTAAAAACCAGCCACTTAAAAATGCTACGGAGGGGAGTTCTACTCTGACACACATGGGGTCCATGAGCTGAGGTCAATGCTATGGCAACCGGTACTGGTATTAAAAAGACCACCTCTCCTGTGAAGTCTCCCAGTCCTCCTCCATCCTTTCCAGGTCTGGGATGCTCCTTAGGACCTGAGTCACTGGCTTTATCTTCCTGTGAGGCCAGCTCCCAGAGGGAGTCTGATTTACCTTTTACTCCTGGTACTTGATGGTACCTGGGAATGTTTGCTGATTGGTGAGTGGTGGGCAGGGATTACCTGGGTGAGGGCTGGTCTGGGACACTTGGGAGTCAGGACAGTGTCCAGGCTGGCTGCTGGGCAGGCGTGGGTGGGGTCTGCAGCCGTCTTTCTGACTCACCCTTCCCTCATCTTCGTTTGGGGGCTTCTGCCCCCTCCTCCCTGACCTTGTTTCTTGTTGGCTCAGCCCCGTACTGCTAATGAGCTGAGCCAGCTGCTTGGCACCCTCCTCTCCATTGCATTGACTCAGCCCCTGTTTGAAAATGCCAAGTTAATTGCTCTCCAGCTTCAGGCTGGACTGGCGGGGGCCGTGCCCCCTTTCCGCTCACCTTCCCCATGCCCTGTGAGGGGGACAGCCCAGCGCTCTCCAGCCGGGGCCTGCCATCTGCGGACAGGGCAGTATGGGGGGTCAGTGAGAGGGCAGAGGGGCTATCACTGCTTATTAGGGAGAAGAGGGGGCGGGAGGGAGGTAGGGGAGGAAGGCGCTGGCACACTGGGAGCCTAGTCTCCATCTTTCTTGGTTCTTGGGGTCCTGAGATGCCACCAGTGCCAGGATGCCCTGGGTGAGTGACAGGGGGACTCTGAGCATTGGGAGTGGCCTCTCACATCTGTGCCCAGAAGCTGTGGGCAGGGAGAGGGTCATGGTGCTGGAAGGGAGACCTCAGGCCTCGAACAGATAGGAAAGAAGGAAGGAAGGGGTTACAGATGCACTATCCCCTCCCCCCTTATTCCTTCTTTCCTTCCTTCCGGAGCCCTGGTGGTGCAGTGGTTAAGAGCTCAGCTGCTAACCAAAAAGGTCAGCAGTTCACATCCACCAGTGGCTTCTTAGAAACCCTATGGGACAGTTCTACTCTGTCATATAGGGTCACTACAAGCCAGAATCTACTCAATGGCTTTTTTTTTGTTGTTTTTTGTTAGATGCACTACCCAGGGTGACAGTCGAACTATTTAGCAACCAGTGTGGCACCAGCTCTGACTAATCAGGGTGGACCCCAGGTGAGGCAAGGAGCTGGGGAAGGTCCTGGAGGCCCCTGAGCTGTGCTAGGACTTAACTCTTTAGTTTCTGGCTTGTGGGGAGGTAGCGGAGGGAAGAACAGGGGGTGGTAGATTTTACCAACTGGCGTGGGAGTATTCAGTATTTTAACAATGTACGCTTCACAACGGCAGGGATCGTCTTGTGTGTAAGTGCCAAGATTGGGCCTGACGTCCAGGGTCTTATATGCTAGCAAGCGGCCATCTAAGATGCTTCAATTGGTCTCAACTCACCTGGATCAAAGGAGAACGAAGAATTCCAAAGACACAAGGTAATTATGAGCCCAAGATACAGAAAGGGCCTCATAAACCAGAGACTACATCAGCCTGAGACCAGAAGAACTAGATGGTGCCTGGCTACAACTGATGACTGCCCTGATAGGGGACACAACAGAGAACCCCTGAGGGAGCAGGAGAGCAGTGGGATGCAGCCCTCAAGTTCTTGTAAAAAGACCAGACTTAATGGTCTGACTGAGACTAGAAGGACCCCGAAGGTCATGGTCATCAGGCCTTCCGGTAGTCCAAGACAAGAACCATTCCCAAAGCCAACTCTTCAGAAAGGGATTGGACTAGACTATAAGATAGAAAATGATACTGGTGAGGAGTGAGCTTCTTGCCTCAAGTAGACACATGAGACTACGTGGGCAGCTCCTGTCTGGAGGGAAGATGAGAAGGCGGAGGGGGACAGGAGCTGGCTGAATGGACACGGGGAATACGGGGTGGAGAGGAGGAGTGTGCTGTCTCATTACAGGGAGAGCAGCTAGGAGTACATAGCAAGGTACATACAAATATTTATATGAGAGACTGACTTGATTTGTAAACTTTCATTTAAAGCACAATTAAAAAAAAAAAGAAGAAGAAGAAAAAAAGATTGGACCTGACACACAATAGGGGCTCAATCCTTTGTTGAATGAATGGGCAGAGCTGGATGGTGAGCATCATCTTGCAGTTGACCAAGGTGACCTCAGTGTTGTGTGCAAATCCTAGACCTGGGCAGGTAGCTCAGGTGTAGGGTTGAGGATCTGTGGGGCAGCTGGGGACGATGCCTGGCCAGGGCCTGCAGGACGGGGGGAGCTTTGGGCAAGATGTGGAGGTGGCCGGCCTGAGGAGGGCGCATGAGGACCCTTCCTTTGACACCTTGAATTTTGGAATTCCCCTTGTGTGGCTCGGGACTGGGGTGCTGAGGGACAGGCAGATCTCAAGGAGGGGCCCCAGAGGACTGGAGATGCAAATTCAGTATTTGTTATTACTATGACAAAAGAGCTGAGAAAGGGCTGGAAGGGATTAACAAGGAAGCTCTAATCCCTAGTGATCATCAAGGCATAGCTGGATGAGAGAATTTTCTCCGGTGAGGAGGTGGGGCCAGGCCCTGCTGTGAAATCTCTGAGGCAGGAGCCTCCTGAGGAGTCCTGTGGGTTTCTGGTTTTCAGGTCTCAGTGTCCTTGAAATGCCCTGGGTAAGGGAACAGACCTTCTTGCCTTTTTTCTTCCTTTCCCAGTTCTGCAGAGGCCAAGAGGATTGAGGGGTGCGTGTGTGAGAGTGTGTGGCCACAGGGGGGGTGGGTGGTGCAAGGAGAGAGACACAGGGACCGGGAGAACACAAGATTGAAATAGGACCCGTGCTTTTCGATTTCTCCCTGGTTCTTCTCCTCTCCAAATGGGTGACATTTTCTGATCACCTTGCAGTTTTTTCAAACCACAGGATTTGCACAGAGTGAGCAGTAGGAAGAAAGAAAGGAAGAGGAGCGGGGAGGGGCACACAAACGTCCTATGTGAGTGAGATATCGACTCATTAAAACTAGTAAAAAACCCAGCTGCCGTTGAGCCGATCCCAATCTGTGACAACCTTACAGGTGTTAGAGTAAAACTGTGCTCCACTGGGTTCTCAATGGCTGACATTTGAGCCGATCCCAATCCGTGACAACCTTACGGGTGTCAGAGCAGAACTGTGCTCCACTGGGTTCTCAATGCCTGCCGTTGAGCCAATCCCAATCCGTGACAACCTTACGGGTGTCAGAGCAGAACTGTGCTCCACTGGGTTCTCAATGGCTGCCGTTGAGCCGATCCCAATCCGTGACAACCTTACGGGTGTCAGAACAGAACTGTGCTCCACTGGGTTCTCAATGGCTGACATTTGAGCCGATCCCAATCCGTGACAACCTTACGGGTGTCAGAGCAGGACTTGTGCTCCACTGGGTTCTCAATGGCTGACATTTGAGCCCATCCCAATCCGTGACAACCTTACGGGTGTCAGAGCAGGACTGTGCTCCACTGGGTTCTCAATGGCTGCCGTTGAGCCGATCCCAATCCGTGACGACCTTACGGGTGTCAGAGCAGGATTATGCTCCACTGGGTTCCCAATGGCTGCTGTTGAGCCGATCCCAATCCGTGACAACCTTACGGGTGTCAGAGCAGAATTGTGCTCCACTGGGTTCTCAATGGCAGACATTTGAGCCGATCCCAATCCGTGACAACCTTACGGGTGTCAGAGCAGAACTGTGCTCCACTGGGTTCTCAATGGCAGACATTTGAGCCGATCCCAATCTGTGACAACCTTACGGGTGTCAGAGCAGGACTGTGCTCCACTGGGTTCTCAATGGCTGCCGTTGAGCCGATCCCAATCCGTGACGACCTTACGGGTGTCAGAGCAGGACTGTGCTCCACTGGGTTCTCAATGGCTGCTGTTGAGCCGATCCCAATCCGTGACAACCTTACAGGTGTCAGAGCAGGATTATGCTCCACTGGGTTCTCAATGGCTGCTGTTGAGCCGATCCCAATCCGTGACAACCTTACGGGTGTCAGAGCAGAATTGTGCTCCACTGGGTTCTCAATGGCTGACATTTGAGCCGATCCCAGTCCGTGACAACCTTACGGGTGTCAGAGTAGGACTGTGCTCCACTGGGTTCTCAATGGCTGCCGTTGAGCCGATCCCAATCCATGAGAACCTTACGGGTGTCAGAGTAAGACTGTGCTGCACTGGGTTCTCAATGGCTGACATTTGGAAGTAGATCATCAGGACTTTTTTCCCAGGTTCCTCTGGGTGGACTTGAACCTCCAACCTTTGGTTAGCAGCTGAACGCTTAACCGTTTGTACCACCTGGGGACTTCCAGAAAACGTGTCTGGAGGAGCTTTGGGAGCCTCATGACCCAGCGGACAGGGCCAGTTTTAGTGCTCTCCAGACCCCCACAGGGTGTAGCCTGAGGGTCCCACAGGGCCAGGTGGGGCGAGCTGCCTAAGCAGGCAGTGCCCGCTCCCCACGTAGGCCGGTTTGGCCCTGGGCCTGTCAAGTGCTGCTTCTCCCTCCCCTCCCTGGGTCTTCAGCCAGCCCACTAGGTTGATGAATTAGCCCCATAGATATTCCGTCGGGAAGGCAAACACATATCATATATATCTTTGACAAGTTATTATTCTCCCTTATCAGGATTCGGGTGCATCCCCTGTCCGCATTACTCATGCTGTGCACCCGCCCTGCCTGGGACTGGGCACCTAGCCTGCTGCATGGCAGTATCCCACTGGCCGCCTTGCCCCCTGCGCTGTGTCTGTGTTGTGACGGGTGCCTGAGTGTGGGAGGTGAGTGTGTGTGCAGAGCCCCTGCTCAGGCCACAACCAGAGCAGGAGCCGTTCCTGGCCTGTTTTAGCCCAATGGCCCATGTGGACTCCATTCTCTGGGCAGAGGCTGGCTGTAGAGCCTGGTGGCTTTCCGAGCCTTTGGTTCTCTTACTGGAGTCAGGAGTGAGAGTTCTGTCTGAAGGAATGTTCTGGTTTGGGCCTCACCTATGTCCACATTCCTCTTTGTCCTCATTCCCGCCCCTCCTCTGCCGCCGGCTGCCAGCAGGACAGCTCACTGTCCACCTCCCATTAACCTGGGAGCCCCTTGGAGCTCACAGGTGCTCCTCTAGGGCCGCCACCTGGCCCCTCCCAGTAAGGAATGGAAGTAACAGAGGCCCAGTGTGTGGTGAGGCCTGGAGAGGGCCCCTGGTGAATGAGATGTAAGTGAACGTTAGTGCTCTCAGCCTGGCCGCTGGGCCCGATTTGTCTTCCTTCACCAGCATTCCCATTTCCCCAGCGGCGACTCCATATTAACAAGTCCTAGACTTGGGAATATAAATGGGGTGTTTGGAATTGCTCCCCACAACCTGAAGGCGCTAATGCACTGGGACTGGAGGGTGGGGAGAGGGAAGGCAGTGGGAGGCTGGATGGGACACGGAGGGGACTTTCAGCCAGCTGGGAGGGTTGGGCACCCTGGGAATTAGCCTGGTTCTGAGGTGGGGTGGGGGAGGAGGTGGGTCCTCACTGCCTCCACTGGGGGCTGGCTGCGGGGGGCTGGCTCTAGCACTTCCACCCACCCCATATGGCCAGCCACCATCTCAGTACAGACAGAAAGTATAAAGAGGCCACTGCTATTCTCTGAGAGCCAGCTCTTCTCCATCAGTGTCTCTGGATGGAGGGACTTCCACTCACCTACTCGCCTGTCCGTCCTTCTCCAGCTTCAGATTGTGCATTCCTGGGCTCCTTGTCTTTCCTTCCCTGGGCCTAACTGCCTGACTGGTCCCTGACCAAGGTCATGCTGCCCCCTCAGTGTGCACTGGACCACGGAAAGGGCGTGGGAGAGGAGGGGCAGAGGCCTCCCCATGAGTGCCCAGGGCTGAGTCCTCAGGGGGGGTTGGTACAGCAAGTGCTCCAGCCTGAGCGAGACTGCAGGCGGCCACTGCCAACATATGCAATATAGCAGGATACCTGCCCTCAGGGGTCCCAATCTACTGGAGGGAGGGTTGGGGGGCAGGAAACATGGATAGCCTTAAAAAGTCCCAGGCCCTGAAAAATATTCTGGCCTGCTGAGTGGTACCTGCAGTTGTTATTAGGTGTTGTGGGGTTGGTTCCAACTCAAAGTGACCCCATGTACGACAGAACAAAACACTGCCTGGTCCTGCATCATCCTCACAATCCTTGCTATGTTTGAGCCCATTGTTGCAGCCACTGTATCAGTAC
The DNA here is from genome assembly GCF_024166365.1 of Elephas maximus indicus. Lineage (NCBI taxonomy): Eukaryota > Metazoa > Chordata > Mammalia > Proboscidea > Elephantidae > Elephas > Elephas maximus. The sequence goes on along the minus strand of NC_064835.1, from coordinate 8,931,174 downwards.
ATCTCCTTGAGGGTCTTCCTCTCTTTCACTGACCCTCACTTTACCAACCATGGTGTCCTTCTCCAGGGACTGGTTCCTCCTGATAACATATCTGAAGTATGTGAGATGAAGTCTCACCATCCTCCCTTTCGAGGAGCACTCCTGCTGCACTTCTTCCAAGACAGACTTGTTTGGTCTTCTGGCAGTCCATGGTAAAACCACCAAAGCAGTCCATGGTATCCACGGTATATTCAGTATTCTACCCCAACACCATAATTCAAAGGCATTAATTCTTCAGTCTTCCTTATTTGTTGTCCAGCTTTCCCATGCTTATGAGGCGATTGAAAACACCATGGCTTGGGACAGGCACACCTTGGTCTTCTAAGTGACATCTTTGCTTTTCAACACTTTAAAGAGGACTTTTGCAGCAGATTTGCCCAGTGCAATTCATCGTTTGATTTCTTGACTGTTGTTTCCATGAGTGTTGATTGTGGATCCAAGTAAAATCAAATCCTTGACAACTTTAACATTTTCTACGTTTTTCATGATGTTGCCTATTGGTCCAGTTCTGAGGATTTTTGTTCTCTTTATGTTAAGGTGTAATCCATGCTGAAGGCTGTAGTCTTTGATATTCAACAGTAAATGATACAAGTCCTCCTTACTTTCAGCAAGCAAAAGGCTGTGTCATCCGCATATCACAGGTTGTTAATGAGTCCTTCTCCAATCCTGATGCCGTGTTCTTCTTCACACAGTTCAGGTTCTCGGACTATTTGCTCAGCATACAGATTGAATAAGTATGGTGAAAGGCTACAACCTTGATGCACACCTTTCCTGACTTTAAACCACACAGTATCCCCTTATTCTGTTCAAACGGCTGCCTCTTGGTCTCTGTCTAGGTTCTGTGAGATGGTTAAAGATTGTGTCAACTTGGCTGGGCCATGATTCTCAGTGTTTTGGCAGTCGTATAATGTTGTATCACTTTCCTGTTGAGATTTGATATGTGATCACCCCCATGCTGGGATCTGCTGTGAGTAGCCAGTCAGTTGAAAGGGAGTTTCCTTGGGCAAGTGGGCTGCATCGAACATAAGTGGGCATTCTGATAATGCTCAGGGGCTTTTTGCTTGCACTTGATCCTGCAGCTGGCTTCTGTTCCTCTGGCCTCTGGTTCTTGGGACTTGAGCTAGCTGTTTACCTGCGGTCTTGCCTGCTGATCTTGGGATTCATTGATCTTCACAGCCTGTGAGCTAGAGCCCTGCTGTCTGACCTGATGATCTTGGGTTCACCAGCCCCTGTGCCTATGTGAATCAGGAGAAGCCTCTATCATGACCTATGGATTTGTAGAAGATGTTCCAGCTTCTACAAGCACATGAGCCATTTCCTTAATATAAATCTCTCTCTCTCTCTATTTATATGCTTTACTGGTTTTGGTTCTCTAGAGAACCTGGTCTAAGACATTCTGCATGAGCACAATTATGTGTTCTGGAATTCCCATTCTTTGAAATATTATCTGTAATTTGTTATGATCCATACCGTTGAATGCCTTTGCATAGTCAATAAAATACAGGTAAACATCTTTATAGAATCCTCTGCTTTCAGTCAAGATCCATCTGACATTAGCAATGATATTCCTCATTCCATGTCCTCTTTTGAATCTGACTTGAATTCCTGTCAATGTACTGCTGCAACCGTTTTTGAATTATTTTCAGCAAAATTTTACTTGCTTGTGAAATTAATGATATTGTTTGATAATTTCCACATTCTTTTGGATCACCTTTCTTTGGAATGGGCACAGATATGGATCTTTTTCAGTTGGTTGGCCAGGTAGCTGTCTCCCAAATTTCTTGGCATAGGCAAGTGAGCACCTTCAGCACTGCATCTGTTTGTTGAAACATCTCAATTCCTGGAGTGTTTTTTTTTTTTTTTTTTTGCTAATGCCTTTAGTGCATAGTGGTTAAGAGCTATGGCTGCTAACCAAAAGGTCGGCAGTTTGAATACACCAGGTGTCTCTTGGAAACTCCATGGGGCAGTTCTATTCTGTCCTATAGGGTCACTATGAGTTGGAATTGACGGCAACGGGTTTGGTTTTTTTGGGTTTTCAATGCAGCTTGAAATTCTTCCTTCAATATCATTGGTTCTTGATCATATGCTACCTCCTGAAATGGTTGAACATTGACCAATTCTTTTTGGTACAGTGACTCTGTTTATTCCTTCCATCTTCTTTTGATGCTTCCCATATCATTCAATATTTTTGCCCATAGAAGCGTTCAAAATTGCAACTTGAGGCATGAATTTTTTCTTCTGTTCTTTCGGCTTGAGAAATGGCAAGCATTTTCATCTCTTTTGGTTTTCTAAATCTAAATCTAAATTCTAAATCCAGGTCTTTGCACATTTCATTGTAGTATTTACTTTGTCTTCTCTAGCTGCCCTTTGAAATTTTCCGTTCGGCTCTTTTACGTCACCATTTTTTCTGTTCGCTTTAGCTACTCTGTTAAAAAGCAAGTTTCAGAGTCTCTTCTGAAATCCATTTTGGGCTTTTCTTTCTCTTCCTTGATGTCGTTCTACAACCTATCTGGTCTTTGGTCATTAGTGTTCAAAGCATCAAATCTATTCTTGCGATGGTCTCCAAATTCAGGTGGGATATACTTAAGGTCATATTTTGGCTCTCATGGGCTGGTTTTAATTTTTTTCAGCTTCAGCTTTAACTTGCATATGAGCAGTTGACGGTCTCTTCCATAGTCAGCCCCTGGCCTTGTTCTGACTGATAACATTGAGCTTCTCCACTGTCTGTTTCCACAGCTGTAGTTGATTTGATTCCTGTGTATTCCATCCGGTGAGCTCCAAACTTTATGTTGTTGAAAAAAGGTATTTGCAATGAACAAATTGCTGGTCTTGTAAAATTCTATCATGTGATCTCTGGTGTCATTTCTGTCACCAAGGCCATATTTTCCAACTATGAATCCTTCTTCTTTGTTTCCAACTTTCGCATTCCAATCACCAGTAATTATTATTGCATCTTGACTGCACGTTTGACCAATTTCAGGCTGTAGAAGGTAGTAAAGATCTTCAGTTTCTTCATCTTTGGCATTAGTGGTTGGTGCGTAAATTTGAATGATAGTCATATTAACTGGTCTTCCTTGTAGGCATATGGATATTATCCTATCACTGACAGCATCGTATTTCAGGATAGATTTGAAATGTTCTTTTTGACGATGAATGTAACACCATTCCTCTTCAATTTGTCATTCCTGGATAGTAGATTGTCTGATTCAACATGGCCAGTACCAGACCATTTCAGCTCACTAATGCCTAGGGTATTGATCTTTATGCATTCCATTTCATTTTTCACTATTTTCAATTTTCTAAATTCATACTTTGTACATTCCACGTTTCAATTATTAACGGATGTTTGCAGCTGTTTCTTCTCATTTTGAGTCATGCCACATCGGCAAATGAAGGTCTTGAAAGCTTTGCTCCATCCGTGTCATTAAGGTCAACTCCACTTTGAGAAGGCAGCTCTTTCCCAGTAGTATTTTGAGTGCCTTCCAACCTGAGGGGCTCATCTTCTGGCACTATATCAGACAATGTTCCACTGCTATTCATAAGGTTTTCACTGGTCGATTTTTTCAAAAGTAGATTGCCAAGTCCTTCTTCCTAGTCTTTCTTAGTCTGGAAGCTCCATCGAAACCTGTTCTCCATGAGTGACACTGTTAGCGTTTGAAATATCGGTGGCAGAGCTTCCAGCATCATAGCAACATGGAAGCCACCACGGTACGACAAACTGACAGACGATTGGTGGGTGGGTACCCGCTGCAAGATACAGGAAATCAAGGTAGAGAGGCTGGAGGCTGGAAGGAATGCGGTGCAGGGAGGGCTCAGAAAAGGCCCCCCAGAGATGGTGGGTGCTCGGGTGGGCAGGATTTAGGCAAATCATTAGTGGTTCGGTGGTAGAAATCTCTCCTTCCTTGCGGGAGACCTAGTTTGATTTCCTGGCTAGCGTACTGGTGGTGCAGCGGGTAAAGCGATTGACTGCTAACCCAAAGGTCAGCGACTAAAAACCACCAGCAGCTCCTCGGGAGAAAGACGTGGCAGTCTGTTTCTGTAAAGATTTACAGCCTTGGAAACCCTATTGGGTCACTCCAGTCGGATTCAACTCAACGGCAGTGGGTTTGGTTTTGGTCTTGGTTTTTTGGCACCTCATGCACAGCCACTACCTGTCTGTCAGTGGTAGACTGGGTGCGGCTACGATGCTGAACAGGTTTCGGCGGAGCTCCCAAACTAAGATGGACTAGGAAGAAAGGCCTGGTGATCTACTTTTGAAAATCAGCCAATGGAGACCTAACGGATCACAACAGTTCAATCTACAGCTGATCATGGGGGAGCACACGACCGGCAGCGTTTTGTTCCATTGTACCTGGGCTCACCATGATTGGGGGGCCCACTTGATGGCAGCTAACAACAAGCATTTGGATGAGGAGAGGAGTGGGTGTAAGAGTGGAGGGAGAGTACAAGCCTTGTTTGGAGGAAGGCTGCGGACGTTCACCAGGGCCAGGACTCTACCTTTTTGGGGCCTTTTCCCTGACTTCTAACGTCCAACTCTCCCTCATTTGGGGAGATGGGAGGAAGAGGAACTGAGAGGGTAAGCAGAGTCTGGCGTGGTCTGGCCTTTTGGGGCTGCAGCGTCCAGGCCACCCAGCCCTAGCACCTGGGTAAGATCTCCGGCTGTCGGGGGCCTGGTGCTGCCACAGTGGTTGTGCCCTTTGGGGCAGGCTCTCATTTCATTCGGTGTCAGGGTCCTGTGCACCGGGCCCCTGTGGGCCTGGAAGTGCCTGCAGTTATCCTCAGAGCCACTAGAGGGCAGCACGAGCTTGTGTTTCTCTCCCATTCCCTGTCGCTGGGCGCCCAGGCAGGCATGGGAAGATGGGCCAGGAGGTACTGGGGCCTGTGTTCCGGATCGTTTGTGTTAGGAAAGCGGCGGCTGTGCAGGTCCCTGGCCTCTCTAGTGGTGGTGGCGGGGGGGCGGGGGGGGGCGGTGAAGGCATCTTGTTCTGCCCCCTCTCTGGATTGGGGCCTGAGCTCTTCAGTTCCCAGTTGGAGAAGGAAAATCTCTGGACATTTTGAAGCCATGGGGGAAGGCATTTTGTTTAAACATTTAATATTTACAACCTTTAAAGTGAAAATATTATTTTTCTTTTATTAATATTTTAATGACCTCCCTCTCCCCAAAATAAGTGACCAAAAAACCAGATCTGTTGTCACTGAGTTGATTCAGTCGTTCTCCCCAACCCTGAAATTTTCTGGGCCTTTGTATATAGAAATGATTGAGCACCAATTTGCACCTTAATTTATGTCTGATGTTTCCCGAGGTGAGATGGCTGTGGGGCGCGCCCAGGCCCTCTGAGGTGGAGTATGAGCACTTAGGCCCCCAGCCCCCTCGCCGCATGGTGGGACGCTGGCATGTCTGATAACAGACCCTCTGTGGTACCCTCCAGCTGGTGGCTCTCCACCATGGCTGCACATTAGAATCACGGGGGAGCAGTAAAAAATACCAGTGCCTGGGCCTCACCTGGAATCCCTGGGAGGTGCAAGTGGTTAACAGCCAGCATGCTTGACTGCTAACCAAAAAGTTGTGATTTCGAGTCCATCCAGGGTGCCTCAGAAGAATGTCCTGGCCATCTACCTCTGAAAAATCAGCCACTGCAGACCCTATAGAGCGTGTTCTGCTCTGACACCGATGGGGTTGCCATGAGTCAACTCCACAGCAACGGGTGTGTTTTGAGCCCCATCCCCAGAGATTCTAAACGGAATTGTTCTGCAATGGACTGGGGCATCAGGCTGGTTCCGGGTGATTCCACAGTACGTCTGGTGAAAGACCACTGCCTGAAAGGTTTTCTAGGGAAGGGGAGATGCTGAACCCAGTCCCCCACCCCGTGGCCTCACAGAATTCTGCACATATTTGGGAAAATGAGTTAGGCTTGGCATTGGGAAGCACCTTGGGTTGGTAGCGAGCAGTCCTTGGTTCTGGTCCTGGCTTGGTCGTTAACTCTGTGTGGGTCTTTCAGTGAGCGCATTACCTCTCTGAACCTCAGTTTCTTCGTCTGTCAAATGGGATGAGCAGCACCTGTTGGACCTGAGAGTCATCTGATGTGAGGATCAGAAGACACAATGACAGTGAGTGTGCTTTGAAAGAGTATGAAACTGAGACACCCCCAGGCAGTTTCCTCTCCCCCGAGGGCTTGATTCAACAAACAGCAAGAGCAACAAAAAACACTGGAAGGGGATACAGTTGGGGTCAGACAAGGCCCAGCCTCTTCCACCAGCCCCCTTCCCAGAACAAACTCCCCATCTTGGGCTCCCCTCACCTGGCTCAGACAGGTTTGCCTTCTAGGTTTTGAGGTGTTGTTTGGCCCAGCTCCAGGGGCACCAGGCCCATCACAGTCTATGTGAATGACATTCCCTGAAGCACAGCCCTTGCACAACATGGAGGTCTTGTGGGGGCAGAAGGAGAGGGGGCAGGGTCTTTGTGGGGTTCCAGAGCAGGTGGGATGATGGAGGCTTGGCAAGAGATAGGGGATATGGGGCAGTGTAAGCATCCCGTAATACTCAAGCCAGACAGGGCCCAGAGCCTAGTTTCCATAACTGACAAGCCCTTTCCTGTCTGTGTCCAGGGATCCACCAGGCAGAGGGTAGGTGGGGGTGCGGGCCTGCTGCCAGCCAGGTGTGCATCCATATTTATCAGGGGTGAGTCTCTGGGAAGCAGCTGGATGCGAAGCACGCAGGCAATATGCTTGGACCAGCTGCTCTGTTCCTGGCCAGCCATGGGAAGCAGGCAATTCTAACCAGTGGTTCTAACCAGTGGTGCCCTGACTTGTAGTGTTCTTCCATTTCCATGGTGTAAATACTCCCCCCGTGGCTGACTTCAAGCCACTGACACGAAGTCAAGAGGCTTAAAAGTCCTCTGAAAAGTTAGCACTGTGGCCCAACCCCTCAGTATAGGGAGGAAACGGAGCCCTAGGGGTGGCGGAGCCCAAGATCACTCTTCAAGCTGATCAGGGGCTCAGCTGGACTGTGTCGCTGGACTGTGTCACTGGACTAGGCTGCAGTATCTGTCTGTCTTCCTGGTGTCACCATTGATAAGGGGTGGCCATGGGTGCAAGGAGATGAGGGGGGGACTGGTCATTGAAAGGGTGGCTGTGACAGGTCTGCCATCAAGCCTGTGCCAATAATAATACCCAACATCACAGAGCACCTGGGCATTTACCACATGCCCTCTTACCTGTTATCTGTACATTCAGTTTTCACAGCAACCCAGCGGGGCATATATTGTCATTATGTTTTACAGATGGGGAAACCGAGGCTCAGAGAGGTTGGATGATATCGCCAAGGTCATGTGACTAGTATGTGGCTGTGCATTCGCCCAAACTGAGGTCTTTTGAGACCAGTCCTGGTTCTTCCCACTGCCCCAGGATGTTGAGGCCACAGATGCCTTCCATCAATCAACGCAGCCTCTTCAGGGGCCTGATGACCTTCCACCTACAAGAGGCCTAGAGCCACCTATGGGCGGGAGCCTGTGCCTTCTGCTCTGATACCAGCTGCACAGAATGGCCCCTTGGTAAGCATCTCTGGTGTATGGAGCTGTCCTTGGGCAGCACTTTTATCCCAGCTCTCCCCGAGAGTGGGGCCCTTTGGGGTCTGGGTGCTGGCCACTTGTATGCTACCTGCTTCCTTCTCATCCAGGACTAAGACTCCTCAGACCTTCCCAGGGCTGTCCCCACAATTCAGCCTCAGCCCCTCCACCCCCCACAGCCTCCCTGGCCTTTCTTCCAACTGTCTGTGAACCACACAGGTCTCTCCCATTCTTGCCCAGGACAGGTGAAGAAGATGCTCAATGTGGGGTCTTTACTGTGGTTCCATACCTGGAACAGGCTCTCTTCCTGATCAACAAGGTGTCAGCCCCAGGCCCAGCTGGGTCTCTCAGGTGGGCCAGCATGTTGAAGAGTCTGCAACTTGTTTGGGAGATAGGCAGACAGACAGACAGACAGATCAACAGAGGGAGGAAAAGACAGTCACCAAGGAAGAGAGACACAAAGACACTGCATGTTAGAGAAATTATAAAAACACCCAAATAACCACGCTGATACCTGCCAGGCACCAGGCTAAGTCCTTACAACAATCCTCTGGTATAAATTCTATTTGATCCCCATTACAGAGCTGAGGAAACTGAAGCTCATCGAGGTTAAGGACCTTGTCTAATATCACACAGCTAGTCAGAGGATAAGGAGTCTTGGTGGTGCAGTGGTTAAGCACTTGGCTGCGAACCAAAAGGTTGGCGGTTCGAACCCACCAGCCACTCTGTGGGTGAAAGACATGGCAGTCTGCTTCCGTGAAGATTTACAGCCTTGGAAACCCTATGGGGCAGTTCTACTCTGTCCTGTAGGGTCACTATGAGTCGGAATCGACTCGACAGCAATGGGTTTGTTTGGTTTAGTGAGAGGTTAGGGCATGATTCTAGCTCATTATATCTGGCTCCAAAGCACTTGCTCATACCCATTACACTCCTAGGACTCCTGGTGAAGGAGCAGGAGGCCACAGCAAGTGACAAAAGGAGCTTGAGAGGTGAGAGAGTGGGCGAAGGAGCCTTTTCTGGGCACATGGCAGGTTGGCACACCCTCATTTTCTTGAGTTAGGCATCGTGATGTGATTTGCTCTAGATGACAAAATGTGAGTAGAATTTGCAGGGATTCCAGGGAAACCATGGTGGTGCAGTGGTTCAGAGCTATGGCTGCTAACCAAAATGGTCAGCAGTTTGAATCCACAGGTGCTCCTTGGAAGCCCTACGGGGCAGCTGTCCTCTGTCCTATAGGGTTGCTATGAAACGGAATTGACTTGATGGCAATGGGTTTGGTTTTTTTTTTTCTCGGACAGAGGACTTTAAGAGGTGGTGTGTGCTGGACATTAATGTTCATTGCAGCGCTGTTTACAATAGCCAAAAAGTGGAAACAGCCCGAATGTCCATCAGCAGATGGATGGATAAACCATGGCTTCGAACCAGTTTGTTCTGGAACCACGTTTGGTTTATCCCAGGGACTTCAAATTGGTTGTTCTGGTATAAACCCCTGTTGAGAATTTGTATTTCTAACAAGTTCCCTGCTGAGAATTTGCATTTCCACCCTAGATATACTGAATCAGAATCTACATTTTAACAAGATCCTGAGGTGATTCTTATGTATAAATTCCTGGGAAATTGTTAGAAGTGCAAATTCTCAGCAGGGGTTCAAACCTGAATGAACTGATTGGAAATCCTGGGATAAACAAATTGTACTGCATATATACAATGGAACACTACCATGAAGGAAGATGAAGTCCTGAGACCTGCCGCAGCATGGATGAACCTTGCAAACATTGCGCTGAGTGAAATAAGTCAATCACAAAAGGACAAATATTGTATGATCTCACACATATGATATATCTAGAATAGGCAAGTGTTATAGAGACCAAAGTTTATTACTGGTTATCAGGGGTGGGAGTGAGGAGAAGGGGGAACTCATTGTTTAGGAAGCACTAAGTTTCTGTTAATGGTGATGGGAAATTTGGCAAGAGATGTTGGTAATGTTGCACAATATGGTTAATATGGCACCAACACCTCTTAGCCAAAAGGTTGGTGGTTCAAACCCGGTCAGAGGTATCTTGGAAGGCCGGCCTGGCGATCTGCTTCTGAAAAATCACACCTTTGAAAACCTTATGAAGCAACTCTGCTTTGCACACATGGAGTTGTCCTGAGTCAGAATCAATGGCAATAGCAACAACAACAAATTGTACACATGAAAAACATTAAATTGGCAAATGTGTTATATATAATTTTGCAAAGATAAAAATGTGTGTATGTATATAAAGAGATGGTGTGTGGTTCACCACATTGCTACCATGACTGACATATTCGAGGTGCTGGAGGCTCTGCCAGCCTGGATCCCTGAGTGAGGATAACCTGGGACACATCCCTCCTACCTTGTAGAATGAGCAAGAGATTCGTTGTTTGAAGCCATTAAGATTTAGGTGTTGGTTGTCGTTACAGCATAACCTAGCGCATCATGATTGATATCAAGATCCCAAACCAAAACCCATTGCCATTGGGTTGATTCCGACTCACAGTGACCCTATGGGACAGAGAACTGCCCCATAGGGTTTCCAAGGATTCAAACTGATGGCTTTGACCCTGTGACCTTTTGGTTAGCAGCCAAGCTCTTAACCACTGCACCACCAGGGCTCCAATATCAAGATAGGCTCCTAGAAATGAGGTATTGAGGGAAAAAAAAGCCTAAAATACGTGGTCTGGCTTAGTGGCTGGGCAGTGAGCTGTAAGAAAACTCTATTGGATATTGGAAGGATGGTAATTGATATAATGCAGTGACAAATATTTATTAAAACTTGTCAGGGAGTCAGGTCACGTACCTCAGGAAATTGTAACTCTAAGTGAAAATACAGGAAAATAGAATGTTAGCATATATTTGGTTATTATTGACTGTGGTTGGCCAAGCATTGTAAGAAAAGAATATGTTCAGAAAAGAATTGGCCAATATGCAGGCAGAAATGAATAGTTTTCAAAAATTTGGGGCCTTGAAATATTTGGAAAAGCCACTCGATTTTAGGCTCCAAATAGTAAGGTAGAAAACTGAGAAAACTTTTGAAGGACAAAAGCCACTTAAAATTTATTGTTGTGCCAAGGATAAAAATAATAGTATAGCCCTCATCCCCACTGCTAGAAACTCTGAATGGATTAAGGTGTGTCAGAGTGAAGATCCTTCAAGAATGTGGACCCCAGTTATTCCTTTCAACAGGACAAATGGCTCAAGGAAAAGAGGACAAGGCTGTGCTCTCCCACCTAATCCTGGTAGGCTCAAGGTACACTGATATTTAGGTGAAGAGAGTAGATACAGGGATGAGAAGGCAAAGACATGTAACTCCGGGAACTACGTCTCTAAAAGAAGTGTGGGCATGGTTACTGGATTCTACAGTCTGAAGAGTAAGATGAGGATTGAGAACTCACCATTGGACTGAGCAATGGAGAAGGCACTCACTGGTGACCTTGATGAGACATGTCTCGCTGGAACAGTGGGAACAAAAGCCTGGTTGGAATGAGTTCCAGAGAGGAGCAGAAGTGGCTATAGTGAGTGTGGGCAATTCTGCTCATTTCATTGAATTTCTTCTCAATATAACCCTGTGAAATGACCAGTCAACCCCATTTTATAGGTTACTAGACACTGGAGCCCTGGTGGTGCAGTGGTTAAGAGCTCGGCTGCCAACCAGAAGATTGGCAGTTTGAATTCACCAGCTGCTCCTTGGAAACTCTATGAGGCAGTTCTACTGTGTCCTATAGGGTCACTGTGAGTTGGAATTGACTTGATGGCAACGGGTTTGGGTTTTTTTTTCCCCCACCAGTTCCAGAGGTGCCTGGAGTTGTCAGTTCCTGAGCCTTTTGAGGATCTACAATGTACTCTGGGTCGATTCTCAGCTTTTCCCATGTCTAGCTCGGGTTCAGCCTTCTTGGATCCATTAAGTCAGTTACTACTTGTCTTGTCCCTCAGCTTTTCACCTTGCAAAACTTTGTGATTGCGGTCAGAGCTACCAGGAGGGATTCAGGGCCCCGTGAACCTCTTCTGGACCTCTGGATGCCCCTCCTCTGCTCCTTTACTGATTCTTCCTCATCTCCCCAGATTCTGAAGGCTAGGTCTGTAGATTTGGTCTTTGTTATCCAGTGCTGCTGTAAAAGAAATACCACAAGTGGGTGGCTTTAACAGACATTATTTTCTCACAGTTTAAAACCTGTTACTGTCGAGTGATTCTGACTCATAGTGACCCTATAATAGTTTCTATATAGGATGGAGTAAATATGCCCAATAGGGTTTCCAAGACTGTGAATCGTTATGGGAGCAGACTGCCACATCTTTCTCCCACGGAGTGGCCAGTGGGTTTGAACTGCTGACCTTTCAGTTAGTAGCCAAGTGCTTAACACTGAGCCACCAGGGCTCCTTCTCAGAGCTTAGGAGGTTTGAATTCAGGGTACTAGTTCTAGGGGGAAGGCTCTTTCTCTGCCTGCTTTGGGGGAAGATCCTTGTCTCAGGTTTTCTAGATTTGGTGTTCCTCGGCTCCTTGGTGACCTCCATGTGGCATCTACCTCTCCCCCATTTGTGCTTGCTTGCCTTTGTGCCTGATCTGCTGTCTTTATATCTCAAAAGTGATTAGGTTTAAGACATACCATACATTAATATGGCCTCATTAACAGGCATTCGACTGTGTGGATCATAACAAACTATGGATAAAATTGCAAAGAATAGGAATTCCAGAACACTTAATTGTGCTCATGCAGAACCTGTACATAGACGAAGAGGCAGTCATTCAAACAGAACAAGGGGATACTGTGTGGTTTAAAATTAGGAAAGGTGCGTATCAGGGCTGTAGCCTTTCACCATACTTATTCAATCTGTATGCTGAGCAAAAAATTCGAGAAGCTGGACTATATGAAGAAAAACGGGACATCAGGATTGGAGGAAGACTCATCAACAACGTTTGATATACAGATGACACAGCCTTGCTTGCTGAAAGCAAAGAGGACCTGAAGCACTTACTGATGAAGATCGAAGATTACAGCCTTCAGTATGGATTACACCTCAACATAAAGAAAACAAAAATCCTCACAACTGGCCAATAAGCAACATCATGACAAATGGAGAAAATATTGAAGTTGTCAAGGATTTCATTTTACTTGGATGTACAATCAATGCCCCTGGAAGCAGCAGGCAAGAAATCAGATGACATATTGCTTTGGGGACAGCTGGTGCAAAAGACCTCTTTAAAGTGTTGAGAAGCAAAGATGTCGCTTTGAGGACTAAAGTGCACCTGACCCAAGCCATGGTATTTTCAATTGCCTCATACGCGTGCGAAAGGTGGACAATGAATAAGGAAGACCGAAGAAGAATTGATACATTTGAATTATGGTGTTGGTGAGGAATGCTGAATACACAATGGACCACTGGAAGAACGAACAAATCTGACTTGGAAGATGTACAGCCAGGATGCTCCTTAGAAGGGAGAATGGCAAGACTTTGTTGCATGTACTTTGGACATGTTATCAGAAGGGACCAGTCCCTGGAGAAAGCATCATGCTTGGTAAGGTAGAAGGTCAGTGAAAAAGAGGAAGAGCCTCGACAAGATGGATTGGCACAGTGGGTGCAACAATGGCCACAAACATAGCAATGATTGTGAGGATGGTGCAGGACTGGGCAGTGTTTTATTCTATTGAACATAGGGTTGCTATTAGTTGGTATCATCTCAATGGCACCTGACACAATAACAGCATAACAAAGAAAACCCTATTTCCAAGTGGGATTATATCCACAGGTATAGGGGTTAGGATTTCAATGCATTTTTGGGGAACACAATTCAATCTATAACAGACTTCTCTGTCTTCCTACATGACCTCATCCAATCTTGTGGCTTTAAATACCTTCTTCATATTGATCATTCTCACATTTATATCTCCAACCCAGACCTCTCCTCTGAGCTCCAGATTTCTATATTCAACTACCTACTCAACGTCTTCACTTGGTTATGTCATAGGCATTGCAAATATTATATGTATGAAACTCAGCTTCTAATTTTTCCCCCTAAACCTTCTCTTTCCACAGTCTTCCCACTCTAGGAAGTGACAGCTCTCAGGAAAAATTCTTTTTTTTTTTTTTTTATTGACTTTAAATGAAGGTTTACAGAACAAACTAGTTTCTCATTAAACAGTTAGTACACATATTGTTTTATGGTATTGGCTAACAACCCCACAACATGTTAACACTCTCCCTTCTCAAACTTGGGTTCCCTACTACCAGCTTTCCAGGAAAAATTCTTGAAGTCATCCTTGACTTCTCTTATTCTCTCACCCACACGTCTATACATCAGGAAATCTCACTGGCTCCATCTTCAGAATATACCCATACCAACTTGGTTTTGAATCCTGACTCTCCTATAAACTGTGTGCCTGTATTCATTTCCTGTGGTTGCTGTAACAAATTACCACCAGCTTAGCGGCATAAATAAATTTATTATTTTACAGTTCATAGGTCAGAAGTCTGACGTGGGTCTCACTGGTTAAAATGAAGGCATCAGCAGGGCTACGTTCAGTTCTGTGGGCTTTGGGTGGGATCCATTTATTTGCCTTTTACAGCTTCTAGAGGCTGTCCACACTCCTTGGCTTGTGGCCACTTCCTCCATCTTCAAAGCTGGCAAAGGTGAGTTGAAGTCTTCTCACATCACATTACTCTGACCTCCCCTTTTGCCCCTTTTCTACTTTTAAGGACCCTTGTGATTACATTAGGGGCTCCTGGGTGGCGTAAATGATTAAGCACTTGGCTAAAAAAAAAAAAAAAAACCATTGCTGTCGAGTTGATTCTGACTCATAGAGACCCTATAGGACAGAGTACAACTGCCCCCTAGAGTTTCGAAGGAGTGCCTGGTGGATTCGATATGCTGTCCTTTTGGTTAGCAGCCATAGCACATAACCACTACACCGCCAGGGTTCCCAAGTGCTTGGCTAGTAACCAAAAAGTTGTCTGTTCGAATCCACTCAGAGGCACCTTAGAAGAAAGGCCTAGTGATCTATTTCTCAACAATCAGGGCTGAAAACCCTATGGATCGCAGTTCTACTCTGACGCACACGGGGTCACCATAAGTCAGATTCCACTCAATGGCAACTGTTTTTTTTTTTTTTTTGTAATTACGTTGGACTGACCCAAATCATCCAGGATATTCTCTCCTTCTGAAGGCCCTTAATTTAATCTCATTTGCAAAGTCCTTTTTCCACATAAGGTAACATATTCACAGCTTCCAGGATAAGGATGTGGACATTGTTGGGGGGCCGTTATTCTGCCTGCCACAGTGACCTAGCTTTTGTTTAATCTTTCTGACCCTCAGTTTCTTCTCCTGAAAAATGGGGATAATCATACCTCCATTGAACTAATGCTTAGTAGAGAATGAACAGTGGAAAGTTAACAAACTCACTTCCTCTTCTCAGTACCCCACCTGACTCTGGACCCTGAGCTAGCGGAAGGGGTGCTGTCCCTCTTGAGGGCTCAAGTTAAGTTAGGCAAGGGGCATGGTTCTGACCTAGGCACCCTAACACACCCAAAGGGTCCACAGTATAACAAGCCTCCCAGCTGGCCCATTCCAGGGTACATGCCCCGGTACTGAATGTCCCTGTCTGGCGCCCGCACCCATGTCTGCCTGTGAGCTAGCACTTGACTTCCCCACCTGAGGGGTAGGGACCACACAGACTGCTCCTTGGTTTCCCTTTCTCTCTGAGTCCTTGGACTCTCATCCTTTTGTGTATCTGATGACAGGCACGGCTCTTTCCCCAGAAAAGTGTCTCTATGTGCATAAAATCATTATGTTTTTAATTTCAGGGAGATCGAGGACTTCTCAAAGTCCTTCTGTGGACCCTCTAGTGGTCCAGTGTCTCTGATTAGTAAAAACAGGGTGAGACAAGCCTGAATTAGGAGCGTGCTGTAAGGTTCCTGGATGGCACAAGTGGTTTGCACTTCACTACGAACCAAAAGTTTTGTGGTTTGAACCCACCCGGCAGCGCTGTGGAAGAAAGGGTTGGCAATCTGCTTCTGTAAAGATTATAGCCAAGAAAACCCTATGGAGCTCAGTTCTACTCTGTAACACATGGGGTCACCATGAGTTGGAATGGACTCAATGGCAGCGGGTTTAGGCTGACTTGCCTCTGGGCTCATTGGCTGGGCCAGGCTGACCTGCCCACCCTGGGCCAGAGGGCCTCACCAGGCTTACCTCTCAGAGGCAGGCATTCAAGGTGAGTGGGCATCCTAGCTCCCAAGATGTTCTCCTCCCTCACCTTCTCTCCCCTTAACAGCCTTCTCAGTTCTCAGGTGAGCGGCCCTAGCGTACCAGACTGTCCAACTCCTGAAATTTCTCTTCCTGGTTTGGGTTTTGCTGCCCTTCCCTGGGCTACACTCTGTTCCCCTGGACCCACTCAGGAACACAGCAAGTCCCAACCCATACTTGTTGATTGATGTGGGTGTGGGGAGGAAAGTGAAGACCATGGCTTTTGCCCTAGCTGAGCGGGCAGATGGCTTTTCCTCTTGGGTGTGTCTGCATCTGCCACTTGTTGGAGGTACACAGGGGGACACACGTCTGTGCCTGGGACCCAGCGAATGTGTGGAGGTGGGGCCATGTTGTGCACCTGTGTGCCTCTTCTGCCCCCCCCCGAGTCCCCAAGTTTCTTTGTCCCCAGGTTGGGCAGGGGGTGCCCTTTCCCCGCAGGGTGCATGCCCAGGGCTCCCCGGGCGTGGAGGGCAGCCTAGCACCCTCGCAGAAGGTGGTGGGTCTGCCTTCCGAGTGCTGGGTGCCGCTGCACCCAAGAGCGATATTCCCAGGTCAGTGGCACAGAGACCTTGGCAAAGGCTGATAAGCAGTCCCGAGCCAGGGCATGGATCAGGAGATGAAGGGGAAGGATTTCTTTTGTTTATTGTGGTCCACATTTTGCTGTCTCCTCGCAGGAGGAGGAGGGGTGGTTTCTAGCCCCCTTGTCGTCCTGCCCCTTGGTGGGCCTGCCCTTGGTGGGCTCGCCAGCATACAGGGCCCGCTGCTGCAGAGGGTCCCTGCTGGCTTTGTGCCTTCAAGGTTATGGCCAAGTCGCCTTCCGCAGAGGGGCGGACAGAAGAGGGATGCAGACCAGGCCCCACAGCCCCACTGGGAAGAGTGTTGGGGCAGGAGGACCTCAGCTTCCCAGCGCCCTCCCTGGAGGCTTTCCTGCCCAGGGCCTGTGGGGCCTGGGCTGAGGAGGGGAAGAGAGAAGGATCTAGGTTCCTTCTAGGAACCTCTTGTAACTTTACAAGTACCAGCCCCTGTGCCAGGCCCTCAAGGAACTCAAAGCTCCTGAGGGGGTGGGTCAGACCAGAAATAAGTGAATCTGCTAAGGTGTAGTAGAAGTAGCTGCAAGGAAGAAAAAGAGTATTGGGGGACACTGGTAGGGGGAGGGGTACTCCACCCTCGTTTTGTTTTGGGGGTGGGTGTTTGTGCAGGGAAGATGCTAGAATTTTTCCAGGTGGGAAGGAGAACATTTTAGCACAGAGACCCAGAGGTGTGAATGCAGGTGCTGGGCTCAGGACTAATGAGGTCTCGGGATTAGTGGGGCCTGGGTGGAGGACAGTGAGGGAGCAGGTTGGGAGAGGGAGGAGGGAGGAGAGTAGGTGGGGGTGTCCTGATGGTGAGAGGCATTTCCTGCCAGACTAAGGAGCTTGGCTTTCTCCTGAGGTCTCCGCATGTTGCATATTTGGAAGGAGGTGACATGGTGAAATCTGGGTTTTCAGAAAAAACGTTTTGACTTCTTTGGAGGGAAATGGATTGGAGGAGGAGGATTGGAGGCAAGGAGACCAGGAGGAGTCTCTTGGGTGGTCTGGGTGAGAGATGGTGAGGGCCGGAATGGAAGCTGAGGGACTGCAGAAAATGGCACCCAGAGGCACCTGGGAGCTAGACTTGGCAAGGCTTGTTGTCACCTGGCTGTGGGGACTCTTAGAGCTGGACTCTGGGTGACTCCCAGGGTTTTCCTTGGGTGACGGTGTGGATGGTGGGCTCATTAAGCAAGAGAGCGACATGGTGAGTTGGAGCATGTAGGCTGATGTGTCCAGCAGGCAGTTAGAAATGCAAGTCCTGATGTTAGGAGAGAGGTGAGGGGCAGTACCTGAGTGAGGCTGAAGACAGAGAGAGGGTGGAGGTAAGAAGAAAGGAAAAGAGGGTGGAAGTCGCCACCTGGGAAGCACTGTCATTTCAGGAGTAAGGAAATATATATAACCGGTTGCTGTGGAATTGACTCGGACTCATGACAACCCATGTGTGTCAGAGCAGAACGGTGCTCCATAGGGTTTTCATGGCTTGTGACCTTTTGGAAGCAGATTGCCAGGCTTTTCTTCCAAGGTGCCTCTGGGTGGACTCCAACTTCCCACCTTTCAGTTAGCAGCAGAGCGACCACCCAGAGTCTCCCCTGCAGTTACCGTGGGGCAGAGATGCAGGTTCTCATTCTAGTGCAACCCCTTTGCGTTACATGTGTAAACACATGGAAAGCATTTGGAATCATGCCCGGCACTTAGTAAACACTCCTTAGTGTTGTCGATACTTCAGACTCTGAGGCTGGTGTGACCAGGGAAGCACAGCTTATACAGGAAGCAGTTCTGTTGAGTTTGTATCTTCTGATTCCTGTCCATCCTTCTCTTCCAGTTGTAGTGCAGGACACGCTGACGAACTACAAGAGAGGAAGCTGGGTGCGGCCTTAGAGATGACCTGGTTTCTCTCCCATGTTATATGTTGATTAGGAAAGACACAGCGTGTTATTGACAACTCCGAGCTGGCTTTAGAGTTAGGTAGGGAGATGGCATAATACTAAGTTTTGTCTCTGCTGGTGTCACAACCCAGGTCTCCTGACTCCCCAACCAGGGTTCTACAAAGCAAGCAAGCGAGCGAGCGAGCGAGCGAGCAAGCAAGATAATATAGTCCCAGTACCTCAGAGACAGCCACTGTTAACAGTTTATATCTTTCCAGCCTTTTTTCTTACATACACAATGCATGTTGTGTTATATACTTAGACTAATACACATATAACGTTTATACTATGTATGTTTATACTACACAGCAGATTTTGTACCGTGGTGGTTTCTGTGATGGGCTGGAAGCTATGCCACTGATATTTCAAATACCAGCAGGGTCATCTGTGTTCGACGGGTTTCAGCAGAGTTTCCAGACTAAGACAGAGTAGGAAGTAAGGCCCGGTAATCTCCTTCTTAAAATTAGCCGGTGAAAACTCTATGGATCACAAAAGCACATTGTCTGGCTCACTTGCTTCGAGCATGTCATCAGGAGGATCAGTCGCTGGAGGAGGACATCATGTTTGGTGAAGTAGAGGCCAACGAGGGTGAGGGAAACCCTGCCGTGATAGACTTGAACATGTTGGTGACTGTGAGGATGATGCAGGGCTGGGCAACATTTTGTTGGGTTGTACGTAAGGTCATCACGAGTTGGAGCTGACTCTTCGGCAGCTGTCTATGTCTATATCTATACATAAAAAACTAAAAGGAAAATGAATTCATGCTGTATGTATTGCCTTGTAACTTGCTTTTCCCTCGAAAATCAAGATTCCTTTCTGTTATTAGATATTATTTTACAATATTTTATATGACCATACCATCATTTATTTAACCAATCCCTTATTGTTGGACAACAAATAGTTCCCCGTTTTTGCTGTTAGAAACAGCTCTGAGGTTACCTTTGCACATAGATGATTATTTCTTTTGGATAAGTCCTTAGACCCAAAAGTAAGAAACATTCTAAAACTTTCGGTCTGCAAGGACGAAGTGGTCTCCAGAAAGGCCGTGCTAATTTACGTGTCCATCAGCAGTGACTGAGACAGCCTGTTTATTCACACCCTTGCCAGGGCTCCTTTCTTTCCTGGGCTGTACCATGTGGAGGAAAGCAAGTCTTGTCCTCAGTGCCCAAGGCTGTTCCTCCCTGGGAGTGGGAGAGCATTGGTTTGATGGGCCAAGCTCAAGTGGGAGGGTCGGCAGTGGGAGCAGATGGCTGGGGGCTGGTGGCGCTCAGAAGAAGGTGGGCTGGGGGCTCTCCTCTGGGCATCTGACCACACAATTGGAGTTCTGCCTGTGGAGTTCAGTGGTTTGACCTCATGAGGCTTGGCTGGGCAGACGGGTTGGGCAAATGGAGTGCCAGAGATGGGTCTGGGAGACAACATGGATGAGGGTGGGCAAAGGTGGACACCGCCAGGCGTTAACTCCAGGAGCAGTAACAAAACCAAATATTTGGAGGCTGGGATTGCTTTGCTTTCTCCTTGGAATCAGCAGACTCTCAGAGGCTGGGATTAATTTGAAGAAATTTACTAGCAGAGTTTGTGGCAGATAAAACAGTTTGCTTATTTCACACTTGTATGGCCACCTGCTAGGAACTGTTTGTTCAGTTTCGGATTCTTTAATTAAAATCAACATAAAACAGATTGAAAACATCCCAAGAAAGGGATGCTTGATTTGCTGGAGGATATTGCAGAAAGATGGAGCAAAGTGGTTCAAAAAGCGCTTCGTCACCAAGCAAGCAGGCGGAGAGTATGTGCAGCCTGGGCGAACGTAGGGTTCAAGTGTGCGCATGCGTGTGCAGGTGGCTGTGGGCAGTGTAAGTTCACATGGGCCTTCTTCCCATTTTGGGTATTTTCCATGATGGTGGTGGGCTGGGATGGAAAATGAGAAGTGAAGCTGTGTACTAGTTCTGAAATCCTCTTTACTTCCATCTTTTGGGAGCCCTAGTGATGCAGTGGTTAAGAGCTATGGCTGCTGACCAAAAGGTCGGCAGTTCAAATTCACCAGACACTCCTTGGAAACCCTATGGGGCAGTTCCACTGTGTCCTGTACGGTTGCTATGAGTCAGAATCAACTTGACAGCAACAGGTTTGATTTTTTGGTCCATCCTTTGGAAAAGGCCAGCTCCACGTTATTCTTCCAACAAATATTCAGAGGGATTCTCTGCGTTAGAGATTGTGAATAATATTCAAGCCCCTGACTCAAACAGCTCAGAATCCAGTGAGGGAGACAGGATAGTGAAGTATTAGTTACAACCGAGCCTGTGACAAGTGCTGCAGAAAGGGTAAATTCCGGTGCTGTGGGAGCCCAGGAAGTCCCTGGTGGTGCAAATCGTTAACGTGCTCGGCTGTTAACACAAAGGTTCCAAAGGTGCCTTGGAAGAAAGCCCTGGCCATCTGCTTCTGGAAGATCACAGTCATTGAAGACCCTACGGAGCACAGTTCTACTATGACACACACACGGCTAGTTCTGGTTTTATGGGAGCCCAGAGGAAGAGCACCTGGCCTGAACTGCGGAGGTGATGAGGGGCTCGGGTCAGGCTTCTGAGGAGGGTTGACACCTACCTTGGCTGAGATCTGGCGAATGGATAGAAGCTAGTCAGGTTAAGATGATGTATCAGTTAGCTAGTACTACACTATGCTGTGTAACAAACACCCACAGTATCTCGGTGGCATACAACAATAACCATTCACTTAACTCATGGTTCTCTGAGTCAGCTGGGGGTCAGCTGTGTTAGGTTGGGCCCGGCTAGGTGCCTCTGTTCATCTCAGCTGCCCTTGCTCGTGCTTCTGCATGTTGCCTGGGGGTCAGCTGATCTAGGCTGAGCCGGACCGGGCCACCCTGCTCCATGAGTCCCTTATTCTCCTCCTGGGACCAGCAGGCTAGCCTGGGCATGGTCTTCTAATGGTGACGGCAGAAGCACAAGAGAGAAAGCCCATTCACAATGGCACTTTTCCCACCTTTACTGTTGTTGCTTCTACTAACATTCCATTGCCCAAAGCAGGTAACGTCTGAACTCAAGGTCAAGGGAAAAGAAAATATGTTGCTGTTTTTAGCTGCTGTCAATTTGGCCCCTGACTCATGGAGACCCTATGCATAATGGAATGAAACACTGCCCTGTGCTGTGTCATCCTCATGATTGGTTGTGGATTGGACCCTTGTGATCATAGGGTTCTCACTGGTTGATTTTTGGAAATAGATCACCAGGCCTTTCTTCCTAGTCTGGAAGCTTCTCTGAAACCTGTTCAGTATCATGGCAACATAAACACCTACACTGACAAACAGGTGTGTATTAGCTGAGTTTCGAACCTAGGTCTCCCTCATGGAAGACAAGAATCCTACCACTGAACCATCAATGCCTTCTCTCAGGGAAATATACTCCACTTCTTTAGAATCTCGGCTGTTAATGTAATCCACCAGAGGTGGACTGAATGCTAGGATGGTGGTGGGATGTCACAGAATAAAGGAACAGCATACACTGGTCAGGGCTTAGAGCACTGGGAGCTGCCTGGTAGGAGCAGTGAGTGTGAGGCAGGGCCTGCAAGACTAAAGGCTTCTGCAAAGGCCTGCAGGAGCAGATGAAGAAGGTCTTGGCTGTCAGCAAAGCCTTTGGATTTTACCCCAGGACAGTGAGGAAACACATGGGTTCTAAGCTGGGGAGTGACATGGTCAGATTCTGCCTTAGAGTGACCACCTGGCTTCAGACAGGGAGCAGAGTGGAGAGGACAGGGGGAGCACCAGGGGACAAGCTAGGAGGCTTGGAGTCACCTGGGCTCCCTAGGCTTTGACCTCAGGATCAGGAGACTCAAGTTGTGAGCCTTCTGTTCCTCTGAGGATCCTTCTAAATGCTAACTGATCTTTAACTCTTGGCATGCCAGCACATCGCAAAAAACTCCACTGCTGCTAAGGCAAATGGGATTGACTAAGCTGGCTAAGCAAGCAGAGAGCCTTGCAGGCCCTGAAGTATCTCACCCACCTTAGCCTAGACTCAGTGCATTTGGTCCCTTGAATCTCATCACCATCTCTTCTCAGGCTCCACTGGCTCCTGGGAAGGCACAAGCTGGAAGCTGCTAACCTTCTAAGAATCCCTCAGCTCACCCTGAGATGGTCTGCATGCACCCCCTCCCTGCCCCATGCCCCAAATAGGGGGTCAGTTGTCCATTGCCACGCCACAGACACAGCTGGGCATGGGCACAGCCTGTAGGGGATTCTGGGCCTGGTGCCCTGGGGAGGGCCAGTTACACCAGCTCAGTCCAGCGTCCATTTCCAGACTCTGATTTTCACTCCTGAATTTGAGCTAAGCCTTTCACATTTCATACCCCCATGCCTACCTGCTCTGGTGCAGTGGAAAGGCACTGTGTCCAAGGAGTCCAAAGACCTGGGTTTGGGTTGCAGCTCAGTTCCCTGCAAACCATATGATCGTGACCAAGCCGCCAGTGTTCTCAGGCCCTTGGTTTCTTCATTGTTGGTTTATCTCAGCAGGTAGAGCCATCACATGAGGTCATGGGTATGAAAGTTCCTGGTAAACCTCTCCTCTCCTTATTCCCTGCTCACCATGCACCTAAGCATCCTTGAAATAGCATCTGGAAGGTTACCATCTCTTCCCTGAGGGCCCCAGCTAGGCCCCTGTTAAAGCCCTCGCCGCTTTCTACGTGTCTCCCTCTGGAGCGGGAGCCTCTTGTGAACACATCTTTTCATTTCTGAACCCCAGTCTCTGGCACAGAGCTGGCAGGCCAGAGGTAAGCTACTTTTAAACAAATCTGTGTCAACATTTTCTAGCTTAACCCTGGAGCCCTGGCGGTACAGTGGTTCAGAGCTCAGGCTGCTAACCAGAATGTCAGCAGTTTGAATCCAGCAGCCGCTGCTTGGAAACCCTGTGGGGCAGTTCTGCTCTGTCCCATAGGGTCATGATAAATCCTTTTCTTTTGAAGGTGCTTCTTCCTCAGAGCCCCTTAGACTGCCTCCCTTCCTCGCCTACCCCACCCTACTGTCCTCCCCAGCACACGAGCTCTGTGGTCTGGGCCTGAGCATGGCTGTAGGCCTCTAGTGTGCCTCCTGCCCGCCTCCAGCCCCCACGGTCCTGAGGGTGAGGACTGTTGTCTCTCTGTCCTGCCCATACCCCTGATTCCTGGCCAGCACCCAGGACTGGGTGTCATACCCTGAGTGCTCCAGCAGTGTTTTTGATGCCCCTGAGGCAGCCCCATGTATTATTGATTTCTCCTTTCCCTCTTCCTCCCAGATCAGCCCTAACTAGCGGTGGCTTTTGTACAGCACTGGATAACAAGGAGCAAGTGGTCCCATCACAGCTTTCCAGCTAAAGTCTGGGTTCATGACTGTTATGGATTGAATTGTGTCCCCCAAAAATATGTTTGTCAACTTGGCTAGTCCATGATTCCCAGTATTGTGTGATTGTCCACCATTTTGTCACCTGGTGTCATTTTTTTTTTTTAAATAATGTTTATTGACCTGGTGTGATTTGTCCTATGTGTTGTAAATCCTACCTCCATGACGTTAATGAGGTGGGATTAGAGGCAGTTATGTTAATGAGGTAGGACTCAATCTACAAGATTAGGCTGTGTTTTAACTCAATCTCTTTTGAGATATAAAAGAGAGAAGCTCACACCACCAAAAAAGCCATGTCGGGAGCAGAGCACGTCCTTTGGACCAGAGCTTCCTGTGCTGAGAAGCTCCCAGACTAGGGGAGTATTGATGACAAGGACCTTCCTCCAGAGCCAGTAGAGACAGAAAGCCATCTCCTGGAGCTAGCACCCTGAGTTTGGACTTCTAGCTTACCAAATTATGAGAGACTAAATCTCTGTTTGTTAAAGCTATCCCTTTGTGGTATTTCTGTTTGTAGCAGCACTGAATAACTAAGACAATGACATTCCAAACACTACTGCCCAGGGGCTGGGTGGCCCGTGGGGCCCGTGGAACTCACTAAAACTCTGAGCTCCAGCTTCCTCATTTGTAACATGGATATAATGCGAATTTCACCACTACTGACCACTTCTTTTTGAGCAGCTCTTGTATGGAAGGTACTGTGCTAGCATGGAAATGGTTATGACTACTTTCCTCACCACCACCACCATCATCATCATCACGACCAAAGGAGCCTCTAGTCTTTGAGAGCTTGCTATGGTCCAGGCGCCAAGTTCATTCTTTATGAGTATTATCTCATGAACTCACACACATTCCTGCAGGGCCCATCTTCTTGCTCCCAGTTACCTACCTGCCTTCTTAGAGCAAATGAAATGATGCTTGTATGTATGTGTGTGTGTGTGTGCATGCAAGTGTGATGTGAAATACTATATGCTATACACATGGTAAAGTGAAGGAAGCAGGAAGCCTGCCTCACACGCAGGACATCCCCCCAAAAAGAAACTGATTTTCTCAGATTTTATCTTCAGTTGGTCATCACCAAATGGGTTTTCAGGATAGTAAAGAGGAGGGGTGTGGTCATGCAGAAGAGAAAACAGGCTTAGAAAGGTCAAATGACTTGCCCGAGGCCACAGGGTGAGAAGTCACAGAGGTGTTTCCTGACCGCAGGCAAGTAGACAACTGAACCCCCACCCCCCACCCCCAACGCATGTCTTGATGCCTGGCTCCAGGCTTGGGCCCGTGGCTGGGACCCTGTGGTGGCTGGTGGCTGGCCTGAGCCCTCTGTTCTCTCCCGGACCCTCTGCATGCCTCACCCCCATCACCGGCTGCCCAGAGTGGGCTCCTCAGCCAAGGGGCACCCTGCCGTGAATCAGCTTCCTTTGTGGGGTTGATTAGAGGCCTCCTCCTACAAACATCAAAGCTTCAATTAACATGGGCTGCTTGCAACCCTCTTGCAAAACTCTGATAAGAATAGAATTTTCTCTTGGAAAATGGATTTTTATTTAGTTGTGTGTACTGTTGGTTAAATGACCTACTCTATACACTGGCGCTGAGATTCCGGGGACAATTAGGGGGCTCGTCAGGAACTGGTTATCTGAAGGAAACAGGCGTGGGACTGTTTAGCTGTCTAATATCCTGACAAGGGGCGGGGGGAAGAGACAAATTAAAAAAGGCCTCTGTCCTTCTCCAGACAGGGGGTGCTGAGGGTGCTTTGCTGAGTTGGGGCTTTTGTGGGGGGAAGTGGGGTAGCCCCAGTTCATCTCCTCCTGGGACTGGCCGGGTTGGTGGCCCCCAGCCTTATATCTGGATGTGTGTGTGTGTGGTGGCAGGGGGGAGGGGGGTGTAGGGTGCACAGGAGTCCCTGGATGCTGCTCAGAGTGTAGCTTGGCCTCTTTCAAGGAGCACCCAGGGGAGACTGGCAGGCTGAGTGTAGAAGAACACAGCAGGGCTGGGGGCACAGGGAATGGGAGCTAGGGCGAATGGGAGGCTAAGGCTGGTGGGGCCCTTCCTTTCTGGGTGGCCACTTTTCCTATTAAACTTGGCCGTCCCTGGGTGAAGGGTGTGGCAGAGCGTTGGGGAATGATGCCTCCTCAGTGTCACCACCTCTGAGGGAGGAAGAGAAGCACTTTTCTCTCAGCGCAGGATAAAGAAGCCTGTTCTCTTCTGAATGGCCAAGAAAGGGTCATCAAGAGATGGTTGAGACTGCACCCCTGACTTAATCCAACCATCGAGCTTAAATCTTTTTTGTTCTGAAGGCTCCTCAGAAAGGGGGAGACCTCTACTCCTGTAAGGTCCCTGTGAGGCACAAGCGGTTTGGGCTTGACTACTAACCTAAAAGTTAGTTTGAACCCACCCAGTGGTGCCATGAAAGAAAGGCCTGTTGATCTGCTTCCAAAAAGATTACAGCCAAGAAAACCTCGTGGAACGGTTCTACTCTGTTACGTGACATTGACACGAACTGGAATCCACTCGATGGCCATGTGTTTGGTTTTGGTTCTATTCCCCCATCCCTCCTTGAATTTCTATCCACTGCCAGAAAAGTTCTTCCTATTGTCTAACCACATGCCTCCAGCTGCACTTTAAGACTATCTTGAATCAAGTAGATACATTTGATGGAGTAGAGGACTTGGGGTTAGGGGAGTAGCCTGGTTGGCAGCGGGACTGTTTGGGGTAGGGGTGAGGGGGTGGCTGGAGAAGGCAGAGAAGAGGAGTAGGAAGAAGAGCAGCCTGCTGACCAGCAGCCTACCAACCAGCTACTCTTCCTCAACTGGGAGGCCTGGCGTAGCATGACTGCATTGATTCAATTATTCCTTACAATGTAATGCTCTGCATTTGTGTGATAGCAACAAACAGAGTTGAAAGACATACAAAAATAAATGATCTGAAAGTTAATATGGCTGAATGGGCATCTATGAATTCGAGGAGAGAGGTTTTATTTTACATTGTAAAATCAATAGTGTGCAGAACAATGTCCTAACTTCCCCTGGGGACCCCAGCGAGCCCACCCATATCGATCGCCATGCAAATTAATT
Source organism: Elephas maximus indicus (assembly GCF_024166365.1). NCBI lineage: Eukaryota > Metazoa > Chordata > Mammalia > Proboscidea > Elephantidae > Elephas > Elephas maximus. Next base: position 8,904,371 of record NC_064835.1, on the reverse strand, counting down.
GAATTCACGAAATCCACATTGCTGGGTAATTGATGCTTCTTATAATTACCTCCGAGTTATGAGTTTTTAGGGGATTGCATTGATTCCAGAGCAGTGGGGAGGGCAGGGCTTGGGAGGGAAGAGGCTGGCTTCCTGGAACTGCAGGCAGTGCTGCCCAGGTGGGCAGTAGGCAGGTGGGGGATTGCCAAGGGTGAGTGAGGGGGATTTGCTTGGTGGCAGTAGGGGGCTGCTAGGCTGGAAGTTGAGGTAGATCTGAGTGGCTATATCTGGATATCTGGAAGGATCCCAGGAAGCTGTGCTGGCATCTGGGGCTCCTGGGAAGCTGAGGCTATCTTAGGGGAATAATGGTAACAACACACATTTAGCATTTCTTGTGGGTAGGCATTGTTCTAAGTGCTTTACACGTACATAGCTCATTCAATCTACACAACAACCTAAAAACAAACAAACCCGTTGTTGTCAAGTGATTTCAACTCGTAGCAACCCTACAGGACAGAGAGAACTGCCATATAGGGTTTCTAAGAAGCGGCTGGTGGATTTGAACTGCCAACCACTTGATTAGCAGCCATAGCTCTTAACTATTACACCACCAGGGCTCCACACGACAACTTATGTACCATTATTATGCCCATTTAGTTGTTAAAGAAATGGAGGCACAGAGATGTTAAGTAAGTTGCCCAAGCTCACACAGCGGCAGAGCTGGATCTTTGACCACCAGCTAATCCATGAATGGGCTTCAGCCCCGCCAAGATCACATGAGCAGTCTGCATGTGAGTGTTTTTCAGACAGAGGATCTGAAACTTTCATCAGTTCATCACTGGTGCTTCGGAGAGCTGGCCGTGGGTTTATTACAAATACCTGTTACATAAGCATTATTTCTGTTAATGATGCCTTATCTTTATACAATGACGAGCACTGGAATTCATGTTCTCAGACAATGTGCTGTGTGACCTTGGGGAAGTCACCTAAGTTGTCTGAGACTCTTCCACAACTGTAAAACCGGGAGGTTGGCATGGGGACCCCCAGGCCGCTTTACAGCTGGGGCTATCTATAACTGACACGGCATTAACTCATACGGACCTCACGAGAAGCCCTGAGCTGAGGGAACACTGGGCAGAAATTATTATCCCCATTGTACAGATGAGGAAACTTAGACACAGAGGGCTCAGGCCTCTTCTGGAAGATCACGCAGCAGGTTAGCGGCAGGGTTGTGATGAGAACCAGGTGGATCCTATCTCCAAGCCAGGCACACCTCAGAGCACCATTTCTTGTGCCTAGAGTCACTCACTCCCCGTGTGGATCAGAAAAACCAGGGAGGAGCCTGGCTCCAGGTCCCGCAGCCTGCACTTCCCTTTACTTTAGGGCCACACGGCAGCTTGGCCCCAGTGAGATCCCTTGTCTCCTTGGGGAATTCCTCCCTTGCCCTGGGTGCAGTCCTTCACCAGTAGACTAAGCCAACTTTGGGAGCTGTGGCTGAAGCCAGGGCAGTGGAAGCTCTAGGCAACAGGGTAGATAGACTGGATTAGATCCAAGGAAGCAAAGCAACTGCTCTCCTAATAGATACTGTCTCCACAATTCCTAGCAAGTACCTTCATGATGCCAGCTTCTTCTCTTCCCTCCCTGGTCTTGGCAGGAGGTGAGGGCTGGCCGTTTGAGCCACCTCTCCTACCTCCCCAGTTTTGTTTTGGAACAGTGGAGGTGGAGGCCCAGGGAGACCCATCTCCTGCTTGGTGGAGTCTGGCCTGGTGGAGCTGCATCACCTTGAGTCAATGCTTGTGCTGGGGCTGCCTGGGCTGCTCAGGTGACACGCACAACAGGGGAAGGGGGCCAGAGTTCAAGGTGGTGACTGGGGCAGGATTGGCAGCCTGGTCCTCCCTGTGGCTGGAGCATCTGACCAGCTCCTGAGGACTTTATGTGAGGAGGATGTGGCCATGGGCCCTTGTTGGGCACTAGGGAGAGGTCCTAGCTCACCATCTCCTGGAAGGTTTGGGGCTTGTAGGGTACTGGCTCTCTGCAGGGCGGCCATCTGTACAGAGAAGGTAGGCATATGCATGGTCAGGGGCTCCGGTCTCTGCCACTGTCTCCTCCCCAAGCCTCCTTGCCAACTCCTTTGCTGGTGCAAAGGGTGCCAGGCTCTGCTAGGGTGTCCTTGCTGGCATCAGTCATGGACTTGGGGAAGGGACCCCGGAGGCTTCCCTAACTCATCCAGGACCCCATGTGGCCAGCTGGTGGGTAGGACTCTCCTGACTTAGCCTGGGTGTCCAGATCTGGAGCTCCTAAAGGACATTGAAGTTTATCTTCTGTAGTCAACGAGTCCTGAGAGATGGGAGGGACTTAACGAGATCATCCAATCCAACCTCCTCACCAAAATGAGGCTTGAAGAGGTCAAAGGTCACTCAGCCAACACATGTCAGGGTTGACCCTTCAGTCCACGGCTTCTGACTCAAGTCCAGGGCTCTTTCCATGATACTAAAATAATCTCCCAGCCAACAGCCAGCCCTATTTCCTCTCTTGGTGACTTCTGGGCATCTCCAGGGGAAGGGGAGGTGGTGGGGGAGTCTTCTGAAGAGTTGCTTCTCCCCTTCCCCACTCTCTACCCTTATCCAGAATATCATAAGATTTCAGAGATTGGAAGATGCTCTTCTTGAGAACATATTGGAAGGCTCCTGCCTCACTGGTTGTGCCTCCCCCTTGGGCTGCTGGGCCACCTGAATGGTGGAGAGTACTAACTAGACCCAACTAGAACCTCTCCCTCCCTTCTCCTGTGGAGAACAGAGAAGCTCCCTCAGCACACCCTAGAACAGAAGTGGCACCAGAATAGCCTAATTAGGTGAAGTTGATGAACTCATTAGAAATATGTGTAACTAAGATTGAGAACTGTTTGTGGGATGGTTGATGTTCCTCTCTCTCTTCTCTTTCCTTGCAGGAGAGGAATTCTTTCTGTCTACACTGAGTCCCAAGAAAGGTCTAGGATGAGGTCTAGCATGGGGCCTGGAATGAGGTATACCCTCAAAGCATCCTTACATCCATCAGTCCATTCATCAGTGTATCCATCCATCAGTCCGTCTGCCCATCATTCTCTATGCCCATCTGTCTGTCCGTCTGTCCGTCCACCCACCCACCCATCTGTTCGTCCGTCCATCTGTCCATCCATCCATTCAATATGTCCTTGCTCTCCTGTGTGCAGGCACTGTGGTGGGAGGTACATCAGTGGGTACAGAGATGAATGAGTGCTGGACAGAATATGGCAGCAGGTGTACAAGGAGGAGGGCAAATTCTGACCCTGTGTCAGAATTTCTTGGGATTTCCAACAATTAATTACTTGAGGAGAAAGGCCTCAGAAGAAGAATGAACTTCCTTCTATAAATGAAATCAGGAGCTCTGAGCTGTTTCAGTTCTGTGCTAAAAGCGCATAACCTTGTTTAGTATCACAGACCCTGGTGAAAGTGTCATCATTGTCATGTCACCCTGAATATACGTGCAGGGCCTACCAGGCCCATTCCCTGTGGTCTCACTTACCTCTCCCAACAGCCCTACGTATGGATCACGTGCTGTTACTATCTCTATTTTACAGGTGAGGACGCTGGAGCTTAGACGCATTAACAGAGGAACCATGCCTCAGTGAGTAGCCCAGAGTTGTGATGCGGAGGCCAAGGTTTGCTCTATAAACAAGCATCAACTAATTAATAAGGATTGTTATGGGACAGAAATGACCAGTGGGGCCCCCCCCTTCTTTTTAAGCTTCCTTTGCAAATTACTGCAGATCCTAGTGGAAGTGGGCAAGATGGGAGTCAGAAGGCAAAGAAAAATACCAAAGAGAAAGACCCACTCTCTGGCGTCAAGGGGTAGACGTTACCAACACTTACGGAGCTACAACTTTGTGCCTGGTGCTGTATATTCATTTCACATTTGATTTTCATGTAGTGAGGCTCTTTACCACATCATGAGAAAAATACCCTGGGAAGCAGGACTTGTCATCTTCATTTTACAGATGAGAAACTGAAGGTTCAGGGAAGATGAGGATCTCAATCCTGCTGCCTCTATTGGAAATGCTGAACAATCCAGGCCCTACCCATGCCCTCCACAGCCAGACCTGCTGCGGACGACACTCCGAGCTCTGTCTGTGGCAGCACTCGTTGATGCCCTCCCTGCCTGGGTGCCTGTATCATCTTCTCACCCTCCCTGCTGTGGGTATTGACCAAGCTCAGTTATTGGTAACCGTAACCTCATGGGATACCTAGGAGCTGCAGCTGTGGGTTCGATGCCCTGTTGGGGGTTGTAGCTCTAGACCCAATCACAAGCCCCCGTATTAGCTATCCGTTGCTGCATAACAAATTATCCCCAAATTTAGCAGCTTTTTTTAAACAGAAATAAATGTGTATTATTGCACACAATTTCTGTGGGTCAGGAGCTCTGGTGTGACTTAGCTGGCTGGTTTGGGTTCGAGGTCTCTCATGAGTTGCAGTCAAGATGTCAGCCAGGGCTGCAGTCACCTGAAGACTTGACTGAGGCTGGAGGATCCACCTTCAAGATGGTTCACTCACATGGCTCGCAGGTGAGTGCTGGCTATCTGCAGGAGGCTTTAGTTCCTTGCCACGTGGACCTCTCCATAGGACTGGTTAAGCGTTTCCACAACATGGCTTCCCCCAGAGCTAGTAATCCAAGAGAGCGAGCGAGCGAGTGAGCAAGAGGCTTCAATGTCATGTATGGCCTAGCACTGAAGTCACACACTGTCAGTTCTGCCTTATTCTGTATGTTGGAAGCAAATCACTAAGTCTGGTCATACTCGGGGGGAGGGGGGGTGCTAAATTTCATGTTTTGAAGGGAAGAGTGTCAAAAAAAAAGTGCACGTATTTTAAAACCACCATAATCCCATCCAGCTCTTTACCAGATACCAACCAGGGCTCTGCCAAATATTCTTTCGGGAGCGCTCCCTTGACTGGTGCTCACAGCTTCTTCTGAGCACCGGCTGGGTCAGCAGTCCCATCCTCCCTATTGACCAATCTCTTTATTTCTGGCATTCAAGGCCTCCATGCTGAGGCTTAAACCTACCTTTCCAGCTCCTCCCTAGCCACTCCCTTTTGTTTTAACTCAGTAGTTTCTATTCAGTCTTTATAGCAATAAGAGTAATAAAACAAACCCTTTGCTGTGGAGTCAGTTCTGACTCATGGGGACCCCATGTGTGTCGGAGTAGAGCTGCTCCGTAGAGTTTTGGCTGTAATCTTACGGAAGCATTTCACAGGGACTTCCTTCCACGGTGCTGCTGGGTGGGTTCAAACCACCTGCCTTTAGGTTAGCAGTGGACTGAAAATTGCTTGAGCCACCCAGGGTCTATATAACCATAATAGCTACCATTTATTTATTTATTTATTTTTAGTACTATTTTATTATGGTTTTGGTGAGGGTTCACACAGCAGTTTAGGTTTCCATTCAACAATTTGTACACAAGTTGTTCGGTGACGTTAGTTACGTTCTTCACAATGTGTGAACATTCTCATTCTTTCTGTTCAGGTTGTTCTGTTTCGTTAATCTAATTTCCCTGCCCCCTTATGTTCTTTCTTTCTTTTTTTTTTTTTTTTTGTGCTTTAGGTGAGAGTTTACAGAGAAAACTAGTTTCTCATTAAATAGTTAATACACAAATTGTTTTGTGACACTGGTTGCCAGCCCTGCAATGTGTCAACACTCTTCCCTTCTCCACCCCGGGTTCCCTGTTTCCATTCGTCTAGTTTTCCTGTCCCTTCCTGCCTTCTCGTCTTTGCTTTTGCACTGCTGTGCCCATTAGTCTCGTGTACGTAAATTGAACTATGAAGCACGTTCCTAAAGTGTGTTATTGTTAGCCCTATAGCCCTGTCTAATCTTTGGCTGAAGAGTGAACCTCCAGAGTGACTTCGGTACTGAGTTAGAAGGGTGTCTGGGGGCCATACTCTTGGGGTTTCTTCTTTTTCTTTTGTGAATTTGAATTTTGTTCTATGTTTTTTCCTGTTCTGTCTGGGACCCTCGACTATGATCCCTGTCAGAGTAGTCGGTGGTGGTAACTGGGCACCATCTAGTTGTTCTGGGCTCACTCTGGTGGAGATTGTGGTAGTTGCAGTCCATTAGTCCTTTGGACCAATCCTTCCCCTGTGTCTTTTGTTGTCTTCATTCTCCTTTGCTCTAGCTGGGATGGGACCAGTAGATGTCTCAGTCACCTAGTGCTGCTATAGCAGAAATACCACAAGTAGATGGCTTTAACAAAGAGAAATTTATTCTCTCACAGTTTAGGAGGCTAGAAGTCCAAATTCAGGATGCCAGCTCTAGGGGAAGGCTTTCTCTCTCTGTTGGTTCTGGGGGAAGGTCCTTGTCATCAATCTTCCTCGGGTCTAGGAGCTTCTCAGAGCAGGAACCTAGGGCCCAAAAGACTTGCTCTGCTCCCAGCATTGCTTTCGCGGTGGTATGAGGTCCCCCTGTCTCTCTGCTTGCTTCTCTCTTTTATATCTCAAAAGAGATTGACTAAGATATAACCTGGTCTTGTAGATCGAGTCCTGCCACATTAACATAACTGCCTCTAATCCTGCCTCATTAACATCATAACCTGTAGAAGTAGGATTTACAACATATCCACCCGCTGCCATCCAGTTGATTCCAACTCATAGAGGCCCTATAGGACAGGGTAGAACTGCCGGGTAGAGTTTCCAAGGAGCACCTGGGGGATTCGAACTGCTGACCTCTTGGTTAGCAGCCATAGCACTTAAGGACTACACCACCAGGGTTTCCTTACAACATATAGGAAACATATATATTTACAACATATAGGAAAATCACATCAGATGACAAAATGGTGGACAATTACATAATACTGGGAATCATGGCCTAGCCAAGTTGACACACATTTTGGGGGGTCACAACTCAACCTACAACGATGTATCTTAGATGGCCACTCACGGGCTTTTAAGACCCCAGATGCTACTCACCACAGTCGGATGTAGAACATTTTCTTCATATACTAAAAAAAAACCAAACAGAACTTGTTGCCGTTGAGCTGATTCCAACCCACAGCGACTCTAGGAGACAGAGTAGAACTGCCCCATAGGGTTTCCAAGAAGCACCTGGTGGATTTAAACTGCCGATCTTTTGGTTAGCAGCCATAGCTCTAAATTACTATGCCGCCAGGGTTTCCATGTTATGCCATTTGAGCTAGATGTCCCCCGAGATCATGGTCCCCAGCCCTCAGCCCAGTAGCTCGGTCCCTCAGGGCATTTAGATGTGCCTGGAAAGCTTCTATGACTTTGCCCTGGTCACGCTGTGCTAGCTTCTGCAGTATTGTGTACTGTCTTACCCTTCACCAAAGCTACTACTTGTCTACTATCTAGTTAGTGTTTTTCCCTCCCCACCACTTCCCCTCACTTTTTTAAGCTACCATTTATTGAGCACCTATTATGTGCTAGGCACTGTTCTTGTTGTTGTTAGGTGCTGTCAAGTCAGCTTTGACTCATAGTGACCCTATGTATGACAGAATGAAATACTGACTGGTGCTGTGCCAGCTTCACGATCTTTGTTATGCTCGAGCCCATTGTTGCAGTCACTGTGTCAATCCATCTGGTTGGGGATCTTCCTCTTTTTCAGTGACTCTCCACTTTACCAAGCATGATGTCCTTCTCCAGGGACCTGTCCCTCCTGATAACATGTCCAAAGAAGTCTTGCGGGTTGTTAATACATCTTCCTTCAACCCTGATGCCCCGTTCTTCTTCATATAGTCCAGCTTCTTGGATTATTTGCTCAGCATACAGATTGAATAAGTATGGTGAAAGGATACAACCCTGACACACACCTTTCCTGACTTTAAACCACACAGTATCCCCTTGTTCTGTTTGAACTACCACCTCTTGGTCTATGTACAGATTCCTCATGAGCACAATTAAGTGTCCTGGAATTCCCATCCTTCACAATGTTATCCATAATTTGTTATGATTCACACAGTTGAATGCCCTTGCATCGTCAATAAAACACAGGGGAACACCTTTCTGGTATTCTCTGCTTTCAACCAAGATTCATCTGACATCGACAGTGATATGCCTCATTCCAAGGCCTCTTCTGAAACCAGCTTGAGCGGCTGGCAGTTCCCTGTCGATGTACTGCTGCAACAACTTCTGGGTGATCTTCAGCCAGATTTTACTTGTGTGTGATATTAATGATATTGTTTGATAATTCTGAATTCTGTTGGATCACCTTTCTTTGGAATGGGCATAAATAATAGATGTTATCCACAATCCTTAAACAATTTTGCAAGATAGACGTCACTTTGTTGTTCAGACAGGGAAATAGAAGTTCAGGGGCATTAACTAACTTGCCCAACATCACACAGGAAGTAAGTGGCAGAGTTAGGATTCAAACCCAGGCTTCCCTTTCCTGCCTCCTGCCGGGCCTTCTGCTGCTCCTCCACCTGACAAGGCCTTCCTCTCTGTCTCTGTAGAACACAACCCTTCCCAGCGTTCAGGAGCCTGGCTCAAGTGTAGCCTCCAGGGGCGGGCTTTCTCTGACGCGCCCCCAGCCGGCAGTAAACGATCTGGGAGCCCCTCTGTGTCAGGTCTTGCCGTTCTTCGCGTACACACCTTGTTTGCTTATTAGCCTATGAGGGGGTTGAGGGCAGTTGTCTAATAGCCCGGTGTCCGCCGGAGTGCCCGGCACAGCGCCTGGCACACAATGGGAGGTCAGTAAGAATTTGGGACATGAGCGAATGAATTGGGCCTCCTAGCCTGACATCTGGGATTCAGAGATTCTGCGTCCCTGGCTGGGGTGGGTGCTGCAGGGAAGCGCCCAACAGGGCCCGGGGAAAGAGTCAGAAACCGGAGCACCGCGGGCAGGTCCACTGCGACCGTTCGCCCTGCGCCCTGCTGCCCAGCGACAACGGCCAGTCGTCCAGGCTGCAGCGCGGCCCCCTGAGCTGGCTCCGCGCGCCGGGCCCCCCTCCTCCCTCCTCCCGCCCCGCCTCGCCCCCTTTCCTCTTATCGCAGCTCCCAAACTCCCGGCCCTTTCTTCCCTAAATTGATTCTCAGTAAAATCTCTCTTTATTCCAACTCCTCAGGCCTCTTTAGGTTTGCTCCTGGAATCTTTTGTCTCCCTCCCGCCCACCCCCACCCCCGCCCCCGCCCCCACCCCACCGCCCACCCCCACCCCCGCCCCCACCCCCCGCCCCCACCCTCGCCCCCACCCCCCCGCCCCCACCCCCCCGCCCCCACCCCCCCCGCCCACCCCCACCCCCGCCCCCACCCCCCCCGCCCCCCCCGCCCCCCCAGCTCATCCAGGTCACACTCCTTGGCTTCTGTCCCCGCCCTCCCCGGCGGCCCGGACTTGTTGCTTGTCCGCAGCCCGCCGCCCACCCTCCCCTCGCAGCGCCCCTCCCTGCGCCCATCTCCCGCTCTCTCGTCTCCAAGGTTACCGGGCGACTTTGCCCGTCTCTGCTTACTCTTCCCGCCTCCCATTTCTTCGCTGTTCCTGCAAGGAGGGCTGGAGGGGGTTGGGGGGCAGCCCGGAGAGGTGGAGACGGCCCCCCTTCTCTCTGGTTCTGGAACCGCTGGTCTGTCTTTGTCTCTTTCCTTTCTTTCCCCTGCTTTGTAATCCCCCTCCCTTGTAATCTTCTCTCCTTGTTTCTCTTTCTGTCTCTCTCATTTTCCCTCCCTACTTCTTTGTTTCCCCATCTTTCTTTTTCTTCTTTGTCTCTCTCCCTTTCCATCGTTCTCTCTGTTCCTGTCTGGGTTTCTTTCTCTGGGTCACGCTCTCTATTTCTCTGTTTGCTCTCTCCCTCTCTGTCAGAAACAATAAAGAGCCATCCCTGGTCTCAGGTCCCCCATCAGCATCCCATGTCTTTGGGTCTTGGTGCTGAAGGGCTTTGCAGTAGGAAATGTAGCAGGTCTCAAGCCCAAAGCAGCACTGGACTCTGTTCAGAGGTGGTCACAGGTGCCTGGGCGAGGAGAAGGGCTGCTGCCAGGAGCAGGTGCACCCCTGCTTTCCAAATATATACCAGGCCTAAGGCCCACCACTGCCTCACCCCACCTCTCTCTGTAGCAGGGACAAGCCTAGGGCTGAGAGATCCCCCTCCCATGTGTTAGGGCAAAGGCTGTCATTTGACTGAGGGGAGTTGCCTGTGATCCACAGGTTGCCACATTTTCGTTGCACCAGACAATGGACATATGAGCCTAACACAGAGTCTGGCACACAGCAGGTGCTCAGTACATGTGTGTTTCCTTTCTGATTGGGGTTGGAAGGAGGCATACAGGGCGTCAGGCCTCCTTGTCACATAGACCGATGTAACGTCCTGGAGGAAATAAAGCTCTCTCCAAGAACCTTTTTGGGGGACTTTTCCAGAAAAATGAAGAGAATAATTTTTTCTTTTTAGGAAATGCCCATCTCTCCTTGCTGAAATCTTCATTTTCCTCTCAGATTTTCTTATCTGTCCTTAAGCATAGTAAGTGGCTTCCGTATTTCAACATGATCATTACATCTTAGTATATCTTTGTGTTCCTAAACAACAGTGACATTGTAAAAGCAGACCTGCATACATTTGGACCCCCTCATGGTTTCTGCCCCCTCTCCCCCAATGTGTCTCTAGACTTGAGCTCTAGAAAGTCAGGCTGAGATGACAGGTACTGGGCTCCCCTGACTGCAGGAACAAGGAGGAGGCTCAGCCAGGTCCACCCACCCCGACCTGGTCAGACCCCGGCCAGCCCAGTGAGACCACATCAGACCCCACCCAGCCCAGTGAGACCACATCAGGCCTCACCCAGCCCAGCCTAACCAGAATGCACCAGACCCAACTGAGGCTCCAGCTCGTAGTGGGTCTTGCCTGACCCCAGAGAGGGGTTCTTTCCGGCTTCTGTCCCAGATTCCTAGGATGAGCCAAGGAATCAGGACCAGGGACCAGATTTTCCCTTGTGTGCTGTCGAGTTGGTTCTGACTCATGTTATTAGGTGCTGTTGTCGGTTCCGACTCATGGCGACCTTGTGCACAACAGAACGAAACACTGCCCGGTCCTGAGCCATCCTTACAATTGTTGTTATGCTTGAGCTCATTGTTGCAGCCACCATGTCAATCCACCTTGTTGAGGGTCTTCTGACTCATAGTGACCCTATATGACAGAGTAGAACTGCCCCATAGGGTTTCCTAGGCTGAAATCTTTACAGGGACAGATCGCCAGGCCTTTTCTCCCATGAAGCTGTTGGTGGGATTGAGCCACTAACAGTTGGGTTAGTAGCCAAACGCTTAACCATTGCACCCCCAGGGCTCCTTCAATCCTGTCTTAGGCACCTGTAAGTATGGGAGAACAACCCATGCCATCCTTCTACTCTCCCCTCCCCAAAGTATTTAGGAGCAGACATTTACTGTGTGCCAGCTCCAGGCCATCTCCAGTCACCATCTTCTCTGGTGATCCATTGCTGCTGCCTTTTAAAAACTGGGCTTATGATTCACCTCCTCCTGGAAGCCTTCCCCTATTAACTCTATTTATTCATTCGACATGTGTTTACAGAGTGTCTGCCATATGTCACATATCACAATGGACATGGAATATATTAGTGAACAAGACAGATAAAGTTCCTCGTGAAGCTTATCTGGGATAGACAGACATGCTATGGGAAACAAATAGGGTGTCCCACCCCAGCTGGAGGGTCAGGATCCTGTCCTGAGGGGGAGTTCTAGTCCATCTCTGCCACTAACTAGTGGTGTGACTGTGGGCAAGCCACTTCCCTCAGGTATTGTTTTTCTCATCTGTGAAAGAAAGAGGTTTGGAAAAAGGTCCCTTTCTGCTCTAGAATTATTGTGCTTTTAATTAAGTGTAGATTTACTTTCAGGTAAATTTATAACCATAAATTACATCTTGGGACTTGGTCATTGTAGGAAAATGTAATATTCCAGTTAAGAATAAAGGAAAAAAAGGAAAGAAAAAATTAGAATAAACACAACACAAACCAATAGACAAACGAACTAACAAAGCCATGCAGAGCACCCACTATCCTATCAGAGAGGTAACTGTTCTGGCTGAAGCTGGCAGTGACTTCTCCCAAGGCTCCGAGGAGAGGAGGTGCTCCTGTTTCTCCCACCCACCCACGTGCCTGTCTCTGCTCTGCTGGTCCTGTGACACATGCCCAGAGGTGTGGCCGAGAGGGGCAACCTCAGGCAGTCCAGGGCCCCTTGAAGTCTTGGCTTACTGTCCCACTCTCAGGGCAGAGGGCCCCTCTGTGGCTGCTTGGCTGGCCTGGCACCTCAGGCCATGTCCCATGCTGAGAGGCCGCCCTGCAGGGCTCGCTGGCGTGGACTCTTCAGCATGGACTGGCTTCGCTGGATGCTGTGGCCTGGGGAAGGTGGGGGATGCAGTACAGCATGTGGTCAAAAGATGGCAGCACCGCACCGCCTCAGGGCAGCTCCGCAGCGCTGCTGCCGGAGGGGCTACCTCAGGCCCGCACCGCAGAGCAGGCGAGGGAGCGGCTGTCGGCTGGGTGTGTGCCAGGGCCGGGGAAGGGAGCTGTCCTTTGTCCTCTAAATGCTCTGAGTGGGGACCATGGCTTTGGCTGCACCTCAAGGAAGGTGTGGCTTGTGTGGCCTTCCACCCAGAGTGCCAGGTGGATCACTGCATTCTGGAGGCCTCCATCCCTGAGTTACTCCCTAAAACTCCAGGGCCATTTGCTGTTTCAGTGAGGAACAATCTGGTAATTCAACCTTAAGACCCTGGGTAACTGTAGCCTGGCCCCACATGCCCTCACCCTGGCCACCACTCCTGCAAATCTTCCCATGTAGATGCCAGAACTGGGGGGGAGGGGTTGATGAGGAGGATGACTAAGATCTCAGACTCCAGGCTTACTGCCTGGCCTCCAAGCCCCAGTCCATCACTTGCTTGCTGGGTTACCTTGGGTAAGTTACTTAACCTCTCTGGGTCTTCTCATCTTTAAATAGGGTACAGTAAGAATGATGGTAAACCCCAAACCAAACCCATTGCCGTTGAGTTGATTCTAACTCATAACGACCCTATAGGATAAAGTAGAACTGCCCCCATAGGATTTCCAAGGAGCAGCTGGTGGATTCAAACTACCAACCTTTTGGTTAGCAGCTGAGCTCTTAACCACTGCACCACCAGGGCTCCAAGGATAACGTTAGGTCTTAGTATTAGGTACTATTGTGACAGCTCTAAAAACTTCCTCAGCTCCAGCGTATTAGGCCAACTGAGAAGCATTTCTCAGTGATCTTACTGCCTAGTAATCCCTTGTGCATGTCCCTGCCTCTCCCCCCACGAACCCCAACCTCTGCACTTTCCCCTCAACAATAGCTCAGTAAAAACTGCCATTGTTTGGGCATGGACACCATGCTGGGCACTATCCATGTATTTTACTTAATCCTATAAAAAACCATTTACCAATGAGATAACTGGGGCTTAGGAAGATGGAGGAGTTGACTCAAGTTTACCCATTTAGTTATGGCAGAGCCAGGATTCCAACCCAGGTGCCGAAGCCTGTGCTTTGGACGTGTCTACTGCATGCTGTGTTCAGGGCCTCAGTCCCCTCAGGCCACCCACCCTGCCAAGCTGGGCTGGTTTCTCCTGATCAGACACCAGCCAGGGCCCAGAGCCCCTTTCTCTGGGGTTCTGATCCTGCTGTAAACCCTGGGTGTTCTGGGTACAGGTGCTGAAGCTCCAAGCAGAGGGCAGAGCTGGGCCTCAGGCTGCCCTTGGGTATGTGTCCTCCCCTGAGGCAGAAGGAGGGATGCAATAACTTGCTGGAGGGTGGTGCCCAGCCTGGCCTGGTTGCCCACCTCCACGAGTGCTGACTTGTTAGGCCGAGGGAGCTGATGCCCTGACAGCGCCTGTCAGACTCCAATGAGTTGATGACGTGGAAACTGGCTATTAAATGTAATAACAGTGGTTTGGTTTTTCCACGGTTCTGCCTGTGAGTGCCTAGGTGGCAGTTGGCTTGTGCCACGGTGCTGCGTTCTAAGTGGACTGAGGATGGGGCTGGGAGGCTGTGGAGGCTCTTCTAAGGCTTTGGATGGAGGGAGGCCTGGAGGTACTGCCTTGGCTTCTTTGGTGGATGAGGCCTTCCAGCCAGGTGGGAAGGTGGGCCCTGACTTCTGAGCCAGGGCCTGAGCTGGGTGTAATGTGTGGGTTCAGGACATCACACTCTGTTGTAAGGTGCCTCCAAACCTACAAGGTCCTCATATCCACAATTTTCCTCCCTGACCTGATCTCTGGGTTAACAGCTTAAGAATTGGATTGGAACTCTGGAGTCTTGAGGTCTAAGCTTTGCCCTTAACTGCTAGTTTTCTCAGGAACATGATGTGATCTCAGGAATATGGCTGAACTGTCGCCCCCATCTGCACAATGGAGAATTTGGATAGAGGTAGAATGAACAAGTCTTATCTTGGAAGAAATACAGCCAAAGTCTTCCCTGGAATTGAGGATGGTGAGACTTCATCTCACATACTTTGGACATGTTATCAGGAGGGATCAGTCCCTGGAGAAGGACATCATGCTTGGTAAAGTAGAGGGTCAGCGAAAAAGAGGAAGACCTTCAACAAGATGGATTGACACAGTGGCTGCAACAATGGGCTCAAACATAGCAAGGATTGTGATGATGGCATGGGACTGGGCAGTGTTTTGTTCACTTGTTCACTGTGAGTCAGAATTGACTTGATGGCACCTAACAAGAACAGTTTATTCATTTAGTGATACAAATGGGTAATGCACTCAGCTGCTGACCAAAAGGTTGGAAGATAGAGTCCACCTACTGATGCTTGGGAAGAAAGGCCCAGCCACCTACTTCTCTGTAGATCACAATTCTGCTCTGACACCATGAGTTGGGATAGGCTCCGTGAGTCACCACGAGTTGGGATAGGCTCCGTGAGTCACCATGAGTTGGGATAGGCTCCGCGAGTCACCATGAGTTGGGATAGGCTCCGCGAGTCACCATGAGTTGGGATAGGCTCCGCGAGTCACCGTGAGTTGGGATAGGCTCCGTGAGTCACCATGAGTTGGAATAGACTTGACGGCAACTGGTAACTGGTAATTTATGCATTAAATTAAAGTCTCAAACCGATGGATCGTGAATAGGAACTTGTTGTTAGACATATTTTGTTTGGCTTACATTGTGCTTTCAATTTAAATGCCAACATTTAAAATTTAAAATTCTAGACTTTCCAATAGAGATCTACATTTCTGGCATTTCTCCCAAAATTATAAGAATTTGTAACATTGAAGCTGCATGTCCGTTTGGCAGCAAGAGGCTGCAACAACACCTCTTCAGACAGAGTTTAAATTCTTCAACTTGCCACAGTCCCCACTACTCCCTACTCGAATCCCCAACACTGAGGCTGGGTGCCCATGGTTATTTGTCATCTTACACCTGATCAGCCTGACTCATTTGTCTTCAGTGCCTGGCCCTGTAGGCATCTGAGTTTGCTGCCCTTGCATTAAATGCTCGTTGAGGGCCTATTTTGTGCATGGCAGCATGCTTTTCCCTTCGGAAATTACAAAGATAGATCGAAGAGTTTAGAACAGGGAACTGAGAACTGCATATAAATGATCTGAGTATAAAGAGATAGTGGACATCTCTAATATTCTTTTCAATGCAACTTTCTAGGATTCTATAATACCATGATTCACTGAGCCTCTCCCTGTACCATAATAATGAAAAATTTCATTCAGGTAATCCGCACGCTCAGGTCTGGAAGGGCAATTGTCCCTTTTCGCAGTCTTCATCACGCCTCACTCTGACCATACAAGTGAGTTGGCTACCCGAGTGCTTGTGTGTGGGCTGTGATCAACTAGCACGTCCTCTCTCTCTGCCTTGCTTTCCTCTGGAAAACGAGCCATTGTGTGGAAATTTTTGGAGTTTGTCAGGCTAACTATTCTGCGAGTGACCTTGGACAAGTCCTGTTACCTCACTGAGGTAACTGCCAAATGGGCATAAAGGATAGCATTCTTGCATAGGAAACAGTGTTCTGGAAACTGTCAAGCACTATACAAATTAACAATTGTTGTTATTAATATTATACATATAAATAGCAGAAGATATTTTTCACTCCCCTGTATCAAGGGGATGGCACGAGAATAAAGTGATGTGTGTGCCAGTGTTTGGAAGGAAAATTGTTCCAGTCCACAAGGGATTCTTGTATTATGATTATTAATATAGTTTCACCAAACAGTCTTGGCTGGAAGCCCGAAGGCATAGCAGCTGCTGTGACTTGGAGCTCTCCACCACTGTGGCTCCTTCTGACTTCTGCTCAAGGCAACACTCATCTTTTCCTCTTCTGCAGGCCCACTTTCCTCTGTCCTCTAGGACTTGGTCCCAATCGTCCTTCTCCTACTAGTCTCCCTGGATTAACCCAACTCTACCTGCACCCTATACTGCCCTTGCCTTCCAAATACAAATGTCATCGAGTAGCCTCTCATGAGCACCCACTTTGGAGGGGCTGATGCAAATGGTTAATGAGTCCACCCAGAGGTGCCTTGGAAGAAAGGCCTGGCAATCTACTGCTGAAAAAAACCTTATGAGACTGTTCTACTCAGACACATATGCGGTTGCCAGAAGTCAAGACTGACTCAGCAGAAACTGGTTAATGATTCATTCAATGGACAAATAACTTCTGAGCCTCCACTGTGTGCCGGAACCCTGGTAGCACAGAGGTTAAGAGCTCAGGCTGCTAATCAAAAGGTTGGCAGTTCGAATCCACCAGTTGCTCCTTGGAAACCCTATGGGGCAATTCTACTCTGTCCTACAGGGACGCTATGAGTTGGAATTGACTCCATGGCAATGGTTTTGGCTTTTGGTTTTTTGGTACCATGTGCCACATACCGTTGTGGATGTAGGTGTCAAAGCGATGAATAGGCGAGACAAAGACCTTGGTCTTGTGGTAAAAATTCAGAGATAATTTAGATAGTCATAAGTTCCATGCAGAGTCCCTGAGTGAGAAAAATGGTTAAATGCTCAACTACTAGTGGCAAGGTTGGCAGTTTGAACACACTGAGAAGCACCTTAGAAGAAAGGCCTGGCAATCTGCTTCCAAAAGGTTACAGACTTCAACCTCTATGGAGTAATTCTGCTCTGTACTCTGGGGTCACCATGAATTGGAATCGACTTGACAGTAACTAGCAGCAACAACAGCAAGTTCTATGCAGAAAATAAAACAGAGAAGATATGCTCCAGGGTGATTGGCTGGTGGGAGTGGGTGGTAATAAGAGGGCAGTCAGGAAGGCTCTCAGAGAAACTGACGTGTAAGCTGAGAACTGAAAGTCGGAAAGATGTCCAACTAAGGACAAGTTTGGCTTGTCCAGACTTCTTAATTACCTGATGAAAAACAGAGAGGGAAAGTGTCTTGCACAAGGTCACACACCCAGTTAATCATAGTAGAGCCAGGACTAAAATCTCATTCTCTGGACTTCCAGGCCAGTGCTCTGCCAATGCACCCCTTATTCCCCTCTTCATGAAATGTCAACTTCTCCTGGGTGAGCGCTGGCCTCCACTGGGCTCCCCACATGTCAATCATCTCTGTGCCCCAGCCAGGGTCCTTCCCATGCACTGCTTCCTGTCCCAGGGGAGCCTTGATCCAGCCCCACCCCTTCCCTCTGGAGGTAAAATGGACAATGCGAGAACAGGGGGAAAGCATAGTGGCCGAGTGGGTTCCCACCATTAATTGCTAAGCACAATAAACCCAGCGGAATCCCAGCCTTATAATGGCCTCATTTAATTAATGCTAAATGACTGTGGGACCCATATGGATTTATACATTAGATCCACATTAACACCAAATCGTTTGATCACGAATAACTGTTAAAATAATGAACACAGGCTCTTCACAGCTAGATGAGAAGACTGAGACACAGCCTCCCACCTAGCTAGGAGGTCAAGGCACTTTTCCCAAGGTTCTGCTTCCTTGGCCCCCTTTTCCCCCTTCTTGCTCTCTAAGTCCTTATTTCCTAAAGGTATGGATTTATCTGTCCATGTACCTGGCATTGTGTTAGGACTGTGTGGGGGAGGGGGGTTTCAATTTCCCTCCTGGAGCTTGAAGTTTAAGGTGAGGTGTACGCTTGAAAATGAAACATCTTTCTAGAGAAAAACATTTATTAAGCATCTGCTAAGTTCTGGGCCACCACCCGTCTGTCAGTTTGCTGTACTGTGGTGGCTTACACGTTGCCATGAAACTGGAAGCTATGCCGCCAGTATTTCAAATACCAGCAGGGTCACCTATGGTGGACAGGTTTCGGCAGAGCTTCCAGACTAAGACAGACTAGGAAGAAAGGCCTGGTGACCTACGTCTGAAAATTAGCCAATGAAAACCTTATGGATCACAACGGAACACTGTCCAACTTGCTTGCTTTGGACACATCATCAGGAGGGATCAATCGCCGGAGCAGGACATCATGTTTGGTGAAGTAGAGGGCAGCGAAGGCAAGGGAGACCCTTGGTGAGAGGAACTGGCGCAGTAGCTGCAGCGATGGACTCGAACACGCTGTGACTGTGAGGATGATGCAGGATCTGGCAACGTTTCATTCTGTTATAAGGTTGCCATGAGTTGTAGTCGACTTGACAGCAGCTCTCTCTCTATCTAATTTCTAGTACCTTTTTTTTTTTTTTTTTATATCTTATTTAATCCTCTCAATATTGAGAGGTAGGTACTATGATCAGTTCTCAATTGGCAGATGAGAAAATTATGCTCGTTAATATTGGGAGAGTTTCTATACAAGCCACGGCTCCACTAACCCTGCCCAACCCAATCATCGCTGTTAGTTCCTTAAGGAAATTCAGAATCACACTGTTGGCAATATCCTATGGCATCCCTCAGTGCTGTTGGCATGAAGACACTTCAAAACTATTTGCTAAGTAAATGAGTGTGTGTGGCTTTCATACTGAGCCCAGCTTGCTCATGGCTGCCCGGCTAGTCCAGGCAGAACTGGAAATAAAATCCAGGTTTAGCCCCCTTGAGCCCTTGCTATTTTTACTTCATGATACTGCTTCGTAAGACAATAGTCTAGAAATCACAGTTCTCAACTTTGGTTATACTTCAGGATCGTCTCGCTGGGACAGTCAAGGAAGGCTCCCTGGAGGAGAGGGCTTTGAATGTTGCCTATAGGTGTGTATTGTATTGGTGGATAGAACCTCTTGGGTGGTGAGAGAGAAGGGTCCTTTTGTCTCTCCCCCTCCCTCATCCCTCCCTCTTTGTTCCTCTTGGCTGGGCCCCTCTCCTGCCCTCTGTGCTCACATATTGCCTCCAGAGAGGACTCAAGCCCTTCCCCTCCCAAATGACCTCATGAAGCTCCTTCCCGAGAACCAGTTATTCCCTTCAGGTAATTGAAAGGAGGATGCCTCCACCCCATTCCCTATTTCACCCCTGGTGAGCCTGGTGTGTGCCAGTCTCGCACCCACAGGGGGGCACCCGCTTGCCACTGAACGTTTTAGGCTCAATTCTCTAGGAAATAAGACCATTGTAGGATAAGATCATGGAGAGTTTAGAATGCATGGAGAGTTTAGAATGCCTAGATTAGGAATTTGGATTTAGAGTTATTTGAGGCAAATATCTGATACGTGTACAATGGTTCCCCTCTTTCTTACTGTAAAAACGGCATGGGGGCAGTGTCTGACCCCCTCTAACTTCACAAGTGGGAAGGAGAATCAATGTCAACAGCCCAAGACTGATTCCTGTGAGGTGGAGGTCAGACAAGTCCTCTCTCCCCCACAAAATAATGTGTCGGTGTCCTGTGGATATACCCCATCTGGAAATAAAGTTTTGTTCTGTTAATGAGGCCGTATCGGTGGAGAGTATATCCTAAACTAATCACTCCTGAGTGATATAAAGAGCAGCATAGACACAGAGAGAAGCAAGTACAAATGGAGATGACAGATGTCACGCCACGTGAAGATCACCAAGGAACCTGGGAAGGCTGGAAGAGGCAAGGATCTTCCCCACCAACAGAGTCTTCTCCTGGAGCCAGTACCCTGAATTTGGACTTTCGGTCTCCAGAACTGTAAGAAAATAAACTTCTGTTCTTTAAAGTCACCTACTCGTGATATTTCTGTTACAGCAGCACTAGATAACTAAGACAGTATGTATGCATTTCTGTTGAGTATATATGTGTAGGAGTACAATTGCTTGATCACAGGGTATGTGTATGTCTGTCCAGTTTTAGTAGGTAGTGGGCTGGATGGCTTAGATTAGGGCAGAAGTCAGGAAGGGAATAGAGGTGCAAGAGATTTATTGGAGGAAGCCCTGGGAAGGATAAAGGGAGGGTGCAGGAGTAGGCAGGGAGAAGCTGGTCTTACGAAAGAAGGGAGGGAAGGAAGAAAAGGTCAGGGAGGAAGAGTCTCAGGGGGCAGTGCAGCTCCAAGAAATCTTTTGCCAGGCAGATGGAAAGTCTCACGCACAAGTTCCCATTAAAAGAGGCTGGCCCAATGGGGACTATGCTTATGCATCGGCTGGGAGAAGCCTGGGGCAAGGGTGGTCTCAGCACTAACGTGGTGGTGGATGTAGAGGGACAACAGCTGGGTTCCCTGCAGCAGGAGATCTAAGTGTGTTCATGGCCACCCTGTGAGAACTATGACTCCTGTGGGTAATTACCAGAAAAACAGTGAAGTATTTGAGAGTCTGGGTTTTGGAATTAATCAGGCAAGACTCAAGCCACAGCTCAATCATTTGCTAGCTGTGTGATCTCCCAAAGATTATAAAATGGGTATATTAATGATTAACTCATATGGTTCTTGTAAGGATTAAATGAGATAATACAATGAAGGCATGCAATACACGGTAATCACACAATAGATATTAATAGTTATTCTTGTTCATTCAACATGATTATTAAACACCTCCAATATGACAGACACCGTTCTGTTCTCTTGGATTGCAGCAGTGAGCAGAACAGAGTTTACATTGTAGCAGAGAGGCATAGACAATTAACAAACAAGTAAAGTATAAAGTGTGTCGGAGGGTTGTGTGATGGAAAAAATAAACCAAAAAAGGGGGAGGCTACTGTCCTATATATATTACTAGAGTGATCAAGGAAGCCTCCCCAAGAGGTAACTCTTGACCAGAGACTTCAAGGATATGAGGTACTAAGCCTTTCAGATGAATGGGGTAAGTGCATTCCAGAAAAAACAAAAAGTCCCAAAGCCCTGGGGTCCAAGTGTGCTCAGTCTATTGGAGGAACATCGAGGAGGATGGTGGGCTGGAGTGGAGAGAGGGAGGCAGAGAGTGGTTGGAGAAGTAGTTGGGGACCAGAAAATGCAGGGTTTTATGGGTCTGAATACTGACTGTCTTTATTTTGGCAACTTGGCAATACAGATTATGAGGGCTCCGGTTTCCCTACATTCTTGCCAACACTTGGTATTAACTAGCTTGATTTTTTATGCCGGTATGTGGGCATAAAGTGCATTTTTTGGTCTTAATTTGGATTTCTCTTATTGTTCTTGAGGCTGGATAGCTCTTCAGAAATGTTTTATTCATTTGGTTTCTAAAACCCTGGTGGCATAGTGGTTAAGAGCTATGGCTGCTAATCAAAAGGCTGGGAGTTCAAATCCACCAGGTACTCCTTGGAAACCTTATGGGGCAGTTCTACTCTGTCCTATAGAGTTTCCATGAGTCAGAATAGACTTGAAGGCAAAGATTTTTTTTTTTATTATTATTCATATCCTTTGCCTATATTTCTATGGGATTTCGTGTCTTGTTGATTTGCAAGAGTTTCTTGCATCCTGTAGATAGTAATCCGTATCGGTTTTAGACTGGAATATTTTCTATCACTTTGTCACTTATTCGTTAATTTTCCCCGTGACACTCGTTTCAATGATAGAAACCTTTAATTTTGATGTAGTAAAATTCATCAATTTTTGTCTTATGGTTTTTGCTATTTAGGTTTTGTTTAGGAAGTCCATCCTTGCCCAAGATCACAAGGGTAGTTTTGTTCATTTTTATAATATTAGCTTATTGTTTTACCTTTTAACTTTAGGTCTTTAATCTATATGGAATTCACCTTTGTATATGGCGTGAGGTAGGGATTCAACTCTTTTTAGTGAGTCGTCTACTAAACAGATCATCCTTTTCCCATAAATTTGTGGTGCCATTAAAAAAATTTTTTTTTTTAATCATATATCAAGTTCCTAAGGTTGTTATGAGTCAGAATTGGCTCAACGGCAATGGATTTGGTATTTTTGGTACATGTACACAGGTAAAAAAAAAAAAAAAAAATTTTTAATTTATGTACTTTCTGTTATGTTACATTGAATTTATATGTTGTTTTTAAGTTAGTACTAAATGTTATAAAATTATATAATTCTGTAGCATGTTCTAATATCTGACAGAACAAGTCATCATGCTTTGTTCCTTTAAAAAAAAAAAACCTAGATTTTAGGTAGTGGTTGACTTAGAACCTTAATTTTTCTGTACATTAATTTGGAATCAGTTTAACTTTCTAAACAGTCTGCTAGAATTTTGACTGAACTTTCATTGAGTTTAGAGATTAAGTTAGAAAAAATTGACAGCATTATAATATTGTTATCCCATCCATGAACATAGTAAATATCTCCATTTATATTAACTGTTCTTTTATGTCCTTTAAGAGAGTTAAAAATATTTCTCAGTATAAAAAAATAGAGTATGTTTAATCTTTATTAAGCTAATATCTAGACAGTTAACTGTTTTCGTTGCTGCTCTAAATGAGATCTAACTGCCTATTGCATTTCCTTGCTGATTATTGCTGGTCTGAAAGTACACTATTGAGAGTTGAAAGCTCATATATGGCAAATTTGTTGAAATATTTTAGTTTAATTCTATTGGATTTTAAAAAAATAATAGCAGTTTTGTCTTTAAAATAAAAGAATTTTTAACCATTTTTAAGTATAAAATTCAGTGGCATTAATTATATTCACAGTGCTGCGCAACCATCATCATGATCTGTTTCCACAGCTTTTTCATCACCTCAAACAGAAAGTCTGTACCCAATAAACATTGACTCCCCATTTCCCTCTCCCATGGTAACACATAAAAACAGAAAACCCGTTGCCGTTGAGTGAACTCTGACTCCTAGCAACCCTACAGGACAGAGCAGAACTGCCCCACAGGGTTTCCAAGGTGCACCTGGTGGATCAAACTGTCGGCATTTCGGTTAGCAGCCATAGCTCTTAACCACTACGCCACCCATAGTCATCATTAATCTATTTTCTGTCTCTATGTGTTCGCTATTCTAGATATTTCATATAGGTGGAATCATACAGTATCTTCCCTTTTGTGTCTGGGTTACTTCACTTAGCATGATGTTTTAAATGTTCATCCACGTATTAGAACTTATTCCTTTCTACAGCTAAACAATATTCCGTCGTATGCATACACCGCACTTTGTTTACCCATTCATCTGGTGATGGACATTTGGATTATTTTCACCTTTTGACTATTGTGAATGATGCTGCAATGAACGTTGGTGTGCAAGTACCTGATTGAGTCCCTGCTTTCAATTCTTTTGGGTGTATACCCAAGAGTGATGTTGCTGGGTCATATGGTGATTTTATATTTAACTTTTTGAGGAACTGCCAAGCTGCTTTCCACAGTGGCTGCATTCTTTCCCACCAGCAATGCCCAAGGGTTCAAATTCTTCTACATCATTGCCAGTACTTATTATTTTCCCTTTGTTTTTGGTAATAGCCATCAATCCTAGTGGGTATGAGAAAACCCTGGTGGTGTAGTAGTTAAAAGCTACAACTGCTAACCAAAAAAATCCACCGGGCACTCCTTGGAAACCCTCTGGGGCAGTTCTACTCTGACCTATAGGGTCTCTATGAGTTGGAAATGATTGGATGGCAGTGAGTTTGGTTTTTTTGGTTTAGTGGGCGTGAAGTGGTATTTCACTGTGGTTTCAGTTTGCAATTCTCTAATGACTAATGACGGTGAGCATCTTTTCATGTGCTTATTGGCCATTTGTGTATCTCCTTTGGTGACATATCTGTTCAAGTCCTTTGCCCACTTTTTAATTTTTTTTTGTTGTTGAGTTGTAGGAGTTCTTTATATATTCTGGATATTAAATCCTTATTCAATATATGGTTGCCAGATATTTTCTCCCATTTTGTTTGTTTTCCCTTCACTTTGTTGATAAACACCTTTGATGCACAAATTTAAACATTTTTTTTATAAGTGCTTTTCACCTGTTTTTTTTTCCTACTTAGGTAAGACAGGAAGGCTAGAAGGGGTTGGAGTTGGGTGTTTCCCTTCCTCTACGTTGGTGGTTGCTGTCCAGTTGATGTTTCAGCTCATAGTCACCCCACTCTGGTAAAACCTACACGGGTTTAAAAAAACAAAAACCCATTGCAGCCAAATTCACTCCGACTCGTTTGTGAGTCTCTGGTAAAACAGCTTCCCTTGGGGGCAGCCTTCGTTAGAGAGAACGGAGCGCTCTAGATTATTTCAAAACGGCTACTTTCCACCTCCCCTTGCTGGGAGCCTGAGGGTATTTTTCTCTGACCTTCACCCTGAGAACCTGGTGTGGATTCTGGAGGTGAGATCCATGAAAGCATGGGGAACTCCTTAAGGCTAGGCCCATGAATTTTTATTTTTCAAGCTAGTCTCCACTCAGCCTCCAGGAATTAGTAAATTGCCCTTTAAGTGTTCATTCCAGTTGCTGGCTTCAGCAGCAGCTTTGGCTCCCGATAAGCTGTGATTCTCTGTTTTTGCCTGTCTCTTTAGTTTTCAGGGCGGAGGTTTGTGCCGTGACCTCAATTCCCTGATGGATCTAAGAAGGGTTGCTGATTTTCAGTTTGTTCAGCTTTTTTCTTGCTGTGAAGACAGGAGTGACAACTTCCAAGATCTTTATATATTCGATCAGAAACTGAGTCTCAAGTCTTTTCAATCTATAGTTTCCTCCTCCATTTCTCTTTTTTCCAATTGCAATTTATTTGTGAAGACACTGGGTGATTTGTCCTATAGCGTTTCCCACAGTCTTGGTTTTACTGATTGTATCCCTGTGGTATCATTTAACATGTTGCTCTGTCCCCTGAATTTCCTGTAAATTTGTGGTTGGATCAGAGGCTTGATCAAATCAGGATAGCTGTAGATATATATGGATGTGTCCTGGTGGCACAGTGATTAAGCTTTTGGTTGCTAACCAAAAAGTCAGCAATTCAAATTTACCAGTTGCTCCTTGAAAACCCTATGGGACAGTTCTACTCTGTCCTACAGTGTTGCTGTGAGTCAAAATCCACTAGACTGCAACGGGTTTTATAGATAGGGATAGGGATTTAGATTTACATAGGGATATAAATAGAGATAGAGATAGATATATAGCTATAGATATGGATATAGATAAGGAGCCCAGCAGTGCAAAGGTTAAGCACTAGGCTACTAGCGGAAAGGCTGGGAGTTCAAGCCCACCTGTCACAGGTTGAATTATGATCCCCTGAAAATGTGTGTGTCAGCTTGGTTAGGCCGTGATTCCCAGTATTGTGTGGTTGTCCTCCATTTTGTGATTGTAATTTTATGTTAAAGAGGATTAGGGTGGGATTGTAACAGTACCTTTACCGAGGTATCATCCCTGACCCAATGTAAAGGGAGTTTCCTTGGGGTGTGGTCTGCGCCACCTTTTATCTCTCAAGAGATGAAAGGAAAGGCAAGCAAGCAGAGAGTGGGGGACTTCATACCACCAAGAAAGCAGCACCAGGAGCAGAGTACGTCCTTTGGACCTGGGGTTCCTGCCCCTGAGAAGCTCCTCAACCAGGGAAGATTGAGAACAAGGACCTTCCAGAGCCGACAAGACAGAAGGCCTTCCTCTGGAGCTGATACCCTGAATTTGGACTTGTAACCTACTAGACCATGAGAGAATAAATTTCTCTTTGTTAGAGCCATCCTCTTGTGGTATTTCTGTTATAGCAGTACTAGATAACTAACACACCACCCAATGGCTCTGAGGAAGGAAGACCTGGAGATCTGCTCCTGTAAAGATTACAGCTTAGCAAACCCTATGGGACAGTTCTACTCTGTTACAAGGGGTCAGTATGTGTCGAAAATCGACTCGATGGCACTTAACAACAACAACGAAATGGATATATAGATATAGGTATGTACACACTTTCAGCATGACCACCTCATAAGTGGGTTATGTTCTGTCTTCAAAAAGAACATAATGAAGATGCCTGGTTGGCTCTCCTGTAGTGATTTTAGTGGTCCCTGATGGTCAGTGTTTAAATCAATTAATTCATTAGGGGTTGCAAAAAGGTGATACTGTAATCTAATGCTTTTTTTATTCTTGCTTTTATTATTTTTACACATTTTTTCTTTTCACATTTTCTTCTTTGGGTTTACTGTATGGTCTTTTTTCCATATCCCTGAGTTGAATACTTAGCTCATTTTTCCATCTTTGTTACTTTCTGATAAATAGAGTTAAAGCCATTAATTTTCCTTAAGTCTTGCTTTAGCTGTGTCCCATAAATTTTGACATGTAGTGTTTTCATTGTCATTCAGTTCTAAGTATTTTGTAATGTTCCCTGTGATTTCCTCTTTAACACAAGTATTATTAAATAGCTTGGTTTTTCCGTTTCTATACCTTTGGGATTAAAAAGAAACCTATCTTTTTGTCACTGATTTCTATTTTTATTACAGTTTTTGGAATTCATTTAAACATCTTCCCTTGCAACCTAATTCATGGTAGATTTTTTTTTTATTGTGTTTTAGATGAAGGTTTACAGAGGAAATTTAGTTTCTCATTAAACAATTAATACACATATTGTTTTGTGACATTGGTTCCCAACCTCACGACGTGTCAACACTCTCCTCTTCTTGCCCCTGGGTTCCTCATTACCAGCTTTCCTGCCCCTTCCTGCCTTCTCTCCCTTCCCCCTTGGCTGGTGTGATCATTTAGTCTCATTTTGTTTTATGGGCCTGTCTAATCTTTGGCTGAAGGATGAACCTCAGAAATGATTTCAGTACTGAGTTTAAAGGGTGTCCAGGGGCCATACCCTGAGGGTTTCTGCTGTCTCCGTCAGACCAGTACATCTGGTCTTTTTTTGTGAGTTAGAATTTTGTTCTACATTTTTCTCTAGTTCTGTCCATGACCCTCTGTTGTGATCCCTGCCACAGAAGTCAGTGGTGGTAACTGGGCACCATCTAGTTGTACTAGACTCAATCTGGCGGAGCCTGTGGTGGTTGTGGTCCATTAGTCCTTTGGACTAATCTTTCCCTTGTGTCTTTGGTTTCTTCATTCTCCCTTGCTCCCCACAGGTTGGGACCAGTAGAACATCTTAGATGGCTGCTCTCAAGCTTTTAAAACCCCAGATGCTTCTCACCAAAATAAGATGTAGAACATTTTCTTTATAAACTATGTTATGCCAGTTGAGCTAGATATCCCCTGAGACCATGGTCTCCAGACCTCAGACCAGTAATTCGGTCCCTCAGAGAGCCTGAATGTGTCTATGAAACTTCCATGACCTTGCCTTTGTCAAGTTGTGCTGACTTCCCCAGTATTGAGTATTGTCTTACCCTTCACCGGAGTTACCACTTATCTATTGTCTGGTTAGTGTTTTTCCCTCCCATCCCTCCCCTTGTAACTATCAAAGATTGTTTTTTTCTGTGTGTAAACCTTCTCGTGAGTTTTTATAACAGTGGTCTCATACAGTATTTGTCGAGTTGAACAGAAGACTTCAAAGTGTGGCTTGAGAAGACAAAGTAAAGTATTATAATGACATGTGTAAAGACCTAGAGATAGAAAATCAAAAGGAAAGAACACATTTGACATTTCTCAAGCTGAAAGAACTAAAGAAAAAGTCAAGCCTCCAGTTGCAATATTGAAGGATTCTACAGGGAAAATATCAATGACCCAGAAGCAGATGGAAGGAATGAATACACAGAGTTACTATACCAAGAAGAATTGGTCGGCCATTCTTTTCTTTCAACCATATCAGGAAGTAACATATGATCAGGAACTGATGGTACTGAAGAAAGAAGTCCAAGCTGTTTTGAAGGCATGGATGAAAAACAAGGCTCCAGGAATTGACGAAATACCAATTGAGATGTTTCAACAAACGAGTGCAGCACTGCAAGTGCTCACTCGTCTATGCCAAGAAATTTGGAAGACAGCTAGCTACCTGGCCAACTGACTGGAAGAGATCCATATTTTTGCCTACTCCCAAGAAATGTGACCCAACCGAATGCAGAAATTATAGAACAATATCATTAATATCACACGCAAGTAAAATTATGCTGCGGATCGTTCAAAAGTGGCTGCAGCAGTATATCAACAAGGAACTGCCAGAAATTCAGGTCGGATTCAGAAGAGGACATGAGCCGAGGGATATCATTGTTGATGTCAGATGGATCCTGACTGAAAGCAGAGAATACTAGAAGGATGTTTACCTGTGCTTTATTGACTATGCAAAAGCGTTTGACTGTGTGGATCATAACAAATTATGGATGACATTGCAAAGAATGGGAATTCCAGAGCACTTAATTGTGCTCATGAGGAACGTTTACATAGATCAAGAGGCAGCCATTCAGACAGAACAAGGGGATACTGATTGGTTTAAAGTCAGGAAAGGTGTGCATCTGGGTTGTATCCTTTCACCATACCTATTCAATCTACATACTGGGCAAATAATCCAAGAAGCTGGACTATATGAAGAAGAACGGGGCATCAGGATTGGAGGAAGACTCATTAACAACCTGCGTTATGCAGATGACACAACTTTGCTTGCTGAAAGTGAAGAGGACTTGAAGCACTTACTGATGAAGATCAAAGACCACGGCCTTCAGTATGGATTAAGTATGGATTGCACCTCAACATAAAGAAAACAAAAATCCGCACAGCTGGACCAATAAGCAACATCGTGATAAATGGAGAAAAGATTGAAGTTGTCAAGAATTTCATTTCACTTGGATCCACGATCAACACCCATGGAAGCAACAGTTGAGAAATCAAAAGACACATTGCATTGGGCAAATCTGCTTCAAAAGACCTCTTTAAAGTGTTAAAGGGCAGTGATGTCACCTTGCAGACTAAGGTGCGCCTGACCCAAGCCATGGTATTTTCAATCACATCATATGCATGGGAGAGCTGGACGATGATTAAAGAAGCCCAAAGAAGAATTTTTGCCTTTGAACTGTGGTATTGGAAAAAAATACTGAATATACCATGGACTGCCTAAAGAACAAACAAATCTGTCTTGGAAGAAGTACAGCCAGAATGCTCCTTAGAAGCAAGGATGGCCTATAGTGTTGATCCGATTTTTTCTTCTGTTATCTTTATAGTTTTTGGTTTTATATTTAGGTCTTTGATTCATTTTGAATGAGCTTTTGTGTATGATGTGAGGTATAGGTCCTATTTCTTTCTTTTTTTTTAACAAATGGACATCCAGTTAAGCCAGCACCATTTGTTAAAAAGACTGTCTTTTCCCAACCTAACAGACCCTGGGCCTTTGTTGAAGATCAGGTGACTGTAGGTGGATGGATTTACATCTGGGTTCTCGATTCTGTTCCCTTGGCCAATGTGTCTGTTTCTATGCCAGTACCAGGCTGTTTTGGCTGCAGTAGCTGTATAATAGGTTCTGAGATCATCGTGGTAGATTTTTAAGAATGTTCCAGGTAAGCTGAAACATAATATGTATTCATCATGTTTTAGGTGTAAAGCTCTTAACTGTATCTTAGTTCAAGGTTATCAGCTGCATTATTCAAATCTCCTATCTTTGCTCAAATTGTTAGTTTGCTTCGTCTGTTAGTTTCTGAGGGGGAT
Organism: Elephas maximus indicus; assembly: GCF_024166365.1. Lineage (NCBI taxonomy): Eukaryota > Metazoa > Chordata > Mammalia > Proboscidea > Elephantidae > Elephas > Elephas maximus. The sequence continues at coordinate 8,874,670 of NC_064835.1, read as the reverse complement.
GCATTAAAATCTCTTAACTATGGTTTCTGATGTATCTCCTTTTTTCTATAGTACTGTCAGCTGCTACTGTATAAACTTTGAGGCTATTTTATTAAACACACATATATTCATGGTCCTTATATCTTCCTGATCTATTGCTCTTTTACGGTTTATAACACCCTTCTTTGTCTCTTGGAGTTTTCTTTTCGGCCTGGGATTCTACATGGCTGGTACTAAAACAGCTACCCGAGCTTTCCTGTAGTTTAGTTTTGTTTGTATTATCTTTTCCATTTGTATTAGTTAAGGGTGTATTCAACTGCAGTGAAAGGAACTGAAAATACCAGCTTCCCAAATAAGGTAAAACTTTATTTAATAAAGCCAGGAGTCTAAGCTTGGTATGGCTTAAACAAGTCAGAAGTTTATTTCTTCTAATTAAACATAGGCAGGCAAGAGCTGTTTCGGTGGCACTATAAAATCATTAGAGACCCAGGATTCTTCTGTCTTACCTTTCTACAATTCCTAGGATTCATTCCTTGTCCTCATGATTCATTAAGCAGGACAGAAGAAGGACAAGAAGAAGGATATGGCACTTTTTTTTTTATTAACTTTTATTGAGCTTCAAGTGAACGTTTACAAATCAAGTCAGTCTGTCACATATAAGTTTATATACATCTTACTCTGTACTCCCACTTGCTCTCCCCCTAATGAGTCAGCCCTTCCAGTCTCTCCTTTCGTGACAATTTTCCCAGCTTCCAACTCTCTCTATCCTCCCATCCCCCCTCCAGACAGGAGATGCCAACAGTCTCAAGTGTCCACCTGATATAATTAGCTCACTCTTCATCAGCATCTCTCTCCTACCCACTATCCAGTCCCTTTCATGTCTGATGAGTTGTCTTCGGGGATGGTTCCTGTCCTGTGCCAACAGAAGGTTTGGGGACTATGGCCGCCGGGATTCCTCTAGTCTCAGTCAGACCATTAAGTATGGTCTTTTTATGCGAATTTGGGGTCTGCATCCCACTGATCTCCTGCTCCCTCAGGGGTTCTCTGTTGTGCTCCCTGTCAGGGCAGTCATCGATTGTGGCCAGGCACCAACTAGTTCTTCTGGTCTCAGGATGATGTAGGTCTCTGGTTCATGTGGCCCTTTCTGTCTCTTGGGCTCTTAGTTGTCGTATGACCTTGGTGTTCTTCATTCTCCTTTGATCCAGGTGGGTTGAGACCAATTGATGCATCTTAGATGGCCGCGTGTTAGCATTTAAGACCCCAGACGCCACATTTCAAAGTGGGATGCAGAATGTTTTCATAATAGAATTATTTTGCCAATCGACTTAGAAGTTCCCTTAAACCATGGTCCCCAAACCCCCGCCCTTGCTCTGCTGACCTTTGAAGCATTCATTTTATCCCGGAAACTTCTTTGCTTTTGGTCCAGTCCGATTGAGCTGACCTTCCATGTATTGAGTGTTGTCCTTCCCTTCACCTAAAGCAGTTCTTATCTACTAATTAATCAGTAAAAAACCCTCTCCCTCCCTCCCTCCCTCCCCCCCTCGTAACCACAAAAATATGTGTTCTTCTCAGGTTTACTATTTCTCAAGATCTTATAATAGTGGTCTTATACAATATTTGTCCTTTTGCCTCTGACTAATTTCGCTCAGCATGATGCCTTCCAGGTTCCTCCATGTTATGAAATGTTTCACAGATTCGTCACTGTTCTTTATCGATGCGTAGTATTCCATTGTGTGAATATACCACAATTTATTTACCCATTCATCCGTTGATGGACACCTTGGTTGCTTCCAGCTTTTTGCTATTGTAAACAGTGCTGCAATAAACATGGGTGTGCATATATCTGTTTGTGTGAAGGCTCTTGTTTCTCTAGGGTATATTCCGAGGAGTGGGATTTCTGGTTTGTATGGTAGTTCTATTTCTAACTGTTTAAGATAACGCCAGATAGATTTCCAAAGTGGTTGTACCATTTTACATTCCCACCAGCAGTGTATGAGAGTTCCAATCTCTCCGCAGCCTCTTCAATATTTATTATTTTGTGTTTTTTGGATTAATGCCAGCCTTGTTGGAGTGAGATGGAATCTCATCGTAGTTTTAATTTGCATGTCTCTAATGGCTAATGATCGAGAGCATTTTCTCATGTATCTGTTGGCTGCCTGAATATCTTCTTGAGTGAAGTGTGTGTTCATATCCTTTGCCCACTTCTTGATTGGGTTGTTTGTCTTTTTGTGGTTGAGTTTTAACAGAATCATATAGATTTTAGAGATCAGGCACTGGTCTGAGATGTCATAGCTGAAAATTGTTTCCCAATCTGTAGGTGGTCTTTTTCCTCTTTTGGTGAAGTCTTTAGATGAGCATAGGTGTTTGATTTTTAGGAGCTCCCAGTTATCTGGTTTCTCTTCGTCATTTTTGGTAATGTTTTGTATTCTGTTTATGCCTTGTATTAGGGCTCCTAGGGTTGTCTCTATTTTTTCTTCCATGATCTTTATCGTTTTAGTCTTTATGTTTAGGTCTTTGATCCACTTGGAGTTAGTTTTTGTGCATGGTGTGAGGTATGGGTCCTGTTTCATTTTTTTGCAAATGGATATCCAGTTATGCCAGCACCATTTGTTAAAAAGACTATCTTTTCCCCAATTAACTGACACTGGTCCTTTGTCAAATATCAGCTGCTCATATGTGGGTGGATTTATATCTGGGTTCTCAATTCTGTTCCACTGGTCTATGTGCCTGTTGTTGTACCAATACTAGGCTGTTTTGACTACTGTGGCTGTATAATAGGTTCTGAAATCAGGTAGAGTGAGGCCTCCCACTTTCTTCTTCTTTTTCAGTAATGCTTTGCTTATCCGAGGCTTCTTTCCCTTCTGTATGAAGTTGGTGATTTGTTTCTCTATCACCTTAAAAAATGACATTGGAATTTAGATCGGAAGTGCATTGTATGTATAGATGGGTTTTGGTAGAATAGACATTTTTACTATGTTAAGTCTTCCTAACCATGAGCAAGGTATGTTTTTCCACTTAAGTATGTCCTTTTTAATTTCTTGTAGTAGAGCTTTGTAGTTTTCTTTGTATAGGTCTTTTACATCCTTGGTAAGATTTATTCCTAAGTATTTTATCTTCTTGGGGGCTACTGTGAATGGTATTGATTTGGTTATTTCCTCTTTGACGTTCTTTTTGTTGATGTAGAGGAATCCAAGTGATTTTTGTATGTTTGTCTTATAACCTGAGACTCTGCCAAACTCTTCTATTAATTTCAGTAGTTTTCTGGAGTATTCCTTAGGGTTTTCTGTGTATAAGATCATGTCATCTGCAAATAGAGATAATTTTACTTCCTCCTTGCCAATCCGGATACCCTTTATTTCTTTGGCTAGCCTAATTGCTCTGGCTAGGACTTCTAGCACAATGTTGCATAAGAGCGGTGATAAAGGGCATCCTTGTCTGGTTCCCGTTCTCAAGGGAAATGCGTTCAGGTTCTCTCCATTTAGAGTGATGTTGGCTGTTGGCTTTGCATAGATGCTCTTTATTATGTTGAGGAATTTTCCTTCAATTTCTATTTTGTTGAGAGTTTTTATCATAAATGGGTGTTGGACTTTGTCAAATGCCTTTTCTGCATCAATTGATAAGATCATGTGGTTTTTGTCTTTTGTTTTATTTATATGGTGGGTTACATTAATGGTTTTTCTAATATTAAACCAGCTTTGCATACCTGGTATAAATCCCACTTGATCGTGGTGAATTATTTTTTTGATATGTTGTTGAATTCTATTGGCTAGAATTTTGTGGAGGATTTTTGCATCTATGTTCATGAGGGATATAGGTCTGTAATTTTCTTTTTTTGTTATTTCTTTACCTGGTTTTGGTATCAGGGAGATGGTGGCTTCATAGAATGAGTTGGGTAGTATTCTGTCATTTTCTATGCTTTGAAATACCTTTAGTAGTAGTGGTGTTAACTCTTCTCTGAAAGTTTGGTAGAACTCTGCAGTGAAGCCATCCGGGCCAGGGCTTTTTTTTTGTTGGGAGTTTTTTGATTACCGTTTCAATCTCTTTTTTTGTTATGGGTCTATTTAGTTGTTCTACTTCTGAATGTGTTAGTTTAGGTAGGTAGTGTTTTTCCAGGAATTCATCCATTTCTTCTAGGTTTGCAAATTTTTTAGAGTACAATTTTTTGTAATAATCTGATATGATTCTTTTAATTTCAGTTGGGTCTGTTGTGATGTGGCCCTTCTCGTTTCTTATTCGGGTTATATGTTTCCTTTCCTGTATTTCTTTAGTCAGTCTAGCCAATGGTTTATCATTTTTGTTAATTTTTTCAAAGAACCAGCTTTTGGCTTTGTTAATTCTTTCAATTGTTTTTCTGTTCTCTAATTCATTTAGTTCAGCTCTAATTTTTATTATTTGTTTTCTTCTGGTGCCTGATGGATTCTTTTGTTGCTCACTTTCTATTTGTTCAAGTTGTCGGGACAGTTCTCTGATTTTGGCTCTTCTTTTTGTATGTGTGCATTTATCGATATAAATTGGCCTCTGAGCACTGCTTTTCCTGTGTCCCAGAGGTTTTGATAGGAAGTATTTTCATTCTCGTTGCATTCTATGAATTTCCTTATTCCCTCCTTGATGTCTTCTATAACCCAGTCTTTTTTCAGGAGGGTATTGTTCAGTTTCCAAGTATTTGATTTCTTTTCCCTAGTTTTTCTGTTATTGATTTCTACTTTTATTGCCTTGTGGTCTGAGAAGATGCTTTGTTAATATTTCGATGTTTTGGACTCTGCAAAGGTTTGTTTTATGACCTCATATGTGGTTTATTCTAGAGAATGTTCCATGTGCGCTAGAAAAAAAAGTATACTTTGCAGCAGTTGGGTGGAGTGTTCTGTATAAGTCAATGAGGTCAAGTTGGTTGATTGTTGTAAGTAGGTCTTCCATGTCTCTATTGAGCTTCTTACTGGATGTCCTGTCCTTCTCCGAAAGTGGTGTGTTGAAGTCTCCTACTATAATTGTGGAGGTGTCTATCTCACTTTTCAGTTCCGTTAAAATTTGATTTATGTATCTTGCAGCTCTGTCATTGGGTGCATAAATATTTAATATGGTTATGTCTTCCTGATCAATTGTCCCTTTTGTCATTATGTAGTGTCCTTCTTTATCCTTTGTGGTAGATTTAAGTCTAAAGTCTATTTTGTCAGAAATTAATATTGCTACTCCTCTTCTTTTTTGATTATTGTTTGCTTGATATATTTTTTTTCCATCCTTTGAGTTTTAGTTTGTTTGTGTCTCTAAGTCTAAGGTGTGTCTCTTGTAGGCAGCATATAGACGGATCGTGTTTCTTTATCCAGTCCGAGACTCTCTGTCTCTTTATTGGTGCATTTAGTCCATTTACATTCAGCGTAATTATAGATAAATAAGTGTTTAGTGTTGTCATTTTGATGCCTTTTTATGTGTGTTGTTGACAATTTCATTTTTCCACTTACTTTTTTGTGCTGAGACGTTTTTCTTAGTAAATTGTGAGATCCTCATTTTCGTAGTGTTTGACTTTATGGTTGTTGAGTCGTTACGTTTTTCTTGGCTTTTATCTTGAGTTATGGAGTTGTTATGCCTCTTTGTGGTTACCTTAATATCTACCCCTATTTTTTTAAGTAAAAACCTAACTTGTATTGTTCTATATCGCCTTGTATCACTCTCCATATGGCGGTTCTATGCCACCTGTATTTAGTCCCTGTTTTTGATTATTGTGATCTTTTACATATTGACTTCAATGATTCCCTGTTATGAGCATTTTTTTTTAATTAATCTTAATTTGTTTTTGTGATTTCCCTATTTGAGTTGATATCAGGATGTTCTGTTTTGTGACCTTGTGTTGTGCTGGTATCTGATGTTATTGGTTTTCTGACCAAACAATATCCTTTAGTATTTCTTGTAGCTTTGGTTTGGTTTTTGCAAATTCTCTAAACTTGTGTTTATCTGTAAATATCTTAATTTCACCTTCATATTTCAGAGAGAGTTTTGCTGGATATATGATCCTTGGCTGGCAGTTTTTCTCCTTCAGTGCTCTGTATATGTCATCCCATTGCCTTCTTGCCTGCATGGTTTCTGCTGAGTAGTCTGAACTTATTCTTATTGATTCTCCCTTGAAGGAGACCTTTTTTTTCTCCCTGGCTGCTTTTAAAATTTTCTCTTTATCTTTGGTTTTGGCAAGTTTGATGATAATATGTCTTGGTGTTTTTCTTTTTGGATCAATCTTAAATGGGGTTTGATGAGCATCTTGGATAGATACCCTTTCATCTTTCATGATGTCAGGGAAGTTTTCTGTCAGCAGATCTTTAACTATTTTCTCTGTGTTTTCTGTCCTCTCTCCCTGTTCTGGGACTCCAATCACCGCAAGTTATCCTTCTTGATAGAGTCCCACATGATTCTTAGGGTTTCTTCATTTTTTTAAATTCTTTTATCTGATTTTTTTTTCAGCTATGTTGGTGTTAATTCCCTGGTCCTCCAGATTGCCCAGTCTGCATTCTAATTGCTCGAGTCTGCTCCTCTGACTTCCTATTGCGTTGTCTAATTCTGTAATTTTATTGTTAATCTTTTGGATTTCTACATGCTGTCTCTCTGTGGATTCTTATTAATTTTTCCACTGTGCCTTGAATAATCTTTTTGAGTTCTTCAACAGTTTTATCAGTGTGTTCCTTGGCTTTTTCTGCATTTTGCCTTATTTCGTTTCTGATGTCTTGAAGCATTCTGTAAATTAGTTTTTTATATTCTGTATCTGATAATTCCAGGATTGTATCTTCATTTGGGAAAGATTTTGATTCTTTTGTTTGGGGGGTTGTAGAAGCTGTCATGGTCTGCTTCTTTATGTGCTTTGATATCGACTGCTGTCTCCGAGCCATCACTGACTGGGACGCTGGCTCCAGGCTCCAAAAACAGTCGCTGCTTCCCCGTATTTGTTCGTTCTCCATCTCTAAATCTGTGTTTGTTGTTCAGGGTTCGTAGATTGTTATGCATGTGATCGATTCACTTGTTTTTCCGAGTCTTTGTTGCAAGAGGGATCCGCGGTAGCATCTACCTAGTCCGCCATCTTGGCCCCGCCTCCCTTTTTTTTTTTAATAATTTTTATTGAGCTTTAAGCGAACGTTTACAAATCAAGTCAGTCTGTCACATATAAGCTTATATACACCTTACTCCTTACTCCCACTTACTCTCCCCCTAATGAGTCAGCCCTTCCAGTCTCTCCTTTTGTGACAATTTTGCCAGTTTCTAACCCTCTCTACCCTCCTATCTCCCCTCCAGACAGGAGATGCCAACACAGTCTCAAGTGTCCACCTGATACAAGTAGCTCACTCTTCGTCAGCATCTCTGTCCAACCCATTGTCCAGTCCCTTCCATGTCTGATGAGTTGTCTTCGGGAATGGTTCCTGTTCTGGGCCAACAGAAGGTTTGGGGACCATGACCGGCGGGATTCCTCTAGTCTCAGTCAGACCATTAAGTCTGGTCTTTTTATGAGAATTTGGGGTCTGCATCCCACTGATCTCCTATGGCTCCTTTTTTAAGGACACTTCCTGGAAGTTGAATATAGCACTACCACTTACATCCCATTGACCAGAACTTAGTCATTGACCACTCTTAACTGCAAAGGCCACCACCATCTGCCAGTTTGTCATACTGTGGTGGGTCGTGTGTTTCTGTAATGCTGGAAGCTATGCCATCAGTATTTCAAATATCTGCAGGGTCACCTATGATGGACAGGTTTCAGCAGAGCTTCTAAACTAAGACAGACTAGGAAGAAAGGCCTGGTGATCTATTTCCAAAAAGTAGCTAATGAAAACCTTATGTACCACAACAGTATATTATCTGATATAGTGCTAGAAGATGAGCCCCCTAGATTGGAAGGCACTACACAATAACTGCAACAATGGACTCAAACATTCCAAAGATCATGAATACAGTGCTAGACTAGGCAACATTTTGTCCTGAGTCTGAGATGACTGGGTGGCAACTAACAACAAAAACAACTGCAAAGGAGGTTGGGACATGTAGTTTTTACTCCAGGAAGCCACGCACCCAGCTAAAAATTAGGTTATATTGTATGGAAGAAAGGAGAACGAATACAATTTACAGTTATCCATCTCTGCCATACCATTTATTTGTTTTTTAAATTTCCTGTATATTTTTCTTTTTTAATTGAAAATTTTGTTGAGATAAATCGTAGACTTACATGCAGCTGTAAGAAATAATATAGAGAGATCCCATGGACGCTTCAACTAGTTTCTCCTAATGGTGCCATTTTTGCAATAGTGGTTAAGAGCCTGGCTGCCAACGAAAAGGTTGGAGGTTCAAATCTACCAGCTGCTCCTTGGAAACCTTATGGGGCAGTTCTACTCTGTCCTGTAGGGTTGGTTGCTATGAGTCAGAATCAACTCTATGGCAATGAGTATACTATATTATCACAGTGAGGATGTTGACATGGATACAACTCACCTATCTCATTCAAATTTCTCCACTTTTACTTGTACTCATCTCTCTCTGTGTGTGTTTAGCTCTACGTAATTTTATCACATGTGTAGCTTCATGTATCTATCACCGCAGTCAAGATACCGAGCAGTTCCATTGCAAGGATCCCTCATGTTGCCCTTTTATAACCACAGCCACCTCTCTACCCCTCAGGCTCTCCCCACCCTATCACTAACCCCCAGCAATTCTAATCTATCATTTCAAAAATGTGCATAAATGGAATCATACAGTATGTAACCTTTTGGAATTTGCTTTTTTTTCATTCAGGATAATTCCCTGTAGATTTATCCAAGTCATTGTGTATATCAGTAGTTCGTTTTCTTTTGTTGAGTAATATTCCACGGTATGTATGTGCCACAGTTTAACCATCCACATGTTAAAGGACATTGAGATTGTTCCCAGTTGGGGGCTATTATGAAGAAACCTGCTATGAATATTCACATAAAGATTTTTTCCTGTGAATATAAGTTTCCATTTCTTGAGATAAATGCTCAAAAGTGTAATATACAAAAATTGTAAATACACAAAAGTGTAAATAAATATACAAAAGTGTAAATGCTGGGTTGTATGGTAATTGCAAGTTTAATTTTATATGAAAGTGTTTTCCAGAGTGGCTGTACCATTTTGCATTCCCGCCAGCAATGCATGAGGGATTGTTTCTCTGTATCCTTGCCAGCATTTGGTGTTGTCCTTCTTTATCGTAACCATAGGTGTGAGGTGATATCTCATTGTGGTTTTACTTTGCATTTCCTTGATGGGTAATGATGTTGAACAGCTTTTTATGTGTTTATTTGCCATTCGTATGTCCTCTTTGGTGAGATGTTTGTTCATGTCTTTTGACGATTTTCTAATTGGATTTTTTTAAAACTATTTTGAGAGTTTCTTTTTAATATGTTGTAGATATTTGAGTTTATTCTTTTGGGGGTTCAACCACATATTCTTTGTTGGATATGTGGTTTGTAAATATTTTCTCCTACTCTGTAGCTTGTCTTTTTGTCCTCTTCACATGGACTCTTACGGAGCAAAATTTTTAATTTTACAAAGTCTAATTCATCACGTTTTCCTTTTATGGATCAAGTTTAAGAACTATTTACCTAGTCGTAGAGCCCGAATATTTTCTACTTTTTTTTCCTAAAAGTTTTGTATTTTTATATTTTATACTTAACTCTGTGATGCACTTCGAGTTAGTGTTTGTATAAGATACGAAGTTTCAGTTGAGGTTCATTTTTTTGCCTAGTGAATGTTCAAGTGCTCTAGCATTGTTTGTGGAAAAGGCTATCCTTCTTTCATTGAATTGCTTTTACGTGTTTGCAAAAAATCAGCAGAACATATTTGTATGGATCTATTTCTGGATTCTCTATTCTATTCCTTTGATCTATGTGTTTATTCCTCTGCCAGCACCACACCTTCTTACTAGTTACTGTGGCTATATAAACCTGTTGCTGTTGAGTTGATTCTGACTCATAGCAACCCTGTAGGACAGAGTAGAACTGCTGCATAGGGTTTCCAAGGAGCAGCTGGGGGATGTGAACTGCTGACCTTTTGGTTAACAGATGAACGCTTAACCACTACACTACCAGGACTCCATAGTAAGCCTTAATATTGGGTAAAGTGCTTCCTTCCACTTAATTTTTTTTTTGTCAAAACTGTTTCAGCTATTATAGGGCCTGTGCCTTTCCATATAAATTTGTCTATGCCTACAAAAATTCTTCATGGGATTTTGATAGGAATTGCATTGATTCATTTGAGGGAGAATTGACATCCTTACCATGTTGAGTCTTTCAATTCATGAACATGATATATCTCTCCATTTATTTAGGTCTTCTTTGATTTCTTTCATCAGACTTTTGTAATTTGCAGCATATAGATCCTGTACGTGTTTCGTGAAATTCATACATAAATATTTCATTGTCTTTGGAGTGATTGTAAATAGTTTCATGCTTTTAATTTCTTTTTCTGCATATTCATTGTTAGTATTTAGAGATGGGTTGATTTTTGCATGCTGATCTTGTAGCCAGCAAGCTTGCTGAATTTTCTAGTTCTAGAATTTTTTTGAAGACTTCTTGGCATTTCTGTGTAGGCAATCATGCCATCTGCAAGCAGAGACAGCTTTATTTCTTCCTTTTCAATCCGTATGCCTTTTGCTTTGTTCTCCTGCCTTATTGCAGCAACTAGAATTTCAGTACTATGTTGAATAAGAGTGGCGAGAGTACGCTTAACTTTGCCTTGCTCCTGATCTTAGTGGAAGAGAGTTCAGTATTCACCATTAAGTATGATGTTAGCTGCAGGTTTGTTTTTTTGTGTGTGTGGATGCTTATTATCAATGTGAGGTGATTGTCCTCTATTCCTAACTTGTTAAGAGTTTTTTTTTTTTTTTTTTTATCATGGATGGGTGTTGGATTTTGTCAAACACTGTTTCTACATCAATTGATATGATCAAAGAATTTTTCTTCTTTAGGGTATTTATATGGTCAACTACAATCATTGATCTTCAAATGTTGAACCAGTCTTGCGTATCTGGAATAAACTCCAGTTGGTCATTATGTATAAATCTTTTTATACGTTATTGGATTTTGTTTGCTAATGTTTTATTGAGGATTTTTATATATAAATTCATGAGAAATATTGATCAGTAGTTTTCCTTTTTTGTACTGTCTTTGTCTGGTTTTGTTATCACAGTGATACTGGCCTCATGAAGTGAGTTGGAAATGTTTTCTCCTCTTCTATATTTGGATGATATTGTTCAAAATGAATGTTAATTCTTGAGCTTTGTATCACATGGTGTTATAAATTTTGTTTCAGTCATCAGATATGATTCACTGTATGTACCCATATTTCTGCTCTTTCCATGTTCTTTCTTCCTTGGTGCTTCAGGATTCTTTTATCATTTCCTTTCTGTTTGAAGAACTTTCTTTAGACAATCTCTAAGAGTGGATCTGGTAGTAATAAATTATTTTAGTTTTCCTTTGTCTGAGAATGTCTTTATTTCCTCTTCATTCCTGAAGGATAGTTTTGCTGGATGTAAAATTTATGGTTGATAGTTATTTTCTTTGAACATTTGAAAATGTGTTATGTCTTCTGTCCTCCACGATCTCAGATGGGAAATTTGCTCTCATTTGAATTGGTGTTTTCTGTAGGTAGTGTGGAAAGCCTGGTGGTGTAGTGGTTAAGTGCTACTGCTGCTAACCAAAAAGGTAGGCAGTTTGAATCCACCAGGCACTCCTTGGAAACCCTGTGGGGCAGTTCTACTCTGTTCTGTAGGGTCACTATGAGTCAGAATTGACTTGACGACAATGGATTTGGTTTTTGGTTTGGCTATAGGTAGTGTGTCCCTTACCTCTGGCTGTTTTCAAGATTTTTCCCCTAGTGTTTGGAAATTTAATTATGATGTATCTTGGCATGGGTTTATTTGAGTTTATCCTTTTTGGGGTTCACCCAGCTTCTTGAATCTGATGGTTTGTATCTTTGGCCAAATTTGGGAAGTTTTCAGCCTTTATTTCTTTGAATGTTCTTTCAGTCTGACTCACTTTTTCCTGCTGTCCTGGGACTCTGATGAGAAGAATGTTGGATCTTTTGTTATTGTCCCATAGATCCCTGAGGCTCTGTTCATTTTTTCCAGTCTGTTTTCTTTCTGTTGTTCATATTGGGTGAAATCTGCTCATCTGTCCTCATGTTCACTAAGTTAATCCTCGTTCATCTCCATTCTACTCATCCAGTGAGTTTTAAAATTTCTGTTGTTATATTTTTAAGTTCTACGAGTTCCTTTTTTAAAAAAAAAAAAAAAAAATTGGTAGGTTAGTGGTTAAGAGCTCAGCTGCTAACCAAAAGTTTGGCAGTTCAAATTCACCAGCCACTCCTTGGAAACTTTGAGGCAGCTCTACTCTATCTTACGAAGTCACTGTGAGTCAGAATCGACTTGGTGGCAATTTCTTTTTTTTTTAAATCTTTGGTGAGAGTTTCTGTTTTTTCATTTGTTTTAAGAGAATTTGTAACGGATTGTTGAAGCATTTTTGTGGTGGCTGCTTTACAAAAGTTATCTCGTCAGATCCAGTATCTGATTCATCTCAGTGTTTACATTGGTTGATTGCCTTTTCTCATTTGAGTTGTGATTTTTCTTGGTTCTTAGTGTGATGAATGATTTTTAATTGTATCCTGGATTTTTGTATATTATATTAAGAGATTCTGTGTCCTACTTAATTTTTTTTTAAAGCAGGCAATCACATTGTTTAGGTTTAGCACAAAGATCCTGGCCTACTTTTGTGGATTATGGTTCTAATGATAGTTTGATTTTCTGGGACTTTCCATGTTATTTTGTCTTCTTGGTTTACCCTACTGGTCCTTTCTTGTGCCTCCTGATGGGGTGAAAGGGGTTCCCCAGGCTGGGCCATCAAATGTCTTTCAATGGAGAAGGGGAGTCTCAGGCCCAGCTTGGGAGGAGAATGTGCCCCTGGCCACTTATTGTTGGCATAGCTCCCAATCACTTGCTCTTGCTGGTGGTACTGGGATTACCTGATGTTGTCAGAGGGACTTCTTGATTTGGGGGAGGAATAGGGTATCTTGTGCTGTTAGGCTGGATTTCAGAAAATGGTGGGTCTGGTCACCTTTTTCTGTTGAATGGGGGAATGAATGTAAGATACCTTGAAGCTGTGTTGTTCCTCCAGTCCTAGGGTTACAAACTGGTTTCCTTAGCTCTCCTTTGTTTCTTGCATTATTTCTAGGGTTTATAGTTGCACTTAGTGGGTAGGAGCAGGGAGAAATGGGTATCCCACAACTTGTCTGGACCAAAGTCTAGATTTTGTTTTAGATATGTCTCTTCTAGAAAATATACCGGTGGTTTTGCTTTTTTTTAAATTTTTTTAAAATTGTGCTTTAACTGAAACTTTACAATTCAAATTAGTTTCTTATACAAAAATTTATACACACATTGTTATGTTACCCTGGTTGCTCTCCCTATAACGTGACAGCACACTCCTCCTTCCACCCTGTATTTCCCGTGTCCATTCAGCCAGCTCTTGTCCCTTTCTGCCTTCTCATCTTGCCTCCCAAAATGAGTTCCCTGTTTAGTTTCATGTATCTACTTCAGCTTAGAAGCACACTTTTTACAAGTATCATTTAATGTTTTGTAGTCCAGCCTAATCTTTTTTAGAAGAGTTGGCTTTGGGAATGGTTTTAGTTTTGGGCTAACAGGGAGTCCAGGGGCCATGTTCTCTGGGGTCCCTCTAGTCTTGGTCAGACCATTAAGTCTGGTCTTTTTACTAGAATTTGAGTTCTGCATCCCACTTTTCTCCTGCTCTGTCAGGGACTTTCTGTTTTGTTCCCTGTCAGGGCAGTCATTGGTGGTAGCCACGTACCATCTAGTTCTTCTAATTTCAGGTGGATGGAGTCTCTGTTTTATGTGGCCCTTTCTGTCTCTTGGGCTTATATTTTCCTTGTGTCTTTGGTGTCCTTCATTCTCCTTTGCTCCAGGTGGGTTGGGACCAATTGATGCATCTTGGATTGTTGTTCCCTAACTTTTAAGACCCCAGATGCCACTCGCCAAAGTGGGATGGAGAACATTTTCTTAATAAGCTTTGTAATGCTAATTGACCTAGATGTCCCCTGAAACCATGGTTCCCAGACCCCTGCCCCTGCCACGTTGTCCCTCAAAGTGTTTGGTTGTGTTCAGAAAACTTCTTAGCTTTTGATTTAGTCCAGTTGAGCTAATTTCCCCTGTATTGTGTGTTGTCCTTCCCTTTGCCTAAGATAATTCTTGTCTACCATCTAGTGAATGACCCTCTCCCCTCCCTCCCCACCCTCATAACCATCAAAGAATATTTTCTTCTGTGTTTAAACCTTTTCATGAATTCTTATAATAGTGGTCTCATATAATATTTGTCCTTTTGCACCTGACAAATTTCACTCAGTGTAATGCCTTCCAGATTCATCCATGTTATGTTTCAAGGATTCATCATTGTTCTTTATCCTTGTGTGAATATACCATAATTTGTTTATTCATTCATCTGTTGATGGACACCTAGGTTGTTTCAGTGCTGCAGTGAACATGGGTGTGCATATATCTATACGTGTGAGGGCTCTTATTTCTCTAGGTTATATTCCAAGGAGTGGGATTGCTGGATGGTATGGTACTTCTATTTCTAGCTTTTTAAGGAAACACCAAATCGATTTCCAAAGTGGTTGTGCCATTTTACATTCCCACCAGCTGTACGTAAGTGTTCCAGTCTCTCTACAACCTCTCTAACATTTCTTATTTTGCGTTTTTTTTTTGGATTAATGCTACCCTTGTTGGGGTGAGATGGTATATCATTGTAGTTTTGATTTGCATTCCTCTGATGGCTAATGATCGTGAGCATTTCCTCATGTATCTGTTAGCCACCTGAATGTCTTCTTTGGTGAAGTGCTGTTCATATCCTTTGCCCATTTTTATAATTGGGTTGCCTTTTTATTGTTGAGGTTTTGCAGTATCTTGTAGATTTTAGAGATTAGACGCTGATTGGATTTTTGTAGCCAGGAATTTTTTGTCTTTTGGTAAAGTCTTTGGATGAGCATAAGTGTTCGGTTTTTAGGAGCTCCCAGTTATCTAGTTTCTGTTCTGGTGTTTGTGCCTTGTTAGTAATGTGTTGTATTCCGTTTATGCCATGTATTAGGGCTCCTAGCGTTTTCCCTATTTTTTTCTTCCATGATCTTTATCGTTTTAAATTTTATATTCAAGTTAGGTCTTTGTTTCATTTTGAGCTAGTTTTTGTGCGTGGTGTGAGGTATGGGTCTTGTTTCATTTTTTTGCAGATGAATATCCAGTTATGCCAGCACCATTTGCTAAAGAGGTTATCTTTTCCCCAATTAATGGACTTAGGGACTTTGTCAAATATTAGCTGCTCTTAGGTGGATGAATTTACATCTGGATTCTCAATTCTGTTCCACTGGCCTATGAATCTGTTGATGTACCAGTACCAGGCTGTTTTGACTGCTGTGGCTGTGCAATAGGTTGTAAAGTCAAGTAGTGTGAAGCCTCCCACTTTGTTGTTCTTCAGTAATGCTGTACTTATCTTGGGCAGCTTCACTTGCCATATGAAGTTGCTGATTTGTTTCTCTATCTCATTAAAAATGCCATTGGCCATAAAAGTAGAAATCAATAACAGAAAAATCAGGGAAAAGAAATCAAACACTTGGAAACTGAACAGTTACCCTGCTCAAAAAAAGACTAGGTTATAAAAGACATTAAAGATGGAATAAAGGAATTCATAGAATCCAGTGAGAATGAAAACACTTCCTGTCAGAACCTTTGAGACACAGCAAAAGCAGTGCTCAGAGGTCAATTTATATCAATAAATGCACACATACAAAAAGAAGAAAGGCCCCAAATCAAAAAATTATTCCTACAACTTGAACAAATAGAAAGAGAGCAACAAAAGAAACCCTCAGGCACCAGAAGAAAGCAAATAATAAAAATTAGAGCAGAACTAAATGAAATAGAAAACAGAAAAACAATTGAAAGAATTAACAAGACCCAGATCTGGTTCTTTGAAAAAATTAACAAAATTGATAAACCATTAGCCAAGCTGACAAAAGAAAAACAGGAGAGGAAGCAAAGAACCCAAATATGGGTGATATTACAACAGACCCAACTGAAATCAAAAGAATGATATCAGATTATTATGAAAAATTGTACTCTAACAAATTTGAAAACCTAGAAGAAATGGATGAATTCCTAGAAACAACACTACCTACCTAAACTAACACAAACAGAGGTAGAACAACTAAATACACCCATAACAAAAGAAGAGATTGAAAAGGTAATCAAACAACTCCCAACAACAAAAAAGCCCTGGCTTGGATGGCTTCACTGCAGAGTTCAACCAAACATCCAGAGAAGAGTTAACACCACTACTACTAAAGGTACTTCAGAGCATAGAAAAGGATGGAATGCTCCCAAACTCATTTTATGAAGCCGGCATAACCCTGATATCAAAACCAGGTAAAGACACCACAAAAAAAGAAAATGACAGACCTATATGTCTCATGAACTTAGATGCAAAAATCCTCAACAAAATTCTAGCCAATAGAATTCAACAACATATCAAATAAATAATTCACCATGACCAAGTGGGATTCATACCAGGTATGCAGGGATGGTTCAAAACTAGGAAAACAATTAATGTAATCCATCATATAAATAAAACAAAAGACAAGAATCACATGATTTTATCAATTGATGCAGAAAAGGCATTTGACAACGTTCAACACCCATTCATGATAAACACGCTCAGCAACATAGGAATAGAAGGAAATTCCTCCACATAATAAAGGGCATTTATACAAAGCCAACAGCCAATATCATCCTCAATGGAGAGAGTCTGAAAGCATTACCCCTGAGATTGGGAACCAGACAAGGATGCCCTTTATCACCGCTCTTATTCAACATTGTGCTGGAGGTCCTAGTCAGAGCAATTAGGCTACAAAAAGAAATAAAGGGCATCCAAATTGGAAAAGAAGAAGTAAAAGTATCTCTATTTGCAGATGATACTATGTTATACACAGAAAACCCCAGAGAATCCACAAGAAAACTATTGGAACTAATAGAGGATTTCAGCAAAGTATCACGATACAAGATAAACATCCAAAAATCAGTTGGATTCCTCTACTTCAACAAGGAGAACTTCAAAGAGGAAATCACCAAATCAATACCACTTACAGAAGCCCCCAAGAAGATAAAATACTTAGGAATAAATCTTACTAGAGATGTAAAAGACCTATACAAAGAAAACTACAAGACACTACTGCAAGAAACCAAAAGAGACCTACATAAGTGGAAAAACACGGCTTGCTCATGGATAGGAAAACTTAACATGGTAAAAATGTCTATTCTACCAAAAGAGATTTATAGATACAATGCAATTCCAATCCAAATTTCAATGACTTTTTTAATGAGATAGAGAAACAATCACCAACTTCATATGGAAGGGAAAGAGGCCCCGGATAAGTAAAGGGTTACTGAAAAAGAAGAACAAAGAGGAAGGCCTCACTCTACCTGATTTTAGAACCTATTATACTGTCACAGTAGTCAAAACAGCTTGGTACTGGCTCAACAACAGATACATAGACCAATGGAACAGAATTGAGAATCCAGACATAAATCCATCCATATATGAGCAGTTGATATTTGATAAAGGCCCAAAGTCAGTTAAGTGGGGAAAAGAAAGTCTGTTTAACAAATGGTGCTGGCATAACTGAATACCCATCTGCAAAAGAAATGAAACAAGACCCATACCTCACACCATGCACAAAAATGAACTCAAAATGTATCAAAGACCTAAATATAAAATCTAAAAGAATAAAGATAATGGATGAAAAAATAGGGACAATGCTAGAAGCCCTAGTACATGGCATAAACAGAATACAAAACATTACTAACAATGCAGAAGAGAAACCACATAACTGGGAGCTCCTAAAAATCAAACACCTATGCTCATCCAAGGACTTCACCAAAAAAGTAAAAACATTACTTACAGAGTGTCAAAAAGTGTTTAGCTGTGACATTTCTGGTCAGTGCCTGATCTCTAAAATCTACATGATACTGCAAAAACTCAACTGCAAAAAGACAAATAACCTGATTAAAAAATGGGCACAAGATATGAACAGGCACTTCGCTAAAGAAGACATTCGGGTAACTAACAGATACGTGAGGAAATGCTCACAATCATTAGCCATTAGAGAAATGCAAATCAAAATTACAGTGAGATCCCATCTCACTGCAACAAGGCTGGCATTAATCCAAAATACACAAAATAATAAATGTTGGAGAGGTTGTGGAGAGTCTGGAACACTTAAGCACTGCTGGTGGGTATGTGAAAATGCACAACCACTTTGGAATTCGATTTGGCGCTTCCTTAAAAAACTAGAAATAGAACTGCAATACTATCCAGCAATCCCACTCCTTGGGATATATCCTAGAGAAATAAGAGCCTTTACACGAACAGATATATGCACACCCATGCTCATTGCAGCACTGTTTATAATAGCAAAAAGATGGAAGCAACCAAAGTGCCCATCAACGGATGAATGGATAAATAAATTATGGTATATTCACACAATGGAATACTATGCATCGATAAAGAACAATGATGAAACCATGAATCGTTTCATAACATGGAGGAATCTGGAAGGCATTATGCTGAGTGAAATTAGTCAGTTGCAAAAGGGCAAATATTGTATAAGACAACAATTATAAGAACTGGAGAAATAGTTTAAACAGAAGAAAATATTCTTTGATGGTTACAAGAGGGGGGAGGGAGGTAGGAAGGGAGAGGGGTTTTTACAAATTAGACAGTAGATCAGAACTATTTTAGGTGAAGGGGAAGACAACACACAATACAGGAGAGGTCAGCACAACTGGACTAAACCAAAAGCAAAGAAGTTTCCTGAATAAACTGAATGCTTCGAAGGCCAGCGTAGCAGGGGCGGGAGTTTCGGGACCATGGTTTCAGGGGTCATCGAAGTCAATTGGCATAATAAAATCTATTAAGAAAACATTCTGCATCCCACTTTAGAGAGTGACATCTGGGGTCTTAAATACTAGCAAGTGGCTATCTAAGATGCATCAATGGGTCTCAACCCACCTGGAGCAAAGGACAATGAAGAACACCAAAGACACAAGGTAATTATGAGCCCAAGTGACAGAAAGGGCCACATAAACCAGAGGCTACATCAGCCTGAGACCAGAAGAACTAGATGGTGCCTGGCTACAACTGATGACTGCCCTGACAGGGAATGAAACAGAGAACCCCTGGGGGAGCAGGAGAGCAGTGAGATGCAGACCTCAAATTCTCGTAAAAAGACCAGACTTAATCGTCTGACTGAGACTAGAAGGACCCCAGTGGTCATGGTCCCCAGACCTTCTGTTAGCACAAGACAGGAACCATTCCCAAAGCCAACTCTTCAGACAGGGATTGGACTGGACAATGGGATCACAAATGATACTGGTGAAGAATGAGCTTCTTGGATCAAGTAGACACATGAGACTATGTTGGCATCTCCTGTCTGGAAGGGAGATGAGAGGGTAGAGGGGGTCATAAGCTGGCCAAATGGACACAAAAATAGAGAGTGGAGGGAAGGAGTGTGCTGTCTCATTAGGGGGAGAGCAAGTAGGAGTATATAGCAAGGTGTATATAAATTTTTGTATGAGAGGCTGACTTGATTTGTAAACTTTCATGAAAAGCACAATAAAAAAAATGTCATTGGAATTTGGATTTGGATTGCATTGTATCTGTAGATAGCTTTGGGTAGAGTAGACATTTTCACAATGTTGAATCTTCTTATCCATGAGCGAGGTAGGTTTTTCCACTTATGTAGGTCTCTTTTGGTTTCTTGCAGTAGCGTCTTGTAGTTTTCTTTGTATAGGTCTTTTACATCTCTAGTAAGATTTATTCCTAAGTATTTTATCTTCTTGGGGGCTTCTGTAAGTGGTATTGATTTGGTGATTTCCTCTTTGAAGTTCTCCTTGTTGAAGTAGAGGAATCCAACTGATTTTTGGATGTTTATCTTGTATCGTGATACTTTGCTGAAATCCTCTATTAGTTCCAATAGTTTTCTTGTGGATTCTCTGGGGTTTTCTGTGTATAACATAGTATCATCTGCAAATAGAGATACTTTTACTTCTTCTTTTCCAATTTGGATGCCCTTTATTTCTTTTTGTAGCCTAATTGCTCTGACTAGGACCTCCGGCCCAATGTTGAATAAGAGTGGTGATAGAGGGCATCCTTGTCTGGTTCCCAATCTCAGGGGTAATGCTTTCAGACTCTCTCCATTGAGGATGATATTGGCTGTTGGCTTTGTATAAATGCCCTTTATTATGTGGAGGAATTTTCCTTCTATTCCTATGTTGCTGGGCGTGTTTATCATGAATGGGTGTTGAACGTTGTCAAATGCCTTTTCTGCATCAATTGATAAAATCATGTGATTCTTGTCTTTTGTTTTATTTACATGATGGATTACATTAATTGTTTTCCTAGTTTTGAACCATCCCTGCATACCTGGTATGAATCCCACTTGGTCATGGTGAATTATTTATTTGATATGTTGTATGTTTTTTTTTTTTTGAATTCTATTGGCTAGAATTTTGTTGAGGATTTTTGCATCTAAGTTCATGAGACATATAGGTCTGTCATTTTCTTTTTTTGTGGTGTCTTTACCTGGTTTTGGTATCAGGGTTATGCCAGCTTCATAGAATGAGTTTGGGAGCATTCCATCCTTTTCTATGCTCTGGAATACCTTTAGTAGTCTTGGTGTTAAGTCTTCTGTGAAAGTTTGGTAGAATTCTCCAGTGAAACCATCTGGGCCAGGGCTATTTTTTGTTGGGAGTTGTTTAATTACCTTTTCAATCTCTTCTTTTGTTATATGTTTATTTAGTTGTCCTACCTCTGTTTGTGTTAGTTTAGGTAGGTAGTGTGTTTCTAGAACTTTGTCCATTTCATTTTCTCTAGGTTTTCAAATTTGTTAAAGTACAATTTTTCATATTATTCTGTTACGATCCTTTTGATTTCAGTTGGGTCTGTTGTGATATCGCCAATCTCTTTTCTTATTTTGATTATTTGCTTTCTCTGCAGTTTTTCAGTTTGGCCAGTGGTTTATCATTTTTTTTGATCTTTTCAAAGAACCAGATCCGGGTCTTGTTAACTCTTTCAATTGTTTTTCTATTTAATTTAATTCTGCTCTGATTTTTATTATTTGTTTTCTCCTGGTGCCTGAGGTCTTCTTTTGCTGCTGACTATTTGTTTGAGTTGTAGGGTTAATGCTTTGATTTGGGCCCCTTCTTCTTTTTGGAAGTGTGCATTTATTGATATAAATTGACGTCTGAGCACTGCTTTTGCTGTGTCCCAAAGGTTTCGGTAGGACGTGTTTTCATTCTCATTTGATTCTGTGAATTTCTTTATTCCATCCTTAATTGCTTCTACAACCCAGTGGTTTTTGAGCAAGGTGTTGTTCAGTTTCCATATGTTTGATTTTTTTCCCTTGCTTTTTCTGTTGTTAATTTCTACTTTTATGGCTTTGTGGTCAGAAAAGATGCTTTGTAATATTTTGATTCTTCGGATTCTGTTAAGGCTTGCTTTATGGACTAGTATGTGGTCTATTCTGGAGAATGTTCCATGCCTGTTGGAAAAGAAAGTATACTTGGCTGCTGTTGGGTGGAATGTTCTGTACATGTCTATGAGGTCAAGTTGGTTGATTGTGGCATTTAGATCTTCTGTGTCTTTATTGAGCTTCTTTCTGGATGTCCTGTCCTTCACTGAAAGTGTTTGTTGAAGTCTGTTATTATTATTGTGTAGCTGTCTATCTCTCTTTCCAATGCTGTTAGAGTTTGTTTTACGTATTTTGGAGCCCTGTCATTGGGTGCATAAATATTTATTATGGTTATGTCCCCCTGGTGTATTGACCTTTTTAATGATTATATAGTGTCCTTCCTTATCCCTTGTGGTAGATTTTACTTTAAAGTCTATTTTGTCAGAAATTAATATTGCTACTCCTGCTCTTTTTTGATTGTTGTTTGCTTGATATATATTTTTTCCCATCCTTTGAGTTTTAGTTTGTTTGTGTCTTTAAGTCTAAGGTGTATCTCTTATAGGCAGCATAGAGACGCATCGTTTTTTTTTTTTTTTTTTAATCCATTCTGCCACTCTTTGTCTCTTTTTTTGGTGCATTTAGTCCATTTATGTTCAGTGTAATTATTGATATGTATGAGTTCAGTGCTGTCATTTTGCTGTATTTTTTTGAGTGTTGTTGACAGTTTCTTTGTGCCACTTAATTTTCTATGCTGAGTCATTTTTCTTTATGTATTTTCTTTTCATCTTTTTCATTGTTGTTGATTTTGTATTTGCTGAGTCTTTATGTTTTTCTTGTTTTTTATTTTGAGGTGTAGGATTCTTAGTTTCCTTTTTGGTCACCTTAATATTTACTCCTATTTTCTATGTTTAAACCCAAGTTTTATTTCTTTATATCGCCTTGACTTCCTCTCCATATGAAGGATCTATGACTACATTTTTTAGTCCCTCTTTTTTGTTTTAATGTTGTCATCTTTTACATAATGATGTCTCTGTTTCCCTATTTTCAGTGTTTTAGCTTTGATTTATTTTTGTGACTTCCCTATCTGGGTTGCTATCTGGTTGCTCTGTCCTGTGTTCTAGTCTTGGGTTTTTATCTGATGTTGTTGATTTTCTAACTAGAGGACTCCCTTCAGTATTTCTTGTGATTTTGGTTTTGTTTTTGCAAATTCCCTAAACTTCTCTTTATCCGGAATGCCCTAATTTTGCCATCATATTTGAGAGACAGTTTTGCTGGATATGTAATTCTCGGCTGGCAATTTTTTTCCTTCAAAGCGTTGTATATGTCATCCCATTGCTTTCTTGCCTGCATGGTTTCTGCTGAGTAGTCACAGCTGAGTCTTATTGACTCTCCTTTGTAGATAACTTTTTGTTTATCCCTAGCTGCTCTTAAATTCTTCTCTTTATCTTTGGTTTTGGCAAGTTTGATTATGATATGTCTTGGTGACTTTCTTTTGGGATCTACCTTTTGTAGATTTTGATGAGTGTCTTGGATAGATGTCTTCTCATGTTTCACAACATCAGAGAAGTTTTCTGCCAACAAATCTTCAACAATTCTTCCTGTATTTTCGTTATATCTCCTGTTCTGTTATTCCAATCACTCATAGGTTATTCCTCTTGATAGGGTCCCACATAATTCTTAGGGTTTCTTCATTTTTTAAAATTCTTTTATCTGTTTTTTCCTCAAATATGTTGGTGTCAAGTGCTTTATCTTCAATCTCACTAATTCTGACTTCCATTGCCTCAATTCTGCTCCTCTGAGTTTTTACTGAGTTGTCTAATTCTGAAATTTTATTGTTAATCTTCTAGATTTCTGTTTTCTGTCTCTCTATGGATTTTTGCCGCATCTTAAATTTGTCATTATGCCCTTCTCTAATCTTCTTAAGTTCTTCTGTTGCTTTGTCTCTGTGTTCCTTGGCTTGTTCTGCATTTTGCTTGATGTTCTTCCTGATCTCTTGAAGAGTTCTGTATATTAACCTTTTGTATTCTACCTCCCATAATTCCAGGAATTTATCTTCCTTTGGAAGATTTCTTGATTCTTTGTTTTGAGAGCTTGCTGAAGCCATCATGGTCTGACTCTTCATGTGATTTGATATTGACTGTAGTCTTCAAGCCATCAATTAGTTATTATACTTACTTATTTTATGTTTGCTTACTGTGTCCTAGCTTCTTGTTTTGTTTTGTTTTGATACGCCCAAAAAGACTGCTCATGTGGGCTAGTTTGATTATTGGAGCCTTTGAAGCTCTAAAGTCCTGTCACCAGGTGTGAGCCCAGGAGTCTGTTTACTTTTCTTGTATGGAGTCAGCTCAGGTGTCCAGATTGTTGGTCACAGTGTGTGGTGCAGGATCTCACCTACATTCCTAGATGGGCAGGGGTGATTTGTGTAGGCACATGTATCTGGCTGCAGTAGGGGGTCATGCGCTGAGCAAGGGACAGGGCTGACAGCAGCTCCTGAGTGTTTGGGAGGAAAGTGTGTCCCTGTTCCCTAGAGTGCATAGGTGGGTGGGTTTTGCAGTCAGAATATGGACATCCAATGCTGTTGGATGTAAGGACTGGGAGGCACCCCTTATTCTTGGACCCCTGTTGTGGGTGGCTAGGTGGTATGGGTGGAGCCACCAGTCTTCAGGCTGCTGATATGGGTAGGTGAGGACCCTGCTTTATAGGCAGAGCGGTGTCAAATGTCACAAACCTGCCTGTCTACCATATAGCTAATACAGTAGAGTTAGGCTTCAGGTATATACTCTGTTGTTCTGTGCTAATGAGGGCCTATGCTGTGGAAATGGCTCCCCACAGGTCTTTGCCGGGGTGAAAGGCATTCAAAGTCCATGGACCTCTTATGCCTATGCCTAGGAAAAGGAGCTGTGTCTGCCCTGAGTTCCCAGCTTAGAGGAACTGGCAGATTATTTTTTCTTGTTTGTTAATTTGTTCCCTCTCCAAGGCTGGGAGAATGGCTCAAGACAAGTGACGGGTCCTATTTCTGGCCCAGGGGATGTGGCAATCTCTGAAGCTGGCTCGGGACCCAGTGCAGGGTGAGGAGGGGGCAGGTAAGTGGGAGACTGGTTTTTCCTAAAGGGGTGTTTTTTGATCTAAGTGGTAAGTTAGATGCATGTACTTATCTTTTGCTGATTGAGCACCACTTTTCACTGGTTCTGGAGGCGTGAGTAGACTCTCTGCCTCTTGGTTTCTCCTGATGTGGGAAATGCCTCCCAAACGCCATTGCTTGCCTCACAACACACAGCTGATCTGGCCTACAGGGTACCAGTTCCCGCCTGGTCAGGTCTGGTAACTTCTCACTGCTTCTGAACCATCTCTCCCTCTCCCTGCCTCTCAGCCTGATTCCTCAACTCTGTCTTTGATGTTCAGGGCTCCTAGATTTTCATATATAATTGATTCACTTGTTTTTTCGGGTCTTTTAAAAAAAAAATTTTTTTTTTTTTTTTTGTTGTAAGAGGCACCACAGGAAGCTTCTGACTACTCCGCCATCTTGGTCTTGCCTCCAGGTTTTGCTTTAAAAAAAATTTCAATACGTATATGACTCTCTGTCTTTCTTATAATTTTGGTTTATTTCAGCGCTTCTTTCTGCCATCTTATATAACATCTTATAAAATTATCTCCCCCCCCCCTTTTCGTGACATTATTTAGAGCAAATTTTCTTTTCCTGGTTTCAAAGACGTGTCCATCCTCACTACAGGAGGATTAGACATCCCTGCCTTTTACCATGTGACTTACTGCATTTCCTTGTGAGTTGATGAACTTCCTGTCCCATTGATATCAGGCATGACCTGATATTTGCTTGACAAATAGAATATACGTCTAAAATATTTGTACATGACATCTGATCGAAAGCTTTAAGTAGCATCTGTGATTTCTCCGTTACACTTTTCCGTCTGCTGTGAAACTGAGATAAGGTCTGCTCCTTCAGCCAGGTCTTAGAATAAGATGTGTGGAAAGCACCTGCAGTAGTTGGTCTGGATCCAACATCTGAATGAGAAAAAAACCTCTGTTGTTGAAAGCCCCTGAGATGGGGTTGCTTGTTACTGTAGCATAACCTGGCAAAAGTAGACTGGTCAAAAGTAATTTATTCTATTTCTATTTTTTTCCTATAGCTACCCTAGTAAAATCTCTTATAAAGTAATGAAGTATTTCAATTCTTTCTATTTCCCTGAATAAGATATGTACCTCAACATGTACCTCTCACCTTCTCATGATGATTCTCACCTTGTTCCACCAGATATTTGTTTAAAGTTTTAGTTCTAGATTGTTGTGGGTGTAATTTTGTTTTTGGTTCTTACTTTTTTTTTTCTTGGCTACCCGTATATTTCACAGCATACTACTTAATTTATATATCTTCTTTCAATAGCACTTCCTCCAAGGTTCTCTTCGAGTATCTACTGAGGTCTCATCTGCCTGATACTATCTTTTATTTTGGTCTTATATTTAAATATAGGTTACCTGGATAGAAAATTCTAGGTTTGAAGTTTTTTTTTTTCTTGCAACACTTTGAAAATTCTACTGTATTATATATATTTTTTTGTATTCAGGATCACTGTTGAGAAGTATGATTTGATTTGATTCTTGCTCGTAGGTAGCTTATCTGCTTTTTCTCTGGAAGGTTTTAAAATTTTACTCTTTGCTTTTGATCTTAAATTACTTTATAATGTGTCTATTTTTTTTCTTGTCTTTTTTAAAATTCATTCTTTTTGACAGTATATGACTCTTTTCAATCTGAGGCCTTTTGACTTTCTTTAATTTTGAGAAGCTCTCAGGCATTATTCCTTGAAACATTTCCTCTTCCCTGCTCATTTTTCTCTTCTTCTGGGACTCCTGTTAAACAGATATTAATGCTTTTACCTCTATGCTTTACAGTCAGCCCTCGTATCTGCAAGTTCCACATCCATGGATTCAACCAACCGTGGATTGAAAATACTTGGGAAAAAAAACAGACTTTTTTTTCTTGTCATGACTCCGTAAACAATACAGTATAACAGCTATTTACATAGCATTAGGTATTATAAGTAATCTAGAGATGATTTAAAGTATATGGGGGGATGTGTGCAGATTATATGCAAATACTACGTCATTTTAGATAAGGGACTTGAGCATCTGCTGATTTTGGTATCCACAGGGGATCCTGGAACCAATCCTCTATGAATACTGAGGGACAGCTATATTATTTCTTAACTTTTCTTTTATAGTTTACAACTCTTTATCCCCTTTTGATACTTTTAGCATCATCAACCTGATCTTCCAGTTCACCTGTTTGCTCTTTAGCTATATCCATTATGCTATTGAACCTATCTACTAAGTTCCTTATTCAGCTATGACTTTTTTAACACTTGGAATTTCCAGATGCCTCTTCTTTATAGTTGCATGTTCCTGCTTCATGTCACTAATATCCTCCCATATTTCTCTGAAAGTCATTATTCTAAGGTTATTTTAAATTCTTGTTCTATCCAGTCCCTTAATTCCATTTATGTCTGGTATAGTTTCACATATAAAACGTACCAGACACTGGGGTTATGAATTCATAGGGGAAAATAATGAAACTATCTCAAGAGTGCAACCCTTACAAAATTTACACAGACACACACGTAAATTTTTATAAGGGTTGTTCCTCTGAGATATTTATAAAATTTACATATATATATGTAAGTTTTTATAAGGGTTGTATTCCTGAGATATTTCATTTTTTCCCCCTGTGAATTCTTATATCCCAATGTCTTCTGGTCTGTTACTCAGAATGAGGAAGAGCAGAAGGAACCAAGTCCCAGCTTGTGCCTCGCCAGTTGAGTTTAGGGCTTGTGGGGTGAGAGGGTGATTAAATGCCCCTCAGTGTGTACATCTCTCGTCGTACACTCAATGTTCAACCATTTCCCATGAACCACCACTGACTCTTCCCTCTACTAGGTGACCCTGACCTCCAGAGAACCTGTCCTAAGTTTTAATCCTAATCTTTTTAGGATATGTGTGTGTGCACGTGTGCATATGTGATGCAGGTTGGGGGGCACTTAAGTTCTGGCTGGTCTGCTACACCTGTTGTCAACTGGGTTCCAGCACCACCTGGATGTAACTTTGATGCCTTGGCCCACTCTCTCTGAACTTATGCTGCTGCTTCCTGCCCCATGGTGATGACAAGGTGAGAGAGGCCTCCTTTCAAAGGCAATGTGGGGCTCTCCTCCAGCCACTCCCCTACCCATCCTCATGTTCTTTCTTTTACATTCATACTTGCATTTCCTTTGCCACCATGGGAGCCCCATTCCCAATAGCTCCTCCAAGGATTTTCCACAGATTTTTTTTTTAATTAACTTCTCAAAATCATCAACCTCCCTCTTGCTTCTGTCATGTCCTCAGGGTTGGGTTTGGGGGAGGGAGCCATTGGTCCCTGATAGTTCATCTTTCTGAAAATGGAAATTTGGCACTCTGACTTTCCTTTCCATCCCCTCTCAGTCGTGGTTTTCAAGGTGTTCTTTGCCTCAAGTGGGGTTTCCTTTTATAGGTGTGAGCAAAATCTGGGGGTAGATACACTGTGTCTGAGCCCAGAGTGTGCCAAGTAGAGGAAGGGAGCACCTGAAGCTGGAATGGGGCTGTGTAAAGTCAGCCAGACTAGGGCATCTCTGAGGATCAGAGCCAAGACTGTGAGCATGAGTCAGCCTTCCCTTCCCATGCCTGGTGACTCAGCCCTAGGTGGGCAGGGAGCTTTGGGACACTGGTGAGTGAGGCACGGGAGAAAGTGGTCCTGGGAAGGACAGGGGGCTCAGAAGATAGGTGCAGCTTCAGGGATGAACCCATTAGGCTCTCTGACTCCTGAGCTCAAAGCTCAGTATTAAGAGGTTCATGAAGGTGGCCTTAGAGGAGTCAAGAAGATGAGAGGGCAGGAGGGAGCCCCTGAGGCCCCAGAGGCAGGTGACATGCAAAATGATGTTTTTCGGGACCTCCATTTCATTCATCCATTCACTCATCTGCTTATTTAATAAGTATTTATTTAGCACCTATTAAGCACTGTTCTGGGTGCTGGGGGTATTGCCATGAAGAAGACACCCCAAGACCCCACCTGATATAGCTGACAGTCTAGCGGGGGGAGTGCCAGAAACATGCCAGTGTTTGGGGCACTGAGAGCAAGGTCCCATCCCTCAGAACGGGGCTGGCAAGAGTCCTGGTGGGGAGCTGAAGTACCAAGTGGGGAAACCCCTTGGCTGTAAGCTTGATAAAGGCAGGATACACATCTGACCTCTGTTTGTCAGCACCTTGCAATGTGTGGCCTAGGATAGGTGTTCAAACAAATACTTGTGGACAGACAGACTGACTGACTGACCAAACCCTGAGGCAGAAGCACCTTTGCTCAGACTGAGAGAGTAGGGAGGTGTGGACTTCGGGGTGGGGGGGGAACTCTGGATGCCCAGGGTTCCTAAGACCATTGCTAGATCTCCCAATACTTCCCAGCCTGGGTCTGCATTTGTCCAGGAAGTAGTTTGGACAGAGCTGTCAGGCAGAGGCCATCAGGGCTTCCGATCTGGAGGGAAGGGGGATCCCAGAAGACAGAGCCTGACTTCCAGCCCTTCCTCTCAGTGAGACCAGAGGGTCTGCCCTGGGCTCCAGGCCTAGCCAAATGGTCCATATGCAAGCCCCTTAACCTCTTCAGGCCTCAATTTCCTTCTTGATCCTCAGACTTGATGATCCCTGTCATGACCTTTCCAGCCCTGAGATTCCCAGGTAGAGGAGGGATTCCCATCCTCACCCCTCACTGCCTCCTCTCCATCTTTAGAGCCCTGGATGAAGCCCTTGTTAAACCTTTGCTATGACAAATGACTGAAAAGTGCAATTTGAAGTCTCAGGTTCTCCATGTACCCTTCTTTCTGTGGATTTGCAGCTCAGAGTGGGTTGACTGCCAAGTCAAGTAATCAGGAGGTAATAGCCTGGTATCAGATGAATCCCCAGAGCTGGCAGCCAAGGCTGGAAAACTCCATCCTCATGCCGCCTGTACCATTCACGACCAGGAAAATAATTGTGTAAAGCAGGCTGGCTCAGATGAAACCCAGCCTGACGTGGCATAGTGTAGGAATTGCGGCGTGCTGGTCTGATGTGGTTATGAGTACCCTGCTCGGGGGACAAGGTTGCCCAGAGCGCCAGGCGTGCTGTAATTCACTTGCCCATGCAGATCAGATGTTGCTCCTGAACCCACGGGGACATCTCTATTGTCACCTCCTTGCCCGGGCCCCCCACCTCTGCTTTCCCTCACGCTCTTCGCCATTCCCTGCTCTGGCTGCCTCTTGCTTTCCCCAGTCAGTCCATCTTTGCTGAAATTCTCGCAAAGTGCTGATTTTATTGAGTACGACAAGTGGCAGTTCATTAAAAAGTGGGAGCAGATGGGGAACGGATTGTGGAAGAAGATTAATGATGCACACAGACCACTAAATAGGGCAGGTTTGGGAGTAAACACAATCACTCCAGCTCTCTGAGTGGGTAATCCAACTCCGTCAGATCTGTTCTCGTTAGCCGGCTAACGTCCGAGGGCTCGGGAGAGTTAACCAGGAGTGCGCCAGCCTGCCTCGGTGGAAGGCGAGGCTTCTCTCTCAGTCGGGGTAGGGGTGGAGGAGCATGGGGTGGTTGGATAGGGGTGCAGAGAAGCTCCGTCAAGCTTGGCAGCAGCTCCCTGTGGGCTGAGGGGCCTGTCTGGGTAACTCTTAGAGGAGAATTGGGTCAAAAACTGGTGATCTTCTTTACTGACCCTGTCAGACTGGATCTGGGAATAGGAGCCGGCCCACTCGAGGTGGGTTTCCTCATGAACCCCCAAGATCTGGGCCCCTGAGAGTTGCCTGACTCCGCTTAAAGTTTCAGGGAATACAGGCCTGTTACTACCCCTTTCTGTAACCACTCTGCATAGCCTCAGGTTTCTCCCTCATGGGCATAGAATGCTGTGTCACGGGATAGGAGCCTTGGTTCCAGGAGGAAAAACTCTGAGAAGACAGGTGAGATACAACCTAAGAATCCTGCTCTTATGGCCCCCAAAATCCTTCTAGAGACTGCCTTACCTAGACACCTGACTATGATCTGGGACAAGAATAACCTGTAGTCATTCCAGACCCAGGTGGGTGGAGGTAGTTACAGGGAGAAAGGATGACATAGCCTTTGAATGATCTCCTGGAACTCAAGCACTAATTTAATAAACATTTACTAAATACCTATTGTGTACTGAACCAGGGATGGCAAATAGCCGGCATTCATTCCACTCCGTTTTCCAGAGCAGACATCACAAACCAGTTATAAGCTCTTTTCACTGGGTCAGGAAGAGTCCTCAGAATCCTTCTGGACACAGCATTCCAGATAGCAACTATCAATTTTTTGGCACAAGCTGGTGAACCAAAATCTGTTTCTCATTCCTACACTAGACATTTTGGGAAATCCAAAAGTTTATGCCCTAAGACAGACTGCTGAGGCGAGCAGAAATATTGCAAGATGGAAGCTCGTTTGGAAAAAGGAAGAGCTAATCCAGATGAGGACTGCAGAAAGAGGGACAATCGTTGCACCCCTTTGTATATGAGGAAAGGAAATCCTGGTGGCACAGTGGTTAAGAGCTAGGGTTGCTAACCAAAAGGTTGACAGTCTGAGTCCACCAGGCACTCCTTGGAAACCCTATGGGGCAGTTCTGCTCTGTCCTTTCAGGTCGCTATGAGTTGGAATCAACTCGACTGCAACAGCTTGGTTTGATTTTTTTATGAGAGGAAAACTCACTAGAAGGCATTTTACCTGTGGGCCCCACATTCTTTGTTGGGGAGGTGGGAGGGAAGGAGGAAGATTGAAAAGAGGAGATTGAAAAGAGCTATCCAAGTCCCCCCTTCCCCATGTCTCCAGATCTCCTTACAGGGATGACATTGGGATGTACCCAAGGCCAGAAGTCAGGCCCTGGAAGGCCTGCCTGGTGTCCTGGGACAGGGGAATTTATTGTCTGCTTTATGGGCTCCTGGTTGTGTTGTACTTGTGTTGCAGTGCAACCTGCATTGCAGTGCAAACTGTGTTGCACCTGAAGGCTTCCTGGAGGCAGCGTGGGAGTGCTTGATGACCTCCCACTCCATGGTGGTCTGTGCATGGTATTTTCCTCCATCAGCGACAGATCCCAGGGTTCCATTTCTCTGATTTCCTCCTGCTGTCAGATCCCTCTTGATATGTGGTGTCAGCCTAGGCTACCCACCACTCCTCAACCCATATGATGTGGTGGAGCCTATACACTTCCCCTGTTAGTCCTGACCAAGGGATTCTGGTCTCTCAAGAATTCTGCTTTTCCATTCCACTCACCTCCTGCAGCCCAGGGTCATCTCCGAGGCTTGCCCTCAAGCCCTGTGGGGGAGGCAAGTAGGTGTGTCTGGCTGTTAATAGAGCAGGGACCCCAGCATCAGCAGTCTTTTTCCAGGCTTCATCTTTCCTCTAAACCTCCTCTTTTTTGGACTCCCTTTGTTTTCCTCCTTGACTTATTGTTCTCTCAGGCCCCTGCACTCACAACCTCTGAATTACCTGGTCCTCTACGTGAGAAACTAAAACTGCCCTCCAATATTCATCTTTCCTGTCTTCTTTTGTAGCAGAATTCTGAACGTATTCAGGGCACTATAGGTCTAGCCAAAAGATTACATTTTCCAGCCTCCCTTGCAGCTAGTAGTGACCATGTGACTAAATTCTGGCCAATGAGATGTAAGAACAAGTGTTACAGGAGAAAGTGTGTTGGTTCCTTAAAGAGAACTGACTCAGTGGGAGATTTTTGCCTTTTCTCCAGCCTTCCTCCTGCTGCCTTCAATGTAGAAATGATGGCAGGAGCTCCAGCAGCTATTTTGGTCCATCAGGTGACCTTGGGACTGGGAGCCATACACTAGGATGGTAGAAGAGAAAGAGCCTGGGCATGAGATGTTTAGAGCTACCATACCAACTCTGGACTGGCTTCCTCCAGACTTCTTTCACATAAGACACACTTTATCTTGGGTTTCTGTTGTATCCAGCCATAACCTAATCCTAACTGATATACTACTCTTTCTCCTTTACAAGCTCCTCTCCTAGGGGATAGTAAAGTCCTGTGGGTTCTTTCTCTATAATACCTCTTACACCCTCCTCTCTTTTCCATTCTCATGTTTTGACCACGTCATTACCCAAAACAAATGCCTTTACTAGATCCCGTTTATTTTCTAAATAAAGACAAAATTCCTGTCCCTGGCATCCAAGGCCTTCCATCACTGGTCTCCACTTACCTTTCCAGTCTTGTGTCCTGCCACCTTGGTTTCCTGGAATCCTCAGATATGCTTTTCTGCTCTCTTTCTTAGTTCCAGTGGTTCCCCCTGCCTGGGGTGACCCACATCCTTCCTCCTGCCTGCCAAAACCCTATCCATCCTTCAAGGCTCATCTCAAAGTTGCTTCCTCCATGAAGCCTTCCCCAGTTCCTGTGAGCCAATGGTGATGTTTCTTCCCCCTGCACCCCTGCAGTAAATGGTTGTAACTATCAGGGTCTACCTGATCTTTTGTTATCTATGTGGATACCAAGGAGCCCTGGTGGTGCAGTGGTTAAGTGTTTGGCTGCCAACTGGAAGGTTGGCGGTTCGAACCCACCAGTCGCTCCACAGGGGAAAGTTGTGGCAGCCTGGTTCCATAAAGATGTACAGCCTTGGAAACCCTATGGGGGCAGTTCTACTCTGTTCTATAGGGTCACTATGAGTCGGAATCAACTAGATGGCAATGAGGTTTTTTTTTGTTTGTTTGGATACTTCAGCTTTTTACCAGACCAGAGCAGGACTGAGTCTTATTCATTCCCATAGTCCTCAAAAAGCCTGACCCAGGGCCTGTATGTAGTAAGTCCTTGGTCCCAGTTGCCATCAAGTTGATTTTGACTCATGGCAACCTCATGTGTGTCAGAGCAGAACTTGGCTCCATAAGGTTTTCAGTGGCTGACTTTTTGGAAGTAGATATTCAGCTCTTTCTTCTGAGGTGCCTCTGGGTAGATCCAAATTGCCAACCTTTCAGTTAATTGCCCGGCACTGAACCATTTGTGTGGCCAGGGCTAGGTCCTTTGTAAATGTTACCTTATTGAGGTGACCCCCACTTGTTACTTCTGGCCTCCGCCATGGCAGGGGTCGTGCAACTGCACAGAAGTCCCCCCTGAGGTGGTAGGGGTGGCTCAGCCCCTGATTTCTCGCTTCTCAGCTCTCTTCTCTCTGTCACCGGACCACTTTGTTGGTACTGGCTGCCAGGAAGGGGGACAAGTAGGGGTAGAGCTGGGCCACCAGATGGACAGGTGCTGCTGCCCAGGGAGACAGAGATGTCAGGGCTGACATGGGGGAGTCGGGCTACTCATTAGATCTGCTAAACTGCTGTCAAGGCTCACTCCCCTGCAGTGGCAGTGTTCACCTCGTCCCATCTGGGCCCTCGTGCACTTGCTGCCCCCGCTCCCTCTCCTGACAGCATTGACCTATCTGGGCGCTGCTCTCACTCACTAACCCAAAGGCCACTGAGTGTCTGCGCTGTCTCGACGGAATACAAGTGCTATTTGTCTTTCAGGACGGATGACCCCCCCTTGTGGGACTGCTTTCTGTCACTCCAGAGCAGCAGTTGGAAGGCATGCAGACCGAGGAGTCAGGGGAGAGGGAGCTGGCTTGACCGATCCTGGCTTGGCATTGTAGGGGTTTGGAATACTTTGTGCTGCAGCAATGAGTTCTACCTAAGTAATGTCTCAATTAAAACAATAAATCATTACTGGGATAAAGTATAATGGGGCCACAGAGGGTTGAATCCAAATTTGAATATGATAGGCCTATAAATTACAGGGACAGGAGATGCTGTTAATTAGGGCATCTGGGGAAAATGTGCATGCACACAACCAGCATAGGGGCAAGTGGTTTTCAGGGCCAAGTCTGGGAGGATATATATTCTTTGGAATTTTTTCACACTAACGGATAGGCAGTAATATAGCAAGTAAAGTATATGCTTTGCAGTCAAACAGTTGTTGTTAGGTGCTGTTAGAGTTGGTTCCAACTCATAGTGACCCCCGTTCTGTGCAATCTTCACAATCTTCACAATCTTTGCTATGTTTGAGCCCATTGTTGCAGCCACTGTGTCAATTGATTTCATTGAAGGTCTCCCTCTTTTTCACTGGCCCTCTGTTTTATCAAGCATGATGTCTGTCATGGATTGAATTGTGTCCCCCAAAAATATGTGTATCAATTTGGCTAGGCCATGATTCCCAGTATTGTGTGATTGTCCACCATTTTGTCATCTGGTATGATTTTCCTATGTGTTGTAAATCCTACTACTACGATGTTAATGATATGGATTAGCGGCAGTTATGTTGATGAGATACACAACATTGGATCGTATCTTGGGCCAACCTCTTTTGAGATATAAAAGAGAGAAGCAAGCAGAGAGACAGGGGACCTCATACCACCAAGAAAGAGCAACGGGAGTAGAGCTTGTCCTTTGGACCTGGGGTCTCTGTGCCTGAGAAGCTCCTAGACCAGGGGAAGATTGCTGACAAGGACCTTCCTCCAGAGCTGACAGAGAGAGAAAGTCTTCCCATGGATTCCACACCTGAATTTGGACTTCTAGCCTACTAGACTGTGAAAGAATAACCTTCTGTTTGTTACAGCAATGCACTTGTGATATTTCTGTTACAGCAGCCCTAGATGACCAAGACAGTGTCTTTCTCCAGGAACTGGTCCCTTCTGATAATATATCCAAAGTACGTGAGACAAAGTCTTGCCATCCTTGCTTCTAAGGAGCATTTCGGCTGTACTTCTTCCAAGACAGATTTGTTTGTTCTTCTGGCAGTCCATAACATATTCAATATTCTTTGCCAGCGCCGTAATTCAAAGGCGTCAATTCTTCTTTGCTCGTCCTTATTCATTACCCAGATTTTGCATGCATGTGAGGCTATTGAAAATACCATGACTTGGATCAAGCACACCTTAGTCCTCAAAATGACATCTTTGCTTTTTAAGACTTTGAAGAGGTCTTTTGATAGAAAATCCTAAAAATTCCACAAGAAAGCTACTGGACTAATAGATGGATTCAGCAAAGTGGCAGGATACAAGATCAATATATAAAAATCAGTTTGATTCCTCTGCACCAACAAATAGAACTTGAAAAGGAAATCAGGAAAACAATAGCATTTTACAATAGCCCCCCAAAAGATAAAATA
This sequence comes from Elephas maximus indicus, assembly GCF_024166365.1. Lineage (NCBI taxonomy): Eukaryota > Metazoa > Chordata > Mammalia > Proboscidea > Elephantidae > Elephas > Elephas maximus. Next base: position 8,838,945 of record NC_064835.1, on the reverse strand, counting down.
CTTAGGAATAAATCTAACCAGGGACATAAAACGCCTATACAAAGAAAACTACAAAATGCTATGGTAAGCAACCAAAAGAGACCTACATAAATGGAAAAACATACCATGCTCACGGATTGGATGACTTAACATCGTGAAAATGTCAAAACTACCTAAAGCAATCTACAGATATAATGCAATCCCAATCCAAATTCCAACAGCATTCTTTAACAAGATGGAAAAACTAATCACCAACTTTATGTGGAAAGGAAAGAGGCTCTGGATAAGTAAAGCATTATTGAAGAAGAAGAACAAAGTAGGAAGCCTCACACTACCTAAACTCAGGAACTACTATACAGCCATGGTAGTCAGAACAGCCTGGTACTGGTACAATGCCAGATACATGGACCAATGGAACAGAATTGAGAACCCAGATGTAAGTCCATCCACCTACAGACAGCTGATCTTTGACAAAGGGCCAAACTCCATTAAGTGGCGAGGAGATAGTCTCTTTAACAAAGGGTGCTGGCAAAACTGGATATCCATTTGTGAAAAAGTGAAACAGGACTCATACCTCACACTATACATAAAAACTAACTAAAAATGAATCAAAGACTTAAATATAAAAACAAAATTATAAAGATGATAGAAGAAAAAATAGGGATAGCTCTAGGGGCTCTAGTATATGGCATAAATAAAATAACAAACATAACTAAAAATACACAAACGGCAGAAGATGAACTAGATAAATGGGACCTCCGAATAATTAAACACTTATGCTTCTCAAAAGACATCTCCCAAAAGAGAACCTACAGACTGGGAAAAATTTTTTGGCTATGAGATATCTGACCAAGGTCTAATCTCTAAAATTTATAGCTACATCAACATCTCAACAACAAAAAGACAAATAGCCCAATTAAAAAATGGGCAAAGGATATGAACAGACACATCACCAAAGAAGACATTTAGGTGGCTAACAAACACATGAAGAAATGCTCGCAATCATTAGCCGTTAGAGAGATGCAAATCAAAACTACAGTGAGATACCACCTCACTCTGACACTACTGGCACTAATCAAAAAAAAAAAAAAACAAACAGAAAATGACAAATGTTGGATAGGTTCTAGGGAGATTGGAACTCTTATACACTGCTAGTGGGAATGCGAAATGTAAAATGATACAACCACTATGGCAAACAGTATGGCAGTTCCTTAAAAAACTAGAAATAGAAATACTGTATGACCCAGAGAGCATACTCCTAGGTGTATACCCTAAAGAAATAAGAGCTGTGACACACATAGACATATGCACACCCATGTTCATTGCAACATTATTCACAATAGCAAAAAAATGGAAACAACCCAAGTGTCTATCAATGAATGAATAGATAAACAAACTGTGGTAATACACACAAAGGAATGATAAAAAACAATGACGAATCTGCAAAACATCTTACAACATGGATGAATTTGGAGGACATTATTCTGAGTTAATCAAGTCAGTCACAAAAGGACAAATATTATATGAGACCACTATTATTAAAAAAAAAAAAGGTTTACACACAGAAAAAAAATTCTTTGAGGGTTAACAGGGATTGGCGGGGGGTCGGGGGATGGAGAGACGGAAAATTAGTGACTAGATAGAAGACACGAGTTAACACTGGTGAAGGGAAAGGCAATACACAATTTCACCCCCCGGGGACTCTTGCCAGCACCTAGCAAATGCTTAATGAGCTATGATTGTCCACCAGAATGTAAGACGAGGAGGCAGGAAGGGGTAGAAAATCAGCATGAAAGGAAATAGGCAACTAGAATGGAAATGGGGAGAGTGCTGATCCATGATGGGAAATGAAACCAAGGTCATGGAATACTTCATGTACAAACTATTGAATGGGAAACTTATTTGCTCTGTAAACACTCACTTAACGAACAACAACAACAAAAAAGGAAGTCTTTTGCAGCAGATTTTCCCAATGCAATATGCCATTTAACTTCTTGACTGCTGCTTGCATGGGCATTGACTGTGGATCCAGGTTAAAGCGAAATCCTTGACAACTTCAATCTTTTCTCCATTTATCATGATGTTGCTTGTTGGTCCAGTGTGAGGATTTTTGTTTTCTTTATGTTGAGGTGTAATCCATACTGAAGGCTGTAGTCTTTGATCTTCATCAGTAAGTGCTTCAAGTCCTCAATATGCCAAGTTCAAATTCCAGCGCAGCTAAGTGTTAACTGAACTTGGGCAATTTCCTTAATTTTTCTGGATCTCAGCTTCCTTATCTGTAAAATGACCATTCACTGGCCTCTTGTGCAGGTAATACAGGTAAAGCACTTAGCAGAATTTCCAGCACATCCGACCAACCAACCAACAAACTAGGTGCCTCTGAGTCGACTTGAACTGCCAACCTTTTGTTTAGCAACCTAGTACGTTAATTGTTTGCACCACCCAGGGATTCTTTCTAGCACATAACAAATGCTTAATGAGCTATGATTGTCCACTGGAATGTAATCTCCAAGAGGACAGGGACCTTATCCATACTGACTACCTCAGGATCCCTAGTATAATGCGCTGGGCCTACTACATTGTGGAATCTCATTAAATATTTGTTGAATGAATAAATGTACATCTAGGGAGTGAACGTCATGAGGATGAGCAATGTCAGAGCTACAGCCAAAATGTTGGCAATGGCTGTTAAGCGAAATGTTGGCAATTCAAATCCACCAGCTGCTCCTTGGAAACCCTGTGGGGCAGTTCTACTGTGTCCTATAGGGTCTCTATGAGTTGGAATTGACTTGATGGCAACTTTTTTTTAAATCATCCGTGATACCTGGAATAGCACCTTGTATGCAATAGATGTTTAATAATTAATAACAAATTTAAATATAAAATGTCCTTGCAATGTTGGAAGAAATATGTATTAAAGAGTACTTAAAATATCTCAACCAAATAATGCCCATATGAGCCTTTCTCAATCTTCCTGAGTTTCTCCCAGTTCTCCAGCGGATTTACCTCCCCCAGAACTCAGCTGTTTGCTCCATCAGAAGCTGTTGTGGCAAGGGCCCAGAACTGGATGCTGGGAGGCCAGAGTCCCCTTCTCAGATATTTAATGGTTGCACTGAGCGACCCTGGGGAAGTCACTGCTCAACTCTTGAGTCTTGATTTCCCTATCTGTAACATGAGAGGGTTGGTCTGGATGGTTTTCCAGGTTTTTTTCAGTTTAAGCTTTGTAGAATTCTGAATTTAGGGTGCAGGATCCAATCAAGACCTAGCCCTGGGCCCGTGTGTGTGATTCTGCCCCTCCTACCTCTGGAATAAAGACCCAGAAGCATCTTTCACTTTACATCACTTAGGGGCAAACCAACTGAGCCCGTGAAGGTTGGAGGAGGTGGAATGGGGGGCAAGGGCTCATTCCCTCCATTCTGGGTCTGAGGGAAAGGGTCACAATAGAGAAGTTGAGGGGGCACTTCTGCAGCCCAATGTCATTTTGGTTTGGGAGCAGTGGTGAGCGTAGGTTATAGCAAAAGTCTCATTTTCAAAACCCTCTTACCTGGTCCCTGGGGTACCAGTGAAAGAATTTAACAACCACACCTCTTGGGCCACTCCTTACTCCCAAGAGGGAGTCGGAGCTAGAGCCTGAGGGTGGGGTATGTGTAGGGGTATACGATGAAATGATTTAAGGATGTGGAAGACCAAGAACCAGCACTGTTACCTCCTCTAGCCCAGCCTCCTGCTTCCAAGGGATCATTTTCTGTGCAGTAGAGGCCTTACTAGAAAAGACCTAGGCAAACTCCATTAAAAAAAACAAAATTTCTGTTGTACTAATACCGTCTACTGCACCATGCAGCTTGTATGCAGTCCTTCCACCAGCTGACCTTCCTAGTCCTGGAGTCTGGGAAACCAAGGACACCCTCGTTGTGGATACCAGTGCCTTGTTGCCTGCACGTTCTACAGAAGAGACGTCTGTTATCTCAAGTCTCATGGGGCACCCTGTCTAAGCTCTCAATTATGCATCCCAAAGGATGGCTCTGTTGCAGAGCTCTCTGCTCTCCCTGCTCCCTGGGGACTTTTGCATCCTGTATGATGGGGCACCTGGGAGCTTGGGAGTGATGGCGAGTACTCTTAACGCCTAGCATCAAACCTAGGCTCTGCTGTGTGACCTTGGGTAAGTCACGGCCTCTCTAAGCCTATTATTAATAAAATAGGGATGGTGATAGATACTTTGCAGTGTCCTGATAAGAGCAGATGAGATAATGAAGAGAAAAAAGATGTTACAAGCTGTCACGTTTTGGGTGGCAGGAGACTGAGGCAAGCAGTGTGACCTCTTGAGGGTAGGACAGCTCCAACTTGCGCTGACAGAGCTTATCGTCTCCCCGCAGTAGCTCCTCACCTCCCCACCCCTGCCACAAACACCCCGTTACAGTGTAATATACCTACTTGAAAGACTGCTGGATCAGGCACAGAATTTATCAAAGGGGAAGAGGAGCGCTTTGTGCCATTTGGCTTCCTACACATTTGTCTTTTCAAATCCGTGTAGATAATTCCATTTCTGCATTAGGTGCAAGACTGGGATTTTGCAGAGAGAGACCCCATGAAACCCATTGCTGTTGAGTAGATTCTGACTCATAGTGACCCCATAGGACAGAGTATAACTGTCCCACAGGGTTTCCGAGGAGTGGCTGGTGGATTCGAACTGCCAACCTTTTGGTTAGCAGCCAAACATTTAACTACTGTGCCACCAGAGCCCCTATGAGAGAGACAGAAGGAGGCAATGGGGAAGGAAGGGCTGGAGGCCAGAGACTGGGGAGAGCTGAGGGTGCTCAGGGTCTAGGGGTGGACTGGTTGGGGGTTCTCTGGGCAGGAGAAGCAGTGACAGTGTCAGAGGGAAGCAGAGCAGAGGCGGGTGAGGCTGAATGGGACATTGCTTAGTTGAGGGGAAAGCTTGCTGGGAAGGGGAGGGGTGGTAACGCCAGACAATTGGAGCCCCTCCGCCTCCCCGAGACCAGAAGGCAGGCTGCCCTGGCGCCAGCTTTCCAATACGTCACTTGCTGCACAGAAGTCAGTGTAATCCTAGGCACCCCTTTTCAAAGTTTCAGCCTCTTTCAGGGGAAGATGAGGGGCTAGTGGCAGAGGCCTGGCCAGGGGCTTTTCCAGGGGGATCCAGCCCAGCATGACCCAGAGAAGGCAGAGTGCCCAGGGGAAGGAAATGAGGGGTCTGGACATTGGGGGAGGAACAGGATTGAGGAGAAATGGCAGCGAGTGTCAAGAGGGGAGCCATACCTACTACATGGTGGATGCTATTTATGAACTAAAAAATTCCATCGTCAAAAAACCCCAAGAGGAGGTTGTTATTAATCTCATTTTGTGATGGAAGAAACAGTGGTATGGAGAAATTTATTGTAAGCAAGTGGAGTAGGCTAAGCCTTCGAGGCTAGGAGATGAGCGGCCAGCAGAGAGAGGATGGGCCAGGCAGGGGCAGGTGAGCTGAGTGGGGCAGATAGGGGCTGGGGATGAATGTGGAACTCCACACACAAAAAGCACACTGTTCTCTGTGGGAGCGGACTCACGAGTTCATGCACTGTCCATGCACTTTGCAGCATAGACACACAGAGGAATTAGGCACTGCTCCCCTCCCCCTCCCCCCTTGAGGACCTTGAAGCCTAGGGCAGAAGGCCACAGGGCACATGGATAAACATAATGCAGTGTGATAAGTTAGTGCTGGAAGGAGAGGTGCATGCAGACTATTGTGGGAATCCTTGGAGAAAGCTACTGATTAATTTTCTGATAATGGGGAAGGTGCCAGGAAAGGCTTCACAGAGGAGGTGGCATTGTTCTTGTTGAGATCTGAGAGATTGATTTTAGGGTGTTGATATGCATGCAAAAGATAGACAATGAAGAAGGAAGACCAAAGTAGAATTGATGACTTTGAATTATATGGTTGGTGAAGAATATTGAATATATCATGGACTGCCAGAAGAATGAACAAATCTGTCTTGGAAAAAGTACAGCCAGAATGCTCCTTAGAAGCAAGGATGGTGAGGCTTTGTCTCACATACTTTGGACATGTTATTAGGAAGGACCAGGCCCTGGAGAAGGACATCTTGCTTGATAAAGTAGAGGCTCAGCGAAAAAAAGGAAGACTTTCAACGAGGTAGTTTGACATAGTGGCTGCAGCAATGGGTTCAAACATAGAAACAACTCTGAGGATTACGCAGGCCCAGGCAGTATTTAGTTCTATTGTACACAGGGTTGCTTTGAGTCAAAACTGACTCCGTGGCACCTAACAACAACAACAACATACAGGTTACTAATTTTCTAGAAGAAAAGGGATGTCTCTGCACTGTACTTCAAGGAGCCCTGGTGGTGCAATGACTGCTAACTGACAGGAACCCACCCAGCGGCTCTGTGGGAGAAAAGACCTGGCAATCTGCTCCTGTAAAGATTACCAAACACCAAACTAAACCTGTTGCCATTGAGACGATTCTGACTCACAGACCCTATAAGGCAGAGTAGAATTACCGCATAGGGTTTCCAAGGAGCGGCTAGTTGATTCAAACGGTCAGCCTTTTGGTTTGCAACTGTAGCTCTTAACCACTGTGCTACCAGGGCTCCTCTGTAAAGATTACAGCCTTGGAAAACCTATGGGGCAGTTGTACTCTGTTCTACAGGGTTTCTGTGAGTTAGAGTCCACTCGATGGCACACAACAATGCCCTGTGTTTCACTATGTTATCACATTTAATTTCCACAATAGCCTGTGGATCATTATTCTTAGCCTCCATTTCACAAAGGGAAAAATGGAGGTTTGCCTAAAGAAACATAGATTGTGCCTTTCCCACAACCTTAGTCCATTCACTGAGAGGACTGTGTCCACGGGCCCTTTTGCCTGAGGGGGCATTGGTTACCCACAAAGGCATTCTGGCAAACAAGAAAAACATCAGCACCTTGGACAGAGCTGGTCAGGGTCCAGGACTCAAATGTTGTATTGTGTCCTGTGAAGTTGATTCCTACTCATAGCGATCCTTTTTGACTGGGCAGAACTGCCCGTTAGGGTTTCCTCTGCTGTTATGTCTACTGGAGCAGATTACCAAGTCTTTTCTGGTGGGTTCAAACCACTGATCTTTCACTTAGCAGCTGAGCACTTAACCACTGTGCCACCAGGGCTCTAAGACTCAGATAAGGAGATGGATTCCAGGGGCCAGGGCCATAAAGTACCTTTCCAGAATCCAGGGACCCATGGAATCGATACTAAGATGATGTAATTTGGGATATAATGAACCCAAGCTCACAGACCACTGGGCTGGGCTCTGACTGTTGTGTTGGGAGACAAATCTCCTCAAGCAAAGCAGGTTAAAAAATGTTCTTCTGAAGGGCTGTAGGCCATTTTGTCCCCATCTCCTTAAACCTTGGAGATATTACCTAGGACAGCCGGAGACAAGCTTGAAAGGCCCTGTGACATGCAAATATACTAACTGAGAGGATGTACCGCAGGTCAGGTACATTTGGATGGAGGGAGATGATTGGAAAGGTCTGGAGCAAGGGCCACGGCCCAGGGAGAGTGGGCTGGGATGTGCCAGAGTCGGGGGCCCTGTGGCATCTGGGGAGAAGCATGGCAGGGCCAGGAGTGGGTGAGGAGGGCCCACTGAAGATAAGCCTCATGATTTTGCCTCTGGCAGGCACCTATGCTGGCGGTTGGGGTGGGATGGAAACTACCGACAAGGGGGGGTCACACAAAGACACACACGTCCAAGCAGATGCCATAAGAGGGAGGAGTGTACATGCATATACATATCACTAATGCCCGCAGAGACGTGGTAAGTGCCTACCTGCATGTTTATCACACACAGTGTCAGCTGGTTATCACAGGGCCGCATCCAAAGGTGAAGAATGACGATGGTGATGATGGTAGTAATGATGATTTCCAGCTTGCTAAGACTTGTGATGCCTCCTAACGCACGAGGTCGCCATGAGTCAGAATTGATGGCAACAGGTCTGGTTTTTTTGGTTTGAACAATCCTGTGAAGGAGAAAACGTTCTTTCCATTTCTCAGGTGAGAAGATAGAGGTACAGGGTGAGTTAGACAACTTACACGAAGTGATACTGTTAATAGGAGCTGAGCTATGACTTGTGAACTTAATTCTAGGTCAGGAACCACTTCTGCTGCCCCTGAGATAAAGCTAGCAGTCCCAGCATCCCTTGCTCCTAGGGTCTAGACCCACTTCCCCAGGTTAAATGGAGAGTCAGGCCAATGGGTGTTAGGTCAATGCATTTGGGAAGGTTTCTGCAAAGAGCACAGGTGTTGGAATATTGATACCTCTTCTCATAGCTGTGTGATCTTGAGCAAATTAGTTGGCTTTTCCAAGCCTGTATTTCCTCAGCTGGAGAACAGGGAAAACAAAATCTGCCTACTCCACAAATTGTGAGCGGTAAGACAGGAAACATATGAATGGCCTAACACAGTACACAGAGTTAGAGAAGACTGTTTACGCTGCCCGTCTAGGACCTCTCCTGCTCTGTGAGGGAAGAGGTCTACGAGGCAGGCAACGATGAGGGGCAGTGACAGGCCCTTCCTTAGAGGACTGTCAGTGGAGGAGGGGTGACAAGGGGACTACCTGGGAGGGTCACCTCTGTCAGACCCAGAGGCTCAGCCCCTGCAGACGTAAGGGAGGCCCTTGTGGGGGTATCCCTTCTGGGCTGAGGCCATTTCCTTCAGGCAGCACCAGGGCTTGCAGGAGGTGGTCTGATGGGGCTTGAGGCCCAGAACCCTGTAGTAAGGGAAGAGACCCCCCAGGTTCTGCGTGGAGCTCTGCCTGCCGTTCCCTGCCATCAGCAGGCAAGACACGGGGCTGCAGTGTGGGCTTCGGTGCGTGCGAGGTGATTACCCCTTTAATGTTTAACGTGCTGAAAAGCCATTAGACCCTGAAATGGACAAGTTCTCAGTTGGTAACTTTAATTATTGTTAAGACTCAGTCACACCTGCTTATTAGCAATTATGCATGGCATCTCCCAGGATGCTATGGACCTTACCCTTTTCTTCCTTCTCCAGGGGAGAGCAGGTTTTCGAACGCAGCCTTCAGGAGGCTGGAGAAGCAGCATCAACCACGCAGGTGTTGGGCTTTGCTGTCTTCTGTGGCTGGCCTTGCTTAGGACCAGGGGGCTGTCTGCTTCTTCTTGGAGGGGAAGAGCGGGAAGGGCCTTCCAGCGTGAATTAGGAGGGTGTGAGCAGGGCTAACCACACAGCACACGATGTTCTTTACAAAGCGCTTTTGCTTCCATGATCTCATTTCTATCACCATCCCCATTTTATGATAAGGAGACTGAGCCTTAGCAAAGTTCAGGAACAGCAGCCACCTCTTAGAGTGCCTGCCCAGCCTACACCTCCTTCTTGGAGAACTGCCCTCTACCACTGAAGCCGTGAAGATGCTACCTGATCTCAACCTTGCCTCACCCCTCACCCCAACTCCAGAGCTGCCTGGATCAGGGGTGGATTCCTGGCTCGACCTGGGCCATGCAGAGGCTTGTTTCTGGAAATGGGGCGTTGGGACACAGTCAGTTGGATGCTGGACCTGGGAGACCACGTACAACCAAGAAGCTGGGTGGCCCATCTGGTACCATGTGCAATGAAAGCCAGTCTCTAGGCAGAAACACTAGAAATAGATGCAGAGAGAGAGAGAGAGGTAGAGACACAGAGAGAATGAAAGCAAGGTCCCAGGAAGACATAGAAAACAACCTTGGTTCTTGACTCTCTACTTCCTTTCGAGGCCTGGCTGTACACCATACGCTCAGGTTCCAAGAGATATTTTCGTATCCTGCCAATAAAATCGTTTTTCTTGCTTGAGATAGTTTCTTGTCCTGGGTCCCTTAGTAGAAACCCAACTGAAGCATTTTGAGGCCAGCCCTGGTGGTCAGCAGAGAGAAGAGGACTCCCATATCCCTCCAGACTTCAGGGCCAGAGGGGCTCCAGTGGGAACAGTGGGCTTGGCTCTAGGATTCCAGGCTAGACCAAAGGGGGTGAAAGGAGGTGGCCCCTCACCACAGACCACAGGCAATGTCCATCATTCCCTGGGGAATCCTCCTGAAGGACCACTGCTCTCTCCTACCACCCCTTGTCCAACCTGGAAAATGCTAACACCAGGCTGCGCTCAGGCAGACTCAGGCTGTGTGCTTACAGCCTTGCCTCTGGCTCTGAGGTTTAAGAAGGGGAGGGGGGAAAAACAGAAAAAAAAAAAAAAGCGAACATGAGTAATGGGCCTGGAATGAGGCATCCGAGATAACACTGAATAATAACACGTCAAAAACTACAAGATGTATTTTTTTTATTTCCCAGTGGAGTTTCCATTGCACTAATCCATCACTGTAGAGCAGGCAAGATTATGCTTCCCCCAGAAAAACTCTGGGAGATAAATGTGAGTAAATTAGGGTTTATTATATTATTTGGGGTGATATAATTTCCAGGCGGGCCCTTATTAAATTACTTCCTCTGGCGCTGACACCTCCTGCCTCACGGTCTTTGCACCTTTGCTCCAGTTTTCCCGTCTGAAGCTGCTTTGTATTTTAATGTCTCTCATCATTTTTTAGTGGGGGTGGGGTGCCACAGGAGGTGGGGAGAAAGAGCTAGAAGGGAGTGCTGAGTCACTGCTTAAGGGGCTGAGTTACTTCTCTGCCAGCCTTTCTACGATCACAGAATCACAGGCTCACGTTGGAAAAAATATGGCGATACCCTCATTTTGTAGATAGGGGAACTGAGGCCCAAGGGAGACAAGTGACTTGACTTAGGTCACATAACTGAGTAGAAGCAGAGTCCTGTAAAGACTGGGACTGACTCCCAGGCTAGTACTTATTCTCCCTGCCCAGGGTCTTTTTTTGCCTGTCCATCTTCTTGGCCTCAGGGCAGCTTCAAGGCCAACAATAGAACCCCATAGAATTTAAAGGTCTTGGTTGTCTAATATGAGATCTTCCCAGTGACCCAAATGGAGATATGAAAAAGACCTCTGGTCTAGTCTTGGCTTGACCACAAAAAAGCTGCGTGAGCTTAGGCAAGTGGCTTCATCTTTCTAAGCCTTAGTCTCACCATGTTTATAGAAAAAAGGCTTGGAACAGATTAATGGTTTTCAGACTATGTTTCGAGCAGTGGAACTCCCTTTTAAAATGAAGTCTTATCTGGAACTCTAGCATATAAAATGGTTAAAAGAGGAGCTACTCTGATTGAAGCAGGAAGCTTGAGGCTTGGAGATCCTGGTCCCACAAGTGGCCTCTCCTGGTTTCCCCATCCTTATTTCTCCTTATTTTCCCACCCACTTGCCAGGTGGCAGAGGGGGGCGGGGGAGTTGCCCCGGGGCCGAAGAGGGGGAAAGTAGGGACAGGCTGAAGAAAGAGGCAGACCACTCCAGGTTGAATAAGCAGCCCAAGATTTATTATGGGGAAAACTTACATACAAGACCAGGCCTTGGGCAGCAGCAGGACAGTTAGATGTCCACGCTACTGCTCCAAGCTCCAGAGATTATATAGAGGAGCTAACGTGGGTTTGTCACGCAGTCCCCCTTTCCCTCAAACCCAAAATGTCCAGATGTCATCATTTGGATCTGGGTGCCTTCAAGGATGTTATGTTTCTTGTGTCAAGGATATTATGTTCCTAGGCTTTCTATTTGTTTCGGGGAGAGGGGTGTTTACCAGAACAGTGGTCAGCTTGAGGCCTGGAGGCAGCTCTTAGCCCCTGGATTGGTTACATTCTCATCTGTTCTCCCAACACTACTGGGTCCATCTGACCCTGATTTCACCCTGAAATGCCCTCCTCCCATCCCCAATGATGTTGTAGTTATTTGCCATCAAGTCGATTTAGACTCATGGTGACCCCATACGATCAGAGTAGAGCTGCTCCATACGGTTTTCTTGGCTATAATCTAATCTTGACAGCAGTAGAACACCAGGTCTTTCTTCTGCCCATTTTCCAAAGAGAAGTGTCAATGGTTCTTCCAGCAATGACAATCTTTGAGTGAAGCCCACAAAACCTATCGACACAGCCTTGTTCTCCTGGTGCCAAGGAGAGTGATTCGATGGAACTCACCCTAGTAGTTAAGAACATGGTTTTGCCATTTACTAGCTGTCTGAACTTGTGCAAATTATTTTTAATTCCCTGAATTTGCTTCACCATCTGTAAAATGAGATAATAATCCTTTTTTTACCTCATAAGGTTGTGAGATTTAAATGAGCAAATGCATATAAAACACTTAGCATGGTGTACGATTACCAGTTACCATCGAATCATTTCTGACTCATGGCGACCCCACAGGTGTCAAGAGTAGAACTGTGCTCCATAGAGGTTTCAATGGCTGAGTTTTTGGAAATACATCCCCAGGGCTTTCTTCCAAGGTGCCTCTGGGTGGACATGAACCGCCAACCTTTTCGTTAGCAGCCAGGCGTGTTAACTATTTGCACCACAGAGGAGCCAGCATGCTGTAAATTACAGTTATTATTATTTTGTTAAGAATATTACCACATAGGTAATTTTTGTGAGGCTCGTATGAGATAAGGGTTTATAACAAATGGATAAATGATAACGGTTATTTTTATTAACTATTACCGTAATAGGCATGATGGGCAACCAATGATGGATACATTCTGATTCCCACTCTCAAGGAACTCCCACACCTTGCTTGGCCACCTGGACGTGAGCACACACCCTAATGCTTAAGTCTGTGCTTCAACAGAGGACGGCGTGCTGTGGACGCCTGGAGGACAAGGCCCTAATCTCCAACAGAGGGGGTCAGTAAAGGTTTCAGAGATTACTGCACAACAAATCACCACAATTGTAGCTGTTGAAAGCACCACCTTTTAGCACGAAGTTCTACAGGTCAGAAGTCCAACGTGGCTCAGAGTATAACAAGGCTAAAATCAAGCTCGTGGCCAGGCTGAGATCTCGTCTGGAAGCTCTGGGAAAAAAATCCATTCTAAGCTCATTCAGGTTGTTGGTGCGTGTAGGACGGAAAGTCCTCATTTCCTTGCTGGCTGTTGGCTGGGAGTCGCTCTCAGCTCCTAGAGGCCACCCCCAGGTCCTTTCTACATGGTCCCTTCCATCATCAAGCCAGCAACAGCATATCAACTCCTTCGCTGCTTTGAGTCTTTCTCACATCCCTTCTTCTACCAGTGGGAGAAAACTGTGCTCTTAAAGGGCTCGTGTGATCAGGTCAGGCCCACCCAGATAATATCTGTATCTTAAGTTCAACTGACTTGGGACTTAAAATACCTCTGCAAAACCCCTTTACAGTAGTACCTAGATTCGTGTTTGAATAACCAGGGGCATGGAATCTTGGGAGGCTCTGTTGGAATCCTGCCTGCCACAGAAGGGGTCCTCAGAATACGAATTTAAAGAGAAACTTGATTCAAAAGGTGAGGAAGGGAAAGGGCCTTCCAGGCAGAGAGCTCAGCATGAGAAAGGACAGATACATGACAGTGTGAGGAGAAGGCAGGAAACAACAAGCCCGATGAGGCTAGACTGAAGCCTGCATGGGTGGGGGTGCAGTGATGAGACATGAGGTGGGGTGGGAGGGACAGTGTGTGAAAGGCCGACGCTCCCCACCCAGGGGGATGGCAGCCTCTGAAGATGCTTAAGGATGGGAATGACCAGGTGGGATGGTTTGGGAAGACAGAGGGACTGGTTGCACTCTGGGGGCCCCTTTGGAACAGAGCAGTCTGGGTAAAGGCAGACATGTTCTCCTTTGCCCTGTGCAATGGGAGCGCAGGTCCTTCCTTCATCCAATTCCTCTTTGTTCACTCAGTAACTATTACTTACTGCTTATAGTGTGCCAGGCCCTGTGCTAGACTCCAGGGACACAGTGGTGAATAAGATGGACACGTTGCCCCCTTGTGCAGCTTAGAATCCGAACTTAGAGAAGGCAAAGGGGATTCTTATATGGAGCGGTTGCAGTGATAGGGCAGGGATTGGGTGCTAAGAGAGCCCTAAAGAGGGCCCCTAACCCAAAGTCCCAAGTCCCAATTCAATCACTGCGTGGGAATGGAGGAATCCAGCTCCATGGAGACAAAGGCCCCAAGAGGGCTAGACAAGGGGTGCTCGCCCATACTCACTCTCCCATTTGCTCAGGAGGGAGCATGGGCTGGGGCTGGAACCCAAGACTACCCCAAAGGGCCAGAGGAGGGACTGTGCATCCTATCCTGGGGGAAGAGGGGAGGCAGAAGGAAGCACAAACCTGTTTGATTCGAGTCTAGCTCCTGGGAAGGAGCCAAGTATCTTTTTGCTAGCGGCTGCTGTAAAAGGTGCAGTCACTAGAAGGTGGCATTTTGCATTCAAATTGTTCCCATCAGCCAGTGACATTTTCTTGTTCTTTCTGGTCAGGAGACCTTTCAGTGCCACAGATTCAGATAACTCAGGCGTCAGAATTTCTTTCTCCCTGGGGAAGAAACACAGACCAGTCACCCTGGGGTGGACACACATATTAGGCGAGGTTAGGAAAACAGATGGACTAGTGAGCACAGCAAGCATGGGTGAGCAAAGTAGGACACGGGAGGGAAGCAGAGCGCACATCTGTGTTCTGTACAATAGGAGTGTTTGTGGCTATGAGGATGGAAAGTCTGCGGGCCGGCCCCAGAACATGTGTGCCTTGCAAGTACATTCATTTGTGTGGAGAGCAAGGCCACACATGAAGGATGTGTGAGTGTGTGAGTGTGTGCACTGAAGAGAGGAGCAAGCAGGTGTGTACAAGAGCGGGTGCCCCTGTGTGTGCTGGTGGGCACCCATGAGTGTCTGAGCATGTATAAGGCTACACAGCTCATGGCATGGTTAGTTTAGTTAGCCTAAACAGCTCCCCACCTCTCCACGAGTGCTTTGCGTCATAGCACAAACCTCCTTTCCTTTGTAGCAGTTGTCTCTAGTGGAAATGACCTTACAGATGTGATTCTTTATATGTATGTCGCCCTTCCCACTCCCTCCAGAATAAAGCTCCTGAGAGCAGGGATCATCTTTTTTTTTTTTTTTTAAAGCAACCATACTGCTATTATTTGGAAAACTTTTTCAACATCCCAAACAAAACTTTGTACCCCTTAAGCAATAACTCCCTATTTCCTCCTTTTCTCCCAGCCCCTGGTAAGCACCAATCTACTTTCTCTCTCTATGCATTTGTCTAGTCTAGATGTCTCACGGAAGTGAGATTATGCAAATATTTGTCCTTTTGTGACTGACTGATTTCACTCAGCATGATATTTTCAAGGTTTACCCACGTGGTAGCATGTATCAGATCTTCATTTCTCTTTATGGCTGAGTAATCTTCCAGTGCATGGATATGCTACATTTTGTTTATACATTTCTCTGTTGATAGACACAGGGATGGTCTTTCTTATTCGGTTGTGTCTATCCACTACAGGCATACAGTCAGCACTCAGTAAATGCTCTGAAGAATGAGTGAATTAATGACTTGTTTCGTTGTGCTGTCCCAGGGCTGCTTTAGGTTTTGGGGGAGTAGGGGCATTGTTTCAATCCTAAGGAAACTGTGACACAGAACAGATTGGCTTGCAGGGGAGTGAGTTCCTTGTCATGGGAAACATTCAAATGGAGACTGAATTAGCACTGTTAGCTTCCCACATCTGTTGGTTACCACCAGGACACCATACTGTGGGATGGATATAAGGGTCATCGAGAACTGATCCTGTTTTCCCTCTTTGGCTTCATCTTCTTCCTCTCCTCAGCATGGCTATTTTTCAATTGTGTTGTGTCATTTCACACCAGCCTGTCCACACATGCCGTTTTCATGGCCTGAAAGGCCCTCTCCTCCACCTTGACTGGAAATTCATTCTCATCCTTCCAGCCTGCGCTTGAATATTCAAGCTCTGTGGAGCCTTCCCTGACTCCCCAGACAGAACCAAGTCCTCCTTTGCTTATGCTCCTGGGCCCCTTTTGTGCCTCTCCTAGCTCTGGCCACAGTGGTTATGTTTGCTTGTGGATCCCCTGTAAAAGACCCAAACCTCTCACAGGCAAGGCCTGCATTCCAACCATCTTGGCATCCCCAGGGCCTAGCACTGGGGTGCCATGCTACCCCCTAGTTGCTTGGCAACTGTTTGCAGCAGGCACAAGATGGGAGGCCTGGCAGAAAGGTGAAAGATGAGGCTCCAATAATACAATTTTCCATTCCCTGCCCGCTCCTCAAAATCATGCGGCCACCAGAGGCTGGTTTTTGTGGTGACTCTTGGGCTCAGCTTGAAAGCTTCTGACTCCCATAAACTCCCGTAGGGGACATGAAATGGGTGAGCCCATGTACCAACATGGCCTGACTGGCTGAGAACCAGTGATTGGTAGGATACCTTCCCCAAGCCTGGGCCACTGGGCAGAGGGACACAGGCTTAAGAGATTCTTCCCACCCAGGGCCCAGACGGATTGTTATGGGAAGACCCCTCAGGAAGAGACAATACTTTCTAGGAGGCCAGGGCTGGGGGTGAGGATGAAAAAGGTGAGCCCCCAAAATCCCTCCTCAGTCTGCATTCCATCAGAGATATGGGAACAGATGCCAGAGCATGTGAAGAAGGGGGTGGGAGGGGCCTGCTAGGGGTATGTCAGATGCTGGGCTAGGGCACGCTGAGGGCTCAGGGCAGCTCTGGCCACCCAGGGGTGGGATGCTGGTCTTGGGGCAGGCTGGGCTCATGAGGGGTGCACCCATAGCACACAGCAGTGGAAAGGTGTTGTGGGACAGTGCTGTGAGACTGAGGTTGGAAGTCATGGGTTCTAGTCTGGCTCTGCCACTTCCTGGGCACACACTCTCGGGCAACAGTCTCAATTTCTTCCAAGCCTCAGTTTTGCCATCTACAAATGAGGAGTCTAGGCAGCAAGCACCTGCCATGTGGTGTGCATCATCCCATTTCATCTTTAAAGCACCTCAGTGAGATAAGGGCGATTATAACTGCCATTTTACAGACCTGAAAACTGACACTTAGGCCACATAATTGGCATGTAGTCACACAGCTAGCCAGGGCTGGGATTTGAACCCCAGCTCTGTCTAGCCCATATCCTTAGTCTCTACTCCACATTGCCTTGCAATTCTGATCAGGCCTCGTTCCCAGGGATGATGGGAAGATCTGAAGAGATAATGGCTGAACACAAAGCATGAGGGGCTCTCCACACGTGTGGAGGTGTGACCTAGGGCCCAGGACATCCACTCTCCCTGGCAGTGCACCCTGCCCCTGCCTAGCTCAGGCTGGGCCGCCCCTGGAGGCAGGCACAGTCTGCTGCCCTCTCTGCCTGCTCCTGCTGTGCTAAACTTTACACTGGGCTCTGTCATTAGCCTAACAACAAGCTGCCTGTTTGACTAGCCCTGTCCAAATTTGCTCGGTGCGAGCAGGAGCCTATGGTAAGTAAATGGTTTTCTGTTGATATTTGAGCACTAATGAAGAGGCAGCGAGCGGGGCCCATTAATAACTGAGGAGATGATTGTGTTTGCAGAAGGCCTGTATACAGCTTGTCAGGCTGCCCAGGCGGGGCCCTTATTGATTTCCCAATAAGCCGCAGTGGCAGGCAGGCGGCCTCTGTGCAGTACAAGGGTTGAGTCTCCTTTCTCTGGGTTCTGGGACCTTCCAGGGGCACCCAGCCTGGGCCATAGGTGAGGATGGGGGTTCATTCATTTGCTCATTCAATATGTATGAATTGAGCATGTTTTATGCACAGATCGCTCTGCCAATAGCCAGTCCCTATACTCACCTACGAGTTCCTGGGTGGTACAAATGGATAATGTGCTCAGCTGCTACCTGAAAGGTTGGCACTTCAAGTCCATGCAGAGGCACCTCAAAAGAAAGGCCTGGCAATCTGTTTCTGAAAAATCAGCCATTGGAAGCCCTATGAAGCTCAGTTCTACTCTGACACACATGGGGGTACCATGAGTTGGAATCGACTCGAGGGTAACTGGTTTATCTTTACCTAGAAGCAGAGCCTGCCCTTGACCTCTCTGGTGGCTCAGTCGCTAATACGTCTGGGCAGACACTTGGGCAGAAGCTGACTCCCCATCTGTGTGGACTCCTGACCATGCACCAGCTGGTACCCTGTTCCTATACAGTGCTCAGCAGGACCCTCTACCTTCATCTTCAACTGGCCATTTACCTGATCTTTGGCAGGAGATGGCCCTCGGGCTGGCCCTGGGGGATGGTGTCTTGCCTCCCCATGTTGTCCCTTAGTCCTGAGATCCAACAGGCTCAGCTTGGGAACTTCTGCTTTTGGGTGGGATGGTCTGCTATGGACAGGGGCTACAAGGCAGAACTGGAGGCACCTCATCCTCCCCTTTGGGAAGCTTCCAGATCCTGAACTCTCTGGGGAGATGCCCAGGTCCGGGGCCAAGGCTCCAGGAGAGCTGCCAGGGACTCCAGCTGAGCTTGATTTGGGGGTAATTTCTGGCCTGTCTTTTAGGGGTCACGAGGATGTCCAAGATAATATCTTATTTCAGCTGACCTCACAGTCTGTAGATGAGGCAGACTTATAAACAAACAAGTGGAGGAAAAAAATACAGTATGTTGACATGCATGAATGCAGGGCTGTGGGAGCAGAGGAGGGTGCTAGAAAGCAGGAAGGGCTTCCCAGCGGAGGTGACACTTGAGCTGGCTGGGGGTTTACAGAAGCCACAGTGATCACTCCCACTGGTGGGGGCGGGAAGAATGGCCTCTGCCATTGACTGAAGCCTCACAAAGAGACCCAGATTTGTGTCTCCTGTCAATGGCAGTGGGTTTTTTTTTTGTTTTTTTTTTTTTTGGTTTTTGGCCGTGGTAGGTTTTGTGGGAGAGGGCTTGGGGCTTTGGGGTTAGGGCTGTGTGTGTGTGTCTCAGGCGAGAGGTGCCCCTGGAAAAACATCCTCCTGGGCTGAGTGTTGGCATTCTTTTTTCCTCATTAGAGTGCTCCTGGGAAGAGATGAAGGGAGGTGTGGAGGTGGAGTCAGGAACTCAGACTCTCATTCTAGTCCCACCATTAGCTGGGAGAGCGGCTTACTTTTTCATTTTCTTATCTGTAGAATGTAGCCAATATGTACCTCAGAGCCTTCTTGGGAGAATCACTTGGAATACTAGAATAACGAAGTGTTCTAATGAAAAGCACCACAGTTCTGAGAGGCTGCCATTACCCCCAAGAAACACACCCCCAGCATCTGTGTGTAACTTTGGTCCCTAGATGGAAGTAGACACGTCTCACACACAGGTCCTTTCCACAGGAGCACCTCTTCTCCATACAGCCCTGGGGTCAGAGCCCATTAGCAGGTAACTGAGGAGAAACTGCATTTGTAGGATCCCAGAGCCAGGCTGTGATGCTGGGGACCAAAGAAGTGAGTGAGAGGATGGGCGAGGACCCCTGACTGGCCCTAAGGAAGTCAGACTTGAGCTGTGTCCTCTCTCCCAGGACACAGGGACCCCTGGCAAGGCGGCTGGCCTGAGTGCCTTCTAACAGAGGGCCCTTAGCTCCTGGGATCAAGGACAATCAGAGCCACCTTGGGGAGTGGAGTGAAAGTCTAGCTACCAGACTTGCTCCTTTGGCCTTTTGTTCTGACCTCATCTTCCAGCTCCATCTTCCAGTTACAAAAAGCCTGGCAAAGAGAAGCAGCTCTCTGGCTGGGTGAAAATCCCTAAACCAGTGGTGTCTCTTTGACCAGATTCTAATGGAGGAAGAGGCACAGGGGGAGGAAGTGCTGGCAGTAGTGACCTCCTTCCTGCCATCCTCATTGCCACACTGCCTCGCACTTCTTACTGTCTCCCACTGAGAGATGGGCTGCAACTATCCCAGCTTCCCATGTTGACTCCTGCCCCTCAGCTCCAGGTCAATACAGCTGTCTGAAATGGAAGGGTGCTTAATTATGCATCTAGCTGCCTTTCCCCTAGTGGGCCCCTGTCTCTGTCCTGGGGCCCTATATCCAGCGAGGAGAGTAGAAGAGGGTGTTAGGTAAGAAGGAGAAAAGTGACAGAGACTCCATTGGCAATAATAGTGCATTTCAGGACTCCATGAGTGGTGGTCAACATCAGGGCAGTGGGTCTCAACCCTGGTTGTAATTCAGCATCACCTGGGGAGTCCAGGGGATGCCTGGATCCTGCCCCAAGCCCATCAAGTCAAAGTCCCTGGGGAGGATCCCAAGCAGCTTTATTCTTAAAAAGCTGCCTCCATGATTTCGAGGCATAGCGATGGCTGAGAACTGCTGAGTGGGAAGTCTATCTTCCTGGGGATTGTAGCTCTGAGGCTGGTACTCTTGTCCTAAATGCAAGAATTGCAGGTCCTGAAGCCCCTTTTGAAGGGCAAAATGGGATGGCATCTATTGCCTGAGTGCTTGAGCTAAGGGCCATGCGGAGAAGCAGCTGGACCCTGGGAGGGAAGAAGAGAGGCCTCAAGCCTGAGAGGGGTTGAGGGAGCAGCAGGGTGGATCCCCAGACAGCAGGCAAGGGGGGCTTGGAGAAAAGCAGAGGACTGTTTGCACTATCCTCCTGACTCTGCGTGCGTGCTTTACTGTCTGATGAGAAGATTTATTTCTGACAATGGGTCGACCTTCCTGCACTTCCAGCTGATAAAAGCATAGTTAAAGGTAACATTTAGGGAGTCACCCTTTGGAATCTGGGCCTAAAGTGCAGTGCCCTGCTGCACCGCAGATTAATGCCATTTATACGAGGATCCATTTTCACTGTGGATGCCTAAATGCTGGACTCAGGGTTGGGGTGGAGGTCGAGTGAGCATGAACCATGAAATTCCACCAGAGAGCCACGGAAACGCAGTGCAATCGCACTGAGACCAGGTTTGCAATCTGGGGGAGAAAGAATTTGAGAATCCAGGTGAAGAACCAGACTTCTGGGGCATGAAGTGAGAGCACTAAAAGGAAAAGCTCTAAAAAAGTCCTTGATGAACTTATTACCTGGAAATTAAAAACAAACAAACAAACAAACAACCTCCAGTGGATACCTAATCCTTTAAAAAGTTTCTTTTTTAAGAGGAGTGGAGGTCAGGGCAGAAATTCAAGAACTCATTCTTGGTTTTTGCCCTGCATTGCCATCTGAGACTGGATCCTCCTGATGTGGGACTAGAAATTGGGGCTGAAGCCAGCCAGTGCTGGAATCACCTGTGCTAACCACCTCCTTCTGGAAAGTGCTAGGAGCATGCAGCTGAGAACGGGAGGGAAGGCTTCAAGTCATAATTATATCTGCACAGAAATGGCTCAGGGTGACCAAGATTGCATGTCAAGGATGCTGCTGTTGATGACACACACAGAGCTAACGTGGCCCTCACAAAGGAGCTGTTTGTGAACCCAGAACCATAGAGACTGACATGCCTGTGGAGCTCTGGCTCCCTGCCTTAGAACGAGCATATGGCAATGTGAGAGGAATCCTGGTCTCTCTCTCAGCATTTTGCCTTGGCCTGTTCTATAGGAACTCCAGCCCCTTGGCGACAGTGGTAAGAGTTGCTTCTGTTTTTCCCTCCATGCTCTCAACCCCTCCCTCTCTCCAAAGGAAGGAGGAGGGTCTTACCGGGTTGATCAGTGTCTTAGTCATCTAGTGCTGCTATAACAGAAATACCACGAGTGGATGGCCTCATCAAACGGAAGTTTATTCTCTCACAGCCTAGGAGGCTAGAAGTCCAAATTCAGGGCGCCAGCTCCAGGGGATGGCTTTCTCTCTCTGTCGGCTCTGGAGGAAGGTCCTTGTCATCAATCTTTCCCTGGTCTAGGAGCTTCTCAGCACAGGGATCGCAGATCCAAAAGATGGGCTCTGCTCCTGGCACTACTTTCTTGGTGGCATGAAGTCCCCATGTCTCTCTGCTTGCTTCTCTCTTTTATATCTTTATATCTTTTGTATCTGAAAAGAGATTGACTTAAGACACAACCTACTCTTGTAGATTGAGTCCTGCCTCATTAATATCATAGAGGTAGGATTTAAAACACATAGGAAAATCAGATCACGAAATGATGGACAATCACATAATACTGGGAATCAGGGCCTAGCCAAATTGACACATATTTTAAGGAGGCACAATTCAATCCATGAAAATCAGATAAGAAAAAGCCTGCAAAAGAGTGGCCTGGGCACCCTTGCTCTCTCTCCTGTTAGGAGAGAGTGCCTTGCCCACAAGGAGCCTGCATGCTTCTCCCCATTACTGGGGCAAAGTCTTCCCTGCAGGGAAAAGACCTGCAGTTCTGAGTGTGAAGTTCAACTTCAAGTTCAACCATAGATGTAAATCCAAAACGCACTGGCCAATCCAGCCTTCTCAGCAATAAAGTGAATGGTTCTGTATGTTTCCATGGAAGGAGCTGACTCTTGAGCCAGACTGGGCTGGGGGAGAGAAAGAATTGCAGAAAGGGAAGTTGGCATGAGGAAAGCAGTGGAGGTACCCTGAGTAGAGCACTAGCACACAAAGCTGAAAGGATGGGCCGGAGGCAGGTCTGAGAGGGCCTTGGATGCCAAGCTGAGGGGTTTGAAGTTTATTGAGTAGATAAATGGGGAGCCACTAATGTCTGTTTACCTCATGGCATGACAACAATTAGAATTGTAAAATCTAAAAATGGGCCACTGACTAGATGGGAAGAACAAGGGAGAGTAAGGCATTGAGGAACCCCAGGGTTTCAAATTTGGTTCCATGGGAGATGTAGATGGCATTCTGAGAAGCTGGGAAGTAAAGAGGCGATGGGTAGGGTGGGGAAAAGACAATGACCTTGGTGCCAGGCATTTGGGGCCTGAGCTATTATAGCCTAACCAGAGAGAAGGATCAAGAAGAACCCTCAGGAAGGGGGACCGGAGCTTTTTCCAGAGTTGATGGGGCTGGGGATTTGGATATGAGTCATCTTTACATAAGAACAAGGCCACTGAGAGAGGTGGTGGTGAGAGCAAGACTGGAGATAGAGTAATGAGAACACTCATAGTGGGGCTCAAGGGAATAAAGTCAGTGGGAGGAGATGGTAGGCAATGATCAGAGGGTAAGGAAACCAGGAGGCAGTATTGCAGAAGTTAAGGACTAGAGTGCTTTGCATGAAGTAAGGATTTGATATCCTGAATTGAACTTAATAAGATGGGGGTTGCCGATAGTGTGAAATGGTGCTCAGAAGTCAAAAAGGATGAAGACTGAGGACAGGTCTTAGGTGTGGTCACCGGGAGGTCATTGGTGGCCTCAGCTACTTTAATAACCTTGTTGGGATGAAACCAGGCTGCAAGAGGTTAAGAGGTGAACAGGTGGTGAACAGCCAGGGCCTACCCCTCTTTGAGGTGGGGAAGTGAAAGAGAGAGAGGACCTGACCTCAGTAGTTCCAGGAGAAGCAGGTGTGATGGGAGGCTCTGGTGTATTTGTAGGAAGAGTCTAGAAGAGGGAGTGTGGGCGAGGGGGTGAAGCTGGGGAGGGGCGATTTCCTTCCTCAGCAGCACCTCACGTGGGAACTTGGTGTTTCCCCTCTTCCTGGCAGGGGGTGGGCTGCTGCCGTACAGCAGCGGTGGTGAGGACGCCAGCTACCTTAGCAAAGCTGCACAGCTAACGGGGATGCTGACCGCCCAACGGGGCGTGGGGATAACGAGACTCACTGAGAGCTGACTGGCTTGCTCCAGGCCCATTTCTCTGTCCGTGGGGTGATGTGAAGGTGGGTCCTCCTGGGCCACCGGGAGGGGGTTGGATTCAGCCCCTCCTACCCACTGCCCTTGCTCCGTGACTCACAGTGAGGTAGGAGTCAGTGCTTCTCACCTGAATTGCTACTTAAGAAACACCCCAACCCATTGCTGGTGAGACGACCCTGACTCACGGTGACCCCATGTGTGTCAGAGTAGAATCGTATTCCACAGGGTTTTCAGTGCTCGATCACCAGGCCTTTCTTCCTAGGCACCTCTGCGTGGACTTGAGCCTCAACTCTTGCCGCAATCCAGTTTTAATACGCTGCCATCACCCCCGAAGGGTTCCCTCCTGCCCATTTGCTGCCAATCACTGGTCCTACCCCCAGCACCAGACCACCACTGGTCAGCTTTCAGCCTCTATAGCTTTGCCTTTCCTGGAAATTTCATGTAATGGAATCACATAATACATAGTCTCATGTGTCTGACTTCGCTCACTTAGCGTAAAGCTTCCGAGGCTCATTCTTGTTGCTACGGAAGCGGTTTGTTCCTCGGTGCTGAGTTGCGTTCCACTGTAGGAGACGCCGTGTTTTGTCTATCCATTCATCCACTGATGGACATTTAGGTTATTTCCACCTTCTAGCTGCTATGAATAATGCCCCTGTGAACCTTCCCGTACAAGTCTTCATGTGGCCGTATGTTTTCTTTGCAAGCTTTCGAAGGCTAAAATAGGAGCTGACCAGTTTGTTAAAGCCAGAAGAATGCATTCACATTGATATGTGTTATTACTCCGAAGATTAAAGAGGCTCACGTATGCAGGCCATGACAGTAGTTCAGTATCACAAGCAAGAGAAGATTGTCAGGGACAAGGCTAGCGAGGTAGGAAGGGGCCGGATTACCGCAGCTGGGGCAGAGTGCTCTGAGTAGGTCCGTATGTATTTGTATGTTTGTGTGCGTGTATTCATGCATCTGTGTGTTCATGTACATGTGTATGTCTGTGTGTATGTATATACGAATCTATGTATGTGTGTGTCTGTAGGAGTGCGTGTATTTATTTACATGGAGCCCTGATGCCACAGTGGTTAAGCGCTATGGTGGTAAACCAAAAGGTCAGCAGTTTGAATCCACCAGCCGCTCCTTGGAAACCCTATGGGGCAGTTCTACTCTGTCCTGTAGGGTCGCTATGGGTCGAAATTGACTCAACGGCAAGGGGTATGTGTGTATAGGAGCCCTGGCGGTGCAGTGGTTAAGTGCTTAGCTGCTGACCAAAAAGTCAGCAGTTCAAATCCACCAGCTGCTCTTTGGAAACTCTATGGGGCAGTTCTACTCTGTTCCATAGGGTTGCTATGAGTTGGAATTGACTCAATGGCGACAGGTTTTATGTGTGTATATGTGTGTGTGTATATCTGTATATATGTGTTATGTATCCTGAGGGTTCTGAGGTGCCTTGGAGAGGCTTTACAGAAATCAACACGGTCAGATGTGCTTTGTAGAGAAGCTATCAGGTCACAGCACAGGAATGGACCAGGTAGAAAAGCATTATAATTGTCAGTTGAGAGACACAGTGTCCCACACCTGGTCTTGGGTTTATGGAGAGAGGGGAAGAGGGATTAGAAAGATCACGACTTTGTATATGTGTGTCGGAAACCCTGGTTGCACAGTGGTTAAGAGCTGTGGCTGCTAACCAAAAGGTCAGCAGTTTGAATCTACCAGGAGCTCCTTTGAAACCCTGTGGGGTGGTTGTACTCTGTCCTGTAGGGTGGCTATAAGTCGGAAACGTCTTGACAGCAATGGGTTTGGCTTGGTTGTTATATGTGTGTTGCTAGGGAGGAGAAGACATGGGGTGGCAAAGGGCAGCCAAGTGCTTCAACTTTGCCCGCAGCCCCATGGACACCCCTTCTCCAGCAAGGAGGCAGCCCCCAGCTCTCTTCTTGACCTGTGTGTGGCTCTCAAGGTTAGCGCCATGGGGGTCAGCGCCGTTTAAATGTTGATTACAGAGACGGTGGGAGCCACTCAGATTTCTAATTAAGATTAAAGAATGTACCGGCTTATAAATGGTTCTCAGGAATGTATAATTTGATTAGCCTGTTTTCTTCGGGGGCTTTAATTTCTGGATTAGTGAACGTGGCCTTTGACTACAGGTGGGTCTGTTCGCCACACAAAGTTTGGGACCTTGCAGGGCACTGAGGGAGGGGAGCAGTAGGGCAATCAGAGGAGAGGGAACCCTTGGGAAATGGGCCAGGTCAGAGTGGTACTTGTCCTTCTCTATCGTCTCCTCCTCTTCCTCTCCACTTCTGGAGAAGAATGAAGAATACCCAGCTCAGGATCAAAGGGCCAGAAATATTGACTATAAAATCAGTGTGCTCACCTGGGTCTCATTTACACTTGTTTATTATTATTCAAGGGCACAGAAGCCTGGTTTTGGCACTCCTGAATCCAGTCCTCTTTCCATCCTTTTTATCCATTTTGAGCCCTGCCTGTAGGGCCTGGTTTGCTTTAGGGGAGAATTGCTGGGGGGTCATGGGATGCTCAGTGCCAATCATAATCACTGTGACAACTCTAGGGCCAGTTCAGGGGCTGCCTGTGCCACAGGGCCCTAGGAGCTGACAGTGAGGGACCAGGAACAGCTCTGCAGCCACGGGAAGGCAGGCGGAGGGCTGCTTCCTGTGACAAGTCTCCTAGGCTCCAGAGTAGCCTCCTTCCATCCTCCTCAACTCTCTCCTTCTCCTGCCTTAAGTCGCATTATAACTTTCGTGGGCCCTAGGCACTTTTGCCTGCGTGGGCTGCTTCTTCCATGAAAAAATATGAAAAATTCTGTTTTATGACTATATTTGGTATAAAGGTGACTATATTAATATTATATATAAAGACACTTTATTCTGTCTGATAGCTCATTTATTTTCATCTGATTTTAAAAGAAATGAAAGTTTTCATGAGCTCCTAATAATATTGTGTGCCCTAGGCACTATGCAAGGAACCCTGGTGGTGCGGTGGTTAAGCAGCTCAGCTGCTAACTGAAAGGTTGGCGGTTCGAACCCAGCAGCCTTTTTGCAGGAGAAAGATGTGGTCACCCTACTTCTATAAAGATGACAGCCTTGGAAACCCTATGGGGCAGTTCTCTGCTGTCCTATAGGGTCACTATGAGTCAGAATTGACTCAACGGCAATGGGGGAAATGGGGAGGTTCTGTGCCTACTGTGACTAATGGATAAGGCGGCCCTGTTGAGCCCCTAAAGCTCCTGACCACAGCACACCTGCCCCCATTGATCTAGCAACAAATGGCAGGTCTCGGGGGTCTGCAACCCAAATGCTGCTCCTCCCAGCAGAATGCCTCGGAGGCAGCCTGTATGAGCTCTGCCCTCAGGCTGTTCAGGTGGTTCACAACACCTGGTGGACAAGTGTCTCACACTTCACCCCCACCCCTGTCTTGCTGTTGCTGTTCGCTTCTAAGGAGCCAGCCCCTGACTCATGGAGACCCCATGTACAAGGGAACAAAATGCTGCCTCGTCCTGCGCCATGCCCATCACTGGTTGCAGATCTGAGGACTGCGATCCATAGGGTTTTCACTGGCTGATTTTTGGAAGCAGATCTCCAGGCCTTTCTTCCTAGTCTGTCTTAGTCTGGAAGCTCTGCTGAAACCTGTTCAGCATCATAGCACACCTAAGTCTCTACTGACAGACACTAACAGGGTGGTTAGGGAGGGCCAGATGTTTTCCACGCCTCACCAGGCCCAATTTCAAGGATGCAGCAGTGAGCAACAGTGTAGACAAGAATTCATGCCTTTTACCGTGGACTGCCAGAAGAACAAACAAATCAGTTTTAGCAGAAACACAGCCAGAATGCTTCTTAGAAGCGAGGATGGTGAGATTTCATTTTACTTACTGTGGACATGTCAGCAGGAAAGACCAGTTGCTAGAAAAGGGCATCGTGGTTGGCAGAGTGTCAGGGAAAATGAGAGAAACCCTCAATGAGATGCACTGACACGATAACCAAAGCAACAGACTCAAAAGTATCAACCTTCATGTAGATGGTGTAGGATCAGGCAATACTTCATTCTGTTATAAGGTCGCCAACTTGACGGCACCTAACGATAATGACAACAAAATACATCTCAGTCACTCTAAGAGGGCAGGCTGGAGGGTACTTCACAGGGCCTGGAGACAGCATATCTGGGATCCTGTCCCAGTGTTGCCATTAACTAGAAAGCAGTGTGACCTTGGGCAAATTCCCTAACATCTCTGAGCCTCAGTTGTTCATTAGGGCCTATGGAGATAACGCACCTGAATGCACTTTGTAAATTGTAGCCTACTCTGCACACCATTCATTATTATTTTTTCACTGGAAAGCGTTCTAAAGGGCTGTAGCTATTCCAAGGGGCAGCAAGGTATGTTCACTGAACCCTGGGGGAGCAGTCTGGAGACCAGGGTTCATCTCTGCTTTCAACTGGCTGTGTATATGTAGACATTTCTGTTCATCATCCCTAATGAAGGTGGGAGAAGAGATTCATCAGGTCTCTTCCAGTTTTAACAGTCTTGGCTTCGTGACTTCCAGGGCAGCCCCATTCTGAGAGCAAGGCCCAGATCTGTTAGAATTGAGCCTAGGAAACCCAAAACCCACTCTGAGCTCAGGCCTGCGCCCCCACAGTCCGTGACCCTGGCTTGGGGCATCACTGGAAGCGAGCACTGGGTACAAGGTCTCTGATATAAGAGGGCGTGGTTCTGGGGTGAATCCTGCGAGATTTAAGAAGAGCTGCTTAGGTCAGTCCAACGTCAGTACTTGGAGACCACACTCTTCCGGTCCCTTGGAGGACTTCTGCTTCTCTGGAATGTGGGCTGCCTCCTCGGTGAAGCCTTCCTGGACATCCCCTCGCCCCTACCGGGAGTGGTGATGGATAAAGCTGCATACTGTTTGTTGAATCTTGTGGCTCGCCCTCCCCCACCCACCCCTTCTTGTCCTCGCGTCCCTCCAGAGGGGCCAGGAGAGGGGTCAGGGGCCAGGAAGAGAGGGAGGAGGGTGTTTGGCGGCCAAGGTCTCCTCGCCCCGCCCGGCCTCTGAGGCGCATACTGCGCTTCCCCCGTTGTTCAGGAGCACGTTGGGACAGGGCTAAAGATAATTAACACTTGGGGCGTGTTTTGTCTTCGAAGTGCTTTACAAACACGACCTAATTAGCCCGCGGGGAGGAACGGCGCCACTGAAACGCTAGCTTTGTTATTCCTTTTTCACTGTCTGGAACACGAAGTCTGTGCGCGCAGAGAGTAGCAGGGAGGACGCGCGAATTAGGGAGTATTCCTCCAGCACCCCCCGTACCCCCGACCCGGCTGTCAGTACGGAGGGCCCGGCGGGGCAGAGGGCCAAGCTGAGTCCAAATGGCGCTTTGCAGGCCATTCTAAAGTATCTCATCTAATCTTCACAGCAATCTTGAGAGGTGGGTTGCCTGGGGATCACAGAGGTTAGGTGACATGTCCAAGATCACCCAGCTGATGGGAGGCTCCGAGGCCCAATCACGGCCCTAAACTGCGGAGCTCTGGCACTCTGGCATCTCCCGGGGCGCCTCTCCGGCCTAGCGCGGCGAGGCTGGGGGAAGCCAAGCTCCCTCGCCGCATCCCCGCGCCTGGGCGAAGGCGGGCTGCGGGGGGCACTGTGTGTGCGCGCTCCCCGGCGGCCCGAAACTGTTGCCAGCGGAAAGCTCCCGGCTACATCTGAGCAGGGGGGACAGATGTGCATCAATATTTATTCGGAACTCCCAGGAAACCTGGATGAAGTGTAATTATCTCAGCTCAATCAACTCGGATTAGCATAACATCAAGTCACCCATCAGACGGTGGGTTTGATTTGGGGGATCAAAGCGCCGCGCTGTAGCCGCTGATTAATCGGGGAGAAGAGAGCGGCGAGAAGAAAGCGGCGCCGGCTACGCGAGCCACAGCTGCACCGCTTTGATGCGCCAATTGTGCCAAGTTAGCTGTCCCGGCCGGCTCGCCGCCAGCCCCCGCCGCCGGGGCTGCGGGCTTCAGCGCCGCTGTCTGGGCGAAGGGGCCAGCTCGCGAGAGACCCGCGACCCTGGCCGACCCCGGCGCTGTGCTGGGATCCGTGGTACTTGTGGGTGGATTTTGTGCTCAGAGGTAGAAGGGGAGCTGAGGGGCTCGCCCGGGGTGGGGTCCCCGGCCGGGCACTGGTGAGGAAGGCCAAGTTCTCCTCCTCGCATCTGTGCAAAGTGCGCGTCTGTGAATGTGCGTTGGTGGCTGCTCCCGAGACTAAATGGAGGCGTGAACTGTCGGCGCTCAAGGCCTTCCCCAAGCCGACCCCAGCCAACCTTTGCTTCCCTTACGTCCTCTTCTAACGACACAAAGATCACTCAGGTTTCCTTAATTCGCCCTGCTTCCTTGATTCTGTACCTTTGTGCAGACCGTTCCCCACACCGGGGATGCTTCCCTCCTTTTCTGTCCCTAACTAACGCTGACATCAAAGGCTTCCTGCCCTGGTGAAGCCTGTCCTTGTGCTTCCTTTGGCTCTTTTTCCCAGCAAGGGGAGCTCCATCGTGGCTCTGCTGCACTGTGCTGTTGTTATTTGAATGGTCCACTCTTTCCCAGTCGACACTGCAGACTGCCGGGGGCCCAGGAGCCCCTGGAGAGCTGGTTGGGCTCTGAAAACAAGAACAAGAACATTTTCTGGGAGAAGGGGATTGGCAGCAGGGTTACATTTGTGTTCATAATCAACATAGCTGACCTGCTGACTAGAAGACTTCCCTCTTTTTTTTTTTTCTCCTCCTCCACCAGCTGTGCTGAGGGCTGTTAGCCAGTGCTTAACAGTCCTTGGCACAAGCAGTGTGGATTCTAGTTCTTTGCTGACTTTCTGTTTACCTAAGTCTGTTGACCTCCCAGGAGCTCAGACAGTTGGTCTGCAAAGGTCTTTGTGGCTGAGCTGTTCTGTGTTTTGTGATCTTTCTAAGCCATTGTTCAGATAAGCTGCCCACAGGGAAGAGTGGCCCAGTAGATACCAGGGAATCCTAGAATCTTAGGGTTGAAGGGAAGCACTAGACCCTTCCTCAGCCTCCTGCCAACTAGTCTTCATTTCTACCCGAGGGAGTGGGAGGGTAGAGGGGACATCCTGAGAGTCGGCCTTGGAGCTGACTCCACTTGGGGACTTGAGCAGCATGGGGGCGGGGGACAGGAGGACCATGGAAGAGTAACCATGGCCACTTTTCAAGGCTCTCTTTGGCTGATAGGATGAAGGCCTCAGAGCCCCCTTCTCAGCCTCCTGTCTCACTCAGGGAACCAGACCATTAGTGGTCCATGTGGATGTCTAAGTGGGAGAATAACAGTTCTTCCCAGTGTCCTGCCCAGGAAGGTGACCTGGCCAGAAGGTAAATACATTTGAATTCCAAAGTTTCTGCTTTGCAGATAATCTCTCAATTTCACATCTTAGGTTTCCTTGTAATTGTTTGAAAAGTGTCTACTCCTATAACTTTGGTGGTCTTCACTGTGCCTTGAGGTTATCACAAAAATAACATGCATGTGTACAGCATGGGACTGCATACAAAGCCTCTGCAGCCATCGTCATGTCTTATCCCCCAGCAATATTTGAAAGATAGGTAGCAAAGATGATTGTCTCCATTGGACAGATGAGGGAACAAAAACTTTAAGAGACAGAGTGATGTGCCCAAGGTCACAGATCCAGGTAGAGACAGGTTTGATCATAGGTCTCTTGGTGGTCGAGGCTGGGCTTCTCTCTCTCCACTGTGCTGTGAAGCAGCATGTGTTTGTTTTAGAGAAGGTTGAATGAGGCCCCAAGAGGACTTATCCAAGGTCTTGGGCTAAGTCAATTGCCCATCGAGGTCTCAAGGTCTAGGATAGTGTTCTGCCAGTTCTTTCTCTCCCTGATGCCGTCACCTGCAGGGTCTGGGTGCTAGCATTTTCCCTTTAGATAGGACTGGAGGGCAGTGGGGGACTAGGTGGTCTCAACTGAAGCATTTATGCATCCGTTGGCATTTCTCTCTGGAGTGTAAGCACCATGAGAGCAGGGACTATGTCTGTTTTATTCCCTACTGTGCTCCAGAATCAAAGCTCAGTGTCTGGCACATAGTAGTGCTCAATTAATAGATGCAGAATAAATGAACAAAGAAAGCATGGAAGGAAGAAAGGGAGGGAGGGAGCAAGAAAGATTGCAAGGCCTGGTAGGGGACTGAGTCTTGAGAGTGGGTGGGCATGTGCCCAGTACTGGGAGAAAGATGATTTATCTCCATTCTAAATCTCTGCTCTGCAACATTGTGGATTTTTCTCTCCCCTTTAATTAAGATCTAAATATAGATCTTAATTAAGACACTGATGAATTTAATTTAGAGTGGCATTAGGGCCTTAACTTGCAGAGCTCAATGCTGTGTTTGTATAATGTGGGATATAAGCTAAATGAGTGCTTGCTTGTTACGACCATAAATAATTCCCTTGCAGATCCCCTCCGAAGCATCGCTAACACTAATCCCCCACCCCGCCCCACATCCAGAGTCCCTTCTTGGACTGCCACTGCCTAGCCCATCTTCATTTGTCGGCATCACAAGATGGGCCTCTCTTGTCCCCCATGCTGGCCAGATTGGAATCCTCATTTCCCCACCACAGCTGCCTTGCCCACCTCTGGGTGTTTGTTCACGAAAGGCCCTCTGGTGGGATTGCCTTTTCCGCACTTCTCACTCCAAGTCTGCAGGAGAATGCCTCCCCTTCCTTTAAGTTCCAGCCTGGGTGCTTGGATTTGACGAAGCCCTCTCTGCTTCTCTCTCCCTGTCTCGTGATTCCTAAGCATACTTGCTGTAAACTTCACCTCCCCTAGAGCATTGTTGTCTTCAAGTATTTATTTCTGCCCTGCACTGTTATTTTCTGCCGCTCTTTTCTCCCTGGTCCTAATCGGGTTGTGAGGGCCAAGCCCAGGGCTGAGCTCAGGAGAGCAGGAAGAGGGGGTCACTTTGGCTTTCGTATGTGGAGCCCAAGGAACCAACCTCCCCATTTCAGACCAGTTCAAAAACATCTGCTGAGCATCTACTGATGCCAGGCTAGGACCTTGGAGACCCTTTCAATTTCTGTAGGGGATCAGGGGCTATAGATGCCTGGTGAGGACAGGCATGCTGTCTTATTTCATCCATGGTCCAGGCCCCTGACAGCACGGTGGTTAGGGGCTGTGGCTCTGGGGTCTGGCAGCCTGGGGATGGATGCAGTTACCGCGTCTGTAAAACGAGGCTGTTGGAGGCTAAGTGAAATTTTGCCCTTAGTGTAGCGTGTGACACACAGCAAACGCTCTCGGTAGATGGTGGTGACGTTGATGGTGGTGTTCAGTTGACATGCTAACTTAGTTTGAGATTGGGCAACTTTTAGTTAATGGAGATTAGGCAATATGATTCACACTTTGTACAGAGGAAAATTAGGCTGCAGAGAGGTGATTGGCCTCTTCAGGAGATCCATGCTTTCAGTCCACATTGTCTGTGACTCTGGGCCCTTCTCCTGCCTTCTATGCTTCTCACCTGTAAAATGAGAAAGTGGGATGAGGTGATTTCAGCCTCCCTTTGCAGCCACTCTGCTAGTTTTGGGTAGCTCAGCCCCTGGCTGCTCCTTGCATCACTGTCTTAGGCTGGGTTCGCTAGAGAAGCAAAGCTAGTGAAGCATACACACACAAACACACATACAGAGAGATACAAAAGAGAAAGAGAGATTTAGCTCAAGGAAATGGTTCATGTGGTTGTAGAGCCTGGCAAGTCCAAGTCCACGGGTCAGGCTGATGAACCCTAGATTGGCAGGTCACATGGTATACTGCTGGCTCACAGGCTGTGTAAGCCAACAAATTCCAAGATTGGCAGGCAATATTGCAGGCCACTGGCTCAAGCCCCAAGAACTGGAGGTCAGATGATGATGAGCCAGATGCAGGATCCGGAGTGAGCAAAAACCAGTGAGCTTTCCCAGAACATCCATATATATTGGATGCAGGCCACACCCCTGAGGGAACTCCCCTTACAACTGATTGATCACATCAGATCACATTATGGAGGTGATTACATTATATCACAAAAAGGAGGATAACTACGTCGTTACATAACTGCCAAATTACATTTACATAACTGTCAAACCACTGAGTATTATGGCCCAGCCAAGTTGACACACGACCTTAACCATCAGAGTGGGACTCTGTTTCTACAGTGCCTGGCACATAGATCTTTCATGGGGCAAGCAGGAACGCTCTGTGAATTGAAGAAATGAATCATTCTCCTGAGCCTGCTGTCCAGCTACAGTGCTGCTGTTCTAGACACTGACACACTGTACCTTCTGAAACTTAGAGATTTGGCTTCCCCCTTTTTCTTTCTCTCAAACACTGTCAGTGAGTTATAGGCCAGGGTTTCTCAACCTTGCCAGCATTGACATTTTAGGTTGGATACTTCTTGGTGGTAGGGGGCTGTCTTGTGTATTGTAGGATGTTTAGCAGCATCCCCATTAGTAGCACCCTGTATTTCAGCTGAGACAATGAAAAATGTCTCCAGAAATTGATTATTCCTGGTTTCTGGGGGGAAGGGGCAAATTGCCCCCATTTGGGAACCATTGCTCTACACTAAGATAAACCAAACAAACGAACAAAAAACCTGTTGCTGTTGAGTCAGTTCCAACTGCCCCCACAGGGTTTCCAAGGAGCGGCTGGTGAATTCAAACCGGCGACCTTTTGGTTAGCAGCCAAGCTCTTAACCACTACACCACCAGGGCTCCATACTAAGATAGGCCATGTGTGTTATCTTATTTATCTACCCAACAAACTTGTGATATAGATACTATTTTAATGCTCATTTTATAAGTGAGGAAACAAACTGAGCAAGGGTTTTGGAATCAGGTGGAATCTCAGTTCAAATCCGGACCCTGCCAACGACTGTGTAATCCCGGGCAACTCAATGTTCTCTGGCCGCAGCTTCTCACCTTTAATATAGCCATAATCGTATCTCCCTCTTAGAGGAAGGAGATATTGCCCATCTTCCTGCTCAGTTGCCCATCTTTCTGCTCCAACTCGACACTCCTCTAGCTTAGAAATTGCTTGCCAAGTATTAGGTACTAGGACTTATTATCAGGTTCTTAGCACAGTGCTTAACACCTGGTAAGTGTTTAAGAAATACTAACAAATATTCTTCTTTAGATGCGCATTGAGACTCAACAAACATTATTGAATACCTATTATGTGACAGTAATAGTAACAGTTAATATTTATTGAATGCTCACTATGTATCAGGCACTGTTTTAATGTATTAACTCATTTGATCCTCACAGGACTCTTATGTGCTGAATATTATTCTTTTTATTCAGATGAGGAACAGAGGCACAGAGGGGTTAAGTAACTTGGTAGTAACTTGAGATATTTGAACCCAGGACAATGTGGGTTCAGAGCCCATGCTCTTAATTACTACATCAGGAACTTAACAGGAGGTTTCTTGTTCATTTCATTTATGAGGCACAATCTGCTTCTCCAGAGATGCCTTGTTCTAGAACTGTGCTGTCCAGTTGGATGGCCACTAGCTACATGTGGCTCAATAACCTCATGTAGTTAGTGGCCACCATATTGGACAGCACAGAAGTAGAAGATTTCCTTCCTCACAGCTACTTCTATTGGACAGCACTGTTCTAGGACTCTGGGAAATAAATTTCTTCCCCTTAAGAGTTTTTTGATGTCCCTTTAGATAACTGGTGTCAGCCAACCATTCGATCTAGCATTATATAGATACTAGAGTATTTTGTTCATTCAACATTTATTAAGTCCCCACTAAGCATCTGGAACAGTATTTGAGACTGGAGATATAAAGATGAATAAATATGGTCCCTGCTCATAAATGTAGTTTATAATAATATTAGGGTATTAACTTGAAGAGCTCAATACTGCATTTATCACCTGGCCTATGAACTAAATGAATATGACAGGTACTAAATTTGTACTATGAGCCAAGTGTCATGGTATCCAGGTAAAGGGGCAATTAATTCTCTCAGAGAGTTGGGTTAGGGGGTGCTTTGTGGAGGAGGGGACCATGAAAGACATGTGGTGGTCCTTGAGCTGGCAGACTGGGCAACACTCTGTAGTTCTGGAGATGCTCAAACTCTCTTAGGCTGGAATTTCTGCTGTAAAAACGTGCAGCAAAGAGGTCAGAGATATTAGGACAGATCAAACCCACTGCTGTTGAGTGAATTCTGACTCATAGCAACCCTATAGGACAGAGTAGAACTGCCCCATAGAGTTTCCAAGGAGTGCCTGGTGGATTCTAACTACCAGCCTTTTGGTTAGCAGCCTTAGCTCTTAACCACTGAGCTGCCAGGGTTTCCATTAGAACAGGTCAGTTTTATTTAAAGGAGATTTTGTCACTTGGTAAAGAAACTACATTCCAGGTGAACCCAAAGTCAAGAGTAGTACGGCAGGGAACACAGAGATAAAATATAGGGTGTCACGTCCAGATAACCCAACCTCCTTCTTTCCTAATTCTGAGTCCCTCCTCCTGCCTCCCTGGAGCTCTTAACCCCCCACTCCCTACCGTGTCAGCTGACCCTGCCCAATTGCCCAACTTCCTGCTTCAATTCAACACTCCCCTAGCTTAGAAATTGCTTGGTGATATTGGAAACAATGAGGCCTGACTCTGTTAGTTCAGAGCAAAATGGCTTTTTAAATTTTTTTGTATTTTTAAAGGGTATTGCATTCCCAGTGATGTATGGACAAGTTAAGAGAGCAGAAGGAGAGATGAGCGGAGGGGAAGGTGAGGAGGGGAAGGTGAGACACTCCAGCCTTGGGGCAGTGGAGGTGGCTGCTACTGCTGACACATGGGCTCTTCGTCCTGCGGAGCAGGGCCCTGGCTGAGAGGAAACACTCTGGGTACTTTCTTGGGAGAGGAGAATGGATTAAGCCATCAGGGCTCTGCCAATGAACCAGGGACAGCGGGACAGCTTCTTCCTTGTACAAGAAGCAGGAGAGAGATCAAATTTAGCTTCCCTCTCATCCTTTCTGTTTTAAGACAAGAGTGAGGCAGTGAGATGTGAGATGGGCTAAAGTGAGAATGTTTCATTTCACGGGGGACCATACTGAGACCCAGACAGTGCAAGGGATTTGCTTGAGGTCAATCAGCAGGTTGGTGCCTCTGTCACTGGGACCCAAGCCCAAGCCCATTGCTATCAAGTTGATTCTGACTCATAGCGACCCGATAGGTCAGAGCAGAACTGCCCCACAGGGTTTCCAAGGAGCGCCTGGTAGATTTGAACTGCTGACTTTTTGGTTAGCAGCAGAACTCTTAACCCCTACGTCACCAGGGACCCACAGCTTTTCAATTTGCTTCTCTTCAGAATTTTCTGGAGATCCCTCCTCTTGTATCTCTAGTTCTCACCACGCCTAGCCATAAGCCTTTTTGGAACCCACGCCCCATGGGGAGTTGGCTCCAGGAGTGCAGGAGCAGCCTGCAGGAGAATTTGAGCACTCAGCTGCTAACTGATAACTGAAAGGTTGGCAATTCAAATCTACCTAGCTGCTCTGTGGGAGAAAGACCTGGCGATCTGCTTCTGTAAAGATTACAGCCAAGAATACCCTATGAGGCAGTTCTAATTTGTAACACATGGGGCCGCTAAGAGTCAGAATCAATTCAATGGCAACCAACAACAACAATTGCTGGAATTGGCTGATCTAGTCCCCTTCTACTGGTTGAGCTGTGGCCCCAAGAGGGCTTGTTCCAAGCCCTGTTTGGGGATGAGAGAGAGCAGAGGAAGGGAGAGGGTAGCCTCGTCACCTGAGCCCAGTTCCGGGGGCCCTTTTCTAACCCTGAGGCCCTCGGAGAGCCCAAACACTCAGCTCCTTTACAACCAAGCTTAGAAACCAGCTGCCGGGCTTTCTCCCTCCCAGTGCCGCCGGCTCAGCCTGGGGCTGCCTCCTGGCAGGCAAGCTCCCCCTCTAAGTCCCACTTTCATTTCTAAACTGACAGGAAAATAAGCAATTGATTTCTGGATATTACATAAGCTGGGCAAGGGAAACTTTAATAAGGAGAAGAGCAGAGGGAGGGGCCTGAACGTCTTAAAATCAAAACTACAAAAAGCCCACTATTTCCAACCCAAACTGAGACAGCTACAAGCCTGCTATGGTTAGAGAGACACTGCAGGTGGCCCCAGGCCCCTGGAGGAAGACCAGCTCAGCCAGCCAGGGCTCTGCCAAGTCCGTGGAGGTGGAGCCCAGGCCAGTCTCTTCTCCCTCCTCCCACCTCGGCTCCCAAGGTCCTGTTATGTCCCTCAGACCATTCAGGACCTCCACATTCACACTTTCATTTGGCTTTCAAAGAACCCCTGGAGGCAGACTGGGCCTTCAGACAGTCAGAGAAACACAGATGAGAGGGTGGGAAATTGACCAAGGTCAAGCCTCCTCATTTTGCAGGTGAGAATTGGGGATGAGAATGTGCTGTTGGTGGTGACTACATCTCAGACTTCCAGGTGCCCAGGGCAGTGCTCATTCCCTTATTTTTAAGTGAGACGATGCCTGCAGAGGGTTTTGCTGGGTGTCTGTGATCAATGAATGGTAGTTATTGTATACAACCTAGATGAGGAAACCGAGCTTTGGAGAAGTGGCTCCCCCTTGCCCAGGCTTTTGGCTCCTGGCCCCTGGCCCAGGGCCCAGTGTTCTTGACTGTTACAGGTTGTCTTTATGCTCTTACCATCTTCATTTAGCTCATTGCAGGCTGGGTGGGCTGTCCAGACCTGGTTATCGGGGTGTGTGCATGTACTTATGTGCACATGTATATATATCCATGCGTGCATGTATTTATGTGTGCATTTGTGTGTACATGTGTGAGTGTGTGTGTGTGTGTGTGTGTGTGTGTGTGTAGGGTGGGGGAGACAAGGATTATTATAGGCAGAAATTGTAGAAAGAGGTGTCTGGGGCTTGGCAGGAGAAGGGTGGAGGGTTAGAAGGGCCTTACGGATCCTGCCATACACTTGACCATACGTTAGCCTCCCAGGCTTGGAAGACCCTCATTTAGAATCTACGGTCCTGAGTAGCCACAGGGTGCTGGAGTAGCCTCTGTACCCCCTTGTCCTCCACTCATCTCTTCTACCCCCTCCTCCTGTCCTCCCTCCTTCTGTACCCCTTCCTCATGTACCCCTTCTTCCTGCACCTCCTCAGCTTTAGAGTCCAAAGAATGCTGACAGACAGACCCCTGAATCCCACATCACCCCTGTGTATCTGGAGTCCTACGAACAAGAATCCTAGAGGGCCTGGAAGGGTGGATGGGTATCTTCCCTCGTGGCTCATTGCTTACCTACTTTGAGGTCCTTAGCTGGGTTGGGTTTTGGAACCAGCAACTGAGAGGCACTCCCCTTCCTAGTGACCACAACCAAGTGGCCATTTATCCTGCATTTGATGGTAGCATGCTTTTCACAGTGAGTGGGTAAATTCTTATCTAGACTCTTTGACCCTCTTTAAGAAAAGAGTTGGAAATGTGAGAAAGCAGGAAAGAGTTGGTGACCTCCTTTTACTGGGCTGTGGAGCTGCATGGTGGTCCTTGTCCCCAGTTGTTTGCACTTGCAGAAGATGATGCAAAACTGTACAGGAAGGCACTGTGGTAAGACACAAACCATGGTTGAACACCTCAAGGGAGGTACCAAATGCTGTGTGAGTGCAGAGGTGGGAGAGGCTTCCTCTTGGTATGGACCTGAGTGGAGACAGTGGGCGTCTGATCTGGACCTTGGAGAATAAATAGGAGTTGAAGTATGGGTGGATGTGGAAGCGGGAAGTTAGAGGAACACTGAGCAGACGTTTAGCCAAGTGGGGAGAATCTTGAATGCTAACCAGGGGAGTTTGGGCTTGACTGAAATGTCAGTGGGTAGTCTCAGATTTTTGAGCTGGGGAGGGCATGATCGGGTGTTGCTTTACGAAGATTAATCTAGCAGAGCTGCACGGGGTGTATTTGAGCAATGACCAGATGATTGCAGTGGTCTAGGCAGAGACGGTGAGGACCTGAGCTAGAGAGTGGCCCGCAGAGGAATGCAGGGGTCCACTGGGGAATCTGAGAAAAGGGGAAGGCATGGCTCTCACCTGTAAGCCTAGCTTATATATGAACAAATGGAAGATAGGTATAGGAAGGTGTTTAATGAGCTATCAAATTGTGTATTTGATACGGAGCCCTGGTGGCGAAGTGGTTAAGAGCTCAGGCTGCTAACCAAAAGGTCAGCAGTTAGAAGCCACCAGCCACTCCTCAGAAACCCTATGGGGCAGTTCAGAATCCACTCGACGGGATACAACAACAACCACCAATTGTGTATGGTTAATGACCAAAATATGTATTTTGGGATGATGGGAAGGCATATATCAAGAGGGGCTGGAGCAGAAGGGAAAAGGCTTCTTGGACCAGGAGGAACTTGAGCAGATTCTTGAAGACAGGGAGATTTGAGTAGGAGAAGGGGAATGGGGAGAAAGAGAGAGGGTCTCTGGCAAGGAACAGTGTGAATGAGAGGTAAATGACTAGACCCTGAAGGCAGGAATCAGGGCCAGACTGAGCTGAGATAATCATATTGCCTCTGGATAAGGCGTAATATTGAACTCTGGATTCCTGGGGTCCTTGGGAAGGCCCAGGTGAGGGTCTCCAGCCCCTAGTGCTCGGAAGGCTCTAGATCTCTAGGCCCTCCAGGCTAGGACCTCCATGAGGTCTTAGGGAGGCTGGCCTCATTTTTTTGGCCAGTCAGAATCCAGAATACTCATCTTATCCTTTACGTTTAAGGCTGGTCCCTTCTGTGGGAACCACAGCAGAGGGCTCAGGGAAGGAATACAGGCTTTGAGTCAGGTTTTGAGAAAACAGGTTGTATTGTAGGAGTCAATGAAAAAGTTATGCTTTTGAGATCTTGTCTGGTCTCCTTTACCTGGTCCCAGGCTTCCTGGGTGCCCAGCAGGGAGTCCCCAGATTTCTATGGGGAAACTTATACTTTGGAACCCATGGAAGGAGGCAGCTGTCCCTGGAATCCTACTTCCCATCCTACTCTGCCTTTGGTGGCCTTACCAGGAGATTTCTTTAACGGGACTTTGTGGAGGCGAAGACCAAGGCTCAATTCAGTGCCGTGGTCCTGGCTGATATTGTAGTTATAGGCAGTGGGCAGGGGAGGTGGGAACCATCCCCTATGGGTGCCCATCTCCCACGAGATCTTTCTCCACCTGCTGTCCTCCCTCTGAGGCAATGGGGGAGCCCTGTTGTTAATACTCATCTGCCAGTTGGAAGGCTTGGCAGACTCTACTTGCTTTGGCCTGGTCCAGGAATCCAACTTTAGACTTGGGGTGGCTGCAGATGTATATTGGAGACTCCAGTTTTTTTTTAATTTTTATTGAGCTTCAAGTGAACATTTACAAATCAAGTCAGTCTGTCACATATAAGTTTATATACACCTTACTCCATACTCCCACTTTCTCTCCCCCTAATGAGTCAGCCCTTCCAGTCTCTCCTTTCGTGACAATTTTGCCAGCTTCCAACCCTCTCTACCCTCCCATCCCCCCTCCAGACAGGAGATGCCAACACAGTCTCAAGCGTCCACCTGATACAAATAGCTCACTCTTCATCAACATCTCTCTCCAACCCATTGTTCAGTCCCTTCCATGTCTGATGAGTTGTGGGGACTCCAGTTTTAATCCTGCAGTGTGTCAAAGCTTTGGGGAGATGGATCCAGGAGAGGCAAAGAAGTAAAAAGTATTTTGAACCAGGCACTTTGACCCTGTATATTTCCCTCTTCTTTCACTCTCTGCATTTATCCAGGTGACTGGTGAAGGCTAAGTTACTGGTAAGTGCATCTTGGGAGGGGAACTTGAGTGACTAAAGAGGGACTTGCAGCCTGAGAGGGGAGGACAAGAGCAACATCGAGGCCCTATTTCCATGCGTGATGCTGTCTAAGAAAGGCTTCTGCCCTCTCAAACTGCCCCCCGTGCAGCCCACCTAAGCAAGGGTCAGGGAATGACCACTGGAATTGGGTTTTGGTGTTGGCTTTAGGTATGGCATGTATCTTGGCACCACTTCAGGAGGGATCTTTCTACCTCCGCCCAGGGGTTTGCCAAAGCTTTTATGCTGCTTTCAGCCGAAATGTTCTCAGGTGACTCACATGCTATTTACATAATAGTCAAGTCTTGACACTTGTAAAGAGCTGGCACTTGGACTTAGACACACTACGATTGAATCCTAGCCTCACCACTTAAAAGCAGGGAAGGGGAACTGGTGGGTCCTGTCACAGCTCCTCAGGGTTGGGGTAAAAGCCAAGGAGGGCTGTGCCCTGCCCATCAGGTAATTCTGTTGAGGTAGCCCTGTGAGGAGTAGGCCCTGAACTTCAAGCATGAGAACTCTCCAGACCTGGGCTGAAAGCCTGCCATTTGCATCCTGGACACCAACCCAGTGTTTCTGCATTCCTTGTGCAACCTGGGAGATCAAAGAGCACACAGACTGCCAACCCTCTGGCCCCTGTGCCTCTGAACTGAGGAAATGGCTGAATAATGAATGAGGCCAGAGCACTTCAGAGAGGTGGCCCTGGGGACTATGAGGGTGGGGGGAGGGGCATGGGCAGGCTGGGGGGTGGACCTGGCTAGTGGAGAGATGCCAAGAGCCCTGGTGAGATCTGTGGCTGTGGCTTCTAAGGCAGGTCAGAACTCTGATTCCCACAGAGGCAAGTGACTGTGAGAGCTCACGTATGGACTGTCTTGCAAATTTTTTGCCTTTCACATACCTAACTGCTCTCCCTATTGTACCTGCACTTCAGAGCCCCAACTAAGAAAAGCTCCTTGTGGACTTTGCCGAAGTAGTTTGTGGAGCTGAGTTTAGGCTAGATCTGGGGAGCCCTTCTTAAGACCAGGCCTGTAGGTAAGGAGACTGACTTGGGGGCATTTTGAGAAGGGCAGGATCAGCCAGGAGGGTGTTGTGGTACATATGACTGCCGGACAAGGGCAATGTTTTGGATTGAACTGTGTCCCCCCAAAAGTTATGCTGAAGTCCTAACTCCTGTACCTATGAACGTGACCTTGTGTGGAAATAGGGGAAATAGTGGGTCCTAAACCTAATCACTTTTGAGTGGTGTTATATAAAAAGAGCAGAATAGACACACACACACACACACACACGCACACACACAGGCAGAAGACAGACAATGTGATGAGGAAGGCAGATGAATCTACAAGCCCAGAAATGCCAAGGATGGCAACAGGTCCTAGAACCTGAAAGAAATAAAGAAGGACCTCCCTTTAGAGCCACACTCTGAATTTGGACTTCTAGCTGCCTCCTGAACGGTGAGAAAATAAATTTCTGTTCTTTAATGCCACCCTCTTGTGGTATTTTTGTTACAGTAGCACTAGGTAACGAAGACAGGCAACTTGCAGGGTAACCCCCAGAGGGGATGGAGTGTCCTCAGTGGCATCTCTGCTGCATACTTGGATGCTTCTGTTGACAAGGCGCTGTCTTCTCTTGAGGCTGCCCTTTTCATTAGGCAGTCCAGTTAAGCATATGGCCTGGGAGCCCCTTGTTTTCTCTATCAGCTCAACCCATCCTCCCACTATCTGCATGACCTATCAGGGGGCACCTCCTAAAACTCAGCCTGCAGAAACAAGGGAAACCAACTTTTGTTGAGTGCTGGCTGTGTGCCAGGTGCCCTCCACCACTGAGTCCACACAAAAGTTCAGAGATCTAAGTACTAGTATCTCCTCCTTTGAAGAGGAAGAAACTGAGGTACAGAGAGGCTGAGTAACTTGGCCCAAATCACACAGCTAACAAGTGGGTGAGCTGGGATTCAAATTTATGTGGCCAAGCTGAAATTTGAACCCCAGTCCCTTTCTATGTCAAAATGCAACTTGTGGAAGTTCTCGTCCTTCTGTTGGGCATCTTAAGGGCCTTCTGTCAGGCTGCCTACTGGGGCAGCTTCTTAGGGGCATTCATGCCACTGCCCCAGATCCCAGCTCTTTCCAGCCCTACTTGGCATAAAACAACTACTAGAGCATGCCTGGTCCTGGACCCCTTCCCAGGAATCCTCTTCCCCTTCTTTGCAAAGTCAGGTTCAGTGAGGGGAGTGCGGGATAGCCTGTGCTCTCCTGGTTTCTCCCCTACCACCTCTTAGCCCTTCTCTCTGATCTTACTTCAGAGGCTCTGTCTCAGTTACCTAGTGCTGTTGTAATAAAATACTACAAGGGGTTGGCTTTAAACAACAGGAATTTATTGTCTCACACTTTCGGAAGCTAAAAAAAAAAAAAAAAAACAAAACCCAGTGCCCTCGTTGGAAGCTAGGAGTCCAAATTCAGGGCGTTGGCAGGGCTAGGCCCTTTCTCCATCAGCTGCTAGAGGAAAATCCTTGTCTTGTTTAGCTTGTGCAGCCCTGGGCATTTCTTGGTATCCCTAGGGTGCTTGTAGATACACAGGCGTAAGGAAGGGGGCCAGAGAGGGGCGTTTGCCCCCCAGGTGCAAGAAGTCCAAGGGGACGCCAGACAAGTCTGGCCAGAGAATCATGTCCCCAACCCCTGTGGACAATGCTGGGGGGAGTGGGGAGGGCGCACACTTAGAGATTACTCCTGGGTGCTCCTTACCCTCCTACGCCTCTGTGTAGATGCGTTTTCACATAACATCTGACTTCCTTCTGTGTGTGTCTGTGTTTATTCTCCTCTTTTTATAAGATACCACTCAGAAGGAATTAGGTTTAGGACCCACTCTATTATGGTATGACCTCACTAACATAACAAAAGAAAACCCCTATTTCTAAACAGGGTCATATTTATAGGTATGTTGTTGTTGTTTGGTGCTGTCAAGTTGGTTCTGACTCATAGCGACCCCATGTACAACAGATTGAAACACTGCCTGATCCTGCACCATCCTCAAAATCATTGTTGTGCTTGAGCCCGTCGTTGCAGCCACTGTGTTAATCCATCTCATTAAGGGTCTTCTTTTTTGCTGACCCTCTACTTTACCAAGCATGGTGTCTTCCAGGGACTGATCCCTCCTTATAGCACTTCCAAGGGGTGTGAGATGTAGTCTTCCCATCCTTACTTCTAAGGACCATTCTGACTGTACTTCTTCCAAGACAGATTTGTTCTTTCTTTTGGTAGTCCACGGTATATTCAATATTCTTTGCCAACACCACGATTCAAAGGTGTTAATTCTTCTTCAGCCTTCCTTATTCATCATCCAGTTTTCGCATGCAAATGAGGCGATTGAAAACACCATGGCTTGGGTCAGGCGCACCTTAGTCTTCAAGGTAACATTTACAGGTACAGGTATAGGAGTTAGGATTTCCACATAACTTTGGATGGGGGGTCAGGGGGCACAATGCAGTCCTTGGCCAGGGTAGGACTGATGAGAAGGCCGACAGAGAGAAAGCCCTTCCTTGGAGCTGACACCCTGAATTTGGACTTTCAACCTACCTTACTGCGAAGAAGG
Organism: Elephas maximus indicus; assembly: GCF_024166365.1. Lineage (NCBI taxonomy): Eukaryota > Metazoa > Chordata > Mammalia > Proboscidea > Elephantidae > Elephas > Elephas maximus. The sequence continues at coordinate 8,794,049 of NC_064835.1, read as the reverse complement.
ACATTTCTCTTTGTTAAAGCCATCCACCTGTGGTATTTCTGTTATAGCAGCGCTAGATAACTAAGACAGGACTCCTCCCAGCATCTCTCAACTCAGAGAGGTGGGCCCATACCCACCTTGTCACCCATCCTTCAGGCAGGGGCAGCATCCTGGGCTCTGATTGGCCTTTCTGTACACCTCTCTGCAATACTCCCTCAGGCCTGCCCTAGCTGTGTGCAGTAAATATTGGCCAAAATCAAAGCCCAGCCAAAGCCCCTTTGCCAAGGAAAAAAGCTGGGTGTTACCCTTCCTGCTGCCCTGGGCACCTGCATAATTGACTTAAAGGACTGGGCTCAGGCAGTCCCAACTCTGGCTCTGGGAAAGATGTTTTAGCCAAAAGCATTTCAGATTTGGTGCCCTGTCAGTCTGGATCACCAGAGGGCTGGGGATGTCTTGGGAAGCACTTCTCTACACACACAACACACACGGGTTGAAAGGTGGAGGAAAATGGGAGAGGGGGGAAGGGGGCACCTCAACATCAGGGGCTCCACTCGAGGAAGTTTTATTGAATGTCTGAGGCCATCCTGCCTCAAACTCAAGAGCTGTGCCAGAAGCATCACCCTCACCCTGCTGTCAGCCAGGCCCTGCGCCTCCACAGCTCCTCCTGGCTGGTCCCCTGGCCCTGGGCTCCTTGCCTTGGCTCTGATATTCCGTGCTGACCAAAGGTACCTCTGGGCAAAGCCGCGTTAGAACAATCTACCATGCCTGGAGATTCCCTTCAACCAGAATGCACTTGTCACCCCATCTCACAACAAATTTCACTGTCGTTCATGTTTTATTAGTATAAGTGCCTTAAAAGCAGATCAGAGATTCAACTAATTTGCTCGTTAGTAAAAGGAAATTAACCACTTGAGATCTGTTCTAATAAAATTAGCTTGGTGACAAATGCTTTGTTGCCATGTTTATTAGATTACCATACTCCTTGCATTTGAAAGGCCAGAGCAGTCATCAGCAACCCTTCAGGGTATTCTTGTAGATTCTCTCTTCTTTTTTGTTCTTCCTTTCGGGTCTGTGGAGAGTTTTTCCCTTTCAAGGCTAATTGGGAAGGCCTGACCCAAATCTCTGTTCCATTCACACAATCCCACGAGCCCCCTTCCCCACTCCGGGAGAGCACCATCTCTCTCTCTTCCCTCCCCTCTCCTTCCAATTCACTCCCTCTTACCCAGCCTGTCCCTTGTGCTTTCTGTGTTGCTGGTCCTTTAAATAAGCCAGTATCTCCCTGCCCTGCCCTGCCGTCCAAGTCTAGCCACAGGTGGGCAGCAGCAGGCCCCTCCCACCCACCCCGATTTCCAGGTGGACCTTGTTGACTGTTAGCCTCCTAAATAGAACCTTCTGGTTTAGACTCCAGCTTAAGACTCCCATCAGAACACATGCCCCTGAAAGAGGCTCACCCGCATTAGTGGTCAAATTCCACATTTGCTTCTATCCTGTGCATGCTTTGCTGTCTGGGGCTTGACTGATGTGTACAGAAACTCCCCAAAGTGTCCCATTACACCCTGAGTTGCCTGGAGGGGTGCCATGTGTGTCCAAGGCCGGGGAAAGGATGCATGGATGGACTTCAGGAAGCTCCTAAGTTACCCAGGACTGCATGACTTAGGAGAAAGTGCTCCCTGACTTTGCCACAGCACCCTGCTGGCACTTCTCTTGTAGCAGAGAGTCATCCTGCTTGATGTAGTGTTTTCACAACCACTGCGAGGCTTATGTGCCAGGCACTGGGGTTGTGTCTCAGGCTCCCATGGCTGCCAAAACAAAATACCATACCCACCCACCCAGTGCCGTTGTTTAAAGCCACCATACAGTGGACAGAAATTTATTGTCTCCCAGTTCTGGAGGCTGGAAGTCTGAATTCAGGGTGCCAGCAGGGCTAGTCTCTCTCTGTCCACTCTAGGGGAAGACCCTGCCTTGTCTATTTTGGCTTCTGGTAGCCCTGGGGTTTCCTGGCATCCTTTGGCTTGGAGACAGACCCATACATAGTATCTTCCTGCATGTGTGGCTCTATTTCCATGACTGTCCTCTGCTTTTATAAGACACAACTACAAAGGGGTTAGGATTAGGATTCACACAGGTGGTTTCGTGGTTAAGAGCTACAGCTGCTAACCAAAAGGTCGGCAGTTTGAATCCAATAGGCACTTCTTGGAAACTTTATGGGGCAGTTCTACTCTGTTCTATAGGGTTGCTATGAGTTGGAATCAACGGCAATGGGTTTTTTTTTTTTTTTTTTTTTTTGAGCCTTCCACTCTGGTATGACCCCATTAACTGATAACAAAAAAAAAAAAAAACAAAAAAACCCTATTTCCAAACAAGGTCACAGCCACAGGCACAGAGATTAGGACTTCATATCTTTTGCAGGGGCCCACAATTGAATCCATTACAGGCTGGTCGCCCTTTCCCTTCTCTCCCTTTGCTTCCAGCAGCCCTAGGCCCCTCCCTGCCCCTCCTGGGCCCCTCCTATCTTGCTACAAATCATTGACTCAGACAACAGCCTAGTGTTTATCCCACAGGATGTGACTCTGAATATTAGAATGTCAGAAGCGACTGCCTTCGCAATAAGTTGCTGTCAGAGAGGAAATAAAAGAGGAGTTGCAGTTATTTAATTTGGAGCGTGCAGGTGACAGACGGGGCCTGAGGACTTGCTGCTGCCTTCCCGGCACCAGTGCATTAAACCCTACAGGACCCTGCCCTTGATCTGGGGGCCCATCACCCCTTCCTCCAGCATCAGGTGCCACCACCCAGCCTTTGCTCATACCATTCCCTGACCTCAAGTGTGCGCCCACTGCCCTCCGCCTCGAAGGCCGTTCCAGCCTCCTAACCCATCTGGCCTTACTGGTCTTCAAGTCATTCCCAATGATGTCAGGCCTCAGGGGCCCTTCCTCCCCGCCCCGCGCCCCCACTCCCTTACTTGCCTGTCCCAGCCCTCTCTTCTCCTGGCACTTTTACTATATTTGTTGTGTTGCTGTTGGCTGCCATTGGGTCAGCCCTGACTCATGGAGACCCCATGTACAACTGGTCATGTGCTAGACTCTGGGACTATCCAGATGAAGGAGTTGCAAAGTTTGTGCCCTCACGTAGTACAAGGGCTGTGCCCTCCACAGCCCTTGTTCACCAGGGAAGGGGAGTCCTGAGGAGGGGTCAAGGACTTGGCCAGACCTGGCAGTTGGTGGGGCTGACTTGAATGGTATATTTGGGACCTGAATCTCACTAGTACTAATGGCTGTTCAATCTCTTTTCTATGGTTCTGGCCTCAACTGTATTCTGGACTGTGGGTGCAGGATGGGAGAGGGCACTCAGCTGAGACCTGGGAGCCGGAGGCCTGTTTTGATGGAGACATCATCCCAGTTTTCAGCTTGGGGCTTCAGGTATGGAGCACCTGCTGGTCCCAGTCCCCTCAGGAGAGGAATTTGGGGTAAGTGTTTGGAGCAAGTTGTGCCAGAGAGATAGAGAGCCGTGCTCAGGCATCGGAGTCGGTTGCAGTAGGGTGCAAATCCAGGCTCACCCGCTGCGTGACTGCAGGCAAACTGCTTAACCGGCCCGGCCTCAGAGTTCTCTTCTGGTATCTGCTTTCCAGGAGCATTCTGAGGATGGATGGATACATGGGTACAAAAGGGATCTGTGAGCTGAGAGTAAGGATTCAGAGAGTGATGCTCACCTGCTAATGGCAAGGCCCAGCCTGACTTCTGTCGGACATTGCAAGGGGATGCTGGACTGGACTGGAGGGGTTGTATGGGCTTAGCTGAAGCCCTTAGGAATCCTGAGGCCACCTGGAATCAGCTTCTGTCTAGCACCTGGTGTTAGTCTGGTGAGTCAGCCCCCAGGAGGAAGGTATGGCCAAGGAGGCCGCCTGCGAAGAGTGGAACAGCCCATTTTTACTAGAGACCCTCCTCTCTGAGGAAATAGGAAAGGGTCCTGTAGGTTCCTAGACACCTCCATGTTCTCCTTCTGTTTTCTAGTCTGATCCTCTTTGAGCCCCAGACTCTCACTCAGTACTGCTCTCTGCCTGGAGTACATTTGTCCTTCCCCAACCCAGAATCCTGAGGAGACCCTACTGCTGACTCTAGAGGGGCATGAGAGTGTGGACTGAGAAGCAGCAGGGTGTAGTGGGAAAGGCAAGAAGAAGAGGGGAGATTTGGGTTCCAGCCCCAGCTGGGCCCCTTGCCAGCTTTGGAATTTCCTTACCTCTCTAAACCTTTTCTGCATCTTGAGAATGTGGCTATAAAACCACCTACAGATTGTTGGGAGGGCCAATGCAACGACTTTTGGAAAGTGCTAGCATGGTCCCAGCACACAGTGGGTACGGTTTCTCTTTCCTGAGTAGGTAAACACCCCCAGCAGTCTCTGGCTTTCCATAGGTGACTGCCTTCCTCACCCCATCCCCCAAAATCCAAAACGAAGTGATGAGGAAGACTTCAAAGTTGGAGGCTCTCTTGATTCTTCAAATATTTTTTCTGCTATGTTCTCTCTCTCCCCTTCCTCTGGGCCTCTTTTTATAGGTATGTTGGAACAAGTAAAGTTGTCCTACAGCTCTCTGAGGCTCTCTTCACTTCTCTTGAACAATTTTTCTCTTCATTCCTCAGACTGGATAAATTCTTTCGATCTGTCTCCCAGTCCACAGATCCCTTCTTCTGACACCTCACATCTGCTCCTGAACCCATCTAGTGAGCTTCTCGTTTCTGTTCCTGTGCTTTGCAACTCTAGGATTTCCATTTGGTTCTTTTTTATAGTTTCTGTTTCTTTATTGAGATTCCCTATGTGTCGAGTCATTGCCATAGATTTCTTTAATTTTTAAACATGGCTTCCTTTAATTCTTTAAATGTATTTATAATAGTTGTGTTAAAGTCTTTGCCCACTGAATCCAATGTCTGGGCCTTCTCAGAGTTGGTTTCTATTGACTGTTTTTTTTTTTTTCTTTTTCCCCTGAGTATAGGTTACAGTTTCCTGTTTTCTTGCTTCCTGAGGCATCCTCAGTCCTCACTGCCTCCGGGATCCTATTATCTTTGGAGTAGCAGACTTCGATCTCCTCATTTATCTTTCTAAAACACAACTCTGACTTATCACGGGCCTGCTTAACAGCCTTCTTGACTTGGCACTTCCTATTTGATAAAATCTAAATCTTATTGCCTGGCACTCAAAGTCCTTCATGATCTGGGCCCCAACTCACCTTTCTAGCCTTAGCTCTCATCACTACTCCAAACACTCCATGCTTCAACCCCGTGGAATTATTTGTTGCTCGTTGAATAAACCATGCTTATTCGCACCTCTCCACCTTTGCGTATATTGTTCCATCTACCTAGAATGCCTTTTATCCCTTTTCAATCTGGTAAGCTCCTCTTCTTAAGACCCAGGTTAGTTGTCACCTCATCTGTTAAGCCCTCTTTGTTGCCCTTGGGCAGAGGTGCTGTTTCCTACTCTGTCTTTTCATAGCACTTTGCTTTTTACCTGGGTTATCCCCTCATATTGCCGCTGCCTGTTTACATGTCTGTTTCTCTCTCTAGCGTGTGAATATCTTGAGGGCAGAAGCTGTCTTTAGCTCATCTACATATCCCAGTGTTTAACACAATGCTTGGCACATGGTAGGATCATAATAAATGTTTGGTGAATGTGGGAATGACCTTTCTATAACCTGTTCTGCCGGAAGTGAGTTCTCTTGATGACACACTAGAGGTTTTGAAGTCTTGGGTGTGTGATCTATAATCTGATTATATTCAAATGCAAGATTTACATGGCAACATTCAATTAAATTCAATTTTTTTAATCATTTTGGGTCGCTTTAACTTATTAAATATTCATTGCTAGCAGCATTGGGAGCTCCCCGCCCCCCCTCCCCCAGCCCCAGTGTCTATATTCTGGCTCTAGAACTGCTTCATTTAGTTTCGCCCATCTGTTATGAATAGCTGTCTTTGGAGCCTAAATAAGCACCCTCTCCCCCCTGGCCTTACCTTGAGATCAAGAGCCCTGGTGCTTATTGCTGCCACCATAGACTTTTCTGGGATAGCTGGTGTAAGTGTGTGCACATGTGTGTGCAAGTATGTGTACAAAGGAGCTTTTGTGTTTAGGAGGAGGGAACCTCACGTAATGGTATGGGATCGGCTTGTTATTTTATTATTTCCTTTTTTAATAACCAAATTACTGATGCCGGCAAGTATTAAAGATTAATCCTGTAAATTCCTCTCTGAGCTGCAGAGATCCACTTAAACAGGCCCCTTCCTTAATAGAATAAATTCCGGGAGGGAGGCACCAGAATGAAACTTACCCTTGTTAAGGGAATCTGTGACTTTGAGCTCTTGAGCTAACACCCAACCCCCACCCCATCTGGTAGCTGGGAGTTGGCCATCTGGGAGGGAGCAGTGGGCTGTTGGTTAGGACTCTGCTCTCCTCTCCTTCCTCCAAGCCAGTGGCCTGTGGAGAAATGATGAGACCACTGATTATCATACCTATGGTTTAAAGGAAAGAAAACCAAGGGCAAGTGCTTTGGTGAAATTTGGCCAGTTGGGGTGGGGACTCCTGTGGTTACAGCCCTGTAAGGGGCTCATATAAGTCGTTCCCCAACTTCCAGAGAGGCCCAATCCAAACACTCCCCAACAGAGAACACTTATCTCTGAGCATAATGATGGTTTGAATAAAAGATACCCCATCCGGGTCCTCAGTTCTCAGACAGAGATGGAGAATGCCCCCGTGCCCTGACAGGACTGTTCTCAGCACCTCTACCTTACTGCCTCTATTTCTATGCGTGTCTGACTCCCACTGGATTCTTCCTTGGGGCAGAAACTGTGTCTTCTTTATATCTTCAGTGACTTCACTGGGTGTCCTCCCTTTTGTTGTTGTTGTTGTTTGGTGCTGTCGGGTCAGCTCAGACTTGTAGGGGCCCTATGTCCAATGGAATGAAACACTGCCTGGTCCTGTGCTCTTCTCATGACAGTTGCTACGTTTGAGCCCATTGTCGTAGCCACTGTGTCAATCCATCTCTTTAGGAGTCTTCCTCTTTTTTGCTGACCCTGTACTTTACCTAGCGTTATGTCCTTCTCCAGGGACTTTTCCCTCCTGGTAACATGTCCAATGTACGTTAGATGAAGTCTCACCATCCTGGCTTCTAAGGTACATTCTGGCTGTACTTCTTCCAAGAGAGATTTCTTCGTTCTTCTGGAAGTCTGTAGTATATTCAATATTCTTCACCAACACCATAATTCAAAGGCATCAGTTCTTCGGTCTTCCTTCCTCATTGTCCAGCTTTTCCAAGCATATGAGATGATTAAAAATACCATGAGGTGCACCTTAGTTCTCAAAGTGACATCTTTGCTTTCTGACACTTTAAAGAGGTCTTTTGCAGCAGATTCACCAATGCAAGACATTGTTTGATTTCGTGGCTGCTGCTTCCATTGGCATTGATTATAGATCCAAGTAAGATGAAATCCTTGGCAATTTCAATATTTTCTCCATTTATGATGATGTTGCTTATTGGTCCAGTTGTGAGGATTTTTGTTTTCTTTATGCTGAGGTATAATCCATACTGAAGTCTTTGATCTTCATCAGTAAATGCTTCAGGTCCTCTTCACTTTCAGCAAGCAAGGTTGTGTCATCTACATATGGCAGGCTTCCTCCAGTCCTGATGCCAAGTTCTTCTTCATATAGTCCAACTTCTCAGACTATTTGCTCAGCATACAGATTGAATTAGTATGGTGAAAGGATACAATCCTGACACACACCTTTCCTGATTTTAAGCCATACCCAACCCCAGTGCCGCCATACAGTATCCCCTTGTTCTGTTCAAATGACTGCCTCTTGATCTATGTACTGATTCCTTATGAGCACGATTAAGTGTACTGGGATTTCCATTCTTCACAATGTTATCCATAATTTGTTGTGGCCCACACAGTCTAATGTGTTTGCATAGTAAATAAAACACAGGTAAACATCTTTCTGGTATTCTCTGCTATTAACCATGATCCATCTGACATCAGCAATGATATCTCTCATTCCAAGTCCTCTTCTGAATCTGGCCTGAATTTCCGGCAGTTCCCTGTTGATGTACTGCTGCAGTCGTTTGTTAATTACCTTCAGCAAAATTTTACTTGGGGGTGATATTAATGATATTCTTCTGTATTTTTCACTTTCTGTTGAATCACCTTTCTTTGGAATAGGCACAAATGTTGGCTGGCCATGAAGCTTTCTTCCAAATTTCTTGGCATGGATGAATAAGCACTTCCAGAGTTGCATCTGTTTGTTGAAACATCTCAACTGGTATTCCATCAATTCCTGGAGCCCTGCTTTTCACCAATGCCTTCAGTGCAGCTTGAACTTTTTCCTTCAATACCATAGGTTCTTTATGATACGCTGCCTCCTGAAATAGCTGAACATCAACCAATTCTTTTTAGTACAGTGACTCCGGGTATTCCTTCCATCTTCTTTTGATGCTTCCTGTCTCTTTAATGTTTTACCCATAGAACTCTTCAAAATTTTAACTGAGTCCTGAATTTTTTCGTTAGTTCTTTCAGCTTGGAAATGCTGAGCATGTTCTTCCCTTTTGGTTTTCTAACTCCAGGTCTTTGAGCATGTCATTATAATACCTTGTCTTCTTGAGCTGCCCTTTGAAATCTTCTGTTCAGCTCTTTTACTTCATCACTTTTTCCATTCACTGTAGCTACTCTGGAGACCATGGTGGTGTAGTGGTTAAGAGCTATGGCTGCTAACCAAAAGTTGGCCGTTTGAATCCACCAGGTGCTCCTTGGAAACCTTATGGGGCAGTTCTACTCTGTCCTTCAAGGTTGCTATGAATTGCAGTCGACTTGACAGCAACAGATATGGGTTAGCTAATCTATATTCAAGAGCAAGTTTCAGAGTTTCTTCTGACATCCATTTTGATCTTTTCTTTCTTTCCTGTCTTTTTAATGACCTTTTGCTTTCTTCATATATGATGTGCTTGATGCCATCCCACAACTTGTCTTGCCTTCCGTCATTACTGTTCAATGCATCAGATCTGTTCTTGAGATGGTCTCTAAATTCAGGTGGGATATACTCAAGGTCGTGGACTTGTTCTAATTTTCTTCAGCTTCAACTTGAACTTGCATATGAGCAATTGATGGTCTGTTCTGCAGTCAGTCCCTGGCCTTGTTCTGACTGATGATACTGAGCTTCTCCATCATCTTTTTCCATAGATGCAGTTGATTTGATTTCTGTGTATTCCATCCAGCAAGGTCCATGTGTATAGTCGCTGTTTATGTTGTTGAAAAAAGGTATTTGCAATAAAGAAGTGGTTGGTCTTGCAAATTCTATCACACTGTCTCCAGTGTCATTTCTATAACAAAGGTCATATTTTCTAACTACTGATCCTTCTTTGTTTCCAACTTTCACAATTCAATCACCAATAACTATCAGTGCATTTTGATTGCATGTTTGATCAATTTCAGACTGCAAAAGTTGGTAGAAATCTTCAGTTTCTTCATCTTTGGCCTTAATGGTTGGTGTGTAAATTTGAATAATGGTAGTGTTAACTGGTCTTCATTGTAGGCATATGGATATTATCCTATCACTGACAGCATTGTACTTCAGGATAGATCTTGACATCTTCTTTTTGTTGATGAATGCAGTGCCATTCTTCATTTTATCATTCCTGGCATAGTAGACCATATACTTGTCCAATTCAAAATGACCAATACCAGTCCGTTTCAGCTCACTAATATCTAGAACATCGATCTTTATGCATTCCTTTTCATTTTTGATGACTTCCAATTTTCCCAGATTCATACTTTGTACATTCCACATTCCAATTATTAATGGATTTTGCAGCTGTTTCTTCTCGTTTTTATTCATGCCACATCAGCAAATGAAGGTCCCAAAAGCTTTGCTCCATTCACATCATTAAGGTCCACTCTACTTTGAGGAGACAGCTTTTCCTCAGTTGTATTTTGAGTGGCTTCCAACCTGAGGGGCTCATCTCCCAGCACTATATCAGACAGTGTTCTACAGCTATTCATAAGGCTTTCACTGACCAGTTTTTTTAGAAGTAGATGGCCAGGTCCTTCCTAGTCTGTCTTAGTCTAGAAGTTCCACAGAAGTTTATCCACCATGGTGACCCTGCTGGTATTTGAAATGCCAGTGGCATAGCTTCCAGCATCACAGCAACATGAAAGCCACCACAGTAGACAAACTGACAGATGAGTGGTGTGTGTCCCTGCTAAGGCCCCTTATGTATTCTGCTGTACACTGGACTTCTATAGGCCTCACTGCAGGTTAGGGCTGAGAACAGTGTTCCTGACTGTTCTTAGGCTGAAGAGTGGGCCAGTTCACGGTCTAAGCAGGAAGAAGCTGGCCCAGTTCAAAGGAAATAATTAAAGAGGGTTTAATTAAGGAGCTATTTATAAAAGTATAGGCAGGGTTTGGGGAAACCAGAATGTACCTACGGTGGCAGTGCTATTACCACTCTAAGCCTATAAAGCTCAAGGAAAAAGTAATTACCACCAGGTGCCAGCTGTAGCTGAAGGAGCTGTGAACTTAGGTAGAAGCTGGGTGGAGAGGGAGCCAGGGAATAAATAGCCCAGCCTCTCTTTCCCTCCACTTTCCAGTCTCTTGCTAGCCTCTCCCCTGGTGAGCTCAAATGGAACTCAGAGGACAAGGGAGCTTTGGTGATACAGTCCATAGATGTGAGCCTCTCGGGACACCCTGAAGGAGAGGGGAAGGTGCAGATAGGGTAGTGAGAAGGGAATATATAATATCGTGTGCACAGGGTATGGGACGAGCTGAGAGTGTATCTGAATCCATGGCCTCACCTCATTGCTCTCTGTCCCACAGCATATAGTGGCTGGGCCAGGCTGGAGGTGGGCAGGTTGGCTCTTGAATCTCTGTATCGGAAGTGCAGAACTATAAATCCAACTTGTCTAGCTGCCCAGCCCACCTTCACCTCTGACCTCTGACTCCATGATCCAACAGACTTATTCTCTTCTGACATGTGATGCAGTGGGCTGCTAATGAAAAGGTCAGCAGTTCGAATCCACCAGCCTCTCCTTGGAAACCCTGTGGGAGCAGTTATACCCTGTCCTTTAGGGCCACTCTGAGTCAGAATTGATTCCAGGGCAAGAGGCTTTTTTTTTTCCCCCCAGGCAATAGAGCCAGCTGACTGTCAGTGAAACACCAATAGCCATGTACTGTCCTAATCAATATCGGAGTATAGAGGGAAACAGTTAGTGGCTTTTATCTTCCAAGGAGCAGGCAATTTTTTGTGCAGGGCAGAGGTGGAGGGGACATGACGGGGGACACTGAAGTGCTTCATAAATCAAAAGCTAGTGATTTTTGGGTCCTGTGGGATTCCAGAACAGGCGTATTGATGGACATTTGCAGGACTGGTGTCTAGGTTTGATTGGGTGTTGAGACTGGGAGCGGAGATGACCTGGAGACCCTTGTCCTAAAGAGTGTGTTTGGAGTTGGGAGAAGGAGAAAGAGACATAGGCTTCTAGGGACTGGCCTCATGATCCCTGAGGGTAGTGCCTTAGTCATCTAGTGCTGCTATAACAGAAATACCACAAGTGAATGGCTTTAATAAACAGGAGTTTATTCTCTCACATTCTAGTAGGCCAGAAGTCCAAATTCAGGGTGCCAGCTCCAGGAGATGGCTTTCTCTCTCTGTCAGCTCTGGAGGGAGGCTCTTGTCATCAGTCTCCCCCTGGTCTAGGAGCTTCTCCATGCAGTAACCTCGGGTCCAAATTATGTGCTCCGCTCCCAGCATTGCTTTCTTGGTGGTGTGAGGTTCCCCTGTCTCTCTGCTAGCTTCTCTCTTTTATATCTCAAAAGAGATGGGCTTTAGACAAAATCTAATCCTATAGATGAGTCCTGTCTCAACATAACTGCTGCTAATCCTACCACATTAACATCACAGAGGTAGGATTTACAACACAAGGGAAAATCACATGAGATCACAAAATGGTGGACAATCACACAATACTAGGAATCATGGCATAACTAAAGTTGACAGATATTTTTGGGGGACACAATTCAATCCATGACAGGCAGCTTATTGGCCCACTTCAGGCTTGCCCCTGAGACCCAGTCATAGAATCTAGGACGTTACGGCTTGAAAATCTTAGTGATTTTATGGACAGACCCTTCCTTTTACAGAGGGAGAAACTGGCATTTCAAGAATGGAATAGTTTTCCCAAGGTCACACAGGGTTCCATAGTAACCTCACACATTATCTCATGAACTATTATTAACAAGCCTATGAGGTGGAGTTTATCCTGTTTTACATCTGAGAACACAGAGGCCCAGAGAGGCCAAGCAACTGGTTCAAATCACACAGTCAATAAGTAGAGGAACCCAACTCTGTCTGGCTCTAAAGTCCACCAGGTGTGCTGAGACAGGCTTGCCAGACACACCTGGGGCCATCTCCTCACATCACATTCCCGGAGCAGAGCATTAATGCTTTATTTTGACAACATCAAAGCCCCAAATCATTAATTGCTATTGTCTGTCTGAAGCGCCACTGCTCTGTGTTTGGGATGATGCATGAGGGTTGACCTGGGGAAAATTAATGGGATCCATCCTCCTTTCTTCTGCTCAATTGAACTCAATTTGGGTGATTTTTACTAGTCTATCTGGAGGCCTTATCCCATGCAGGGGAGGGAAGCTAATGGGATAGTCATACCCTGGGATCAACTGGGTCTCCCGCAGCATGGTAAATGGGCTTTCATGGGTCATTATTATGGGGGCGGCTAAGGTAGAAATCCCTGCTCTTCAAGGAACGGAAGGAAGCCCATGACGGGTCTGCTCTGGGCATGTGCATGTGCATCGAGCAGCTGTGCCCCCCCCCACCCCTGGTGGACTAGAATCTTGGAGGCTGTGAATGCAAGGGGCCAACTTGCTTTCTAATATTGGAACCCTACCTGTAGCACCCTTTCTCCCCCAAACCCTCACTCAGTCTTTAGTTACATACCTCCAATGGCACGAAGTTCACTGCTCCTGTGCCAGAGTTTCTCAGGTGGTATCGGGTATACTTTGTGAATTCTCAGGCATAGGGGCACCCGTGGGGCTGGGGTGGTCAGAGTTTCATCACCGGTCACCTTTGGCTGTGGGTAACCTCGGCCATTCCGTTTCCCCAGTGAGCTGTGCAAATATTCTCATTCTCTGTGTGCCATGATGTGAAAAAGGTTGGGAAGCACAGCTGTGTGACATGATTGCCAGCCCTAATTTCTGTGTTCTCATACGAGATCCAAACCATTTTTTCCTACAGTTTCCCACAATAGTCTGAATTTGACTACTCCTTTTATAGGCCAAATGAACAAGTGCTTTCCATGATAGCTCTTTAAATATTTAATACTTTGTCCCTGTAAGTTTTCTATAGGTTAGACATGCCCAATTCAGAGGCTAGGGAGAGGGGTCCATGCTCACTGGCCTTCAGAGGATATTCAGAACCTGTCAGTGGCCCAGGCCGGGCTCTGAGCAGTCTGTGTTGCATGCCCTTTGCCAGCTCATTATATTATGATTCCATATAGTCACAGAGGCCTTGAGTTATATAGACCTGCTTCTTAACCCAGGCTCTATACTTACCTCTGGAAACCCTGGTGGCATAGTGGTTAAGTGCTATGGCTGTTAACCAAAAGATCGGCGGTTCAAATCCACAAGGCGCTCCTTGGAAACCCTATAGGGCAGTTTTCCTCTGCCCTATAGGGTTGCTCTGAGTCAGAATAGACTTGACCGCAACAGGTTATACTCATCTCTGAGTCCTTGGGAAAGGACACATCTCCCAGCCTCAGTTTTACTATCTGTAATGGGTCAGCAGGGGTGGGGGAGTATATTTTCCATCTGCTAGAGCTGAGGTGAAATTTAAACTAGATAACATGTGGCCTGGTGTTCACATAATGCCACACATATGATAAAGGTACAACTAGTTTTCCATTTGACTATTTCTGCTGATGATGAGATGAACACCTTGCAGGGTGAGAAGTTTGAACAAAGAGGGGATGACTTGGCAGTAGGGTGGTTGGCGGTGCCCATCCCACAGGCTGCCCCTCTGGCAGAGCCCAGCTTCCTTCCAGGCTGGGGAACCAGAGTGTTTTCTGAGAAAGCTGCTGCCACTGGCATTCTAGGTCCTGCAGGAGCTGTCGTCTCTGGCCCCGGCTCCAGTGACACCGCAAGTAAACAGCAGTTGTCAGAGTCGATTTAACGTTGATATTTTTATCACATATCAGGGCCTGGTGCCATGGCAAGGAATGACAGAAGCAGAATGCTAAATAATTCCTCTAAATAATGTAGGATCCCAGGGCTGGCTGGAGGGAGGGGGAGCCCAGGGAGGGTGGGGCCGGGGGCTTTGTTTTCGGAATATGTGGGGGAGGGGGACACATTCAGTCTCTCATCCTTGGGGTCTGGCTGCTGACACGCTCATGTGGGCTTGCAGCCGGTTGAGTGAGCCCACCACAGGGCAGCAGGGGAGGGTGGGGTAGGGACCAACAGGAGACAGCAGGGGAAGAGCAGAGAGAGAGAGAGATTCAGACTCAATAAATACTTGTTGATTTGATCTGAAAGGAGGGAGAGAGGGAGGAAAGGAGCAGACAAAGGGGGAGAGAGAGCCTGAGAGCCCAAGCTAGAAATAAAGGAGAAGGAGGCACAGATGGAGTGAGGGAGAGGGAGTAGGGAAACCAGGGACTAGAGAGGGAGAGAGGGGAAGTGGAAGAGACAGATAAATGCGAGGGAGATGGCCTGACAGGGAGCTGCCATGGACAAGGTAGGAGAGCAGACTTGGTGTGGAGGCCAGGGAGGTGGGCAGAGATGAGGCAGGAAGGTGGGTGGGAAACCCCAGAGGGGTGTGGCAGGAACACAGGCCAGGCTGGGGCCCCAAAAATGAAAACCTGTCATGTGGAAACCTCAAGCTCTCAACTCCCACTCTCCCATGACCCCTAGCTTCCTTGTGGGCACAGAGTTATTCATCTGGGCTTTGGGGGAGGCAGGGAGGCTGAGACAGCACAGGTTCAAAGCCATCTCAAACAACGCTGACTAAACCAAGCTGTCTCTAAGGGAAGCCATGAGACACCCAGGGCTGATAGACTTATGACCTTGGACTCATAGACTCCAGACTGGGGACCAGGTCCTCCAACTTCTCAATGACTGTCTGAACCTGGAGGAGGCTTTGGCCCAAACCCCAGTTAACAAACGGGGTAGGTGGGGCTAAGTTTTTCCAGAAGGGCCTTCTTCTTCTTCCAACCTTCCTACTTTCTCTTTCTTCTCTCAACCTTCTCTGAACATCTCCTCTGCTCAACCTACCCAGTCGGCCAGGGAAATATTGCATCTAATTCTCCTGGAAAACTCGCGGCCAGCTAAATCCCACTATTGCTCTGATTCGTGCATCTGAGGTTACCACATAGACCAGGTTATGCTACAGCAATAATAAACCCTCAAATCCCAGTGGCTGATCACAACAGAGGTTTATTTCTAGTTTGCATCGCCATCTGGTGCAGGTCAGGTGGTTCTTCTTGGAGCCTCCTCTTCAAGGGGTGACTCAGGGTTCCATACTCCTTCCATTTTGTAATGCTGCCGTATTGACAGGGGATCTCCAAAGGAGTCTTGGAAGCAGAAGGGAGAGCATGAACAGGAACATGTGAGGGGTTACAGCCAAGTTAAGAAGTGGCATACATCATATCTGCCCACATGCCATCAGCCAGGACCATGTCCAACAGTCCCCACCTAAGTGCAAGGAAGGCTGGGAAATGTAGTTTTTCTATGTGTCCAGGAAGAGGTAGATGGCATGGGAGTTGATGAGCGCGTAGCATTGTCTCCATCACTCCACCTGTGCCATCATCTTTCCTCTCCCATACCCAACCTATACTTCTCTGTGATATCTCTCCCTGGATCACCTCCCTCTACTCTCCTGCCTCTCAAACCATTCATGCTGTTCTTTGGTATCCCCATTCCATGGTACATGTTATGGATTGAATTGTGTCCCCCCAAAACGTGTGTCACCTGGGCTAGGCCATAATTCCCAATATTGTGTGAAACCATTGTTTCATCTGATGTGATTTTCCTATGTGTTATAAGTCCTACCTCTGTGATGTTAATGAGGTGGGATTAGTGGCAGATGTGTTAATGAGGCAGGACTCAAACTACAAGATTAGGTTGTGTTTTAAGCCTATCTCTTTTGAGATATAAAAGAGAGAAGCAAGCAGAAAGACATGGGGCCTCATACCACCAAGAAACAAGAGCCAGGAGAATAGCATATCCTTTGGACCTGGGGTCCCTGTGCTGAGAAGCTCCTAGATCAAGGGAAGATTGATGACAAGGTCCTTACTTCAGAGCCAACAGAGAGAGAAAGGCTTCCCCTGGAGCTGATGGCCTGAATTTGGAATTCTAGCCTGCTAGACTGTGAGAAAATAAATTTCTCTTTGTTAAAACCATTCACTTGTGGTGTTTGTTACAGCAGCACTAGATGACTAAGACAGCACACAACTCCTCCTACATCCTCAACTTTTTCTCTGCATACTCCTACAACCTCCTGGCCCTACCCAGAAACCCGTCTGTTGGAGTGTCATACCATGGTGGCATATGTGTTGCTATGATGCTGGAAGCTATGCCATGGATATTTCAAACACTGGCGGGGTCACCCATGGTGACAGGTTTCAGCAGAGCTTCCAGACACAGTAGGAAAAAAGGCCTGGCAATCTACTTATAAAAATTAGCCAATGAAAATCCTATGGATCACAACAGAGTATTGTCTAATATAGTTCTGGAAGATGAGCCCTCTAGGTTAGAAGGCCCTCAAAATACACAGTGACCACAACAACATACTCAAGCATAACAATGGTCGTGAAGATGATGTAGGACTGGGCAATATTTTGTTCTTTTGTGTGTTGGGTTACTATGAGTCAGAGCTGACTTGACAGCAACTAACAACAACAAAATTTTCCTGCAGCCCTCAATTGGAGGCTCCCAGCCACACGCATGAAGCCCAGGTGGTAGGATTGGTGTCCTCCTCACTCACCTAAGACTAGTCTGGACTGTAACTCTTCATCAGAAACTCGGCTCCACTTGGCTGGTGTCAAACGGCTGTAGCTTTTTCCTTCCCTCCTCACTATGGGTATCTACTGGCCTCTGGGTCACTCTTCTTCATTTACTGAGCACGTGGCAACTGCCTCAGTTTTGTCCTCATGCCAAGGCCACCCAGGGTCCTGGGAACTTCAGTGCCCACATGGAAACCTCATCTGAAGTCCATGCCTCTTTGTCCTCTGATCTCTTCACATATATATTAGCATTTCACTTTGCTGCACTTCCATCAGCCACTCCCACAGTGATACCAGAGTTGTTCCCCTCTGAAACCCTAAATTCAAACACCCCGCACTTTGACCGCAACTTCCCATCAGCCCAGCTTCCTTGTTCAGTTTCTTCCACCAGGTGCGTTTTTCACTCTCATGGAGTAAGAGTGTCCAGCTTCCAAATCTGTTTCCATGTTCCCAGTCTTGCCCCCTCCAACTCCTTATCTGTATTCAAACCAGATTGTTCTTCAGACTCTAGTGCCTCAAACCCTTTAGTACTGATCTCCACTGCCCTCAGGCTCCCAGGTGCCTGAATACATCTTTCTTTGGCTTCGCCGAGCTCCCGGATATTGCCCCATCTCTCTTTTCTCCTGTACAACCAGGCTTCTGAAAAAGGTACCATAATTTGCTCTTTTTTTTCCTCATTCACTCCCAAGCCATTGGAATCCCGGTCTTTCACCCCACCACTGAGCTGAGACCCACGATCTGTATGTTACTGAATGTAATGGGCAGGTGTACCTCCTGTCCTGCTTGACTTTTCCAGATCATCTGATATAGTTGAACGTTCCTTCTGGAAAGTTCTCTCTTCCTTGGTTTTCCTGATGTGGCTTTCTTTGGTTTCTCTTTCTACCTACCTGGCTGTTTCTCCATGGTCTCCATTCTACGCTCCTTTTCTTCTCCCTTTCCTTACATGTTTGATATTTCTCAGTATTCAGTTCTCTGCCTTCTTCACTTTTTCTTTACAAAATTCTCTCTGGGTGCTTGAATCCAATTCCATGGCTTCAATTATTACCGGTATGCTGATGACTCTAGCATCTTACCTCTGCCCAGACCACCTGTGTTTGCTGCATAGCTCCGAAATGTAACTTGTCATCCCCTCTTTAAAAATCTTTGCTCCTCCTCTGTATTCCTTTCCATGGTGAAGTCATTCTTTCAACAAATATTTACTGAGTTCCTGCTGTCTGCCAGGCAGTGCTCTAAGCTCTGGATACCTTCTACCCAGCTGCCCAAGCCAGAAACCCTGAAGTCAGCTTGGACTTCTCTGTAGCTCTCCATTTCCTAAAAACACCAAATCTACCTTTTAAATCCTTCGCTGTCTCTCCATTCCTACTGCTTCCTGGGTTACTACGTCAGCTTCCAAATCCATCTTCCTATTTCCAGTCATGCCCCCTCTAATCCATTATCTATATGCAAGTCAGATTGTTCTCCTTAGTCTACTGCTCCAAACCCACTGCCTTTAGGCTCCCAGGTGCCTGGACTCTCACCTGCCTCTGTACAGCTCAGCCTCTGCTTATTTCTCCAGCCTCATCTCTCATAGTTTGCCCCTGTCCTGGTCTATGCTACATCCAGGGTGAATCACTTGCAGTCCCTGTCATGCCACTCTCTCCCTTCTTCCTGCAATGCCCTCCCTCCTCCTCTTTGCCCAGCAAACATTTCATAGTTCTGCAACATCTTAGAGGTCCCTTTTCTCAAGAAATCTTTTAGCTCCCCCCAGGACCAATTCAAGTGTATGGACCTAAGTGCCCTGAAGCATTCTATGGTTGCCTTGTCATGGAAACAACCACAGTGTGATTTCACGGCCCACCTCCACCCCATGGGAAGCTCCTTTTAGGAGGGGACTGTATGTATTTCATCATTTGTAGTCCCATCACTTTGCAGAGTGCCTGATACATAGTAGGTGTTCAATAAATATGTGATAAGTGGAAGAGTGCATAAGGCAATGAGAGAGGCCATGAATTAATTGACCTAGAGCCCAGCCAGGACCACAATGAGACAAGGGTGTCTGAGGGCAAGGAAGGTATGGCAGGCAGGTAAGTCATCATCACAAAGAAATGTCTGTTACTTGTTTGGCCACACCAATGGTGTTGGAAGCAGCATTGAACTCTGGGTCAGAGAACCTGGATTTATGTTCTGTTTCTGCCATTTCCTAGCTATTAATGACTTACGGCAATTCCTTTCATCTTTCTGAGCACTCGGATTTCTCATTTGTTAAATGTGGACATAAACGCCACCCTCGTAATATTGTTATCAGGATTAAATGAAGTGAGGATTCTGGGAAGCCTATGTATTTTTATGAGTGTGAGGAAGGTCTCTTGAGCATCTGTTAGGGACATGGGTGAGTGGCCACATTAGACGGGCTCTGCCTGGTCAGACACAGGCTATACCAGGGCCCATGCTCCCTGGGGTTTGGGGTTGGAGTCTCAGCAGGGCAGATAGCGCCTGCTGCTCTGAAGTTGCTGGAAGGTCCACAGCAGGGAGTGGGGACAGCCTGGCCTCTGCTTCTGCACAGACCCAGGCCCCCTGCCTGCGAGGAGGACACAACCTGAGGTGGCCCCCCCTGGGAACGGACATCTAGGTCCTGATGGGTCCCCTCTCAGGTCAGAGGGGCTCCCAGACTCCCTTCCCATCACTTCTTCTCCCTGGAGCTACAACTGTCCTTCCCCGATCCTGCGCTCCGGGCCCCAGGAAAACCACCTCTGAGCCCAAAGAGGCATCTGGGAGGAAGGGCATGAAGAAATGAAGAGCCTGGGTTCCAGTCCCAGCTCTGCCACGTACTAGCTTTGTGACCTGAACAATTGATTCTGGGCCTTTTCTATATCTCAAGAATGGAATTATAAAACCACCACCCACCCTGTTGTGAGGGCCAGTGTGATAAAAAATGTGAAACTACTCTGTGGATTATAATGCTATGCAAATATTAAGACATATCAGAGAGATCAGGCTTTGTGAAGGCCTACATAGAATTAGTGCACCAATCAAAAGATGAGTCCTGGTGAGACTTTTTTTACAACTCATCCTGTATCGGAAGTGTGTGATGGGGGTTTGGTGAGAAAGTGTTCCTAAAAAGGGAACTTCCCCCCTTATGTGTCCTCCAGTGCTGGGATCTCCTGGGATCTGCCTGTGGGGGGGAGCCCTCCTGGCACAGTGGTTAAAGTGCTCGGCTGCTAACCAAAAGGTTGGTGGTTCTAACCCATCAGCCACTCTGTAGGAGAAAGATGTGACAGTCTACTTCTGTATAGATTTACAGCCTCGGAAACCCTATGGTGCAGTTCTACTCTGTCCTATAGCGTTGCTATAGGGTTGACTATGAGTTGGAATCACCTCAACAGCAGTGGGTTTGGTTTTGGTTTTGGCTTGTGGGGAGGAAGGGCTGCCATGCAGCTATAGGTGGGAGGTGGGGGTGGTGGCTCTGATCAGAACAGCCCCCAAGGGATCCCGGGCCCTCAGTAGTTCCCAGGAGGTCTGGAGGATGGGCCCTGTAAGGCTGGCTGGGCTGATGCCGGAACTCAGAGCCACACTGGAGTTTTAAACTGGTTGCTTATAGCTGAGTGTTTAAAGCAGTTTACCCGTGGTGCCAACTGTTCTTGGATGATTTTCTCTAAATGTTTTATGTTTTGTACTTGTGCCCAGAGGCAGTTTTATCTGGTGGGGGCACTTCTGTCAATCTGTCAATGTGGATGATTAGTGAGGAAAGCTGGGGGGAGGAGGGAATGGAACGAGAGGAGGAGGAGCCTGCCTCTTCTGGGGCTCCATCAGTTGGTCAGGCATATTGACCATTAGTCAGTCCACCTGACTGGCTGAGAAGCCCTGAAAGCCCTGAATGATGGGAGTGCCTAAGAAATAGGGGTTGGCATCTTATGACCAAATGGTGGGTCTCTCTTTATCTCACACACACACACACACACACACACACACACACTCACACACATGCCCGTGGGCTCACGAACACAGAAAAGGCAGTGCAAGCTGACCTTACCAGTGAGTGGTTTCCTACAGGGCATGATTTAGGGCATTCTGGGAAGATGCCCTATCCTAAACCAATCCATCCTGTTACTGAAGTACCTGGCATTCCTGTTCCTGTCAGGAACTACTGTGCCTCTCTTCCAGTCGGCCACTTAGAGGCCAGGGTGGGTACTGTGAGGGAAAAGTGGCCTAACCTGGGAAGTGGACAGGCTACTGGCCCCGAGCTCCTCTCTCTTTGGCTCCGGACTTAGCTGCTTGGAAGCAGAGTGGTGGCTGCTTGGGTCTCACAGCTTCCGATTCAACTGGTGATCTGTGATCAAAGGCTAGGACGCAAGTTTCCGCAGGCAGGGATTGTATCTGGTTTGTTCAGTGCCTAGAAAACTTAGGAAATGCTTATTGGATGAATGATTGAAGACCTTTTAGGACTTCAGGGTCAAGGTTTTGCTTGTGAACTGGCTCTTTTAAAATCCAAATGCCCTAGGTAGAGACAGGGCACTAAGTTCTAAGTGCCTCTGTTTTTTGTCAGACATGTTCTGGTTGGAATCTCAATTCTGCCAACGACAAATGTGGGACATCAGTTTCCTCATCTGTAAAATGGGGATAATGACATCTACCTTGGGGTCATGATATAGGTTAAATGTGTAAAAATATACAGGTCGGGAGTGAGAGAAAACACAAGTCCAAACAGAAGTGGGACTGGGAAAGAAGGAGGTTAACTTTAGTAGTGACCCAGTGAATATCTTACTGACAGCTGGCTTGGCAGGGAATCCCTGAGGTGGGACCTTCACACCCCTGGCTGGCTTGGGGAGCCAAATCCAGCTCAGAGGCTTCAGTTCTGTCACAGTAGGGGATCTGGTGCTCACCAGGCAGGGTGGGAGATTGGGCATGCAATGTCTTAGCTGGGACTTTTTACTCCTTCTGTTTTTCATGTAAAAATGTGGCCCTTGCCAAGATGTTCTTTACTGAAGACCTTGCTGGGGCCAGACTTAAAGGCGAGCCAGTCTCTACTGTTTTTAACCTTTTTAACCAGTCTAGGAAGAACCAGCCTCCTTTAGTGCGAGGAAGTGTGTGTAGTCTGATGGCGCGAACTCAGTTACATGGGATGGTGTGTGAAGGGCCCGGCACAGAGTCTGACTCAGAGGTGGGATTCAGTGTGCACTAGACAGTTCTTCCCTGTTATTAGTCAGTTCCACCTGACTGTGCGTGAGTGTGTAAGAGCTCCCCTTGCCTTTCCGGCTTAAGGGATAGGAGTTTTGACAAAGTGTCAAGGAGGAAGTGGGGTTATTTTGTAGCATGGAGGTGATGCCTGAGGAGGCCAGGGCTAAACAAGGTGCCACAAACTTGGGAAAGAGCACAGACAGCAGATCACTAGAGATCTGTTTTACCCTAGACACACTTGCTTGTGAACTAGAGAATAAAAAACACATTATCCATATTGCCACTGTTCAGGTGCCATTGAATTGATATGGACTCATAGCACCCCGTGTGACAGAGTAGAACTGCCCACAAAGTTTTCTAGGCTGTAATCTTTGTGGGAGCAGATCACCAGGTCTTTTCTCCTGCAGAGCAACTGAGTGGGTTTCGAACCACCAACCTTTTGGTTGCTTAACTGTTAAGCCACCAGGGCTGGTGCCTATTATCCATGTAGTGCTTATAAACCTATACGATTTCACCTAATCTCTACAAAAGCTCAGAGATTTTTGTGAAAGATATTATTTTCCCATTTTAAAGATGATAAAACTGATGACCAGAGGATGGAAGGAAATGATGTAAGTCACCTTGTCTTGTCGATGCCCTCCAATCCCTGGAACATTTGTTTCTTGGCTGAAGGGACTGGACTGTTAAGCTAAAAGCACCAAATGGCCATTTGGGAGTTTTGGTCATCGAGAAGCTGGTCCTTCCTAGACTGGTTAAAAGGTTGTAGTGGGGACAGGTTCACCTTGAACTCTGTCAGCCACACGGGGCAGCTGCGGATCACTGTGGGCAGGTATGGCTCCTGGGAAGATGCTGAGGGGGTTGGAGCCAGATGCTGTTAGTGTTGCCTCCAGGTCCAACTGTCTCCATGCCTGGGTTGGCCTGAGAAAACAAGGGGCTCCCTAGGAAGAGGTGACAGGGAGTCATCCCAACTCTGGGACTCAGGATCTGGGATTGAATCTGTCTTCTGCCCCTTATTGGATGTGTGGCCTTAGGCACAAACCTCTGGGACCCCATCTGTAACATACCAAACTCTCCAGACACAACTTACATCAGGGAGTGAGGCTGGACAGGAAACTGGGTCAGACAGGAAGGGCCTCTTTTGATCACAGAGATATTTGGGTGGTAGACTGTAGGTGAACATCCCAGAGTGGCCTCGGGCCGTACAAATGTAAAAAGAAATGTTTGTAGAATTGAAGTGAGTAACTTGGATAGGACAGGCTATAGAATTTGTGTGCCCGCCTCCCCCACCTCACACAGTGCAAAATAACAATGCAGGGCTCCTTGTTCAAAAATTATTAAGAATTTTAAGGGGGTGACAGTAGAACAGTAAATGAAGCGTGGGTGCTTCTGAGCATTGGTCTCTGTGATTGTGCAGGCCATATGGTCATGAAGCCAGCCTTGGTCTTGATCTTTGACCAGTTCATGGCTGGAGGGTGGGGCTGAGGGCTGTCCCAGTTGAGGAGAGGCCCTCCCTCTCTCCTGGAGGAGCTTGGACTTGCCCTGCAAGTCCTCTGTTTTTGGGGGCCAGGGAAGGTTAGGGTACACTGTCCTTGCAGACCAACATCCCTGATGGGGTCCAGGGCCTGGACTGGGGACAGAGAATGAGGTATGGGGGGGTGGTTGCTTCTGGACTGAGCAGACACGGAAGGAAGTCCCCCACCCATCCCAGCACTGTTCCCTCCCCACCCCAAAGCCAGCCCGAGATGATAGTTCTCGACACATTTCATTGAAATATAATACAATATTTGCATGGTGTTATTAGATAAATAAGAGTTGACTTGAGGCAGTGCTTATTGGGAAATGTGATATGAAAATTCATTTAATATGAAAGAACGTGGAAGCTTAAGTTTATGGTAATGGATTGATCGCAGATAGTATCTCATAACTCCGTACAAATATATTTCAATCATAATATCCGTCGGGTTGGTCCTCGGCTCCAGAGGTGTGGGGGTGGGGGGGAGGTGGTGATTGTATGCCTGACCTCTCTTCTGGGCCAGATTAGAATTAATTAATTGCTAATATCATGACATTACTTTTGTAATTAAGAAGCCCCATGATTTCTAGTGGCAGCGAGAACGAGAAGTGTTTATTATTGTCTCAGATGAGGCTGGGGAAGGACGAGAAGCAGATAAGTAATAGCAGAGAGAGAAATCTAGAGAGAGAGAAGGTATTATTTCATTCGCTTTGTCTTGAGGTTCTCTGTCTTGCCTGGAGAGTGTGGCACCCCAGATAAGAGGCAGGGTCTCAGGGTGGGCAAGGACAGAGGAACTGCACTTGGGCAGAAAGTCAAGGGTGACATCTCTCTTGGACTTGCTGATGCTGAGGGGCCTGGTAGACCAGCGGGGTGAGGGGCCCTAGTGTGGCGCTGTGGCTGTGACCAGAGCAGGGACAGCAGGGACCCAAGGTGGGTCGTGGTTGGCGAGTCAGTGATACGCCCCTTCCTCCCCTGATAAACTGTGAAATCCTTTTGTCCTTGGCCGGAATGAACGCAGTGAGGTGACTGCTGTCACTTCTGGACTCTGCAGAGGGGCTGGAGGAAGAAGAGGAGAGGTGCCATCTGAGGCCACTATGCTGGCCTTGCTCCCAATGCAGACCCTGGGAGTTTGCTTGTCTTTCTGCATTTCCCTTCCTAGGGAGAAAATGGAAATAACTTCCTTTGAAAGGTGACATTTCCTAATCTGGATCCCGGCCTGGCTGACAGCAGGATTAGTGTATGCAGGCTGCCAGGCCCGTCTGGCCATATGCTGGCACGTCCCGGGGAGTGGCGGGTGCTGCAGTGGCCAGTGCTGGCCCCTCGCCTGGCCCCCACCCCATCCTGGTCTCAGCTGCCCCCTCTGTCTGGAAACAGGGAGCTAGTGTGCTAGAAGCCTGCTTGAGCCCTTTCCTGACCACGTGGTGGGGGGTTCTTTCACCTACCAGAAGCTGTTAGTACTGTTAGTGGAGAGGAAATGGTGCCTGCCACGGACCTGGAGGACTGGGTTTGGGGCTTGGCACAGCACGCAGCAGCTCTGTGACCTAGGGCTATTTGTGTCCCGTCTCTGGGATTTAGTCTCCTTGTCTTGGAAAGGAGAGTGTTGCATTAGGTCGTTTCTAGCCCTTCTGCTTCCAGCTGCCTCTGATTCTTTGGTCTTTGTCAAAGCTCTTCTGTTGACAGTAAGAGTCATTGGAAATCACAGAAAATCAGCAGTTGTTCTCCCTCTGTGTCTCTGTCTCCTAAGATGCCTAGTACGGGGGGCTTTGCATGCGGGCTCTCTCCTCTGTCAATATGCCAGACCGGTAGCACCTCAAGCCCTCTTGCCACTAGGTGTCAAATGTATTATAATACATTTTGTTGAAACCTCACAACACTTTGACAGGTTATTGTTGTTGTTGTGGCCAGTTGGCTGCAGATCATGGTGGCCTTATGTGTATAACAGAACCAAATGTTGCCCAGTCCTGCCCCATCATCATGATCATTGGTGTGTTTGAGTTCATTGCTGCGGCTAGTGTGTCAGTCCATCTCATTGAGGGCCTTCCTTCTTTCTGCTGACCCTCTACTTTACCAAGCATGATGTCCTTATCTAGCAGTTGGTCTTTCCTGATGCTGTGTCCAAAGTAAGTGAGCTGAAGTCTCACCATCCTCGCTTCTAAGGAACAGGCTGGTTGTATTTCTTCCAAGATCGATTTATACATTCTTCTGGCAGTCCATGGTAATCTCAATAGAGTCTTCACCCCCTTTCCTACTGATGAAGAAACTGAGGCTCCCAAAAGTGCTGTAACTTGCTCAGATTATTAGCCCTACCTGAATTGAACCCAGAATGGCCCCACTCCAATTCCCAAGCCTTCCAGGCTGCCTGTCATGTGTTGACAGATGATCTACTTTCCCCCTCCCCCCACGGCCCCCCTGCCAAGTCCGTGAACTCTGGGGGTGGGGCTACCAGCCCTAGGCTACCTGGACTTCTTGTGTAATATTTATTTTTATTTTTTGTAGTAGCGATTGAGGCACTTCCAGCCAGGAGTGGTCTATCCTGCATCTCCGCTCTGCAACTTGAATCAGGCATGATGATCTCCAAGCCTGGGGCCTTTGGAGGTGTCCCCAGACACAGAAAGCCTGATCCACAGGCTGCATCCACAGATCAAGATGCCAGTGGAACATTTAGATTAGACAACCTGGCAGACACAACTGTACAAGGAGAGCTAAACAGTTTGGCTGTGACGGAATTTTCTGGGCATGTTGCTGGAGACTTCCTTGGCCTTTGAGACCAAGAGAGGAACTAGGGAGCCCAGGCTTTGAGCTGTGAATTAGCAAGTGAAGATGGGAAGCACTGAGGTGTAGTGGGGACAGGTCCAAACTGGGAGACCTTGCTGCCTCTGGGAGGGGTTTTCTTCCCTCCTCAGGGCCTCAGTTTTTATACCAGTAAAACAGACTTGGCTTGGGTCTAAGATTCTAGGGTCTCTCCCAAGTGCTTTAAGGCCAGTGTTGGGGCCAGAGAGGGATCCTGAGCTTAATCCTTCTTCCCCCCCTCACTACTGGCTCCATCTCCCCCATGTGCTGATGTTGTAACACAGGGTTTGAACGTTTAAGAGCTTTTGATCTAGGGGCTGGGGTTTTGGTGGTGGAAATGAGGAAGGGGAGTTGAAGGGTAATTATTGCTTAATGGCAGGAGGAAGAAGTGTACACAGCCCAGCTCAGCTCAGCTCTCCCCTCCCCATCTCCAAAACAAACAGCTCACAAACAAGCTCCTTTATTGCTGTTCAGAATTACAGACCTGAGAAAACGTTTCCAGCACTGGGCGCAGAGTAGAAGGAAGACAGCTTGGTCATCGTCAAGTGCCAGTCTGGGAAACCGTATTTGTGGGAGATTAGAGTAGCGATTCTCAAAACAACATCCCAACTCTATGGGCCTGGGAGATCTGGGTCCGCCAGGACCACCCCAACCCCAGCCTACCGTGGAGCTTTACCTCACCTGCTTCTTTTGGGCCCCGGGGGTTTAGACCTACTCCACACTCTGTCTTTCTCTACACCTGTCTGTCTAGCCCTGCGTCTCTCTTGCTTTGCCTCGCTGCTGGTCCTTTCTTCTCCGTGTTGGTCTCCCTGTCTTGGCGTCTCTGCCCCTCCCAGTTCTCTCTCTCCATGTCTCTGGGTGCTATTCTAATTCTCCCCTTCGCCTACAGACCTCTGACCCCTGCATTAGCATTCACAACCTCTGGCACCAGCCACTTAGGCCAGGAAGACAGCTCCTTGGAAACACAATTGAAATATTTTTATAAATGTCCAGCGGAGTTTGAGTGACATGCCCTTCTTAGGCTAAATAAAATTAAAGTTAAACCTTCTAAAAAATACATGAGCCAAACATCCTCTGCACATTTCATTATGCAAATGCAGCTGTCCGGAGCTGCACAAATTAGCCCTCCTTTTGAAATCGGCCGCTGCTTCTTCCCTTCCTTTTGCTTTCCTCTCTTTTTTCCTTGGGTTTTGAGTGAGAAGGCTTTGTGATTTTAGGCCAACAGCTGGTATCTGGGGGAGAGGCGGGAGGCAGGGAGGGTGGGAGGATCCACTAACTCCTTCCGCCTTCTGCTTTGTCCCCCCTCTTTCCTCTTTTGGTGGTGGTGGGGGGCGTGAAAGGCGATGAAGAAACAATGAGCACAGGGAGGCCTTCTCACCCTTCTTTCCTAGCTGCTTTGCAGGTCTGGCCAGGAGAGGTAAGCCTGGGGTTGGGAATGGGGCTCCCCAGAGTAGGGGCTCGCAGCTCTGACAGACTGACTGACAAAGGGCAGACCACCCACCCCATCCAGGTCCAGGCACTCCTTCCCCATGGGCTCACACATAATAAAGGATGACTTTCCTCTACTGTCTGAAACCCAGATGCCAACTGGAAATCCTGAGCAATGTTCTTGACATATCCTCTGCCTTGTGCCCAGCCCACCATGTCTGGGAGTGTTTGGGCTTCATGCAGGTAGGAGACGTCATAGCCCTTGACATGGGGACCAGGGGAGGGAGGAGAGTTGGGGGACTGGGATAGATTGGGGGTAGCCGCCCTCCCAAGGTCAGCTGATCAGATCAGCGGAGTGGTCTACAACCTGTTGTTGTCATTTAGGAACCTTATGGTTCTTGGGGGAGGTGTCATTGGTGGTTCAGAACAGAATTCTCACCTTCTGTGCGGCGAGACCTGGGTGCCTCATGCACGGCCACCACCCGTCTGTCAGTGGAGGCTTGTGTTGCTATGATACTGAACAGGTTTCAGCCGAGCTTCCAGACTAAGATGGACCAGAAAGAAAGGCCTGATGATTTACTTCTGAAAATCAGCCAATGAAAACCCTATGTATCACAACCAATCATGGGGGTGGCGCAGAACCAGGCATTTTGTCCTGTTGTGTATGGGGTCACTATGCTTCAGGGGCTCACGCGATGGCAGCTTACAACAACAAATGGTCCTTAGAATCCTCCCTGCACATGTCCTGCCAAAGTGCCTGAAGTACCAACATTAGAAAAACTTATTTGTGCCCCCTTAAAAGGTAAATGCGGCGAGGGGAACAAAATAAATTACAGTGATGTATAAATTACCTCCTAGAATCTCAGCATTTAGCTATGTCTTAGGGGGTTTTGTGCTATAGGTATGGGACTCAAGATTAAAACAGAAGCAGTGACTTGGCAAGATCACAGCCTGATTAGTGGCAGAGCTGAGCCAGATCCCAGTCTCCTGGCTTCCAGTTCAGGCTGTTCTCCAAGCAGAGATGTCAAGAGCAGGGCACAGAAAGAAGAGGAAACGGGGTGCAGGGCAGAAAGAGCACTGAGAAAAATGTCAACTGACCCTTCCTCCATCCCCAGATATGGTCCTGCCCTGACCTCTTAGACATAAGGCAGTACATGGCCTTGCATACAGTATGTTTATTCATATGTGGTTAACACTGTGATGGTTAATTTTATGTGTCAACTTGGCTAGGCTGTGGTTCCCAGTGGTTTGGCCAAATACTAGACTAGTTGTTGTTCCATAATGCAGTGTAATGCAATCATATTCCATAATGTAATCTAATGTGATATAATCAATCAACCAGTTGAAAGGGGAGTTTCCTTAGGGTGTGCTCTGCCTCCAGACTATAAATAAATATTTTGGCAGAGCTTCCTCTCTCTCTCTCCACTGTTTACTCTTTTCATCGCCTCACCTATGGATCTTGGGATACAAGCCTGCAAGAATCTCCAGCCTGTCATCTGAACTATGGGTTTTGGACTTGCTAGCCCCTGCAATCACATGAGCTAATCCCTTAAAGTAAATCTCTCTCTCTCTCTATTTACTTCTCTCTGTCTATATATATATATCACTGATTCTGTTTCTCTAGGGAACCCTGACTGAGACATCCACTCTGGACTTCTTAGGACTGAGTTTAAACTCCAGACTGGATTCTTCCTCCACTCCCATACCCCAAGAATTCTGGTCTAGTTCTTGGTGTCTGAGTTCATGGAGTCTAAGTTGCCCTTGTTTTTGTTGTTAGATGCCATCCAGTTGGTTCCAACTCAGAGCTACCCTACCCACAACAGAACAAAACACTGGCCAGTGCTGCACCATCCTCATGACCATTGTTATGGTTGAACCCATTGTTGTAGCCACTGAGTCAACACATCTTGTTGAGGGTCTTCCTCTTTTTCACTGGCCCTCTACTTTACTAAGCATGATGCCCTTCTCCAGGGATTGATCTCTCCTGATAACATGTTCAAAGTATATGAGACATAGTCTCTCAATCCTTGCTTCCAAAGAGCATTCTGGTTGTACTTCTTCCAAGACAGATTTGTTCATTCTTTTGGCAGTCCATGGTATAGTCAATATTCTTTGCCCACACCACAGTTCAAAAGCATCAATCCTTCTTCAGTCTTCCTTATTCATTGTCCAGCTTTCACATGCACATGAGGGGATTGAAAACACCATGGCTTGGGTCTGGTGCACCTTAGTCTTCAAGGTGACATTTTTGCTTTTCAACACATAAAGAGGGATTTTGCAGCCGATTTGCCCAATGCAATACACTGTTTGATTTCTTGACTGCTGCTTCAATGTGCGTTGATTGTGGATCCAAGTAAAATGAAATCCTTGACAACTTCAATCTTTTCTCCATTTATCATGATATTGTTCATTGGTCCCGTTGTAAGGATTTTTGTTTTCTTTCTTCCATACTGAAGGCCATAGTTTTTGATCTTCATCACTAAGTGCTTCAAGTCCCCTTCATTTTCAGCAAGCAAGTTTGTGTCATTTGCATAACACAGGTTGTTAATGATTCTTCCTCCAATCCTGATGCCCTGTTCTTCTTCATATAGTCCACCTTCTCAGCTTATTTGCTCAGCATACAAATCAAATAGGTGTGGTGAAAGGATACAACCCTGACACACACCTTTCCTGACTTTAACCCAAGCAGTATCCGCTTGTTCGGTTGGAATGGCTGCCTCTTGATCTATGTACAGATTCCTCATGAGCACAGTTAAATGCTCTGGAATTCCCATTCTTTGCGATGTTATCCAAAATTTGTGATGATCCATACAGTCCAATGCCTTTGCATAGCCAATAAAACACAAGTAAACATCTTTCTTGTATTCTCTGCTTTCAGTCAGGATCCTTCCGACATCAACAATGATATCCCTTGTTCCACATCCTCTTCTGAATCTGGCTTGAATTTCTGACAGCTCCCTGTCAATATACTAACGCAGCCGTTTTTTGAATGATCTTTAGCAAAATTTTGCTTGCGTGTAAATTAAAGGTATTGTCTGATAATTTCTGCGTTCGGTTGGATCACCTTTCTTGGGAACAGGCATAAATAGGGATCTCTCCCAGGGGGTTGGCCAGGGAGCTGTCTTCCAAATTTCTTGACATAGACAAGTGAGCACTTGCAGTGCTGCAGTCATTTGTTGAAACATCTCAGTTGGTATTCTGTCAGTTCCCGGAGCCCTGTTTATCGCCAACGCCTCCAGTGCAGCTTGGACTTCTTCCTCAGTGCCATTGATCCCTGACCATATGTTACCTCCTGAAATGGTTGAACGTTGACCAATTCTTTTTGGTATAGTGGCTCAATGTATTCATTCCATCTTCTTTTGATGCTTCCTGTGTCGTTTAATATTTTCCCCATAGAATCCTTCAGTGTTGCAACTCAAGACTTGAATTTTTTTCTTGAGTTCTTTCAGCTTGAAAAATGCTGAGAGTGTTCTTCCCTTTTGGTTTTCTATCTCCATGTCTTTGCGTATCATTGTAATACTTAATCTTCTTGAGCTGCCTTTTGAAATCTGTTCGGCTCTTTTATTTCATCATTTCTTTTACTTTAGCTACTCAAGGTTCAAGAGTAAGTTTCAGAGTCTCTTCTGACATCATTTTGGTCTTTCCTTCCTTTCCTGTCTTTTTAATGGCCTCTTGCTTTCTTCATGTATGATGTCCTTCCACAACTTGTGTGTTCTTTAGTCATTAGTGTTCAAGGCATCAAATCTATTCTTGAGATGGCCTCTAAATTCAAGTGGGCTATATTCAAGGTATGAACAAATCTGTCTTGGAAGAAGTACAGCCAGAATGCTCCTTAGAAGCAAGGATGATGAGACTGCACCTTACATACTTTGGACATGCTATCAGGAGGGATCAGTCCTTGGAGAAGGACATCATACTTGGTAAAGTACAGGGTCAGTGGAAAAGAGGAAGACCCTCAATGAGATGGATTGACACAGTAGCTGCAAAAATGGGCTCAAGCATAACAATTGTGAGCATGGCACAGGACTGGACAGTGTTTTGTTCTGTGCTACATAGAGTTGCTATGAGTTGGAACCGACTCGACGTCACCTAACAAAAGCAACATACTCAAGGTCATAGTTTGGCTCTGGTGGACTTGTTCTAATTTTCTTCAGCTTTAACTTGAACTTGCATATGAGCAATTGATGGTCTGTTGTGCAGTTGGCCCCTGGCCTTGTTCTGACTAATGATATATGGAGCTTTTCCGTTGTCTCTTTTCCTGTGTATTCCATCTGGCGAGGTCCATGTGTGTATGTTTATGTTGGTGAAAAAAAGGTATTTGCAATGAAGAAGTCGTTGGTCTTGCAAAATTCTATCATGTGACCTCTGGCATCCTTTCTATCACCAAGGCCATATTTTCCAACTACCAATCCTTCTTTGTTTCCAACTTTTGCATTCCAATCACCAGTAATTATCAATGCATTCTGATTGCATGTTTGATCCATTTCAGACTGCAGAAGATGGTGAAAATCTTCAATTTCTTCATCTTTGGCCTTAGTGGTTGGTAAGTAAATCTGAATAATAGTAGTATTAACTAGTCTTCCTCTAGGCGTATGGATATTATGCTATTAGTGACAGCATTGTACTTCAGGATAGACCTTGAAATGTTCTTTTTGATGATGAATGCAACACCATTCCTCTTCAAGTTGTCGTTCCCAGCATAGTCAACAATATGATCGTTCAATTCAGAATGGACAATACCAGTCCATTTCAGCTCACTAATGCCTATGGTATCGATGTTTTTAAGTTCCATTTCATTTTTGAGGATTTCTAATTTTTCTGGATTCATACATTCTAGGTTCCAATTATTAATAGATGTTTGCAGTTGTTTCTTCTCATTTTGAGTCATGCCACATCAGCAAATGAAGGTCCTGAAGGCTTGACTCCATCCATGTCATTAAGGTTGACTCTACTTTGAGGAGGTAGCTTTTCCCCAGTCATCTTTTGAGTGCCTTCCAAACTGAGGGGCTCATCTTCTGGCATTATATTAGGCAATGTTCTGCTGCTGTTAAGGTTTTCACTGGCTAATTCTTTTCAAAAGTAGGCTTCTGGGTTCTCCTTCCTAGTCTATCTTAGTCTGGAAGCTCAGCTGAAACCTGTCCGCCATGGGTGACCCTGTTGGTATTTGAATACCAGTGGCATAGCTTCCAGCATAACAGCAACAAGCAAGCCCCCACAGTAGGATAAACTGACAGACAGGTGGGGGAAGTTGCCCTTGCTGTCCTGCTAGTCATCTCGCTTTCTGAAATTTGGTTGTAGGATATAGTTCAGGGGAGGATGAGGGCGGCAGAGGGAAAGTGGCAGATGAGAGTAACTCAGTTTAGTAAGCATTTCACAGTGGGTGTAGGCTTCCAGTAGCCTTCCTTTCTATTCCAGTCTCCCTAGTCTAGACCCTTCTCTCCCTGAACCTAATTTACTCCCGCTCTGATCTTCTAATCTACCCTTCCCCAGCCACTGCTGAGATTCCTCTTTTGGCTCTCTAACTCTTATCAGTCACTTTCTTTCTTGTTAAGTTTAAATGTTCGATTGGATGCCAATGAACATTTATTGGGTCTCTGCTATGGCTCAGGCATTGGACTCGGTACTAGGGGGTACAGACAGACACTGTCTGCCCTCATGGAGCTTATAATCTAGTGAAGAAGACAGGGTGTGTGGAAGGAGATAGTGAGGAAGAAGTACACGGTGCTACAGGGGCCTGACTGGAAGCTCTTCCTGAGAAAGTGACACTGTGGCAAACACTGGCCAGCTGTTTACTGAACCTCTTTGCTCCTTTTCCTGGCACAGAGGCTACATTTCCCAGTCTCCCTTGCAGTTAGCTATAGTCTAGGGCATCTAGCTTCTTGCTGCTCAAAGTGTTGTTTCCTGGACACCAACATCAGTATTATCTGGGAGCTTGCTAGAAATTCAAATTCTCAGGCCTCTCATCAAACCCGTTGAATCAGAATCTCTGGGAGTGGGGCCCAGGTGTCTAAGGCAGTCCAGTGATTCCAAGTGGTTGAATTCTTATTCTTTCTATTTACTGGACAGCAGATGCTTAGAATTGAGTTACTCATACCCTTCAGTACATGGCAAGTATCATCATTGGTTTATGAAAGGCCCCTATTTTGTTTTATTATTTCTTTTCATTGCACTCCCTACCCTCACTTCCCTATCCCTACCATATGTATATATGTTTTGTTCTGTTTTTTTTTTTTTTCACTGTACTCTGTTTTTAATATCAGTCCGTGCTGCTGTGTGTACATCTATTTCCCTACTTCTGGTTGCTGTGTAGTGGTTCACCCTCTGCACCCACCAAATGTTGCTTTTGATTCTCCTAGTGATGGCCATCCAGGTTACCTCAGAATCCTTGCTGTGATGAATATTATTAAGCAGGTACTCTTATGGATCACTGTGAAAATTTATTTGAGATGTATGTCCAGGAGGGGGCTTGCCAGGCCGCAGGATATACACATAGTCAGTTTCACCGACTGGTTGCTCTGGAGATCAGCTCCATTCATGGGCGCTCCACCCGGCAATGCCTACAACTCCCATTTCCACCCAGATGTTTTCCAACACTTGTTATTATCTGGCTTCTAAGTGTTGCCAGTCCGGTGGGCAGAAAGGATGCCTCATTGTTTTTTTACATTTTTCTGATTACGATGTAGTTGTACATCTCTTCATGGACCTGTTATATGGAAGGATTTTTTTTTTTTTCCCAAAAAGTTCCTCATGTGAATAGACATGAAAAGAGAGAGTGGAGGGAGGGAGCGGGCTGTCTCGTTAGGGGGAGAGCAATTGGGAATATGTAGCAAGGTGTATATAAATTTTTGTGTGAGAGACTGACTTGATTTGTAAACTTTCACTTAAAGCACAATAAAAATTAAAAAAAAAAAAAAATTTCCTCATGTGGACCGCCTAGTCATCCCCTTGCCCCTCTGCCCTTTCCAGTTGTGTTTATTGTCTTTTTCTTGTTGACTTGAAGCCTATATGCTAGATATACACATATTCTCTGTTGTAGTTTTTGCCTTATGGTTTGTGCCTTTTGAGGTCTTATTAAAGAGGCCCTCTCACACCAAAGTCATGAAGACATTCTTTTATATTTTCTGCATTGGCTTTGTAGTTTTACATATCACACTTAGGGCCTTAATCTTTTTAGATAGCAGAGGGAGAGATTCCAGTTTATTTTTTATTGTAGGGTATGAAGCAAAGCACCTTTTCCCTAGTGCTTTATGATTTCACCTATGTCATTTAGGTAGATAAATAGATTAAAAAAAAAAGAAAAAGAAAAAGAAAAACCAAACCCATTGCTGTTGAGTCAATTTTAACTCATAGCGACCTTAAAACATAGAGTAGACCTGCCTCATAGGGTTTCCAAGACTGTACTCTTTACCAAAGCAGACTGTCCCATCTTTCTCCTGTGGAGCTGCTGGTGGGTTTGAACTGCCGACTCTTTGGTTAGCAGGCGAACACTTAACCACTGCACTGCCAGAACTCCTTGACAGATAGATAGCTGCCACTGAGATGATGCTGACTCATGGTGACCTTATGTACAACAGAATGAAGTGCTGCCTGGTCCTGCCTCATCGTCACGATTGCTAGCGTGTTTGAGTCCATTGTTGTGGCTACTGTGCCAGTCTGTCTCACCAAGGCTCTCCTTCACCCTTGCTAGCCTTCTGCTTCACCAAACATGATGTCTTTCTCCAGTGGTTAATCCCTCCTGATAATGTGTCCAAAGCAAGCGAGTCAGACAATATTCTGTTGTAATCCATAGATTTTTGTGGGCTAATTTTGGGAGTAGACTGCCAGGTCTTCCTAGTCTGTCTTAGTTTGGAAACTCAGCCGAAACCTGTCCACCGTGGGTGATCCTGCTGGTATTTGAAATACTGGGGGCACAGCTTCCAGCGTTGTAGCAATACACAAGCTACCAAGTATCAGAAACTGACAGGTAGACCTGTGTCATTTGTCTAGTTTAAGTGCATAGATACATATATTCACATACACACTTGAAGTTAGATGTGGCTTTGTGACTTGATTTGGATAATGAAATGTGAGCATATGTGACATATGTCACTTCCGGGAGGAAGTTTTAAAAGTCAGTGTGTAATTCACCACGTCCCCTTTCTCCTGCCCTGACAAGCTGCAATGTTCCAGGTCCTGTAGGCTCTGTCAGCCTGGAAGCTGGGGTGAAGAGGCACGGGGCAGGTCTCCCAGGTAACCCACAGTGGACAGATAACTTGAGTTGATGGCTGAGGTTTGCAGTGTCTGTTTCTGAAGCAAAATCTAACCTATCCTGACTAAATCAACTACCATGGCTTTGTACTAGTTCCACTAGCTAACAGGGCAAGTCTCACTTCTTTGCTGTTTTAAAAATTTACTCAGTTCTCTGTGACATTTTATTCTTCCATTCTAGAGTCTGTCAATCATCTGAGAAATTCCAACTGGAAGCATCCACCTGTGCAAGCAGTTTTGAGCAGGAGTGTGACAGTGGAGGAGTTTATATTATGACATGCAAAGAAATGTAGTGGTTCAGAACTCAGCTGCTAACCAAAAGGTCGGAAGTTTGAACCTACCAGCCACTCCTCGGAAATCCTGTGGGGCAGCTCTGCTCTGTCCTGTAGGGTTGCTATGAGTCAGAATCAACTTGAGAGCAATGGTTTTTTTTTTTTTGGTGCAAAGAAACGTAGTTTTCACCACAGGTATCACCTTCTAAACTGCATATATTGATACTGCGTCTCCAACATACTTCCTGGTACTCAGCTCATCCCAAGCTCTTTCTCCTTTTCTGGTTCATCTTTTCCACATCTTCTCGACTGGTTTTCCACTCTCTCTTACCCTCGCTTTAATGTGGAAAACAACAAATTTCTCCTAAATCTCCTCTAGAGTAGTTTCCTCCTCATTCAAAGTTTTGGTGACACTATCACTCAGGTCTTCCGGGTTCATCTTTTATTTCACATTTATCGAGAGAATCTTCCAAGCAATGACATTCCCCCTCTAAGAGGAATTTTTTTTTTTTTAATTTTTGTTGTGCTTTAAGTGAAAGTTGACACATCAAGTCAGTCTCGCATACAAAACCTTATATTCACCTTGCTATATACTCCTGGTTGCTCTCCCCCTAATAAGCAGCACACTCCTGCTCTCCACCCTGTATTTCCATGCCCATTCAGCCAGCTTCTGCCCGCTTTGGCCTTCTCATCTCCCTCTAAGAGGAATTCTGATGTCAGCTGTTAAGATAATACAAAATTATCCACCTTGTTACAAATAAAAGATGCTGAGAAAAATTAGATAGCTATTGGGTGGAGAAGGGAGACATACATTTAAATATATAATGTATATCATAAAAGAAGACTACTTTTCAAATGGATAAAGAAGTTAGCTGTAAAAATTAAACTATAGAAAAACAGAAGAGATACTCGATCTCAGTTTCTAAGCTTAAATATGACAAGAGATCATCCGTACATAAACTGACAGGCTGAACTACATAAAATGTAAAACACCTAAGTGTCCAAACAGTATAAGCAGGACTTAAGAGCAATCAATAAACTTGGAGATGTTTTTATAAACATGGCAGGAAAATTTTTGTACCTTTAATATATAAAGTGTTCATCAAATCAATAAGAAAAGCCAGCAACACTCTTGTAAAAGAAGGCAATCAGATGAATAGGCAATTCCCTAAGGAAGAAATAAAATAACCAATATACAGAAAAATATTCAAAGTCTTTCATAATAAATTAAAACTAATTTTAAAAAATCATGCTGAAATTTTCTTTGGAATTGTGTTTAGAAATTAATTTGGGGATGATAGGTCTTCTGTTATATTATTTAATAGTTTATAAGTTTTCTTTATCAGGGTTCTTTGCATTTTTGTCATTGTTAGTTGCCATCAAGTCAGCTCCAATTCATGGTGACCTCATGTACAACTGAACAAAGTGTTGCCTGGTCCTGTACCATCTTCACAAATGTTAGTATGTTCAAGTCCATTGTTGTGGCCGCTGTGTATTTTGAGTGCCTTCCAACCTAGGGAGCTTATCTTCCAGCGCTATATTGGACAATGTTCTATTGTGATTCATAAGATTTTCACTGGCTAATTTTCATAAGTAGATCACCAGGCCTTTCTTCCTAATCTGTCTTACTCTGGAAGCTCTGCTGAGCTCTGTCCATCATAGGTGACCCTGCTAGTATTTGAAATACTGGTGGCACAGCTTCCAGCATCACAGCAACATGCAAGCCACCACAGTACAACAAGCTGACAGATGGGTATTTTTGTTGTTGTTGTTAGGTGCCATTGAGTCAGTCCTGACACGTAGCGACGTTATGCACAGCAGAAGAAAACACTGCCCGGTCCCGTGCCATCCTCCAATTTTGCTCTGCCAGAGCTCATTGTTACAGTCACTATGTCAATCCTTCTCATTGAGGGTCTTCCTCTTTTTCACTGACCCTCTACTTTACCAAGCATGATGTCCTTCTCCAGGGACTGATCCCTTCTGATAACAAGTCCAAAGTATGTGAGGCATAGTCTCTCCAAAGTTGCTTCTAAGGAGCATTCTGGTTGACAGATTTGTTCGTTCTTTTGGCAGTCCATGGTATAGTCAATATTCTTCGCCAGCACCGCAATTCAAAGGTGTCAGTTCTTCTTCGGTCTTCCTTATTCATTGTCCAGCTTTTGCATGCATATGAGGTGACTGAAAACACCATGGCTTGGGTCAGGCACACCTTAGTCCTCAAGGTGACATCTTTGCTTTTCAACACTTTAAAGAGGTCTTTTGCAGCAGATTTGCCCAATGCAATGAATCTTTTGATTTCTTGACTGCTGCTTCCATGGGTGTTGACTGTGGATCCAAGTAAAATGAAATCTTTGACAACCTCAGTCTTTTCTCCGTTTATCCTGATGTTGCTTATTGGTCCAGTTGTGAGGATTTTTGTTTTCTTTATCTTGAGGTGTAATACGTACTGAAGACTGTGGTCTTTGATCTTCATCAGCAAGTGCTTCAAGTCCTCTTCACTTTCAGCAAGCAAGGTTGTGTCATCTGTATAGCACAGGCTGTTAACGAGTCTTCCTCCAATCCTGATGGCACATTCTTCTTCATATAGTCCAGCTTCTCAGATTATTTGCTCAGCATACAAATCGAATAGGTGTGGTGAAAGGATACAACCCTGATGTACACCTTTCCTGATTTTAAACCACGCAGCATCCCCTTGTTCTGTTTTAATAACTGTCTCGATCTATGTACAAGTACCTCATGAGCACAGTTAAAAAAAAAATTCCCATTCTTTGCAATGTTATCCATAATTTGTTATGATCCACACAGTTGAATGCCTTTGCATAGTCAGTAAAGCACAGGTAAACATCTTTCTGGTATTCTCTGCTTTCAGCCAGGATCCATCTGACATCAGCAATGATATCCCTGGTCCCATGTCCTCTTGCAAATCCAGCTTGAATTTCTGGCAGTTCCCTGTCAATGAACTGCTGTAGCTGCATTTGAATGATCTTCAGCAAAATCTTGCCTCCTTGTGATATTAATGGTATTGTTCAGTAATATCCTCATTCAGTTGGGTCACCTTTCTTGGGAAAAGGCATAAATATGGATCTCTTCTAGTCGGTTGGCCAGGTAGCTGTCTTCCAAATTTCTTGGCATAGATGAGTGAGCACTTCCAGCACTGCATCCATTTGGTATTCCGTCAATTCCCAGAGCCTTGTTTTTTTGCCAATGTTTCTGTGCAGCTTGGACTCCTTCCTTCAGTACCATTGGTTCCTGATCATATGTTACCTCTTGAAATGTTTGAACATCCATCAATTCTTTTTGGTATATCTTTTTGGTGTATTCCTTCCATCTTCTTTTGATGCTTCCTGTATCGTTTAATATTTTCCCTGTAGAATCCTTCAATATTGCAACTCGAGGCTTGAATTTTTTTCTTCAGTTCTTTTCATCTTGAGAAATGCTGAGTGTGTTCTTCCCTTTTGGTTTTCTATCTCCAGCTTTTTGCACATGTCATCATAATATTTTACTTTGTCTTCTTGAGCCGCCCTTTGAAATCTTCTGTTCAGCTCTTTTACTTCATCATTTTTTCCTTTTGCTTTAGCTACTCGACGTTCAAGAGCAAGTTTCAGAGTTTCTTCTGACATCCATTTAGGTCTTTTCTTTCTCTCCTGTCTTTTAATGGCCTCTTGCTTTCTTTATGTATGATATCCTTGACGTCATTCCACAACTCGTCTGGTCTTCGGTCATTAGTGTTCCACGAGTCAAATCTATTCTTGAGATGGTCTCTAAATTCAAGTGAAATATACTCAAGGTCATATTTTAGCTCTTGTGGACTTGCTTTAATTTTCTTCAGTTTCAACTTGAACTTGCATATGAGTAATTAATGGTCTGACCTACATTTGGCCCCTGGCCTTGTTCTGACCGGTGATATTGAGCTTTTCCATTGTCTCTTTCCAAAGATGTAGTCGATTTGATTCCTGTGTATTCCGTCTGGCGAGGTCCATGTATATAGTCACCGTTTATGTTGGTGAAAAAAATATTTGCAATGAAGAAGTCTTCAAAATTCAGTCATGTGATCTCTGGCATAATTTCTATCACCAAGGCCATATTTTCCAACTACCATTACTTCTTTGTTTCCAACTTTTGCATTCCAATCACCAGTAATTATCAGTGCATACTGATTGCATGTTTGATCAATTTCAGACCGAAGAAGCTGGTAAAAATCTTCAATTTCTTCATCTTTGGTCTTAGTGGTTGGTGTATAAATTTGAATAATAGTAGTGTTAACTGGTCTTCCTTGTAGACATACGAATATTATCCTATCACTGACAGCATTGTATTTCAGGATAGATCTTGAAATGTTTTTTTTGATGATGAACGCAACACCATTCCTCTTCAAGTTGTCATTCCTGGCATAGGAGGCCATATGATTGCTCATTTCAAAATGACCAGTAACAGTCCATTTCCACTTACTAATGGCTAGGTTATTGATCTTTCTGAGTTCTATTTCATTTTTGACGACACTGGGTTATTTCATTTTTGATGATTTGCAATTTTCCTAAACTCATACTTTGTACATTCCAGATTCCAATTAATAATGGATGTTTGCAGCTGTTTCTTGTCATTTTGAGTCGTGCCACATCAGCAAACGAAGGTCCTGAAAGCTAGACTCCATTTATGTCATTAAGGTTGACTCTGCTTTGAGGAGGTAGCTCTTCCCCAGTCGTCTTTTGAGTGCCTTCCAACCTGGGGGACTCATCTTCTGGCACTATATCAATGTTCTGCTGCTATTCATAAGGTTTTCACTGTCTAATTCTTTTCGGAAGTAGATCACTGGGTCTTTCTTCCTAGTCTATCTTAGTCTGGAAGCTCAGCTGAAACCTGTCCACCATGGGTGACCCTGCTGGTATTTGAATACTGGTGGCATAGCTTCCAGCATCATAGCAACACACAGGCCCCCACGGTAGGACCAACTGACAGATGCGTGGGGGGGATGGGTATTTTTAGGGAAGTTAATTCCCAGGTACTTTTTATTTTTTGTTTGTACTGTGACTAGGTCTTTATTTTCTAGATGAATATTGAAGTAGGTGGGCCCAGCTGCCTGGATTTGGAGTTGAAGATGGGTTTAGCTTCTTTTCTTTCTCTGGCTCACTTCTTCCCCAGTTTTCAGCTGCTCTACCTGACCTCACTGATGTTGGAGCACAGGAAGGGAAGACAGGGAATGGAGAAAGTTCTCACTTGAATGATGCTGTCCTAAGATAGCCCTGGTAGTTTTGTACTGTGTCAACTCAGTATAGCTAGAATTAAATTTCCCCAAATTTTCTTCCGTGATGGTTTTGCATTAGGATTGGCCATAAGAAAATTTGGGCAAGTCCTGGAAAGCAGAAGGAAGGCAGCTGCCATTATTCCCGGAAGGTCAGTTCAGGGACCCAGGTATCAGTGTAGCTTGCTCACCGGGGCCAGGCAGCAGCCAAACCTCAGCTCCTTCAGCTCCCACTGGAGCTCCTTCTCCAGCTTCTCTGAGTCCTGGGCCATACACAGATGCAGTTCTGCAGCCAAGGGCTCCACCTTCTGCAGGCCAGCCACTGGACAAGTCTGGCAGCAGTGAGACAGGTGCAGGCCCAAGTTTGCCATTGCTCTCTCTTGCTTCATGACCTGTAATGATTTCAGGCCCAGCATCTAAGCAACAGTTTTCCTAGTCTCCTTCACCAGCTCACACAGTTGTGTGAGATCTAATTCCTATCATATCCATGCTCCACCTTCCTCATAGCGGCTCTGCATTCCTCAGCAAACCCCAGCTCATACAATGACTCGTTGCTCTCTGAGCCTAGTAGATGTTTGAAGTGGACTCATTCTCAAAGGCCTCTGTCTGACTGTGGCTGTCTTACCTGGGTGATCCTCCAGCTGTCATTGGTACCTGTGATGATTAAGTTTGTGTGTCAACTTGGCTGTGCCGTGATTCTCAGTGGTTTGATAATCGTATGATGGTGTGATCACTACCATGATGAGATTTGATATTATGTGATCACCTCCATGATGGGATCTGCTGTGAGTAGCCAATCATTTGAAAGGGAGTCTCCTTGAGTGTGTGGCCTGCATTGAATATAAGGGGATATTCTGGCAGTACTTGTGGGCTTTTGCTCCTTCTGGATCCTGCAGCTGGCTCCTGTTCATCTGACCTCCAGTTCTTAGGATTTGAGCTAGCAGGTTACCTGTGGTCTTGCCTGTCGACCTTTGAAATTTGTCAGTCTTCATAGCCTGTGAACAACAGCTCTGCTCTCTGACCTACCGATCTGGGGTTCTCCAGCCCCTGTGGCTACGTGTATTAGGAGAAGCCTTTATCCTGACCCACGGACTTGGGACATTCCAGCCTTTACAATCTCCAGAGCCATTTCTTTGATATAAATCTCTCTTTCTATATATATTTATATGCTTTACTGGTTTTGCTTCTCTAGAGAACCTGGCCTAAGACAGCATCTCCATATTGTTTTACATCTTTTTTCTCCTAGATCTACAATTTGTATTAGGTTTAATTCTATCTATCTTACCTTCTGTTGCTATTATGAATAGGTTTTTCCTTCCATTGTATCTTTTAACTGGTCATTTTTTGTGTATATATTTCTTAAACTTTCTTATAGTTTGTAACATTATTTAGTCCATTATCTTGTGTTTTCCAAGTAAACAATCACATCAACTGAAAACGACGACAACCTTACCTTCTCCTTTCCAATTATCAAATCACTGAAACAATGTTAAATAGTAGTGGTAATATTGTACGTCCTGGTCTTATTCCTGACTTCAGTAAAAATGCTTCCCATTAAACATTATTGTGGGTATTATGCAAACATATCTGTTATCATATTAAGGAAGTCTCCATCCATCCGTATTTTATACGACCCAAAAGGCTTTAAAAAAATTGAGCATGTGAATTTTTCAAAATGTCATTCCAGCATCTGTGAAGATGTGGTTTTTCTCCTTTGGTCTTTTAATATACTGAATTACAGAAATGCTTTTTAAATATTAAACCATTCTTGAATTGGTTTAGTAAACTGTACTTGGTCATTATTTTCTTAATGTGCCACTGATTGCAGTTTGATAATATTTTATATAAATTTTGTTTCTGTAATTTTCATATGTGACATTAGGCTATAGTTTCTTTTTGTGCTCTTTGTCAGGTCTTGGTGTCATTATTATACATTTTCATAAAAATGAATTGTGGGGTTTTTTTTTTTTCCTTTATGTACTCTGAAAGAGTTTACACAGCATAAGCATTACCTGTCCCATAAAGATTTGTTAGAATTCTTCTGGGACACTAAATGGGGACTTGATACTCTTATGGGGGTAAGGTGGAAGGCAATAACTCTTTGACAACTGCTTTTAGTTTTCTATAGCAATTGATCTGTTAGATTGTCTACCTCTCCTGTGGTTAGTTTTGGCAATACATATTCTCCTATAAAATTATCCCTTTTTAAATCCAGATTCTAAAATTATTTTCATGAAGAATAACAAAGTAGTGCCAAATTATTTTTTAAATTTATCAGTGTCTGTGGGTATTTTCCTATTAAAATTCCTTATTTGTGGTAGTTTTGCTTTTTCCCTTTGACTTGATAAGGTTAGCTAATGGCTTACTTATTTTATTAGCTTAAAAAAAATGGAATCAGCTCTTGGATTTTTATATTATAATTCTACAGTTCTTTAATTTAATTCATTATCTTCTGTGCTTTCAAATTACTAATTCCTTCTTTCTGCTTTCCTTAGCTTTAGTTTGTTGTCTCTTTTCTGATTTCTTGAATTGGATGCTTGATTAATTTTCATTTTCAACTATCAATACTCTTTTAGCCAGGTTCTGATGTATATGTTCATTATGATTATTTTAAAGCTATTTTCCAATTTCAGTTTTGATTTCCTTTTTGCCCCAAGTGTTGCTTAAGAGAAAGAA
This sequence comes from Elephas maximus indicus, assembly GCF_024166365.1. Taxonomy (NCBI): domain Eukaryota; kingdom Metazoa; phylum Chordata; class Mammalia; order Proboscidea; family Elephantidae; genus Elephas; species Elephas maximus. The sequence goes on along the minus strand of NC_064835.1, from coordinate 8,749,724 downwards.
TTAAAATTTATGAGTGATAAGGATTTCCTTTCAAGATTCTAATTTTATTACGTTGTCATTCTAGAATATTGTTTGTGTTGTTTCTACTTTCTGGAGTATACTGAGGTTATTTTTGTTGCCTACAATTTTTAGTTTTTTCTTTTCTGTTTTCAGGGCATTGAGCTAAATGCGTATTGGTTAGATAACTTTACTAAGCAGATTATATTTTGTCCTGTATATCCTTAGTTGTTTTTGTCTACTTGTTCCCTCATAGACTGGTGTTCAGCTGTCATCTCTGACTACTAATATACTTCCATTTCTTCCTGTAAATCCTGTAGTTTAATGTTAAGGATGTTGATACAATGATATTTGAAGTATAAATATTCATAACTGTGAGATCCTTATTGAAGATACTACTCTTTGTCAGGACAAAGTTTGCTTTTTCCTAGTCTAATGCTCTTCTGCAGCCCCACCTCCTGCTCCCCAATTTAATCTTGTTTTGTCAGCCTTCAGGTTTAATCTTGCCCTTACATTTAATACCTGATCCTTGCTTACTTTTTCTTTGTGTTTGCATGTTATGTCTTTGCCCACCTTTTGTTTTAACCTTTCTAAGTGGTTGTGTTTTAAGATATATAAGATTTGGCCCTTATTTTGTGGTCCAGTTGGAAAGTAAATATTTTGGTAGGTAAAATGATCCCATTAACATAAATTAATATGGCAGACATATTTGGTCTTAGCTTTTGAAAATAAGTCATGTTTTATGTTGTATTCTCTGGTTTTATAGATGCTTCATTTATTTTTTTACCCCATAGTCTATGCTTTATTTGCTTGTTTTTTATGTGCATGTTTCCTCCACTAATTAGGCAGGCTTACATTTTTCCTCCAGTGGTTACCTTTTACATATATATATGTATATGAGTGTATACACACATATATGTGTATATATGCACACATATAAGTGTATATACATATGTAAGCACACACATATGTATACACATATGTGTAATAGGTAATTGGTATGTATGTGCATATATACACATACATGGGATCATCATGGGTCAGAATTGACTTGACAGCAACAAGACTGGGTTTTTCGGTTTTGATATTATATATACATATATACTTTTCTTAGTATGTATTGACTACATTCTATGAGCATGACAAAATTAGTATATTTCCACTTAATCCAGCCTCTCCACCCCTTTATTTTAGTTAATTATATTATTACTATTTGTCTTAGCACTTACCTTTATACCTTTAAATATACATTTGCACTATGTCTGTCATTTACTTTATTAGCTTTAAATGATATCTTTGACATACAGTTATAAACAAAAAAGTTATCAGCACACTTCCACTGCTTTCTACCTTCTCTTTCCCTCCTCCACCCTAATTTTGTTAGAATTCCTGCATTATTGAGGTTTTAATCTTTACATTTAGTTCTGTAAATCTGCACATTGTTGCAGTCTTAGTGTTCGTTACATGGATTTAGTGTCACCCCACTTCTGCTGTAGTCTCTCCCATTCATATTTTGATGGCTTGAAAATTATCCTTTTTAAACTCATGGGAATTATGTTCTCATGTTCTTGAATGTTCACAAATGTTGCCTTTATACTTAATTGACAGTTTGCCTGAATAAGGTATTCTTAGGTTTCACTTTTTCCTTTGCATTCAAGAATGTTTTAGAGATGTCTGAGGTTTTTTTCTAATTATTTTTCAACCTCCTAAATTAACTGGATCTTTTGGACTGGATTTTCCAAAGAATTCTTTGTCTTTGAAGTCCAATATCTTTACTAGGATTTGATTGTTCTATGCCAAAATTTTCCTGGGACACAATAAACTAAAAACCAAACCTGTTGCCATCAGTTCAATTCAATTTGTAGATTCCTTTTTTTTTTCTTGGGCAAAGTTCTTATAGACCGTATCTTTAAATATCTGTTCTCTTTGGGGACATGAACTGTATATGTGTTTGTCTTTCATATCTACCATTTTCCCTCTCATTCTTTTATTTTTTTTTTAACCTCTTGTTTATTTCTACTAATTTTTTTTTACCTTTTTCAATCCTGTTCTCTCTGTTTTTTCCTATGCTTTCAACAGTGTCTGTTGTTGGTTTTACATTTTTCTTCCACTGACTTTTCTGAGCTCTACCATATTGTGATTTATATCCTTTGTTTGTCTTGCTGCATTTTTCCTGAACATTTGTGTCTCCACTTTGTGTTCTTGTTTTATAGAAGCAATTGCTTCATTAAGTTTTTAGAAATTTTATGGTAATATGTTCATTCATCTCTTCTATGGCAACACTTTTCTAGTTAATGTTCTTTATGTACTATATAATTTTCCTCTTCATTTCCTTTCTTATTGTAGTGTCTTTGTTGTACAGATCCTATATTAGTTCCTTTTTGATTATTAATTCATCTTTGAATGAAGAGACCAGCTGTTTGCATGAAGTTCTGAAGTTGGAGGGAGAAGTGGTGATGGTTACAGCATGGTCATGTTTTAGGTTACCAGAGATTATCGTATAGGACTGTGACTGTAAGATTTCTTAAGATTTATTTTTCTCTAGACGATTGGCAATGACAGCTGCAGGCATACTTATAATGCAGAGCCTCTCTTCTATCCTATCTCACTGATAGATTGCTTTCTGCAAATACGACTTCTCTGTATGATTCGTCATTCAGTTCCATCTTCATATTTCTGCTTTATGTCAAAATAGGTTCAGGAAAGCTCCAACTGTCAGCTGACATACTGCTCTCATTATTTCTAACAAGAGATTGTTATTTCTTTGATTCTGGGGTGTGGCTCTTACTTTGGAGAGCTGTGTTTATCAGCTTTGCATGAGCTCCGTGGCACAACTGTTCTCTCTTAGCATCTTTCTGCACCCCAGTTGAGCCTCCCTGCAGTTTCTCATGTTTTTTGGCCTGAGTTTGTAGATCTTGGCTAGCTTTGTCAAAGATAGAGTTTGTTTCCTATTTGCTCATTTCTTTTAGGTGATTTTCAAGAGAAATATGTTTCCCTTAGAGGGGGAAAACACCAACCAGAAGTTTCATATATGATTTCTTTATTTTTTGTGGTCTTCTTAGTTATAGTTTCTGTTTACATATGACTTTTGCTCACCAATAACGCATTAATAACCCTGTTACCTCAACACCTATCTCTGTGTGTGTCTCGTTAATTTTTACTTTCTCTTCTAACTAATGCTCCTTTCTCTGTATTTTCATATTCAAAATTCTGAGATAATTGGATTGGTCTAGCTAATTACCATCATCTTTATTTGCGTAGCATATTTTATGGCAGACCCCTCATAGACCTCAGGTAAATGTTTGGGCTAGGTTCCTGCCATTGGTTAAGTAGCTGTAGATGAGGAGCCTGAAACATCACACTTGATAACATGGCAGTCTTGGATTGTCTCCTCAGCAGAAAGTTGTGGGCAAGCGGGTTTGTGTGGGCGAGAATAGTTCAGGCAATGACCTGGGGTCAGACCTGAGTGTGGAGAGTTTGGGGTAGAGCTCCAAAATAAGCTCTATGGAGTAGAACATGCTGAGGTGTAGTAGAAGATGAGGTTGAATATATAGAGGGAGTGGCAGATCATGGAAGGCCTGGAAATCAATACTGAGGAGTTTGGACTTCAGCTCATAGGTTGTAGGGATTCACTGGAGACCAGAGAGAAGTGACATGACAAAATGAGTACTTTAGGAAGGGTTGCTATGCTCCATGCTGAAGAAGAGGAAAGAAGTAGTGAGGATAGAAAGACTGGTTCCCTGCAGGGGTGAGAGGGTGAGCAGCAGCTAGATCACCAATTCCAAGTGGTCATAATTAACTTATGTCTTCAGCCAATGTTTATATCCAGGGGGCTCAATTTGAGCAGTGGTGCTACAGTGGAGGCTTTTGGGGAGTTGTGCTCCTGATAGTTTGATGAGCACCAGTACAGGACTAAAATGACCCATATAAGTTGATGCAAGGGACTGCAGAAGGTTTCTCTAGCACTGAGGGAAGAGGCTGATGGTAATTAGGTAGGTCCAAGGCTCCTAGTTGACTGGGCCATGGTTCAGGCCTAAGTCCTTGCCCAGAGGAGACTCAGAGGAGGATCTAGACCCAGGGGCCTAGTTTAAAGGCCTCTGGACTTGGCTCTGCACACCTGATGGGGGTTAGATGCCAAAGCTACAGACAATCCTCATGTGGTTACACTGAGCCTCAATCCTCTTTTGTTAACTCTGTTCTGCTCCCCAGTCATATACCAAGCGCTCCTTGAGAAAGCAACAACTTTTATTGCCTCCGGGCCTGGGTAGCACTCAGTTGGGTCAGCAGCAGGGCAGGACCCAGGAAGGGCAGGGCCTAAGAGTGAGACTATGTAGAGAACCACCAAAGGAAGTGAAGCAGGTGGGAGAATCTGGTTAGGAGGCTTTGCTTTTAGGGGTGCAAGCCCCTGGACCTGAGCAAAGCAAACTTCAACAGTGGTAAGGTAAGAGAACTCCAGGACTGAAGCAGGCTTAGAAGTCTCCTTGAGGTGATGGCAGGGGGGGACAGAAGAGGGATAGATGCAAGATCCATTGCTAAACCAGAGCCGCAGAACTCAGGTGCTAATTGGTAATGTGGGCAAGGGGGAAATCAGTCCAAGATGGCACCAGTGATTGAAGTGGGAGGAATGAACTGCATCAGGAGAGAGATACAGGGCCTGGGATCAGGTGGGAGGGCAGGGAGACCTTTTAGGGTCATTAGCATCAAAGCAGTTGAGGTTATAAGACAAACTGGTTTGTTGTAACTGTTTGTATTACAATAAATATCTTCTGTTCAGTGACTGATAGAAACAGCCTAGGGTGGCACTAATATGGTGTGGCCTCTGGATCTGGGCGTGTTTTGACTGTGCCTGGGGGTGTGGTCAATGTGATAAATGGGGTACTAGCTTCTTCTCTCCCACCCCAATCTCCATCTGGCCTCTCTTTGTTCCCACTACCTTTCCCCCAGTCTGCTCCTTATGCCATAATAGAATTACAGAGTGTCAAATCTGAAAGTACCTTAAAGACAGCCTAGTTCAGCCCTCTCCTCCTACAGAGGAGAAAACTGAGGCCTGGAGAGGAGATGTGAATTTCTTAGAGTCATAATGAATGGGGTACAGAATCCAGCCTTCTGACTTTCTCTCTGGTGTCCTTTCCACCATGCGAGATCACCTCTATGATCTAGGCAATTTTTAGTTAGTAGATCATCTCTAATCAGTATATAAGATTTTCTCAGCACTAATGACCTGCACTGCATGTGTGTTTGCTTTGTGAATTTGCATGCCACATTGCCCTAGGAGTCCTGAAAAACATATTAGACACTTCCCTAGAGGGGTGGTCTAGCCTCTGATCCTACAAACATTTGCAGCTTCAAGTAAAGTCCTTTCATCCAGCCATTCGCCGTGTCCTGTTCACTCTCTCCCTACACCACAGCACTCAAAGCAGCCCCTTCCTTTGAGGAGGGATTAGAGTCACTGCTCTGATTCAGGATGCCATCCCTTCTAGCCCAGATTATAGCAACAGCCTTCTTATTGGTCTCTTTTTCTCCAATCCCGTTACCCATAAATCCATCTTTCCCCCTCCAGCTGGAGAGAGCTTTCTGAAATACAAAGCTGACTCCTTGCACTTCACCACATATAAGATAAAGTCTACTGGGGTCTGCAACCCTTTCCTCATCTGACTCCTGTTCACCTCTCCAGCCTCATCCCCGATACCCTAAGCTCAACCTCATGGGTTAAGTTCCAGAGACATCGAACAGACTACAGTTCCCTGGACAGGCCATGGTGCTTCACACCACCATGTCTCTGCTTGGAGGGCCCTTCAGCTCTCTCATCTGCCTGGCTAACCCCTGGCTGGCTGCAGTGTCCACTCAGATGGCACCTCTGCCAGGGAGCCTTTTCTGACTGCCTCCTTTCCTGTGCACCTCTGTGCTGTGTTCATCTACTCTCCTCTGCTCACACCAGTATGAGTCTCCCTTGTCATATCCTTTTACTAGACGGTGAGTGCCTGAGGTCTTACTCTTCTCTTCACCCTTGGGATTAGGCCTGGCAAGAAAGTGCTCAATAAACTTCTGTTGAATTGAGTTGAATTTTTGATTGACAGGGCCATGGACATCTATTCTAAGGAGAGAATAAAAGAGAGGGGCCTGGTTACAATTTGGCTCCAACTAAGCCTGGCATTAGCAAGCTTGTCTCCTGATAATTCCTGATTTGCTGCTCTGGAATATGCAGCTGGGCTGTATTTTCATTAGTTAATGCTGCACATTAGCATAGATGGTTAGATACGTGTCTGACTCCTTCCTATAGGTTGAACAGCTCAGAATTCTCAGCCATGTCTGCCCCAGGGCCCAGCACACTTTATTGAAAGGCACTGGTGGCCAGGGATAGATTACCCAATAAGCGAGGTAAGCACGTGTTTAGGGCATCAATAAAACAGGGGTACCAGTTGTCTAAAACAAAGACCTATAGATGCCAAGCAGAGAGTTCACAAGGAAAAGCAAGCACTGCAGTGCAAGGGAACTGGCAGGGCACTAAATGAAATTGATGCCAGCTCCAGGGCAGGAGAATGTGCCAGTCAGAATAAAGGGTCACGAGGCTGTCCACGTGCAAGGTTTAAGCTATGAGGCCCCTACCACTTTTGCGTTCAATTGCTAATACTATAGTTGCATTTAAAAAGAAGTTATATCATGGATAGCTAAGACACACATACAAACATACATACGTATAAACCACATATCCTGTTTGAATGTGTGGGTAAGCAGCGGAGGGGGCAACACAGATCATCAACGCTTAGGGCCCTCACGTGCCTTGATCCAGCCCTGCTGGTGGGGCGGTGGTTAAGAGCTTCGTTGCTACTTGAAAGGTTGGTGGTTTGAACTCATGTGGCAGCTCTTTTGGAGAAAGACCTGGCACTCTACTTCCATAAAGATTATAGCCAAGGAAACCCTATGGAGCAGTTTTACTCTGTTACTGTTGCTATGAGTCAGAATCGACTCGAGGGCACCTAACAACAACAAGAAACAGGGTTAAAGGATGCTTCAGGTACAGAGAATTGTTGTTACGGAACGTTCCAGTTTGAACCCCTGCTGAGAATTTGCATTTCCACCCCAGATGTACTGAATCAAAATCTACAGTTTAACAAGATTCCCAGGTGATTCTTATGTTTGATAAATTTCGAGAACTACTGCTCTATTACACTGTTACCTTCACTTGGCAACTTGTTAAAAATGCAGATTCTCAGCAGGGGTTCGAACCTGAACGAACCGAAGCCCTGGTATAAACCCAAATTGAACCTGATCAAAGGTGATTCTGGCTCATGGTACCCCATGTGTTGCAGAGTAAAATAAAACTGAGCTCCATAGGAGTTTCTTTAACCTTCAGGCAAACAGGTCATCAGGAGCACCTGGTGGATTTGAACTACCAGCGTTTACGGTTAGCAGCCATTGCCCTTAACCACTATGCCACCAGGGTTTCCCGCAGAGAGCGTAGATTAAGCATAGTCTCTTTTACATCAAAGGGGTATGGGTTTGAATACCTGCTCTACCACTTCCTAGGTGTGTGACTCTGGGGCGAATTATTTAACCTTGCTAAGTCCTGTTTTCCTGATCTGTCAAATGGGAATAATAATGTCTGCTCCCTAGTGGTGTTCAGAGAATTACCTGCCACGATATACAGAAAGTCTTGTTCAGTTCCTGGCACACACTAGTGCTCAGTAGATGTTAGCTGGACAAGCTGAGCAGGGAGTATTTTCTTCATTTCCCCCAGCTTAAATGACAGGGCTTAGAGAGTGTGGGGTCTTTTCCAAGGCTGTTCAGATTTGTGACCTGCGCCCATACATCAACCACAGGCTTAGAGTGACAATAGTATCAGTGATTAGACACTCTCCCTTGGTAGCTCATAAAATGCTTCCCTGTCCACTGTTTCATGATGTACACTTAGAAATCCCCTCAACCCCGTGGCTGGGAGACTCGGGCATGGGGACAAGGGGCTGTGAGAGCAGAGGCAACCCTGACATCCTGGGGTCCAGTGGCTGCTGCTCTTCTCCATCATATCCAACTCTCCTTTTCCAGGAGGCATTGGAGCCTCGATAGAGAAGCCTCTTCCTGAGGCCAATTGAGCTTTTAAAGGGGTTTGACCTTGGTTTTTTTTTCCTAGGGGTTGGAGGGACAGCAGAAAAGGTGGGGCCTGGAACTTTCCCCACCTGCCTGAGAGGTCGGCTCCACCTGGCAGTCATCCCAGGCAGCCAGCCCCTCCCTCGTGCCATCCCAGAGGGCCATGTCCCTGTTCACGGACCATTGGGTGCAGGCTGCTGTTCTCTCTGCCTAATTGCCGGTGTCCTTGTTAACACCCTCCCTTTGCCTTCATGCCTCACACTCACCGACCACCCCTGGCTCCCCTCCCGATGAGGGTCTCCTACTTGATGAACAAGATGTAAGTATACAAGTTATTAATCTTCCCACCAAGGCAATTACAGCCCCACAAAGTTCCTCCTTGTCCACATTGGCTCTTCTATGACAACCTTATCAGGTTAGCAATTTCAGATCTGCTTTAAGTGTACAGAAATCAATTTTCAGCTTATTTTGTGTTGTAAAGTTTGCCATGCCTGAAACCACACTGCTAATTGAACAAGAGCAATTGATGTTTTAGCAGTAATTAAAGATGGTAATTATGACCAAATCTCCCCCATGGCCCTGTCGTGTTTGCTTTTGGACCTGTCAGAATGGCGGGCAGGCCAAATCAATCTTAATAAAGTTGGTGCTTCAGAAGTCTCCCCAGAAATGGTGTCGCCTCAGGGTGGGGACAGCACCTTTGAGGCCATGGGGGGACCGGTGAGTTGGGGAGACAGGCAGCCACCAGCCTCGCCCAGTTTAGCACTCGGATTGCCCAGCCGGCACTGAACTGGGCACAGGGGTTGGGCTGGGGGAGAATTCCAACGGGGGCTGGGCTGGGGGAGAATTCCAACGGGGGCTGGGCTGGGGGAGAATTCCAACGGGGGTTGGGCTGGGGGAGAATTCCAACGTGGGTTGGGCTGGGGGAGAATTCCAACGGGGGCTGGGCTGGGGGAGAATTCCAACGGGGGCTGGGCTGGGGGAGAATTCCAACGGGGGTTGGGCTGGGGGAGAATTCCAACGAGGGCTGGGCTGGGGGAGAATTCCAAAATATGAATGAGCACACTCTTGCCACTGAGATGCTTACAGCATATCTGGGAAGGTATGATGCATGTGCGTGCACAAAGTAACTTCAGAACACTTATTTTCATTCATAAATTACAGAGTACCTACTATGTGCTAGATTCTGGAGGGACAAAACTAAGACATCATCCCAATGAACCTACAAGCAAGCACAAATGATGATGACTTTTGTATCTGGGACTTGAAGTCAATCCATGTTGCTGAATGATGTTGGCCTGCAGGTTGGGAGTGGCTCCACCCTTTTTTCCTCATTCTCAAAGGTTCCTCAGGTTCCTCATTCTCAGAGAGGCAGCTGGGAAAATGGAAAGAGTTGTAGACTGGGAGTCAGAGAGCTCTAATCCTAGTGTTGCTGCTCCTTGCTGCGGCCCTCCCTGTGCTGGAACCCTAGGGCCCATTTAGCATTTTGGAGAGTCTGAGGATGATCAGCAGTAGGGCCCTCATCCATCCCCTTCAGAAAATCAGTATCAGACTTGTACTGCCCCTCAAGTTACTGTGCTATGAGGATGTTCCCAGGCTATTATTCACTCTCTACTCACTCATTAAGCATAATATGTGCCAGGCACTGTGCTTTGTGCTTGGGGATGCATTGACGACTTGGATAAAGGGCTTGGGCAAATTCCAGCACGTGGTGTTCTGTAGGCAGAGGGTTAATGTATAGAGCATCCCCTTCTCCCGGTGGCTCATGGGAAAGTGTGCTTGGGCTGGGTATACTGGATGCACCATAGGTTGTGCTCTGGGAAAAGAATATCACCCATTGTTATACTGCGTTACAGGGAGAATTTGAAAGCAACCTTGCAAAACAATCCAAGCTTGGGTGCCAGCTGCTCAAAGGAACCGCATACCAGTGGCTGGACTTGCCAGCTGCCTAACATGGAAATCTCATGAGGCAGTAGAGCCTGCACATAGCCCATCCCATGGAGGTAGGGGCCACTAGCCTCCACCAGTTCATTGCCAGGCTCTCTAGAGAGAGTCTCGGGTCATTCAGTGGACATTCCTGACTGTATCCCCACAATGACTAGGAACTTAGGAAGCCAAATGAACCTACAAGCAAACACAAATGACAATGACTTTTGCATCTTTCATTTGGGACATGGGGTCAATCCATGTTGCTGAATGATGTTGGTCTGGTGGTTGGGAGTGGCTCTATCCTGCTTTCCCTCCCTCATCTCAGGAGCCTTACAGCCTGGTAGGGGAACCCACCCACCTACTGCCATCAAGTTGATTCTGACTCATAGTGACCCTATAGTAGGGGCAAAACCCATGAACAGATAATGAAGAAATTCTGTGTAAGGCCATGACGGATTATGCCAGGTTTGTGAGCACTGGAGAAGGATCAAGGTGGGTAAGGAAAGTATTCCTGGAAGCTGAGCCTTTAAGGCTAGGTAGCAGTTTAGCCAGTTGAGGTTGGAAGGGCCCCACAGGGGCACAGCACAAGCAAAGTCATGGAGGTATGAAGTATTGTGGTGTGTTATAGGAGCTACTAGCAGTCCATTGTTAATAGAATGTAGAGTGTGAGGGCAGTAGCGTGAGAGAAGAGTTTGGAGAGGGAGACAGGGTCACGTCAGGGCATGCGAAGCCATCTGAATTTTGTGCTGGGGATGGGGAGTGCAAGTCACTGAAGGATAACATGATCAGATTTGCGTTTGAGAGAGTTTGTCTTAACGGTTGTGTGTGGGTAACAGCAGGAACAGATGTGTGGGTGAGGGCTCAGGGACACGCTGCCTGGCAGCTGCTCTTAGGAGGATTCCTGGATCTTTATAGAAAAGCTAGAGGGATGCCCTGGACAAATGCGCCCCCTTCCTTGTATCTAGCCACATGTAGAGGGTCAGTGCAATTGAGTGGAGAGCCTGGTCCATGGCCGAACGACCCCCACTGCTGCTAAATCTAGACCTGCCCAATGCAAGCCTCTGCTTCAATAGAGTTAGGAAGGGGCACACTCAGGTTGATGGCAGCACGCACGGCAGCGGTGTTGGGCCAGACTGAGAAATGGACTGTCATGGAGAAAAGAGCAAGATTTCTGGCCGTAGAAGTGCTCACCAGCCCCTCCCTGGCATGCAGCCTGTGCTGGTCTCAGGTGTGTTTCAAGGCAGGGCTCTCTGCGCCCCACTCACGTGCTTAAGTGGACTCTCCAAGACATGTGTGCAGAGATGGCCCTGCCTGAATGTGGACACAGTGAGCACCAGAGGCCCACACATTTATGGACACACACTCAGCCATATGCACGAGTGTGCCTGAAGTGTATTTGTGTGTACTCACTGAAACTCAGCCCATGAGTATGCCACTTGCACATATACCCAGGTGCCAGGGGTGGGAATGTATGCACTCCCTCAGCCCTGATGGGAACATTTACCCTCTGGTCCAAGTAGCATCAGTTCAAAAAATGAGGTAATTTGGGAACCAGACAGGTCCTCCATCAGAGGGCCTAACTCTTCTAGGGAGAAGCTGGGAGTCAGAGGAAGGGAGTGGGAGAGAAGTTGAGGGCTGGATCCTCGCTGGGGAAGTCTTTGGTTTCCACTGTGGTTATTCGCCACACTTTTCCTACCCTGGTCTCTTGTGGGGGGTGTTTAGACCCCTCAGGCTGGTCTACCCTGGTCTTCAGACCCCAAATGGTCAGTCCCTTCCTCATCAAGGTCTGGCCAACCTATGCTGATGGCCAAGAAAAGGCTGGATGCTGTGATGGGAAGATGTTAGTTCCATCTATCTCCATAATGTTTGGGAAAATGGATCAGGGACTTTTTCAATTTTAAGTTCATATTGCCCAACCCCTACATTGTCTAGATGAGTAGACAGAGGCCCAGAGAGGACAAGTGACTTGCCCAAGGCCACACCATAAGCTGTGTGAGGATGCACCTTACAATAACTCTGAGGCACCCTCTTTCTCTAGCCACTTACCAGGGGCTGGCAGAGACTCTGCAGGGTCTGTTCAGTTAAGGCTTAGAGATGTATGTCAGCTTGAGCTCAGATTTTATTGGCCAGAATTGTGACACAACACACTTCGGTACAAGCCAAGGATCCATACCATGTGGCTGACGACAGTGTACACACATACCCACCCTGGGCACCTGGGTGTGTATACAAATGGCAGACACCTGGGTTGAGTTTCAGTGAGTACACACATATGCAGGCCTATCTGTGTGTATGGATGAGCGTATGTCTATAAGCGTGGGGCCTCTCGTACTTGTCACCAGACACCCCTCTATCGTCCATCAGATGGAGTGTGCGTGAGGGCGGAGGCTCCTGCTTTAAAAGCTTTTGACTGTGTTAGCCCTTTTTTCTCTTCCCTCAATACTGGCCCCTGAGTCACATTTACTTTCCTGGTCAGGACCCTCACTGGTGGACAGCGACATCGGCTCACCTTCCTCCTGGGGCCTCAACCCCACTACCCACGTCGCCTGTGACAGCTTAAGTTCCTTTTCATTTCAGGACAAGAGAACAGGTGGGCATTCCTTCCTGACATTTCATGATGCTAATCCTCCAGGCTGGTCCCGTGTACAGACACAACCCTTGCAATCACCTTCTCATTTCTGACTTCTGGGGGGAAAGGGCATCAGTGGAGAAGAAACCCCAACAGTGGGGGTTTCAGCAGAGGGTTGGTTTCTCAGTCTCGGCCCTGGAGCTCATTTTGTCCGTGCCCTTTCCTGGCTTGGGCTGCTGTGGCAAGCCCATGGGCATCCTATCTCGATAGGGTTGGGAGGTGAGAGGCCAGGCCAAGACCAGCAGTGTGGCTGGGTACCTCAGGCCCACCATGTGCCCCGCACCCCTGTGTCCAGTGCCCACCAAACCTCTTCCGCTCCCTGGACACTAAATTCTCTCCAGCTCCCCTCTCTCTCAGCCAGCCTGTCTGTGTTCCTTGAAACTCCTTCCCTGGATGGATGATTGATTAATTGATTTACATATTTATTAAAATGTATTTTAGTAGCGTCTTTGCCTTTGATGCCAAATCTCATTTCCTATTGTGGGGCTGCTGACAGCCGGCATTGTAAATGCAAAGACACTTTACAAAACAATTTAAATAGCAATTGCCACCAGCTTAAAAATGAGCAAAACAGACAAATAAAATACTGATGAGGAAATTGGCAGCTTCAGGACAAGGGGGGCCAGGGGTTTCTAAGCAGCCAGTAGCTCCGGGTGCGGGCATGGTAAAGGCCATGTAATTGTCTCTTTAGAATGGCCCAGATGTGAGGTGTGGATGAAGGGAGGTTAACAATGGCTGCTCAGAGAGCAAAAGGCCCTTGCTCTTAAAGGAGACCTGTGTGAGGAACTTTTCTGAGTGGAAGGGGCTACTGAGGAAGGGAGCAGCCAGGGTTTAAGCCCTAGGTCTTTGCCTGCTGTCTAGGTGTTTCAGGTTGTGCCTGCTTGCTCCGAGGAGCCCCATAGGCACTGAGGCCGGCCTGAGGACCTGGGAGACCAGCAGGCAGTTGTCCTTATCCAGGCAGTGGAATGGGAAAAGTGTGGACAGGAAGTCTGATCCCTGGATTCTTACCCCAGCCTGGCCACCAGCTAGCTATGACTCTTAGGCTGGCCACTTTCTCCTTCTGGGTGTCAGCTTCTCCTAAAGGATGCATTGGGGTAAAAATCTGGGAGCACTAGCCTGGGTCACTGGGGTCCCGGTTTCTAGTCCTGGGTATGTGACTTCAGCAGGTCATATAACCTCTCTGGGCCTTGATTCTTTCGTCTGTGGCATGAGAACATAGGATGCGCTGCTTCTTGAATTTTTTTTTTTGTATTTAAATATTCTAAGGGCCCCTGATTGTCCGTGGTCTCACTGATGACCTGATCCTGGGAAGGGAGAGAAAGGAAGGCGATGGGGTGTGTGTTGGGAGGAGGGACCTGTAGATCAGGAGGCTAGGGCCAGACCAGAATTTGATGCAGGACATGATTGCAAGAAAAGGATATCATGTTCGGTCAAGGAGAGGGTCAGTGAAGATGAGGGAAACCCTCAGTGAGATGAACTGACACAATACCTGCAACAATGGGCTCCAACACACTAATGATCATGAAGGTGGCACAGGACTGGCCAGTGCTGTGTTCTGTTGGACATAAGGGCACCACAAGTTGGAGCCAACTTGACAGCAACTAACAACAATAACGTGATTGCACTGTTCCTGAGAAGCGGCAGAGGTGAAGCCTGTTGGTAAAGAAGGTAAAACCCCCGTAGGTGAGAAGAATTTTGCTCATCCTCGTCATCCTTTTATTCATCCTGGGCTCTGGCTGCGTCCTACCTCCCTGGTTGTGCCTTCTCTCTCTCCATTGCTCCACCTCCACCCCATCCTAGGGGCTGTCCCCCAATGCCCGTCCTGATGCTGCTTTTTCCTGCTGCCAGATTTGCTTCCTGTATGAGCTCATTTTGCAGCCACTTTCTCTTTCTCCAAGATGCTCAAATTTTCATTTCCAGCCTTGACCTCTTACCAGGACTCTAGTCTCATAAATCCAGCAGTTTGTAGGACATCGCTCCTTAAATATCTCACTGCCACCATAAAACGTCTAAAACCAAATTCAGAATCTTCTCTCACAGGGTGCTGCTCCCCCACTCCGACCCAGCTTCCTTTTTTCATTCTTTTTTTTTTTAAAGTTTCCTACATCCTAGCAGTGCTCAAAAGAAACCCTTCTGTGGTGTTTATGGTTTTTAAGGTATATTTCTGTGCCTGATCACATTTCTTTCAGCAAGTATGTATTGTCAAAACCCCAAATCCACTGTTGCTGCGTCGATTCCAACTCATAACGAGCCCATAGGGTTTCCAAGATTATAAATCTCTATGGAAGGAGACTGCTGCGTCTTTCTCCTGCGGAGCTGCTGGTGGTTTCGTATGCCAACCTTTTGGTTAGCAGTCAATCACTTTAACTGTTGTGCCATGAGCATTGAGCACCTATCATATGCCAGGCTCTGTTCTAGCACAGGATACAGAGAGAACAAAGTAGACACAGATCCCTGCCCTCGTGGGGCGTAGGTTCCGTTGGTCATTTTCTCTGCTTTGTGGCCTTCGCTACAGTGCTGTGCTTCTCTTGGGAAGCTTCCCGAGACTTCAAGCACAGGTCTGGGTTCAAGGCACACATCTCAGAATTTCTCAAAAATTTGGTAGCACCTTGGGTGAGCATGTTATTAGCTGCCATTGAGTCAGCCCCAACTCACGGCAAACCCAGGCATAGTGGGATCACACCATCGTGATCCATAGGGTTTTTATTGGCTGTTTTTTTCAGAATAGCCAGGCCTTTCTTCCTAGCCCATTTTAGACTGGAAGGCCTGCTGAAACCTATTCAACATTATAGCAGCACACAAGCCTCTGTTGACAGAGGGTGACTTTTGAGCGTGAGGCATATTGGCCTGGAATTGAACGCTGGTCTCCTGCATTAAGGAGAGAATTCTACCACTGAACCACTGCTGCCCGCTCTGGGAGCATAGCACTGTACGGACCATGTGAAGACAGGGGCCCTGCCCTTAGGTGACGTGCAAACTGGAGGAACAATGTAGACACAGGGAGTTAAGTAGCAAACCAACAACCCCGGAAGATTTTTACAAGGCGGTATTCATTCATTTAACAAATGTTTGTTGAAGACCAAAAACCTACCAGGCACCAAAACCTGTTGCCGTTGAGTTGATTTCGACTCATAGTGACCCACAGTGCTGGGCGAATGCAGAGGTAAAAGAAACCCTTTCTGCCCTGCAGGGGCTGAGGACAAGAAGGGTTTCCTGAAGAAGAGGACGACTGAGCCCGCTGGGAGGATGAGCAGGCATTGGTCAACTAGAAGAAGATGGGTGCTGGTGGGGGAGAGTGGGCCCCTCAGAGGGTGCCTCACATGTGCACATACGTGGGGAGAGTGCCAGCCTGCTGCACTGGCCACTGCCAGTGAGCGAGGGGTAGAGGCAGGGGCAGGAGAGGTGGCTGGAGAAAATAGCCGGGGCCAGGGAACAAAGGGCTAAGGTGGCTTGAGTTTTATGTGGAAAGTAGCCAGGAGGTTTGGAAGGGTTTTTATCAGGGGAGAGGCATAAATAAACCAGTTACTGTTGAGTTGACTCTGACTCATAGCGACCCCATGTGTTGCAGAGTGGAACTGCATTCCATAGAGTTTCCAAGTAGATCTCTAGGCCCTTCTTCTGAGGTCCCTCTGGGTAGACTTGAACCCCCAACTTTTTTGGTTAGCAGCCCAGCACGTTAACCATTTGTACCACCCAGGGACTCTGAACCACATATAAAACCCTTTGCCATCGAGTTGATTCAGACTCATAGGACCCTATAAAAAATCAAACCCACTGCTGTCAAGTCGATTCTGACTCATAGCGACCTTATAGGACAGAGTGGAACTTCCCCCATAGGATTTGCAAGGCTGTAATCTTTATGGAAGCAGACTGCCACATCTTTCTTCTGTGGAGCAGCTGGTGAGTTCAGACTCCCGACCTTTCAGTTAGCAGCCTAGTGCTTGACCACTATTCCACCAGGGCTCCTTCTGACCAGCACATAGAAGTGAGTGGGACGGACTGTAAGGGCTGAAGGAATTTAGTAGAGAAGAGAGTCTTCTGGAGAAATCAGCAAAGGCTTCCTGGAGGAAGTGGGCATTGAACTGCATGCTAAATGGTGAGAAGACAAGAGAGAAAGGCACTTAGCAATCAGGGTCCCCCTTTGTATTGTGGCCCCAAGGCCCTCCTTGTTTTGTCTCCAGCTTGTCTTTGGCTTTATTTTCCTCTGTGCCCCTTTCCACACTACTCCAGGGAAACTGGACGGCTTGCAGCTCCCATTCTTTCCGGTCTCCATGCTTTCACCCAGGCTGTCCCTTTGCTCAAAAGGCCCTTCTCCATGTTTCTGAATGTTGGAACATTAACATTCTTCCCTGGGTGGTGCAAACAGGTGATGTACTCAGCTTCTAACCAAATGTTGGAGGTTCGAGTCTACCCAGATGGAACTTGGAGGAAAGCCCTGGCAATCTAATTCCAAAATATCAGCCATTGAAAACCCTATGGAGCACGGTTCTACTGTGACACATGTGGGGTCACCATGAGTCAGAATCAATGGCAACTGCTTTTTAACCATTGTTCAAGATCCAGTGATTCACAGGTTTCTTCCTCCATGAAGCCTTTCACTTCCGTCCCCGCAGAAAGTCTCTCTTCCTCTGCTGCGGGTCCACAGCACTCTTCTCTAATGGCTGCTGCTCTTCTGTGCAGCTGCCATGTGGTACCTGCGTCCTGGTTATCTGGGACATAACTCACTTCTGCTGGTTCAAAGAGCAGGACCTCTGCCAGCCATCCTAGGGGCTCCCTAGGCCTAGCACAAAGTCTGCGTGCAGCCAGTGGTGGATGAAAGAGAGAAGCCCAGACTTTGGGGGCCAGAGTAAGCCAAGGTATAGACGTGGGAGCTGGCCTGGTAACCTGGTCTTGGTGAGTCTGGATCTCTTGGCTCTGATCTAGAGAGGGAAGGAGCCATGTGTGAATTGTTATGAACGTGCATGGATTTCTCTTACATGCCTGGTAATCGCGTGGGCAAGAGATTATACTGGGCAGTGCTAATGAGGAAAGCCACCTCTGAGCCTCACCTGACAGGTGAGGGCTTTCTCTGTGTGTAAGTCAGTATCTGCCTTCTGACTGTCAGAGTAAGTAGGCGGTCTCTTAGACAGGAATCCAGCCCTAAGTGGGACCACCCCGCTGTGCAGGACATTTAGGTTGTGCCCTCTTTGTTGTTGGGTAGTCTTAGTTACTCAGTGCTGCCACAGGAGAACTATCACAAGTGAGTGGCTTTAAAGAACAGAAAGTTATTTTCTCACAGTTCGGGAGGCTGGAAGTCTGAATTCAGGGTATGGGTCTAGGGGCCAGCAATCCTTGGAGTTCCTGGGCTTGTAGGTGCGTCTACCTCTGTCCTCAGAGAGTGTCTGTCCCCTCCCATCCCCGCCTTGCCTGGGGTGTCTTGGTGTCTAATCTGCTCTTTTTTATAACTCAGGAGTGATTAGGTTTGGATCCATGCTACACAGCTATGAGTTCATTAACATAACGTAAGAAAATCCCCTCTTTCCAAACAAGGCCATATTTCCAAAAAAAAAAAAAACCCAAACCTGCTACTATTGAGTCAATTCCGACCCTATAGGACAGAGTGGAACTGCCCAGAGGGTTTCCAAGGAGTGCCTAGTGGATTTAAACTGCCAACCTTTTGGTTAGCAGCCATAGCTCTTAACCACTTCACTACCAGGGCTCATATTTACAGGTGTCAAAAAACCCAAAAACCAAACCTGTTACTGTCAAGTTGATTCCAACTCATAGTGACCCTATAGGACAGAGTAGAATTGCCCCATAAGGTTTCCAAGGAGTGGCTAGTGGATTTGAACTGCTGAACTTTTAGTTAACAGTTGTAGCTATTAACCACTACGCTACCAGGGCTCCTTTATGTGTACAGGGGTTAGGGTTTTAACACATGTTTTGGGAGGACACAATTCAATCTATAACAGGTAGTAAGCCAGCAAGCTCTTCATTCATTCATTTAGTCAATAATTGATTACTGATGACCCACAGGCGCAGCGGTAGAATGGGAAATGAGACGGTGCCTGCCATTTATATTTTCTGTCATTATTGACTTTTTGTTTTCCCTGAGTATTTAGAAAAGTCTTTTTAAAATGCCAGCCTGTCTCAGCTGTACCAAAGGGAGGGGATTTGGGTCTAAGCTTTAGCTGGAGCGTACCACAGGGACTAATGGTGTGGAGGAAGGGGAATCCCAGGGAGGTGGGAACTCTGAGGGGAGAAGGACGGAGTTGGACTTCCTTGTTGGCTGATCCTCTCGCCTGAGACTCTCCTTTGCCAAACGTCTGGGCACTCTGGCTTTACCTGTAACAAATTCCCCCCTTTTCATGAGGCAGTGTGGCATACTTAAAATGAAGGCACTGTAGGTAGCACACCTGGTTTGCCTCTTCCCCTGAGCCACTTACCCTCTCGGAGAAGGCACCTCCCTCAGGGATGGGTGTAAGAATTACAAAGCTGTGTGTGTCACGCACTGACCCAGTATGAGCCCCAGAGTAAGTCTGAAATGAGTGATAGCTTCCTCTATCTTTATTGTTATTATACAGAAGAGAAAAAGATAGGTTTTCTACTGTCAAGAGGGAAAGAGAAGTGAAAAAAAAAAAAAATCAAAGTGCTGTGGTCTTTTATTCTTATCATAAGACCTCATTCTTATAAAAGGTAGGTCTGCATGCCCTCATAGGTACCCTTTTGGCCCACCTCCTGCTGGCCTTAGTCACACACAGCTTGGTTAGGTTGAGGAGCTCAGCCTGGGGCCCTGAACCCAGTGAAGGGCTAATGGCCAATGGGAGCATTGAACTCCTAACCTTGGCTTTGTTAGAGCCACAGCACGCAGAGCGGATAGGCAGCCCTGGATATCATCTGGTCACACAGGCCTCCCTGAGTTAAAAAAAAAAAATTTTTTTTTTTTTTTTTCTGAGTAGGGGACCCTCAAATGGGTGCCTGGGAGATGGCTGGAGTTTCACAGATGGCCTCTCAGCTGAGCCTCCCTAACTCCCTCTCTCTAGCTTCCCAGAAGGGTGCAGGACCCTGTCTCTACAGCTACTTCCTGTTCCTTTCCCTGGAAGCACCATCCCTGGCCATCCCCATGGAAACTGTGGTGGGGACCCTGAGGGGGGATAAGGAGGGAGAATAATCAAGAATTATTTCTTTGGGGGAAAGAGAAAAAAGAGGGAAAGGTAGAGGGAGAAAGGAGAAGGGAAGGAGAGACAGAGGAGAGAGAGATAGTGAAAGAGAGCGAGGGAGAGAGAGAGAGACAAGAGTCTTTTCTTTGGGGAAAAATGGAAATTTAATCAGATCAGTTTTTATAGTGCAAATAGAAAATCAGTTTTAATAAAGCCAAAAGGAAATGCAAAATAGCCGCTTGAGATGGAGAATGTGTTAAACAGACAGCTCTTTAGGAGTAGCCCGAGTCTGGGATGTTTATTGTGCACAGACAGAGGAAGGAGGGGGACTTCTGGCTGGATTTCAAACAGGCGTTTGATTTGGCTTTGGGGTGGGTGATGAGCCCCTCCTCTCTCCATCCTCTCCACCCCAAGGCCCATCTGTCCAGGGGAGGAGCTCTCCCAAAATCAGAAGGAAAGAGATAGGAGAGTGGGGATGACAGGGGGTACCTCCCTGCCATGGAGCTCAGGAAGGCACCCTCTGCTTCCTACGGAGTAGGTTCCCCCAGCACACCCCTCGTGGCCCCCAGGACTCTCAGCTGGCCTTGCCCAGCGCAGTGTGCCAAGACTGGACCCGGCTCTCCATTGGCATACCCACTGTTTTCAGCTCCTGATTCTTAATTACAGTTCTGGCCAAGCTCTTGCTTTTATTGCTTTCATTTATTATAAAAAGACCAGTGTCTGTTTTTTGAAATGGCTATCTGGTCAAATCACGGTTGATAAGCAACACTGAGCTGTCTTTTTAAGACAGGCCAAATTTATCACACTTAAAAAAAAAAAAAAAAACAAGCCTTCGATGGCCTATTAGAAAATTTCCCCCGCTTTTTCCCAGAGTGACATTTTAGTAAAAAGCTTTATTTTTTCCCTCAGCTTTCACAAAGCCGTTGCCTTGAAAGAGAGAAGGGGAGGGAGAGTGAGGCGCACAGCACTTTTGAGGCTGTTCCATAAAGTATATGGAGAGGGCATAGAAGATAACAGGGTCTGTCCTAATGGGACTGTTAGCTCAGGAGGAAAAGGGGGCCTCTGGCAAATGTTTGTCAGCTGTTATTTTTGTAATTAGGAGAGAAACTGCACTTTACATTTAGGAAACCCAGCTATTTGAGACTGCAAGAAAGATACCGGGGTCTGGGCCAGAAAGATAGGTTGGGAGGGGAAGGAGAGGTGGCGTGGGCCTGGTGGCTCCTGGGGTTGAGTGCCTCCGTCATCTTGGAAGCTGGCTAAAAACTAGAGAAGGCCGCAAGGCCACTGTCAGGTGGTTTCCCTGTCCTTGCTGGGCAGTTGTCACCACTGTATTCACAGAAATGTGGTGAAGTTAGGCTGTGGGGCCACCAGGCTCCTGGTGTTGGGGGGAACGGGAGCAGGATACAGGCAGTTAACTTCCTGGAGCAGTGAAAGCTGCTGACCATCTTCTAGGACCTGGGTGGGAGCTGGGTTGAGGCCATGATGTGAGCTCAGCTAGAAGCAAATTTTTGTCACTTGCTCCGCAGATTTGGCTCTAGAAGCGAGGTCCGAGATATGAGGATGGGTTCTGGCTCCCCCTGGAGTGGTTGGGGGCACCCTGAGAACAGAGTCTGTGTCTACTGCATCCATACACAAGCAGCACACAGCAGAGATGGTTGGAGGGATGTTGGCTGGTGGAAACCAGGAGGAGGCAGGAGGCTCACCCTCCTGGTTACTGGTGACCTCCACGTTCTCCCTGTAAGAATGGCATGGTGGAGGTGTCTAACCTTCTCTAACTTCACATAGAGGAAGGAGAATCAAGATCAATAGCCCAAGGCTGATTCCTATGAGGCAGAGGTCAGACAAGCCTCCACCTTCCAATTTTTTTTTTTTTTTTTTACCAGTTCTGACACCAACTGTCCCTCCCACAGCACTCTCTACTTCTCTGCTGAGTTCAATAATTCGTTGCAATGGCCACACAGGACTCACGAACAGTACTTAGGATTATGGGGTTTATTTGGAAAGTAACAGTTAACAATTCAGGTTCAGAAATGACTCAAGATACAGTTCTTCCATCAGGACAGCCTCTGCGCAGCCGTGCCTGCAGGCAAGCCTCTCTCTGCCCCTTGACCTCTACCCTGCTCAGGCAAGTGTTACAAAGCTCTTTTAGCTTTGCCTGGTACGTGCCTTGAGGCACTTCACTCCAGCTAGCAAGCCTTCTGCCCAAAGGCACTTAGCTGTATTGCTTCGTGGGCCGGGTAGCCCAACGCACTCTCGTGCCTCTGCTGCCGCCATTTCTCTGCTGCTGCTTCTCCCCATCTTTGGTGTTATAGCTCTCTCTCTCTCTCTCTCTGTCTCCTGGTTCCAGGAGCTTCTCAGCACAGGAATTCCAGGTCCAAAGGATATGCTCCACTCCTGGCTCGTCTTTATTAATGGTGGTGAGATACTCCCTTCCTCTCTCTGGGATGGCTCATTTTAAGCCTAGCAGGATGGCAAATTTGGCCAATCCCCTCGTTAGGGTTCCATACACCTTATTTGCATGGCCTCACCCCCACAAGGGAGCCATGCACCTTATTCACATTATTAGCAAGCTATCCAATACACTTGGTGGGCCACAAGCCCCTGATTTGCATAGTCCCACCCAGTCGTTTGGTAGGAGTTACAAAGACTACCTATGGCTAGAGGGCCATATTAAGTAATTCACTGCACTGTACTCCCTGACTCCATCTAGCCCTCTGTGAAGGCTGCTCCATTTTGCCTTTGTTTCTTCCTTTCATGCTTTCCCTCCCCAGCAATAGTTCTCTACATCTAATTCTGAACAGGAGTCCCTGGGTGGTCCAAATGGTGAAGCACTTGACTATTAGTCAGAAGGTTGGCAGATTGAACCCACCAGAGGCGCCTCAGAAGGCGGACTTGGAGATCTGCTTCTGAAAGATCACAGCCTTGAAAACTCTGTGGAGCAGTTCTACTCTGCACACATGGGGTCAACAACAACTAACAACAACAATTCTGAACAAGATAGTTGAATTGTTATACAGCTACCTTCCCTTTTCCTCAGCAGAGCTGGGTTTCTAAGGAGTGTTGAGCCTTCTCCCCACCCTTCCTTTCCTAGGATGTATGCCCTAAACATTACACTACTGAGCATCTCCCGCCCCTTTCTGAGAGAGAGCACCTGATTTAGCAGCAATAGTGCGTCTGACATCTGGCACCTTGAGATCCAAAGAAAGCTAATTTGGAGGCATCTGGCCCATAGCTATCAGGGGCCTGGTGATGCAGTGGAAAAGGCTTGAGCTCTGCAGTCAGAGAAATCTGGGTTTGAAACTCAGCACCACCACTGCCTGGGTGAGCTTCAGAAAAGCATTCGACTTCTCCCGACCTCAGTTTTCTCATCTGCAAAATGTTGGGAGGATTAAATAAAATAATGAATGTAAAGTTTGTGACCAGGACTCAGTAAATGCTAGTCTCCCTCTCTTGCCAGGATAGGAGGCAGGGGGGGTATGTCTACCTGGCTTGTTCTGCATCTGTTGGGCAAAGGTGTGGGCACTGCAGGGCAGTGCAGTGGAGCCAGGACTAGAAAGCAGGCCTAGAACTCCTAGACCAGTCTTTCTGTTACCCCACGGTGTCTTTCCATCTTCTAGTGCCATCTTGGGTAGGCCACTTAATCTTTCTAGACCCCAATTTCCACATCCTAGGTGACCTCCCAGTTTTTCTAGATGCCTAACAAGTTTCAAATCATATGAATCCATTCTGGAACTATCTGGCTCCTTAGACCTACATGGTTGAAACCATTCCTGGAGGCTGGACAGCCAAGTTGTGTTCCACCTTTCCCTGAAGACATCACAGGCTTGGACAACTGAGCCTTGATAACAGGTCTCTCATTATTTGAGGGCTGCAACCTTCAGCTCCAAGTATAGGAGGCACAGTAGGGCCACTACCAATAACCACTTCAATTTGCCTGGGACTGAGGACAGGACGTTTCTGTGACATAGCATTTTTGGTGCTAAAACTGGGGGAGTCCTGGGCATGAGTTGGTCACGCTAGGACAGTGCTCCAATTCAGTTTTATAAATGTTATTTGCTACCCTACTGTGTGCTAGGCACTGTACTAGGTATCAAGAAACAGCAATGACAGAAACAGGCCTTACCTTGAAGGCAGGCCCTCGGAGCACAGAAGAGCAGGCAGCTATGTAGACAGATTAATTGCCCTACTGTGTGTGGCAGGGCAGTTAAGCCTATGTAAAGAAACCCTGGTGGCATAGTGGTTAATTGTTCCTGCTGCTAACCAAAAGGTCCACAGTTTGAATCCACCAGGCACTCCTTGGAAACTCTATGGGGCAGGTCTACTCTGTCCTGTAGGGTCGCTATGAGTCGGAATCGACTCGACAGCAACGGATTTGGTTTGGACGAGTTTTAAGGAGGCCCAGAGGAGGGGCAGGTGAACTCTAGTTTGGTAACAGTGGGGGGGAGGGTAGTCAGGAAGGCTTTTCAGAGGAGGTGATAGCTGAAATGAGTTTTGAAGACTGAATAGATGTTTGCACGGCAAAGTGGAGGGAGGGCTGGGGTCCAAGCACAAGAGGCAGGGCTCGACATGGCTAAGCTCCAGAGTAACAGGGGTGAGAAGGCAGGAGACTGAAGAAGCTATAAGGTAAGCTTTCGCTTTCCCTGCATTGTGGAAGTGGGATGTGGTTTGGAAGGAAGGTCTCAGGGCCAGTGAAAGGTTGGGAGACCTTCTCCAACTAAGGATGGAGACATTATTTCTAGAGAGTGCCCTGCTTCTGTCTCAGCCTTTGAAGGCCTATGAGAATGTTACAGGGCTTCTGTATGCCAGGCCTGCTTGGCTCCCTGGCATGGCTGGGTGCCTGGCCCATGGCTGGAGGCCAGTGGCCCAGAGCCCAGGGAAATCAGCTGGTGACAGGATAGAGTTGTCCTGGCTTTGGCCAGGCAGACTGGTGGGCTCTGACCCAGGCTGTGATCCCTGCAGGACCTCCTCTCAGAGATATTTAGCTCTGCAGAAAGAGCCAGAGATGGTGGCTGGCTCTGCTGAGAGTGTCCCTTTGCTTTGTACTCCCTTGCCTTGGTCATTAGCACCGGGAGTCTGAGCCCCCAAACTCTACGAGGAGGGGTTGAGTTAAGTGACCTGGCCAAGGTTAATTCTAACTCCCACAGGCCCTGCAGGCAGAGGACCTGGGGCCATACAGGAGTGTGGACACAGTCAGACATGAGCATTGGACCTGGTATGGACTGTTGAATGATTAGAGCAATGAATGGCTCATGGGCAAACAAAGCTTATTCCTCCAGCCCCCATAGAAGAGAAAGCGTTGCCTTGGCCCATCTCAAACCCTGTTTGGAATAAAACGGGGCATTAAAAACAACCAACCAGCCAACCAACCAATCTATCAACCGTGGAAACTTGACCAGAAGCTTCAAGGCAGCAACCTCCCACAGGAAGGAACCCCTGAGACTAGGACACCAGTGAGAACCCAGCCATCTGGCTTCCGTTTCTCAGCCCTCATCTCCCTTTATGGAATCCTTCAGAGCCCTGGGGGCACTGTGGTTAAGAGCTTGGCTGCTAACCAAAAGGCTGGCACTTCCAATCCACCAGCCACTCCTTGGAAACCCTATGGGGCAGTTCTACTCTGTCCTATAGGGTCGCTGTGAGTCGAGATAGAATTGACAGCAGTGGGTTTTTGAGTGATGCAAATGGTTAACGTGCTTGGCTGCTAACCCAAACGGAAGTTTGAGTCCACCCTGAGGCGCCTCAGAAGAAAGGCCTGGTGATCTACTTGTGAAAAATCCTCCCTTGAAAACCCTGTGGAGCCCGGCTCTGCCCCCCCCCACACGGGGTCATCCTGAGCCTACTCCAGGACAACTGTCTTCTTTAAATCGCCTTCTGTGTGCTGTAGGTAAACTTGGCCTTGAGAGTTGTCAATGTCAGAGGCTCCCAAATTCTTTCTCTTGATGCACAACTGTTTCCCAATGAGTGTTTTTTTGGACCCAAGGCTTGAAAAGCATTACTATAGGTACTTCAAAAAACATAGAGGAGCTGAAGACAATGATGACCATAAAATAATGTGGGAGAAAAGCACATACCTGGGCTTGATCCTGGCCCCTCACTCACTACCTGTGCAACCACCTGCAGGTTGCTTAGCCTCTTTGAGCCTCTGTGAAGTAGAACACCTGTCCTGAAGCCTTTCGATTTTCTGTTTGCTTTAAGGGCTCTCTCCCCCATCCTCCATAGACTGAATTCCTTGAGGAATGAGGCCTCCTTTTTTCTTATCTCTATATCCCCTGGGCCAGACACAAAGTAGAAACTCAATAAATGTTAGTGGAATGAATGAATAAGCGTTTGAATAACAAAAATACCTGCTCTCCCGAACTCTCTCAGGATTATTGGGAGGAGCAAATGAGATAATGCACATGAAAGCACTTTGTAAATTGTAGAGCGCTATACAGATGCAAATTACCCACAGCTTTGGTGGAAGCTATTATTCCAATTATTATTACTATTTTCCCTGTGAAGGAGGGCAGGGGAACTCGGGAACCGGCAGCCGGCGGTGGGGCCACGCTCGGCAGCCGGCCTCCAGTCCCTTGACTCAGCGCCCAGCAGACCGCCTCGGCTAAGGTGGGCAGCAGCTGCCTGGGTTGGGCAGGGGCTGCTGTTGGAATCCTGCCCAGTGGAGGGACTGAAGCTACAAGCGCCTCTCACCCTGAACAAAATGAATTAAACGCCAAGCTCTAAATTAAAAAGGTCTTTTCTCTGCTTTTTTTTTTTAATTTAATTAAGTGGAAAAGGTGGCAGAGAGAGCCCCCAGCACCCCAAATTCCGGGTTCGTGCATCTGTCCCGAGGCTGTGCTCGTTTTTCCCCGAGGCTATTATCCTGCCTCCTCAACCCCTGGCCTGCGCGAGGGAGGGCGAGCCGGCTGGGCAGCCAGGAGACGCCGGGCAAAGGCGTGATTGATAATTGACGACCGTAATTCTGTAATTCATCTCCCGGCACCGCAGTGAAATTAAAAGACTTTTAGGTTCCCGAGCATAATGATCATCAATTAAACGCCGAGGAGATTTAGTGTCCTCATTTGAATTTTGTTTTATTTATTTAAATGCGTCTCTTTGGGGGCAGGGGAGTGTCGGGGGGGCGGGCGGAGGGGCGAGGGGCAGGAGCCTCCCGCAGGCGGCCGCAGGGACCGGGTCTCCGAGCGGCCGGGACGCGCAGGCCCCGGGGGCGGTGGCTGCTCGGCGGGCTGTCGGGGACAGGGGATCCATCATCCCGGGCCTATCAGTTAACGCTGAGAAACTGCCAGCAAGAACTGCCAATCGCGCTGCGGTTTTGTAGCTGCCGGTTCACTCATTTGGGGAGTGCGGGGGCCCCCGCCTCGGGGGGCAGCGTCTGGGGGAGGCAGAGGGCCACCGCCGACCTCTGCGGGCCAGAGAGCGGGAGCGCTGTTTAGCCTGAGGGGTTGCAGGGGCCCCGAGGCTGCGGGAGTCTGGCCTGGGCATGGCGACGGGGATGACACCCGCTTTTAGGGTGAATCAGAAAGAAACGTTCCCGGCCAGTCTGTGGGATCTCCTTCACCAGGGTCAGAGAAGAAAGAGTGGGAGAGCCTTGGGAATCGGGGACTTGTGCGGCCCCGCCGCTGCGCAGCGGTGTGACTCGGTTTCCTCCTCCGAAAGCGAGGGGCTGGGCTAGGCGGCCTCTGGGCGCCCGTCCAGCCCCGTGGCTTTGCTGAAGCTGCCCTCTGCGCCGCCCTGTAGGTGGGGTGCCCTCTGCGCCGCCCTGTAGGTGGGGTGCCCTCTGCGCCGCCCTGTAGGTGGGGTGCCCTCTGCGCCGCCCTGTAGGTGGGGTGCCCTCTGCGCCGCCCTGTAGGTGGGGTGCCCTCTGCGCCGCCCTGTAGGTGGGGTGCCCTCTGCGCCGCCCTGTAGGTGGGGTGCCCTCTGCGCCGCCCTGTAGGTGGCGTGCTGACACGCCCTTGGCCCTCCCTCCTCCACCCGGAGGCGGCGGGGAGTCAGTGCTGTCTTGCGGCCCCTCCCCACCGCCCCCCCAGCCCCTCCGCCCCCCTGTGGTGCTGCGGCCCCTCCCCACCGCCCCCCCAGCCCCTCCGCCCCCCTGTGGTGCTGCGGCCCCCTCCCCACCGCCCCCCCAGCCCCTCCGCCCCCCTGTGGTGCTGCGGCCCCGCCCCACCGCCCCCGCAGCCCCTCCGCCCCCCTGTGGTGCTGCGGCCCCTCCCCACCGCCCCCGCAGCCCCTCCGCCCCCCTGTGGTGCTGTCCATTTCTCTGGGTTGGTTGCCCCTGCAGTTTCCCAGCATTCTCGGATTCAACTTCTCACTTGCAATCAAGAAACTAAAAATAGAGCATAAAGGGGCTCTCCAAGGGGGGTGGGCGGGGGTGGGCAGAGGACGAGGAAAGTGCTCCAGTTCCCCGTGGGGATGCGACCTCATCAGCTCTACTTAGGGAGTTAGAAATCCGACCCAGACCATTGGCGGGGGGCGGGGACGGGGGCAAGTGCAGAGCGGGAGAAGAAGATTGTGCGCATGCGTGTGAGGAGGGGGGTTGGGGGAGAAGGAGGGTGGGGAGGCAGCCCTGGGGCCCCTCTACGCCTGTGCTAGGTCCCTGGGGAGGAGGCCCATAGCATGCCTTGCACGAGAGCTCCCGACCTCTGGGTGGAGTGAAAGCTGAAACTCCTGTACCAGCGGCCTCACCTCTGCCTGGGAGGGCCCTGTGCTCTAACTTATCTGCCAGGAGGGGGCGCCTTGTTCTAATGTAATAAAAGCGTCTGTGGTGTAAGCTGAGGCCCTGAGAAGGCTTGTGGGGACTGGTGGGCTTGTAGAAAACAGGACCCTTGCCAGGGATTTCTTCAGCACCTCAGAAATAGTGTCATTTTGAATTGTAAGGAATGGATGTGTTCAAGCTTGATGTGATAAAACGGGAAACTTGGAGGCAATGGGGCTGGGTGTCTGCCCACAGGAGTTGAGGGTAGAAGGGGTCTGGGCAAGCTCCCAGCAAGGAGCCTACAGGAGAACCCCCTCCCGGGAGAGCGCTCCCTGGAGCTCAGAAAGGTAAGTGAGCTTATGTGAATTACTCAGCTGGTAGTGGGTGGGACTGAGTCTGGTCTGTAGTCTGGAGACCCTGGGCATGCCACATTTTCTCTTTGCGCCTCGGTTTCCCCTCCTGTCTAATAGGATGCATTGCACGCAAGCTCTGTGGGAGAACATCGCTCTATAAATGCAAAGGGTTATGGTTATAACTTCCATCTCTCACGCACGGAAATAGGCAACAGCCAACCTTATCTTCCAAGGGGCAGTACAGAGGGAAGACTTTATCTCTGCCCTTGTGTGGAACTGCCTCCCAGGCCCTTTTCTCACAAGGGGCCATCTTTAGGACCCATGATGCTTCCTCTCCTGGGGGAGGAAGGGAAATGGCTGATATTAGAATCCAGAGACTTGCCATTTTTGAACCACCGATTCAAATCAAGATACTGTCTTTCAGTCTCCTCTGGGTCTTGCTGAACTCATTCCAGCTCTCCTACCAAGCTGATTGCTATCCAGAGAGTCAGTGCTTGAAAATGCGGCGATTTCTCCAGAGAGGGCTGGGCTGTGAGGAGCCAGGCCCTACTGGGCCAGCCACCTTCACACTCTGAGGAACCCATCCCCAGCTCTTCTCAACCCTGTCTGCAAGGTTGTCAGTCCCCTTTCAGTGTCCGAAAGACCCCTGGTCATCGCCTCTTCCTTCAGGAAGGCCGGGGGCTTTCTGGCTTGATCAGAGAAGAGATGAAGGTGACACCCATCTCCCTCATCAAGGCGCCATCACATCTTGCTCTGCTCCTGGGGCCTTTCATCTTGGGGTGTCTTTGTTTCTCTGACTGGTTTGGTGTCCAGGGCTGTTCTGTGACCCCCCCAGGAACATCTTAGGCTCATTTGGGCACATCAGTGGGTGTATTCCGGATGAGGAGTTCTGAGGGGCAAGGACTCTGCGATTTTCTGTGTGGAATTCGTAAGAGCACCAAGCCCAAGTGGGCATAAAGCCCAACAAAGGCTTTTTAAAAATTACCATTTGCTGTCCTTTTCTCTGATTACAAAAGTAATACATATTCATGGTCAAAAATTTGGAAAATACAGAAGAGCACAGAGAAAAAAAAAAATCATTCACATTCCACGACCTAGAAGCCACCACCATTAATATTTGAGGTGTATCGCCTTCCCGTCCTTTCCCTTTCTCTTCACCTCTTTATCTCTGTCTTTTAATGAGAGTCTCATGCAGTAATGTTCTGTCACCTACTTCTTAACAGTGTATCAGGAGCATTTCCCCACTCCATGAAAGCCATTTGATGAGTATAGCCAGGTGTTTGGTCTGGGAAGCTGGGAGGGCCGGTTCTCTGAGGAGGGCTTAGCTCTGACAGATCCGGGCTCTCTCCAGCTTCCAGTGGAGAAGGGGGACCATACAATCCATTAGCTGGAAGGGTAACCTGTGAGGCAGGACAGTGTGCAATTCACAGTGTCCCAAGGATGCCTCTGGAGTTGGGCCAGGTTGATCCTGCCCCACTGCCCAAGGTCCCAAACACTGCATCAGCTTTCTTCCTCCATGGGCTCTTGTGGACCAGAGGGGAGAGGAGATGGGAGGGGTCCTGATCCCTTGGGGGCTCAAATAGCACTAGGAATGTAAAGGGCTGCCCCAGAAGCCACTTGGGGAGGAGGTGGAGGCGAAGAGCCTGGCTTCCAAAGGGACATGCTTGAGTAACAACAGTAACCAGGAAGCTGGGTCTGGTTTAGCTGCAGCTCTTTTTTTTCCTGGTTCATATCCTGTGCCCATTTTTTTTCTTTTTTATTGTACTTTAGATGAAGGTATACAGAACAAACAAGTTTCTCAATAAACAGTATACACATTGTTTTATGACATTGGTTAACAGCCCCAAGACCATGTCAACGCTCTCTTTTCTCAACCTTGGGTTCCCTATTGCCAGGTTTCCTATTCCCTCCTGCCTTCTAGTCCTTGCTCCTGGGCTGGTGTGCCCCTTTAGTCTCATTTTGTTTTATGGGCCTGTCCAATCTTTGGCTGAAGGGTGAACCTCAGGAGTGACTTCATTACTGAGCTGAAAGGGTGTTTCCAGGGGCCATACTCTCAAGGTTTCTCCAGTCTCTGTCAGGCCAGTAAGTCTGGTCTTTCTTTTTGAGTTAGAATTTTGTTCTACATTTTTCTCCACCTCCCTCTGGGACCCTCTATTGTGATCCCTGTTAGAGCAGGCAGTGGTGGTAGCCAGGTACCATCTAGTTGTACTGGATTCAGTCTGGTGGAGGCCGTGGTAGATGTGGTCCATTAGTCCTTTGGACTAATCTTTCCCTTGTATCTTTATTTTTCTTCATTCTTCCTTGCTCCTGAAAGGGTGAGACCAGTGGAGTATCTTAGATGGCTGCTCACAAGTTTTTTTTTTTTTTTTTTTTTTTCTTTATTAAGCTTCAAGTGAACGTTTACAAATCCAATCAGTCTGTCGCATATAAGTTTACATACATCTCACTCCCTACTCCCACTTACTCTCCCCGTCTTGAGTCAGCCCTTTCAGTCTCTCCTTTCTTGACAATTTTGCCGGCTTCCCTCTCTCTCTATCCTCCCATCCCCCCTCCAGACAAGAGTTGCCAACACAATCTCAAGTGTACACCTGATATAATTAGCTCACTCTTCATCAGCGTCTCTCTCCCACCCGCTGACCAGTCCCTTTCATGTCTGATGAGTTGTCTTCAGGGATGGTTCCTGTCCTGTGTCAACAGAAGGTCTGGAGAGCATGACCGCCGGGATTCCTCCAGTCTCAGTCAGACCATTAAGTTTGGTCTTCTTATGAGAATTTGGGGTCTGCATCCCACTGCTCTCCTGCTCCCTCAGGGGTCCTCTGCTGAGCTCCCTGTCGGGGCAGTCATCGATTGTGGCCGGGCACCAACTAGTTCTTCTGGTCTCAGGATGATGTAGGTCTCTGGTTCATGTGGCCCTTTCTGTCTCTTGGGCTCTTAGTTGTCATGTGGGCTTGGTGTTCTTCATTTTCCTTTGCTCCAGGTGGGTTGAGACCAATTGCTGCATCTTAGATGGCTGCTTGTTAGCATTTAAGACCCCAGACGCCACATTTCAAAGTGGGATGCAGAATGATTTCATAATAGAATTATTTTGCCAATTGACTTAGAAGTCCCCGCAAACCATGTTCCCCAGACCCCCGCGCTTGCTCCGCTGAGCTTTGAAGCATTCATTTTATCCCGGAAACTTCTTTGCTTTTGGTCCAGTCCAATTGAGCTGACCTTCCATGTATTGAGTGTTGTCTTTCCCTTCACCTAAAGCAGTTCTTATCTACTGATTAATCAATAAAAAAACCCTCTCCCACCCTCCCTCCCTCCCCCCCTCGTAACCACAAAAGTATGTGTTCTTCTCAGGTTTACTATTTCTCAAGATCTTATAATAGTGGTCTTATACAGTATTTGTCCTTTTGCCTCTGACTCATTTCGCTCAGCATAATGCCTTCCAGGTTCCTCCATGTTATGAAATGTTTCAGAGATTCGTCACTGTTCTTTATCGATGCGTAGTATTCCATTGTGTGAATATACCACAATTTATTTACCCATTCATCCGTTGATGGACACCTTGGTTGCTTCCAACTTTTTGCTATTGTAAACAGAGCTGCAATAAACATGGGTGTGCATATATCTGTTTGTATGAAGGCTCTTGTATCTCTAGGGTATATTCCGAGGAGTGGGATTTCTGGGTTGTATGGTAGTTCTATTTCTAACTGTTTAAGATAACGCCAGATAGATTTCCAAAGTGGTTGTACCATTTTACATTCCCACCAGCAGTGTATGAGAGTTCCAATCTCTCCGCAGCCTCTCCAACATTTATTATTTTGTGTTTTTTGGATTAATGCCAGCCTTGCTGGTGTGAGATGGAATCTCATCGTAGTTTTAATTTGCATTTCTCTAATGGCTAATGATCGAGAGCATTTTCTCATGTATCTGTTGGCTGTCTGAATATCTTCTTTAGAGAAATGTGTGTTCATATCCTTTGCCCACTTCTTGATTGGGTTGTTTGTCTTTTTGTGGTTGAGTTTTGACAGAATCATGTAGATTTTAGAGATCAGGCGCTGGTCGGAGATGTCATAGCTGAAAATTCTTTCCCAATCTGTAGGTGGTCTTTTTACTCTTTTGGTGAAGTCTTTAGATGAGCATAGGTGTTTGATTTTTAGGAGCTCCCAGTTATCGGGTTTCTCTTCATCATTTTTGGTAATGTTTTGTATTCTGTTTATACCTTGTATTAGGGCTCCTAGGGTTGTCCCAATTTTTTCTTCCATGATCTTTATCGTTTTAGTCTTTATGTTTAGGTCTTTGATCCACTTGGAGTTAGTTTTTGTGCATGGTGTGAGGTATGGGTCCTGTTTCATTTTTTTGCAAATGGATATCCAGTTATGCCAGCACCATTTGTTAAAAAGGCTGTCTTTTCCCCAGTTAATTGACACTGGTCCTTTGTCAAATATCAGCTGCTCATACGTGGATGGATCTATGTCTGGGTTCTCAATTCTGTTCCATTGGTCTATGTGTCTGTTGTTGTACCAATACCAGGCTGTTTTGACTACTGTGGCTGTATAATAGGTTCTGAAGTCAGGTAAGGTGAGGCCTCCCACTTTCTTCTTCTTTTTCAGTAGTGCTTTGCTTATCCGGGGCTTCTTTCCCTTCCATATGAAATTGGTGATTTGTTTCTCTATCCCCTTAAAATATGACATTGGAATTTGGATCGGAAGTGCGTTAAATGTATAGATGGCTTTTGGTAGAATAGACATTTTTACTATGTTAAGTCTTCCTATCCATGAGCAAGGTATGTTTTTCCACTTAAGTATGTCCTTTTGAATTTCTTGTAGTAGAGCTTTGTAGTTTTCTTTGTATAGGTCTTTTACATCCTTGGTAAGATTTATTCCTAAGTATCTTATCTTCTTGGGGGCTACCGTGAATGGTATTGATTTGGTTATTTCCTCTTCGGTGTTCTTTTTGTTGATGTAGAGGAATCCAAGTGATTTTTGTATGTTTATTTTATAACCTGAGACTCTGCCAAACTCTTCTATTAGTTTCAGTAGTTTTCTGGAGGATTCCTTAGGGTTTTCTGTGTATATAATCATGTCATCTGCAAATAGTGATAACTTTACTTCTTCCTTGCCAATCCGGATACCTTTTATTTCTTTGTCTAGCCTGATTGCCCTGGCTAAGACTTCCAACACGATGTTGAATAAGAGCGGTGATAAAGGGCATCCTTGTCTGGTTCCCGTTCTCAAGGGAAATGCTTTCAGGTTCTCTCCATTTAGAGTGATATTGGCTGTTGGCTTTGCATAGATGCCCTTTATTATGTTGAGGAATTTTCCTTCAATTCCTATTTTGGTAAGAGTTTTTATCATAAATGGGTGTTGGACTTTGTCAAATGCCTTTTCTGCATCAATTGATAAGATCATGTGGTTTTTGTCTTTTGTTTTATTTATGTGATGGATTACATTAATGGTTTTTCTGATATTAAACCAGCCTTGCATACCTGGTATAAATCCCACTTGATCAGGGTGAATTATTTTTTTGATGTGTTGTTGGATTCTATTGGCTAGAATTTTGTTGAGGATTTTTGCATCAATGTTCATGAGGGATATAGGTCTATAATTTTCTTTTTTTGTAATGTCTTTACCTGGTTTTGGTATCAGGGAGATGGTGGCTTCATAGAATGAGTTGGGTAGTATTCCGTCATTTTCTATGCTTTGGAATACCTTTAGTAGTAGTGGTGTTAACTCTTCTCTGAAAATTTGGTAGAACTCTGCAGTGAAGCCGTCCGGGCCAGGACTTTTTTTTGTTGGGAGTTTTTTGATTACCGTTTCAATCTCTTTTTTTGTTATGGGTCTATTTAGTTGTTCTGCTTCTGAATGTGTTAGTTTAGGTAGGTAGTGTTTTTCAAGGAATTCATCCATTTCTTCTAGGTTTTCAAATTTGTTAGAGTACAATTTTTCATAATAATCTGAAATGATTCTTTTAATTTCATTTGGTTCTGTTGTGATGTGGTCCTTCTCATTTCTTATTCGGGTTATTTGTTTCCTTTCCTGTATTTCTTTAGTCAGTCTAGCCAATGGTTTATCAATTTTGTTAATTTTTTCAAAGAACCAGCTTTTGGCTTTGTTAATTCTTTCAATTGTTTTTCTGTTCTCTAATTCATTTAGTTCAGCTCTAATTTTTATTATTTGTTTTCTTCTGGTGCCTGATGGATTCTTTTGTTGCTCACTTTCTATTTGTTCAAGTTGTAGGGACAGTTCTCTGATTTTGGCTCTTTCTTCTTTTTGTATGTGTGCATTTATTGATATAAATTGACCTCTGAGCACTGCTTTTGCTGTGTCCCAGAGGTTTTGATAGGAAGTATTTTCATTCTCGTTGCTTTCTATGAATTTCCTTATTCCCTCCTTGATGTCTTCTATAACCCAGTCTTTTTTCAGGAGGGTATTGTTCATTTTCCAAGTATTTGATTTCTTTTCCCTCGTTCTTCTGTTATTGATCTCTAGTTTTATTGCCTTGTGGTCTGAGAAGATGCTTTGTAATATTTCGATGTTTTGGACTCTGCAAAGGTTTGTTTTATGACCTAATATGTGGTCTATTCTAGAGAATGTTCCATGTGCGCTAGAAAAAAAGGTATATTTTGCAGCAGTTGGGTGTAGAGTTCTGTATAAGTCAATGAGGTCAAGTTGGTTGATTGTTGTAATTAGATCTTCCGTGTCTCTGTTGAGCTTCTTACTGGATGTCCTGTCCTTCTCCGAAAGGGGTGTGTTGAAGTCTCCTACTATAATTGTGGAGGTATCTATCTCGCTTTTCAGTTCTGTTAAAATTTGATTTATATATCTTGCAGCCCTGTCATTGGGTGCGTAAATATTTAATATGGTTATGTCTTCCTGATCAATTGTCCCTTTTATCATTATATAGTGTCCTTCTTTATCCTTTGTGGTGGATTTAAGTCTAAAGTCTATTTTGTCAGAAATTAATATTGCTACTCCTCTTCTTTTTTGCTTATTGTTTGCTTGATATACTTTTTTCCATCCTTTGAGTTTTAGTTTGTTTGTGTCTCTAAGTCTAAGGTGTGTCTCTTGTAGGCAGCATATAGATGGATCGTGTTTCTTTATCCAGTCTGTGACTCTCTGTCTCTTTATTGGTGCATTTAGTCCATTTACATTCAGGGTAATTATAGATAAATAAGTTTTTAGTGCTGTCATTTTGATGCCTTT
The DNA here is from genome assembly GCF_024166365.1 of Elephas maximus indicus. Classification (NCBI taxonomy): domain Eukaryota; kingdom Metazoa; phylum Chordata; class Mammalia; order Proboscidea; family Elephantidae; genus Elephas; species Elephas maximus. The sequence continues at coordinate 8,713,716 of NC_064835.1, read as the reverse complement.
TTATGTGTGTTGTTGACAATTTCATTTTTCCACATACTTTTTTGTGCTGAGGCGTTTTTCTTAGTAAATTGTGAGATCCTCACTTTCATAGTGTTTGACTTTATGTTAGTTGAGTCGTTACGTTTTTCTTGGTTTTTGTCTTGAGTTATAGAGTTGTTATACCTTTTTGTGGTTACCTCATTATATACCCCTATTTTTCTAAGTAAAAACCTAACTTGTATTGTTCTATATCGCCTTGTATCACTCTCCATATGGCAGTTCAATGCCTCCTGTATTTAGTCCCTCTTTTTGATTATTGTGATCTTTTACCTATTGACTTCCATGATTCCCTGTTATGTGTATTTTTTTTTTAATTAATCTTAATTTGTTTGTTTTTGTGATTTCCCTATTTGAGTTGATATCAGGACGTTCTGTTTTGTGACCTTGTGTTGTGCTGATATCTGATATTATTGGTTCTCTGACCAAACAATATCCTTTAGTATTTCTTGTAGCTTTGGTTTGGTTTTTGCAAATTCTCTAAACTTGTGTTTGTCTGTAAATATCTTAATTTCGCCTTCATATTTCAGAGAGAGTTTTGCTGGATATATGATCCTTGGTTGGCAGTTTTTCTCCTTCAGTGTTCTGTATATGTCGTCCCATTCCCTTCTTGCCTGCATGGTTTCTGCTGAGTAGTCAGAACATATTCTTATTGATTCTCCCTTGAAGGAAACCTTTCTTTTCTCCCTGGCTGCTTTTAAAATTTTCTGTTTATCTTTGGTTTTGGTGAGTTTGATGATAATATGTCTTGGTGTTTTTCTTTTTGGATCAATCTTAAATGGGGTTCGATGAGCATCTTGGATAGATATCCTTTCGTCTTTCATGATGTCAGGGAAGTTTTCTGTCAGAAGTTCTTCAACTATTTTCTCTGTGTTTTCTGTCCCCCCTCCCTGTTCTGGGACTCCAATCACCCGCAGGTTATCCTTCTTGATAGAGTCCCACATAATTCTTAGGGTTTCTTCATTTTTTTTAATTCTTTTATCTGATTTTTTTTCAGCTATGTTGGTGTTGATTCCCTGGTCCTCCAGATGTCCCAGTCTGCATTCTAATTGCTCGAGTCTGCTCCTCTGACTTCCTAGTGTGTTGTCTAATTCTGTTATTTTATTGTTAATCTTTTGGATTTCTACATGTTGTCTCTCTATGGATTCTTGCAACTTATTAATTTTTCCAGTATGTTCTTGAATAATCTTTTTGAGTTCTTCAACAGTTTTATCAGTGTGTTCCTTGGCTTTTTCTGCAGATATCCTAATTTCATTTGTGATATCATTAAGCATTCTGTAAATTAGTTTTTTATATTCTGTATCTGATAATTCCAAAATTGTATCTTCATTTGGGAAAGATTTTGATTCTTTTGTTTGGGGAGTTGGAGAAGCTGTCACGGTCTGCTTCTTTAAGTGGTTTGATATGGATTGTTGTCTCCGAGCCATCACTGGGAAACTAGTTTTTCCAGAAAATCCGCTAAAAAAAAACTGCAGTCAGATCCCTATCAGAGTTCTCCCTCTGGCTCAGGCTATTCAGATGTTAATGAAGCCGCCTGCGTGCAGTCCAAATCCCTGTGGGACGGCTCCCCGGCTCGGACGCTGCTCTTTCTGCTCCAAGATCAGTCACTGCCTCCCGGGGACCTCTCCTAACGGCTGCGTCCCACGCCGCCCGTGGAACCGGCTAGTCCCCCTCCCGGGGTTAGTTCAGGGGGGTGGAGCAGGTCTCTGTGCTTGTGCCGTACCTGACTGGTATGCTGGCTCCAGGCTCTGGAAACAATCGCTGCTTCCCCGTATTAGTTCGTTCTCCGTCTCTAAGTCTGTGTTTGTTGTTCAGGGTTCGTAGATTGTTATGTATGTGATCGATTCACTTGTTTTTCCGTGTCTTTGTTGTAAGAGGGATCCGAGGTAGCGTCTGCCTAGTCCGCCATCTTGGCTCCGCCTCCTGCTCACAAGTTTTAAGACCCCCAACTGCAGCTGTTAATTTAGCTGGAGTCCCTGGGTGGTGCATATGCTTAATGTCCTTGAGTCAATTCCTACTCACGGTGAACCCATGTGTGTCAGAGTAGAACTGTGTTCCATGAGATTTTTAATGGCTATTTTATGATCTTTCAAAGTAGATTGCCAGTCCTTTCTTTTGAGACACTTCTGGGCAGACTCATTTTTTTCCCCCTAATTTTTATTTGCTTTGTTGTTGTTGAGAATATACACAGCAAAACACACACCAGTCCAACAGTTCCTACATGTATGATTTAGTGACATTGACTACGTTCTTCAAGTTGTGCATCCATTCTCACCCTCTTTTTCTGAGTTGTTCCTTTCTCATTAACGTAAACTAACTGCCCCCTAAGGCTCCTATCTAACCTTTCTAGTTGCTGTTGTCAAGGACTCAAACATTTTTACGTGTACACACAGATAGTGAGATTGGGGGAGTGAAGACAGTATGGATGCCTAATCTTGAGTTAGAGTTAGGCCTAAGGACATGGTGTCTTGGCTTTCGCAGAGGTTTTAGACTGAAAAATGTTGGAAGACATGAATCTCAACCACCTGGGACATTTACCTAATTTTACTTTTCATTAGAACTCCTAGAGAAGCCGATTCAGGAACGCAGATCAGTGTCTTACAACTCTTTAGCGGGGAAGGTTAGTCCTGACCTCTCACCTCCATTCCTCCTGCAGCAATGTAAGCTTCTTCTCTGCTGAAGAAGGCACAGTCTCTCGCCACCACAAGAGGCTCTTTTAAAAATTGGGTTTTAACGGGATAAAGATCCCTTAATTTTCCCTTTGTAGGGTGGTTCTTCTGCTAAATTAATTGTCTGGCTCTCTTGTATAGCAATCTTTTCCCCCAGTTCATGTTCTGTTTTTGACCTAACATGACAATTCTTGGCCTTTTGAATGGGATTTGCTTCTAGTCAGGAATTAAATTTCCATAGCAACGCTGGCAGCCATCTTAAAAGTACTCTGCCCCAGCCCTATTTTAATCCTTTGCCACCCTTCTGAAACAGGTAGCTGATTTGCCTGGCTATAAGTCATGTGTATATTTATTCTCATTTTAGTCAGGGCGGGAACAGCAGTGGGAACTCAAACTACTAACAGGATGAACAAAAAATACATAAAGGAGTCTGCCTGCTTTTAGTTGCTGGGGGCCCTGGGCTCCTGAGGAAACATTGGTGTTTACTTTTTAGCTTCATAACATTTTTTTTTGGAAAACTGGGGATTGGAGTTTTTCATCTTATTTCTGAATCACCTGGGTCTCTTCCTGTAAGCAGGGCACCCTGTTAAGCTAGAAGCAGGAGAAAGGCCTAAGTCCTAGCTTTTGGGATTTGTCTGTTTGTTTAAAGTTTGTTATTTATGGGTGTTTTTAAGTAAAAGAAGCACGAGCTTTTTTTTCTCTTTCCAACACACACACTCAGCTTCCTATCAGTAATTCTAAAGGGATCTTTGTCTTCTATGGAATCAAGTCCAAACCCTATAAAATGACACTCAGGGCTCTCAATTTGTTGGCCTCAACCTACCTATTCAGTCTTCCTTAACAACAACAAAGAAACAAGTAAACAAACAAACAAAAAAAGTTACTGTGGAGTTGATTCCAACTCATGGCGACCCTATGTGTGTGAGAGTAAAACTGTGCTTCATCAGGTTTTCAAAAAGTGATTTCTTGGTGTAGACTGCCAAGCCTTTCTTCTGAGGCATATCTAGGGAGTTTCCGAGTGCCAACCTTTCAGGTAATAGTTGAGCATTTAACCAGTTGGGTCATCCAGAAACTCCTCAGTCTCCCTTTTTCCCTCTTAGGTTTCCTGCCCTACTGTCAAACAGGATATTTGCATGTTGTCAGCATGCACCTCCATGCTTTGGACCTGTGAATCTTCTACCTGCAGTACCCTTCTTCCCAACCCACCTGTGGAAGCTCTGCCTCTTCTTTAAAGCAGGGCTTCCCACCTGGTGTATTGTGAAGTAGGTTAGCCAACCGTTGCCATTGAGTTGGTTCTCACTCACGGCGACCTCGTGTGTGTCAGAGTAGAAATGTGCTCCATAGGGTTTTCAACTGCTGATCTTTCAGAAGTAGATCACTGGGACTTTCTTCCAAGAAGCTTCTAGGTAGACTTGAACCTTCGACCTTTAGGTTAGCAGAAGAGCGTATTAACTGTTTGCACCACCCAGGGGCTCCAGTGAAGTAGGTTATAGAAGCATTAATTCCCCTTAACCCTGAGTGTAGCCAAATGGGGATGGGACCACCACGACCCTTCCCAGTCAGTTTTTCCATCCACGGGCAGCTTGTCCTTTTGTTTCAATGAGCTGGTCTGATATTATTGTTTTCTGTGTATGTCATCTCATGAAAAGATTGAGAAGCAGTCCTTTAAGGCCCAGCTCAGTGTTGCTTCTTCCACAAAGCCCCTTCCGGATTCTCCAGCGAGAGGTCTCAATCCCTCTCTTGGATGCCTCCCACAATCCTTCTGGAGTGTCTCATGGTCTGCTTTGTGTCATGGGTATTTATTGCTTTTCTATAAGCATTCTCTTTCCTTCCCTTCCTTCCTCTACCCCTCCCTCCTTTCCTCTCTTTCTCTTCCCAGGGATTGGAAGGTCTTGGAGAATTTTATTTTTGTTTAGTTATATACAGTGCCGAAAGCTGTGTCTTGCAAGTGACTGAGACTCGTTAAACGCCTGTTGATTTGAAATCTAGAGCTTGTCTAGCCATAGATTGTTCTCCGAGGGTAACTCCCGTCCAGATGCTACACTGATTCCAATGAACCCACCACAGTTTTAAAATATTTCTGGAGCTTCTTTTCTGAAATTACTTTCAGAGAAGTTTTATGAGCTGAAGAATAAAACTAGTATCTTTGCTTTAGCATCAGACAGCATGCATTTAATTTTCATTTTGTTGTCATTTTTAGTCAGCTAATATTTATTGAGCCCCAGGCACATCGTTGTTTTAAAATTTAATACAAATGACTTGTCTACCTTATTGGCAAGATTTGGCTCTGAATAAGTTTGTTTTTTTCCCCAGAAATCAAATCTATCTTCAAACCATTGAAGGTTTACAATCTTTGAGAAGATTCACAACAATGAAAACAAAACCGTAACAAACAAAAAACAATAGCAACATCACTGGAATAGATGCCGAGCCTCCCATAGTCCCACCTTGAAAGGGACAACACTAACTTGGAATCATGAACTCTGGAGTATTTGTTAAAAGGTGTGATGGTTAAGACTGTGTGTCAAATTGGCTGGGCCATGATTCCCAGTGTTTTGGCAGTTGTATAAAGTTGTGATCACTTTCCTGTTGAAATCAGATGTGTGGTCACCCCAGTGATGGAATCTGGTGAGTGGTACCAGCGGGGGTGGGCCCTGTGGCGGCTCACCACCTGCCCCCTCAGTCTTCACCTCTCCGCCTTCCGCTGTCTACTCTCCCCCCACCCCCCTGCCCACCCTTCCAAGGTCGTTGGCTTGTTCTGAGTCCAGCAGCTGTCTCTCTCTCTCTCTTTTTTTTTTTAAATAATTTTTATTGTGCTTTAAGTGAAAGTTTACAAATCAAGTCAATCTCTCACATATACTTTTATGCACCTTACTACATACTCCCATTTACTCTCCCCCTAATGAGTCAGTCCGCTCCCTCCTTCCAGTCTCTCCTTTCGTGACCACTTTGCTAGTTTCTAGCCCTCTCTACCCTCCCATCTCCCCTCCAGACAGGAGATCCCAACATAGTCTCGAGTATCCCCATGGTGCAAGTAGCTTACTCCTCATCAGCATCTCTCTCCAACCCATTGTCCAGTCCAATCCATGTCTGACTAGTCAGCTTCAGGAACGGTTCCTGTCCTGGGCCAACAGAAGGTTTGGGACCCTGACTGCCGGAGTCCTTCTAGTCTCAGTCAGAACATTAAGTCTGGTCTTTTTATGAGAATTTGGGGTCTGCATCCCACTGTTCTTCTGCTCCCTCAGGGGTTCTCTGTTGTGTTCCCTATCAGGGCAGTCATCAGTTGTGGCTAGGCACCATCTAGTTCTTCTGGTCTCAGAATGACGTAGTCTCTAGTTCATGTAGCCCTTTCTGTCTCTTGGGCTCATAATTACCTTGTGAGCTTGGTGTTCTTCATTCTCCTTTGATCCAGACGGGTTGAGACTCATTGATGCATCTTAGATAGCCACTTGCTAGCGTTTAAGACCCCAGACGCCACACTTCAAAGTGGGATGCAGAATGTTTTCTTAATAGATTTTATTTTGCCAATTGACTTATATGTCCCCTGAAGCCATAGTCCCCAAACCCCTGCCCCTGTTTTGCTGACCTTCAAAGCATTCAGTTTATTGAGGAAACTTCTTTGCTTTTGGTTTAGTCCAGTTGTGTTGACCTCCCCTGTACTGAGTGTTGTCCTTCCCTTCACCTAAAGTAGGTCTTATCTACTGTCTAATCAGTAAATAACCCTCTCCCACCCTCCCTCCCTCCCCCCCGTCTCGTAACCACAAAAGAATGTGTTCTTCTCAGTTTTAACTGTTTCTCAAGATCTTATAATAGTGGTCTTATACAATACCTGTCCTTTTGCAGCTGACTAATTTCACTCAGCATAACACCTTCCAGGTTCCTCCATGTTATGAAATGTTTCACAGACTCCTCACTGTTCTTTATTGATGTGTAGTATTCCATTGTGTGAATATACCATAATTATAAATAACCATTCATCCATTGATGGACTCCTTGTTTGCTTCCATCTTTTTGCTATTAAACAAACAGAGCTGCAATAAACATGGGAGTGCATACATCTGTTCGTGTAAAGGCTCTTATTTCTCTAGAATATATTTCAACGGCTGGGACTGCTGGATCGTGTGGTAGTTCTGTTTCTAGCTTTTTAAGGAAAGGCCAAATTGGTTTCCAAATTGGTTTCCATTCCTACCAGCAGTGTATAAGTGTTCCTATCTCTCCACATCCTCTCCAACATTTATTATTTTGTGTTTTTTGGATTAATGCCAGCCTTGTTGGAGTGAGATGGAATCTCATTGTAGTTTTAATTTGCATTTCTCTAATGGCTAACGATCGAGAGCATTTCCTCATGTATCTGTTAGCTGCCTGAACGTCTTCTTTAGTGAAGTGCCTGTTCATATCCTTTGCCCAATTTTTAATTGGGTTGTTTGTCTTTTTGTGGTTGAGTTTTAGAAGAATCATGTAGATTTTAGAGATCAGGCGCTGGCCGGAGATGTCGTGGCTGAAAATTTTTTCCCAATCTGTAGATGGTCTTTTCACTCTTTTGATGAAGTCTTTAGATGAGCATAGGTGTTTGATTTTTAGGACCTCCCAGTTATCTGGTTTCTCTTCATCATTTTTAGTAATGTTCTGTGTTCTGTTTATGCCTTGTATTAGGGCTCCTAACGTTGTCCCTATTTTTTCTTCAATGATCTTTATCATTTTAGACTTTATGTTTAGATCTTTGATCCATTTGGAGTTAGTTTTTGTGCATGGTGTGAGGTATGGTTCCTGTTTCATTTTTTTTGCAAATGGATATCCCAGTTATGCCAGCACCATTTGTTAAAAAGACTATCTTTTTCCCAATTAACTGACACGGGGCCTCACAGCTGTCTGACCTCCGGTTCTTGGGACTTGAGCTAGCAGCTTACCTTTCCATCTTGGGATTTGCCGATCTTCATGGCCTGCGAGCAAGAATCCTGCTCCCTGACCTGCCTATATTGGGTTTGCCAGCTCCTGCAGCTGACTCAGGAGAAACCTTGCAGTCTTGCCTGCTGACCTTGGGGATTCCTCAAACCTCAAAACCTGGGAGCAGGATCCCTGCTCTACGACCGGCTCATCTTGGGTTCACCAGCTTCTGCAGCTCCGTGAATTGGGAAAGAACTCCACCTTGATCCAAAGACTTGGGAGTTCCAACCCCTACCATCACATGAACTGTTTCCTTAATATAAATCTCTCTCTATATATTTATACACATTATTGGTTTTGCTTCTCTAGAGAACCCAGCCTAAGACAAAAGGGCTCAATCTTCTGGGCTTATTATCATACCTTGCACAAGTATGTGTCATTCAGAGAATTATGGGACATCAAATGTGGTCTATACCTTTGAAGGGCTTGTATTCTAAAAGAGAAGGCATAACACCTTCTCTCAAATTGTGTTGACACCTGAGAAAATCTCCAGATTAATGAGTCAATACAATATGTGCTTAAGATTGTGTCATTTGAAGCCAACTTATGGGGTTTATGTCTTTGCTATGTCTCCTGCCAAGGCTGCTACCTTGCATTGTTATTTAAATTCTCTCAATTTCAGTTTTCTCACCTGTATAATGGGAGGATGGCCTCTACTGTATAGAGCTGTTGTAAAAATGAATGTTGACTCTGGAATACAGCCGTTCTGATTTCAAAGAAAATATCTACAAACATTTCGGACTATTAGGTGCCCCCCTCCCCTCACCAGAGAATAGAAGGCTAAGGAATAGATTGCTACTTTCATGCTTTTGGAGACTTAGATTACAAACTGACTTTTAAGATGTTTTCTGACTCCTCTGAAGAAAATAGTAGAAGACCTGGTGTTTGGTTGCTATGGAAATCATATGAGTTGGGTATCATAAAGAACTTTCTCCAAAGGTGGTTAGCTAGAGGGATGGGTGGATAAAGAAGACTAAGGAATTATTTATTGAGAAGCAGGATATTAAAATAAATAAATAGTAGCTTGGCTAAATGGATTAAACTAGTTCCTTGTTTTTTTCAGCAGAGTACCTCTTTAGAAGATAGCTGGGACCTTCTTCGAACCTGTGGGTCCTGCTTTTGAATGTAGCCTAAACTTACCTGCCACTTCTCTAGGCATTGGGCTCTAGAGCCTGTGGGTCAAAGCTTGAATTCTCTAGAAAGCCTTCCCAAATAAACATGATTTTGCTAATAGACATGGTTACTTTCTATGTGCCAGGCACTGTTCTAGGCACGTCACACAGAACAACTCACTTACCCTAGGAGCTAGTACTTGTTTTATGGATGAGGAAATGAAGGTCCAGAGAGGTAAACGCATGGACCAAGGTCACATAGCTAGTTAGTGGCTAAGTCAGGATTTGAACTCAGACAGTTTGGCTAAAAGGACCACTATCCTGCACTGCCCTAATATCCACGTTGCCTTATTACTCCTTGACTCAGCCCACTTTAAGAATTTACAGATTAGTCTAAATGAATTCATTACTTCTTTATCACATGTATTGTTTGTTTCCCCTCCAGCAGTATTGAGGCTCCATGATGTCAATTTTTTTTGTCTTTTTGATAAACTGCAGAATCCCTAGTACCCGGAGCAGAGGAAGCACATCAGAGATGCTTGATAAATATTGTTGAATAGATGAACTTAACATACTGCTTTTTTTTAACACTTTTTTTTTTTTTTTAAACGTGCACCGATTTTTAGGAGCTCTGATTTGTGTGTTCTTGGAAACCCTGGTGGCGTAAGTGGTTAAGAGCTGCAGCTGCTAAGCAAAAGATCGGCAGTTCAAATCCACCAGGTGCTCCTGGGAAACTCTATAGAGCAGTTCTATTCTGGCCTATAGGGGCACTATGAGTTGAAATCGACTTGACCGCAGTGGGTTTGGTCTTTGGTTTTGGGCCTTCTGACAGCCCTGTGTTGTACAGGTAGATTTCAATCAGTGCTATTGATCAACATACCAACCCTTTTCCAGGGGAAATCATATTCCCAGTCTGAACCTTGTTTTCTGTGGGCACTTTTCTCATTTAGAGACAATTATAAACTTTAGTGTTTTATTCTGTTGTACATAGGGTTGCTACCAGTCGGAAGCGACTCAATGGCCCCTAACAACAACAACTGATAGAAGGGTTATACCGGTAAACAAGGCCTGCAGATGTGACTATTTGCTGTTTCTTAATTTTATTTTGAAGTTGAATGCCTTTGGGTGGGGATGTATTTTTCTCTTTGCCACAGTCCCCTGCCCTCCCTATTGCTCACTTCTCTAGTTTCCCTTCTGGTTCCTAAATGGGGCTGCATGATTCTAATATAATCGCATCATTTTATCGTAGAGGAAACAGACTCAGAGAGGGGGAGTGACTCGCCATGGTCATGTAGTTGGCAGAGCCTGGAATGAAGCTCCCAGTCCAGTGTGCCTCCCCCTATACCAGGTTCCCTGGGCAGCAATGGGGATGAAAACGGATATCATTGGTCCAGGAGATAGGGAGTTTGGGATGAAGGGACAAAGGAGATGGGTTCCATGGTGACGAGCAAATCTCCTTGTTCTCCCCTTTCACATAACCATTGTGCTCATTGGCAACCCCTTCAAATGATGGTATTTTCAGCAAATGGGAGGGCAGTAGTTCTTCTTTTTCCCTCCCCCCACACCCCCCCATCGTAATTAGTTGTCAAAAAATTTTAGATGGAAGGGGGAATGCTCAGGTCCTGATGAGATGATACAGCAAAGATTTCATTTCATCTTGAATTTGACATTAAACTTTAATAGTCTCAAGGACAAGAAGCCAAGAGATATCAGATGTAATGAGATAAAGCAAAGTTTCTCTGACAGCAAATTTGATCACAAATGGGCTCCGAGATTGCTTCTTTGATATAAATGAAACATAATTCATCTTCCCAGCGCCCCGAATGGGCTTTCAGGCTGGGGATGAGGCGGGCATCTCTCTTGCCTGGCGCTGACAAGTGGCAGCACAGGGAGGAGGTGGAGGCCTTGCTGGACCCTGCCTGGGCAGTCCAGCTGCTCTTTTGGGAAAAGATGGAACAAGCTGCTGCAGGGAGTTGGGAGCCTGCGGGCAGTGCAGACGCCTTCTGCTCTGAGCCAGAGTTTTGGCCTGGGGACATTTCCCTCGAACTCAGAATGACAAAGAGCAGCAAACCGAGTGGGAGCCCCCTCAGAGGTCTGGACTTTGTGGGAAACTGAACTCTGGGGAAACTGCTTGTCTTAGTCACCTAGTGCTGCTATAACAGAAGTACCATAGGTGGATGAATTCAATAGACAGAAATGTATTCTCTCACAGTCTAAGAGGCTAGAAGTCCAAATTCAGGGTGCCAGCTCTAGGGGAAGGCTTTCTCCCTCTGTCAGCTCTGGGGAAAGGTCCTTGTCATCAATCTTCCCCTGGTCTAGGAGCTTCTCAGTGCAGCGACCCTGGGTCCAAAGGATGCGTGTGCTCCTGGCTCCTCTTGCTTGGTGGCAATGAGGTCTCCCAATCTCTCTGCTCATGTTTCTCTTGTGTATCTCAAAAGGAATTGACTCAAAATACAACCTAATCTTGCAGATTAAGTCCTGCCTCATTAATGTAACTGCCACTAACCCTGTGTCATTAACATCATAGAGGTAGGATTTACAACATATTGGAAAATCCCATCAGATAACAAAATGGCGAACAGTTATACAATCCGGGGAATCATAGATTAGCCAAGTTGACGTGTATTTTGGGGGGAACACAATTCAATCCATAACACTGCTCTTTTGATAATTTCCTGTTTTGGGGGAGAGAGAGGCACCTGGTTTAATCTTGAACACCCTGTTCATTCTCCTCTGAAATGTCTTCTTGAAACAGTTCCTCCCATACCTCCTATTGTGTTGTTGTTGTTGTTAGCTGCTGTCAAATTGTCCTCTAACTCACGGGGATTCCATGCACAAGGGAATGAAATGCCGCCTGGTCCTGTTCCATCCCCACGATCAGTGGCAGATTGGACTGTTGTGATCCACAGGGTTTTCACTGGCTGGTTTTCAGGCGTAAATCACCAGGCCATTCCTCCTAGTGCATCTTAGTCTGGAAGCTCTGCTGAAACTTATTCAGCGTCATAGCAACCTGCACGTCTCTGCTGACAGATGGGTAGTGGCTGCACACGAGGTGCGATGGCTGGGAGCTGAATCCAGGTCTCCTGCGTGGAAAGTGAGAATCCTACCCCTGAGCCACTACCACACCCTGTCACTGCCCAGTAGGGCGGGGTTTGAGTAGAGGGCTCTAGCTTCCCAACGGCCATTTGTTTTCTTATTCTTGCATCAATTATCGTGTTAATACCTTCAAGGTCTGCTCAATACCTTTTGACGAGATTGCTGCCTTCAAGCCTTTTAAGAAGTTCTGCAGATGCTGCTGGTTCAGATCCTCAGGGTTTGAGGTCGGGCTGTGCCCGAGCCTACCGCTGGGCTTCTAACCTTTGCCATCCCTGATGCCTCTTCCACAGGTCACAAACCTATGGATACTTTAGGACAGGTACGTTAACCTGATGCTCCAAGACCTCCAGAATCCAGTCTTCTTGTGCCTTTCTATCCCCACCCTCTACCGCCTCCTCCTGAGCAGAAAGGAGAGCATCCACGCCCTTCTCTGTGCTTTTGCTCATACAGTTCCTCCAGAAAGTCCCTCCCTTCTGGTCAAACCAGCCTCCTCCAAGGCTCATCTGTAAGGTCACATCTTCTGAGATGCTTTCTGTTATGGATTGAGTTATCCACCCTCCCCCAAAGGTATGTTGAAGTCCTAACCCCTGGTACCTGTGAATGTAACCTTGTTTGTAAGCAGGGTCTTTGCAGATATTATCAGTTAACATGAGGTCATTTTGCAGTAGAGTGGGTCCTAATCCAATATGAGTGGTGTCCTCATAAAAGAGGAGAGACATACAGAGGAAGGACAGCCATGGGACAATGGAGGCAGAGATGAGAGTTACGCAGCAGCTGTATGCCAAGGAACACCTGGGGCTACCAGAAGTTAGGAAAGATGAGAAAGGCCCTTCCTCTAGAGCCTGAGGAGAGAGTATGACCCTGCCAACACCTTGAATTCAGACTACTAGCACTAGAACTGTTAGACAACACACTTCTGTCATTTTAAGCCACCCAGTTTGCTCTGCTTTGTTATGGCAGCCCTAGGAAGCTAATACACCTTCCCTTCCCAGCTCTGCCAGAAGGCAGCTCCTCTCCTCTGGGTCACTGTTCCCCTTTGTAACTCCAGGTCCATCTTTTCAATCTTACTGCTATTCCTGATGTATATAGCTCCTTTTTTAGGCCATAAGCTCTTCAGGCCATGTCTTGCTGATCTTCTTATATTCCTGGGTATATGCCATATATCATGGTGCCTGATATGGAGCAGGTACCCAGTGAGGATGTGTTAGATGAAATTGAATCCTGGCCCATGACTTTGACCTTTTGGGATGTGCCAGGCTGAGTTTAGCAGACCACTGCCCTCTAGGGTTGTGAGGATCAGAATGCATGAACATTGATCTCTCTGCCCAGGTAGAGCCAGTAGGCCAAATATAGCAGTTTAAGCTAAATAACGTTGTCCATATTTTCCTCGATTGAAAGTTGGATTTGCAAAAGTGAGATCAGATTTGAAACAAAAGATCTGATGACATCATCTTCTCATCTGCTAGCCCAGAGTTAGGTTAAAACATCTTCACCTTTCTGAGCTAGAGACAGCCAGGATACCTGATGGGAAAAGAGCTCTCTTTGGGGAGGGAGTATTGACTTTGGCATTACTTGGGCTGAGCAAAAATGCTGTGGCTGGGGGAACTGTGTTAGGGTAGGATATGCATGAGAGATAGGCTAGGTCCAACCTGGGAGGCAGAATCAGGACTGGGAAGCAAGGACTGATGTACTAATTCAAGGGGAAGCTGAGTTTGAAAGCTCTAGGCCTAATCAGAAATGTAGGTTTAGCCCAGTGTCCATCACAGTTGAATGGTTAAACAAATTGTGGTATATACATACAGTGGAATATCATTCAGTCGTAAAAAGGAATGAAGTACTGATATATGCTACATGTAACTTAATTTCCCAAAGCTGTAACACTTAGCAAACCAAGAAATCTGTTTTTTCAAAAAAGGCTATCATCTCCATTTCCAATTTTTTTTTTTTTACCCAAAAGAAATGAAAACACATGTCACATAAAAACATGTGCATGAATGTTCACAGCAGCGTTATTCACAATAGTCAAAAAGTGGAAACAACCCAAGTGTCCGTCAATGGATAAATGGATACACAATTTGTGGCCCATCCATACAATGGAATATTATTCAGTCATAAAAAGGAATGAAGTTCTGACACCTGGTTCAACGGGGATGAGCTAGAAAAAAGCTAGATACAGAGGTTACATATTATATGACTGCATTTATATGAGATATCCAGAATTGGTAAATCCATAGGGCTGGCAAGCAGATTGGTGGTTATCAGGAACTGGGGGGGAGGGAAAATGAAGAGTGACTGCCTAATGGTTACACCTGTACAGTGTTTCCTGTTGGAATGATGGAATCTCTTGGAATTAGATGTGTTGGTTGTACGACATGGTGACTGTACTAGATACCACTGAATTGTTTACTTTAAAATGGTTAATTTTATATTATGTGAATTTAGTTAAAAAGAAAAAGAAAGAAATGTAGGCTTAGTCCTGGGCCATCTGGGTAAATTCTACCAGAATGTCTTTCTTGTCACCATGTGCTGTCTTTATAAAGCTGCCCATATATATGTGTGGGTATCTACCAGGGCTGCCACTCTGTACAGCTTCAGGCGACACCATTAAGGTGATGATCCACGTGACGGAGCATGGTGAGCCTGGTGTCCACTCTGGGGCCACTAGGCGTCTGGCTGAGAGAGGGGTGTGGCAGTGGTTTCAGGCCAGCCTCTTCCATCCATATCTCTTGCTCTCATAGACGTGATGTGATTCATTTCCCCTCCCTGCAGCTGCCAACCAAAGAGACTGACCACTGATTGTCAAGACCTGGTGGGTAGAAAGAGGGTCTCCCTCTGTGGCATCTGTCTCTGTCCCTGCTGTCCTTCATGTCTCCTAGCACAGTGGGCATTGCAGCACTCTCAAGATACAGTGGGAGGGGGAGGAGGAGAAGACCCTAGGTGATGACAGAAGAGACCCAAAGTCATTATTTTAATGGAGCCATTGGCTGTGCTTCCAAATCTCCTTATCAAAGTCATTAGAATTAATTTGATTGCATGCTCTCCTTTCTCTCTCTCTGTCTCCTTTCTCATCACAAATGACTTTCCTCATATATGTGTTACTCCAGGGGATGACAAGCTTCCTCGTGTTGGGACCCTTAAAGCAATGATGACAATGCACAGGAATGCCTGCTCCTTCAGAGAAGCTGGCTGCAGAGGACACTGGCTTCTCTTGCTCCCTGGATCTTGGGGATCATAAAGGGCCTCTAGTCTTCTTCCAAGGGGTGCCTCCTCCAAGAACTAAGAAGTTCTGTGTCCTGCACAGCCACAACAAAACTTAGGGATAATAACTCTAGAGAATTTTGCTTTGCTCCTTAATGCAGAATTCCTAAGTCATACAGACTTCTTAACCCTGGTAGCAGACTCCCCTTTCCCCCAATCCAGGCCTCATAGACCAGAGGCTCATGAAGCAATTTCCCGAGGGCTGTGGGGTAACTTGCATATCACTGAGGGGTAGGGGTAGGTGTCAGCAGGTGTCTGAGGCCTTGGACACTCTGCCTGTGGCCTGGAGAAGGATCTGTGATGGTGAGGATGCCTTTGCACTAACAGGTTATTGTCTAGTGGGGTGAGGCCTTCAATTGTTCCTGTCACGGTGTCCTCAGAACCGGCCTCACTGAGGCTACAAGGTAGAAAGGGAGATTTCTGGATTCTGGGCAAACTCCTACTTTCCGCATAAACACAGTCTGCCTTGGGCTGACTTAGAAGCCTGCCACATGTTGTCCGTCTGGAAAGGCTCCGTGGAAAGGTCCCTGAATTGCCAGTTTGGATTTCAGCAGGGTTAGAGACAAGGAGTACATGGCAGCTGCAAACAGAATCCATAATTTAACTTTTTGGCTGCTGCAGTGTGGTCACTTGCCCGGCCTGATGGTCTTTGCAGAGTTAATCTAGCAGGCACCATCTGGTTTATGCACCCAGAGGAATGACTTAGAGATATCCATGTCCCCTGCATTTTCAGAGGGCTCGGGGTTATGCCTTATAGAGGTGGACAGGCGGAACTAGATTCTATGTCAGTCTGGTGTTGTGGCTAGAGCCTAAAGAGCACGTCAGAAACTTGTTTGAGCCATGCATGGCCACTGTCTTGGCTGCGTGACCTTGGCCAAGTCATGTCCCCTTTATGGGCCTTGGTTTCCTTAACTGAAAAATGAAGGTTGAACCTAGAATCATGTCCCTCACAGACCTTCTACAATCCTGTGTCATTTGTCAGAAACTTTTCCCTTGTTTTTTTTTAAGTCAGTGTGAAAAAAGAAAATCTAAACTCCCAAGCAGAGGAAAATGAGGACTTTTTCATCAGTGGGTGACAAACTTTAAGAATCTCCTTGGGAGCAGACTAAAATTGCAACATTCTGGTCCTACAACCAGAGATTCTGACCCAAGAGGATTTGGTGAGGTCCAAGGATCTGCATTTTCACGAGCTCCCCCGGATATTTCTAATGCAGAACCTCAGTTTAAGAAACATCACTTTACCTCTTGTTCCACAGACTTGGGCGCTGTCCTGACCTAAGTGGAGGAAGGTAGAAGCTGGGTTAGAGGGCTGGAGGGAGAGCAGATCCATCTGAACATAGCTTTAGGTCCACTGTTCAACTCTTAGTTATTGTCCAGCACGGACCGAGCCATGGCAGATGAGACTCCCCAGATGCATGCTACCTGGGGCCTTCTCTCAGGTCCCAGGGAGAGAATTACTGCAGGGGCTGTGGAGGAAGCAGGGGCTGGAGAAAGAAGTGGGTAGCCCCCATCACCTCAAGGCCGGTGACAAACACCTTTCATTATCATCAAGAAGAAAAAGTCACGTTTTGCAGTCCCAGATACCTTTTCTTAATTGGTAAGATGGAGTCGATTTATTTGTTAATTAACAGATAGAGGTACATGCAATAATATGCTTTGCTTTATTTATATCTGACAGTGGTGGGTTTCTGGAGCAGCATCTGGGATGCAGGAACTGCCTGAACAAGGGGCTGAGGCAACTGTGATGTGATGGAAGGTGAGTCATCCTCCTGGGTGAGACGCTCAGGGATACACCTATCCCTCCAGGTATATCCCTGCATTCCTCTCCTGACTAGGAAATCAGTGTTACTTCCCCAAGGGGTTATTAACTTTGTTCGGCTAGGTGAAAAACTGAAGGTATTATTTATTAGAAAGCTCAGATTTCCCCTCCTTCCTTCCATTATTTCTTTCTTCCTTTCTTCTACAAGCATTGGATGTCTACTATGTACCTGTGTGTATTTCACATTGAAAAGCCACGGTATTTTCAATTGCCTCATATGCATGCGAAAGCTGGACAATGAATAAAGAAGACCGAAGGAGAATTGATGCCTTTGAATCTACCATGGACTGCCAGAAGAACACACAAATCTGTTCTGGAAGAAGTATAGCCAGAATGCTCCTTAGAAACAAGGATGGCAAGACTTCGTCTCACATATTCTGGACATGTTATCGGGAGAGACCAGTCCCTGGAGAAAGACATCATGCTTGATAAAGTTGAGGGTCAGTAAAAAAGAGGAGGACCCTCAATGAGATGGAGTTGACACAGTGGCGCAACAATGGGCTCAAGCATAACGATTGTGAGGATGGTGCAGGACTGGGCAGTGTTTCACTCTGTTGTACGTAGAGTCACTATGAGTTGGAACTAACTTGACAACACCTAGCAACAACAACTAGGTGCCTATGGACGCAAACATACCAACGGTCATGAAAATGGCACAGAACCAGGCAACGTTTCATTCTGTTATATATAAGGCTGCCATGAGGCAGAGCTGACTAGTTGGCAACTAACAGTAGGAGCAACTCTGTGCCAGGCACTGTGCTATGTGTTAGGCCACAAGCAGTAAACATCATGGACGCAGCCCTTGCCTTTCGAGATCAGCTGCCCTGTTGATGGAGTGGGGTAACCCTACGAGAGTCTCTGGCTACTTTGTTCTCCCTATTCCTCCACGCTCAGTGTGAAGGAAATAAGAACCAATGACTACAGGATGTTTTGCAGCAGCTCAGCTGTAAGGCTGACCCAGCCGCACTGGTTGCTTGGTAGATGCTTCCTCTGGGCCGGACAGACCCTTCCTGAGATAGTGAGGCCAGTACAGCGGGAAGATTTTCCCTTGGGGAGCTTGTGTGGGGACAGAAACCAGGGCCTGCCAGAGCTGAAGGGTGTTTGCAGGTGCCTAATACCGGAAACCCTGGTGGTGTAGTGGCTAAGTGCTACGGCCGCTATCCAAGAGGTCAGCAGTTCAAATCCGCCAGGCGCTCCTTGGAAACTCTATGGGGCAGTTCTACTTTGTCCAATAGGGTTGCTATGAGTTGGAATCGACTCGATGGCAGTGGTTTTGGTGGTTTTTAACCTGGGATGTGGGCATTCTTTTTTTTTTTTTTATTGTGCTTTAAGGAAAGTTTACAAATGAAGTCAGACTCTCATATGAAAATTTATATACCTTTGCTAGGTACTCCTAGTTGCTCTCCCCCTATTGAGACAGCACACTCCTTCTCTCCATCCTGTATTTCTGTGTCCATTTAGCCAGCTTCTGTCCCCCTCTGCCTTCTCATCTCCACTCCAGACAGGAGCTGCCCACATAGTCTCATGTGTCAACTTGAGCCAAGAAGCTCACTCCTCACCAGTATCATTTTCTATCTTATAGTCCAGTCCCATCCCTGTCTGAAGAGTTGGGTTTGGGAATGGTTCCTGTCTTGGGCTAACAGAAGGTCTGGGGACCATGACCCCCGGGGTCCTTCTAGTCTCAGTCAGACCATTAAGTCTGGTCCTTTTACGAGAATTTGAGGTCTACATCCCTCTGCTCTCCTGTTCCTTCAGGGATTCTCTGTTGTGTTCCCTGTCAGGGCAGTCATCAGTTGTAGCCAGGCACCATCTAGTTCTTCTGGTCTCAGGCTGATGTAGTCTCTGGTTTATGTGGCCCTTTCTGTCCCTTGGGCTCATAGTTACCTTGTGTCTTTGGTGTTCTTCATTGTCCTTTGCTCCAGGTGGGTTGAGACCAATTGATGCATTTTAGAAGGCTACCTGCCAGCATTTAAGACCCCAGATGCCCACTCTCCAAAGTGGGATGCAGAATGTTTTCTTAATAGAAGTTATTATGCTAATTGACCTAGAAGTCCTCTGAAACCATGGTCCCCACACGCCAGTCCCTGCTGTACTGGCCTTTGAAGTGTTCAGTTTGTTCAGGAAACTGCTTTTGGTTTAGTCTGATTGTGCTGACCTCTACTGTATTGTGTGTTGTCTTTCTCTTCACCTAAAATAGTTCTTGTCTACTATCTATTTAGTAAATACTCCTCTCCTTCCCTCCCTCCCCACTCTTATAACCATTAAAGAATATTTTTTTCTTGTTTCAACTATTTCTTGAGTTCTTATAATAGTGGTCTCATATAATATTTGTCCTTTTGCAACTGAGTAATTTCACTCAACATAACGCCTTCCAGATTCCTCCATGTTATGAAATGTTTCGTGGATTCATGATTGTTCTTTATCAATGCGTAGTATTCTCTTGTGTGAATATACCATTATTTTATCCATTCATCTGTTGATGGGCACCTTGGTTGCTTCCATCTTTTTGCTATTGTAAACAGTGCTGCAAAGAACATGGGTGTGCATATATCTGTTCTTGTAAAGGGATGTAGGCATTCTTGAGACATGCCTTTCTTCCTCTACCCCAGGCTCATGCCTCTTAAAGGTCAGGACCAAGATTTTGACGTGTCTCTTCCCTTTGTTCTATAGCTTAAATCCTCCTTAAAAGATTCTGGCCAGTAGATGGCCGTGTCTGGGCTGCATATCAGATGCTAGCCAATGTCTGCACATTTTGTAACTTAAAATATTTATTGGGTTTCCTATTAGATTGTGCCTTAGCACATTTAGTCCTCATAACAAACCTATGAGGTAGGTAATATAACCATCTTCATTTTATAGAGGAGAAAATGGAGGTATGAGAGATGAAGGTTTCCCAAGGCCTCCCAGTTGGTGTGGAGTAGAGCTGGGGCCTGGTCCTGGAGCTGGCGTTCTTAACCACCACTGTTACCTCCTTCTGCGTTAGTGTGAGCCTTGTCCCTAGTCAGATCCACACCTACACCCGTATGTATGTCTACCTTCTCTCTACGTGTCTCCTTACACATGCTCATATCTAGATGAATGCCAGGACACAGTTTGGGCTCATAGTCAAATCAACTGGAATGGGATGCCGGATTTGCCTCTTAGCTGGCTATTTGTCCTTCCCACTCTGCCTTACTGTTTCCCCTTCTCTATTACTGAGGGAGATACTGACAACATTTTGAGATTCACTGAATAAGAAGAATGATATCTTCCAGAAAAAAACAGCCGTAGACAGGTAGAATAATGGCTGTGAGCTTAGGCTCAAGAGCCAGACTGCCTGTGTTCATGCTCCTGACCTTGCTACATACCAGTTATGGGACCTTGGATAAGTTGCTCAATCCCTTCAGGTCTCAGTTTCTTCCTTGGTAAAATGGGGATTGTAGTAGTACCTGTCTCATAGAGCTATTGTGAGGGTCAAATTAGTTAGTGCACATGAAGTGCTTTTCACAGCTGCTGGCAGAGAAAGCTGTGGGTAAATGGTGATGATAATGTTGATGAAGAAGATGGTGAGGATGATGAAGATGGTATTGGTGAAGATGAAGAAGATAATGATGAAGATGATGTTGATGAAGGTGATGAAAAAGAAGATGATGATGATGTTGATGAAGGTGAAGAAGAAGAAGGTGATGATGATGTTGATGAAGGCGATGACCATAAAGAAGCAGATGATAGGGATGATGATGATGACGGTGATGTTGAGGTCAGGGTTGGTGTGAAGGCCCTTGTGCATGTCCTTACCACTAACTCTGGGGAAAATGCGCTCATCTTTCTGGCCCAGAGGAGCCACCCTGACAGCTGTGGAGGAAGCATCCCTTAGCAGATGTGCAAAGGCAGGAGGGATTTCGAAGTATTGTATTCCCTTCGTAGGGATCAGTTGCCCGTCCACACACATGCCCACTCCCCGCCACTCTGGGAGCCCCCTGACAGTGAGCCATGCAGAGCTGCTGTGTGCCAGTTTCCACCTCCCTCTATTCAGTGCTGCAGAGCACTTTGCTTCAGCCTGTGAAAACAGGTGAGATAAGTAATTAGAATGCCAAACAGCCTTGCTAAAAACCCCAAGAAGGTCTGCCAAGGATTTATAGTAGCTACCATCAAGCCCTAATTAGGTGTCAGGCCCTCCGCACAACGGCCAAAGTGGTCTTGTTAAGGGTATGTCAGACTATGTCCCTCCATTGCTCACTACTCTCCAAAGGAATCCCCACCTCACTCAGAAAAAACCAAAGCTTTGCAATGGCCTGTAAGTCCCTGTGGGCTCTGATCTCCCCTCCCCTCTCTGACCTCACCTCCTGCTACTCCTCCCCTTGCTCTAACCGCTGCAGCCCCACAGGCCTTCTCTGTACTTCATATGTGCCAGGCACACTCCCACATCAGGGCCTTTGCACTGGCTCCTCCCTCTGCTTGGAAGGCTCTTACTCTACATATTCCAATGGCTTACTTTCTCACTCCTTAAGCCATTGCTCAAATGTTCCTGCCTACATGAATATCACCCTGATCCCTTTAATTTAAATTGCAAACCCTTTCCCACCCCAATCTTCCTTACTTTGCTCTATTTTGCCTTCAAAACACTTACTTTCTAATGTACTATATTATTGTCTAATTTATTATGCCTTGTCTGTGCCCCCCTCCCATTAGAATATAAGCTCCATGAAGGCAGAATTTATCTGTTTTGTTTAATGATATAGCCCTAGTGCCTAAACCAGTGTCTGGCACTTAGTGGGAGCTCCATAAACATTTGTTGAGGGAAGAATAAGTGCTTTATATGCCTTCTCTTGCTTAATACTTAACAATGAACCTACAAGGTATGTATTATTATTATTCCCGTATTACGAATAAGGAAACTAAGGCCCAGAGAGCTTAAGCCACTTTTTAAGGCCATGCAGCTAAATAATGGTGGAGCTAGGATTGGAATCTAATGTCACTTTAGACTCTTAAGCTAGTGTTAAATAGACCTTGTTGCTTTATCCATACGTTTTTTCATTCACCCATACATAAAAAAAAATACATACATCTTGCTATTTATGTATCCATCCATCCATCCATCCATCCATCCATCCATCCATCCATCCATCCATCCATCCATCCATCCATCCATCCATCCACCCATCCACCCATCCACCCATCCACCCATCCACCCATCCACCCATCCACCCATCCACCCATCCACCCATCCACCCACCCACCCACCCACCCACCCACCTTTCCAGTCTCTCTCTCTTTCTCTGCAAAATTTACTTTTTACTGTGATGGGCTCTGTGAATTCAGAGAAGAAATGACACATAACTGAATGATCATGGTCTTCAAGGAGCTCATGATACAGCAGGGCAGTCCTCCAAGGGGATAAGTTCAAGTGTGTGGGAAAGGAGATTGGTTCTAAGCATGACTAAGCTGAAAAACTTGATATGATTTTCTCTGAGTTCTGGTCTCTAGTAATATTAATTTATTTTCATCTTGCCTATTTACCGCAGTATCCACAAACTCTGCACACAGATCTCTACACAGGAAGGCAGAAGTCTCATCTGAATCTTTTACACGGTACCTGACCCGATGTCAATCTGCTTAAAGTTCTTGGTAGAAAGTACATGAGTTGGAAGTGCTTAAAGGAGGTGATTGCCATTATGATGCAGCTTTCGTTAAAAATTGTGCTGGATAAAAAATCACAACGAACAAGAATAATAATGAAATTGTTCTGTTTATGTGAAATCCCAAAGGCTAAAGGTTAGTTTTTTAAGCCTTGATCAGTGAAGTGTCCATATGAGAGGATAACTGAAACTGGTTTCTTGGTGTGAGATGCAAGTTTTGTGAAATTCTTTCCTATTAGTGAAATGTAAACACAGTTTCAATTATTCTTATTATAATAATTATTTCTAGAAATAATAGCCAACATTTGTTGAATATTAGCTCTGTGCCACGATTATGCTAAGTGCTTTCCATATATTATTTTATTTTATGTTCACAACACCCCTAATCAGTAGGTAATGTTAGCTTTATTTTATATAAAAGGAAACAGATTTGGAGAGATTACTAAAATAACATGTTTAATCTAGCCCAATGCCTTGTATGCAGTGGGTGCTCAAACAGTGTTGGTCCTCTTCCTGGCTGTTCTCCTTGTAGAAGCCGTGAATGCTCCTAGACACACCTGGAGTCCATTAGTATTTGCTGCCTGTATCACCTCTTGGGTTAATGAGTTTCATAAACTGACAACCAGCTGTGCAAAGCAGTAGTTCTTCCTTTCATTTGTTTTAAACTACCTATTTCAGGCTTCAAGTGGTGCCTCTGTAGATCCAGTAATTCAGGAGTTGATGAGCACATTCATGTTCGTCTTTGATAGCCTGTAATCTTGCAGCCGTTTATCGTACACCTGCTATGTGCCAGGCGTTGTGCTACTCTCTGTGGATAAAAAAAAGTAGAATAAATCACCCCTGACCTTAAGGAGCTCTTACTTAAATGACTTTGATTACTGGACTCTATAATAGAGTTGTGAGGGAAATGGACTTTAGAATGGAGCAAGCAGGAGTGCTGTATATGGGCATAGGTTGTGCCCTCCCAAACTCCAGGCGGTACCATCCACATAGAATACAATGACGCACTGCACAACCTGCATGTATACACACAGTCACCTTATAGCTGGGGGCCACAAGCAAGTTATTAGTATTTTCTTTAAACTTATGTTCTCTTACCTGTCCAGTGGTAGTGATCCTACCTTCCTCACAGGGTGCCTGGAGGATTAAATGAGATCATGCATGCAGGGTGCAGATAACAATGGCTGACACACAGGGGCTGCTAAGTAAATAGGTGTCTCTGTCATCTTGTCTTTCCGTGCTCAAGGTGTGCTATGCTGTGGAGTTAGCTCTGAATAGGTCTGATCTTATTTTGGGAAGGTTCAGGCCTAAAGTCCTACCTGAGAATATGCACATGGCTTATTGAGACCTTGGCACTAATAAAAATAGTGTTCTCAACTGCTGCTGGAAGTTTAGAAACCTCATCTGAGATCCTAATGGTGAAGCGGCCGTACAGCATTCTTTCCATCCTTCCCTTGCAGAGTTCAGACAAAATGACAAAAATTTGTTGTTATTATTTAATAGATATTTGACATAGTGATCTGCCAAAATCTTTGAATAATCTCCATATATTTGGGTGAAAGTACCAAATTTTGGTAATTCTTCCTAAAGTAGGAGCCTGAAGACTTGCATCATCTGACTCCCTTGTAGCTAAGGCATGTGACCAGTGCTCAGCCAATCACACTCATCCATACAGACTTGCTAGTGAGTCAACTGTGTGTAGAGGCTGCCAGGCAGAGGGGATTTGGTTTTCTGGCTGGTGCAGGGGTGGAGATATTTTGTTTTCTGCGGATAGCAGTGGTAGAGCATCTGACATTAGGTCCTGAGCGTCACAGGAGCCAAGCAGAGGTGGTGTTTTCACAGAGAGCACCTGTAGTGAGATTAGGCATTAGTTCTGACCACAGAGCTGCGGATGCTGGCTCTGAGTTGCTGGGAACTACCTAATATCCTGTAATGTCTTTTTTTTTTTTTTTCAAACAAGAACTGGCCAGAGTGAATTGAATTGTTTATACCCAAAAGCCTGACTGGTACTGTAGTAATGATAATGATAATATTTAAAATATTATACCTATAAGCCCCCCGCCCCACAACACCTTTGGCAACAGTGATGGGGAATTCCAGAACTATTGGTGGTCCTAGAAAGAACTCTCACCAAGACACTCCACCTTCCTGTCCTCTCAACACTCACAGTCTTACCACTACGGTGCCTCAGTCTGTGAGGACTGTCTCATTGGTGCCTTAGTTTATGAGGACTATCTCATTATGCCTTTTATCCTGGTTTAATTCAATCATACAAGAACCTCAGGATTCCTGGGTTTGCCCCTCTGATCCCGCATTAGGCTCTGCACATCTCCTTTTCTGACTTAATTTCCTATCCCTCCCCACCATTGTACTTGCCTTCTGAAACTCATGGTCAGCCATCAGCAAAATCCCCCATTTCCTCATTCTCTTTTCTAAGCATTCCCTGGTCGTCCCCCAAGGACACAGTTTCCTGGGGAGCCCTCTTAATTGGTGGCTATTTCCGCTCTCACAACCATCAAATCACTGGGCCCAGAAGTGGCCTAGGAACCTTCTTTGCTTTTCACCGCTGCTTCCATACTATTCTCAGGTCCCTCTCTAGCTGCTCCAGCTTTGGAATTCATGTCATCAGCACTTGTGGGTACCGAAGGACACTTGCCCTCATTCTTTCAAGATTTTAGCTTCTAGCTCACTCTCACTCTTGAATGTTATCTCTCTCACAGTTCTTGGTGATTTCAGTACACACAATCCTTCCAGTACCTCTTAATTCTTCCTTTTCCAATATTTTTGTTTTCCGTCACACCCCGGCCACTTCCATAGTTATTCCCTAGACCTCGTCATTGTCAGTAACTGCTATCCCTCCAAAACATAAATGTTAAGCCGCCCACTCTCTGACCCCCACTTTTATCCTTGTAGGTCGTAAGCTCTGTCACCCTGACTCTAAAAATCCCTCACCCCTATTGGAACATATATGAATCTCTTGATCCAAATACTGGTTAATTATTCCTTCACCTCCAAGTCCTCTCTTTCATCCTCACCCTGTTTAAATTCCATAGTCCACTGTTAGAATCACTTTGCATGCCCCTCAGCTCCTCTACTCCTCTTCTCTTTGTATTTGAGCAGTGAAACTCCAACCCTGATTAAGTCCAACTCTCTGTTGACTTTGTGCTTGTCGTTGAACAAGGCTGGAGAAAAACGTCCTCATCTGACTGATCTGACTTCAAATTCATGAGCCAGACCTCAGGCAGCCTCTGAGCGCTGCCTGGCGTTCCTACCGTGTTACCCACCCCTTTCACTGCCCACTCTCTTCCATGACCCTCTCATTCCTTTCCCCTCTCCTTGGAGCTTCAGCACCTCCTCCTCGTCCTTACTCTCAATAGATGACTGCCTTCTTTCTGACCACCACTATATCCACCCACCTGGGACGGACTGACCAGTAAGCAAAGAACACACAGGTTTACCTGTGCTTACTTGCTAATGTGTAGTGAACAATTTTGCCTGGGTTTCACCGTATCTTGCTCACTACAGATTGGTAAGCAAGTAAGCCCGTGCATACCTTGCTTGCTGGGTAATCTGCCCCTGCACCCACCAACCCACCCATATACTTTCCTGTCTCCTGTTACCCTGGGTGAACTTCCCATGCTCCTGGTCAAGGTCAGCCCTTCCACGTGTGTACTTGATCCCATACTCTATCACGTTCCCAAGGACATCTCTCTGCAATCCTCCCTGCTCTCTCCCATATCATCAGTTCTTCCCCCTCCGCTGCAGCATTTCTTTTAGCATAAAACATGCTGTTATTTCTCTGACCTTTAAAAAAATTCTCATGGGGAGCGTAAATAATGTCACTGAATTGTACACCTAAACATGGCTGAAATAGGAAATAATTTGTTATATATATTTTACCACAATAAAAAAATTCTCTCTTGACCTCTTTTTTTCTCTTTAGCAAAACCCCTCAGAAGAGTTGTCTCTACTTCTACCTCCTATTTCTCTCGTCCAATTCTCTCTTGAACCCACTCCAGTTAAGGTTTTGCTCCCACCTCTCCACTGAAACTGCCATTGTCAAGGCCACAAATGAACTCTGAGTTGCTAAATCCAGGGGTCAGTTCTTTGTCTTCACTCAGCTTGACTCATTGCCAGCATTTGACAAAGCTGATGACCTTTTCCTCCTCAAAACATTGTCTTCACTTGGCTGTCAGGACATCACCATCTCCTGGCTTTTCTCTTTCCTCATCGACTGCTTCTTAACTCCCTGTCCTCTGAATGCTGGGGCATCCAGAGCTCAATCCTTGGACCTCTTCTCTGCCTACCCCCAGTGATCTTACCCAGTCCCATAGCTGTAAGTTCAAAGTGGATAAGATGACTCTCCAATTTATATCTCCAGTACAGCCTCCCATGAACTCCAGACTCTCTCTCTGCTTTTTTTGACTCCTCCATGTGGTTGTCTAACTAAAACAAAAAGACAAAACTCATTGCTGTTGAGTGGATTCCAACTCCTAGCAACCCTACAGGACAGAGTAGAACTGCGCCATAGGTTTCCAAGGAGCAGCTGATGGATTCAAGCGGCCCATCTTTTGGTTAGCTGCTGAGCGCTCAACCACTATACTACCAGGGCAGGCATCTCAAATGCAGTGTCTAAAAACGAACTGCTCATCCTCTGCTGCGACCTGTCCCCTCACGTTACACTACTTGATAAGCAGCAATGCCATTCTTCACATCAAAACCCTTGGGACGAACAGTGACCCCTCACCTTCTTACACACATCTAGTTCACTAGCAGATCCTGTTGGTTCTGTCTTCAAAGTATATTCAGAATCAAAGCACATCTCTTCACTGCTACCTCCCTGGCTGAAGCCACCATCTTTTGTCATTTGATTAGTGCAACAGCCTTCTATCTAGTCTCCTTGCTCTGTCTGTACCCTTCTTTAGCAGCCAGAGTGATCCTTTAAAAATGTGAGCTTGTGTCTCTGTTCTGCTGAAAACCCTTCCCCAGCTCCCCATCACACATACAATAAACCCAATGGCCTAGAAGACTTTATGTGGCCTGTGTACCCCTTTTACCTCTCTGGACTCATTTTCCTTCTCCCCCTCTCTCCCTCTGGCCCAGCCATTCTGACCTCCTTGCTGATTCTGCCACAGGGTCTTTGCGCTTGCTGTTCTGTTTGCTTGGAATGCCCTTTCCTTGAATAACTGCCTGACTCGCTCCCCATCTCCCCATCCTTAGACCTTAGTCTAAATGTCACCTTCTCTGTGAGGTCTTCCCTGACCAGCCTATGTAAAATCGCACCCCTCCCATCATCACTCTTTATATGTCTCCCCCCACTTTATTTTCTCTGTAACGTTAAGTTTCATCTGATGTACTGAATATTTTACCTGCTTATTTCTTGTCTGTCTCCCCCTACTAGAATGCATGGTCCTTGGGGACTAGAACATTTATCTGTTTTGTTCACTGCTGTATCTCCAGGCTTAGACTGGAGCTGACACATAGTCCAAAAAAAAACCCAAAAAACCCAGTGCCTTCGAGTTGATTCCAACTCATAGCGACCCTACAGGACAGAGTAGAACTGCCCCCATAGAGTTTCCAGGGAGCGACTGGCGGATTCGAACTGCTGACCTTTTGGTTAGCAGCACTTAACCACTACGCCACCAGGGTTTCCTGACACATAGTAGTGGGCAGGAAATATTTGTACAAGGAATTAATCAAATGAATAGTATTAATAATGGTGAACTGACTGTGATTTACACTTGTCAAAGTATTTTTGTTGTTGTTGTTGTTAAGGTGCCGTCGAGTCAGTTCCGACTCATAGTGACCCTGTGTACAACAGAACAAAACACTGCCGGTCCTGTGCCATCCTCACAACAACAATTGTTGTTATGCTTGAGCCCGTTGTTGTAGCCATCGTGTCAATCCATCTCATTGAGGGTCTTCCTCTTTTTCGCTGATTCCCTTCTTTACCAAGCCTGATGTTCTTCTCCAGGGGCTGATCCCTCCTAATAACATGTCCTTGCTTCTAAGTTATGGTCACCACTTAATTTATCCTCCCAGCAACCTGGTGAGGTAGATCTGATTCTCTTCATTTTGCAGATGAGGAAACTGGAGTTTAATGTGATTGTGTGATATGTCCCAGGCCACGTTGCTAGTAAGTAGCAAAGCAAGAACTTGACTTTGGCGTCAGGCCATCCAGGTTCAAATCCTGACCCTGCCTCTTTCTGCACGTGTTCTTGAGCATGTTCATATTCTCTTGAAGCTACAGTGTCTTTTCAGTAAAATGGGGATGATAATAGTCACCGTTTCATAACAGCGTGGAGAAAATTAAACCAGAGAGTTGTTGAGCGTTGCCTGGTGGGTAGTAAACACTTGATAAATGTTAGTTTTTACTATTAGTGCAATTGTCCTTCCTATTTATTATGGTTGTTGACCCTAACTGATAAAGAAATTAAAACGTGGAGAAGGGATTCTCTTTCAGAACCTTCATTTTCTTTCAATATCAGCCCAGGATCCAGCTTCAGGGTTTTCCTGAGACCTGGGAGTGTAGGATCTTAAAAACCCAAACCCAGTTTGTTTCCAGTCTCCACAACTGAACGTTAGCGTGTATGCCTGTGAGTGCGTGTTGCCTGCGCCTGTGTGTCTTTATTTTCCATTTACCTCGAAAATTGGTAGATTTCCAACTTAGAGCAAGGGGGGAACCAGGAGGGAGAAGGAAAATGGAGCTGCCCATCAAAATTAGCAGGGAAGTGGGTAAAGGTCATTTGATCACAGCTTGGCTGCGCTCTGAATTAACCTGCATAACAGAGACTTGTTGAGTTTGCAGCTCTTTAAGGTGCATATTAACACTGGGAGTGAGGCAAGGAGACACCCGGAGAGAAGGTCAATTTGTGGCTGCTCAGATTGGCAGGGCTCCTGGAGAAACTTGGCTGGAGAAGCCAGTTCTGGGCTGATGGGGTGAGGAGCGAGGGAGGAAAGCCTGGTCTACAGAGGCCTGGGTGCCTCTCCCAGGGTGGCTGCTTCTGAAGTCTGGCTGTCCCTGCAAAAGCCAGGCATTGGAGCTGGGAGGGGCCTTCCCCAGAGCTGGGGCAACAGAAAGAGAACTGAGGAGAAGCATGCACAGCACCCAGTGGCCATTGCCGCTGCATTAATCATCTGCAGTGGGGCAGGGCGCAGGGGGTTGGGGAGGGGAGGATGGGAGGCATTTATATGATAAAAAAAAAAAAAAAAAGATGCTGGGAAATTAGAAGAAGCAGCGGGGCTGTTTACTCTTTTTATTTTTATTATCATTAAATTGCTTCGAGTCACCTGTAATTTTCCTAGGTTGTCACAATTAACAAATCTTTGAGGATTACACGGGACACACAGTCAGAAAGCTTTCAAAGGTCTGAGGGCCTACGCTCTTCTTCATTACCTCCCTGGCAGTTGGCCCTGATGGGTTGCATCAGATGACCTCCAAGGCAGATTTCAGCCTCCAAGCTTTGCCGTTGTATCACCAACTTGGGGGCATGGTGGACCTGAGGCCACTGTGCCCTGGAGGGAAGAGGCAGGACCTGGGCCAAGGACTGCTATCAGATTCCTATTTGCTGCAGATCAGCTCTTTGCCTTTGGGTAAGTCACTTACTCTTCCTGTGCCTCAGTTTCCCCATCTGTAACATGGGGATATTGATACATACTTTATAGGATTGTGGTTTGCCTTGTGTAAGACTGTGGTTCCCAAGTTATAGTTTTGCTCCAAATCACCTTAAACCAAACCAACACAAACCTGTTGCTGTCAAGTTGATTCTGACTCATGTCGACCCTACAGGGCAGAGCAGAGCTGCCCCACAGGATTTCCAAAGAGCAGCTGGTAGATTCAAACTGCTGACATCTTGGTTAGCAGCTGAGCTCTTAACCACTGTGCCATCAGGGCTCCATCCACAGGTATACTGAAAAACCAAATCAAATCCTTGCCATTGAATTGATTCCAATTCATAGTGACCTGATAGGACAGAGTAGAACTGTCCCATGGCATTTCCAAGGAGCGGCTAGTGGATTCAAACTGCCAATCTTTTGGTTAGCAGCCAAGCTCTTAACCACTGTGCCAACAGGGCTCCGCGAATCACCCTAGAGCATGTTAAAAGTTTAGTTTCTAGTATCCTGGGCTTTCAGGTGACTCTGATCTAGTTGGCGTGAGCTAGGACCCAGAAATTTGCATTTTTCCCAAGCTGCTAGTTGATGTTGATGCTGGTGGTCTGTGGATCACACCTTGAGGACCACTGATGTTAAGATAATATACAGTGGTTTGCATGAAATTGCTCTGAGAGCTGTGATGTTCTCCACAAACAGACATCATCATGAGGACTGACTCCTCCTTTTGCCATATCTGATTGTGGGATGTGTTTTAAGTGTAATTGTTATTACATATCAGAGTGGAAGGAGGCTTAGAGACCTTTGGGAATTGAGCTCTCTGGAAATTGTAGAAGGGTTTTTAGTTGTTGTTAGCCTTTGTTGAGTTGGCTGCAGAATTTAGGTGAGCCCATGCACAACAAAACGAGACGCTGCCTGGTCCTGCACCATCCCCATGATCAGTTGCAGCCTGGACCATTGTGATCCATAGGGTTCTCATTAACCGATTTTCGGAAGTCGATCTCCAGGCCTTTCTTCCTAATCCATCTTAGTCTGGAAACTCCACTGAAACCTGTTCAGCATCACAGCAACATACAAGGCTCCACTGACAGATGGGTGGTAGAGATGATTGGTGGCTGCCTATAAGGTACATTTTGCCGGGAACTGAACCCAGGTCTCCTGCATGGAAAGTGAGAATTCTACCACGGGGCCACCGCTGCCCTCTGTTCTGTGGCTAAGGCGCCTTTTCTTTGTCTTGAATTCACTTTCTTCTTGGCCTCCCCGGATTGTGATTATTTATATATGCATCTTAATTTCTGAGATTGTTAGCTCCTTGAAGACAAATAACAATATCAATAACAGTGCAGCCAATGACAAGGACTACAATAATTGATCAAGCACCTATAATGCGTACTAAATATTTCACACAATAAACCTTTAAAATACGTAACCAAACCTCAAGTTAGTTTTTATCTCCATTTTAGAGAAATGGAAAGACTTAGAAAAGTAAAGGCCAAAGGGCTGACAAAAGGCAAGAAGCAGATTCAAATCCAGACGGAGTCCAAAACCCACTCTTTCTGCCCCACAACAGGGCTCTGAAGGCAAAGAGAAAACCATATTTATTGAGCAACTACTATGTGCCAGTGCTGGCGGGATCCAAAACCAAGCAAGACAGCCAATGACCTTGAGCGTGTCTCCAGCCTCTCCAAATGTCATTCTCACAATGAAATGAAGAAGTCAGATGACTTTATTTCTAAGGTCCTTCCAGCTCTAATAGGTGAGGGAACTTGGGGTCAATGAGTTATAAATAGCAAAGCAAATGCAAATGGAAGTGATCCTTTCACTGCTTAAGATTCGCCCTGCAACAAAGGCAATTCTCTGGTTTTTAGGAAGGCTCAGGATGATTCCCCTTCAGAGACCAAATTTCTAAGGCCGAAGCCCCCAGCCCTCCTGGGCCAGCAGGGACAGACTCAGGGGCAGAGGACAAATGGCTACCCCTCCCTGCTTGGGGCACGGCTTGGGGAACCCTCCTATCTGATGGGGTGCCGAGTTCCATGGGATCTGGCCGTGCTTGGCACAGCGTTAATTAATGTCTGCAGGGCAAGTGAGGAGAAATAACAATTGCTTTGATTAACAGACAGGGATGACTATGAGCCGTGCCTTAAGTAAAACAGGCGGAGGAGGCCTAGGAAATCATCATCTGGCTTCCTTCGCGAAGGCCTGCTGGTCTGGCCTTTCTCTGTCCTGGCTGCTGACCCCTCCAGTTCCATCTTCTCAAAATGAGCTCCCCTCCCCAGTTATGCTATAAAAGGTTGACTCTTCTGGCTCAGGTCACATGGCTTGTGAGGAACGAGTGAGGATTCTAACGTAGGTCCGTCTTTGGTGACCCACTTATGACCCGTTACAATATACCCCTTCATGGGGGAAAGGCGTAATTGCCCACATTTTGCAGATGAGTGTATCGAGGCTCAGTCGTGGCTGTTAATTTACCTAAAAAAGGTCACATCAAAAGTAAGTGGTAGACTAAGGATTCCAAGGCAAATAGAATCCAAGGAAAACCAGATGCCATTGGGTTGACTCTGACTCATGGCGACCGCACGTGAGTTAGAGTAGAACTGTGCTCCGTAGGGTTTTCAATGGCTAATTTTTTGGAAGTAGATTGCCAGGCCTTTCTTTCAAAGTGCCCCTGCATAGACAGCAACCTCTAACCTTTCAGTTAGCTGCCAAGTGCATTAAGCTTTTGGACCACCCAGGGACCCCAGAATGCAAGGAGGATAGAAAATGCTGAGGGAAAAAAAAAAAAAAAATAGGGAAGGGGAACTGAGAACAGTGAGCTTAAGGGGAGAAAGACAAGGCTAACAGTTGCCGAGCTCCTACAGTGTGAGAGGCATGGTGGTAAGGAGCGGTCCATGTACCGGCTCATCTGACCTTCACAGTGACTGCATGTGGTAGGTATTAGTTCACACAGGAGGACATTGAACTTGGAGAGGATAAGCACTTTGCCCAAGGTTAAGCAGCCAGAGAGAACTGCCAGAACTTACACTAAGGTCTTGTCTTGCTCTAAATGCTTCTTCTACCGCCCAGCATTGCCTCCTTCTTAGCAAAACATCAAGAAGTGCTGAGAACCCAAGTGTCAAGTGTTGGCATAAAGCCTACTTGTCACCAAAGGAAGAAGGAGAAGAAGGGGAAGGAGTGGGAGAGGGAATGGGAAGATACAATACTTCAAAGTACTTCAGAGGCCCGCCACTTGGCTAGGCACTGTACACGTGTTATGTTGTTTAATCTCATTCAATTCTCATAATGCCTGTATGGAAAGGGTTTAATTGCCCACATTTTGCAGATAAGTGCATTGAGACTCAGATAAGGCAATTGATTTGTCTAAGGTCACAGAACTAATAAGTGGTGGACCAAGGGTTCCTATCCAGATGGGCCTAACTTCAAAGCTGGGGCTAATTAAAAATATAATTTTGGGCTCGAGCAAGTAGCATCTCACACTAGATTCTATTAAAGGCAAGTGGTAGCAGAGACCACCATTTAAAAATCAATTTACAGTTGAAAAATTTACAATTAAGACGGTCATCAATTAACTTGTCTTTCTGGGACAAGAGAAAGGTCTGCCGTTATTCAGTTTTAGATATGGAAGAATCTGGAATCTCATTGAAGAACCATGGAGTGTGTTCAATAAAACAGGAGTTAGAGAGAGCGGCTCAGGGAAGCTGACCCAGGCCGGATGCCCAGAAAGGGGACTTGTTCAAGCGCTTTCTGGGCATGGAGAGCAGGCAGAAAGCTGAGCCAGGTTAAGAGCTGCCTGGAAGAGTCGTTTTGGCCCCAGTCTAGGCTATACATAGTATTGGCCAGAGAGGATCATATGTTCTCAAAAACCGGGGCCAGGAGCAAACTAATTGGAACATTTCTCTTCTCTGCTCAATAACCTTCAACAGCTCCCCCTTGTATGGCGGATAAAGCCCATAAGCCTTACCTAGACATTCCAAACTCAGCACAATCTGGTCCCAACGTAGTTGCCCAGTCTTATCTCCCCATATAAACCTCACGCTCAAGTTAAATTGGTCCACTTTTTATTCCATTAACCCATCTCTGGGTCTGTATCTTTCCCTTTCCTCCTTTCCCCTCTAAATCTGCCTGGTAAAATTCTGCTCCTTCTTCCAACTCCTTTTCAAGGTTACCTTCTCAATGCAGTCTTCTCTGATTGCCCATCCAGAAACAAACTCTCCCTCTATTTGCACTGCACACGTGGCACTGAATGTATGGTGCCTTGAATTGGAAGTAGTTATGTATACATCTTATCTTTCCTCCTAGGTCAACCTCCTTGTGAACAGAGGTTCACGTACACCTTGTGGGTGTATGAACTAACTAGTAACTAACGAGCTAAAGGAGTCCTTACTTGGCTGCTAACTGAAACGCTGGAGGTTTGAGTCCACTTAGAGGCACCTCGGAAGGAAGGCCTGGTGGTCAACTGCTGAAAAACCCGTCTCTGAGAACTCTGTGCCGCCCAGTTCGACTCTGACAACATGTGAGGTTGCCGTAAGGCAGCGTCGACTCCAAGGCAACCAGCTTTTGGTTGTTAACAAGCTAACGGAAACCCTGGTGGCGTAGTGGTTAAGTGCTACGGCTGCTAACCAAAGGGTCAGCAGTTCGAATCTGCCAGGCGCTCCTTGGAAATTCTATGGGGCAGTTCTACTCTGTCCTACAGGGTCGCTATGAGTCGGAATCGACTCGGCGGCACTGGGTTTGCTTTGGTTTTGTTTAAAAGGTTAATGTCTTATCTATGATGTCATTGTTGTTAAATTTTCCAATGGTCAAAGTTTAAATTTAAGAATTAAAACAACTTAGCCTGACCTTGCTTAAACATGTGTTAGAGCTTATAAATGGTAAATAATTAGTCTATCGTTCATTCATTCAGCATCCTCAAAAATATAAAAAAAACATTCAGCATCCTCAGTATGGAATAATACTTTTTTCCCCTAAAAATCTTGTTTGAGAGCCTAAGAGTGCAAGTGCCCACTCGGATAGCATCTGTTAAGAACTACAGATGCCTTAGTTGCTGTTGGGCTGCCATGTGCCACTTACTCAGCCCCACTCTGCCAGTCACCACATTAGAGGCTCGACCACATGATTCCGCCCATGGCTGCAGACAGTGGCCGTCTGACCAAGATCCGCGGCTTGCCAGGCGTGTGCCTTCTGTGGTCAGGTCAAGCCAGCAGAGATGCCAGAGGGTGCTGCTGTTAAACACGCTTCGTGACAAGCTGAGTAATCCCTCTCACTTTCAACTCCCACTTTGCACCCTGTTCATGTCTGGAAGGAACAGAAATTCCCAACCAGGAAGTCCCTCTTGCCAGTTTGCACAGGAGCCCTGGCAAACACCTCGTCTCTAGTACATTTGTAGTCTTGCACAATTAAGGCAGGAATGCCCCAACTTGGATCAGTTGCATCCATTAGGAAGGCAACCATATTGACTCTGGCTCAAAGCAAAGTGCTTCTCAGCTTTGTCATTCACAAATCTCAGTTTACCTGGATAAAAAAAATATCGTTATGCTTTTTAGTTCTCTCCTATTTGGAAAGTTGGAGAACCGTCTCATTTTCAGTAGTGACTAAGGTAACTTTTGTTCTGCTTGCTACATCCAGAGGCTGTGGACACAGTCATTTCGAATGCTGGACTTTGGGGTCAGCACAAATCTCAGCTGTCACTTACTAGCTGTGAGTTTTGTGTTGGGGGTTAAGATCACGTTTCTTGACCTCTCTGCACCTTTGTTTCCTCATCTATAAAGCAGGACTAATAGTTCTCGGTAGCTTTTTGAGAATTAGATGAGCTAAACATAGTGCTGTACAGAGGAAGCACTCAATGAGTGTTAACTATTATTAGTATTACAACTGCCAACAGCTCAGCGGATCTGCCAAAACCACCTCACCTCCAAAGACAGAAGCCTTTTTTCTTTGCTTTCTCCCCTCAATCCAAATTCCCCTTTGTGGCTGTTGTTGATGTCGTGAGCTGCTGTCTGATAGAGACTCCTGGCGACCCCACGCACCACGGAACGAAACGCTGCGAGGTCCTGCGCCATCCTCATGGTCCTAGTCCATCTTAGTGTGGAAGCTCCACTGAATCCTGTCCGGCGTCACAGCACAACACACAGGCCTACACTGACAGAGGAGTGGTGCCTGTGCATGAGGCACATTGGCCGGGATTTGAACTCAGGTCTCCAGTGTGAAAGCAAGGACTCTACCACTGAACTACCAATGGCTCTAGTTTTTAGCATTTTCCTTTGAGTATGGTCCTAATTCAAGCTTCCTTTATCATTCAAGTTTATGCTATAAACATTCACTCACTGCTTTCTTTAGTGAGGTTCTGTGGGAGATTTCAGAGGTGAAAAGATCATGGAGATGCCACCCTTACCCTCAGGGAGCTTACAGTCTTGTTGGGCTGAAAGATAGGCAGCCCACTTCCAGACTTCTGGAAAACACCATCAAGTGTGGAAACTTGAAAATGAGATGCAAACCCAATGACTAAATTATTGGCACTAAACCATGTTCATGTCCTCCCTTATTTTAATTATGGTTTCCCTTCTCTGCTACCATTGAGTTATAAAATCTGGTAGTCTAGCAACATTGTTAGACTGTCATTTTGAAAATTGTCTGGAGAGAACAAACTACTTTCAGAGAAAGTTTCAAGTAAATGTATGAGCTTATAGACACTTTGCCCACTATTGCTTTCAAAAAGAAAAAATTAAATACTAAGTCAATTTACTAATTTTCAACCTTCAAAGAAAAATACCATCTCATGTGTCGGAAGCTTTAAGGTTTATAAATCTTACCGCCATTTATTTTCCCTCTGAACGTTTACAATGAGGCTTTGAAGGGAAGGGACAGTCACAGCTCAGAGACGCAGATAGAAGCTTAGGAAGGTCAAGTGTCTTGCTTATGTTGACCCAGTGAGGGGGCTTGGTAAGGTTTTGGAGCCCAGGACCTCTGGCTTAAAATCCTGAACTCTTTTTGCTACATTACTCTGTAGTCAACTACTGTAGTTATGCACCATTTAACTAACGTTTAATTAGCAAAAAGTAGAAACAGATAACCTTGAAATTAATTCTGGTTAATGTTAAATGTTGCTAACTTTTAATTAGTTGGATGTTTCCATTAACTTTTCCAATGGCTGCTTTCTTGTACCCCTCACAGCAGTAAACAAAATTGAGTGAGTGCTCAATACGTATTTAGTGAATAAAGAAATCGCTTAGCTGGCCTGGTTTGGCTGCAGGGAGTGGGGTTAGAAGGTTGAATCACGGAAGACAAAGCCGAGCATTTAACTCACCCTTTCATTTGTCAACTATTTATAAGTCTCTACGGTGTGTGTGGCACTCCGTGGAGTAGAATATTGCAAACAGGTGGCCCCCGGCAAGTTATTTAGCCTCTCACAGCCTCAGTTTCCTTGCCTTTAAAAATGAAGAAGAATTGCAGCACCTCACTCACAGAATCAGTGTTGGGGTAAAGTACACCGGCTGCCACTGAGCAGGTTCTGACTCACGGTGACTGTGTGTCGGAGCAGAACTGCGCTCCACAGGGCTTTCAATGGCTGATTTTTTGGAAGTAGAGCACCGGGCCTTTCTTCTGAGGTGCCTCTGGGTAGATTTGAATCTCCAGCCTTTCGGTTTGCAGCGGAGCGTGTCAACCATTTGCACCACCCAGGGACACAGAGGGTAGTGCGTGGTGGTGAGTGCATGCTGTGTACTTAGATCGGGTTCACACCCCAAGGTTCCTGAGGTTGCAGTGAAGTAGTTTCTTGCACTCTGAACAGCGGCCAGAGAATAAGACAGTTGATTTGTTTCAGAGCAAAGGAGGGGAACTGAGGCAAGCTACAGGAGCAGAGTTGGGTTCCCAAGGTCCTGACTGAAGGAAGGGCTTGTATCTCAATTTTAGCTGACAACAGAGGAAGAAAACCAGGCAGCTTGGGAGCTAGGCACTAGTCACACACCATGTGGGGCCTCCACTCAGCATTCTTCAGGAATTCTGGACCCTTGGGCCCTTTAGCTAGCTGCCTAGATTAGATGTGGGTACGGTGATACAGGGATGGGGGCTGTGATATAGGGACCATGCTGGCGTCCTGCCGCAGAAAGACAGTATCTTTCACAAAGCTGGGAAGGCGTGGCATAGATGGATTGGATCTCAGGTTCTCTGTCCCAACTCTGCAGTGGCGGGAAAGTCCTGCCTCAGTCTTCCCCTTGAGCAGGACTCCCCTTAGTTGAGCACTGGGAGGGCAGAGGAGAGGACCAGAGTGCCTCTCTCATCTCCAGGACCCTTGCCCTGCCTGGCTGGGGTGGGGTGAGTGTAGGCACAGAGAGACCCTCCACTTAGACCCACCCCAGCCCGGGCTGCAGTAGAGCAAGTTGCTGTAACGAAGGAAGCTGCTGGCGAGCTCATTTGCAGCCTGACATCCACACTGGCGCCGCTGCAGCTGCCTCTGCCCTGGCCGAGGAAGCCACTTAAGAAGGCAGCAGAGCAGTCAGCCACCCACCTAGTAACAAGTGGCTTCCGTTAGGGACAGGCTGGCTGTGGAGGCTCGGGCAGGCAGAGTGGGAAGGGGAAGGGGACGTAGTCGGCTGGGTCAACAATTTAATCTTCCTGGGTTTCCCAACCCCAAAGGGATGATGGCGAAGCCTTGGTGGACCGGGCGATGGCTATTGTTCTCTGCAAGGTAGCAGCTGGATTATGAGATGTCTCTACCCTTTTCTTCTGTGGGGGAAAAACGCCAACTTGTTGATTGTATCTTGCAGGAGTGGGTTGGGCTTATCATGAATTGTTCTTCCCCCCCCCCCCCACATTTATTTATCTGCACCCTGGTGGCATAGTGGTTCAGTGCTACAGCTGCTGACCAAAGGGTTGGCAGTTCGAGTCTGCCAGGCGCTCCTTGGAAACTCTATGGGGCAGTTCTACTCTGTCCTATAGGGTCACTATGAGTTGGAATTGGCTCGAAGGCACTGGGTTTGGGTTTCGTTTTGGGTATTTCTCTCTGTCCCTGATCTGTCATATCTATTTATTCCAACATCTCAGTGTCTCCTATTCTTTCATGCCTGTCCCCACCCATGTTTTTCTTCCCTAGTTGTGATTTGAGTGGTGGCTCCTAACTAAGTAGATGATATTGTACCCTGGAGAGGTGGTGCTTGGAAGTATGTGGGATTTTGGTTGTCTTAATGGCGAAGGGATGCTACCATCTATCCAAAATCAGTGCGTAGTGACCAGGGATGCTAAATGTCCTACGATGAGCAAGACAGTCCCACTCAACAAAGACTCATCCCACCGCAAATGCCTATAGCAGCCCTGTTAAAAGGATAGAGGGGGAGGGACTAGGACATTCAGAGGCAATTGGGCATAAGGAGAGACTGACTCTTGCTAACCAGACTCACAAGAGACTGATAGAGAAGCACTGAATGAAATAATTTACAAAGGGACTATTCCTTTTCAGTGAACAGAAGACTTTTATCAGTTGTCTGGAATATCTCCTAGTATTGGGACAAAAGAGAAAGTGAACAAATAGTCCAAAGGTGAGCATGGATTGGGGGCTGGTGGAGGTTAGTGCATGGGGGGGGCCTGTGGAACTAATGACTTCATCACTCCACAAAAGCTTCAATTCTCTAAAGCCCCAAGTACCCAAGTTATACTGTGTCTCTCTTTTAGCCAATGCTGGATCAACCCCAACAAATACTTGCTCTTTGGGCTGCAACCACCCTTAGACCTGGGCAATAGAGTCTCTGTCCTGGGTCTGGGCTTTAGAGAGCCCTGATATGGCTCTCCTCCTACTTGGGACATTGGAATTCCCTGCCCAAATAGCCCCCAAACCCACTCCCAGCCTGCACAGGCTCCTTTCCCAGGTCCACAGCTGGTGTGCACATCCCAAGGCCCAAGGTCGACCAAGAAGCAGCTGTTTTGCAGCAGGTGGGGAGACAGAGCTTGGGACTTGCAGCCTGGGGTCTGGCTGGGAAGATAATGGGGCAGGGCCAGGGGCCTCCATGTGTACTCTTGCTCTGGACCCAGCCAATATGAGGGGTGGGCCTACTTTGGGCTTGTGTTTCTAGGATCCAAGCCTGGCGCTCACCTCTATGATTATAGCACATTTTCAACTGGTTCCCAGGACGATCTAATTTCCGGTCCTCCTGGAAAGATGCCGGTCTCACCTGATTGCACTTGGAGCCATTTGTTCTTCACTCGTACTTTTAGACCCAGTTCTTGGATTTCTCGGTTCCTTTGCATACGGTGAATCACATGTATTTTGTTGGCTTTTTACAAGTGCTCATGTCACTTCTGTGAGTTTTTTGTGGCAGGTGAGGGGGTAGGGTAGGACTGGGGTCCCTGTGACTTACTACACAATTGTTAACCTCCTGTGACGTCTGCTGCTTTATCTGTTACTCCAGCTCTGTTATCGTTATGTCTGTTTTCCCAGGGTTTTGTTTGTTCTGTTTTCTTGAAATTTCTAACCTTTGGAGGCCAGGGCCCAAGGCCATAAACTCATCCCATCAAGCTGTAAATTTGCAGGGTCAATATTGCTTCCATATAAACACTAGAGGTTTTGATGCTTCAGGCTGCAGCTCTAGCAGTTTTTTTGATCTTTTACTGACCAGTAAATTATTTATTTGGCCTATCATAAAGCTAAACCAAAGCCTATAAACTATATTTATAGTATCACAGAAATCTCCCCTCCTACCTGGTGTCTTCAGACACTGACTGGGGTCCTGAGATAATGAAGCAGCCCGGGCTGGAGCAGCACTAGCTGCTCCACCTTTTATTTTTACTCTCTCTTCTTGCCTTTCTTTTGAGCCGTTTGCCTTCTTTCCAGGATTTTGCTTCGTTTTCCCTACCCCCCTTTTTTTCCGGGTGCAGAGCTGAGATTTTGTGAAGGTCATTGTTAAGGTCCCATTTTCCTGCCCCAGCCACTCCATAACCACATCATTTCTCTGCCTGAACCCCAGGCCGAACTCAGCTCCCCCCTAGAGAAACCTGACAACCCCAGGCCCACCTCTAACATCAGGCCCATTGGCTAACTCATTCCTGTGCAATCTGTCTGCCTTGAAGGCCTAGCACAGCTGTCAGCCCCTGGGAAAAATGAACTGTTCCCAATCAATGGCCAGTTCCAAGGGACACTTCGGGTTGTCAGGAGGGGAGTTCATTCCAGAGTGTGTGTGTGCATGTGAACAGATGCCTGCCAGCCATGAAGCACCTCCTTTCATTTCATTTTTCCTTTGGCTTTTAACTAGCACCTTCTGCAATTAAAGTGGCAAGGCAGAGCAGACAAGGAAGTCAGTGGATCTCTTCCCAAACATCAGTAAAACAAATTTCTCTCCGGGATACCTATTTGTTATTTGGATATCAGAGTGACTGTAATCTGCTTCCATTTTCCTTCTACTTGTGCCCGCCAGAAGCTGGAGGCTTAGCCGTGGATATCCTGCTGTTTCCATTTGGCTGAATGAGGAGATAGATTAGATTCCTATTTGCTATGCGGATGCTCCCATCTAATATCTGTTAGATATGTCAGGAAGATCCTGGAAAATGTATTTCCCTTATTTATTTTGGGTGTGGTGGGGTGGGATAGTTGTGGGGGGCTCTATGGAAGATGTCACCAGCTGCCTCGAAGATACCAACATGGCTTGCTTTCTCCCTCTGCTTGGTAATAAATCATAGCCGAACTTATTTCCGTTCTGAGAGATATGGATACCAGGGACCGACTGCTCCTGGCTGCTAGAAGAGGAGAAGCCAGACACTGGTTAAGAGATGGGCAGAGTGCCTTTGTGCAGCTTCCTAGAGAGCCTAGGGTCCAAGGTGCTCCATTGTACAGATGAACAAACTGAGGTCCGGAGACATCAAGTATGTTTTTTCCAAGTTTCCTCAACCGAGGCTTTTCCTCTTCTTTTTTGCTGCTTTCGGTTCTCTTGAGGAGTCCGTTCCAGTCTCGACACTCCCATGAACCCGGAGAAGTCAGGCACAGATGCGTTCTTAGTTTGCACACCAGAAGTTTCCAAGTCTTTAAGTTCTGTTTTCATTTTGCACAGGTCATTTTTAAGTCCATCTCTTTCCTTTACTGTAAGCGACAAGGAGAAACCACGAGGTCCCTTTAAGATCTGGCTTAGAAATATTGTCAGCCCGATATCCAAGTTCATCACTTAGAAGTTCTACCTTCCACCAAACATTTGAACATAATTCCGACAAGTTGTTTGCCACTGCATGAGAAGCATCATCACCCTTCCTCCATTGTTCAATAACAAGTTCATCATTTTCTTTTAAAATTCACCAGAAGCATGTTTAACATCCACATTTCTAGCAACTTTCTATAAGACTATCGAGACTTTACAGCTCTCCTCACTTCCTTCTGTCCCCTCACCAGAATTGCCTTTGACATCTGTAATTCTACCAACAGTCTCTTCAAGGCACCTTAAAACTATTTGGCACCTTAAAATTCTTCCAGCCTCCACCCATTACCCAGATGCAAAACCACTTCCGCATTGTAGGTATTCGTTAGAGCAGCACCCCACTTCTGGTACCAAATTTTGTCTTAGTTATCTAGTGGTGCTATAAGAAGAAATATCACAAATGGGTGGCTTTAACAAACATTTATTTTCTCACAGTTTAGGAGGCTGGAAGTCTGAATTTAGGGCACTGGCTATAGGGGAATGCTTTCTCTCTCTGTTGGTCTGGGAGACGGTCCCTGTCTCTTCGAATTTCTACTCCTGGGAGATCTTCTTGTAGCTTGGGATTTCTCTTCCCCTGTCTCTGCTCTAGCTTGCTTGTTTGATCACTTTATATCTCAAAAGGGATTGTTTCAAGATACAGCCTACAGTAATCCTGCCTCATTAACATAACAAAGTCAAGCCATTCCCACATGGGATTATAACCACAGGCATTTTTTTTTTTTTTTTTAAATAGAGGTTAGGATTTACAACACATAGTTTTGGGGGACACAATTCAATCCAGGAGAGCCTTCCTCCTCTGGTTTGGTCCTGCCCCTCCTCCACCTCCCTCACCAGCTGCTGCAGTGCAGGTGTCCCCCACTTCAGGGGGATGGCTCCTGTTTAAAGAGAGTACTGTTTCCTGGGACACAGACAATACTTCAGAATTGACAAGACCTGTCTGCATCTCACACCCTGCCACCTGGCTCTCAACCTGGGGCCTAAGTGACTTGTCATCTTCCCTTGTCAGTTGCCAGCTTGGCTGGCACTCCTGCCCCTCCCTCCCCACTGGAGCCACAATCCTCTCCCTTTGATATCACAATTGTATCCATAGCACTGAGCAGCCTCGCTACCCTGCAGGGCTTTCAGCCCAGGGAGAGAGATGGAAATAAAAGCAACAAAGACCCTCTTAAGAAAATAATGATGTCCATCTCCAGGTCTGCTCCCTTCCCCTCACCTCTTCCCCCTCCCCAGAAAAAAATTTCTAGTAGAGAAGATACATAGCAAATGGGAGAAGGGCAGAAAGCCCTCAGACAGCAGGTTCTGTTTGCCACTGCTGTTCGAAGTGCGATTATTTCTCTTCCTATTTAGACAGCATGCTGAGGGAGCTGGCTCCAGCCCCGGCACAGGACAGGCTCCACTCCTGGGAGCTAGGGGAAGTGGCTGGGCCTCCAGGAGGCCTCATAACTACTCCTACTTAAGACACCAAAGGATTCTGCTCTAGGGGGCAGCGAGCCAGGGAGGGGTGGTGCTCATGGCTTGGCCTCGGACAGGCCACACTCCCTCAAGTCAGCTGCCAGTGTTTTGTATGTTGTGGGGGTTCTGCTTGACTCCTGCACCTCCAATCAGGGCCAGTCTGAGAATTGATCTCCTTTTCTCCTTCCCTCTTCCTTTCGCCTCCTTTTTCCCCTCCCTTCTTCCCTTCCACCCACATCCTTCCCTGCCTCCCTCCCTATCTATCCCTCTGTCTCTTTAGCTGTGTGGTCTGCCATGTCAAGGGCACTGGGCCAGCACTAAGAGCCTTGGGTTCTACTCCCAGCTTAGCTGTTTGCCCCTCCTGTGCAGAGAGAAAAGTAGGGTAAAAAGACACAAGAAATGTGCTCTCACTTACTGGGGGTGAGCCCTTGAACAAGGATTTCCGCCCTGCACAACGCTCTAACAGCCTCACGTTTTGTGATCATCAAGTAATCTATGAAAATTAGGAAAATAGAAAGCTCTTAGTAAATGCAATTGTGTTTATTACGCTATTTTAGAAGAGTCTTCACCGCCTCCGGCCTCAGTTTCCTCATCTGTAAAGTGGAGGGTGATCCTCCTTACTCTGCTGGCTTCCAAATTATTATAGGCTCATGTGAGGAGTTGGGCGTGAAAGTCCTTTTTGAAGTGTTAAGTATTCGAGGATGATTATTTGTATCTTTCTTTTAGGCCCAAGTGTCTCTATCAGTTAGGGGAGAAGGAATAGGATGGAATTTGCCTTAAATGTTCATCAGACACAGTTGCCAAAATGCTGTGTTGTCCCTTCTCTGCCAATCCCCTGGTCCTCGCTGTTTTGGCCTCACATAGTCTCTAAACTCTCTTGTTGCTTCTCTGCATAAAACCCTGCCCCCAGGACAAAGCACGACCTCCATGGGTTGTTAGCAAGGAAGGCTTCTGGAGATCTGGCTCCCTTTGTTCCCCTCTTGTCATTTTCCCATTTCCTGGTCTTGTGGCTGTTACGTGCCATTGAGTCAGCTCTGGCTCATGGCAACTGTATGTATAACAGAACGAAACGTTGCTCATCGTGCGCCACCATCACGATCGTAACAGAA
This sequence comes from Elephas maximus indicus, assembly GCF_024166365.1. Lineage (NCBI taxonomy): Eukaryota > Metazoa > Chordata > Mammalia > Proboscidea > Elephantidae > Elephas > Elephas maximus. The sequence goes on along the minus strand of NC_064835.1, from coordinate 8,668,828 downwards.
CGAAACGTTGCTCATCGTGCGCCACCATCACGATCGTAACAGAACGAAATGTTGCTCATCGTGCGCCACCATCACGATCGTTGGCACGTTTGAGTCCATTGTCGCGGCTATTGTGTCAGTCCATTCCATTGAAGGTTTCCCTCATTTCTGATGACCCTCTACTTTGCCAAACGTCATGTCCTTTCCTAGTGATTGATCTTTCCTGATGATGTGTCCAAAGGAAGTGAGCAGAAGTCTCGCTGTCTTTGCTTCTAAGGAACATTCTCGTTATATTTCTTCTAAGACAGATTTGTTCATTCTTCTGGCAGTCCACAGTATATTAAAAATTCTTTGTCAACACCACAGTTCAAATGCATGAATTCTTCTTCTTCTTCCTTTTTCACTATCCAACTTTCACATGCATATGAAATAATTGAAAAGACCATGGCTTGGGTCAGGCACACCTTAGTCATCAACGTGATATCTTTGCTTTTTAGAGAGGTCTTTTGCAGTAGATTTACTCAGTGCAATATGTCATTTGATTACATAGCTCTGGTCAATCTGAATTTTGATGTGTTAGAAAGATCTATGCTTACTCTGGCCTCCAGACCTTTGCACACGCTGTTTTCCTTGCCTGATAACTCCTACTCATCCCTCAAGTCTCAGCTTAGCTTCTACTTCCTCCAGGAAATTTTTGCATCAGGCTAGGTGCCCCTGGAGTTCTGGTGGCACAGTGGCTAAGAGCTCAGACTGCTAACCAAAAGGTCAGCAGTTCAAATCCACCAGTTGCTCCTTGGATACCTGATGCGGCAGTCCTACTCTGCACTATAGGGTTGCTACGAGTTGGAATTGGGTTAGGTGTCCCCATTCAAAGCTCCCTCAGCAATGCTTTTATCCCCCTTTTTTTACTCTAACTGACTCCTTGCTTGTTTATATTTTCCTCCTGACAGTAAACTCCATCAGAGCAGAGGCAATGCCTGTTTTGCTCTTTAGTGTATTCCCAGTACCCAGGACAGTGCCTAGTGCTTTAGGCTTGTCTAGCACCAGAAAATGAGTTGGGCTCTGCACTAGTACTTTTGCCTGGAGCTGTTTGGTTCATTGAATATCTATGAAGCGCTTCTGGTGAGCTAGACGGTCCACTGGGCCCAGGGAGCTGCAGACCTGCCTGCAGAGGCCTGGAGAGATTGTGTGGGCAGATATCATAACACACAGAACAGGAAACAGCAGGACGAGGTAGCTCGGGGCAGAGCTTACTGCATCCTATGCCTGAGCCCAGGCCGCCCCACAGCCCTTCTCCTTAAGCCCAGCCAGCTGACTGTCCCAAGGCCGGTCTGCCCTTGGTCACCCCCAGTGGTGTTTCTGCCCTACCCCAGGCCTTTGCCTGATTTCTATTTCTGCCTCATCTGTGGATTTCTCAGCCTGAGCAGGGTCTGTGTGGGAGGAGAGATGTAGGACCACACCCAACTAAACAGCAAAAGGCTTCAGCCTGCTCTGGGAAGTAAGTCCTGTTGGAATATTAATATTCCGAGGAGGAAGCCAGTGATTATGTTTTAGACTTGCAAATGAGTTTGGTAAACAGGCTTCGCTGAGAGGTGGGACAGACAGCTGGACTGAGCGAGTGATAACAGTGAGCAGTAACACGTGGTGATTAAGGAAGAGATTTGCTCCCCCAGAGCGGGGACTCTCCAGGGGCTACTTCCTGGGGAGAAGATCTTTTAAGTGAATTCATTTTGACAATTTTTGCCTTCCTTCAGAGAAGTCCCTGGGCATTGGTTTTGCTGCCTTTCTCTCTCTGTGAGGACCAGCGAGACACCGTCATGCAGAAGATGTAGAAGAGTACTCACATGCACCTCATGGGTGCCTACTGAAAAGTCCATTCATTCGTTTAAGTAACATTTATTGTACGCCCATTCTGTGTCAGGCACAGAGGGTTAATGGTTAATTTTATATGTCAACTTGGCTAGGATATGGTGCCCAGTTGTTTGGTCAAACCCTAGTCTACATGCTGTAGATGAAGGAGTTAAAATGTGATTAAATCAGTTGGCCTTCAGCAAAGCACATTACCCTTACCGTGTTTCATCCAATCGGTTGGAGGCCAACCGAGAGCAAAAAAGGGAGTTCTCACTTGGGTGTATTCTGCATCCAGACTATAAATAGACGTTTTATCGGCACTCCTCCATTCTTGTCTTCCCAATGCCTGCCCTACGGATTTTGGGATGAAAGACTGCAGGAATCTCTAGCCTGTCACCTGACCTATGGATTTTGGATTTTCCAGGTCCCCTACAACCTCATAAGGCAATTTCTTAGGAAAACCCTCTCTCTCTCTCTAGAGAATACTAAGACAGGCATTATGCTGGGTTCTGGGGACACAGCAGTGAGCAAGACATTCATTCCCCACTCTTTTCTCTCTACCACCTTTAGGTACCCGGTCACTGCTCACGATGGAGATCAGAACACACTCAGCTACTCGGTTTTCCTTTATCAGACCCAGGTCACTTTTTTATCTGAAACCAAGGCTAGCACAGTGGAAATGCCACATGGGCACAGGATGGGATGTCTGGCCTGCCGACCATCTTTATATTCCAACACCCTTTCTCTAAAGGAGAGAACACCATGCCAGGGAACTAGATGCTCTGGGTATTGCAGCACTGCAGCCAGGCTCGCTCATATGGCGCTTGGTGCGAATTAGAAACATGAGCTCCTTCCTCAAGACACCTCACTGCCATCTGCTGGAAAATTGTCACAATAAATATACAGCTCTGCATGACTACAATGGGAATGGTGCCCTCCAGATTTGTCCAGCACATCACCTGCCTAGCCACATGGTCTGGACATTTTGTTTAGTTATTGTCAACCGTGTGGATCCATGGGGGCAGTGGCTATTGTCAAATACCTCAAAGGTGCAGTCTATGCCCAGTCTCAAGTCTAAGAAGCGAAAATCCATCTTTATTTGATATTATTAGCACATATTTCTAAAGCTCTATTAGATTGAGGGTGGTTGAGGGTGGAAATGTATACCATTCCAAACTAAATGTGAGAATCTGACTAATGAGTAGGAAGAACGTTATCTAAAAGGGTCTGATTTTCTGTTCCTTCTTCCTTATCCGTATCTCTTAACTCGATTCCATGCTGGGGACAGATAGAATCGCTACTCAGACAAATGCAAAGCACCTGGCCAAAAGCAATTCCCAACTCCTCGGCTTCCAAGACTCACACATTCTTTGGAGGAACTCTTGCAGTATTTTTGTTTAGGACTTGTTGTCTTATAGTTTAATTTCAAGGATAAATCTCTGGCCTCAAACCCTTTGTCCACGGAGGAAGTAGATAAGCAAAGCAGTGGATTTAATCAACAAAAAATGATAACCTGGGTTTGTTTTGAAGATACTGAGGGTCTCTGTTTCCAACTCCATGAGTGTAGCGCACACACACACACACACACACACACACACACACACACACACACTTTGTCTGTTTAAGCAAGGATTGGGTATAGATGAGTTAGTCCTCAGCCTGATGCCTGTGCTCAGTGAATGCTGGCGGATGAAAGTGATGATGGTGCCATTAATGACTGGGCCCTTGCTTTTCTGAGCTTTCGGTTCCTTGTGGGTGAACTAAAGGTGTCATCTCTGTGTGGCTTCATTGCCTCCACTGACTCTAACGGCTCTGTGAGAGGGCGGGTGAATCTCTAGGAGCAAGAACATTCCAGGGGTCTGGTGGCTCGAGCTGCAAATGTAGTCACCAAGCCTAGACGGCAGATAAAGGCAGACCCAGGAGCCTGCATCAGACTGAGAACCCACTTCCAGATTGAGCATCTTTGCCCCGCCTTCCCCAGTGAAACGGATGTGAAACTCAATCGCATTAGCTTTGAATGACAGCCAGCTTCCTGCCCCGAAATCTCCATCTTGTCCCTTCCATACATCCTCTGTTCCTTAGAGCCCAGCCTCCAAGTGAAAGCAGCTTGGAGCAAACACACTGAGCCTGGCCATGGGCATCAGGTGGAATCAGCACTGCTCTGGGCAGTGCTGCTGGCCACCTTAGCGGTGAGACATGATGCCAGGCTGCACTCGAGGGTCTCTGGGGAGGACTAGTGTATTGGGGGTTGAGAGCCTGAGGACACTTTACTGGGCCATGATTTGTGTCCATGGATCCACTTGGGTGCTGAATAAACACTCCGCCCCTTGTGCGTAGGACCTGTGTTGTAGGCTGTGGGGGCTGCACCAGTGAATGAGACATGACTTCTAGGTGAAGGTGCTCATACAAACCACTCAGTGCAAGGCCACCGCGATACTCAAATGCCTTGGAGGTTCTAGAGAGCAAGAGCATCTCCAGGTAGGGGAAAGGAAAGGCCGCAGGGAGCTGGCATTGAAGCTGGTGTTTAGGGGATGGCTGAGATTTCAACAGGTCTTGATAAGTCCAAAAGGGTGGTATTTTAGCAGAGGGGACTCACTGGGAGTAAGGTGGGGAGAAATCGTGTGGTATAATTGGTACATGGCAGGCCGTGAGGTCTGGCCACTGTAAGGTGTGGGGAGGGGAGTGAAAGGAGATGAGATGGGGATGGGTGGTTGGGGATTGATCAGCAGAGGCCTCCCATGTTGACTGAAGGAGTCGTATCAACCAGGATTGATGCAATAGACAGAATAATGACCCCTCACAGATGTCCGCATCCTAATCCCCAGAACCTGTGAATTGTTGCTGTTGGATGCTGTTGAGTTGATTCTGACTCATGGCGACCCTGTGTGCTACAGAGAAGAACTGCTCCATAGGGTTTTCTTGGCTATAATCTTAACAGAAGCAGGTCGCCAGGATTTTTCTTCCCCTGTACTGCTGGGTGGATTTGAACCGCCAACCTTCAGGTTAGCAGTCAAACACAAACCATTTGCACCACCTAGAGACTTTGAATATGTTACCTTAAATAGTAAGAAGAAAACCAAAACCCCTTGCCTTCAAGTCAATTCCAACTCATAGCGACCCTATAGGACAGGGTAGTAGGGTTTCTAGGGAAAGGCTGATGGATTTGAATTGCTGACCTTTTGGATAGCAGCTGAGTTCTTAACCACCGCTCCACCAGGGCTCTTGGAAATTTGATTAAATTAAGCATCTGGAGACAGGGAGATGATCTTGCATTGTCCAGGTGGGTCCAGTGCAATCACAAGGTTCTCATTAGAGGTAGGAGGGTCAAAGGGAGCAGAAGGCCATGTCACAGGGAAGCAGAAATTGGAGTGGTGATACAGTCTCTAGATGCTTGAGAGGCAAGGAACAGATTATCCCCTGGAGCCTCCAGAAGGAACCAGCCCTGCTGACACCTTGATTTTGGCCCCATTAAGTCTCATTCCAGACTTCTGACCTGCAGAACTGTGAGAGAATAAATTTGCATCGTTCTGAGCCTCTAAGTTTGAAGCTTAGAACAGCAACAATAGGGAACTAATACAGTTGGAAACCCTGCTCCAGTCTGTGGTTTTCTAACCTTAAGTTACTTACATTTTCTGTTAGCCTCAGTTTCTTCATCTTTAAATGGATTTATTGTGGTTCAGTGGTAGATTCTTGCCTTCCGGGGGAGACCAGGGTTCGATTCCTGGCCAGTGCACCTCATATGCAGCTACCATCTCCCTGTCAGTGGAGGCATCTGTGTCGCCGTGATGCTGAACAGGCTTCAGGGTAGCTTCCGGACTAAGACGGGCTAGGAGGAAAGGCTTGGCGATCTAATTCAGAAAATTAGCCAGTGAAAATCTAATGGATCACAATGGTCAGATCCGCAACCAATCGTGAGGATGGCGCAGGACCAGGAGGCATTTTGTTCTGTGTGTGCATGGGGCCGTCATGAGTAGGGGGCTGACTTGACAGCTGCTAACAACAACGATGACAAATAGTAGCATGTACCTCATAGGACTTTAAGGGTTAACAGAGATAATGTATAAAACATCTGCACGTAGAAATCATGGAATAAATTATAGCCATTAGGATTATTATTCCTGCAGACTCTTCCTGGACTCGACACCTCATTCCTGACTTGCCTTCCCTTCCCCTGGCCTCCTTCCAGTGCAGTCTTGCTCCTTTCCCACTCTCTTCCTCTGTAGCTTTGTGACTTCCGGTAACTTAAGCCTGCTGGAGGCTCTTGGGAACGGGTCTGTGTTTTAGTGAAGATACTCACTCCTACCAACCCCTTCCCCAACCCATAGCTCTTGCCCCCACCCACTGAGGGGACAGGTCATTCTAACACAGTGTGAGTGGTTAGAAGTCTACTGACCACACCTAACATTTACAGATCTTAGTAGTTATTAATAAGTTATTTTTTAACCAGCTGCCGTTCAGATGATTCCGAATCAGAACAACCCCATGTGTGTCAGAGCGCAACTGTGGCCTTAGGGTTTTCAGTAACGGATTTGTTGGAATTAGATCACCAGGACCTTCTTCCAAGGTGCCTCTGGGTGAACTCAAACCTCCCTCCTTTTAGTTACTAGCCAAGCGCATTAACCATTTGCACTTCTCAGGGACTCCGTTAATAAATTAGCAGATTTAAAAATAAGTAAATAAGTAAGGTATTTTATTGTAGACATGAATTAAACAACATGTACTTTTTAGGCACAGCATTTAATGAGTGTAACAAGTAAATCTTTGAGAGATAACATGTAGCTGTATGTCTATGTCCAGATTTCGGAAGGCGGTCTATGTCTAGATTTTGGAAGGTAGGCATAAGTCTATCCCTGTGACAGACCCTGAAAGACATACAATTTTTATAAACATACCTTTTTAATGGCTTTATTGAGGTATAATTGACATGCAATAAACTACATTTATTTAAAGTGTATAGTTTGGTGAGTTGTGAAACCTACGAGACCATCAACCATCATTTAGGTAATAAATTCATCATCCCCCAAATTTGTAATCCATCCCTCCTATTCCCCTGTAACCCCCTCTACCCGTTCTTGCCCAAGTTCCCCCGAGGCAACCACTCATTTGCTTTCTGTCACTATAGCTTAATTTGCATTTTCTAGAATTTTATACAAATGGGATCATGCAGCATGTAGTCTGTTTTTGCCTGGCATCTTTCACTCAGCGTTGGAGATTCATCCATGCTGTCAGGTGGTTCATTCCCTTTTTATTAATGAGTAGTGTTCCATTGTATGGATAAGCACAGCTGGTTTACCCATTCCCCCGGGTGATAGGCATTTGCACTGTTTCCATACCTGGCCATTACAAATAAAGCTGCCATGAGCGTAGGTGTAGTCTTTGCACGGACATATGCTCTCATTTCTTTGGGTAAACACATAAGATTGGCTGGATTATACCATAGGTGTCTGTTTCACTTTTAAAGAAACTGAATTGTTTTCCAAGTGGTTGTTGTACTTTATGTTCCCTCCAGCAGTTTATGAGAGTTCTTCATGAGCATTTGGTATGGCCAGTCTTCTGCAGTTAGCCGTTGGAATAGGTATGAGGTGGTATCTCCCGGTTTTAATTTACGTTTCTGTAATGACTAATGATGCTGAGTTTTTTTCCATGTACTTATTTTCCATCCATACATCTCCTTCGATGAAGTGTCTATTCAAATCTTTTGCTCATTTTAAAAAAAATTGTGTTGTTTTCTTACTATTGAATTTCGTAAGCTTTTCTGGATATGAGCCCTTTATCAGGCATAAACAAAGATTATTCATCGGCAGCTTATCTTTTCATTCAACAGTGTCTTTTGAAGAGCAGAAAATTTTAATTTTGAAGTCCAACTTACCAATTTGTTATTTTCTGGCTTGTACTTTTGGTATAACTAAGAAATCTTTGCCTAACCCAAGAGCACAAAGATTTTCTTCGAGAAGTTTTATTGTTGTAGATTTTACATTTAGAACCATGAGCCATTCTAAGTTAGTTTTTGTATATGGTTGTAGGTATGGATCAAAGGGAATTTTTAAAAATATAGGCATCCTATCGTTCCAGCGGAAACCCTGGTGGCGTAGTGGTTAAATGCTACGGCTGCTAACCAAAGGGTTGGCAGTTCAAGTCCGCCAGGCGCTCCTTGGAAACTCTATGGGGCAGTTCTACTTTGTCCTATAGGGTCGCTATGAGTCGGAATGGACTCGACGCCAGTGGGTTTTTGTGATCGTTCCAGCACCACTTGTTAAAAAGACTGTCCTTTCTCCACTGAACTGCCTTTGCATGTTTGCCAAAAATGAGTTGTCCATTTGTATGTGAATTCTTATATTTTTATGTACTCTTTCAGATATGAAATAAGTGACGTGTTTAAGGTCGTACATTCTAGAAATTCTAAGATTATTTTCAAAAAGTTTAAGTCAACAAATGCTCATAAATGAACATAACAAACTTACCTGACAACTGCTTGTGTCAATATTTATAAAGGTGCCATTGCTTGTATTTATTAACACATTGACTAGAAACAGCCATGAAAACCACACCTAGCTGAGATGCGGGAAAATGTACCTTAGTGTTTTCTAACTGCCATGTGGTGGAATTTTGCTATTAAAGTCAGGGGGCCTTTCCAATTCCTTTAACCCTCTCACTTCGCCTCACCATTGGAGGTACAGGGCGGGCTTTTTCTGGGAATTGCCCTTAGGGTATTAGGGTAGGTCTGAGGCAAAGACATTGAGAGCCATGGATTTCAATTGTAAGGGCAAGGTGCTCCAGAGAGAAAGGGTGTTTTTGAATTTCAAAAGCTTGGCTTTAAATATCAAAAGTCAAAGCCAGAGGGCTCGGAAAACAGATTTTTATATCGTAAACCAGACAGTGGAGGAGAACAGTCTCTTAGCCCAAAAGGAGATAAGAGTTCCACTAGGGTTGAGGTGGAGTAGAGGGAGAATTGGCGGGTGGGGGTGGGGGGAGGGATTTGATTAAAAGGGTTAGAGATTCAAGTCCACCCAGGGGCACTTGGAAAGAAAGGCCTGGTGATCTACTTCCAGAAAAATCAGCCATTGAAAACCCTACGGAGCACAGTTATCCTTTGACACCCAAGAATTGCCATGAGTCAGAATCCACTTGATGGCAACAGACAGACAGACTTGGGGAATCCTGGAGGAGAGGGGCTACTGGGGAGCGTAGTCTTGCATCTACCAGAATCACAACTAAGCAGTGTGGGAACAGGGGTTGAAAGTCTGCGCCTGTTGGGTCTGAGACAGCCTCTCAGAATCCTTGCACCCCAGTATAGGGTGGGAAAAGGAGCCCAGATCTCCTGCACGCTCTGAGAAGGGCTAGAGGTGGCTGAGAGGACTGGTGTCCTGGGAGAGGGATTCTGAAAGGGATGAGGGGGGTTGGGGGTCCATGGAGCTGATGAGGGAATGCAATTCTGAGACACAAGAAAGAAAGAAGAACGTTGCTTCTTTCCCTCAAGGCAAGTAGTCTGGAGAGGGCAGGATCCTGCTGAAGTTGAGGCAGAGATTTGACATCAAACGAAATGCTGAACTTTCTGAACTTGTGTCAATGAATTAAAGTGCCAGTAGAACTTTCTGGGTGGCGTAGGTGTTTGCACTTGATTACTGTACTAACTTAAAGAAGACTGTCAGTTAGAACCTACCCCTCAGGGATGCGGAAGAAAGGCCGGGTGATATGCTCTCGTAAAGATTACAGCCAGGAAAACCCTATGGAGCAGCTCTACTCTGTAGCACATGGAATCAGCTTGAAGGCAATGAGTAGAATTTTCTATTTATAAAGCTTCTCAACACGCGGGACTAGACATCGATCCCCTCCATAGAGTGCGGTCTGGGGTCGGGGGGCACCAGAACCCCCAGAAGAGTTGCCTCCAGCCTTGGGTAGCTTTGCCCGTTTACCTGAGGGAGCTGCATAAATATTATAATTTTCTCTTTGTGCTTTGATAGGGATAACTGTATTAGTTTTCTATTGCAGAGTAACGTTACCATAAACTTAGTGGCTTAAAAAAATAGTCATTTATTATCTCACAGTTTCAGAAGTCAGGAGCCCAGGCATGGTATTGCTGGGTTCTCTGTTCAGGGTCTCATCAGGCTGAAATCAAGGAGTCCTCTGGGCTGTGTTCTCATCTGGAGCTCAGGGTCCTCTTCCAAATTGTTGGCAGAATTCACTTCCTGTGGCTGTAAGACTGAGGTCCCCTTTTTCTTGCTGGCTGTCAGCTGAGGTTTCTTCTCAGCTCCTAGCCATGTGGCCCACTCAAACGGCGGCTTTCAAAGCCAGCAGGAGAATCTCTATCCAGTCTGCTATGAAGGAGCCTCATACAATGTAACACAATCAGGGGAGTGACTAACATAGGTCTTTGCTCAGCTGCTAACCAAAAGGTTGGCAGTTCGAGTCCACCCAGAGCCCCTTGGAAGAAAGGCCTGGTGATCTACTTCCAAAAATTCACCTGTGTGTTTTCGTCTGATACACATGGGGTTGCCATGAGTCGGGTTCCACAGCAACTGGCCCATATTCAAGGGAGGGGACCCTACAGGGCGTGTACACCGGGGGGCAGGAGTCTTGAGGACTATCTTAGAACTCTGCCTACCATAGCTTTGGGACGTGGCAGGACACAGGTTATAACCAGGCAAAGGGAAAATTGCCGCTACTGAACAAATCCTAATGGGATAGTGGAAACAACAATAAGTTATGTTGTGCCTACATCCTGTGAATTATTCTTGTTCAGTGTTGCAGTTACATGCAGACTGACACTTTCAATTCAGGCTTGGTTTTCATGAGGTCACTCCAGCCAGTGAATCACAAGCATCCTGTGATCCTGTGAAAACAGTGGGGTTCCAGAATTTCTGTATTGGGCGGACCCCAGGGAGGTAATTTGGTTAAAGAGAATGGATAGGGAACTGAAATCACAAGCTTTTACTTAGAATGCATGCATATTAGGAGTGCCTTTGGAAATCATGGCAGGGATTAAAGCCATCTCTAAGCCACTTTTTGGTCTCTATACCCATGAATATCATACTCAGCTGAACTTTGGAGAAATATTCCTTTATACCCATAGATCGAGTTCTGGGTATCCTGGTACGTGATATTACTGAGATTGACATGATGATACAGTGGAAAGTACATCAGAATCACAAGCCCTGGCTTCTAGTTCTAGCTCTTTCTGCCTGTGGCTGGCTGTGTGGCTTTGAGCAACTCATTCTACCTCTCTGAGTGTCTATAAAATAAGGGGTTGGGATGAAATGTTCTCCAAGGGCCTTTCAGACTCTTCCTTATGTTCTGACAATGAGGGCATCCCTGGATTTCCCAGAGATCTGAAACACCCAGGAGTCAGAAATGCCCTAGGCTGTTAGGCCATCTGAGTTGCACTGTCTCTTGACAAGTCAGACTAGCCTAGGCAGCCTGTGGTCTTTTCTGTTTATACGTGTCTCTATAAAAAGAAAATGCCGCAGCCTTTTTCCCCGAATCTACTCGTGTTTTTCCTCCTGCCTCCTCACCCCTAGAATGATTTCCCTTTTTATATCACCAATGCCACCTGGCCTTATATGACACTGTGACAGGATGCAAGTTTTATCAACATCTGAATTGGTAGCTGGAAATGCAGTCAAAATGGATTGGGCAGGTTAGGGACAGGAGAGAATATTTTTTCAATGAAGATGAGATTCTTCCAACCAGCATTCCCTGAGTATCTCCTATAAAATGAACAATGGTTTAAACCCTGGTGGGTACAAATATGCATAAATACTGGCCTTCATCCTTCAAAAGCTCCTAATCCCAGAGAACAGTGGGCAGAGCAGCAGAATGAACTTCTAGAGCTTCCCAGACCCATCTAGTTCTATGGCTAGAGTCATTGTCAAGAATCACCATCCATTCCAAGGCTCGCAGGAACTAGTGGCTCAGCAGGCTGAGGCAGTGCGAGCCACCTTCAATCCTGTAGTGATCTTTTTGATGGGTCAACTTGGCTAGGCTACAATCTCCAGTTATTTAACCAAACTCTAGGTGTTGCTGTGAAAGTACTTAGTACATGTGATTCAAGTCCATAACCAGTTGACCTGAAGTAAGAGAGATTATCGTAGATATCTGGGTGGGCCTGATACAATCAGTTGAAAGACTTTAACAGCAGAGTTGAGGCTTTCCTGAAGGAGAAAAAATTCCACCTGTGGGCAACAGCTTTATCTCATGTCCAGGATGTCCAATCTCCCTTCCTGATGGCTGGCCTTACAAATTTTGAACTTGTCTAGCCAGACTCCAAATTCACATATGCCAATTCCTTCCAATAAATCTCTCAGTATATATTTATGTATCAGTAAGTCTCTCCTACAGGTTCTGCTTCCTGGCTTGAACCCTGACTGATACAGATTTGAGTGCTAGAGGTTGGGAAAAAGTATTTTGCATTTGGGACCAACCCCAAAGCAAACCTGTTGCCGTTGAGTTGATTCTGATTCACAGGGAACCTATAGGACAGACTAGAACTGCCCCATAGGATTTCCAGGCAGTAGTCTTTACAGAAGCAGACTGCCACATCTTTCTCCTGTGGAGCAGCTAGTGGGTTTGAACTGCTGAACTTTTGAGGGCTTAACCACTGCTCCACAAGGGCTTCTTTCATGTGGGACAGTTGTATATTTTGGGGGGCCAGAGGGCAGACTGTGGTAGGCAGAATAATGGTCCCCTACAGATGTCCATGTCTTAATCCCTGGAAACTATGAATGTGTTACTTTACATGGCAAAGGGGAATTAGGCTGTAGATGGAATTAAGGTTACTAATCAGATGACCTGAAAAGAGAGAGAATATGCTGATTATCCAGGTGGACCCAGTGTAATCACAAGAGTCTTTAAAAGCGGAAGAGGGAAGGAGAAGGGGAGAAACAGAGTGTGAGAAGGACTTGGACTCCCGTTGCTGGCTTTGAAGATGGAAGTGGGAAGATGGCAAGCCTCTAGAAGCTGCAAAACACAAGGAAACGGAGTCTCTCTTAGAGCCGCCAGAAGGAGATGCAGCCCTCCTAACACCTTGATTTTAGCCTATTGAGACCCACCCCTAACTTCTAACCCACTAAAGTGTAAGATAAATTTGTGTTGTTTTAAGTCACTAAATTTATGGTAACTTGTTATGGTAGCAATAGGAAGCTAATACAGTCCCTAATCCCTATCCTTATTGAACAATATCGTTAATATCACAGGCAAGTAAAATTTTGCTGAAGATCATTCAAAAGTGGCTGCAGCAGTATATCGACAGGGAACTGCCAGAAATTCAAGCCAGATTCAGAAGAGGATGTGAAACCAGAGATATCATTGCTGACGTCAGACAGATCCTGGTATAAAGCATAGAATACGAGAAAGATGTTCACCTGTGCTTTATTGACTATGCAAAGGTATTCAGCTGTGTGGATCATAACAAATTATAGATAGCATTGTGAAGAATGGGAATACCAGACACTTAATTATGCTCATGAGGAACCTGTACATAGATCAAGAGGCGGTCGTTGGAACAGAACAAGGGGATACTGTGTGGTTTAAAATCAGGAAAGGTGTGCATCAGGGTTGTATCCTTTCACCCTATTCAGTCTGTATGCTGAGCAAATAATCCGAGAACCTGGAGTATATGAAGAAGAACGGGGCGTCTGGATTGGTGGAAGACTCATTAACAACCTGTGTTGTGCAGATGACACTACCTTGCTTGTTGAAAGTGAAGAGGACTTGAAGCACTTACTGGTGAAGATCAAAGCCCACAGCCTTCAGTATGGATTAACCCCAACATAAAGAAAACAAAAATCCTCACAACTGGACCAATAAGCAACATCATGATAAACAGAGAAAAGATTGAACTTGTCAAGGATTTCATTTTACTTGGATCCACAATCAACACCCATGGAAGCAGCAGTCAAGAAATCAAAAGATGCATTGCATTGGGCAAATCTGCTGCAAAAGACCTCTTTAAAGTGTTGAAAAGCAAAAGATGTCACCTTGAAAACTAAGGTGCACCTGACCCAAGCCCTGGTGTTTTCAGTCTCCACCTATGCATGTGAAAGCTGGATGATGAATAAGGAAGCCAGAAGAACTGAGGCCTTTGAATTGTGGTGTTGGCAAAGAATGTTGAACATACCACGGACTGCCAAAAGAATGAACAAATCTGTCTCGGAAGAAGTACAACCAGAATGGTCCTTAGAAACAGGGATGGGGAGACTATGTCTCACATACTTTGGACATGTTATCAGGAGGGATCAGTCCCTGGAGAAGGACATCATGCTTGGTAAAGTAGAAGGTCAGCAAAAAAGAGGAAGACCCTCAAGGAGATGGGTTGACACAGTGGCTGCAACAATGGGTTTAAGCATAACAATGATTGTGAGGATGGCACAGGACTGGGCAGGGTTTTGTTCTGTTATACATAGGGTCATTATGAGTCGGAACTAACTCGATGGCACCTAACAACAATAGTCCCTATCTCTTCCAGCTGTGGACCATCAATTGCTGTGCCACCAACATCTGGGTAGAAGGATATTTTTTTCTTGCTGTTTCACAGGGCAGCAAGGTCCTAACAGCTTCCCCCCCAGGACATCAGAACAGCCCTCAGCTGTTCGACATGGCTCTACCCTCCGCCCCAGAGTCCGCACAAACCTGGAAAAGTCCCGGGCCTGTGGCTTGCCTGTGAGCATCACCCTATTTACCCTCTCCCACCAAGACAGTATCCATGCCAGATTACTGTCTACTTATAGGCTATTGATGCCTAGAAGATGCTTAAGAGAAATTATACAATGTTGCCGTCTATTATTTTAAAAGAAAAAAGCTGTTTGTTCTCTCTCCAAGCTTATGAGTCCATAGGGATACCCTGGCTTTATAGCCTTATATTATTATTTTGTCAATTGGTTATCTGAAGAAGACACTTTCTCAGCTTTACTGACTTCCTCTTTTAGAAAAATGTTTCAAGTTCATGTTTATAATATTTTGTGGAAGAAATCTTCCCTTTTTCTCATATCCAAGGCCTGCAGAAAATCTGGTAATTGTCTAAAAGGAGATCAGGCAGGGGCAAAGGCAGTTTTCATTTCCATTCTTCCTACCTCCATCCCTTCCTCCTTCTCTGCCTCGCTCCTTCCTTTCCTTCCTACCTTCTACTCTTTCTCCCTCCCTCCTCCCCTCGTCCTTTCCTCCCTCCCTTCTTTCCCTCTTCCCTTCCTTCCGCAAATATCAATAACTTTCAACTGTGGTTCTGACACTGTTGCCAGTTTTGATACTCAAAGGTGAACTTGACTCATCCTGCTTCTAGTTAGAGGGAGAAGGGGAAGGGTAAACCAGTAATTGCAATGCAGAATGATAATTACTAGACCAGGGATTAAAATAATAATAAAAAAAAAGGTGCTTTTGAGTCGACTCTGACTCGTGGAGACGCCCTGTGTGTCGGAGTAGAGCTGTGCTTCATAGAGTTTTCAATGGCTGATTTTCTGGAAGTAGGTCTCCAGGAACCTCTGGGTGGACTTGAACTGTCAAACTTTCGGTTAGTAGCTGGACACATGAACCATTTGCACCACCCAGCTGGCAGAAGACCGAAGAAGAATTGACGCCTTTGAGTTGTGTTGATGAAGAATAATGAATTACCATGAACTGCCAAAAGAAGAAACAAATTTGTCTTGGAAGAAGTACAACCAGAGTGCTTCTTGGAAGCAAGAATGATGAGACTACGTCTCACATACTTTGGACATGTCAGGAGGGATCAGTCCCTGGAGAAGGACATCATGCTTGGTAAAGTAGAGGGTCATAAAAAAGAGGAAGACCCTCAACGAGATAGATTAACACAATGGCAGTGACAATGGGCTCAAGCGTACCAATGATCGTGAGGATGGCATTGTTTCGTTCTGTTGTGCATGGGGTCGCTATCAGTCAGAACTGACTCAACAGCACCTAACAACAACAACAACAGGGATTCCATAACAGGGATTACCACATGGTACTTGAAGAGCAAATAGTAGAGGCATCTCTACCAGTTAAGGGAGTGCTAGCTGCTGTCACAAATACACCCTCAGGTTAGAATTTATTTCTTGTGCACATAACAGTTGAACATGTCTGTGGGCAGCTTTTTTATGTGCTGGTTTAGGGACTCGAGCTCCTTCTACCCTGCCATCCTCTAGAGCATCTGGCTTCAGCTGGTGGGAGAGGAAGGGAAGGCTAGAAAAGCCGTACCCAATTCTTATAAAAAACAAACCTAGAAGTACCACACATGACTTCTGCTCATCTCCTACTGGCAAGAATCGCACCTGGATGCACAAGGGAAGCAGAGGCTAGATCATTAAGAGTCTTGTAGGTCTTGCTGAGAAGTTTGAACTTGAACTTGAGGTCAAAGAGCAGCCATAGAAAGGCTGTCATGGCCAGATTTGCAGCCAGACCTCCCTGGTGTGTGGCTGTGGAGAATGATTTGAGAGGTTGAAACTGAAGATTGGAAGTTATATTAGTTGGGATGATGCAAGTCGCAGAGAGCTCAGACTAAACTGGTTTAGACAATAAGGGAAATATTTATCTTACGTGAAGAGAAGACTCTCAGTAGGGAGTGCCCAGGCTTGGTTAACTCAGCAGTTCCAGGTTCTTTCCATCTCTCTGCTCTACTGGCCTAGCAGGTTTGCTTTGACCCCTCACGGTGCAAGGTGACTTCCCATGCAGACAGGACAGCATCTGGTGGAAGAACAGAGGTGATATCTCTTCCTGTATATCTCTCTTTATCAGCAGGAGGCCTTTCCTGGAAGCCCCTCAGCAGGTTTCCTCTTACTCTTCATTGCCCAGGTTCGGGTCTCATGTCCCTTCCTGAAGTAATCACTGACAAAGGAAATGAGATTACCATGATTGGCTTTGATGAATCCAGATTTAACTTTGCACCATGTGGAAGAGGAGTGGATGCCTGAACAAAAATGTTGGGTAGGTGACCAGAAGTGTCTGCTGCAGAGGGTCATGCAGGTGCTGCTGCAGGAATTCAGCCTAGAAATGTTGTTGCCCTGTATTAGCAGATTAAGAGCGAGCAGTAGGGAGGAAGAAAAGGGACAGGTCCCAAACCTTAAGTAGGTAGCATGACCAGACTTTGGTGATTGATTCAGTTAGGAGAGAAGAGAAGTCAAGGATGACCAGGTCTCTAGCTTTGGCAACTGAGAAACCAAGGCAAAGAGCAGCTTCTCTCTTTCCTTTTCCTTCACTCACTCAACAAATATTATTGTTCTTGTTAGTTGCCATTGAATTGACTCTGACTCACGGTGACCTTATGTACACAGAACAAAGTGTTGCCTGGTCCCGTGTTATCCTCATGATCAATGGCATGTTCAGGTCCATCGTTGTGGCTGTTGTGCTAGTGCATCTCACTGAGGGTCTCCCTTGCCCTCCTGGCTCTCTGTTTCACCAAACATGATGCCCTCCTCCCATGATTGGTCTTTCCCAATGACATGTCCACAGCAAGAGAGTCCGATGATGTTCTGTTGTGATCCGCAGGGTTTTCACTGGCTAATTTTTGAAACTAGATTGCCAGGTCTTTCCTCCTAGTCTGCCTTAGTCTGGAAGTTCACTGAAACCTGTCTCCCACGGGTGACCCTGCTGGTATTTGAAATGCCAGTGGCATAGAATCCAGCACACAGCAACATAGAAGCCATTACAGTATGACAAACTGATGGATGAGAGGTAACAACAAATATTACTAGCCATCTATATCATGAACCAGGCATTTCTGCTTGTGAGTTGGGCATTTTTAGCCTTATCTTTCAGATGAAGAATGGAATTTTAAGGAAATGAAACAACTTATCCAAGGTCACATAGCTGGTAAGTGGTGGACCAGGATTAAAATCCAGGTCTTTCTGTCTGATTCCAAAGCCCACGTTTTTTCCACAATTTTATCCTGCCTCTGCAAAACAAGAATACATTACTGTCCTTGCTCTGTAAAGAATAAGAGAGATGAGCATACAAGTAATTATAATAACTGTAAGAATGTGATAAACACCAAATGGAGTTAGAAAAAACTAGTATTTTTGAATACCTACTATGCTTCAAGCCCAATGCTGACCATATTACATAGGTCACGGCAACCCTATGAGGTGGTTTTATTACTTCCTGCCTTAGTTTGCTAGTGCTGCTGTAACAGAAATACCACAAGTGGGTGGTTTTAAAGAATAGAAGTTTATTTTTTCAGTTTTGGAGGTTAGAAGTCCAAATCAGGGTCTCAGTGGTGTCTATTCCTTCCTTGTTTGTAGCCTTGGGTGTTCCTTGGCACTCTTTGGCACCTGTCTTCACCCTGTGTGCATGTCTCTGTGTCCAAGTCTGCTCTTTTTAGAAGATACCTCTAAGAAGTGAGTAGATCCATCCTACCCTGGTAGGACTTCATTAACATAACACACAAAAAAACCCCTATTTCCAAATTTACAGGTACAGTGGCTAGGACTTCAGCATGTATTTTGGGATAACAAAATTCAATCTATAACACCCCCTTTCTGCAGATAAGGAATCATATTGTGCAAAATAATAATATTAATAGCTACTATCTATTGCATTTCTAGTGAGGCAACGGGTGATGTGTTTTATGTGAAACCTCACAACTATGCAGTGAGGTATGTGTCCTTAACCCCAACCACTGAGGCTTAGAGGGCTCAAAAAAAGTTCCTGTTAGGGATTGACTTGTGTTTCCCAAAGAGATATGTTGAAGTCTTAACCCCTGGTACCTGTGAATGTGATCTTGTTTAGAAATAGGGTCTTGGAAGATGTTCTCAATTAAATTGACATGAGGTCATACTGTAGTAGTTCGGGTCTTCATCCAATCTGACCGGTGTCCTTACAAAAAAGGAGAAGAGACACAGAGAGAAGTGGGCCATGAGACTGGAGTGATGATTAGAGTGAGACTAGAGTGATGTGGCTACAAGCCAAGGAGTGCCAAGGATTGCCAGGAACCACTAGAAGCTAGGAAGAGGCAAGGAAATATCTTCCTCTAGAGCCTTCAGAGAGGGCATGGCCCTAGGAAACTAATACAGCTCCCAAGGCCACACAGCTAAATCCATTTTGGATCTCTTTACTCCTCATCACTTACAGAGCAAAGGCCAATCTCCTTGGCCAAGCACACAGGCCCCTCCAGGATCTGTCTCCACCACTCTCTTTAGCATTGTTGCACACGAGTCCTTGCTTTACATCTTTTGCTTCAGTGACGCTGAACCACTGTGGTTCCTCAGAAACACTGTGGGCAAGTCTGGGACCAGGGTGAGTCAAGGGAGGTACCTAGAGTGCAAAATGTAAGAAGGCATCGCTCTTAGCATCCTGCAACTGCAGGGTCACTGCCTGAGAGCGAACGCCTCCTGGCCTCACCCTAGTCCCAGCCCTGCCACTTGGCTGTGCTTCTGTACACTGTGGCTCTTGTGTCTTCTCTCAGGAGCATCCTCGCCTCTCCCTCCACCCAACCTCAATTTGGCTTAAGTTCATTCTTAATAGACAGCTCCTTGAGGAAGCCCTCCTGACAGCTTCCCACCCCTTAGGCTAGGACAGGTAGACCTTCTTAGTATTCCTATCATGCCAGGTTTATGCCTCTATCATTGCATTCCACAAAAGAGTACAATTACCAATTATGGGTCTATTTCCCCCACTAGATTGTGAGCCCATTGAGGGCAGTCGTATTCATCTGTCTCTATCACTTAGCACAATGCTTGGTATTCAGAAGGTGATTATCAAATGTTTGTTGAAATAACTTTGAATTAACCAACCCACCTACTAACTGAGGTCTCCAAAGTCATGCACATACTTCATTGCTTTAGTTGTTCTCTATCTTGGCGGGTAATGGTGGCTCAGAGGCAGAATTCTCACGTTCCATGCCGGAGACCGGGGTTTGATTCCTAGCCAGTGCACCTCATGCCCAGCCACCACCCACCTGTCAGTGGAGGCTGTGTGTTGCAATGATGCTGAACGGGTCTCAGTGGACTCTCAGTCTAAGATGGACTAGGAAGAAGGCTTTGGTGATCTACTTCTGAAAATCAGTCAGTGAAAATCCTATGGTTCACAACAGCCCGATCTATAACCAATCAGGCGGATGGTACAGGACCAGGCAGTGTTTCGTTCAGTTGCGCATGGGGTCACCATGAGTCGGGACCTGACTAGACGGCAGCTAAACAACAACAACAACATTTATTGTTTACTAGTATGTATTCTCCCCAGTCAGTTGTCAACTTCTTAGGGGAAAGAAGTGCACATTAGTATCTCTTTTGCATAGAACTCAGCCCTTGATTGTTCATACATTTACCACTCAATAAATGCTTCTAATTTTTATGTTATTCAGAAGAGGGAACGGTACCCATCTGTTCACTGGGACTAGTGTTCCAGCCTCCTTTGACAAAAACCAAGCCAAGCTGTGGAGGTTGGTGCCCTGCTAGTCTCAGGAACTCTTACCTTGAGTGTCACCTTATACACACCCAGGGTGTCAGGGAAGGGGGCAACAGTGGTCTCAGACCCTGGGTACCAGCACCTATTCACGTGGCAGAGTGGAATGCACTGTCCTCTTCCAGAAAGGGATTTCATGGGGTGAGACCATTATACTTCGAAGTTCCATGGATTCCCCATTATTCATTTATTCAGAAATACTTATTGAGGGCCTGTTGTGTGCCAGGCAGGTACTGTTTCAGGCACTGGAGATGCTGAGGTGAGCAACGAAGACCCAAAGGCCTCCCCTCCAGGAGTTCACATTCTAGTGGAATCGAGATCTGTTTGATCACCAACCTTCTAACAACACGCACAGCTCTCATGTTTACAAAGCAGGCTCATGTTCATTAGCCCACTTAATCTTCTCAAAAACCCTGTGCGGTAAGAATTATTATTATCACATTCCATAGATTCAGGCACATTTTTTCTCATGTTAGCATCTCTGACATCAGCATCGGTCTCACAATTGATGGCATGTCCTAGTTTGATTGGTAGCACTTGTTTTCTTAGTGGTAAATGAAAAAATGTTGGGTCTTACAATCATTGGTATCTTTGGTTTAATAAAATACAGAGTTATTCTTGTTTCATAGATAACAAGGTGAGTGTTCAGAGAGATTCAGTGGCTTTTCAAGGCTACATGTCCACACTGTCATCTGTGTAGGCTGGAGGAACCCTGGGCTGTGCAAAAAGCTGCATTATCTCTGGCCAGAGCTTCCTCTCTGAGCTGTTCTCTGGGGATTTGTTTTCCAAGCATATCACAGCTTGCAACTCACATTTTTCTACAGGGAAAGGAAGCTCTATCCTGTCCCAGGATGAGCTTCAAAGGGAGCCTGATCTCCCCTCCCTCCATCCCATCAGGAGAACAGCAGGAGGGTGGCTAAGACCAGAGTTAAGTATGTCTGTTATCAAAAGAGCCCCCATCTCTCCAGAGCCCCCAGGAGGCTTGAGTGAGCTTCCTGTCCTGTCTGCCCTGAGCGATCAGTTGACAAAATACATCTGGGGAAGGAGGAGGCCTCTGTGATCAGCTGTCATCTCTACTAAACACCGCTGATGCGTTTTCTTTCTTCATTACCCATGAGGTGTCAACCCTTCACCTGCGGTGATCTAATCTGACACACCCGCTTCCCTGGGACTGGAAGGCAGTTGTGCTGCTGATGGGTGGGGTCCGTGGGGCGGGGGTTGGGGGCCAGGAGAGAAGCAAGAAGTCATCTTATCTGCAGAAGAAACAGGAGAGGAGAAAAAGGAGGGAAAGCTGGGAATTGGAAGTTTGGTTGTCTTGCCTTTATCCCATGTCTAATCCCTGAGTCCCTGAATCAAAGCCAGGTGTGGGGTGACCCCAGTGAGCATGAGCACAAAGTAAGCATTGTGTCTGCTTCTTCAGCACCTTGTCCTACACACACACACACATGCACACACACACACACAGAGCCTGGATCAGTCTCTTCCTTTCCTACCTATAACTCTCCACCTGGTTAGCACCACACATGGGGCGTTACTCTCACCTGGGGTCTTCCATAGATGACATGAGACCCCAAGAGATCACCTTGTCCTTATCCTTTCCCTCTGTCCAGTCATTGGCTCTGGAGTTCCTCCAGAAGAATTCCCAAACTTCTTATCCTGATAGTCAACTCCTTACAATTTAGCCCCAGTACTATTTAATCTAAATAATATACTCCAACAAAACACATTTTCCAGTTGAACCAGACCAAATCCAACCAAAACCAAACTCATTGCTGTCGAGTCAATTCCGACTCATAGCAACCGTGTAGGACGGAGTAGAACTGTCCATTAGGGTTTCCAAGGAGTGGCTGGTGGATTCAAACTGCTGACCTTTTGGTTAGCAGCCACAGCCCAGAATTTCCCATCTTCTCCCACTCTACCACCCAGTGAAAAGTCCTTCTTCTCTTTCTGCATCCTTTAGTGCTCATGTCCCATCTACTATGTGAAGACCATGCCTGGGCCCAGCCTCTGTCAGGTCTCGCCCATGGCTGGACTGCTTGCCTCTCACCTGAAAGGGGAGCCACATCCCTGCACCCAAGGCCAGAGTGATTCAATGACTGAGGTGAGTTGCTCCAAAGGGACCCAGAAAGGAGTCAGTTCACCCTCTTTGATGACCCCACATGGATGCAATGACCAGTTCTGATGACTTTGGTTATGTACCTGAATTCCCATTCTAGCAATGAGCTAGAATCTCCATTCTAGGGATTGAATCCTAATCCTTACACATGAACCTTCTAAGGATCACTCCCTCTACATCCTCTTGGAACTCTGTCACCCTGCGCTAAGATAAAAATAACCAAACCCATTGCCGTTGAGTCAATTCCAACCCATAGCGACCGTATAGGACACAGTGGAAGTGCCCGTAGGCTTTCCAAGGAGTGGCTGGTGGATTTGAACTGCCAATCTTTGGCCAGCAGCTGTATGACTTAACCACTGCACGAAGACAGCTATTTCCCACCAGCACCTGCTTGTTCTCCAGAGTGAGCCTCTATTGTCCTTGTCCTCAGCCAGGTCAGCTCCTGCATCGTGCCAGCTCCCAGCCCCTTCCTGCTTTCCCCGTCCTGCTCCCAGGGACTCCCACTGCTCTGCTCAGTCCTGAGAGCCCCAGAGGCCTTCTGAGCGCTGCAGTCTGCCGGGCTTCCTCCATGCCATTCTCTTGCTTCTTATCAGATGATTACGAGAAGCAATGCTATCTTCATACATATGTGTCCTATTCCCTCACCTTTTGTGTACATTCCTTGAGATCAGAGATCCTCTTTTACGGCTGTGAATTCCCTGCCGTATACATATTGGGTACAATTAATGCTTATTGACAAGGAGAATGTCAAAATCCTCAGGAAGTTCTTGCTGGCATCTCACTCAAGCCCTTCGTGTTATAATGACTGCACACTCTCCCTTCAGCTTCCATCTGTCCTTTTCTTTCTTACGAGTCTTTTTCCCTTTGCTCCAGTCATTAAAAGTTAAATGTCAATAAAAAAAAAAAAATGTCAATAGGCTAGAAAAAAAAGATGTTAATGGGTTAGCTGGAGAATTTCTCTAGGGAGGGACTGTGGCTTCTCCATGTCTGTATCCCTTTGTCTAGCATGGGACCTGCCATACAGTAGCTATCCAGATTAGGATTGTGGGTTTGAGCTCAGAGAACATTTCTGGAGCCCATTGTGTGTGCAAAGCACTGTGCTAAATATCTAAGGTTCCAGAAAGAAACCAAAACCAAATAAGGAAACTGGACAAAGGCAGTAATAGATGTTCTCAATTAATTACAAATATCTAAATGCCACACGAGTAGCAGTTTCCTTCTAGATGAGGGGATATCAACTGGTGAGATAGAGATTATAGTCACGGAGGGACATGGGATTTCTTAATGGTTATTAAGACATCAAAAGAATTCCTGAGGAACATCGATCTTGGTGAAACTCAGGTGTTATGGATTGAACTGTGTCCTCCCGCGCCACACACAAAAAGTTATGTTGAAGTCCTAACTCCTGACACCTGTGAATGTGACCTTGTTTGCAAATAGGGTCTTTGGAAATATCAGTTAAGATGAGTTTGTACTGAGTGAGGTGGGTCCTGATGCCATCTAGGTGCTGTCATGAAAGTGGAGACGAGATACGGAGAGACACACAGAGGAAGGATGGCCACATAAAGATGCATCTAACAGCCAAGAGTGCTTGGGGCTACTGGAGACTGGGAGAGACAAGGAAGGATCTTCCCCAGAGTCTTCGGAGGTGTGTGGCCTGGCCAACACATTAATTTGGACTTCTAGCCTCCAGAACTGTGAGGCAATAAATTTCTGTTCTTATCAGCCACCCAGTTTGTGGGATTATGTTACGGCAGCCATAGGAAATGAATATATCAGGTCTTCAGTATTGTGACTGGTAGGCCAAGAGCAGTGAGCCTTGGAGGATCCCAGCTCCTGCTGACCCCCTGAGCTTCAAGCCCTTTCTCTCCCCTCAGGTAAAGAGTGAAGGGTCTGATGGGAGAAGACAGACTGCCAGTGGCTGCCTAAGTGGTAGTAGGCAATCTTGTCAGCCATTATCCTGCTGGAGTAATCCTCGAACCCAAGCGTCCTCCCATTTGATCTGTCTGAGACCGCAGGAGATATTCAAATGCTTTTGGCTAATATCATATGCACGCATAATTAGATGGCAGAAATTACCATCTGGGTTCCCAGCACTTGTTCCAACATCCAGGCCTTGGGCAAGGAGCTGGTGGGGGTGAGGCAGGGAGGCCTCCCCCACCCTGTCTGTCCTCTGTCAGCCTCCCAGAGAGCAGATTGGAAGCTTGGAGCCTAGGAGCACAGCCCTGTGGAAGGCCAACGATGCTCAGTGAAGAGTGACAACAGGCAGGTGGCAGAGGGAATCGAGCCATGAGAGTGTCTCTGCCAGCTCATGGGTTGGCATCACATCTCGGGCTGGGTAGGTTGCCATGGGCATGGGGATGAAGGCTCGTGGGCAGTCTTTGTTTCAGAGAGGAAGCCAAGAGTAGGTGTGAGGGTTCTCAGAGCAGTGATGGGGCTGATGAGATGCCATCTGCCCCGCCCCTGGCACCAGGCTCTTCTACCTCCTGACTGTTGGAGCTCCCTTCGGGTGCCAATGACACAAGCATATGCTTGGCCAGGTCTGGCTGACATTTTCCTGAGGCTGGTGCTCAGGCTTCCTGGCTGGGGAGGGGAGGTGAAGATCAAGGCAGTCGAGGCAGCCTGGCAAGGGTCTTCTGGTGCAGAGGAGGCTGACAAGAGTGGATAAGCATGGACCCCAAGGCAACAGACATTTTACTATTTCATATCCTTTTATTTGGGAAGGGTCGCATCAGCAGCAGGGCTGGCACAGGCCCATGCGGCACTTGCTATCTGCTGAGGCTGTAGTTTAATCAGTCAGTTCAGGTGCATATCCAGCAGCTTCCGCCTGGTGGTAGTGAGGCAGCGTGTGTGTGTGTGTGGTGTGTGTGTGTGGTGTGTGTGTGTGGTGTGTGTGTGTGTGTGTGTGGTGTGTGTGTGTGTGTGTGGTGTGTGTGTGGTGTGTGTGTGTATGTGTGTGTGGTGTGTGTGTGTGGTGTGTGTGTGGTGTGTGTGTGTGGTGTGTGTGTGGTGTGTGTGTGTGGTGTGTGTGTGGTGTGTGTGTGGTGTGTGGTGTGTGTGTGTGGTGTGTGTGTGTGGTGTGTGTGTGTGGTGTGTGTGTGTATGTGTGTGTGTGGGGTGTGTGTGTGGTGTGTGTGTGTGTGGTGTGTGTGTGGTGTGTGGTGTGTGTGTGTATGTGTGTGTGGTGTGTGTGTGGTGTGTGTGTGTATGTGTGTGTGGTGTGTGTGTGGTGTGTGTGTGTATGTGTGTGTGGTGTGTGTGTGGTGTGTGTGTGTGGTGTGTGGTGTGTGTGTGTGGTGTGTGTGTGTGTGGTGTGTGTGTGTGTGTGTGTAGTGATTCTGACATCATGGGCTTTGGAGTAGACAAGGCTAGGTTTGAATTCCAGCTCTGCATTTCCCAGCCGAATGACCTAGGTCAAGTTACTTAACTAATCTGTTATTCCTTCTGCACAATGGGCTGTAGGGTGCGTGGCACGTAGGAGATACTCAGAAAATGTTAGATCTATTTTCTCTTTGCAGTCTCCGGGTGGCGCAAATGGTTAAACACTCAACTACTAGCTGAGTAGTTGGTGGTTTGAACCTACCCAGAGGTGCCTTGGAAGACAGGCCTGGCAATCTGCTTCTAAAAGGTCACAGCCTTGAAAACCTTATGAAGCAGTTCTACTCTGCACACGTGGGGTTGTCATGAGTCAGAGCTGACTCCACAACAACAAAATTTTCCCTTTCCCTCTTAATGTACAGCTGGGACTTTCAGGGAGTCTTTCTGTTCTTTCCTGATTGACAAGGTGGTAAGGTGCTTAAAAAAGTCATCACCAGGGGGCCTCTAGCTCCAATTGACTGTGTATCGTGCATTTTGGCCAAAGAACCTCTCTGCACTTCCAGTGCCCTGTTCTCTGCTATTTGCTCCAAGACAGGACCTGGACTTCCCCTTGTGATCCATAGTCCATATATGGTTGTCCGTTAGGAAGCCAGAACTTGGTCAGTGTCTGTATTGTATGGATATTTGGATCCTCACCATCTTCAACAGTTCCTGGCAAATGGTAACATTTTGAGAAATGTTCCTTGAATGACTGATTGTGGCCTAACTCTGGTGATCTCGCCCCAGGCCCATGCTGGACCGTCAGC
This sequence comes from Elephas maximus indicus, assembly GCF_024166365.1. Classification (NCBI taxonomy): domain Eukaryota; kingdom Metazoa; phylum Chordata; class Mammalia; order Proboscidea; family Elephantidae; genus Elephas; species Elephas maximus. The sequence continues at coordinate 8,642,377 of NC_064835.1, read as the reverse complement.
AGCAGATTGAGAGAAAGCAGGGAGAGACAAAAATGAGGATGGATGGAATCAGGGGATTCTGGAGCCCAACATATCATAGTAGAAAGAACATGAATTTTGGACTCAGATTGACCAGGGTTTCAATCTGGGCTCTGCCAAGTGATAGTTGTGTGATGTTTGGGGAAATTACTTAACCACTCTGAGCCTCAGTTTCCTCATCACTGAGATAGGTACAATACCTGCCTCACAGGGTTATTATGAGGATTAAAAAAGCAAAGTATACAAAGTGCTGGCACATAATAGGTGCTCAGTAAAGTGGTGGCTATAAAGACTGTACTTAAAGATGTGAGCTGGAAACTCGGGCCCTTTAGGGAGAGAGTAAACTTGACTGGAACCCCAATTCTGTGACCTGTGACATGAACCTTCCTTGTGATTTCTTGAGCTCCCTTGCTTGTTTCTTCATGCCCTCTTTGATGTCCCACTCCCAGGCTGTCTCTGTCTGCTCCTTCATTGGCCTCCATATACTATCTAATCGCTTCAGGCATTTGGTGAGTTTTTGTAGACTTACTGGCAGGAATTGAAGTAATGGTTCAGTACACTATATGAGACACAACCTTTGGCCACCTTTCCAGTTCTTCCTCTTTTCTCTCCCTTGTCTCTTCCTTCTTTAGAGTACCAAGCAAATTTTAACCCTTGTCTCGTGCAGAACAGTTATGTTCACGTCCGGGTCTCTTGGGGACTTGTCTTCGTTTGTAGAAATGCATAGAATGTTCTTCCTGAGGAGAATTCTGGAGAATGAAGAGTTTTCCAGCTGGTTACCTCATTATTATCTGAATCAATGGTGTGGCTGGCTCCCGGTGAGGACCACTAGATGCTTCGTTCGTAGGTCCCAAGGAGGCTTGGGGTGACTTTCGGGTTTATCTGTGTTGGTGTCAGTAGCTGCAGTGAGCTGGGGGTAGGGCACAGGGGTAGGACTTTAGGAGTTGTTAGTGTAGGAAATCAGGCGGGTGTTTGCATTGCAGATACAGATGGTTCTTCTGGTCAGTGGAGGGACCCTGTCAGCAAATAGGAGTTCTAGGGAATAGTGTCCAGATCTCTGCACAGAGTAGGGAGGTGGCAAGAGCTGGGCAGGGGTGCATTAGGACTCCAGTTAGGCAGGGCAGGGCACTGGAATGGTGGGCAGAAAACCTAGGCTGAGGACCAGGTCTTCAGGTGGGCTAGGCCCACTAGGACTGGGAACATAGACCTTTGCTTTTTTTTTTTTTTAATTTTAGTTTTTTACTGCGATGTCTATATCTTAATCTAAATCGGAACATTTACCATTTCAGTACATTTTACATGTACAATTCAATAACATAAATTACATTCAGCATATTGTGCAGCCATCATCACTATCTGTTTCCAAAATTTTCCAACACCCTTAACAGAATTTTCGTGTCCTCTAAGCAGGGACTCCCCCTTCCCCACTCCATCCCTCCTGCCCCCATAACCACTAATAAACTTTGGTCTCTATAAACTTGCCTACTCTAGATATTTCATATAAATGGGATCATACAATATGTGTCCTTTGGTGACTGACCTCTTTGATTCAGCATCACGTCTTCAAAGCTCATTCATGCTAGCCCTTTGCTTTGGAATGTGTATTTTTCTTGCACGTGGGTGAGACTGTGGGGTTGTTCTCTGATATGCTGATGATCCTGAAGCCTGCAGGATCATGTGGGTAGATGTGATCCCTCCTAAAGCTATCTGGTGGATATTCCTTGCTTTAATTATTCATCAAGAGATGAGTTCTGGGTCAGAACCTAGAGCTCAGAAGGAAGGTCTTAGATTGAAGGGTAAATCCCATCTCACTTGCTTGGATCTGGACGTCCAGGATTCTGGATGATCTGGGAAGAGTTAGCCTCAGTCAAAGGCCGTCTTGGTGAGGGGTCAACCTGGTGAGGGCTCCAAGTTGAACATGAACCAACTGTAGACCTTAAACCAGATTATCTGGTTTTATATTACTCTGCATTTTTTCCCTTTTGTTTCTCCTGATCGTTAGTAAAGTTCTGTGTGAACATCCCAGCTCAATCTCAGCTATACTGTGGAGAATAAAGAAAATGGTTCATGGCTACGCTTGGGACTGAGCGGTAAAGTGGGAAGCATCCTGCACCCTAGACCCCAGTCATTTCCAAAGGCATGGGTGATCGGCGCTGTGGGACCCAGCTTCTCCTTTATGCACGGAGTTCTCCATGTTGCAAGATGTGGAGGAGCGGAGTTTTAGTGTGTTAAGGAAGGTGGCCATTTCTTGATCTTTGATGGTGCTAAGGCTCTGCCTCAAGGTACACAGGGTTCTTGAGCACAATATTTATTGAGTTTATAGGCAATGAAAAGGAGCCTTGGGTCGCACAATGGTTAAGTGCTTAGCTGCTAACTGAAAGGTTGGTGGTTCGAATCCAGCCAGTGGGTCCATGGAAGAAAGACCTGGTGATCTTCTCCCGTAAAGATTACAGCCTAGCAAACACTGTGGGTTCTACTGGGTCACATGAGGTTGCTGAGTCAGAATCGACTGGATGGCACCTACTAAAAACAGGCTCCAGAACAACTACATAGACAGTGAAAAAGGAAGACAAAAGAAGATACGATGCACTCGAATTGTTGTGTTGGTGAAGAATATTGACTATACTGTGGACTTCCAGAAGAATGAATACATCAGTCTTAGAAAAAATATAATGAAAATGCTCCTTAGAAGTGAGGCTGGCGAGACTTTGGCTTGCTTACTTTGGACACATCATCAGGAAAGACTAGAAAAGGACATCATGTTTAGTAAAGTAGAGGGTCAGTGAAAATGAGGGGAACTCTCCCCGAAATGGATTGACGGCAATGACCATGATGACACATGGGCCAGGCGCTGTTTTGTTCTGCTGTGTATAAAGTTGCTTTGGGTTGGAGCCCACTCAACAGCCGCTAACAACTGCAACTGCAGCCACTCAACCTAATTTCGGATCCATCCCTTTGTAAACGGAAGCCCCTAAAGCTCCCTGTGCCCAGATAAGGCTCATCTTCAGAACCTGGGGGTGCCGAGTCCGCATCGAGGGGCCTCAGACAGGGCTGGGGCTGGCAGGGGGACATAGAATCAACCTTCTATCTCTTCCCTGCTGTCTCGAATTCAGTTCCCAACAGACTGGCAGTCTACCATTTTCCATGTCCTGGGTCCCTGCTCTCTGCCTGCACTGAGAGGCCTCACAAAGATCCCTCTCTTATCTCCCAGCCAGCAGTGTGCCCCAGAAGCCCGCATCAGCTCAGCCTGGAGGGTCAGGGGGCCGAGGAGATGACCTCTGCTTCCTGAAGCCCTTTCTAAAGAATTCATCACAACTCTGCATCCAATTAGGGAGAGCAGGCTGGATGAGACAATGGCCCAAGCTCCTTGTTAAGTAACATCCCTGATTGATGGCAGGGATGGTGTAGCAGCTTAGAAACCAGCTCAGATTGTGTTTTTAAAATTCTCCTTTCTCCCGGGCTGCCTGCCAGAACTACATGGCATGGCTCTTGAGGAGAACAAAGGAGGCTTTGAAACTCTTTTTCCCCCCTCCTTCAAATGCTTATCTGAAAGGACATCTTTTCCCCTTAGTTGCTGCAATCATAAAAGCACAGGTGATAAACTGCTTCTTCGTAATCATCAGTCGTGAAGGTTTTCTACCCCCGAAAAGCAGGAATTGCAGCTATGGCAGCAAGAGGGCAAGACCACCTCTGTGCCCACACTGATGCCTATCAAGTCTCCAGGAAGGAAAGGAGAGGAGAAATGAACTTTGTTCAGTGGCAACTTTTATCTCTGGGTCTTGGGCTGCTGAAATGTCAAGCCAGGGCTTGATAGGATCTCCTGACAGCAGCTGCTGCCTAGCTCCGGGGGACACAGGGCTGGTGGCAGATGGGAGGAGGCCTGGGAACCCATTGAACACATCTGAAATACTTGCAGCTAGAGTTTGGGTCTGGGTAGAGCTATTTCTAGAAAGGAAAGCAGAGGCTGCAGGGAGGGGCCCTCAGATCCAGTCTCTGCAGTGACCTTGAGAGGCCATCTGCCAAAGGATGGTGCATGTCTTAGTCACCTAGTGCTGCCGTAGCAGAAATACCGCAAGTGGGTGACTTTAAAGAACTGACATTTATTTCTCACAGTTCTGGAGGCTTAAAGTCCAAATCAAGGTCTCGGCTGTGTCGATTCCTTCTGTGAACCTCTCTCCTAGTTTCTGGTGTCTGCTAGCAATCCTTGGCATTCCTGGGGTCCTGTGGCATCTGTCTTCCCCCTGTGTGAGTATCTGTGCCTATTCTGCTCTTTTTATAACTCAGAAGTGATGAGATTTAGGACCCAACCTACTCGGGTATGACCTCATTAACATAACACAAGAAAGCCCCTCTTTCCAAACAGGGTCGTATTTACAGGTACATGGGTTAGAATTTCAACACATATTTTGGGAGAGCGTGGGAAGGAACTGAGTTCAATCCATAACCGTGCCCGAGCTATTTCAGAAGAGAATCTCTCCAGCTTTTAAGCTCCCTAGATATGAACCTGTGGAAGTCGGTAGTTAGGCCTGGGGTTTGAGTTGGGTTCTAGACGCCCCAGTTCCCACTCAAGATGAGACCTCTCTCCCTTCAAGGCCATGCCCTGGCTCCTCCATGTAGTTCACAGCGTGTCCACTAACCCTCACCCTCTGGCCTGTAATGCAGAGAACAACTGTACGCTGACTTGCTCACTACCCAGCGTGATGTACCGCAGAGTCCACCGCTAGCATCATTAACAGTTAAGAGCAGCACCCCAAGCTCAGCTTAATTCAGTAACGTTTAATGGTTTCAAAGCTGGAGGAGATGATATCTGAGCTGGCCATCTTATTAAAAAATTCACACAGTACCTGCTATGTAGTGGGTGCTAATCTAAGTGCATTACACATATTACCTCATTTTGTTCTCATAATAACCCTATGAAACAGGTGAGGAAATTGAAGTACCAAGCAGTTAAGTAATTTGTCTAAGATCCCACAGTAATTGGCAGAACCAGGATTCAAACTCAGGAACCCTGAGCTTGTACTCTTAACTACTACACTATGCTGGCTTTCTCTATGGTATGCTGGACTTTGAAGGATGAATAGGAGTTTGCTGATTACTTAGAAAGAAAGGAAAAGGGAACTGATGTCTTTTGAGCACCTATCTTGTGCCACACACTGTGCAAAGCATTTCGTACATTTATTATTTTATTTTCAGATTAACCCTGTAAGTAACTAAACACAATTTCATCTTGTAATTAATGTTCAATATTTATTATCCCCAGTGGACTGGAGGCTCACGAGGACAGTGTCCACACCTGCCTTATTTGCCAATGTTTCTCCAAAGCCCAGCAAGATAGGCTTGCAGATATTTACCTAATTAATTAATGGAAAATGAAAATTACATTGTAAATAGGTCTGTACTTCTTCATTTTACCAATGTAATCAGAAAATACAAAAAACAACAAACCTGTTGCCGTCAGGTTGATTCCGACCCATTGTGACCCTATAGGACTGAGTAGAACTGCCCCTTAAGGTTTCCAAGCAGCAGCTGGTAGATTTGAACTGCCAGCCTTTTGGTTTGCAGCTGGAGGTCTTAACTACTGTGCCACCAGGGCTGCTTTCCTGACATACACCCTAATATTTTGCTAAGGGGGACTCCAGGCCTCATCTTACTGGCCAATCTCCACATCCCTATGGGTGAGGCTACCACATGAGGCCACTGTGGTTGTGGTCATGATTGTTACCACACAGGTAACTAAGATGTGCTTTAACTGGGAAGAGAGTCGGGCTTCACAGAACAGCCATGGTTGGGGTGCCAATGTCCTGTTTGCTTGGGACTGTCCAAGTTGACATCTGTTATCCTCTTGAATTATTAGTATGTCCCTTTCGCTCTCCAAAGAGTCCCAGTTTGGGTGATGGATTACACAGTGAACTTAGGCCAGTAACTGCCCACAAAGAACCTCTGTGCTCCCCAGTACTGATGGAGTCTGTTGAGGAAGAGAAGAACCAAAATGAAGCTTGATTGGTAGGAGCACCTAGAAAATGCCAGTGAGCATCCCTTTCCTCTTCCCAAATTCGCCTTCTCCCCTCAGGCTGGTGCTCCTGGGGGTGGGCATGGACAGCTCGCTGTGGTGGAAGGCAGGTGGCTTGGTTGGAATCGACTTGATGACAGTGGTTTTGGTTTGGTTACTTTGTACCAGGCACTGGGGGCCCAGCTGTGCGTGATATAGGTTCCTGTTAGAGAGTGGGAGTCTTTGTGTGGGTTAAATGGTTAATGCGCTTGGCTGCTGTTATGGACTGAAGTGTGTTCCCCAAAATGTGTCCACTTGGATAGGCCATGATTCCCAGTATTGTGTGGTTGTCTACCATTTTGTGATCTGATATGATTATTCTATGTGTTATAGTTCCTAACCTCTATGATGTCAATGAGGCACAATTAGAGGCAGTAATGTTAATAAGGCAGGATCCAGTCTAACAGGATTAGGTTGTATCTTGAGTCAATCTCTTCTGAGAAATAAAAAAGAGAAGCAGAGAGGAGAGGGACCTCAAACCCTGAGAAAGAAGTGTTGGGAGCAGAGTGTGCCCTTTGGACCTGGGGTCCCTGTGCTGAGAAGCTCCTAGATCAGGGGATGATGACAAGATGATGAGGACCTCCCCCCAGAACCAACTGAGAGAGAAAGCCTTCTTCTGGAGCTGGCACCCTGAATTCGGACTTGTAGCCTCCTAGACTGTGAGAGAATAAACTCCTGTTTGTTAAAGCTGTCCACTTGTGGTATTTTTAATATAGCAGCACTAGATAACTAAGATACCTGCTAACTAAAAGTTTAGCAATTCAAGTTCACCCAGAGGTGCCTTGGAAGAAAGGCCTGGCAATCTAGAAGGTAGATTGAAAACCCTGTGAAGCACAATTCTACTCTGACACACATGGGGCCACCATGAGTTGGAGGTGACTTGACGGCAACAGGTGGTGTCAGAGTGTTTGTAAGTCCAGTGAGTGTCAGGTATATGCCTCATTTACTCTCTGCCCCATCTCCCAGCTATGCTCACTCAGGAGACTTGGGCTTTGGGCTTGGGGCTGACTGCAGGGAAGGACTGGGCCAGGAGCCACTGACGGTGGAGAGGTAGGCTCCAAAGCCTTTCAGGGATTAGGGGCCTGAGTGGGGTGCCTGGCTGTGAAGGTGGTAGATTCTTCCAGAAAAATGGAACTAACCACCCTCCTCCTCCAGCCTGTCCTCCTCCCAAGCTGCTATCCTTTGAGAAGCTCAGTTAGCTTCTCTGCCCTCTGGAGGTCCTTTCTGGCATTTCAAGCCCCGAAAAGCTCTGGGAAAGGCCGAGTCAGTTTGAGTAAGACTCTTCTTTCTCTGCCCTTCTCCTCCAGTTTTATCTCTTTCTCCGTCTGGTATTCCCAGACCCCAGCTGGGACACTAAGGATCCCAGGGATGTGAAAGCCCCATTCCAGGAATATCTGTGCGGGGTCTGGATACAGAAAAGCTGGGAAAGAGGGAGGCATTGTTGGTGGGTGTGGCAGTCCACTGAGATCCCTGAGAAACTCCAGGAATTTTGTGGTGCCCGCAAGAAATGCCAGCCCTTTGGAGGTCCACCTCCTCTGAACCCAGGCTTGGAGGTTTGGATAAGAATCCAGCTGAGGTTCCAGACACAGGAATGTATCTCTCTGGACACGGTCTAGCTCTCTTTCCCACGAGCGTTTTCCCACCTCTCAGGACTTCAAAGAGAAATTCCTCTTGCACTGAAGGACAACAAGCGAAGTCAGAGCAAGTGAATGAGGGCAGGGCAGGTGTGTCTCAGAGCCAGGTTCTAGGCCCGGTTCTGGCACAAATCTGCCGTGGGGCCTTGTTGGGTCCCTGCATGTGTCCCACGGGGAGCCCATGAGACCCAGGTTCCTGCCTTCACCAGACTCTATAGTTCTGTGGGTCCTCACTCTGCGGGCGTGACTTGGGGAAAGCATAGCAGAAGTGGCCCGCAGATGCCCTGCGGGGAACCCTGAGCACCTGGGTGCTCAGCAGGTGGTGCTGGGATACAAGTGTAGCCCCAGTGGGGCAGGGACCTGGCTTTAGGTAGCTTGGGCAGCTCTAACTGCAGTGGGGTCTCCCCGAGGAGAGGTCACTTTGGATGTCTCTGGCAGCTGAGAGATTAACTGCTATTCTCTTTGCCAAACCGCCAGTGACTCGTTTCAAAAATACTAGAGGCTCATTTGCATGTTATTTGCATCTCATTTGAACACCAACTCATTTAATGTTCAGAAACCACTGAGATTTCTTCCAAACCCCTGCTTCTTCCTCTCCCGAGGCTGTTTCTCTCCTCCCTGCATCATGCAGCCGGTCCAGTTGGACAGTTCCGGCTAGGGCAGTTCGGACAGAGTCTTAGCAGGCCTGGCTCAGCCTCATTGGGTCAGCAGTGGCCTGAGGTGACCACTCATTGGTTGTGGCCAGAAGAGGAGCCAATGGGGAGATGGGGAGCTAAGGGTTGCCATGGGCAGATCTCCAGCCCAGCTTGGAGGGGTCAGTCCTTTCTGGTCCCCTCAGATCCCTGGCCCTTCCCAGGCCTTGGGCTTTCCAGAGCTTTCTCTTAGACACCTGAGACTCTCTAGCTGCCAGCAGCCACAGAGAGAGTGGGAGAGGAGAGCAGGCTGTGTGTGAGCTGAGGATGGGTTTACTATGCCCCTGGGAGGAAAAGAAAAACAATTAAAGAATTGATAGTTTTGTTTTATTTTGCAACCTGCGGGCTCCTGAGGAGGTCTGCTGAGGAAATCCTTGTGTGGGAGCTGGAAGAAATCTTCTCTTCCAGGGAACTCCAAATCACTGTAGGAGCCACTGGGCTGTATTAGTAAGAGGGAAGCGTCCCCTGCCTCTCCCTTCCTCATGCCTCCTCATCCCTAGCGGGGCTAGCAGCCAGCCGCGTAAAAGACAGGGCTGCAAGCAGCACTGAGCTGCATTGTTGTTGTTGCTGCCTCCTGAGTTCAAAGAGCAGCCTTATGTTCAGAGCCTTGGAAACCATCCTCTGGAACCCTCAGTTTGCAGGGAAGAGTGGAAGCACAGTGAGGCTGATCAGAAGCCGAGCTGGGACTGGAACCCTCATCTGGAATGCCTAGGCTTTAGAAACCCTCCAGATCTCCAAGAATTTAGAGACCGAGTCCAGGTCTGACTAGCTCCCCTTACCTTGCCTTTTCTGAGGGGGGCAGGAGCTGGTTAAAAGAAAGCTGACATTGTGACCCAGGCGGTGTCCCTTCTCCCAGCCAGACTGGGCACTAATTGACCCCTTATGTCACTCCTGGGAAGCTTCTCTGACATCACCTAACACCTTGGAGCTGAGTCCTGTCTCTCCTCCAAAGCCTGGAAAAACTCCTCTCCTCCTGCAGCCCCCACCGAGGTCTTGGTCCTCCCTGACCATGTGGCCCATCAAGGTGTGCTTCCTCAAGTCCTGTGAATTGTTCATCAGGTACTGCCTCGCCTGACAGGTACCATAGGCATATGGCTTCACCCAGGCTCTTTACACTTTCCATCTGATGGGCCCAGGTGCCTCAGTTTCCACATGTGTGAAATGAGGGGATGTGAGGATATTAGGTTCTCGTGACTCAGTTCTTGTCTACAGGGAGATAAGCCTCTTGCCTTTTGGTTGGTTTTGTTTTCCTGCCTGTTCACAGAGCTGGAGGTGGGGGAGGGGAGAGCTGGAGATGGAGAAGGGGAGCTGAGGACGGAGGAAGAGGAGCTGGGGATGGAGGAGAGGGAGCTGGGGATGGAGGAGGGGGGAGCCGGAGATGGGGGAAGGAGAAGAGAGCTGAGGATGGGGGATGGGGGAGCTAGAGATGGAAGATGGGGGAACTGGGGATGGGAGATGGGGAACTAGGGATGGGGGAGGGGTACCTGGGGATAGGAAGGGGGAACAGAGGATGGGAAGGGGAAGCTGGGGATAGAAAAAGGGGAGCTGGGATGGAGAATGAGGGGTAGCTGGGGATGGGGGAGAGGGAGGTTGGGGCCAGGAGGGAGACTGGTTGGCCCCAGATATGCAGTGGTGTTGAGGGGTGGCTGGGCACACCCCATGCAGCTTCCGCTGGGCTCCCCGCATGGCTGTGAGTGAATGCTGTACCTGTGAGAGCCGTTTGAGCAGCTGTCGGGCAGAGCTCATTATGGGGGATAATGTGAGCAGAGTGACATGGAATATCTGTTCTCTCCCCACTATTACACTTGTCACTCGCTCGCTTCCTCCCGCAGGTGAGCTAAGGGGTTTGATTGCCTGTGTGTCAGATCTGTCCATAACAACCAGGCAAACGAGACAATTCAGCTGCTCCTAGCACTGTGGCCACATGCAAGTCCCAACAAACCCTAGAAATGTGTCCTGTCCTGGGGGATGGTTCCAGTGTACTCACCCCTGCACCTCCCCAGTGAGACTGCATGACAGTGAGAACACTTTCCTAATGATTTAGAATGCTTTAGAGAGCCTGGTGGCAGAATGCCCCCTGCCTGTCCCTCAATAGCTGTTTTGTATCCAGCTGAAGGGCTAATAGGTAGAGGGCTGGGAGCTGTCTGGCTCATAATGGCCCAGAGGTTTTCAAAAGGGTAGGAAGTTGGATCTGGAAGGTCTAAGTTTCCTTTAGTTGGCTGGGCTCCAGAACTGTCTGAAGGACTTGCCTGGGCCCACCCCAGAGCTTTGAATCACTTCTCTGGGGCTGGGATCCAGAAATCTGTATTTAAACAATTTCACAGGTGAGTCTGAAATACAGCCAGATTTGGGGACTGCTGATCTAGCTGTGTCCCCATACCTGCACTACAGATGTAGAAACTGAGGACAGAGTGGCCCAGTGACTTATCTGATGTGTGGCAGAGCGGGTCATTTGAAAGTGCCAGAGGAGCTGCAGAACAGCCTCTGGGAGGGTGACTCCGAGGGGCTTGTAGTGTGACAATGACAGCACAGACAGCACCCAGCCTGGATGGCGGAGTGGGAGCTGGGAAACGGGACCCAGAAGGCTCCTGGTTGGAAGGTCAACCTTGAAGGGCTGGTTAGGAGGCATCTGCAGGATTTGGCTGGCCACACAGGGTGCAGGTGGGCTGAGACTGCTCATGGGAACAAAGGTCTGAGAACAGCATCAACTGGCAAAAGACCAGGGGTTTTGGATCTACAAAAAAAAAAAAAAAAAGGGTTAATGTGAATCTTACTCCCTGGACCAAAGAAACAGGAGAAACTCTCCTAGGACTGTCCATGGCCACAGAGGAGATGGGGTGTGAAGCCAGAGTCACTGAGGTTTTGAACAGAAGCCAGCAAAGAGGAAGAAAGCAGCTAAGTAGCAAAAGCCCTTCCTCCTCCTCTAGACCCAAAAGTGTCTAATGACTGTGGCTCAGCCTGAGCCTGGGGATGAGAGTGATGGGAAGACAAAGGGAAGGGCAATGAAGCCAGAGCATCCACCTTCCAGAGCATGCAGTTCTGGGTGACATACACTCAGATCAACTCTGCTTCCCAAAACCTTGAGCCTCCAACAGTCTGTCAGAGACCTTGGTGATGAGATTGGTGGGGATGGTGGGTGATGATGGGAATATGTTCCCTTGAATTGAGAAAAGTACAAATTCCCCATGGGGCCAGCAGATAGGGCCTTATGAGCCTTCATTCCCTCGTCCTAAGCCAACTGTTCTCTTTCTAACACCCGAGGGGTGATATAGGCAGAATTCCAAGACTGACCCTCAGTGATCTTCACTTTTGTAAAAATCCCTTCCCCTTTAGGTATGGGTGGAAGCTCTGAAGATGCTATCAGTCCTGTGATTGTTATGTTTTATGGCACAGTTAACCTGACTTAGATAGAGAGATTATTGGGGTAGGTCTCATCTTTAAAAGCAGAGTTTTCTCTGGCTGGTGGCAGGAGGGGAAGTCACAGAGAACAATGAGAAGGATTGGATGTGCCACTGTTGGCTTGAAGATGGAGGAGCCATGTGACAAGGAATGCAGGAGGCCTTGAGGAATGGAGGACAGGCCCTAGCTCACAGCCGGCGAGGAAATGGGTACCTTAGCCCTACAACTGCAAGGAACGGAATTCGGCCAACAACCTGAACGATCTTGGAAGTAGATTTTTCCCTAGAACTTCTATTTAAAAGCCCAGCCCTTCTGACATCTTGATTTTGACTTTGTGAGGACCTAATCAGAGAATGCAGTCAGGTCTGCCCAGACTTCTGACCTATGGACTGTGAGATAATAAATGGGTATTGTTTTAAGTTGTAAGTTTGTGGTAATTTGTTACACAGCAATAGACAACTAATAACTACGTCTAACATCCAGTAGGAGTCTCTGGGTGATGCAAACAGTGGCACACTCAACAAGCTTGGCTGCTAACCAAAAGTTTGGAGGTCCAAGTCCACCCAGAGGCATCTTGGAAAACAGATCTGTTGATCTACTTTCAAAAAATCAACCACTGCAACCCTATGGAGCACAATTTTACTCTGACACACATGGCGTCGCCATGACTCGAAATCAACTCAATGGCAAGTGGTCACCTGGCCTGGAATCCATCTTTCCCAATTTCTGGCCTGACGTGGCAGATGAACTCTGGTTCCCTATTGGTAAAGAGCAGATCCACTGGGTGCCCATCTTTTGTTTTTCAAACCTTCCAGGCACCCCAGAGACTGCCTACACCTTGAGTGAGTTCTGACCTACGGCCTGAGAGTCAGTTACCTCCAGTTGCTACCTTGTTGTAAGAACAGCCACAAGATATGTCTCAAACCTCAAGAATAATCCAGCCTAGTGGGTTCCCAGCTTTTTCACCCCCTACTAACAATAAAAAGGTCCCTGGATAGTGCAAATGGTTTTCACTCGTCTACTAACCAAAAGGTTGGCAGTTTGAACCCATCCGGCAACACTGCGGAAGAAAGTTTTGGTAATCCGCTTCCATAAAAATGATAGCCTGGGGCACTTGGTTCTCTCTGCAACACGTGGGGTCACCACGAATTGGAATCACCTTGATGGCAATGGTTTTTTTTTTTTTTTTTATACTAACAGTAAGGGTAATACTAGTGATCATGATAATAAGAGTAATATTTATTGCATGCTTCCTATGTGCCAGGCAGTGAGCTAAGTGCTTTCCTATATTATCTCACTGAAATCTCACAGAAACTCTACGAGATGGATATTATATTGATTCCCATTTTGTAAAGAGCCTTCCAGAGAGCAGTTAAGAAACTAATGCAACTTGCAGTTGCTAGGTGGTGGAGCCAGGCTAGGAATCTGAGTGTCTGGCTCCAGAGCCTGCCTTCTCAACAGTCATGTATTCTCTCCCTCCTCTGCACCATGTACCCTGTATTTTTTAAAGATTTTTGTCTCCCAAACAAACTGCATTTATCAAGTAATAGTTTGTTTTCCCATTTTTTATTAATCAAAGCCATGTCTGACTGCCAATCAGGGGTTCAGATCAGTGTGAGATTAGCAGTGTTATCACACTAAGCTGATACAATTCCAGCCAAAAGCCAAGAAATGATGTCTCAGTTTAATGTGTCGTTCCTGTGAGGCATACAGAAATATTAAAAATAGTTTGTGAACTCCCATTACTACCTGTGGGAACCTGTAGGGGTCTGAGGACTGCAGGCTGGGGCCACTGGTCTAGATCTTCGAGACCGTCCTTATCTGCTCTGCTCAGGACTTAGCATCTCTGCAACCCATTTAGGTATCCCTCCTCCACAAAGTGGGGTGGGTGAATAATACCCCTCTCCTCCCAACCACTGTCACTGCCAGGGAGAGTGAACAGTACGACGCCCCCTCCATTCGTCCCCACAATGCACGCATGTGCACATATCGCCCCCATGCCCCCACATATCACAACAGCTGTACCAGCGCTACCAGGCATGTGGTCTTGCTAAATGGCCTCCTGTAGTCTCCTTCCCCAGTTCTTTTCCTGCTCCCTACTCAGCTCTTACCTTTGCATGCCCTGGTGGTGCAGTGGTTAAAGTGCTCAGCTGCTAACCAAAGTTCGGTAATTTGAACCCACCAGCTGCTCCTTGGGAGAAAGATGTGGCAGTCTGCTTCCTTAAAGACTGTTGTTGTTAGGTGCTGTCGAGTTGGTACCAACTCATAGCCATCCTGTGTATAACGGAATGAAACTCTGCATGGTCCTGTGCCATCCTCACGAGAGTTGTTATGCTTGAACCCATTGCTGCAGCCACTGTGTCAGTCCACCTCATTGAGGGTCTTCCTCTTTTTTGCCGACACTCTCCTGTACCAAGCATGATGTCCTTCGATGGCACCAGGGCTGGGTTTTTACAGGATGGAAACCCTGGTGGCGTAGTGGTTAAGTGCTACGGCTGCTAACCAAAGGGTCGGCAGTTCGAATCCACCAGGCGCTCTGGGGAACCCCAGAACTCTACGGGGCAGTTCTACCCTGTCCTATAGGGTCGCTATAAGTTGGAATCAACTCAATGGCACTGGGTAACAGGGTGATGGCATGCCAGAGAGGAAGTAGAATGAGAGGCCCAGGTTTAGGCTGGCCACAGAATGTCATGGTTTTCCTCTGTCTTGGGAGGACTGGATGAGAGAAAAAGGAAATTGGAAATCCCCTCCACCCGCACCCCCACCTTGCTCACTTGCTCTGCTCTGTCCTCCTGCCCCTTGCTGCTCTTCAACATCCTGACTTCCATCTACAAAAAGGGTGAGCTAGGGACCTTGATAATGTAATAGTATCACAACTAGGATTTCTTGAGCACGTACTATGTGCCAGAGGCTGTACAAAGAGCTTTACGTGCATTATTTAACCCTCACCATAAGGCTGTGACATAAGAACGACTGTTATCCACGTTTGGCACTTGAAGAGACAGAGGCCTCAAAGGTTAAGTAATGTGTCAGGGCACAGGTGGTGCGAATAGGATTCTAGTCCAGCCCTACCTGAGCTCCAAGCTTATGCTAGAACCGGGGCGCATGCCACTAGATACTCCTGACTCCTCCCTCCATCCCTGGCCTATTCCCCGGGGAGCCAAGGATGACCTGGGAGAACTATGGAGACCCCGAAAAGGAAAGGATGGAGAATGGACAAGTTTCCGCTTTCACGGGGGAAAGTGCCCCCTTTGATAAAAGGGAGATGGGGAGATAAGACCCTCCATGCCAAAAGGTGCTGAGGTGTTCCAGCTGACCAAACTGGCCTCTTCCTTCTCCCCTTCATCTGGGCTGATTGGGACCATAGAGAGAAGAAAATGAGGCTTCTCCCTTACTGCTGTGTCTGTGGGGCGTGGAGTGGTTCCCCACCCCATTGGCAAGGCCATAAATAATCGAGATGTATTACTCAGGGATTGCCATGGTAACATCTTCAGGTTACCAGGGATGCAAGATTCAAACAGAAGTAGTCGATTAAATATTTCTGGCCACTGGAAGAATCCAGCCAGGTAACACTGGGATGTGGGGATGGGGAAGGCCATGGGGCTGATAGCTTCTCTCTCCTTCCCTCAGCTACCTCCTCAGGGAATAACGGCTCTGCTGGGAGGGTCCTCTCTCACTCTTCCTTATTCCTGGGCTCTCTTCCTGCTTTTGAGATATTGGTTTCCCACCTACAACCCATATGTCCAACATATAACCGGTACCCTGAAGCCAGCTCTAAAGGAGATGGCTCCTGGCTCTCTCAGTAAACACCCTCTCTTCTCATTGGTTTACGATTAGGATGAACATCAACTAAACATTGTTCTCACGTACATTATCCTTCTTTAATGTAATCAGCAAGCCTGCAAGCAGGTTTTCCCCAGACCCCAGGTGCATGCTATGGGTGGAGTTACAGCAGTTACAGAGAGAAGAAACAAGCCATGATGGATCCAGACTGGGGCAGCACCCTTCCTGGAGAGCTGCAGGGAGATGCTCAAGGGGACGGTCCTCCCTGGATGCCCAGCCTGGAGGTGAATCCTTCTCCATTCTCGGAGCCATACCCATACCTGTTGCCGTTGAGTTGATTCCGACTCATAGAGACCCTATAGGACAGAGTAGAACCGCCCCATAGCATTTCCAAGAAGCACCTGGCGGATTCGAACTGCTGACCTTTTGGTTAGCAGCTGTAGCACTTAACCACTATGTCACCAGGGTTTCCATAAGGTTTACCAAGGCCCCCTTGGAGGGGCTGCTGTGTTCGAACCACCAACCTTTACGGTTAGTAGCCAAGCACTTAACCACCAAGCCACCAGAGCTCCTTACAGCCACTATAAATACAGCTCTAATAACCAAGTGGTATTTGCTTAATGTAAACTCCCTCTGGCCTCCAAGGTAGTCCGAGAAAGTGCCGAGTTAAGCAGAGTTTAACCAAAAGAAAAAAACCAAACCCACTGCCATCGAGTTGATTCCGACTCATAGCAACAACCCTACAGGACAGAGTAGAACTACCCCATAGAGTTTCCAAGGAGCACCTGGCGGATCTGAACTGCCGACTCTTTGGTTAGCAGCCATAGCACTTAACCACTACGCCACCAGGGTTTCCTAAGAGGAAGTATAACTTAAAGGCATGCTGGCAGGCCTTGGTTTGGAGGCTGGGGAGAGGATAAATCTCTATCAGGATAAATCTCTTATCACCCTGGCCATGGTATCACCCTTTAAAAGGTTAGAACTGGAAAGGATCTCAGAGATCTAGTCCAAGGTCTTCGTTGTCAGGGAAGGGACAGAGAGAGGTGGGAGTGAGGTAACCTACCCAAGGTCACCCAGCTGGTAAGTGGCTCCACTCCTTCTAAGACCTGATCTTCTGACCCTGTGCTTCTTCCTTTTTCTAGGGCCCCAGACCTGGAGGGGATTTAATGTGCACAGCCTGAGAATCTGGAGAAGGGGGTCGACTGGGGAGCAGCACAGTCAAGTAGCCTCTAAGGCTGGTTTTGGTTCACCTGGCCCCACCAGCCTGGGTGATGCCTGAGCCTCAGCCCAAGCCCGTCAGAGATGTAAAGAGCCCTTCCTGGCTCTGATATCTCCAGTGGATCGACATGTATTCCTTGAGCAGGCTAGGCCTTGTAGACTACTGATCAGCTGGCCCTTTCAAAGAGCAAGACTTCCCTTATCTGGTGCCACTGTTCCGCCCATGCACAGGCAGCTTTGCAACACGACCTCACCCCAGGCGGGATAGATGACGGACCTGGCCCGGGGCCTGGTGCCGGCCACCTCTTCAGCCACCTGCTGGCTCCCACCCAACGCTGAGGAAGCATCTCACGCGTTGTTCGTGAAGCATTTGTCCAGGTCTCCAGGTTAGTGAAGGAATCAGGGAGACAAATAATCCTAAGCAGCCTGGAGTGCAGGGGCCAGGAGGGAGGGTGCAGGGGTTGTTTACCTTGGGATCTTGCATATTTTATCACTGAGCCATCTCGGGACCCTCTTGTCTCCTCTCGGCTCTCTCCTGATGTTGCTGTGATGAGAGTTTACATTATCCAGCACACTTGTTCGTAAGTCTGTTTACAACCCAGGCGTCTTCAGTGTGCGTGGGAGAGAGACGGCCCATCCCCAGATTAGGTAAATTAGAAATAAATTGGTTGTTAAATAGAACCCCCTCTGGGATGTGACGGTGATGACTGAGGGGTGGGTGCGCCTGGAGAGGGAGTGGGGGCTTCTCTGCGTTGAGACGGTCGCGCTGAACTGGGGTGGGAGCCTGAGCTAGGCTGGGGCTGAGTGCAGGGCCCGGGCGGAGAGCAGGCGTGAGTCGGGGTGGGACCTGGAGTACATTTACGGGGGAGATCGAGGGCCAGACGCTTGGGCCACGTGTTATTTTTTAACGGCTTACCAAGTTCTTTTGTATCAGTTGCTGTTGATCCGACTCTGACTCATGGCGACCCCACGTGTGTCAGAGTAGAGCTGTACTCGATAGGGCTTCCAGGACTGCAGTTTTACAGAAGTAGATCGGCAGGCTTCTCTTCCATGGCTACACTGTAAATTCTAACTGCTAACCTTTTACTCAGTGGCCAAGTGCAAACTGTTTGCGCCACCCAAAACCAAATCCCTTGCTGTTGTGCCGATTCCGACTCATATCGACACTACAGGACAGAGTGGAACTGCCCCATAGGGTTCCCAAGGCAGGGACTTTACAGATGAGGAAGCTGTAGTGATGTGACTCGCCCATGGTCATGCAGTTACACAGAGCCCTGGTGGGACCTGAAGTCAGGACTCTAAAACCCAGTGCCGTCGAGTCTAGACTCCCCCAGACCTCTTATGTCTTTATATTTTTTTATCCTCTTACCTCTTTCATATCTGAGTCTTATATTTTTGTCTCCATCCTTCACCTATTAAAATCTGCTGTCGAGAATAAAGCAGTGACAGCTTAAATTGTAACCCTTCCTTATATGGGCCCAAGCTTTAAGTTTTGGAATCTGAAGAGGAGAAGTTTTCTAGGGTTAAAAACCAGTTCCCGTGGCAACCCTATATGTGTCAGAGTAGAACTGTGCTTCATAGAGTTTTCAATGGCTGCTTTTTGGATGTAGATTGCCAGACCTTTCTTCTGAGGCACCTCTAGGTAGACTCAAACCTCCAACCCTTTGGTAGCAGCTGAGTCATTAAATGTTGGCACCATCCAAGAACCCCCTTCCAGTGTTAACCTGTCCTGATTTCTCTTTTCTTTCATTAAAATCATAGTGTCACTTCCACCTGGGAGGAATCATAGATCATTATAGAAGACGGTCAGTGATAAGTTGGTTGATAACCGATCATTGAATCAAAGAATCTCAGAACTAGAAAAGACTTTAGAGCACCTGCCACAATCTTCTGTTATACAGATGGGAAAAGTGAGGACCAACTAAGAGAAGGGACCGAGTTAGACTGGGAAATAAATACGTGCCATCCCTAACTTTTCGTCTTATGGAGGTAATGGAGTGAACACCCAAGTCTTCTTGGGCTCTTCCCTTGAGTCACTCTCACCCCACTCCACAGGGTTGTAGATGCTTATTGAACTTCAACAGGATTAGGATTCACTTTGTAATGCTTTGTGAAAAAATGTCGATGCCTGCAACTCTGTTCCTCCTGGGTTATACAGGCACGGAACCCAGGAATCTGGATTTAGTCAAGATTCTCATGAGGCTGTCTGAGTCTGAGTCCCTGGGTGGTGCAGACTGTTAAATGTGCTTGGTTGCTGACTGAAAGGTTGGAGATTTGAATTGACCCAGAGGCTTCTTGGAAGAAAGGCCTGGTGTTCTACTTCCAAAAAGTTAGCCATTCAAAACCCTGTGGAACGTAGTTCTACTTTGACGCACATAGGGTTGCCATGAGTAGAAATAAACTCAATGACAACTGGTTTTACTGGTCTGAGAACCTCATGTTTGGGGAACACTAGTAGAGGCCATGGCAAGGTCTAGAAGTAGGATGGACAGAAAGACCCCCAGGAGGCTCTGCCAGTCTGAGCGATCAGTGATTGGTGGATTCAGCTGAGAGAGTGAGGCAAGTTTGGGGGCAGGGTGGGGGGCGGTGAGTGACCTTTCTTTCTCACCTCCAGGAGTTGCTGATGGTCAGGCTAGCTCTCTCCCCGTCCCCTTATCTCCTGCTCCTGCCATCATAGAGACAGAGCCTGGGGGAGGGAAGGTGTTCTGCAGGGGAATTAAAGACTCTTTCCTGAAAGGTAACAAATTCCTTACTAATTATGCAATTATTTTATTATACAGCCTTGATGGAAAAAATACACATACCACTCAAAGCCTAAAAAGAAAGCTGTAGCTAGGATTTATCCAATTTAATAAATCCTCTCCATCCCCAGTTATTTCCCTGAGTCTTTTTAGTACAAGTCTGCAGGAGGTCGGGGGAAGAGTCTGTCCCTGGCTGCTGGCAGGGAGGGGACAGGCTCATAAGGGGAGCGTAAGCTGCCCCTTCTCAAGGCTCACCACCCCACCCCGCCTACCCTCTCTAAGTGGGTGCCAAGGCGTGTGCACCGGAGTTTTTCCAGACCCCACCTCTTACCTTCCACTTCCATCCCTTCAGAGGTTGCGAGGAGAGGCTGAGGGCCAGAAGAGTGGGGGACAGGCTCGGGCATGACTCCCTTAGTTGAACTTTGACTTTTGGTGCCTTCTCCCAACAATGCCTCATTTTGTACCCGTGGCTTTGCCCTGCCCAGTTCACTTTCTATTTCCTCAGCCTTCCTCTCAAAGACCAGTCATGAGCCCCTTAAACCCATGGTTTATAGCTAGGTGGGGTTAGATGATAAAATGTGGGTGTGTTACCCCCTCAAAGTCGCAGATTTGACAGATAGGCCTGGGATCCAATTTTACTGGTTTATGACCTTGGGAAAATTTCTTAACCTTTCTGAGCTTCTGCTTCTTCATCCATAAAATGCGGATGCTAAATAAAAAAAATAACCCAGTGCCGTCGAGTCGATTCCAACTCATAGTGACCCTATAGGACAGAGTGGAACTGCCCTGTAGAGTTTCCAAGGAGCGCCTGGTGGGTTTGAACTACTGATGCTAATACCTTCCTTTTTAGGGATGTTGTGTGGGGAAAAAAGGAGATAAGGATCCTAAAGGGTTTAGCACAAAGCTTGACACATAGCTGTTGTCCAGCAACAAAATTTACTTCTGTGCTCCCCACTCCCTATCCTTACCTTCCTGAAGCCTTAAGATGGACATATGAAGATGGCATTCATAACGGTGGACAGACTTTGGAGTAGTGGGGACTTCCTTGGCTTCCCTGAATTTCTCTCGCTTTGACCCTCTGATAGTTTTGTGGTGGTGCTTCTAAATTGTGGGCTTAGACTCTAGGGGAGGCTGATGTTTGGGGGTCAGGAACAACCTGGGAAATCTTGTTTCTCTGTCACCAGCAGAAGGACTGGTCCATCACCATCACCATCACCATCACCATCACCATCACCATCACCATCACCATGACCATGACCATGACCATGACCATGACCATCACCGTCACCGTCACCGTCACCGTCACCGTCACCGTCACCGTCACCATCACCATCACCATGGCGTTGCCTGCAGCCCGAATCCCTCCCTCAGCATTCTGACTGAGGCACAACCAACCACATTTCCTCATGCAGGATGCTGTCTGTGTCCTGGGTTCTGCTGGCCTGGGATAGTGGGGCAGTGTGAGAAGGGTGCTCCCACCTGGCTGGATCCCCAGCCCAGCCCTGGATGTCTGCCCGCCCCTCTGTACTCATTTGTTCAGGGTACACTAACTCACACATTAGGGGGAATTGGTGGTTCAGTGGTGGACTCCTCACCTTCCACGCTGGAGACCCAGGTTCGATTTCCAACCAGTGTACCTCATGCGCAGCCAGCATCTGTCTGTCAGTAGAGGCTTGTGTATTGCCATGATGCTGCGACAATGGGCCCCAACATACCAACGGTTGTGAAGGTGGTACAGGATTGGGCAATGCTTCACTCGGTTATATATAAACAGATTCTCTATGAGTCGGAGCTGATTCAATGGCAGCTAACAACAACAACACAATGCCAGCCAGGTTTCAGTAGAGCTTCCAGACTAAGACTGACTAAGGAGAGAGGCCTGATGATCTACTTCTGAAAATTTGCCACTGAAAACCCTATGGATCACAACAGCTTGACCTGTTTTGTTCCATCGTGTATGGTGTCGCCATGAGTCGGGGGCTGACTGGACAGCAGCTAACAACATCAACAATACACACATTGATCTAGGCTGTACCCTAACGCGTGCCACCCCTAGGCACTGCTTGATGCCGCGTGGTCCTGACCAGCCAGCCTGGACTCTGCAGTCAGATAGTCCCTGTTGGAAGGCTGTTCTGGTATTCACTGGTGGTGTCACCTTGAGTTAGATTTACTTAAACTCCCAGACCTCAGTTTCTTCACCTGTAAAACAAGCATAACAATAGACTATACCTCCCAGCATTGTTGTGGGGCACTTATACAATGATGTATAGAAAAGAGTTTTGATAAATGTAAAACATTGAGCAGATGTGGGGGATGGGTGGGACAAGCTAACTATTTGAGCATCTGTTACATGGCCATTTTGTGTTCATCCTTCACATTCGTTATTCCTTTAAATTCACAAATGCCATGGGGTAGGGCTCAACTTCTTCATTTTACCCATGAGGGAAGAGAGGTTTAGAGAAGCGACATAAATTGCCGAGCTCACCTATCAGAAAAGAGCCAGGACTTGAACCATGAACATTCGGTAAGAATTCGTAAGAGATTACTGTTCTTATTGATACCGATCCATAAGAAAGTTTATATGAAGTGTAAACTTACGGGCGACTGCAGTGGGCACTAGACCAATGCTACTCACTGAAAGGTTAGCAGCCTGAATCCTCCCGGGAAGCCTTGGAAGAAACGCCTGATGGCCTGCTTCCGAAAGATCACAGCCACTGAAAACCCTAAGGAGCACAGTACTACTCTTGACACTCGTGGGGTGACCATGAGTTGGCATTGACTTGATGGTAACTGTTTTCTTTTCCCTTGACCTCAAAGAGCTTACACTCTATTTGCAATAATAGAACATGAAAAGTGAGCCAGCTTTAGAGAGAGGAGCCCAGGACAGCTTAATAAAGGTTGGAAGGTGCTGCTCCTCTTGGGGGGTCTTCAGAGAAGGCTTAAGGGGGTGAAGGACTTGACAGACTTTAAAAATGGGTAGGATTTGAAGAGGCAGAGGAGGTGGGTGGGCAATCCAGGGGGGGATTTGGACCATCTGTAAAGAGCCCCAGAAATGTGTTGAATGATAGGGATGGGGGTGTTGTTAAAAACTAGCCATGTTTGTTTTTTTCTCCACATGGAGCTGCAGCGGGGTAACAGAGAATTGAATCAGCTCAGTAGCAGACACAGGTATGCTCTCACAGTCGCTGTCTCTGGAAGCCTGCTGTAGACTGGGCACCAACTTTCCTCAGTGAGTTGCTCGGCCCTCTGCTGTATCTGTTCCTTCCCTTTGAAGCAGCCTATTCAATGGCTCCTGGCCTGGCCCTCTCACTCATCAAGCCTCAGGCTCAGCTTGATCAAATAGGACATCCTCCAATGCCAGGGTCAGAGGAGGTGGTGTGTGCACTGCTGGGTCTTGGCCCAGCTAAGCTGGGGTCTCCAGGGCTCTCAGAGCAGGCTTCAGCTGGTCCTCTCCCTGCCATTTGAGCCCCATGGTGGAGATGAGAGCAGGTGCAGGCTTGAATGTTGCTGGTGAAGTGAGATTGGCTTCAGGTTATTTCAGAACCTGGGTGGGGGTAAGTGTGACCAGTGGTTATGCTGGGAGTGTAGAGGGCGTGGGTGCCTGCACTGTACACACGCCTGCAGGGGTGCACCCTAGAGAAGGCTGGGAGGTCAGGAAAGTGGTCACTAGTCCCTCAGCTCCTTTGCACCCTATTTCTGTGCCACTTCGGATGTTGAAACAAGCCAAGAATCGCCGTGGGGTGACTTCCTGCCACCTTCCGTGAGCATGTTGGCATCCATACGCCCTGAGCTAGGTCAGCCAGTCATGTGTAAAGGAATTCCGGAGTACCAGCTGGCAAGTTCCATAGATACAAACTGGCCACTTAATTCAGCATGACTCAGATGACCTCATTAATCAGGCTGGTTGACTTACTACTTACACCCTAACCTTTGGGCTACTCAGGCCCCTTGCCCTTCTGGGCTCCTGGACAAATTCCCTTTCATAGTGCTCTCTTCCTTCAGATTCTTTTCTTGGGGCATTTCCCGGGAGCTTTGGTTTTGATGGCCTCCTGTTTTCCATTCCAGGCTCTCCAGTCAAACATTCAGGCCCAAACCTGCTCCAGCGGACCCTGCTTCTGCTTCCTCTTCTACTCCTACATTTAGAACTTTTGTCTTTGGTGAGGGGTTTCCCCTCTTTCCCCTTCCTCTGCCACCTTCTCAAACTCCTTCCCTTTTCTTCCACTGGCCTTCTGTCCGGGTTTTCTCCTTCCACATTTTGGTGGCCCAGTCAGGCCTCCCTCCTCTAGACTCTGATCCTTTTCTTTTTTTTTGAAAGATAAGTTGGTTTATTTCTGTGCAACGTCCTTGAATCCCAGTAGGGTAAGTCTTAAGATTCTTGTGGGATTTGGAGGGTCTGAGTGAAGAATGCCCTAAGATCTTGATTCAGCCTTGGTGTTTCCCTTCTCTTCTTTTTATTTTGTTTCATTATTGTTGTTGAGAATATACGCAGTAAAACGTACACCAATTCAACAGTTTCTGCTTGTACCATTTAGTGACATTGATGACATTCTTCGAGTTGTGCAACCATTCTTACCCTCCTTTTCTGAGTTGTTCCTCCTCCATTAACATAAACTCACTGTCCCCTAAGGTTGAACTTTTTCCTAGGTTATCCTACCTCTGCAACCTCCAACAAATTTTCTGTATCTGGAATCTTCTTCCCTAAAAGCACTGCTCTTGGAGATAGCTAGATTGATAAACTAACCCTTTCTTAGAATGTCAGTGTGTTAGACTTACAGTAACATTCTTGTAATTTGGCATGGCCCTTCTCATGCGTCTTGCCCATTGTGTCTTAATCCAATGAAGTGAGGATTCGAGGCAAAATTTTAAAGTCATAGATTGTGAGATTCTGGGGGAAGATATCTTCTGAATGCCTCATATTTCAGGTGGTCATAATCTCAGTGAGGATGAAAGATCACCCTCCAATTTGCTCCTGATCCTAGAAACTAGGGTGTAGCTTACAGGAACAACAAAGAGTATGACCCAGATTATTCACACCCGCCTTCCCATAGGAGGAGTATGAAGGGGAGGAACCAGAATTCCTGGTACACCAAACTGTCCCTTAACTCCCCTTCTCTTTACCAGTGACCTTCTTGGATGCTCCTGGCAGAAAGAAGGGATGGTTCTTTACTCTTTGGATCACCAAACATCTAGGGTGGGATTCATATGACCCAGAAGCCTCTGGACCTCAAAAATTGCAGTGGTTCTTAACCTTTCCTTTTTTTTTCATTGTGCTTTAAGTGAAAGTTTACAGCTCAAGTTAGTTGCTATCCCTATATGTCAGCATACTCCTCCTTTCCACCCCCAATTTCCTGTGTCTATTCAACCAGCTCATGTCCCTTTCTGCCTTCTCATCTCACCTCTGGACAGGAACTGCCCATTTAATCTCATGGCTCTACTTGAACTAAGAGGCACCCTCTTCACGAGTATCATCTTATGTCTTATAAAAAAAAAAAAATGTCTTATAGTGCAGTCTAATCTTTGTCTGAAGAATTGCCTTCGGGAATGGTTTTAGTTCTGGGTTAACAGAGAGTCTGGGGGCCATGTCTTCTGGGGTTCCTCCAGTCTTAGTCAGACCATTTAGTCTGGTCTTTTTACTAGAATTTGAGTTCTGCAGCCCACTTTTCTCCTGCTGTGTCAGGGACTCTCTGTTGTGTTCCCTATCAGTGCAGTCATTGGTGGTAGCGGGGCACCATCTAGCTCTTCTGGTCTCAGGCTGATGAAGTCCTTGGTTTATGTGACCCTTTTTGTCTCCTGGGCTAATATTTTCCTTGTGTCTTTGGTATTCTTCATTCCCCTTTGCTCCAAGTGGGTTGGGACCAAATGATGCATCTTAGATGGCCGCTCGCTAGCTTTTAAGACCCCAGATGCCACTCATCAAAGCAGGATGCAGAACATTTTCTTAATAAACTTGTTATGCCAACTGATCTAGATGTCCCCTGAAACCACGGTCCCCAGACTCCTGCCTCTGCTACTCTGTCCTTCAAAGTGTTTGGTTGTATTCAGGAAGCTTCTTAGCTTTTGACGTAGTCCAGTTGTGCTGACTTCCCCTCAATTGTGTGTTGTCCTTCCCTTCACCTAAGATAATTCTTGTCTACTATTTTTTTTTTTATCTTTATCTAGTTAGCAAATACCCCTCTCCCTCCCTCACCCTCCTCGTAACCATCAAAGAATGCTTTCTTCTGTGTTTAAACCTTTTCATGAGTTCTTATAATAGTGGCCTCATACAATATTTGTCTTTTTGCAGCTGACTGATTTCACTCAATGTAATGCTTCCCAGATTCATCCATGTTGTGAGATGTTTTGTGTTTTGTGGACTCATCATTTATGCATCTTTATTGTTGCATAGTATTACATTGTGCGAATATATCATAATTCGTTTATCCATTAGTCTGTTGATGGGCACCTAGGTTGTTTCCATGTTTTTGTTATTGTGAACGGTGGTGCAACGAACATGGGTGTGCATATGTCTATTTGTGTGATGGCTCCTATTTCTCAAGGAAGTGTGATGGCTCCTATTTCTCTAGGGGTGAGATTGCTGAATCATATTGTACTTCTATTTCTAGCTTTTTAAGGAAGGATCAAATTCATTTCCAAAGTGGTTGTACCATTTTACATTCCCACCAGCAGTGTATAAGTGTTCCAGTCTCTCCGCAACCTCTACAGTATTTATTATTTTGTGTTTTTTGGATTAATGCTAGCCTTGTTGGGGTGAGATTGTATCTCATTGTAGTTTTGATTTGCATTTCTCTAATGGCTAAATATTGTGAGCATTTCCTTATGTATCTGCTACCTGCCCGAATGTCTTCTTTGGTGAAGTGCCTGTTCATATCCTTTGTCCATTTTTTAATCGGGTTGTTTGTCTTTGTTGTTGAGGTTTTGCAGTATCTTGTAGATTTTAGAGATTAGACCCTGATGGGATATGTCATAGTCAAAAATTTTTTCCTAGTCTGTAGGTTGTCTTTTTATTCTTTTGGTGAAGTCTTTTGATGAGCGTAAGTGTTTGATTTTTAGGAGCTCCCGGTTATCTAGTTTCTCTTCTGGTGTTTGTGCATTGTTAGTAATATTCTGAATTCTGTTTATGCCATGTATTAGGGCTCCTAGTGTTGTCCCTATTTTTTCTTCCATGATTTTTATCGTTTCAGATTTTATATTTAGGTCTTTGATCCATTTTGAGTTAGTTTTTGTGCATGGTGTGAGGTATGAGTCTTGTTTCATTTTTTTTGCTGATGGCTATCCAGTTTATATCAGCATCATTTGTTAAAGAGGCTGTCTTTTCCCCGTTTAATGGACTTTGGGCCTTTGTCAAATATCAGTTGCTCATAGGTGAATGATTTTAGGTCTGGATTCTCAATTCTGTGCCATTGGTCTACGTATCTGTTGTACCAGTACCAGGCTGTTTTGACTACCGTGGCAGTGTAATATGTTCTAAGATCAGATGGTGTGAGGCCTCCCACTTTGTTCTTCTTCTTCAGTAATGCTTAACTTATCTGAGGTCTCTTCCATTTCCAAATTAAGTTGGTGATTTGTTTCTCCATCTCATTAAAAAATGTCCTGGGAATTTGGATCGGGATTGCATTGTATCTGTAGATCACTTTGGGTAGACTTGACGTTTTCACAGTGTTGAGTCTTCCTATCCATGAGCAAGTTATGTTTTTCCACTTATGTGGGTCTCTTTTGATTTCTTACAGTAGTGTTTTGTAGTTTTCTTTGTATAGGTCTTTTATGTCTCTGGTTAGATTTATTCCTAAGTATTTTATCTTCTTGGCGGTGTTGTAAATGGTATTGATTTGGTGATTTCCTCTTTGAAGTTCTCTTTGTTGGTGTAGAGGAATCCAAATGATTTTGTATGTTTATCTTATATCTTGATGCTTTACTGAAATCTTCTATTAGTTCCAGTTAGTAGTTTTCTTGTGGATTCTTTGGAGTTTTCTGTGTATAAGGTCATATCATCTGCAAATAGAGAGATTTTTACTTCTTCCTTACTGATTTGGATGCCCTTTATTTCTTTTTCTAGGCTAATTGCTCTGGCGAGGACCTCTAGCACAATGTTGAATGAGGGTGGTGATAAAGAGCATCCTTGTGCTCAAGAGGAATGTTTTCAGACTCTCTCCACTTAGGATGTTGTTGGCTATTGGCTTTGTATAAATGCCCTTTATTATGTTGAGGAATTTCCCCTCTATTCCTATTTTGCTGAGAGTTTTTATCATGAATGAGTGTTGGACTTCGTCAAATGCCTTTTCTGCATCAATTGATAAGATCATGTGATTCTTGTCTTTTGTTTCATTTATGTGATGGGTTACATTGATTGTTTTTCTAATGTTGAACCATCCCTGCATACCTGGTATGAATCCCACTTGGTCATGGTGAATTATTTTTTTGATATGTTGTTGAATTCTATTGGCTAGAATTTTGTTGAGGATTTTTATATCTATGTTCATGAGGGATATTGGTCTGTAATTTTCTTTTTTTTGGTGTCTTTACCTTGTTTTGGTATCAGGGTTACGCTCACTTCATAGAATGAGTTTGGGAGTATTCTATCCTTTTCTATGCTCTGAAATACTTTTAGTAGTAGTGGTGTTAACTCTTCTCTGAAAGTTTGGTAGAATTCTCCAGTGAAGCCATCAGGGCCAGAGCTTTTTGTTGCTGTTGGGAGGTTTTAATTATGTTTTCAATCTCTTTTTTTGTTATAGGTTTATTTAGTTGTTCTACCTGTGTTTGTGTTAGTTTAGGTAGGTAGTGTGTTTCTAGAAATGTGTCCATTTCCTCTAGGTTTTAAAATTTGTTGGAATACAATTTTTCATGCTATTCTGTTATGATTCTTTTAATTTCAGTTGGGTCTGTTTTTATATCAACCATCTCATTTCTTATTTGGGTTATTTACTTCCTCTCCTGTTTTTCTTTTGTCAGTTTGGCCAATGGTTTATTGATTTTGTTGATCTTTTCAAAGAACCAGTTTTTGGTCTTGTTACCTCTTTCCATTGTTTTTCTATCTCTTTTTCATTCAATTCTGCTCTAATTTGTATTATTTGCTTTCTTCTGGTGCCTGAGGGCTTGTTTTGCTGCTCTCTTTCTATTCGTTCGAGTTGTAGGATTAATATTTTGATTCTGGCCCTTTTTTTCTTTTTGGATGTGTGCATTTATTGCTATAAATTGACCTCTGAGCACTGCTTTTGCTGTTTACCAAAGGTTCTGGTAGGATGTTTTCATTCTCATTGATTCTGTGAATTTCTTTATTCTGTCCTTAATTTATTCTATAACCTAGAAGTTTTTGAGCAAGGTGTTGTTCAGTTTCTATGTATTTGATTTTTTTTTCCTTGCTTTTCTGTTACTGATTTCTACTTTTCTGGCTTTATGGTCCTAAAGATGCTTTGTAATTTTTCGATCCTTTGGATTCTGCTAAGGCTTGCATTGTGGCCTAATATGTGGTCTATTCTGGAGAATGTTCCATGTGCTTTGGGAAAGAAAGTATACTTGGCTGCTTTTGGATGGAGCATTCTGCATATATCTATGAGATCCAGGTGGTCGATTGTGGCATTTAGATCTTCCGTGTCTTTATTGAGCTTCTTTCTGGATGTTCTTTCCTTCACTGAAAATGGTGTGTCGACGTCTCCTACTATTATTGTAGAGCTATGTCTCTTTTCAATGGTGTTAAGAGTTTGTTTTATGTATTTTGGAGCCCTGTCATTGGGTGTGCAAATATTTATCCTGGTTATGTCCTCCTCCTGGTGTATTGACCCTTTTATCATTATATAGTGTCCTTCCTCATCTTTTGTGGTGGATTTTGCTTTAAAGTCTGCATAGATTGAATTATGTCCCCCGCAAAATATGTGTTATCAGTTAGGCTCCGCCATGATTCCCAGTATTGTGTGATTTTCCTCTATGTTGTAAATCCTGCCTCTATGATGTTAATGAGGTAGGATGGGCAGCAGTTGTGTTAGTGAGGCAGGACTCAACCTACAGGATTGGCTTGTGTCTTGAGGCAATCTCTTGAGATATAGTAGAAAGAAGAGAGCAGAGAGACAGGGGGACCTCATATCACCAAGAAAGCAGAGCCAGGAGCAGAGCGTGTCCTTTGGACCTGGGGTCCCTGTGCCTGAGAAGCTTCTTGACCAGGGGAAGATTGAGGACAAGGACCTTCCTCCAGAGCCGACAAAGAGAGAATGCCTTCCCCTGAAGCTGACATCCTGAATTTGAACTTTTAACCTACTAGACTGTGACAGAATGAATTTGTCTTTGTTAAAGCCATTCACTTATGGTGTTTCTGTTATAGTAGTGCTAGATGACTAAGACAAAACCTATTTTCTCAGAGATTAGTATTGCTACTCCTGCTCTTTTTTGATAGTGCTTTGCTTGATATATATTTTTCATCCTTTGGATTTTAGTTTTTTTGTGTCTTTAAGTCTAAGGTGTGTTTCTTGTAGGCAGCGTACAGATGGATTTTTTTTTTTTTAATCCATTCTGCCACTCTCTGTCTCTTTATTGGTATATTTAGCCCATTTTCATTCAGCATAATTATTGATAGGAGCTCAGTGCTGTCATTTTGATGTATATTTTTTGTGTTATTGACAGTTTCTTTGTTCCACTTAATTTTCTGCACTGAGTCGTTTTTCTTTATGTATTTTCCTTCCTTTTCATTGTTGTTGATTTTGTATTTGCTGAGTCTTTATGTTTTTCTTTTTCTTAAATGTTGATGTATAGAATGGTTAGTTTCCTTTGTGGTTACCTTAATATTTACCTCTGTTTTTCTAAGTTCAAACCAATGTTTTATTTCTTTATAGCACCTTGACTTCCTCTCCATCTGAAAGATCTATTACTACATTTTTTAGTCTCTCTTTTTTGTTTTAATGTTGTCATCTTTTACATATTGATGTCTCTGTTTACCTATTTTCAGTGTTTTAGCTTTGATTTATTTTTGTGACTTCCCTATCTGGGTTGACATCTGATTGTTCTGTCTTGTGTTCTAGTCTATATATAGTGGGTAATAGCTTTGATTTATTTTTGTGACTTCCCTATCTGGGTTGATATCTGATTGTTCTGTCTTGTGTTCTAGTTTTGGGTTGTTATCTGACGTTATTGATTTTCTAACTGGAGGACTACCTTTATTTCTTGTAATTTTTGTTTGGTTTTTACAAATTCCCTAAACTTCTGTTTATCTGGATACGCCCTAATTCCACTATCATATTTGAGAGAAAGTTTTGCCAGGTATATAATTCTTGGCTGGCAATATTTTTCCTTCATGGCTTCATATATGTCATCCCATTGCCTTCTTGCCTGCATTGTTTCTGCTGAGTTGTAAGAGTTTAGACTTATTGACTCTCCTTTGTAGATGACTTTTTGTTTATCCCTAGCTGCTCTTAAAATTCTCTCTTTATCTTTGGTTTTGGCAAGTTTGATTATAATATGTCTTCGTGACTTTCTTTTGGGGTCTACCTTGTGTGGGGTTCAAAAAGCATCTTAGAGAGATATCTTCTCATCTTTTACAGTATCAGGGAAGTTTTCTGCCAACACATCTTCAACAATTCTCTATTTTCTGTTATGCCCTCCTTCTTCTGGTACTTCTGTCACTTGTAGGGTATTCCTCTTGATAGAGTCCCACATAATTCTTAGTGTTTCTTCATTTTAAAAATTCTTTTATCCAATTTCTTCCTCAAATAAGCTGGTGTCAAGCACTTTATCTTCAATCTCACTAATTCTGACTTCCATTGCCTCAATTCTACTCCTCTGACTTTCTATTGAGTTGTCTGATTTTGAAATTTTATTGCTAATCTTTTGGATTTTTGTTTGCTCTCTCTATGGAGGAAACACTGGTGGCATAGTGGTTAAGTGCTACGGCTGCTAACCAAGAGGTCAGCAGTTCGAATCCACCAGATGCTCCTTGGAAACTCTATGGGGGCAGTTCTACTCTGTCCTATAGGGTCGCTATGAGTTGGAATTGACTTGATGGCAGTGGGTTTGGTTTTTTTTTTTTAATCTCTATGGATTCTTGCAGCCTGTTAAATTTGCAATTATGCTCTTGTATAACCTTCTTAAGTTCCTCTAATGCTTTGTGTGTTCCCTGGCTTATTCTGCATTTTGCCTGATCTCCTTCCTGATTTCTTGAAGAACTCTGTGTATCAATCTTTTGAATTCTACCACCAGTAATTCCTAGAAATTATCTTCCTCTAGAAGATTTCTTGATTCTTTGTCCTGGGTACTTGGCTGAAGCCATCATGATCTGCCTCTTTATGTGATTTGATATTGACTGTTGTCTCTGAGCCATCAGTAAGTTATTATTTTTATTTATTTTATGTTTGCTTACTGTGTCCTAGCTTCTTGTTTTGTTTTGGTATGCTCAAATGGGCTAATCATGTGAACTAGTTTGATTATTGGCCTCTTTGAAGCTCTCACATCCTATCACCAGGTGGTTAGAGCTGTTACTAGGTATGTGAACCCAGTAGTCCATTTACTTTTCTTGTATGGATTCCGCTTAGCTGTCCAGGTAGTTGGTCACCAAATGCATAGTGCAGGCTCTCACCTACAGTCCTAGATGAGCAGGGGTGATTGGAGTAGGCACAGGTATCTGACTGCAGTAGAGGGTCATGCATTGAGCAAGGCAGGGGCCTGATCGCTGCCCCTGAGTTTCTGGGAGGAAAGCGTGTTCCCGTTCCCTAGAGTGTGTTGGTGGGTGGGTTTTGCAGCTGGACAATGGGCACCCAATGTTGTTGGCTGTAAGGACTGGGAGGCACCACTTATTCCTGGACCCTTTCAAGGGTGGCTAGGTGGCATGGGTGGAGCCACCAGTACTCAGGCCCCTGATGTGGG
Organism: Elephas maximus indicus; assembly: GCF_024166365.1. Lineage (NCBI taxonomy): Eukaryota > Metazoa > Chordata > Mammalia > Proboscidea > Elephantidae > Elephas > Elephas maximus. The sequence continues at coordinate 8,610,003 of NC_064835.1, read as the reverse complement.
TAGGTGAGGACCTTGCTTAATGGGCAGGGCAGGGTCAAATGTCACAAATCTGCCACTCCCCCTTATAGCGGATATAGTTGAAAATAGGCTTCAAGTATATATCCTGTTGCACCGTTTTAATGAGGGCCTATGCTGTTGAAATGGACCCACATAGATCTATGCAGGGGTGAAAGGAATTCAATGTCCATGGACCCCTTGTGCCTGTGCCTAGGCAAAGGGGCTGTGCCTTCCCTGAGTTCCTGGCTTAGGGGAGCTGGAGATTATTTTTTCCTGTTTGTTAATTTGTGCCCTCTTGAAAACCAGGAAAATGACTCAGGGTGCTTAATGGGTCTTATTTCTGTCCCAGAGGATGAGGCAGTCACTAAAGCCAGATGAGACCCAATGCAGAGCAGGGAGGGGGCAGGTAAATGGGATAGTTTCTTCCCAAAGGGGGTATTTTTTTATCAGCATGGTAGTTAGATGCATGTACTTATCTTTTGCCGATTGAGTGCTGCTTCTCTCTTGTTCTGGAGGCTTGAGCAGAATCTCCTCCACTTGGTCTCTCCCACTGTGGAAAATGCTTACCGAGCGCCACTGCTTGCCTCACTGTGCATGCCAGCCGATCCAGCCTACTGCATCCCGGTGCCAGCCAGGTCAGGTTTGGCAACTCCTCATGGCTACTGAACCATCTCTCCCTCCCCCTGCCACTCGGTTGGATTCCTCAACTCTGCCTTTATGTTCAGGGCTCCTAGATTGTCATATATAATCAATTCACTTGTTTTTTCAGGTCTTTGCTGTAAGAGGGACCACAGGAAGTATCTGACTACTCTGCCATCTTGGCCCCACCTCTGTAACCTTTTCTTTTTAAGCTTCCATCAATTGATCATTCTGTGGGCCCCGCCATGATAGAAACCAGAGTCCTCCCTTTTCTGAGAAGGCCATTTATATGTTTACAGGTATTCTGTTATTATAGTTATCACTTCCAGTAAAATTAAAAGACATAAAAAAACTGCCAGAGTATTTTTGGGAGCCCTATTTTATGGCTATGGCTTTAAAACAAACAAAAATAGTAATTCCATTAGTAGTTGAAAATCATAATAGCAGTGTATTGTTGAGCATAAATTTTGCTGCTACGGTAACTGTGTACCTCAAAGATAATAAACACACAATTGAAGAGTGATTATTGGCAGGCCAGGTGCATGGGAGACAACACGTCACTCTTGCAGGGCCACCTGGGAATTGAGGTAGATGATGTTTTACTGTTCAGAGAACTACACTCACTTGTTTACAGAGGGCTATGGGGTGGCAGAAAGAGTATGGTCTTGAAACCAGACAGGTCTGCTTGAAATTCTCTGCTCTGTAGGTCTAGCTATGGAAAGCTGAGCAATTTGCTTAGTCTCATCAGTAAGATGGGGATAATTCTACTAGGCTGTGAGGATTAAACATGGCACTGAATATAAAGGTTCTTGTAAATCGCTAAACTATAAATTCCAGAAATTCCCGTCTGTCTTATTTCCTACTTTTTCCTTAGTGCTACCTCAGTGCCTGGCATATAATAGGTTTATTAATAGCAACAGTTATTGTACTGAGTGGTGTAAATGGTTAATGTGCTCAACTGCTAACCACAAGGTTGGAGGGTTGAGTCTACCCAGAGGCACCTAGGAAGAAAGGCCTGGTGATCTAGTTCCAAAAATGAGCCACTGAAAACCTTGTGGAGCACTGTTCTACTCTGACACACACGAGGTCACCATGAATCTCTGTTGACCCCATGGCAACTGGCTTTAGGAGTCTCTGGGTGGTGCAAATGGTTAACCTTTTCTTTCTAAGTTCCCATCAATTGATTAAAAAAAAATCTGCCTTGATTTTTTGATTAGCATGCTTGCTTCTAATTGAAAGGTTGTTGGTTGGTTCAAGTCCACTTAAAAGCACTTTGGAGGAAAGGCTGGAAGATCTACTGCCAAAAATCAGTCACTGAAATGCTTATGACGCAAAGTTCCACTCTGACGCACATGGGGTTGCCGTGAGTCAGAATCAACTTGAAAGCAAATAGTTTGGTTTTTGGTTATTATTGTACTATTTTTGTTGTAGTTGTTATAATCATGATTTTTACATCACCAGTAGGTAATCAAATGCCTTTGATTTAGTTAATCCCCCTACCTCCTTTTCGGGGTGAACCAGCAACCCACTCCCTGGCACCCCAGCGGCCTAGAACCCAAAGGGCTGCAAGGTAGCCAGTGGGGAAATCAAAAGGAGGCTTGAATTATAGATAAAAAATTAAAAGGGCTTTTCTTCCAACCCATGAGATTGACGAGCTAAGAGTATGTATATTTTAACCTTTTGGCAAAACATTTCTGAAGCAAATTACAATACTTGATTTAATAGCAAGATTCTCAGATACAAACCATGTCTCAGACCAGGGATTTGTTACTTGATTTATTGGAGATAGTTTTGGTGTAAATGTTTATTAGAATCAAGTTCCTTCTAAAGGTGATATATGGCATTATTATACATTAGCATGAAAAGTGGTATCTTCAGATCGCCCTGATTGTACCAGATCAGAAGCTCTACATTTTCCATGCCTGGGAACGCTGCTTCTCAACCATCTCACCTAGCAGCATTTACGGTTCTTTATCAACTTTATGTCTTGATTGTCACACCTGCGCAGCTCCAGTGAAGCATTAAAAGTTTTTGGTCTGCAAGTGAAAAGGTGCCTTTTGGCATTGGAGATGTCCTTCTGCTTTGTGGATTGTTAATTCTTTTTCTTGGAGAGGGTTGAGCTGGTGTAGCCGACAAGGAAACACAGGACAGGGCATCAGGGGTCAGGGCTTTGAACTTGGGCAAGTTAATTCCTTCCTCACTCCAGGCCTCAGTTACCTTACCTGTAAAATGAAGTGTGAAGATAGCATGTTCCTTGCCACTACCTGGCCTTGCAAAAACAGGTGCTCCATTTCATTTCTCTTTGTACCTCCAGTGCTATTCATAATACTTGACACTGAGTAATACTTGCTCAACAATTTTTGATGAAATGAAAGCACAAATGACAGTCTAAGGGAGATTTGGGGGTGATGATGACCTATATAGCTTGCTACTGGTTTTGGGGGGGCATTGGTGGTTGTCTTAGTTATCTAGTGCTGCTTTAACAGAAATACCACAAGTGGATGACTTTAACAAAGAGAAATTTATTTCCTCACAGTAAAGTACGCTAAAAGTCCAAATTCAGGGAGTCAGCTCCAGGGTAAGGCTTTCTCTCGCTGTCGGCCTTCTCGTTAATTGGTCCGAACATCAACAGATCATGGGGAAGACACAGGATTAGGTAGCATTTTGTTCCATTGTGCATGAGGTCTCCATGAGTTGGTGTCACCAGGAGCTGAGGGCCAACTCGACAGCAGCTAACAACAACAACAGATATTCAGAAAAGAGGATTCTATTAAATCTCAATGAAACGTGTTTCTTTCTTTCCCTTACTTGGCTCTTTTTTCTTCAGAGACCCCCAACTGATTTAGCTTCTGAACCTTGATGCTGCTGTCAGGTTTAAGCTGCCGCCCCACACCTCCCCAGGCCACCCCTCCTTGTCTGCCTGCGCATCCCATCCCTCGTGGATGGAGTTGGCAAACACTCTATAATTATATTGGAAATCACAGTTTCCCAGTGACTGGGGAATAATTATGCTTAATAGGAATAAAATGAATTCCCAGTTGCCCTCTTTGGAGTGGATGGCAGTCCGACCCTATATTTACCTTGTAATGATATAGCAATTATGATCTAATAATTACCCTGGCACTGGCTGGCACCTGCCCAGCCATTAATTGGTTAATGGCCATCGTGCCACACAGGGAATTGAGAAATATGCCTGCTTCCTAATTTCCATAACTTAAAATCTTCAGCAGATTGGGGGAAGCTCTTAGGAGACAGTCACGTGGGGAACTGCAAGGAATACTGCTGCCTGCAAAAGGATCAGGGCTCTTAACTGAGGGTCTTTTCTCACCAGCAAGGCAAATCCAGGCTGCCTGGGAGTGGTGGCAGGTGGAAGCCACGCAAAGGGAGAGGTCCACAGAGCTCAGAATGACTCCTCACTCCCATCCGTATGGCAACGAAAGGACCCAAGATGTAGGGGTGAGTTGTAGTTAAAGGCCAAATTAAATCCCACCTCATCCCTTAAACATTGATGAAATCATTTATTCATCCCCTCTGTTTATTGAGCTCACATGTAAAGCAGCGCACTTCCAACCTTCTCGGTGCACCTTGACCTTGCCCTTCTCCTAACCTCTCCCTTGAGCTCTTGTTAAATCTGTCTTGTGTGGTCTCCTCATGGTTCTCAAGGTCTCAATATTACCTCTGAAAGCAGACCAGTAGCTTTCTGAGGGCAACATATGTATAAGCTATTGCTGTCGAGTTGATTCTGACTCATAGTGACCCTATAGGACAGAGTAGAACTGCCCATAGGGTTTCCAAGGAGCGGCTGGTGGATTTGAACTGCCGATCTTTTGGTTAGCAGCTGAGCTCTTGACCATTGTGCCACTAGGACTCCACATATGTATAAGCAGTCCTTTATTTTAAGTGCAGAGCAGACACCTAAAATACTGGCTAAATGAATCATATTTAGCAAGACAATGGTGTGGAGGAGAAGTACATGAGCTCTGGGATCAGCTAGACCGGGTTCAAAGCCTAGCTATGCCGCTAATTAGTTGCGTGACCTTGGACAAATCACTTACCTTCTCTAAGACTGTTTTCTCACTTGGAAAATGGGAATAATGATAATTAGTAAATAGTGTTCATTAGGGGAGCTTTCGTTAGGAGCAGATTAACCAGTAAGCAAGGTATGCACCAGCTTACTTGTGTTTACTTACTAATCTATAGTGCACAATTAATTTCACATGGGTTTCACCACCGAGAAAGGAGAGACCAGCAGGAGAGACCCAGCAGCAGAGACCCCATGGCAGGAGGGGGCGTGGTAAGCTTCCTGGCCCATGGAGGGGGAAAGCTGATTGCCTTTGGGTACAGACTGAGGGCCAGGAAGAGGCGTGCCTATGAGCCCAGCTGGGGAGAGGCTATCCTAATGGAAGAACTGTATCCTGAGTGTTCCTGAGCCTGAATTGTAACTGTTACTTCCCTAATAAACCCCATAATCATGAGTATGGTTCGTGAGTTCTGTGTGGCTACTGCAATGAATTATCGAACCCAATAGAGAACTGGAGAGTGCTGTGGGAGAGACAGTTGGCGTCAGAATTAGTAACGATGGCGGAGAGAGGAGGGTTGTCTGGGAGTCAGCCTTGTGCTGTTGACCTTGAGTCTCTTTCCTCCTTGTGGCATTGGAGGAGTCAGATACATCTTCCAAGAAGTTTTTCTCTGATGTGATGAAAAACAGCTGGAATTGTCCACTACGGATTAGTAAGTAAGCACAAGTAAGCCTGTGCGTACCTTGCTTATTAGGTAATCCATCCCTAGATCATACAATGTGTAGTTGACATCAGAATGGTCCCTGATATTATCGTAGTATATATGACGTATTGCATTTACATAGGAATGCCCATCATATATGAAAATAACAGACGCAGGGTGGCGTTTTCCTCTCCTCTTTTTCGCGGGAGCCGAGGTGATAGGGTTGGAGTCCTGAGCAGTTATGATTATGTTTTATGGTTAGTTTTTCTCTGACCTGTGAGTAGACCAATGATGTCGTCAGTTGCCATCAAGTCAAGTCTGACTCACGGCGACCTCGTGTGTGCAGAGTAGAAGTGTGCACCACAGGGTTTTCAAGGCTGCGAACTTTTGAAAGCAGATTCCCAGGCCTGTCTTCCAAGGAGCCGCTGGGTGGATTCAAACTGCCAACCTTTTGGCTAGTAGTCAAGAGCTTAATCATTTGCATCACCGAAGGACCCCAGGAGTAGACCAGCACTCTGCCTCAATCTAGAGCATCACTGGAGACTATTCAAATTCCGCTAAGGAAAAACTCCGCTGAAAGTGTTGTGCAAGACGGTTTTCACACGTGCTGTTTCATTTAATCCTCGCATGAACTCTGTGAGGTGAAAAGTACCGTAAAAGACACAACGTACAATTAAGGAAATAATTTCATTCAGGCTGTTTGCAATGCGGAGCATGCTCATTAATGAGGAGCATCTCAGAGAAAAGGAAGAGGCCCTGGGGTTTCTAAAGGCAGGTAAACCAGGGCTTCATCAGCGAGTCTCCTAGGAATCATGAGGAGGGCGGGAGATGCGTCTTATCTTGGAATATAGAGATCGGGATGGTCCTTTGAGTTTAGCCGTTTCTGGAAACACGAGAGGGTGGGGAGATTTCTCTATCTGCAGGAGCACAGGGCGCAGGTAAAGTTCATCACTGTCAGTGTCAGCCTGATGTTTGCAGCTGAGCGAACTAAAGATAATGAGAGAGTTTAAGTAACTTATCCAGCTTCTCACTGCAGTCTGAGTAGAGCGGCTTTCTGATCCCTGGCCTGTCTGGTCTCAAACCTACCTTCTTGTTGCAGATGTGATGGCCTTTTTTCCATTCGCTGGGTTCATTCAACAAATATTAATTGAGACTGTGCTATGTGCCAGAAACTGTTATAGGTGCTGGGGAAACTATTGAAGCGATAACAAGAGCTCTGATTTTATGGAAGTTCCATTTGAATGGAGTAGATATTGAACAACCTAATGAGTAAATAAAGAAGATAATTTTGGGTAAGGATTAAGTGCTACAAAGGAACTTAAACAGAGTGATGTGACAGTAAGTGACCTGGGGTAGGGAGATTCTTTCTCCATGGTGGTCAGGGAAGGCTTCTTAGAGGAGGTGACAGTTGAGCAGAGGCCTGAATAGTGAGAAGGAACCAACCATGTAGACAGCTCAGGAGTAGAGAATGTTCCAGGAAGAGGGACATCAAGGGCAAAGGGCTAGCGGGAATGAGCTTGAATTGTCTGAGGACAGCAGAAGTCACTGATGCAGAGTGAATGATGGGGAGGAGAGTGTGACTGGGGCCAGAAAGCTTGAGAAGTGTTAGGTCAAAAGAACCTTGTAGGCCCTGGTGGGAGTCCCTGGCTGGTACAAATGGTTAATGCTCTTGACTGCTAACTGAAAGGCTGGAAGTTCAAGTCTACCTAGAGGCACTTTGGAAAAAAGTCCTGGTCATCTCCTTCTGAAAAATCAGCCATTGAAAACCCTGTGGAGCACAGTTCAACTCTAACACACGTGGGGCCGCCATGAGTCAGAGTCGGCTCACAGGAACTGGTTTCAGGCCCTGGTGGGGCACTGGCATTTCACTCTAGATACAGGGAGGGCAGCCGTGGGCAAAACCAAAAACCACCGGATGGTGTGAGGAGAACAGTCAGGTTCTGAGCGTTTGTGAAAGACCAGCCAAGGGTGCCACTGGCCCCCTGCAGACGGGCTGGCCTGGCAACCACATGCAGCCCCTGCCCCGTGCTTGCCTCCTGCCGACTGCCAGGGCAGGAAACAGTAAACCTGTCTGCCCGCAAACTAGGCCAATGGCCTGCCTCCTGCAGGGGCCTTGCCAGCTTCACTCCACAATGGCCGAGTGGGTTCGTGTTGTTGTTAGGTGCCGTTGAGTCAATTTTGACTCGTAGTGACCCCTTGAGACAGAATAGAACTACCCCGTGGGGTTTTCCAGGCTGTAATCTTTATGGGTTTTTTCTCCCTCAGAGCTGCTGGGTGGGTCTGAATCGCCACCTTTTTGGTTAGCAGCTGAACACTTAGCCACTTTGCCACCTGGGCTCCTACTCAAGTGGGTTTACCGCTACCGTCTGTCTTCATTTTGCCCTCTGTGGTGGGTAAAAAAACAAAACAAACAAAGCCCAGTTGCCATCGAGTCCAAGTAGAGCTGTGCTCCATAAGGTTTTCAAGGCTGTGATGTCTTGGAAACAGATTGCCAGACCTTTCTTGTGAGGTGCCTCTGGCTGGGCTTGAACTTTCAAGCTTTTGGTTAGTAGTCAAGCACTTAACCATTTGCGTCACTCAGGGACTCCCAGTGGTGGGTGGGCAGAGCTGGGATTACAACTCATCTCCCCGCTTAGTCAGGAGGAAGTCTAGGGTCAAGTGGTGGGCTTAAGGTCCTACAGCTGGTTAAAGAAGGCACTTAAACTGGAAGTCAGGTTTTGTGACTACTGGGCTGAGTATCCTCTCCCCTACCAACCACTGCCCTGTCACGCTTTGGACTGCAGAGACTTCAAGACAGGCTTACATAAGGGTGTCCCAGTGTGTCCTAAAGCCATTTAGAATAACAGATGGAACTAGGAGATGCTCTGTGCCTAGTGATCTTTCAGGTCACTACCTGTGAGCTATCAGCTGTCATCTACAGCCAGCCAGTCTCTATTATCTGCTATTAGCGTTGCCCTCTATTAGCAACTATTATCATTTACCAACTATTAGCCACCATTAGCTACTATTATCACACAGCTACTATTATCCATTATTAGCTACTCTTATCAACTATCTACTATTATCTACTATCAGCTTCTATTATCCTCAACCATTATCTGGTATCTTCCACTTGTTATCTGTGATCTACCATTGCTACTATCTATTATCAGCTATGTGCCACAATATATCAGCTACTTTTTATTCTCTACTATCTATAGTTACCTACCATCTACCAGCTACTATTATTTAACACCCATCAACTACCATCTAGCTATCATTTTCCATCTTTCCTCTCTACCTGAACCTACACACAACAATTAATAGCCATTAGAAATCTCAAGCCAGAACTTTGCTTACTGATATACCTCTGGGGTGAGGGCCTCATCTCTACCACTGTAAGTTTTGAATGTCACTCTCCAGGGTGGGTTCCTATGTATTTAGGGAGGCGTTGGACCATTCATGGAGCCCTGGTGGCTCAGTGATTAAGAGCTCGGCTGTTAACCAAAAAGTCGGCAGTTTGAACCCACTAGCCACTCCGTAGAAACCCTATGGGGCAGTTCTACTCTGTCCTTATGGGTTGCTATGAATTGGAATTAACTCGATGGCAATGGGTTGGGTTTTGGGTGGACCTTCTATACCCCTCCCGACACCCCTAGCTCAGTGCCTCCACGAGGCTCCTGGCTAACAGATCACAGGTCCAGGAGGGTCTTTGACAGGACAAGTCAAAGTTCCAGTCTTGGGAGTGGAAGAAAGATACTGCTTTAATTACACATATCCAGTTTGTCAAATGAAAGCCAGCATACAGCAGAACATCTGCTCCTGTGGGAATAAGAAATCAGAGAGATGCCAATGGACAAGACAGGACAAAATGAGCTGACTTACCTGTCCCTCATCCCCCAAACAAGGAGCTCTGGTGGCACAATGGTTAAGTGCTCCGGTGCTAACTGAAGTGTTGTTGGTTCAAACTCATCAGCCACTCTGGAAGAAGGACCTGGCCATCTGCTCCCATAATGATTACAGCCTAGGAAACTCTCTCACATAGGGTCACTATGAGTCCGAATTGACTTGACGGCACCCAACAACAGCAAAGACGTCTGAAAACACCTACATGACTCAGGTGTGCACAGACATCAGAGCTGGATTGGGACGCAGGTACTAAAAGCCAGCTAAAACGTGTGGAGAGCTGGGATCAGAAGGGCCAGGAGAAAAGCTCAGAATTAACTCAATGGCAGCGAGTTTGGTTTAAGAGCCTCCGGGTGGGTGGGGCAGAGGGTAGTCTTTCCAGGATGTGGGGTGCTGACTGACTGCAGGATACCTGGCTCAGCAAACAGATGGCAGCATGGAAAACACTGGGCCTGCGGTCAGGTTGTGCAGGTTAAAGTCCTTACTCGAGCTACTAATGCTGTGACCTTGAGTAAGTCATTTAACCTCAGTGATTCATGAAGGTAACATGCACACATGTGAAACAGGTTCTCAGGAGAAACGTTCCAGGGATGGGAAGAGGCTCAGAGCAGTAGCAGGCAGAAGATGCTCACCAGTCCCCAAAAGAGCTAGGGTATGGCAGGTATGGCAGGTATTGCACCAGACCTGGGTGGGCGGTGCCCCTGAGCAGTTTCTATTAACCTGGTACAGCCAGTGGCACCTATGGCAAGCCCTGAAATTGCGCTCCTGTCCATACATCTGATGCCCCTCTTTTAGATAACTTTACCTTAATATCAGCTCAGAAACACAATCAAGCTCGTTAATTTTTTACTAACACGTTACCGTGCTTGAGGAAGGACACTGGGCTGTAACGGGTTAATGGAAACTGCTCAGTGATGCCATGCCCCCAGGGTCCCTGCAATACCCTAGATAGGCCACTGGCAGGAGAAGGCTAGATAAAGAGTCATCAAGTGTCACGGCTGGAGCGGTCATCCGAGAGCATCTAAAACGGAGTTTTCAAACGGTAGGTCATGACCCATTAGGATACTGACATCAATTAATGGGCTGTGACCAGCATTAAAAAAAAAAAGAATAACATAGAAAATAGAGTGCATCACATTTAGTAAAGACAAGCTTTGTTTATGAAATGTACACACATTACATATAATCTAACTATAAACCTATTGCCATGGAGTCGATTCTGACTCATAGCCACCCTACAGGACAGAGTAGAACTGCCCCATAGGATTTTCAAGGATTGGCTGGTGGATTCCAACTGCCAACATATTTTGCTTAGCAGGCGAGCTCTTAACCACTGTGCCACCAGGTGTGCAATGCTTAACGTCTGCGATAGGGTCTGTGAAATAGGACGTTATGTGATTGGATGTTGTGAGGATACCATGTTATATACAGGATGGAAGCATGCAGGACAGCCACCAGGAGGGCCCGGGACCTGTGCTGCTGCCACCAAGCCAAAGAACCGCATGAAAACTTTGGCTCTGCTGCCGCTGTTCCTGTGTGGTTGCCAGTTGGTCCCTGACCTGTCTGCCATGGAGCACCCCTTTTCCTTCCTTCCTCCCTGCCTGCTTTCCCCAACCCCCTGAAAGGTTAAAGCCTAACCTCTTCCAGCCCCTCCTGCCCTTCCATCACTACCTCCTCTGCCTCCTCCCCTGGCAGCTTTTCCTGCTCTTCCTCCTCCACTGCCACGGTCTGGACCATTTGGTTGCTGCCACCATGGGAGGAGCCATGGCCTTGAGCCTGGACACCATGCGCAGGCCACCCAGGCCAAGTGCAGCAGCAGCCTCAGCGAGGCATTCCCTTCGGTGGCTCTGGTGGCATCTGCATGGTCCCTGACTGAGGTGAGTGCAGTGGGACAGGCAGCTGTGAATGGGTACATGCCACATGCCATCCTGTGGCCGAGGTGGACCCGAGATCTAGAGAGCTAGTGAGAGACAGATTGATCTCCATACTTAGCAAAGCACATCTACTACATCCTGTTCTCCAGCAGGGATTTCTGAACGCCGTTATAATCTTATGGAACCCTGAACGTACATGTGGTCGGATGTTGCCTGAACGGACGTTAAATTATGCACACCGGTATATATCTGCAACAATGGACTCAAACATACCAATGATCATGAAGATTGTGCAGGACTGAGCAATAGTTTTTTGTGTTATACTGTGGTTAAAGTGCTTGACTGCTAACCAAAAGGTCAGTGGTTCAAACCTACCAGCCGCTCCTTGAGAGGAAGATGTGGCAGTCTTGTAAAGATTACAGCCTTGGAAATCCTATAGAGGCAGTTCTATCCTGTCCTATAGGGTTGCTATGAGTTGGAATTGACTTGACAATGGGCTTGGTTTTGGTCTGGTATACATAAAGTCACCATTAGTTGGAGCCAACTAACAATGGCAACTAACAAGGACAATATGTGTGTGCGTATATACACAATACACACATAAAAAAAAAAAACCAAACCAAACCCACTGCTGTCAAGTTGATTCCGACTCATAGTGACCCTATAGGACAGAGTAGAACTGCCCAATGGAGTTTCCAAGGACCACTTGGCGGATTTGAACTGCTGACCTCTTGGTTAGCAGCCGTAGCGCTTAACTACTACGCCACCAGGGTTTATACATACACTGTAGATATTTACATATGAGTCAGGTTGTAAAAGAAAATACATTTCTTACCGTAAGTCACGGTGAAACAAGTTTGAAAATCACCCATCTGGCCCAGGTTTCTAATTTGGAGATTGAAACTCAGAAAAGTTAACTGCTAAGCCAGGATAAGAATATGCCAACATCAAAAAAGAGATGATGACTAATCTGGGAACAAGAACCCCCACCACCCACCCACCCAGGGGAAGGGGCCATTGACTTAAGAACTCCACTGCTGGAAGAGGGGAAGAAGCAGTCAAAGGGATTTCTAAATGACAAGGTCAGAGGTACCAGGACTGTGGCGACAGCCTCATGGAGGGTATTTCTGCATACTAAGCAACACCATCAGAGCTGAAGACTCCAGCCCCAGCCCTGGCCCCATGAGGACTTTCAGTCTCCATGACCAGCATAGGAAGCCAGCTATGTATGGATGTGGCAACTTCTCTGAGCTTCGATCTCCAAATGAGACCTGGGGTTCAAATCCTGACTCTGCCACTTACAGATGGGGTCAGACATGTGTTAAATTTATGGGTGTCATTTTCTCCGAGGATGGCAAGACTTTGTCTTACATACTTTGGATGTATTACCAGGAGGGACCAGTCCCTGGAGAAGGACATCACACTTGGTAAAATAAAGGGTCAGTGAAAAAAAGGAAGACCCTAACGAGATGGACTGACACAGTGGCAACAACAGGCTCAAACATAGCAGTGGTTGTGAGGATGGCACAGGACTGGGCAGCGTTTTGTCTGTTGTTCATAGGGTTGCTATGAGCCAGAATCCTAAGCACAACAAGTTTCTCCATATATAAGTGGAAATGCCTTCCTCATGGAGATTTTTAAGGATTTAATAAAATAACTGAACAGAAAGTACATGGCACTCAAATGCATTGAATAAATTCTTGCCCCAGTCACCTCTCCTGCACCCCAGCTAGTGCCTCTTGGTTCACAAAGTGCTTTCATATCTGTTGTCCCATTGACTTTCTGTCTCAACCAGCAAAGCTAGTTCTTACACAAATAGGTCAGTAAAGTAAATATATTCAGTATTTACATTTGTGTAGACAAAGGGGCCAGTGTCCCTCACCGAGATAGTCGTGATATATAGAGATTCCAGCAGACAAACTGAGACAGCTGCCAGAATTTTCTAGTGTTCCTGAGGAGCAAATGCCCTTGGGCTACCCTCCAGGAGGCTTTGACTTGTGCTGAAATGGAGGCCCGGTTTGGGGTGGCTCGTTTTGACTTGAGTTGAAACCACCGACCAGGCAGATCCTTTCTTGTCCCCTGGACCTGAGATGAATCTGATTGGGAGGCTCATTAATGAGAAACATGATCTAAACCTGGAAGGGCTTTAACGCTTTGGGGAAAAATCCCGTTTTTTTTCCCCCCAACATTTAAAAAAAGTGCTTCTATTATCTCCCTCAAGATAAATTCCAGCTATTTACTCACAGTTCCCTCTATGAAAAAAGCATACACATTCCCTTGGGGCGTCTTTCTTGCTTAATAACCTCATAACCAGATTGTAGAAGAATACGCATCAAGATGCTTGTTACTTCCTCTCTCTCAGGTGTGAAGATGGATGAGGATGGGCTTCATGTGTTTGGAATGTAGGTAGCCCAGCCCTTGCTTCTCTGACAGGCTGATTCCCATGTGAGTTCCCTGCCTGTTTGGATGATGCCGTTCGTTGTACGGGGACTGCAGCCCCACATCCTGGCCTCGGAGCCAAACTCTTTTAGAAGCAGGCCAGCCACAAACCCTAGATTTTCCTCCTTGAACCCTCAGACAGAAGGTTACTGGAGTTTGGGAATAGCTGAGTAGGCTTCCTTTCATATAATTTGTCCCATTGTCCTCTGAGCACGTTTGTTTGGGCTCCATTTTCTGGTTGGAAACCATGGATACTGTAGCCATATCCTTTCCTTTTGCCAAATTCTTTCCCCAATCTTACCTGTCTCAGAAGCTTACTCCAAAAGAGACTCCTTTCTCCCTCTGGGAAGCTGTGGCCAATCTTGTCCAATGCTGCAGGCTACTGAAATAAAATCAGATTCTGTATTTAATCAATATACCTTGGAAGCCAAGCTAGTTCTGTGTGAATGTGAACTCACAGCACAGGCTCCTGTGGTTGAAGATGTGCCCACTGTCTCCAGGATGGCTTTACTTGACAGAGCTTGACAACTCTACACAGCAGAAGTCTACTCCTCCTCCTTTGCTTTATTGGTGTGTAATTTACATACCGTAAAATTCACTCCTTTTGAGTGTACAGTTCAATCCTTTTTACTGTATTTAAAGGGTTGTGCAACCATGACCACAATCTAACTTTAGAACATTTTCATTACTCTATAAAGAAACCCGGAGCCCTTAGCCATCACCCCCAGCCTCCCTGTCCCCCAGATATAGGCAATCATTACTCTACTTTCTGATTCTAGGGATTTGCCCATTCTGGACATTTCATTTAATAATGGAATCATACAATATGTGGTCCTTTATCGCTGATTTACTGAGCATAATGTTTTGGAAGTTCATACATGTTATAGCATGAACTGGTACTTTATTACTTATTATTATTTATTGTCTGCTGCAAAAGACCTCTTTAAAGTGTTAAAAAGCAAAGATGTCACTTTAAGGACTAAGGTGCACCAGACCCAAGCCATGGTGTTTTCAATCGCCTCATGTGCACCTGAGAGCTGGACAATGACTAAGGAAGACTAAAGAAGAACTGATGCCTTTGAATTATGGTGTTGGGGAAAAATATTGAATATCCATGGACATCCAGAAAAATGAACAAATCTGTCTTGGAAGAAGTACAGCCAGAATGCATCTTAGAAGCAAGGATGGCAGGACTTTGTCTCACTTACTTTGGACATGTTTTCAGGAGGGACCAGTCCCTGCTGAAGGACATCATGGTTAGTAAAGTGGTAAAGGCTGATGAAAAAGTGGAAGACCCTCAACGAGATGAATTGACACAGTGGCCGCAACAATGGGCTCGAGCGTAACAACGATTGTGAGGATGGCCTAGGACCGGGCAGTGTTTCGTTCTGTTGTACGTGGAATCGCTATGAATCGGAACTAACTCAATGACAACTAGCAACAACATCATTATTTTGTTTATTCAGCAGTCAATGGGCATTTGGGTTGTTTCCGCTTTTTGGCTATTGTGAATAGTACTGTTAGGAATAAGTCATGTGTGGACATATTCTTTCATTTCTCTTGGGTAGATACTTAAGAGTAAAATTTTTGGGTCATATGGTAACTCTGGAGTCTCTGGGTAGTATAAATGTTTAATGCACTTGGCTGCTAACTGAAAGGTAGAGGTTTGAGTTCACCTGAAGGGCCCTGGAAGAAAGGTCTGGTGACCTACCTGCAAAAACTCAGTCATTGAAAACCCTGAAGAACACAGCTCTGCTCTGACAGACACAGGGTTGCTATGCACTGGGGTAGACTTGACGCAACTGGTTTTGTGGTAACTCTGTGTTAAACATTTAAAAAGCTGCCAAAATATTTTCCAAAGTGGCTGCATCATTTTACATTCTCACCAACAATGTTTAAGCTCTCTAGTTTCTCCACATTCTTAGCAACACTTTTCGTCTGAGAGAGAGAGAGAGGCAGAATGAGAGAGAGAGAATCTTTTGGTGGCTCTCTTAAAAGAAAGACAACACTCTGTCTCCCCAAAGCCACCAGCAAACGTCTTCTCAGGTCTCACCAGCAACAGTAATTGCCCACCTTAAAATCAATCCCTGTAGCCAGAGGATGCGGCCACTGGGGCTTGCAGGTGGGTGGTTCCCGCTCCAGATGCATAGCTGGGGAATTCAGGTCCTGGGAAGAAGGGAGGAAGAAGGCGTTCACCCTTTTCATACGTATCCTTGTTTCTGTACCTGTGCTTTTACAAATGCTCAGGCTATAGGAAACCGTTCATTCCTTCCTCAAAGGGAAAACAACACAGCATCATCCGGTTTCTGTGTCGGGCTCTAAGATCAGTTCTGTGAGTGATGTCAGTCTTCTCCATCAGGCCCAGATCTAGAGCCTCATGATCCGGTGACCTAGCGATGCATTAACCAGCTACCTCCAACATACTCATTTTACAATGGTGGGAAAGATTAGGATAACTTCAATACACATGTCCTTGTGGAAAGTGGAGGGTGGGGGAGAGCCAAGAGTGGTTCCTGGCCCACAGCTCATATGACAAAGCAGCTGGGCAGGAATAGCAAGGACTCCCTGCTTAATTCCTGTCCACTATTGTCCACGGCCCTCGGTTCTGTTCTCTATGGCTTCTAGCTAGGGGAGTGATAAATCCTTTTCTTTGGCAGACAATACTCAGCAGGTGTACTTGAGAAAGATCTGGGGAATAAGACTTCTGTCTTCTGCTGTATTTCTTACTTTCTGCCTCTACTTACTGGAAATTGAGCTTGACGTGGAGAATGTGGCTTCTCCAACTCTGCAAAGGTATTAATTTCCAGACCTCCGGGGAGGAATTTACATTGTAGACCACAAGCTAAAAAGGTCCTCTCTTAGCAAATCTGTATTTTCTTCTTTACATGTTTTAAGGTGGGCCAGTTTGAAGTCTTCCTGGAGGCTTAAGTTCTTGAATTTGCCCTATCAAATTTTAGAACATTGAAGCCTTGGAAAATACATGATCTGAGTTTTAAGATAAAAACTTTAATCAGCTCTGTTGCTACCTCAGAACAAGGATTATGAACCTCTTGGCCCCGAGTAGCAGACCCTTCGTTGCCCTCCCCTTTATATTCTCAGCTCAGTCAGCTGTATATTTAAGGGCTGTGATTTTAAAAACCACCGCTGGTACCACATTGTGTGTTGCAAGGAAGAGATCACTCAAGTCAAACCAGATTAAACAATGAAGAAGCTTTACTGCTCCATAAAGTAATAAAGTGCAGAGGTGATGGAAGACTTCAGGCACGGCTCAGTCCAGGAGCTCAACAATATTCATAAGATCTTTCAATTTTTCTGGTCTACCTGCTGTGATGTTGGCTTCCCATAAGACTGGATTCCCACAGGATTACAAGGTAGTCATGATGACTCTAAGGTGTGGTAGACGTTGCACCTAGAGAGCTTTAAAAACTACTGTTGCCTGAATCCTATAACCAGAGACCTGGATTTAATTGGTCTGGGGTGTAGCCTGAGCGTGAAGAGTTTTAAAAGCTCCTCAGGTGTTTATAATGTGCTGCCAAAGTTGAGAATCAAGATCTGAGAAGTGAAAAAAATAAAACAAGAAACGTAACTCTAAAACCACTGGTACTAGAAGTAAAATAAAAACATTTTGGGATTTACTGTATTTCATTGAATCTAAGATGCCATTGGTTGAAAGACACATCATTATTTTACGTACTACTAAGAAAGAAAAAATGCTGCCATCTAAATGATGACCCTCCACCAATTGTCTTTTGAATCCTGATTTCAGAGATACAATGTGAAAAAAAAAAAAGTATGGCTCTGAATCTGTGAAATAAGGTACGTATCTTAAGGAGAATTACCCTTTAAAGTAGTTGCCTTGGAAGGATTAATTTTCTACAGATTCCTTTGAAGTTACGTAATTCAAAACACCTGTGGAATGTTTTACGTTTGCCTTAAGAATCCATTTTCTATTTATACAAGAAAATCACAGCATGTTGGAGCTGGAAGAGACATTAGGGACCATTCAGATCAACCTCTAAATCAATTTAATTATAGTTGCACCTTGTTTTAGATGAAAAACAGTATTTCCCAGGCTTAATCTCTAATTCTATTCACCATTCTTGGCTCTGGAGAGCTCTGGGTGGTTTCCAACAGACACATCCACCCTCCTTGGATGAAGATTTGCCATCAATGAGGCTATTTAAAATAGGGCTTTGAACCAGTTTGGACTGGTTCAGTCATGGCTGATGAAGCAAAACCAGAATGGACCCAAATGTTTAAAATTTGGGTGATCCAGAATAATAACCAGAATGGGAAAAATTACAGGTTAAAACCCTGGAATGGGAGATTCGGAAGAGGCACAGTGAGCCCTTTTGGGAGCTTGATGCATGAGACTGGATTATTGGCAGAACTGTGGAAAGTGACACACATTTAAAGCCCTGAGGTTGGCCGCTATCTTTGAGCTGGGCACCGATGTGTCCGACTTGGTTCAAAATCTGACGGGCAAGAGGTTTGGTTACTGTGCAATTTGTACACTGCCTTTGTTTTCTAAAAGGGAGATTAAGTTTCCCCAGGGCTTCCATCTATAATTTTTCCTGTTCTGGTTGTCATTCCAGGTCACTCAAATTTTGAAAATTTGGGTCTGTTCTGATTTTACTTTCTTGGCCATGACTAGAACAGGAAGAACTGATTTGAAGCCTTGATTTAAAGCAGTCTGCAGCAGGCCCTTCTGGCAGTTCTCAGAGCAGGTTGCATAATGGAACCACATTTGGGATAAGCCCCTATACTCACTAGGATGTTTATGTTAGGTTATGCCAAAAACTGTCAAGTTTTGTTCCACAGAGTGAAGATAGTAGGAATGGAACTTCAGGGCACCATGTATACACACACCAAATGAGACATATATGATGTCTACCCCTACGTACTGGTTCTTTCTCCTTCAAATATAGAAAACCCAATAGGAACTGGAGAGGAGAGCCTCAAGTAAAGGACTTTTTTTTTTTTTTTTTTTAAATTTTATTGTACGTTAGATGAAGGTTTACAGAACAATCTAGCTTCTCATTAAACAGCACACACATTGTTCTATGGCATTGGTTAACAACCCCACGACATGCCAGCACTTTCCATTTTCCACCTTGGGTTCCGTATTACCAGCTTTCCTGTCCCCTCCTGCCGTCTAGTCCTTGCCCCAGAGCAGGTGTGCCCCTTTAGTCTCGTTTTGTTTCACGGACCTGTCCAACCTTTGGTTGAAGGGTGAGTCTCAGGAGTGACTTCATTACTGAGCTAAAAGGGTGTCTGGGGGCCATACTCTCAGGGTTTCTCCAGTCTCTGTCAGGTAAAGGACAGTTTTTTTTTTTTTTTTTTTTTTAAAGCAAATATGAAAAAACTTTAATAATTATTGAAACTAGATGGTAGGTGACCATTTTACTTCTCAAGTTTTCTTTTTTTAAATTCTGCTTTAAGTGAAAGTTTACAAATCAATTTAGTCTCTCATACAAAAACTTATACACACCTTGCTATGTACTCCTAGCTGCTCTCCCCCTAATGAGACAGCACACTCCTCCTCTCCACCCTGTATTCCCTGTGTCCATTCAACCAGTTCCTATCGCCCTTTGCCTTCTCACCTTACCTCCAGACAGGAGCTGCCCATAGAGTCTCATGTGTCTACTTTAGCCAAGAAGCTCACTCTTCACCAGTATCATTCTCTGTCTTAACGTAAAGGACAGTTTTTAAACGAGATGCCTTGCAATTCCATTGGAGGGAAACCAGCTAGGATTACTTTTCCTATTTTATGGAGACAAATTAAGACCTAGAGAGAGTAGGTGGCTGGACCAGGGTCACCGTAAATTGGAGTTGAGTCCAAGGCAGGACCAGGACTCTTTACTCCCAGCCTAGGGCACTCCTAACTGGCCTGGGCTACCTCCTCTTGATGCCTTAGAGCATTTATGCAGCTCAGTGGCTAAGGAGGTGCTTTGGGTAGAAATAAGGCAGCAGGCCAAGCAAGAGGGCTGGCATTCCAAGCCTAGAGCACATGGGACCAGGGTTTACATAGCATGCTCTACTTGCCAACCTTTCCATATAGACCTCCAGTATAGAACGCTCTGGACCAAAGGTACGTAAAACTCTTGTCCTGACGTCTTCAGGAAGTCATTCAAATCACATATTCTTTTCCAAGATGATGAACTTGGACAGGATGGATTATTGGGGGTGGAGGGTAAGGGCGCTGAGCCAGTGATCTACGTAAATCTACCACCTGAGTAAAAATGGGACAGAGAGCTCTTATAAAACTTTCCATAAGGGGAAAGAAGAACAAATCTCAGTTGGACGTCTCCATCACACACCAGTGCAGTGGTAACTCCAGTTGGGGTCTCCCTCCTCTCACTCAAGACCCCTCCTTTCCTCTCTGCAGTTCCGTTATCCTGCCATCTTCCTCTTCATCAGATAAGGACATATAGTTTTATAGTTTGTTATAAGGTACATTAGTTTGCATTTCCAACAAGCTTCCAGGTGATGCTGTTGCTGCTATTCCAGGGACCATGCTTCGAGAAGCATTGGTTCTCTAAGGCAGTGGTTCTCTAAGTGTGGTGCCTGACCAGAAGCATCAGTATCACTTTGGAACTTGTTAGAAATGCAAATTCTCAGTCCCCATCCCAGACATAAAAAAAAAAAAAAACCCAGTGCCATCAAGTCGATTCCGACTCACAACGACCCTATAGAACAGAGTAGAACTACCCCATAGAGTTTCCAAGGAGCGCCTGGCAGATTTGAACTGCTGACCCTTTGGTTAGCAGCTGTAGCACTTAACCACTGTGCCACCAGTGTTTCCACCCCAGCGTCATAGCAACATAAAAACTACCAGACTACTCAAGATCTCTGGGGGGTGGGGCTCAGGCAACTATATTTTTTAAAGCTTTCCAAGGGTTTCATTTTTTAAAAAAAAATTTTATTATTCTTCAGTTCAAAGTTTATAGCTCAAGTTAATTTCTCATTCAAAAATTTATGCACATATTGTTTTGTGACATTCGTTGCAATCCCTACAATGTGACAGTATGCTCCTGCTTTCCACCCTGGGTTCCCTGAGTCCATTTGTCCAGTTCCTGTCCCTTCCTGCCCTCTGTCCTTGCTTTTGGGCAGGAGTTGCCCATTTGGTCTCGTATATTTGATTGAACTAAGAAGCGTATTCCTCACATGTGTTCTTTTTTGTTTTGTAGGCCTGTCTAATCCTTGTCTGAAAAGCGAGCAACGCGAGTGGTTTCAGTTCTGAGGTAGCGGAGTATCCAGGGGCCATAGTCTCAGGGATTCCTGCAGTCTGTCAGACCAGTAAACCTGGTCTTTTTTCACGGATTTGAATTCTGTTCTACATTTTTCTCCCATTCTGTCCAGGACTCTTTGCTTTGATCCCTGTCAGAGAAGTTGGTGGTGGTAGCCAGGCACCATCTAGTTCTTCTTGTCTCAGGCTGATGGAGTCTTTAGTTCATGTGGTCCTTTAGTCCTTTGGGCTAATGTTTTCCTTGGGTCATTGGTTTTCTTCATTCTCCTTTGCCCCCAATATGATGCGACCAGTATAGATGTGTCTTATATTGCTGCTCGAAGGCTTTTAAGACCCCAGGCACCACTCACCAAAGTCGGATATGGAACATTTTCTTAATGAACTGTGTTATGCCAATTGCCCTCCGAGGCTATGTTCCCTAGCCCCCAGCCCCAGCTACGCGGTCCTTCAAAGTGTTTGGAAGTGTCTAGGAAACTTCTATGCTTTTGCTTTGGTCCAGTTGTGGTGACTTCTCCTATAATTCGTGTTGTCTTACCCTTCACCAAAGTTGATGCTTGTTTACTAGTATCAACTTGTTTACTAGGCCACCAGTATGTTTTAGAACTCACCAGGTGATTCTAAAGTTTGGCCAGGGCAGAAAACAAAGCTTCAAACGGTTCATTCCAGTTTGAACCCCTGCTGAGAATTTGCATTTCTACCCCCAGGTATACTAGTGATACTAGTATATCTAGTTACTAGATACT
Organism: Elephas maximus indicus; assembly: GCF_024166365.1. Taxonomy (NCBI): domain Eukaryota; kingdom Metazoa; phylum Chordata; class Mammalia; order Proboscidea; family Elephantidae; genus Elephas; species Elephas maximus. The sequence continues at coordinate 8,588,455 of NC_064835.1, read as the reverse complement.
AGTGATCTCCCCTCCTGTTACCCCCCTACTCTCACAACCATCAAAGAATGGTTTTTTTTCTATGTGTAAACCTTATATTGAGTTCTTTTTATAGGGCTCTCATACAATATTTGTCCTTTTGTGACTGATTTATTTCACTCAGCATAACGCCCTCCAGATTCATCCATGTTGTGAGATGTTTTGTGGATTCATCATTGCTTTTTATTGTTGTGTAGTATTCCATTGTGTGTGTACCGTAATTTGTTTATCCATTCATCTGTTGATGAGCATTTAGGTTGTTTCCATCTTTTTGCTATTGTGAATAGTGCTGCAGTGAGCATGGGTATGCATATGTCTATTTGTGTGATGGCTCTTATTTCTCTAGGGTATATTCCTAGGAGTGGGCTTGCTAAAGTGTATGGTATTTCTATTTCCAGTAAAGCTTTCCAAGTGATTCTAATGCACAACCAAAAACCAAACAAAACCCCTTGCCATCGAGTCAATTCCGACTCATAGTGACCCTATAGGACAGAGTAGAACTGCCCCATAGGATTTCCAAGGAGTGGATGGTGGATTTGAACTGTCGACTTTTTGGTTAGCAGCCAAATGCTTAACCACAGCACCACAGGGGCTCTGAGTCTGATGCACAAGAAGGGTTGAAAAATCAGGAATCTAGTTTGATCGCGTACAGATTAGAAATAGGTTCAGAAAAGGGAGGTGGCTTGTCAAAGTCATATGGCTGGGGCAAGCCCTCTCCAAACCTTCTCCCTAGTCCCTTCTCTCTAAAGTTGCCAGTGTTTCTGGGCACCTGAGGGACCAACACCAAGCCTCTCCTAGAATGCACTCACACATGTAGGCACACTCCTGTGAGCCCGTGTTCCACCTTTAACTACTTCCTTCAGAGCAGGAAGCCACACTTGTATGTTCTGTTAGACAGAGCCTACCCTTGCTGGCAACACAGGGTCTGTTTTTCTGGGCGATGTGATCTTTAGTCCAGCCTACCTATGTGGAAATCTCTCTGAGGAAGGGGATTGTTCCTGCTGGGACATCGTTCCTCTTCCTGGCTTCCCTGACCCCACAGTTGAAGGCCTGAGAAGTGCGGACTTCTAGGGAAGACACATTGGCAATTCATTTTTAAATTCTTTAAAGCCAGTTTTTCCTCTTAGGGTCAGGTTGGCATGGTGCCTTAGTTATCTAGAGCTGCTATAACAGAAATACCACTAATGGATGGCTGTAGCAAACAGAAATTTATTCTCTCACAGTCTAGGAGGCTAGAAGTCCAAATTCAGGGTGCCAGCTCCAGAGGAAGGCTTTCTCTATCAGCTCTGGAGAAAGGTCCTTATTATCAGTCTTCTCCTGGTCTAGGAACTTCTCAGTGCAGGGAGACCGGGTCCAAAGGACATGCTTTCCTCCTGGCACTACATTTTTGGTGGTATGAGTTCCCCCTGTCTCTCTGCTTGCTTTTCGCTTTTATATTTCAGAAGAGATTGACTCAAGATACAATCTGGTCTTATAGATTGAGTCCTGCCTCATTAACATAATTGCCTCTAATCTTACCTCATTAACATCATAGAGATAGAATTTATAACACATAGGAAAATCATATCAGATGACAAAATGGTGGACAGTCACACAATACTGGGAATCATGGCCTAGTCAAGTTGACACACAATTTGGGGGGACACAATTCAATCCATAACAGATGGCCTACCCATTTGTCTGGTGGAAGCACTGAGGCTAGGAGAGGCCCACTGTGCTCAACTCTCAAGCTGGCCTTCACCTGCCCTCAGGATGCTCCAGGGTCTGTTCCCGTCATTGCTTCACCCTTACCCACCTGTCTAAGTAGCCCTCCCACAGTGACTAGAGCAGGGAACAGAATTGGGAGACAGGCTATCTGGGATCCTGCAGAGGCAACTCTCGATTGTTTGAGGTTTGTCCCCAAAGCTAAAGTGCTCTTGACTTGTTTTGTTCAGATTTAAAATGCCTTATACCTAAACAAAAAACCAAATCAAACCTGTTGCCGTTGAATCAATTCCAACTCATAGCGACCCTAGAGAGCAGAGTAGAACTGCCCCACAGAATTTCCAAGGAGTGCCTGGTGGATTCAAACTGCCGATCTTTTGGTTAGCAGCCATAGCACTTAACCACTATACCACTAGGGTTTCTGTGTTATACCTAAAAAAAAAGTTTTTTTTTTTTTTCCACTATACCACCAGGGTTTCTGTGTTATACCTACTGCCTGGTTATTTCTCCCCCGGTGATGGCAGATTAAGCTTCTTAATTCTGTTGTATTGAGTCTAATATTAAAAGGAGTTCCCTGAGTAAGGGAGCAAGGATGAGGCTTATGAGTATGGTAAATGGCAGGGAGATGCCAACACAGAACTCAATAATTGCCATAGATCACGGCAGCGAATGAGTTACCCACAGCCTATCCCATCAGTTCTGGGCCTTGAGTGTGTGTGTGTGTGTGTGTGTGTGTGTGTGTGTTCATGCGTAGCAGACCAGGGCACCAGGGCCATTTCTTGGTTTGTCCACCTGCCCCTCACTAATGTTTGGTGCCCATGCCATGAAGGCAGCTGGTTTGCTGGCACCTGCTGCCTGGCAGATGGTCCTTGACCTTTGTAGCAACTATCATGGTGTTAGGTAAACAAGACCCCCTGCCCCTTCAACTCTCAGCTCCTGCTGCCAGTTAGTTCTATTTTTGACAAGCTTGGGCCAGGGAGACTGGGAGAGTTGATGGCAGGGGCAGAAGAGAGGGCACCTGCTGAATTGGAGGTGGGAGGCAGATGGTGGCTAGAAGCACAGCCTCTCATCCCAGACAGCTTTGGTCTGTCTACAGGAACCAAGGAGCACCCTCCCTCCCCAAACCCAACCAAGCAGTGGGGATGGCTGAGGCTGGCAGGAGAAAGGGGCAAGTAAGACAAGGCAGATTGGTTCCATAGCCACATCCTTGATCAGAGAGAAATAGGAGCCTGACATCTCCGGACTGTAGGGCCCAGCTGCTTGCGGGAGGGCCAGGTCCAATCCCAGGCCCCCTGTTAGTCTGATGGATGGCCTGGGTGCCACTAATATGGTTAGGGCAGGCAGCGGCTTAGGGGGCTGGGAGCTCAGAGACTGGCCAATACCGGCCCTGCTGTAATCACATTTGCTGAACACAGAAGGGGCCCAGATTACCCACCCAACAGCCCAGAGGACATTAGTTAGAGTCATTTAGAATACTTTTTGTATCAAGCTTTTCTTACCTTATCATTATTATTATTATTATTAAAAAAAAAAAAAAATCCGTTTACTGCCCAGGGCACACACAGAAAGGCTCAGCTCTGAGAATGGATTCTGGAAGAATGGCTGAGACAGGCTTACTCCGTGGAGCCTCACATCTTCAGGGTGGGCACAGCTCTGGGGGTGGGTGTACTCTCTGCTTCCTGCCTGATAAATCACAGAGCCTTTTTCTTCCATTTCTCAGGTCTGAGCTGGCTACATTTTTATTTTTTTTAATAAACTTTTTGTTTTAGAAGAGTTTTAGTTTTACAGAAAAATTATGTAGTATAATACAGCTTTGTTTACTCCATACCCAGCTTCTCCTTTTATTTACCTCTCACAATTAATGTAGTATATTGATTATAATTAATGAACGTATATTGATACATCATTATTAACTAAAGTGAATGCTTTATTCACATTTCCTTGGCTGTTACCTAACATCCTTTTGGTTCCAGGATTCCATCTAGGACCCCATAATCACTTTTAATCATCATGTCTCCTTAGGATCCGCTTCACTGTGACAGTTTGTCAATTAACATTTTTTTAAATTAATATATAATTCACAGACCATAACATTCTCCCTTTTAAAGTGTACAATTCAGGGGTTTTAGTATATTCACTAAGCTGTACAACCATCACCATTCTCTGAGTCCAGAACATGGTCATCACCCCGAAGAAACCCTATACCTATTAGCAGTCACTTCAAAGTCTCCCCTCCCCCTATCCCCTGGCAACCACAACCTGCTTTCTGTCTGGATGGATTTGCCTATTCTGACCATTCATATAAATGGAATCATGCAATGTGCGGTCTCTTGTGTCCAGCTGAGTGGCCACTCTTATCCACGATTTAAGAGATGTAGTTCTCTGAACTTCAAATTCTTAAAGAATCCAGACTTATTGGACATATTGCAGCTGGAGAAGTCCTCGAGACTATGGCCCTGAGTTACTCTTCAAACCTTGAACTGAGACTACCGTCTGAAGTCACCTTTAAACTAAGTAACATTTTAGCTTAACAAGTAAAGATTGTCACCCTTGAGTATTGCTTCCTTTAAAAGAAATTATCTACATAAGACCAAATGGTCAACGGCTGTTTTAAAGCACAGATGAGAAAAGAAGGTCGGGGGCAGGGAGTTTAAGGCAATAGAGGTGAAATAAGTAGACCAGCAATAACAAAAATGTTGACACAATGGGAAGAATATAGCCAATGTCACTGATGATCATGCCTAGAAACCATGGAGTGCGAGTGGGTTTTGCTGTGTATATTTTCACCAAAAAATAAAATCAGAAAAAAAAAAAAAGAAGAAGCAGCAGCTGTAATTCTCATCCATAGGCTGAAGACAGGATTCTAGGGAAAATGGATTCGAGGGACATAGGCAAGACTTGACTGTGTCCCTATAGTCTAGTCTAGTCTAGTCCCTATAGTCAAATCTGGTTGTTTTGACTCTCATATCAGAACATTTTCTCCTGTCCACCCATCCAATCATTTATTTATTTAACATTTATTTGTGTCCTCTGGTCACCAGCTGCTGGGGGTGCAGAGGAATGTAAACCCACCCTGGTCCGAATCGCCAATATCTGTGCCAGGTTATTGCAATAATGTCTTACTAACCTGCTTCCGCCCTTGCTTTGCTGTAGATTATACTCAACATGCCAGCCAGAGTGATCAGGTCGTGTCTCAACTCTCTGCTCAAAATCTTTCAAGTTTCTTGATTTACTCAGTGTGGGAATCAAAGTCCTTCCAATGGCTGCTTCGCTCCCTATTATCCCTCTGAATTAACCTCCTACTGTCCATTCCTGTGGTCCCTCTGATTTAGGTACAATGGCCTCCATACCTTTTCCATATCCTGCAGGCATGCTCCCACCCTCTCAAGACTTTCCACTGTCTGTTTTCTCTGCCTGGAGCATTCTTCCCCCAGATATCTGTATGGGTTACTCTCATACCAACTTCAGATCTTCGTGCAAAAGTCATCTCAAAAAGGCCTCCCCTGATCATCGTATTTAGAATAGCAACCTCCTGTCTAGGTTGCTTGTTTTCCTTCCCTGCTTTATTCTTGTACTTGTTGCCATTTGATACACTATATATTTTACTCCTTTATTTGTTTACTATCTCTCTTCTGCCGTTAGAACATAAATTCCACGAGGGAAGGGATTTTTTTGTCTGTTATACTTACTGCTGTATCCCCAGTGCCTATAAAATGTCAAGCAAATAACATATGCTCAGTAAATATTTGCTACATGAATTATAAAATGTGTCACTCCCAGTCCTTTACCTCCTCTAATCAGAAACCTCCCAGGAGTCAGCTCTCTGATAGTACGGAACAGAGAGGAGACTTGTTCTGTGCAATCCCCAAGAGATAGAATGAAGACTGAGAGGAAAGAATTTTGGGAAGACATTGTGCATTCATTCATTCATCCAGTATTAAGGGAGTTAATCTTTGTAAAGTAAGTGGTATGTAAGATATTATTAAATAAAATCTAAAAGAATTTGCTCATCTAGGTAGTCAGTAAATATTTTTGAACGCCTATTTTTATTAATTTACTGGCGTCATGCTAGGTGCTGAAGATCCAGCAATGAACAAAAAAGACACAATCTGTGTTCTTAGGAACTTTACAGTCCTGTGAAGGAGGCAGACATTGAACAAGTTATTACACAAATAACATTTAAATTGTGATCTATAATATACGCTCTGAAGGAAAAGTATAGAGCAATATAGGTTTGTAACTAGGGCAACTGATCAAGTATGGAGGTTAGGGAAGATAAGGTAGATTTTTTTTTTTTTTTAAACATTTAGAGTCGAAATTAACATTGAAATAGGCTGCTTTGGAGCTTCAGACTGGAGAGTTTAAGTGGAGGCTGGAAGACTCTTGACAGTGATATTGTAAAGTGCATTAAGTATTGGGTAGGACATTTTTTTAGGGCATAGTGAGAACTTCCAAATTAGGAATTGGGTTGGATTTCCTGGTTGAACTTGAAAGAGAGAGTCTCAAGCTCTGTCATGGATTGAATTATGTCTCCAAAAATGTGTGTATCAACTTGGTTAGGCCATGATTCTCGGTATTGTATGGTTATCCCCCATTTTGTGATTGTAATTTTATGTTGAGAGGATTAGGGTAGGATTGTAACACCACGCTTACTCAGGTCACCTCCCTGATCCAATGTAAAGGGAGTTTCCCTGGGGTGTGGTCTGCGCCACCTTTTATCTCTCAAGAGATGAAAGGGAAATACGCAGAGAGTTGGGGGCCTCATACCACCAAGAATGCAGCACCAGGAGCAGAGCGCGTCCTTTGGACCTGGGGTCCCTGCGTCTGAGAAGCTCCTCGACCAAGGGAAGATTGAGGACAAGGAATCTTCCTCCAGAGCTGACAGAGGGAGAAAGCCTTCCCCTGGAGCTGACATCCTGAATTTGGACTTGTAACCTACTAGACTGTGAGAGAATAAATTTCTCTTTGTTAAAGCCATCTACTTGTGGTATTTCTGTTATAGCAGGACTAGATAACTAAGACAAGCTCCTTTATGGATGTAAATGAAAATACCATCCAGTTGTGGTATTTCTGTTATAGTAGTACTAGATAACTAAGACAAGCTCCTTCATGGATGTAAATGAATTTAATCGGTACTTTTGTGGGCTTAAATACCTACCGTAGCCATCCACTGTCGCATTTCAGTTGAGTCAACAGGATCCAGGGCTAGAGACTGGCTGTACTGGAAGTTGGGGAGACTTATGAACACAGATCCTAATAATAATAATAATACCTTCTTTATCTCTGTGCTGCTGGCTAATTTACTACTGTGGTCTTCTACCCTCATCTCATTTAAAACTAACCATGACTTTCATGAGCTAGGTTGGCCAGAAGTTGTTAGGTAAACTTTATAGTAGAGGAATTAAGCCTCAGAGATGGTTGTTATGGATTGAATTGTGTCCCCACCCCCAAATGTATGTCACCTTGGCTAGGCCATGGTTCCCAGTATTGTGTGATTGTCCACCATTTTGTCATCCGATGTGATTTTCCTGTGTGTTGTAAATCCTATTTCTATGATGTTCATAAAGTGGGATAGAAGTTACCTTAATGAGGCAAGACTCAATCTACAAGATTAGATTGTGTCTTTAGTCAATCTCTTTTGAGATATAAAGGAGAGAAGCAAGCAGAGACTTCATATCACGAAGAAACAAGAGCCAGGAGAAAAGGATGTCCTTTGGACCTGGTGTTCCTGCACAGAGAAGCTCCTCAACTGGGGAAGATTGATGGTAACGACCTTTCGCCAGAGCCAGCAGAGACAGAAAGCCTTCCCCTGGAGCTGGCACCCTGAATTTGGACTTCTAGCCTCCTAGGGAAACCCTGGTGGTGTAGTGGTTAAGTGCTACGGCTGCTAACTAAAGGGTCAGCAGTTTGAATCCACCGGGCACTCCTTGGAAACTCTATGGGGCAGTTCTACTCTGTCCTATAGCATTGCTATGAGTCAGAATCAACTCGAAGGCACTGGGTTTGGTTTTTGGTTTTGGTTTAGCCTCCTAGATTGTGAGACAATAAATTTTTCTTTGTTAAAGCCATCTACTTGTGGTATTTCTGTTGTAGCAGCATTAGATAACTTAGACAAGGGTAAAATGCTGAACTTGATAAACCATGGTCTTCTGATTGAAAACAAAACAAAAACAAAAAAAGAAAACAAATCCAGTGTATTTTTCTTCTATGTATTGTTTAGCTATTGCCTAAATAATGCTGGGTAATAAATCACTCCCCCAAATCAGAGGTTTAAAACAATAGTCATTTCTTATTGTCCATGCTTCTGCAGGTCAGCTGAGATGTGGCCCATTGAGGGTGGACTTGGCTAGATGGTTGTGCTTCTCCCTTCAGATAGGTGGGTAGCTGGGGTGGCTGTGCTTCAGGTTGCAGCTGTTCTCATGACTGCTCCACATGGGTCTCATCCTCTTCCAGTGACCATCGCTTATCCAGGGCATAGTCTTTTCATTATGAAATCAGAGGTGCAAGGACTCTTAAGGTGTACTTTGAGAATTGGCCCACTGTCACTGCTGCCTCCTTATGCGGCCAGAGAGATTCACATGTCCAAATCCAAAGTCAAGTGGAGAGAAATGTATTCCATCCCTTTAGTAAGAAGAGTTGTAAAGACACATAAAAAGGAATGCGGATATAGGGGAAGGTGAAAGATTGGGACTAAAAATGCAACATACCACATCCTGTTTACTCTTTTGTTCATTTGCTCTTTCATTTATTTCTTCACTCAGGCCCTACAAAGCCTGACACTCTTCAAGTTGTTGGGAATGAAAAGACGAATAATACTGTCTTCATAAACAGGCAGTTTCCGCAGAGCATGAGACGTGCTATGGGAGAGGCAAGCACAGAGCCTTTGGAGCACATGATATAAGAACCAAAAAAGAAGCATTTGGGTGGATCTTATTTCCAGAAGAGGCACCAAGAGATGAATCAATGAAGGAACAAAATTGAAGCTAAAAAAATTCTGGGGTTAACTCTGCTCACATTTCAACCAGGGAAACGAATTATGGCAGGCATCTGAGCTTTCTAACAGGCTGGTGACATCTCCCTATTAGTGGTTTAGTTAACCCTTGAATCTTTTTCCTTGTTACAGCAAAAAATATCGGACAAGCTGTGCTTGTTTTAAAGCAAAGTGTGAGGAGGAGGATAAAGATGACATCACTTATGCAAATACTATTTAGCCATGGATTTGGGAGGAACGCATGTGCATAGGAGTCTGGGAAGTGGCAGTGAATAAAGAGGCTATGTGGGCTAGTTTCCTGGGGCTGAGAAGAATAGGATAATAATAGTAAATACCTCCATTTATCGAGCTCTTTGTGCCAGGTACAGTGCTAAGAGCTTTACATAAGGTAAGTACAATTAATAATCCCATTTTATAGAGGAGTAGAGTGAGGCTCAGAGCAAGTGCAAGGTGATCCAATTCCCTGGCCGAATGGTGGGTAAAGGAAAAGGATGACCAGCAGACGGGTTGGCGTAAGCACCACAGACAGAGCATTCGTCTCCTTGCAAAGCCCTAGATGAGACTCCAAAACCGAAAAACCACTGCTGTCAAGTTGATTTCCACTCACAGCAACCCTACAGGACAGAGTTGAACTGCCCCCTAGGGTTTCCAAGGAGCAGCTGGTGGATTCAAACTGCTGACTTTTTGGTTAGCAGCTGAGCTCTTAACCACTGAGCCACCAGGGCTCTGGATGAGACTCAAGAGGGTTAAATCCCACGAGCAGAACATTAGAGGTGTATTTAAGTAGGAGGGAGCCCTGGTGGCACAGTGGTTAAGTGCCCTGGATGTTAACTGAAAGGTTGGTTGTTCTAAGCCACCAGCCGCTCTGCGAGAGAAAGATGTGGCAGCCTGCTTCTGTAAAGATTTACAACCTTGGGAACCCTGTGGGGGAAGTTCTACTCTGTCCTGTAGGGTCACCATAAGTCAGAATTGACTCGAGGGCAATGAGTTTGGTTTTGGTTTTATTTGAGTAGGTTATTTATAATCTGCCTCTCCTCCCCCCTAGAATGTGTTGTGGTAGATAGGGGGCAATCTTTTTGCTAAGGACTTGATCGTGTGTGTTTGTGGAGGCAGTATGGCATGTAAAAGTTTGAAGACAGGCTCTGGGAAAGAGCCACTTTCTTCTGCATCAGAAAGAGTGAGAGATTTGGAAGCTAAATTGGAAGAGGGAGTGAGAAGCAGAAGCCAGGGAGTATGTGGGTACTCAGAAAGGAGGGGTCCCAAGTAGGGGCAAGGAAGACAAGAGACTTGGAGTAATGAGAAAGGGATGAACTAGGGAAATGTTAAAAAAGATTTCAATGGGTTAGGTGAAATAAATCTCCATTTTCTACCAAATGTTCAGTAAATCGGATACTCTTGGCTTATGTGCAACTGGGTTTGTTTGGGAGCTTGAAGAGAAGGCTGACGGTGAGGTCTGCATTCTACAAGTGAACACAAGCAAATTAGCATAACTGGCTGGAAAGTTTTTTTGATTGGGTGTGGTAGTGGAGAGTTTCTGAATTTTTGTCTCTTGTTTCAACTTGGAAACCCTGGTAGGGTAGGGGCTAAGTGCTACAGCTGCTAACCAAAGGTCGGCAGTTCAAATCCACCAGGTCCTCCTTGGAAACTCTCTGGGGAAGGTCTACTCTGTCCTATAGAGTTGCTATGAGTCGGACTCGAGTTGATGGCAATGGGTTTTTTTTTTTTTTTTTTTTTTGCTTTCAGCTTGGTCTCCCTAATCAATCTGTCATCCTTTGGAAGGCAGGGATGGTGCCTCTTCTGCCTTCGTCTCCCCTGTGGACTTGTACATTGTGGGCAAAAAACACACGCTCAAGAATATGGAAGAGCTGATTTGCTTCCTCTGGCTGAGTCTTATTCAAACAAGGACCATGAGTTTCCCTCTGCTTATAGCAATCAGAGGTGTCAGAATTTCCAGGTCACTGACAATATCCTTTCCTCCTATTCCCTAAGTGCACCTCAATGGGTGAGACTGTGTATTTGGATTTTGGGCTTAGAAAAAGTGGTCATTATGCTTCTAGGATCAAAACAGGAGTATACTTAGAACGAGAACTGATCTGCTTGTCCCAGGTAATAGGCAAACTCCCAAACTTCCAACAGGCTGACCTACCAAGGGGTACATGAGATAGGTAGGGGAAGTCTGAGTCTGAGTCATCTATTTCCATGGGGACAACTGTTCTTTTATTCTGATTCAGAGTCCTAGGAAGAAACTGATCAAAAAGCATCACTTTTACTTGGGCCTGGAAGTGTGGTGAGCTATGAGCTCCCTAATAGAACTTGCAAATCACCAGGGCGCATGCATGGGTCTCACCCTCCGCAATGGGGTAAGGTGATAGTGATGGGATATGTTGTCAGGGTCCCTTTGGAGCCTTAATGCATTGTCCCACAGAAACTCTACTATGAGCCATGGCTAAGGGTAGTTGAAAAATGCAGTGAGTATATTGTTAGTAAAATAGATTTTTTTTTTCTGGCTGCCTTAGGAACCAGTTGGGGTAGGCAGGTGTGCTAGGCAACATGGACAAAGTACTGGCTTTGGGGTATTACATGCCTGGGTTTGAACTTTGGCGCCACCACTTACTTTCTGTGTGATCTTGTCACACCACCTCTCTGAGCCTCTGTTGTCTAATTTGTAAGATGGGAGCTATTGATATGTAGATACTTACTGAACTAGTTAAGGTAAGTGACCTTCAGTAACAAAACCCACTGAATCTCAGTGGCTTAACACAATAAATGTTTATTTTTCACTCATGTCACAGTCTAATGTGGGTCAGCAGAGGGGTTTGGCTCCGTATGATCATACAGCAACCCCAGATCTTGAGAGCCTTCCATTCTATCCTCTGCACAAGGCAGGCAGATGAAGGAGGAGAGAGAACATTAAGGACTGAGCAGGAGGCATATAGCCAGGCTAGGAGGTGGTACGCATGGTCCATTGTGTACCTATGTTCCATTGCCACATGGCTGCATCTAATGCAAGGAAGCCTAGGAAATAAATGTGTGCCTAAAGGGAAAAGGTTCCTGATTTGGTGAACAAGCCAGTGTCTGCCACTCCCACCTTGTAGGGCTGTAATAAGTTGAGGGTATAATGAAAACAATGTAGGCAAAATGCCTTGATTCCATCTAGCACAGAGAAGGACCCAATAAATGTTAGTTCTAGTAGTATTGTTGACACAGGAAAGTGAGTTTTGAATCCCAGACAAGCAACTTAGAAAGGACTTCCAAGTCTCCATTCATTTGTAAGATGCAGGCTGCCTTGTTTCTTTTTCCTTGGTTCCCCAGGAATCCTGATTACTCAGCCACGAGGGGTTAAACTTCCCTGGCCTCCATTGATACTCGACAGCTGGGTATCTTTTCAAGGACCTCCAGCACTCTCTTTCACTGCAGTAAATACATCTGCCATTCCCTATTCTGGAAATACAAGCAACTAGTCAATTGAAAAAGGCGTCTGCTGATGGTAGCATGACAAGCAATATCCATAACTGCTTGTAATCTCCTTCAGACATCCGCCTGCTCCCAGCCAGCCCCACTGAGCACAAAGAGGCTCCTATTATCTCAACAACCTTCTGTTGCCAAAAATGCAGATGAACCCTGACCTGATATTCCACTCAACACGCCCTCTGAGCAAAAGGCCTTCTTCAAGTGTTTACCCTGCCAGAATAGCAGAGGAGTGGGGCACGGTGGGCAGGCTTTCCGGGAGGCAGGCAGCTGTGGCCCAGTGCAAGCAAGCACAGATTTTGCATTTGGAATTAGAAGACTCAAATCTGCAACCTGCGAGCTCCATGATCTTGGAGAAGTCATTTCGCTCTCTTGCCTCAGTTTCCTCATTGGTATAATGAAGACAGGCAAAATACCTTCTTTATTTATATTACGGCAGGTAGTGGAGTTCAAATGATATATCCAAAACGTTTCTACACAAAGTACATTTCTGATAAAAAAAAATTCCCTAAAAGGAAGCAGCACCATCAGGGTCCAGACTGGTAGGGTTGGGGTTCAGAGGTGAAAAGACAATCATCACACCTTGGACCAAGAAGACCTAGTCTGCCCCCCACCCCCCATGGGCAAGAGATGACATGGAGGACTCTGTCTCTAAGTTCTGTAGTGTCAGTAACTTATCCTGGACCAATATTGGTGAGAGAAGGCAAGAATGCACAGGGTCATGGTCTGATAGGGGTAAGTGATCCCTCCTCTCCCAGAACGGGATCCATGATGGTAGAAAAGGGAAAACAGAAGAGCTTTCTCCTTCGAACACCCTCACTCACCCAAGGCCAAGAGAGCTTACATTCTATATCATTCGTCTGATCATGATAGCTCCTTATCAGCATTTACAAAGCCCTTTTTTCCCAGAAAGTATCAGATTCACTCCACACAATTGCCTTTCAAGCCAGGCATCATGGTCTCCCTGAAGCTGAGGCTCAAAGATACTGAGTCACTTGCCCAAGGTTCCCTAACAAGACTGGTCTGATTTCCTCCCACCATGCCATTTCCTGCTTCTGCGTTCCAGATACACTAAGAGAAAAGTTTTTATCTTCTACAAACAAGGCATGTTTGCATTCTATTCCTCTTCGAATTAGAATCTAGAAACCCCTCTCTGATTCTCAATATCTCTAACAGGGCCTGGTACACAGTAAAAACCAGTTGCTGTCAAGTTGATTCTGACTCATGGTGACCCTAAATGGTTATAAGATGGACGATTAGGAGAGCAAATTGGTGGGAAGCACGGAAAGGTTTAGGTGTTGGGTGGAGCTAAGAAATCGATGGTGGCCCACTGGTGGACAGTTTGTGCTGAAGGAAGAGAAGCTTTGGAAGAGAGACAAGAAGATAGCCAGAATGGACAAGGCTTTCTTACATTCAGTTTAACATTAAGAAAAACCCAGTGTCCAGGTGTGGGTCCACATTTCCCAGGGTGAGAGAACCCAGATGGGCCACAGAGAAACTTGGAAGTGCTCCTAGTCAAGTGGCTCTTGGAAGCCCCAGGGTGGGATCAGAAGCCCTGCTTAAATGGACCTGGGGCAGCTGGGTCTAGAACAGAGGCTGCTTCCAATCCTGCACTTTACACGTAAGGGCTGATCAGACGGGGCCCAGGCAAAGGAGAATATGAACCTGGAGGTTTTCCATTGAAGCACTTGGGAAGCGGGTTAGAAGCCTCATGTGGGGCATGTGGAGGGTAAACATGTGGAAACGTGTTGGGAGAGAAAGCCTGGACCCCTGTCTCCAAGGATGGCGATGGAGTCTGGCTTCCAGACTACAATCTAGGCGGCAGAGCTAGGGGACCCTGAGGCCAGTGGTGAATGTAGGCAGCAGTTGCAGAGCCATGCAGGCCAGAGAGAAATCAAGTCACAGCCCATGCATGTAGCAGCACTGAGGGCTGGAGGCAGGGAGCCTTTGGAGAAAGAAGAGGCTTTCTTTGAGGGCAGCTGGATGGGTAAATTGGCAGGCAGGAAGTATGTGTGTGTGATGGGGAGACGTCACCCCTGAGCCCACTGCAGCAGGAATTATAAATTGGGGCTTTGAGGATACCCCAACCAAGTGCTGGGTGGGGAGTGACCCATCCGCTGTGGACGTGGAGTAGCAGCCCCATGATTCCACCAAGGAAGAGACACAGGGCAAGCCTCTGTGCCTCGATCTTTCTCCTTCACTTCTTCCCTTGGCCCCCTTCTTGGTAGTGGTGGGTGGGGGTGGAGTGCTGCAGGCAACGGCCGTTGGCCGGCCACCTTGCCCTGAAGGATTCGCAGCCCCAGCCCATCCTCCCTGATGAATGTGACCCACCACTAAAATCTCATCATCCGCCAAGGCGGAGGAGGTCAAGCCCAGTGGCTGCAGACAATGGCCTTATCGGCCGCTACTAGTGAGGGTAGAAGCGGAGGATTGGATGGTATCATTCTAATTTACACGGGATTTTGTTTCTTTCCAGGTACTTAGCATGTGGATCTAGGTGATATCAAAGGCAGAGCATTATACAATAAGTAGGCTTAACCTCCATCTCACCCACTCTCATCCTTCTGTCTCTTCACTGAGACCAGGAGGAGCTGCAGCTGGGGTTGCCATAGTGACCAATTAGGATTACAGAGATGTTCTTGCAGAGAAAAAAGGGAGTATTGATTTAGCTTTGACAGTGGGGCATCTGGGGACCATGGGAGCCCAGGGGTGTCCAGCATTAATAGGGGGCACGGTGTGTCACCTCAAGACCATCCTGGTGTTGTGTAGGTTTTGCGCTGGGTCTCCTTTGTGGTGCCTGCTCGGAGCTTTGTATCTACATGGCATTGATGAAGGGTGTGTGAGGGTATCTAAGGAGAGGTGGGGGTCATCCCATCCCCAATAGTCTGAGTGACCCTCAAGAGAAGTGAAATTCTTTGGCTCAGTTAGCAACAAACTCTGATGCCCATACAGGTTCACCCCTGCCATGAGCTTCCTGTTATCAATCAACAAGGATCTCTAGGTGCTGCGATACACTGCTCAGAGCTGGAGGGTGTCAGAACCAGAGAGGAGTACATGGCATGGACTCTGCCCTTTAAGAGCTTTGAATAGGACAAAACACTTGGTATCACTAAATGCAAAATCAGGTCCCTCTGATTATTAGTATTTTGTTGTTGTTATTTGTTGTTAGGTGCCGTTGAGTTGGTTCCAACTCATAGCGACCCTATGCACAAAAGAACGAAACACTGCCCAATTTTGTGCCATGCTCACAATTGTTGCTATGTTTGAGCCCATTGTTGAAGCCACCGTGTCAATCCATTTCCTTGAGGATCTTCCTCTTTTTTGCTGATCTTCTGCTTTACCGAGCATGATGTCCTTCCCGATAACATGTCCAAAGTACATGAAACAAAGTCTTACCGTCCTTGCTTCTAAGGAACATTCTGACTGTACTTCTTCCCAGACAGGTTTGTTCATTCTCGCAGTCCATGGTATATTCAATATTCTTTGCCAACACCATAATTCAAAGGCATCAGTTCTGCTTTGGTCTTCTTTATTCATTGTCCAGCTTTCAAATGCATATGAGGTGATTGAAAATACCACGGTTTGGGTCAGGCACACCTTAGTCCTCAAAGTGACATCTTTGCTTTTTAACACTTTAAAGAGCTCTTTTGCATTAGATTTGCCCAATGCATTACATCATTTTATTTCTTGGCTGCTGCTTCCATGGGCAGTGATCGTGGATACAAGTAAAATGAAATCCTTGACAACTTCAGTATTCTCTTTGCTTATCATGATGTCGCTTACTGGTGTAGTTGTAAGGAGTTTTGTTTTCCTTGCGTTGAGGTGAAATCGACACTGAAGGCTGCAGTCTTTGATCTTCATCAGCATTTGCTCCAAGTCTTCTTTGCTTTCACCAAGCAAGGCTGTGTCATCTGCATATTGTAGGTTCTTAATGAGTCTTCCTCCAGTCCTGATGCCGCGTTCTTCGTCATATAGTCCAGCTTCTTGGAGTATTTGATCAGCATACAGATTGAATAAGTATGGTGGAAGGATATAGCCTTGACAAATTTTCCTGGTTTTATCCATGAAGTATCCCCTAGTTCTGTTGAATGACTGCCTCATGAGCACAATTAAATATTTTGGAATTCCCATTCTTTGCAATATTATCCATAATTTGTTATGATCCGCACAGTCGAATGCCTTTGCATAGCCAGTAAAACACAGCTAAACATCTTTTTGGTATTTTCTACTTTCAGCCAAGATCCATTTGACATCAGCAATGATATCCCTTGTTCCATGTCTTTTTCTGAATCTGGCTTGAATTTCTGGCGCTTCCCTGTCCTTGTACTACTACAACTGGTTTTTAATTATCTTCAGCAAAGCTTTACTTGAGTGTGATGTTGATGATATTGTTCTATAATTTCTGCATTCTGTTGAATCACCTTTCTTTGGAATGGGCACAAATATGTATCTCTTCCAGTTTGTTGGCCAGGTAGCTGTCTTCCAAATTTCTTGGCATAGACAAGTGAGCACTTCCAGCGTTGCATCCATTTGTTAAAACATCTCCATTGGTATTCAGTTGATTCCTGGAGCCTTGGTTTTCGACAATGCCTTCAGACCAGCTTGGACTTCTTCCTTCAATACTATTGGTTCTTGATTATATACTACCTTCTGAAATGGTTGAATGTCAACCAATTCTTTTTGGTACAGTGACTCTGTGTATTTCTTCCATCTTCTTTTGATGCTTCCTGCATCATTCAGTATTTTGCTCATAGGATCCTTCAGTATTGCAACTCGAGGCTTAAATTTTCTTTTCAGTTCTTTCAGCCTGAGAAATGCTGAGCACGTTCTTCCCTTTTGGTTTTCTAACTTCAGGTCTTTGCACATCTCATTATAATACTTTACTTTGTCTTTTCTAGCCACCCTTTGAAATTTTCTGCTCAACTCTTTTACTTCATCATTTCTTCCAATCACTTTAACTACTCTGCATTCAGGAGCAAGTTTCAGAGTGTCTTCTGACATCCATTTTGGTTTTTTCTTTCTCTCCTGTCTTTGTAATGACCTTTTGCTTTCTTCTTGTATGATGTCCTCGATGTCATCTCACAACTCGTCTTGTCTTCATTCATTAGTGTGCAACATGTTAAATCTGTTCTTGAGATGCTCTCCATATTCAGGTGGGAAATACTCAAGATTGTACTTTGGCTGTCTTGGACTTGTCTTAATTTTCTTCAGTTTCATCTTGAACTTGCATATGAGCAGTTGATGGTCTGTTCCTCAGTTAGCCCCAGCCTTGTTTCGATAGATGGTATTGAGCTTTTCCATCATCTCTTTCCACAGATATAGTTGATCTAATTCCTGTGTATTCCATCTGATGAGATCCACCTGTGTAGTCGCCATTTATGTTGTTGTAAAAAGATGTTTACAATGAGCAAGTTAGTTGGTCTTGCAAAATTATACCATGGATCTCCAGCATCATTTCTATCACCAAGGTCATATTTTCCAACTACTGATTCTTCTTTGTTTCCAACTTTCACATTTCAATCACCAGTAATTATCAGTGCATCTTGATTGCATGGTTGATCAATTTCAGACTGCAGAAGTTGGTAAAATCTTCAATTTCTTCATCTTTGGCCTTCAATTTCTTACTACCTTGGGGATTCTGAAACGAAGAGGAACAGAAGGGCCACAGGTACCTGGGAGGCCTTTGGGGTGGAGCTGGGGCTTGAGGTGGATGAAGGGAGGGGCAGATGGTGCTCCTGAGTCTGGCATAATGCAGCTGTGTGTGGCTGTGGACAAGTCATGTGACATCACTGAACCTCAGTTTACCCCTCTGCAAACAAAGGCTCATTATAATCTACTTCGTACAAGGATTGTAAAGATTAGAACTTCTATTAGTAAAGTTCCCAGTACATTCTAAGTGTAAGAGGCTGGATTGAGAGGAACGGAGAACTGACAACTGGACGAGTAGGGGAGAGAGCGGTGGGAGACGGAAGATTGTAGACAGGAGGGAGGAATTGGGTGACTAAGGGACAGAGGAAGGGGGAGCAGGCTGGGGACTAGAGGGCACGTGGCCAGAGAGGGAGGAGAGAGGCAGACGAGAAAGGGTGTTGAGGCCATGGTCTCACTAGCAGAGACTCCTCCACCCATCCCCAAATTCAGAAAATATCTAAAGTTTCTTGGAAGTGAAGAGAGAGTGAGAAGAATTCACGAGCAGGTGTCTCATCACAAGAGAGAAAGGCAGCCCTACCCCGGGCCTGAGCAACAGCGCCTGGTAGAGGAGTTAAGGAGTCAGCTGGTCCTCTGGCCTGGCCTCTCTGGTGAACCTCTGGAATGGGCTTCACTTTTACCCCATCTTGGCCTCAGGCTGTGAGAAGCCAGGGCCAAACGAACCAAGTTCTTGCTTCTCAGAGGCCATTCTAGAGGATATCCAGAGGTGTCCCTGCCTCTGCTCCCCTCCTCACCCTCCGGTTGGGCCCCGGGGCTCTTAATTAGAACAGAGGGGTAAAAAGGACCCAGAAAACAGCATCTTCCCCCTCCCAGCCCCCATCCCTTGCCTCCGCAGGATTTAATAACTGCCCTCCTTAAAGATCAGGAGACATGATTAATTCTGACTCGAGGATTATTAAAACGCTTCCACCGAGCATCTGGCATTAAAAGTTTTAAATCAATTAATCTGTTGTTTGGGGAAGTGCATTCTCGTTAGCACAGCTCCAAGAGGCCATTCAAGTTGCTGCTGAGATGGGACAGATTGTCCTGGAGGGAGGGCTCAGCGTCTCCTGAGAGCCGAAGGGACACTTACCGGGCACCTACAGGGCTCTGGGCACAGTGCTCTGGCTCCTGAGCCCAGGTAACTCTCACCTGAGTCACTGTGCCTCCAGTTTTTTAGTGAATCTCTCTCTCATTCCCATTGGGTTGTCAGATAAAATATAAGACTTCCAGTTACGTTTGAATTTCAGACAAACAATTAACACTTCTTTTTTAGTACATCTCATGCAATATTTGAGATATACTAAAAAAAAAAATTCATTGTTTATCTGAAATTTAAATTTAAGTGGGCATCCTGTATTTTTATTGCTAAATCTGGCAACCCTGCACTTGTTTTAGTAGTAGACATCAGACTGAAGCAGGACTCCTGGGTCTGAACCCTGGGTCCCTGGGACATGCCAAATGTCCCTGGGAGTGTTGTTTCTCCTTTCTAGGTCCAGTGAGATTTAAGTAGCCTTGAATTCTAGGACGCTTAAGCTTTTGTGGGGCCCTTACAAAATGGTTTGCAAAATCTCCATTTGACTGGTAAATCATTAAAGAAATTTGATACTAAACTGTTGTTCATGTGGAAAAATTATATTCCCCACCTATGATCCCGAGAACATACAATACCTGGCATTGTTTTTAGCAATTGATTGCTCTGCCTCTCCTTGGGGTGCCCACAGCATCTTTCATTTATCCCTGCTGTGGTATTATGGGTTGAATTGTGTCCTCTCCCATCCCCAAATATGTAGTAATCCCAACCGCTACACCAGTGCTCGGATGTAATCCCATTTTGGAATAGGGTTTGCTCTGTAATATTAATAAGGCCATCCATGTAGGGAAACCCTGGTGGCGTAGTGGTTAAGTGCTACAGCTGCTAACAGAAGAGTCGGCAGTTCGAATCTGCCAGGTGCTCCTTGGAAACTCTATGGGGCAGTTCTACTCTGTCCTATAGGGTTGCTATGAGTTGGAATTGACTCGATGGCACTGGGTTTGGTTTTGGTTTTGTATCCATGTAGGGTGTGTCCTAAACCTAATCACATCTGAGTTACGTGGAGCAGTCTAGATGCAGAGACACACAAGCACACAAGCCCGGGAAGGTAGATGCCACATGAAGATCACCAAGGAACTGAGGGATGCTGGGCCTACAGAAGCCGGGACAAGGATCTTCCCCCAGAGCCAACAGAGAGAGAGACTTCCTCTAGGGCCAGCACCCTGAATTCGGATTCTAGCCTCCCAAACTTTGAGAAAACAAATTTCTGTTCTTTAAAGCCACTCACTTGTAGTGTTTCTGTTACAGCAGTGCTGGGAAGCTAAGACACATGGTCATCCAGCCCTGAGTTCCTTGACAGCAGCAGCTGGGGCTGGTCCACACTGACATACCCAGCACCAGCCCAGGGCTAGTGCGTGGCAGACCCTCACTATGAGGTGATGACGTGAATCACAAGTGAACTCCCTTCCCTGTGCTCTCACCCAGGCTTCTGGGAGCCCAGAGCTGTCATTTATAAATCACAAAGGGTTACAAAAAAAATCACAAAGGGTTAAGTACACAGAAATGGCCCATGGAGGATCACAGGGTCTGAACCAATCTTAAGCCCATTGAGAAAGAGGCATTGGGCCAGGGGCCCGGGGTCCCTAGGCTCGAACCCTAGATGCGAGCTCTGCTTTCTGCTACTTGGTTAAGCTTTCCCTCCAATTTGGGCTTTGGTTTTGCATCTGTAAATTGAGAGCATTGTGCCAGGGAGTCTTTACCACTCAGACATACTAACACCACTCCATTTGTGCTGAGCTCTGCAGCTGCAGGTGGGTCAAGTGGGACACTGAATCCCGGGGTCTAATCTGGGTCCTTGCACCTGGCAAGCCCATGCCTGGTTATGCCCTGACTGTATAGTGCCCATGGGCCCTTCTTACTGGTGCCTGTTTTGGGTTTCAGTTGCCTCACAGGGGATGAAGGTCAGGTATTGGTGCTCTTGTGTCCTAAGCAAGGAGGGAAGAGGGAAGAGACCCCACCCTTCCTGGCATTGCATCTCACCCAAGGAATACTTTGATTCGGGGCTGTACCTCGGATATTTCCTTTCAGGCTCTGCAGTCAGCCCAGATTTATCCTACCTCGCATCTCTCATGTAAAATGCATCTCCCGACACTTTGCTAGGTTAAATGATTTAACAGCCAAGGCAGATAGGAATTAGGGGTCCGGGAGCAGGAGGCAATGCCTGCTTTTCAGATGAGATTGGAAAGGAGATGGAGATCAGTAGTGATGATGATCTCTTATTTTAATCATATAAAATAACTGTCCCACTGAATCAGAGTGAGCGATGAATTCTGTGGCCTGGGGTTAGAGAAAGCTCAGCCTGGGGAAGGGAGCCAGGAGCTGTGGGGAGGCTTCCTCTCTTGTTTTTCTCTTTTGAAGAAGACTCATGCCAGCCATCCTGTGGTTCCCTCTGGATCTGGTGTCACTAAGAATGTGGGTAGCCAGGGAGACTGAGGGAGACAGTGGTGGATTTGGGGAATGTGTGCGTGCGTGTGCGTGCACATGTGTGTGAATGTGTATGAAAGAGACACACAGAGAATGAATGAATGAAAATAAACTCAGGTAAACTGAGGACCACTTTTCCTTTGTGATCCATTGATAGAGTATACCCCAATCTGTCTGTGGAAAAGGGAAACAGCCTGCCCAAAGGCAGGGACCTGGACAAGATGACCCCTAGGAAGGGTAGGGACTGCTAACTGGGGCACAGAATCTCAGGAGGCTTGGCCCTGTCCCCAGCGAACCCGAGCGGAGTAAAGTCAATAACGTCAATCAGTAATGAGGACAATCAATCAGTCAAATGTGGGTACACAGTCACTGAAAATCTACCATGTGCCTGTCTTCTTGAGGCTGGCTAGGCCAGGCCAGGGAATTTCCAAAAGGAGCCAGGTGGTGGGGAACAAACTCCGCGGCACATGTTGGCTCAGTAGGGCTTCCTTTCACAGTGGGCTGCTAATAGCTGAGGAGCCGCCGACCTGTCTTCTTCTCTGGGATTAATTCATTACTCCAGCCTGACTCTGATTCCGTCAGGTTCAAACGTCAGAATTTAATATTCAGCTAATGAGTCAAATGCTCTCTCTATCTCTAGCTTTCAGTCCTGTCTCCCTGTCTGGGGCTCGCTCTCTTTCCCTCTTCGCTCTCTGCAGACAATTGCAGGTGTTGGGGGTTTGTATGGGGTGGGGGCCAGAGGCTCCAGCTGCCTGAGTGGGTGAGTGGCTTTCCGGCCTTCCTCCCTCCCTCAGTGAACGTGGTATGCTGTATTTGCTGTACTTGTTCATGGTAAGACTGAAGTGTGAGGATAAGGGGAGTCTACTCCTGCTGGGACCTCTGAGTCAAGACACATCAGAGAACCTGGAAAAGTGAGGAAGACTGGTGACAGGGGAAGGACTGATTCCCTGCACTTGAAATCTCTGCTTCACATTAGCCAACAACCAAAGGGTACAAAGACGAACTGAGGGATTCATTTTTTAAAATACGTGTTTAGTGAATATCTAAAGAGGAGTCTGTGTAGTCGTTAGGTTTGGAGGCTCTGGAGCGAGACTTCCTAGTTTCAATCTTCTGCTCACTGGCTGTTAACTCAGGCATGTTAGTTAGCCTCATTTGTCTCTGTTTTCTAGTCTGCAAAATGAGGATAACAGGAATAATACCTTCATGCAGCTGTTACAAGCATTAAATGGATTGGTGCGTGTAAACTCATAACTGTCTAGTCAATTCCAACTTATAGCGACCCCTTGGTGGTGCAGTGGTTAAGAGCTATGGCTGCTAACCAAAAGGTGGGCAGTTTAAATCTACCAGCTGCTCCTTGGAAACCCTATGCGGCACTTCTACTCTGTCCTATTAGGTCACTGTGAGTTGGAATCGACTTGATGGCAGGTTTTTTTTTTTTTTTTTTTAATAAGACAGGGTAGAACGGCCTTATAGGGTTTTCAAGGCTGTCATCTGTACAGAAGCAGAATGCTACATCTTTCTAACCACCAACCTTTCAGTTAGAAGCCAAGAACTTTAACCCATGCACTACTAGGGCTCCTTGATACATGGAAAGCACTTAGCAAATGATAAATAAATGTGATTATTCTTCCTATATGGTAAGAACTTCACATACAGGGTCTTGGAGTCTAAAATAGACTGAGTCAACGTTGAATGGCTGCATGCTGTACACCAAGCAATGCGTTTTATGCGTATTAACTCATTTAATCCTCACAATAACCTTAGAAGGTAAGTGTGATTATCATTACTATCATTTTACACAGGAGGAGACTGAGGGTAAGGCCAGTGTCATGGACTGAATTGTGTCCCCCTAAAAAGATATGCTGAAACCTTAACCCCTGTACCTGTGAATGTGACCCTGTTTGGGAACATGGCTTTTCTTTTGTTATGTTAATGAGGTCATACTGGAGTCTGGTGGGTCTGAAGCCTAATCCCTTCTGAGTGGTGTTTTATAAAAAAGGGAAAAGAGGCATGGAAAGATGCACACACACACACACGGGAAGATGCCGTGTGATGATAGAGGTAGATGCATCTACAAGCCCAGGAATTCCAAGGATTATTAGCAACTACTTTTTTACTAGAAGCTGAAATAGACAAGGAAGGACCTCTCTGTAATGCCCATGCCCTAGATGTGAACTTCTAGCCTCCTGAACTATGAAACAGTACAGTCTGTTCTTTATTGCCACCCACTTGTGGTAGTTTTGTTATGACAGCAGTAGGTAACCGACATAATCAGTTTTTGCCTAAGGGCACCCGGCTAGTAAGTGATTCAGCTGGAATCTGACCTCTGCTCTGTTTGACACTGGGTTTGAGATATTGGCCACAGTTCTGTTTCTTGGGGTGACAGAACACACATAATTACAGAAATGGGATTGTCTTGTAGCACAGATCCGAGTACAGTGCTGAGGGATCCACAGAGAAGGCCGTGGCTGCCTCTGTACATGGAGGTCAGGGAGGGCTTCCCAGAGGAGGTAATGTTTGAGGTGGCAGTTGAATCTACATTCTCTCGGTGGATGGGATAGGTTAGGGAAGAGACAGAGGACCAGTGAAGAACTGGGCACACTCGAGGGCGCATTTGGGAAACTCACATTCCCCCAAAGGTATATGATGGGAAGTGCCCAGGAATGAAGCTGTGAAGGCAGGTGGGAAACGCATCATGCTGGACACTGTCAGCCGTGCCAAGGAAGTGGGTTTTATAGAAGCAAGGATGGCGAGACCGTGTTTCACATACTTTGGACATGTTATCAGGAGGGATCAGTCCCTGGAGAAGGACATCATGCTTGGTAAAGTAGAGGGTCAGCGAAAAAGAGAAAGACCCTCAATGAGATGGAGTGACACGGTGGCTGCAACAATGGGCTCAGGCATAGATAGCAACAATCGTCAGGATGGCACAGGACCAGGCGGTGTTTCTTTCTCTTGTGCATAGGGTCTCTATGAGTCGGAACCAACTCAACAGCACCTAACAACAGCACATGGGTGTCACTGGGAGTCTGAGTAGGGAAATGGCACAGATGTGCATTGTAGAAAGCTTTTCTCCTACTACGCTGTGGAATACAGAGCAGGGAGGGGAAGCCATGGGGAAGGGAGGATGCTTAGGATGCTGTTACAGTCGTCAGTTTGTTGCTCTAATGAGTAGAACTTTGCTGCCCACCCAAGGAGCCTGGGGGTGAGTGAAAGGAGGATTGGGAGTTACAAGCAGAATGTGTTGTAGTACCTGTTTCCGATCCTTGGAAGGTGACAGCATGATTTGGCCAGGCAAAGATGGTTTCCACTCTCAAGGCTGCCTGGATGCTGATGACAGTGAGACGTGGATGGATAAAGGGTACAGTAGCTGAGCTTCCCTGGGAATAGAAAGTATTTTAACTGGCAATTAAAAAAAGCCAAAATCAAACCTATTGCCTTCAAGTCGTTTCTGACTCGTGGTCATCTGATGCGTTACAGGGTAGAACTGAGCTCTGGGGTTTTCTTGGCTATGATCTTTGTGGAAGCAGATCTCTAATCCTTTCTTCCATGGTGTCACTGGGCAGGTCTGAACTGCCGATGATTTGATTAGTCACTGGGTACAAACTGCTCGTGCCACCCAGGGACCTGGTTGTTGCTGAGTTACGTGAAATTGATTTTTAACTCATAGTGACCCCATATGACGGAGTAGAATCACCCCATAGGGTTTTCTAGGCTGTAATCTTTATGGGAGCAGGTTGCCAGGTCTTTCTTCCATGGAGCTGCTGGGTGGGTTTGAACTGCCAACCTTTGGGTTAGCAGCCAAGCACTTAACATTGTGCCACCAGGGCTCTTTAACTGGCAGTCAGGGATCAACAAACCAAACACACATAGCAAAGTGGTAAGGCTATAAAAGGACAATTGCCGGCCGAAGTCTGGAGGGTGCTGAAAAATTCTGTTGGGTTAGTGCAGGGAGGCAAGCCTGGGCCGGGCCAGGGAGCAGCAGCCCAATCAAACATGCCGTGATGAACAGAACTGGCATGTCAAAGTTGCCACTGAGGCCCAGTGGGGCACCTAGGGACTCAACTCAGAGACAAGGCAGGTTCAGGAAGGACCTAGGACCTGCTTGGAGAGAAATCCAAAAATCTCTTAAGCATTTGGAGAAAAAAAAAAATAATAAAACAAAAAGTTGAAATGACAAGAAGAGACCAGGGGCTGGGCCTCACAGGCTGTGCCCGCCAAGTCAATATTTTGCTAAATGGTCGATTTGCAATCAGAAACAAGCATCTGCAAACATGCAAACATGTTTCTTTTTAGAGTTCTTGGTATTTCTCTTTTGTTTTCCTAGAAAAGTTTTTTCCCCCTCCAGTCCTATTTTGGGTGTTTTTCCAGACCTAAGAGTGGGAGATAGGCCCCAGTGGCTGGGTGGGATAGCAGCCATGACCTGTCAATCAAGAAGTTGAAGGCAAGTGGCCTGGCCTTTTCATGCAGATAGATGAAAGCAGGAGGTATAGAGCTAGGCCAGGAAGGGATGGTGACCACTTCCTATGCCTGCCAGTGCTTCACAGTTGGGTGGCACCAAGCTTGATGGGGATTGGCATATTGGCCAAATACATGGAGACCTGTGAAGCATCCCTGGTCATCGCCTTACATCAACCATAGCTGTTTAGCCAGAGCTCTTTTAAGGAGGCCTTTGCATCATGCTTGACCTTGTATTATAGTCATGCTTGTACACGACTTATCATTTGAAGCAAGCTCCATGAGGGCACACACTTTTACACCCTCCACAGCACCTAGCACAGAACCTTGCCCATGGTCAGTGATAGGTTGAACATCTCTATGAGTGAATTTGTCATACTGCAGTTTTTAGCATGGTGAGTTATAGTAGGGGTAGGTGGGTCCCAAGGACAGGGGTCCCCAGGAAGGCGACGGTTAAGGATTATCTAGACCGAGATTAGAATTGTTATAAACCAGGCCATCAGAAGGGGAATCCTAGAATGGAGCCTATGGCAGAAGCCCTGTAACTCTACACGGGGCACTGTGGGTGGGATGGGAATGGCAGGTACACCTGGAGGTTGGAAACAAGTCAGGGGCACCTTGCTGGAGTCAAACAAGATGGAAGAGTAGATCCATCCCTCCTCTTGTAACTGCTGCCATCATATTAGTTTACATCTCTCTCACCCAGGTAGCTGAATAATCTCCCAAGTTGTCCCTGGGCTTCAGTTTCTCCCTGGTTCCAGTCCTCAGCCAATTGACTGACTCTCATCCTCTATCACTCTCCTAGCTGAAAACCTTCAGTGACTCCCCTTGGCTTCAGAAAGAAGTCCAAACTCGAAGGCCCCAATGTACCTTATTTCCCACTCTGCTCCCTCCACCCACACAACTTGTATTGTTCAAACTGTTGCTTATTTATAACTCCCTGGTGGTGCAGTGGTTAAGAGCTCAGCTGCTAACCAAATGGTTGGCAGTTCGAATCTATTAGCCGCTCCTTGGAAACCCTACGGGGCAGTTCTACTCTGTCCTGTAGGGTCACTATGAGTCAGAATCCGCTCGATGGCGATGAGTTTCATTCTCTCCTACCATATATTTTTCAATTTCCTCCTGCCTGGACACCTTTTCATAGGCCTTATTCTATCTTCCACATACCTACACCTACAACTACTTCCTGTGCCCAATTTTAATCTTACCTCTTCCAGGAAGATTTCTGGCTTCCCCAGCCCACACTCCTTTGTTGTCTAATATTTGTTGAGTATATACCATGTACCAAGCACTCTATGTGTGTTATCTCATTTAGTCCTCCCAGTAGCTCCCTGATGTTGGCTCTGCTATTATTCCAAAGGTGAAGCACCTTGCTCAGAATCACCTAGCTGGTAAGTACCAAAGCTATCATTCTTAATCTGTAATCGATTGGTCCTTTCATTTGGTCTGCAGACAATAAATAGCCGCCATTTCCCTCTATGATGCAGAAGGTCATGGATACTAGGTGAAAATGTGGGGCTTGAGGCTACTAATCTGGAGGCAGCATGATATTTTGCAAGGATACTGAACTAGGTAGGGCTCAGAGAACCTGCCTTTTGGCTCTGCCATTGGCTAAGTCACTCAGCCTTGCTGAGCCTCTATTTCCTTCTCTGTCAAAAGCAAAGGATAACTTCTATGACTTAGGCCTTGGTGAGGGTCAAATTAAATATAAGTTTATCCTACCACTCTGTAAACTGTAAAAGTAAGGTGGTGTCTCAGTTATCTAGTGCTGCTATAACAGAATTAACATAGGTAGATGGCTTTAACAAAGAGAAATTTATTTTCTCACAGTCTCCTAGGTTAGAAGCCCAAATTCAAGGCTTCAGTTCCAGGAGAAGGCTTTCTCTCTCTGTCGGCTCTGGAGGAAGGTCATTGTCATCAATCTTGCCTTGAACTAGGGGCTTTTCTGCACAGGAACCCTGGATCCAAAGGACACCCTCTGCTCTCAGTGCTTCTTTCTTAGTGGTATGAAGTCCCTCACTCTCTGCTCCTTTCCCTTTCCTTTTATCTCTTGTAAGATAAAATGTGGTGAAGGCCACACCCCAGGTAAACTCCCTTTACAGGGATGTGACCTGAACAAGGGTATTATATCTCACTCTAATCCTCTTTAACATAATCCAATCTTGCCTCATTAACTGGAGGCAGAGATTAGGATTTACAACATATGGGAAAATTATATCAATTACAAAATGGAGAACAACCACACCATACTGGGAATCATGGCCTAGTCAAGCTGACACATATTTTTGGGGAACACAATTCAATCCATAACAGATGGAATTCTTATTATCATTATCATTTTTATTGCTACCCTGCAATGATGAATTGTGTCCTGAATAGGATAACAGGCAGTGGACAGAAAGGTAGTGTCCTGAATAATAAAGGACACAAGGTGAAGGTACATAAGTTGACACTTAGAAAATTCCCTAAAATCTGTTGGGGTCAGTTAGAATTAGCTAAAACCAAAAATCAGATCAAGATGCCTCTACTGGGAGGTCATAGAGACAGGGCTGATGGACAGGCTTCAAGAGCTTTGTAAAGCTTCTAAAATTGGACAATTCTGGGAAGAAGATTCATCGGTTTCATTAGATTCTCAGTGGGGCCCATGGTCCACAAAAGGCTGAGGAAGCAGCGGCCTAAGGAAATGGGTTTAGCTGTGAGGTATGGAACAAGCTAGTAGCTGGAAAGAGGGTCCCTTTTCACCTGGAAAGGGAGGTCAGGGGTGGGGGCATGCTGGGGTTACCAGGAGTGGGCCCCTCGTCCAGCCAATTTGGAGCCCCCTGGCAGGGTCCTGGAAAAGTTCTGCTCCAGGCCAGAGAGGGGTCTTACAAGGTCTTACAGCCTTACCTATATATACATACGAAGTCAGAAACACCCAGAAATGATACGGACTATTCTAGGGAGCAGTGAGCTCCCTGTCACATGAGGTGCCCAAGCACTGAACGCACCTGTCACAGGTTTTGTAGAAGGTAACCTGGCATTAGAGGAGTATTCATTTTGGACTAAAAGGGCCCTACATTTCCTTACACCTTTGAATTGTATGAGTTGGAATTGACGGCAATGGGTTTGGTTTTTTGGTTTTGAATTGTTTGCTTCTCTGATGCATGTGTTAAGCAGTGTCGAGCAGCCATGATCACTTAGTTGAGTCCCTGCAGCATATCTACCTGGGGCCCTCAAATTCCTCTGCTGTGAATTCAATTTTGCCTTACTTAGCTGTATGTGTAGGCGATAGTTTCACAGCTCACACTGAATGGATCAACATGGAAGCGGAGGCAGGGCTTGGCCTGGCTCTCCAAGGCCATGTCTGGGGAGGAAAAGATGGCCGTAGTGGAACTGCCAGAGCCGGGAGCAGCCTGTATTCCACAGAGCGGTGGACATGCCCAAGTATTAGGTGTTTGGACAAAATGGGCTTCATGGTCAAATATATGTGGAAAATTCTGGATAAAACAAAGTTAAAGAGTGTTTTGTTTATTTGTTTGTTTTACCAAAAAGGGAATTTTGTGTGGCACTTACCTACTTTTTCTGAGCACAGAACCTTTTTTTCCCCAAAGAAAAATTTTGGGTCTGATATTTCAAAGAATGCGTTCTGGGAAACACTGCCCAAAACAACTTTGTCAGGTGCCCTTTGTCTTTCTCATCTCCAGTCTGTTTCCCCTTTGATTTTGCTAACACATCCCGGCTGCTAGGATTTTGTAGGGAGACATCTGGAGTCTCCAGAAGACCCTTCCTCAGCCCAGTAGGATTTCTGCAACTAGTATAGGTTTAGGCGTGTGTAATGAATTTAGATTTAATTTGCAAGTGAAAAAGCTTGCTTTCTTTTGTAGCTTACACCAAAGCTCAAACGTCTAAGCTTCCCGGGTTTAAGTCTAATTAACTGTATTTCACAGCTTATTTAAAGAAAAGAATGGAGGCATTAAAATTGTAAAATCTAATTTTTGAGTAAATCTTTCAGTGCAGAATTAATGTCGCAGTATTAGAGAAGCCTTGGCAATATATCTCTTGTCTTCAAATTTCAAAATGAGCTTTTGCAAACATGAAATTATTCGTTAGGCTGTCTGGTAAAGAGATAAATAAGTTTCTCTGCAAATCCTTGATTTCCTCTTCTCCATTTAGCCAAAGATGGAGTTATTTGGTTTGAGGGGCAAGTGGGTTGATTAGATTTGTGAATTTTGTCAGGTAAGGATAGTGGCAAAGGAAACAGGAGCCGTTGGCAGGAGGGAGCTGAGGCATAGGCTGACCCCCCACTCTGTCCCTCTGACCTGTTCCTGGAGGATTGGCCTTGGATGGGGGGCAAGAAAATGCCTCAGCAGCTGTGCTGGGTTGGGGAGCAGGGTCTGCTGGGTGGCTGCTCTGGCTGAAATTTGCCGATTCTCCAGCATTTGTGGAGTCCTTGGGTGGTGCAAATAGTAACTGAGCTTGGCTGCTAACCCAAGGGTTGGTGGTTAGACTCCACCCAGGACACCTTGGAAGAAAGGCCTGGAGATCAACTTCCAAAAAATCAGCCTTTGAAAACCCAATGGAGCACAGTTCTACTCTGACACACATGGGGTTGGCAGGAGTTGAAATCGACTCTACTGCAATGGGGTTGGTTTGGTTTTTCTCCAGCATTTCCGGCTGGACAACCTGACTTGTCCACATTTCCATTCACTGTCCTAATCAATGGTCACCATACTGTCTGGCCCACCACTCAAATGTCTCTAGCTTTGATCCCCTTCTCTTTGTCCCCATTGGTACTACCCTAATTCAGGTGCTCATCTACCCACCCTTCTGGACTCATTTGCCACCACTTTCCCTCACTGGCCCTACATTCTGGTCTCATTAGATGTGCCCAAGATGTTCATCACTCTGAGCCTTTGTACATGCTCTTAAAAAACTCTCTCCTTGTCCCCTCAGTCACACTCGCCTTCCCCCCAGGACAGAAAATACATCCTATTTTCCTTCATATTCCTATAGTCTAGCATATACATAGTACTTGGTATAGAGCAGGTATTCACTAAATGTTTGTTGGCGATGATGAAGATGACTAATGGAATATCAGAGCTGGAAGAAAACTTCAGGTTCAAGTTCTCCAACCCTTCTTTTCACTGAGTTTCTGTTGCCCTTTACCTGTAGTACAAAGTTGGGGGTGATGGGTGTCTTAGTTTACTAGTGCTGCTATAACTGAAGTACCACAGTGGGTGGCTTTGACAAACAGAAATTTTTTTTCTCACGTTTGGGAGGCTAGAAGTCCAAATTCAGGGCACTGCCTTTAGTGGAAAGCAGTCTTTCTCTGTCGGCTCTGGGGGAAGGTCCCTGTCCCTTTTTAGCTTCTGTTCCTTGGTTTCTTGGTGATATTCATGTGGCATGGCATCAACCTTCCCCATCTGTGCTTCCTTCCTTCTGTGCCTAATCTGCTTCTTTTGTATCTGAAAAGTGATTGGTTTAAGACACACCCTACACTGATACAACCTCACTAGCATAACAAAGAAAACCCTTTTCCCAAATGGAATTGCATCCACAGGTATGTTGTTGTATGCCATTAAGTCAATTCTGACTTATAGCAACCCTATAAGACAGAGTAGACCTGTTCCATATGGTTTTTTAGGTTGTAATTTTTTTTAATTGTGCTTTAGAAGAAGGTTTACAGAGCAAATTAGTTTCTCATTAAACAATTAATACATATATTGTTTTGTGACATTGGTTGCCAACCCCATGACATGTCAACACCCCCCCCTTCTCAACCTTGGGTTCCCCATTTCAATTTGTTCAGCTTTCCACCCCCTTTCTGCCTTCACGTCCTTGCCCATGGGCTGGTGTGCCCAGTTCGTCTCGTATATGTGTTTGAGCTACATGTTCTATTGTTTGCTTTATGCGCCTGTCTAATCTTTGGCTGAAGGGTGAACCTCAGGAATGACTTCAGCACTGAGCTAAAAGGGTGTCCAGCGGCCATACTCTCAGGGTTTCTCCAGTCTCTGTTATACCTAGACTGTAATCTTCATGGAATCAGACTGCCACATCTTTCTCTCTCAGAGTGGCCGGTGGGTTCGAACCGCAGAACTTTCTGTTAGCATCCGAGTGCTTTAACCATTGCATCACCAGGGCTCCTTTCCACAGGTATAGGAGTTAGGATTTACAGCACATATTTTTGGGGAACACAATTCAATCCGTAACAATGGGGGTGGAGGAGCTGGGGATTGGGCTACCTCAACCTGGGAGGGGTCATTCTGAGAGTCTGTGAAGTATGGAAAGAATATTCCTGGATGGGATTTTAGCTTTGCTTCTTATTCTCCAGGTGAATGTGAGCAACCTACTTAACTTCTCTAAGTCTCAATTTCCTGACGTGCAAAATAGGATTGTTGTTAGTAGTTGCCAGCTGATTCTGACTCATGGCTACCCCATGTGTGCAGAGTAGAACTGCTTCATGGAGTTTTGAAGGCTGTGACCTCTTGGAAGCAGGTGGCCAGGCCTGTCTTCTGAGGTTCCTCTGGGTGTGTTTGAAATGCCAACTTTTCAGCTAGTGGTTGAGCCCTTAACCATTTGGGCCACCCAGGGACTCCTCAAAATGGCAATAATAACACCTAAATGCAGGAGTTTTGTGAGGCTTAGAGATGATATATATATATGAAGTACCTAGCACTGTTGCTCAGTAAACGGTAGACCTTCAAAAGTTGGTAGCCACCTTTTTGAACACTGGGCAATAGAGGAATAAGTTTCAAGCAAACTTATATTTATATACCAATATTTGCTTATACGTTTATTAGGTTTTTCATTCATTTGTTTGATGATTTTATAAATATTCATGATGTTTATGTGGAGTATTAGGAAGCATGATGGGTGGTAGGGACATGATACTGATTTAGACACCCAACTCCTACATATCATTAAAATCAAGAACTATTGTCTATTTCCCTTGACACTGACCCAGCCCAAGCCACCATTTTCTTTTTTTCCCTACATTTTATTTATTTTGTTGTTGATGCTGAGAATATACACAGCAAAACATACACCGATTCAACAGTTTCTACATGTACAATTTAGTGACATCGATTACATTCTACGAGTTGTGCGAACACTCTCACCCTCCTTTTCTGAGTTGTTCCTCATTAACATAAGATCACTGCACCCTGAATTTGGGGATCATCCAGCCTTCATGGCTCCAGAAAGCCTAGAGTCCCTGAGAATTTGGTAGCTGGGGACCATCCAGTTCTGGTCTCATGGCAAAGGAGGCAGCTGTTCATGGAGGCAATTAGCCACACATTCCATACCCTCCTCCTATTCCTGACTTTCCTTCTTCCTCTGTTTCTCCAAGTGAGTAGAGACCAATTGTTGTGCCTCAGGTGGTTGCTTTCAAGCTTTTAAGACCCAGGGCACTACACAACGAATGAGGAGGTAGAACAGAAGCACTAAACAGGTTACCAGGCCAATTAACTGGGACGGGTCATGAAACCATGACCCTATACCTCTAAATCAAGGAACCGAATCCCATGAGATATTTGGTTGTACATAAGCAGCCTCAACAGCTACACTTTTTTTTTTGGTCATCGTTGTAAATGTTTCTATCACAGAACTTTTGCCAATTCAAAGTTGTACATGCTTACAACTTATTGACAGTAATCACAGTAATCGGCTGTGCAACCCTACTGTTGCTGCCATTGTCTCTTGACTGATCTACTTCAATAGCCACCTAGTTTCTCTGCCTTCGCTTTGCCTCACTTCAATCCATATCCCACAAAACAGCCAGAGGAAAAATTTAAAAATACAAACTGACCGTATCTCTCGCTGATTAAAACCCTCAAAGGCTCCCGACTGCCCAGTGGACATGGCCCAAGAGCTGTCCCATAGCTTGCAGGCCTGGTGTGGTCCCCGCCTAGCCCTTCAGCTTTATCTGTCCTCACATCACCATGGCAGGCCACCTGCCCTGCCACGCTGAACCACTTCCATATCCTGAGTCTGCTCTCCAAGTCTGCTTCCCACAAACTATTCACACTGACTGGAATATTTCTTACCCTATCTTCTCTTATCACCTTCCTACCTTATGCTGGCCTGACACTGACTCATCCATGTTTTAGTGTAAAGGATTCTTTCCTCCTTGGGGGCTTTTCCTGACTCCTAGTTCAGGAGCTGTACCTCTCAGGAGCTCTCCCAACCCGTGTCTCTCCCATCATGGCACCGACCATGGTTTATTGATCTTGCTTCCCCACTCCTCTCTCAGTGTTACACTCACAAGAAGCAAAAAACTGACACCTGAAAAGCACTGAAAAACAATTTAAATCTTTCATGAAGCTGCTTGGAAAATGCCAAAGGGGCATTCATTCATAACATATAGTGAAACTTTTAAAACCCTTTGTCTTCATCACTTGCTCTCTTCGTAGTGCACACAGTATGCCAGCATTACCACACTAGTTCCCCTTCCTTCAGCTTTCTAGATTTTCTTTCATAACTAACTCTTTTCACTTCTATTGTTTAATTAAAAAAATCATTCATACAAATGCAGAAGATAATATTATAAACACTCATGCGCCCACCTCAGATTAAAGAGAGTTTAGCATTTTGT
Source organism: Elephas maximus indicus (assembly GCF_024166365.1). Lineage (NCBI taxonomy): Eukaryota > Metazoa > Chordata > Mammalia > Proboscidea > Elephantidae > Elephas > Elephas maximus. Next base: position 8,554,042 of record NC_064835.1, on the reverse strand, counting down.
TACATTTGCCTTGGCTCTCTGCCCTTTCTGACCAGCCAGTCTAGTATAGGCGGTCACACACTCAGTGGCCAGGCAAAGTTCGTGAATAAGAGAAGTGGCCTGGATGAATAATGAGGAACGGTGGAGACTGTGGCAAACCAGAATGGACATGCCCTGCTAAGGCAGCCCCAGTCGACCGGGGGCCCTTGAAGAGATGCTTCTCAAGACCAGTGACCGTGATTGCCCTGATCTCCTTGGTACTCTCAGCACTTGTAATGGGGTCAGGCCCTTGGTTAAATGAATGAAAGAAAGAAACAATGAATGAATGAGGGAATATGATGGGCCCAGTGTTACCAGATCTCCTGAGTTTATCAAGAGAAGCTAGGAATCTGAATTTTCATGTGAAATCTCCTGAGTTTTAACTGTTGGACACGATCTCAAAAAATTACTTTAAATTCACTTGTGGGCCAGACACCCATTTTTTGCAGTCATGACCTCTGACTCAAGTTTGCTGGGCCTCTTGAATTCCCTCTCTGCCCTTTCCCTGATTTCCACATTACAGAAGAGCAAGCCCCCCCGGCTGCCCAAGCTACCAAGACTCCTTCCTCTTAGGAGGCAGAGGAAGGAGAGACCAAGGCTGTGAATACTTATAAGAAAATAGGCTTTGTCACTGCCACAACTGTAAGCTTTGTGAAGCTGGGCAATCTCCTGTTTACCACTGAACACCCAGGCCCAGCACAGGGCCTAGAACATAATAGGTGTTCAGTTCTTGTGTGCTAAAGGAATCAGAGTTCCAATCCGTCCTCCAGTCCTGGCACCCCTGGCCTCTCCAAAGCATCACTCCACCCATTTCTTACCCTTGGGCATCTGGCATCCTGTGTGGCCTAGAGGGTCTAGCTTGCCCCAGCTCTGCTAATGACAGGCTGTGCGACTCTGGAGAGGACCATTTCCCTCTCCCGTCCTACTTATATATGGGGGTGGTTTCATACTACTCAGTGCCTTCCAGATGGGGTCACAGCAGAGGGATCAGGATAGGAGTGGGACTGAGGTGGGTGAGGTGGGGTCTGGGGCGGTCTGGGCGCCGCTTTGGCCATGCCCATGGGGGGTGCAGAAACCCCAGCCTCTGGGCCCACCGGCTCTCCAGGCAGAGGAAAAGACAGCATGTTAACTGTTCTGAGAAATATTGGTCCGATGGGAACTTCTTTGAAGTAGTCACTTCTCAGAGACAATCAGTGTCTGGCTATACTTGGTGGAATGCCCCAGGGCGTGAGGCAGGTGGGCTGACGGTCTTGCTGAGGCGAAGGTGGATAGGCGAGTGGGTGGGGATGGGGAGTGTGTCCCGATGTCTTGGAGATTTTGCTGACAAGGTGCCTGTTTAAGGAGGCCCTTAATAGGGTGGTTCTCACCAATCCAGGCCGCCTCTCCCCTCCCCCGCCCTTGCCATTTCCTCAGCAGGAGGGGGAGCCCAGGAGCTGCTTTACAGAGGCAACTGGGCTTTAGAGGAAAGTAGGAAAATGCATTAGAAAGACCAGAGCCCCACCACTGCACCTTATTAGGTGTGACCTTGGCAAGCTACTTCCCCCTTCTTAGCCTTTTATTTCCTTTTTGCTAAAATGGAACTCTCTGGCTGCCTACCTGACATGCCTCTTGTGAGGATAAACTGGTGCCAAAGCTGTTTGTAAAGGCAACGGGAAAGCAAATTCGTTTTTGTAAATTCCAGTTTTCTCTCATCTGTAGAAGAGTCGTGTCATGTAAATCCCCCAAAACCCAAACTCACTGCCGTCAAGTCGATTCTCACTCATAGCGACCCTATAGGGTTTCAAAGGCTGTCAATGTCTACAGAAGCAGATGGACCACGGATGTTTTGGTTAGCAGTCGATTGCTTTAGCCAGTGCGCCACAGGGCTCCTTGTGTATTATGTAGGAGAGTACATATAAACTGCTTGTCATGGAGTAAGGACTATAGAAATATTAGCCACTATTAGTATTGTCATTACTAAATATTGATTGGTGCAGTGCACAGGTGAGTCCACTGTGGCAGCTGAGGGCAAGTTTGAGGTTCCGTGACGAGGGGGAACACCTCGAGGCCCCACAATACTGTTTCCAGCTGGGTGGGTGTGTCTTGGATGGGGGGAGGATGCTGACAGGTGAGAGGGAGCAAGGCCCTTGCAGAATGGGGTACAGATGACCTCAGCTTGGGGCAAGCTGGGGAGAAGAGCAGTCAGGAAGGAACCTGGGGACCTGCTGTAGAGCCACCTGCTTTGAGAGTAAGGGAACGAAGGAGTGTCAGGGCCCAAAGTACCTCAGAGCTGACTGTTTTTAAAGATAAGATGCAAAAAGAGGAAGAGATGTGGTACGGGGTGAGTTAGTCATGGCCGCCTGTGCCTTCTGATTTGCTCTTTTTTCTTCCACCTTCTCTGTGTGCCCTTAAGGGTGGGCTCATGGCCAGAGTTCCTTCTCCCCCAGCCCATTGCTCCAGAAGGACCACTGTGCCTTTTCTGTCTGGATGTGTGGTTTGGCCCTGCTGCGGGCCTGGAGTAGCCTGCTCTAGACTTGGAGAAGTATTTAGGACCTTTTGAAACTATCAGGGTTGTTTGCTCTGGCTTCCAATAAGCAGGATAAACAGACCTGGGCCCAAGAGGAAATTCGTTCTTTCTTTCCTCTGCCTTTCAAACTCATCAAAGTCAAGTTCTTAAAGCTCTACTGTCTCACAAGTACCCACAAATGGGTCTCATTGTTTTATTTATTGTGCGTATCACACGTACAAGCAGCCTGGAGATTTCTGGGCCAGTGGAGACCTCTTTCACAGTGTTGATATTTCTGGGGGATTGGAATGATCCTGAGCTGCTTTCTTTCTATGGGCTGGCCTAATTCAGAGAAAAAAAAAAAAATTCAGAGAGCAGGCTGCTAATGGGGCCTCCTAGGGGGTAATTCCTGCAGGGCATCTCTAGCTCAGCAAGTCTGGTCACCCCTTCTCCATCCATATTCTACTGCCTCGCAGTCATGTCTGGGTCCAGCCCTGGTTAACATCCCAGGTGCCTGGCTCTACCCCTGAACGCCTTGGTGTGACTTTGTCTTGCCACGAAAGACTCAGCAGCAGCATTAATCAAAGTCCATTGTGACATCTGGTGAAACAATACTCAATAAATGGGAACCGAGCACCTGCTGTGTGGGCCTGGGTGGTATATTTATAGAAATAAAAGAGACCTGACTTATGGATCCTGGGGCCCCATCCCACATCCATCAATCCCTCTGCCACCTGGAAGGCTGGGGTAAAAGCAGTATTAAAGGTGCAGAGAAAGTGCTGGTGGAGGAAAAGAAGGAGGGAGAGGAGGAAGACATCAGGTGGAAGACAATGTTTGAGAGAGGAAGGCAAGGAGGTGTTGGGTGAAGGGAACTGAAAGAGCAAAGGCTGGTAGGCAGGGAGAGCAGGTGAGTTTGGGGGATGAATGGAGAGCATCCTGGTGCTGCAGAAGAAAGGGATGGTTAGGGAGGATCATGGGAGATCAGGTTGGGCTGGATCATGGGAGGCTCAGCTTTGCTCTATAGAGGACTGGGATCCTTGGCCAGCTTTTGTGGATGGCCATGTCTGCAGTGGTGGGTGAACAGCTTGACACTGTGCTAGGGCCATATTCTGAGCAGTTGTTGGAGGGTTTGCTGACAGGATCTAGGCTTGGAGCAAAGTCCCTCTGGCCATGGGCTTTGCTGGGCACCTGGGCCCCCCCACCCTTCTGGGTAACTGCCAGGAATGCCCACTGCCCAGAGATTAATTCCCCAGGGCATATACCTGTTTCCTCTTGAAGGAGCTCAAAGTGGGCATAAATGTGCCCTTCCAGCCACTGTGCTGTGGCAGCAGATACAGCCAAGGCCAGCTGGGCGACAAACTTTCTGGGTCTGGTTAGCATCTTCGCAATGTAGTCGATAGTACTTTTCTTGCCAACATGAGATAATGTGTATAAAAGTACTTTCAAAGCTGTGCAAAGTGTTATCTTACTATCTTTTTTTTTTCCATTTCCTCTTATCTTTTCTCCTGTTCTCAACCTGCCCTATAACTGAGCCTAGACCAAAGACCGGATCAAAATGGCTGTCTATTATAAAGAGAAGATTGGATCACCTGTATGTTTTAGAAATTCCAGAAACTGAAGGCTGGAGAAGGAAAAAGCCTTGGACTTGGTCATGAAGTTATTAGTAGAGAGGTTGAGTCTCAGCCCAGGAGAAGACACCAGAAGGAGAAGAGGAAATTTTTCCTTGTTATTGTTCTTTAATTTTTATCTTAAAAAATATATATTGTGGTGAAATATAGATATGACAAAACATTTGCCATTTCAACCATTTTTACATGTACAATTCAGTGACATCAGTTACATTCACCGTGGTACACTGCCATCACCACTATCCCTTTCCAAATTTTTCTATCACTCTTAACAAAAACTTTGTATCCCTTAAGCAATATCCGCTCTTTCCTCCTCCCACCCACCTTGGTAACCACTAATAAACCTTGGCTTCTATGCATTTGCCCATTCTGGCTATTTCGTATAAGTGGGATCATACAATATATGTCCTTTTGTGTCTGACTTATTCCACTTGACATAATATTTTCAAGGTTTATCCATGTGGTGGCATGTATCAGAGTTTTATTTCTCTTTATAGCTTAATAATATTCCACTGTACTTATGTATCACATTTTGTTTATCATTGGTATGCGGTCTTCCACTCTCTGCTTGCTTCTCTTCCTTTTTATCCCTTAAGAGATAAAAGGTGATGCAGGCCACACCCCAGGGAAATTCCCTTTACATTGGATTAGGGAGGTGACCTGAGTAAGGGTGGTGTTACAATCCCACCCTAATCCTCTTGACATAAAATTAAAATCACAACATGGAGGACAACCACGCAATACTGGGAATTATGGCCTAACCAAGTTGATACGCACATTTCTGGGGGGACATAATTCAATCCAGGACGATGACTAATGATGTTATTGGTCATATTCATTTTTTTTTTTTTTTTGGTGAAATATCTGTTCCAATTCTTTGCCTATTTTTAAATTGTGTTGTTTGTCCTTTTGTTGTTTAGTTGTAAGAATTCTTTATATATTCTGGGTATTATACCCAAAATATTTGGCTCCCAAATATTTTTTCCTATTCTGTAGGTTCTCTTAACCTTGATAAAGTCCTTTGATGAACAAAGGTTTTACATTTTGATGAAGTGCAATTTGTCTATTTTGTCTTTTGTGGCTCATGGTTTTGGTGTCATTTCTTTACTGTTACAGATATTATTGTCTCATCTTCATAATATCCTAAACACCAAGTGCCCTTGTACCGATCTTCTTCTTTTGGAATTCTGTACTTTTTAATTATTTTCTTCCTTTCTTTTATAATCTTTTTTTTTTTATTATTGTTTTTAAGAATATACACAGCAGAACATACACCATCGACAATCTCTACATGTATAATTCCGTGACATTGTTTATATTCTTCAAGTTATGCAAACATTCTCACTCCCCTTTTCTGAGTTGTTCCTCCTCCATTAGCATAAACTCACTGCCCCTAAGTTTCCTATCTTTCGAGTTGCTGTTGTCACTTTGATCCCACCTAGATAGTTTTTTTTTTTTTTTTTTTAAGATAGATCTTAAAAGAACACAATCCTCAAGGCATACATTCTTTGCTAGTTAAGCTAAACTATTGTTTGGTTTTAAGAAGATGTCAGGAAATATTTTTGATTCAAGGTTTAGGTTTAAAAATTATCTCAGGGCAGTAATTTCAGGGGTCATCTAGCTTCCATGGCTCTAGAAAGTATGGATGCCATGAGAATTTGAAATTCTGTTGGGCATTTCCCTCTTAGGATCAGGATTCTTCTATAAAATCTTTGATCAAAATGTTCAGTAATGGTAGCCAGGCACCATCCAGTTCTTCTGGTCTCAAGGCAAAGGAGGCAGTTTGTTCATGGAGGCAATTAGCCACACATTCCATTTCCTCCTCCTATTCCTGACTCTCCTTCTTCTTCTGTTACTCCAGGTGAATAGAGACCAATTGTTGTATGTTGGATGTCTACTTGCAAGCTTTTAAGACCCCAGGCACTGTGCAAGGATATGTACCACATTTTGTTTGTCCATTCATCCATTGGTGGGCATTTAGGTTATTTCCACTTCTAGCTACTGTGAATAGCGCTACAATTAATATTGGTGTACCTGTATCTGTTTGAGTCTCTACTTTCAAGTCTTTTGGGCATATACCTAGAAGCAGAATATACCCAAAGGGAACATATGGTAGTTTTATTTTGAGTTTTAGTGTGGTACAGCCGCACTGTTTTCCACAATGGCTGTGCCATTTTGCATTCCCACCAGCAATGGATAAGGGTTCCAATTTCCCCATATCTTTGCCAACATTTCTTATTTTCTGGGTTTTTTTTTTTTTTTTTTTTTTAAATCTTAGGCATCCTCCTGTTTCTATTGCATCAATTCCGACTCATAGTGACCCTACAGGACACAGTAGAACTGCCCCACAAGTTTTCTAAGGCTGTAATCTTTACAGGAGCCGCCTGCCACATCTTTCTCCCATGGAGTAGCTGGTGGGTTTGAACTGCCAACCTTTCGGTTAGCAGCTGAAGCCTTAACCACTGTGCCACGTGGGCTCCTTTTAGCCATCCTAGTGTGAGTGAAATGGGATCTCGTTGTGGTTTTGGTTTGCACATCTCTGATGGCTATTGATGTTGAGCATCTTTTCATGTGTTTGGTGGACATTTAAATGTCCTCTTTGGTGAAATGTCTTTTCAAGTCCTTTGCCCATTTTATGATTGAGGTATTTATCTTTTTGTTGTTAAGTTGTTGAAGTTTTTCATAGATTTTAGTTGTTAGATTTTTATAGGATATATGGTTTCCAAAGATGTTCACCCAGGTTTTTTGTCTTTTCATTTTTTGGTAAAGTCTTTGGATAAAAAAAAGTTTTTAGTTTTTATGAGGTCCCATTTTTATTTATTTTGTTTTTTGTTATTTGTGCGTTTGTTATCATATGAGATAATCCATTGTTAAAAGCTAAGCCTGACGATGTTGCCCCTGCCTTTTCATCTAAGAATTTTATGGTTTTAGTTTGAATTTGTTTTTATGCATTGTGTGAGGCATGTATCTTGTTTCATTTTTCTGCAGTTCCCTGCTGCTGTCCTCTGCTCCCTGATTCAGAGTCCCTCAGTGCTGAGCACCATTTCCTTATCTTTCTTGTTGCATTTGTGAGGGAAGGCTATTAACAATGGTCTGTTTATGCCACCCCAGAATCTTCTATTTCTTAATTCTTAATGGTCCAGCTCAAATGCTTTCTCTTTTGGGAAGCATTTCCAGATTTCCCTGGGGGAAGTGGTTTCTCATTGCCCATAGCACTTTGTTGGCATCTGTCTGATGGCTCTTATTTCACTGTTCTCAGCATTACAGTCATTTGCGGGCTTTTCCTCATTCCCATTGGGCTTAAGCTCTTTAAGGGAAGGGACTATGCCTTATGGACCTTTGTGTTCCCCTTATCAGCTCTCCTGGTACACAAGAAGCCTCCACGAATACTTAAGGAATTATGAATGCCCCCGTCTTGAATGTCAAATGGTACAACCACTTTGGAAATCGATTTGGCGCTTCCTTAAAAAGCTAGAAATAGAACTACCATACGATCCAGCAATCCCACTCCTTGGAATATATCCTAGAGAAATAAGATCCTTTACACAAACCGATATATGCACTCCCATGTTTATTGCAGCACTGTTTACAATAGCAAAAAGATGGAAGCAACCAAGGTGCCCATCAACGAATGAATGGATAAATAAATTATGGTATATTCACACAATGGAATACTATGCATCGATAAAGACCAGTGAGGAATCGGTGAAACATTTCATAACATGGAGGAACCTGGAAGGCATTATGCTGAGTGAAATTAGTTGCAAAAGGACAAATATTGTATAAGAACACTATTATAAGAACTTGAGAAATAGCTTAAACTGAGAAGAAAACATTCTTTTGTGGTTACGAGGCGGGGAGGGAGGGGGGGTGGGAGGGGGCATTCACTAATTAGATAGTAGATAAGAACTACTTTAGGTGAAGGGAAAGACAGCACACAGTACAGGGGAGGTCGGCACAATTGGACTAAACCGAAAGCAAAGAAGTTTCCTAAATAAACTTCAAAGGCCAGCGTAGCAAGAGCAGGCGTCTGGGGACCATGGTTTCAGGGGACATCTAAGTCAATTGGCATAATAAAATCTATTAACAAAACATTCTGCATCCCACTTTGAAGAGTGGCTAGCAAGCAGCCATCTAAGATGCATCAATTGGTCTCAACCCACCTGGATCAAAGGAGAATGAAGAACACTAAGGACACAAGGTGATTACGAGCCTAAGAGACAGAAAGGGCCACATGAACCAGCGACTACATCATCCTGAGACCAGAAGAACCAGATGGTGCCCGTCTACAACCGATGACTGCCCTGACAGGGAACACAACAGAGAACCCCTGAGGGAGCAGGAGAGCAGTGGGATGCAGTCCCCAAATTCTCATAAGACTAGTCTTAATGGTCTGACTGAGACTGGAAGGACCCCGGTGGTCATGGCCCCCAGACCTTCTGTTGGCCCAGGACAGGAACCATTCCTGAAGCCAACTCTTCAGACATGGATTGGACTGGAAAATGGGTTGGAGAGGGATGCTGGTGAGGAGTGAGCTTCTTGGATCAGGTGGGCACTTGAGACTAGGTTGGCATCTCCTGCCTGGAGTGGAGATGAGAGGGTGGAGGGGGTTAGAAGCTGGCAAAAAGGACATGAAAAGAGAGAGTGGAGGAGAGAGCAGGCTGTCTTATTAGGGCGAGAGTAATTGGGAGTGTGTAGCAAGGTGTATATGGGTTTTTGTGTGAGAGACTGACTTGATTTGTAAACTTCACTTAAAGCACAATAAAAATTATTAAAAAAGAAAAAAAAAGAATGCCCCTGTCTTTAGCAAACATCAGTCAGACCAGAGTGCTAGGCTGGATCCTGAGGTGTGTCCCTCGAGGCTTGCTGTCTAAGGTAGCTCCTCACCTGCTTGGTTCTGCAAAATGTGTGTACTGCTCCACTGGGGGGTAGAGGACTGGAATCTCCAAATCTTCTCCTTCAGCCACTCCTGGGCCCCTGCCTTGAGCCTTGGGCTAAATCTGGGGCCCATTGTCCCCGACTCATTTCATTCCCTTTGGTTGGGAAGTAAAGCCTGGGCATTCAGGAGCAAGAGAGGGAAAGAAGCCAGGAGAGGATGGAAAGTAGATATGGGGGTAGAGAGGAAGTGGAGGGCCTCACAGTATGGAGGTTCCTGATTTACTCTGAGGAGCGCCAAACTCCCACCAGATGCAGAGATGTGAAGGAGCAATTCCTCCATCCTTCTTGTTGTTCCTGGCCCTCCTAACCCCCGAGCTTCTTCTTTGTCCTGGTGAAATAATGGCTTGTCAGGGAGACACGTTATTACTAATTACTAGATTGCTTTGTGCCTGTTGTTCTCAGACAGACAAGGCAGGGCCTCTCTCTGGAGGGGCTCTTGGGTGACCTCTTCCTGGAGATGGAGAAGCCAGAACAAGGAAAGTGAGCAAGAAGGAAAATGGGGCTCTTGTCCTCTTGTCCCTCCTGGCTTACAGGTGGTGGCTCTTTCAGGATGATGGTAGGGAGCCTGGGACGGGGGCTATGATTCAAAGTCACATGCAAAGACAGCACGTACACACGAATATAGGCACCCATGGCATCCTTCCCACCCACACCAAAACACTGGTCCATGCAGACATTACATGCTCAGTAATTCACACACACAAAGGCAGTTTCCTTGCCATCGTTGTACACAATCAGCAACACACAGATGGGCAGACGACACAGGCCCAGCTCTATTGGTTGAATACATACAGATACACCATGTACAGGTGTATGCAAATGTCTTGAGATTTCAGGGTGGTAATTAATTGCATCCCTCTTCTCACCCAGTTCTGAATCAAGTAAAAAAATAGACACAAGAGGCAGAGAGTGATCAAAATATTCCTGTATTTCATCTCCTTTTAAGACACACATTTTCACATTTATGGAATTGGGTGTGTTTTCCAATTGGCAGTATATTAGATTTGTTAAAATTCTAGCTTTATTGCTAGTAAAGCTGGTTAAAAAAACTGAGGACCCAGTGGCTTCTAAACCTTCCCTCCTGCCTTAGGTTGTTCAGAGTCACAAGCCAAGAACCCAGACCCCAGCAGGCCACCCTGCTTTCGGGCACAGCTGGCCTCAGCCAGCTTACCCTGCAGAGGAAGGAAAAAAGTATGTGTTCTACCCCTGACCTTGGCCATGCAGGCGCCATGACCCTCTTCCCAGTATTCCCAATTAGGTAAAGAAAGGAATGGGTCAGGGAAGGGGGCAGGTGGAGTGGAGGACAGAATATTGCTTCCCATTATTTCCTGAAGGGCAGAACTTCCCATTTTATCGGTCAGGGTAGGAACTCAAGAAATGATTTTCCCTTCAAGATGGATACATCCGAGTATCCATGAACGGATGAAAGCGTGTAGAGACACATTTACACAGAGATGATTTGCATATTCAAGTGTGCATTGCACAAGCAGGTTAGGGGGTAGGAGGGTGAGGATGCACCTTTGAACTGTCACACACGTATGGTATAGACATGGAGTCAGACACACGCGCAGAAACTCAATAGGCAAACACCTGCAGCCTCATACACACATACTTACGTGGGCATACCCAGGTGGGCACAATCATACCCAGGTGCCAACACATATGTATGCACTCAACCGCTGGATCTCAGCCAGTGTTGTCCTGCAGGGAGCCGCCAGCTATTTTACAGCAGAGTACAGAGTGCACGGATGGCTCAGAGGCCACTTGATGGCGTTCCTTAAGCCAGAGGACTGTTGTGGTATGAGTGCTGGCAGAGGAGCTGGCTTCTGGCTTGTTTCTGTGGTCACTTCCTCCAGCTCACAGCAGGATGCCAGTCTGTGCTTCTTGGCGTGGCTCTCAGCCTCCTGGAGGATCCCAGGATAGGCTTGGCTGTCCCCAGTGGTTCTGGGAGAAAACCACCACCCACTCCCTTCTTCCTGAATGCCCCTTAAAAGCCACCCTCCACAGGTTGCCATAGCATGCGATCAGTGGTAGGGATGGCAGGCCATCTGGTTTGCCCCTTTGCTGTTCAGTTGGAGAAGCCAAGTCTTCTCTGAGTGATGCTGTGGCGCTACCTCTCTTTAACCTCCCAAACCTTGGCCATCATTAGTCGCTCACGAATTGGTAGTTACATATGTGTCTGATGGGTATTTCTGGACGTGGGCCATGACCAGAGGCCACACCTAATTTAATTTTAAATGCTTACCAGCCAGTCTAGGACTGGTATTTAGAGGTCTCCTATTCTAGCCACCATATTTTACTGACAAGGATACTGAAGCCCAAAGAGAAGAAATGATTTGCTGTGGCCACCATACATCTAACCAGATGTTAAGACTAGCTCCCAGCCCTCCTGTCCGTGTGTATATCTGAGGATATGGCTACCCAGCCCTCCTGTCTGTGTGTATATCTGAGAATATGGCTACCCAGCCCTCCTGTCTGTGTGTGTATCTGAGGATATGGCTACCCAGCCCTCCTGTCTGTGTGTATATCTGAGGATATGGCTAACTGTAATGTGTTCACCTGTGTACACTCCAAGTTTGTGCTATACATACACCCACGGTGGCAGTTGTGTGTGGGTAGCTGCATTTATTGTTCCTGGGTGCGCCTCCATCTGTGGGAAACTATGTGGATATCCATGGGAACCCTGTGTACCCATCTAAGATTTCTAGTACTGCTGTAACAAAAGATACTATAAGTAGGCGGCTTTAAAGCATAGGAATTTATTTTCTCACTGTTTTGGAGGCTAAAAATTCAAATCAGGGTCTTGGCCCTGTCAGTTCTTTCTGTGGGCATCTCTCCTAGTTTCTGGTGACTGCTGGCAATCCTAACATTCCTTTGCTTGTACATGGATCTTCACACGGCAACTTCCCTGTGTGTGCCTTTGTGTCTGTTCTGTTCTTTTTATAAGACACCTCTGAAAAGTGATTAGATTTAGGACCCACTTTACTCTGGTACCGTGGGAGAAAGATGTGGCAGTCTGCTTCTATAAAGACTTGCAGCCCTGAAAACCCTATGGGGTCGCTATGAGTCAAAGTCAACTCAATGGCACGGGCTTTGTTTTACTCTGGTATGAATTCATTAACTAACAAAAGAAAACCCCTTATTCCCTAAAATGGTGTCACAGTCACAGGCATAGAAGTTAAGACTTCAACAGAACTTTTTGGGAGACAAAATTTAATCCATACCAGTATCAGTTCGAGTTCTGTGTGTAAATGAGTTTATATATTCACCTATTGTTGTTAGGTGCCATTGAGTTGATTTTCAATTCATAGTGACTCCATGTGACAGTGTAGAGCTAGCTACACCTAAATTCGTATCCACGTGTGTCCTGGTGTAATATCCAAATGTATCTCTGTGTGTACCTAAGTGTGTATACCCATTCATGGATAACTGTAAGTGTGTGTACAAGTCCATCCTCATCTACTCTGGGCAAGTATGTACCTGGCTGTGTGTATCCACTTAACATCCTCCCACATAGGTGTGCATATCCATCTGTGTGCATTTACTGTGTGTACCTGGCTGTGGGTACCCATACATATAAATGCCGCATGTGTTTGGGTAACACGTGGTTGTGTGTGTCTGTTTCTGTACAGCTCTGGCATTCCCTGTGTGCATGCAGCATGTTCCCCTTTGTGACTTTGGCAGCATGAGTGCCTCTGTTCAATCTTGGCAGTCCCTGGGGGTAGGCCGTCTTCTGGCACTGTCTGGCTCAGTGGTCACTAGACTGGCAACCTGTGTCTTTCCACTTAAGGAAAGGTCACCTGGACCCCCATATAGGCTAAAATCATGTAATGTTTCCTCTTCCGTGGGGACACTCAGTTTCCAGCCTCTCTGGGGTCCTATTTGCGTGATGTCAAGTTGAGAGTGAGACCGTGTCCTGATACAATCTTCCCAAAGCGGTCTGACTCCATGCTCCAGAGGGCAGCTTGGTGGGTGGAACTTTCCATGGGCTCGGGTAACTATTCTTTCCCCACAGTACAGCCTCAACTCTATCATTACCACCAAATCCTGCTGGAGACCATCAAATCCTGCTGGAGACCATCAAATCCAACCTTCCCATTTTAGAGATGAAAACACTGAGACCAAGGGAGGAAAAGGGACTTATTCTAAATCATACTTGTTGATAGTGACAAAGCCTGGAGTAGACACAGCACTCTTTGGCTCTCAGTCCAGTGGCAGATAGCCAACTGACCCCCAAAGATTCATGTTTCCTTTCCACAGCATAAACTTTTTTTGGGAAGCCATTGTGCAGGTACGGCCCACGTTTCCCACCACCGTTGCATCTAGATAGGTCACGTGACTGAGCTCTGAACATGTAATGTGGGCGGAAGTGGTATATGCCAGTTCTTGAAGTTGCTTATAATAACATCTCAGACAATTCTCCACATATTCTCTCAGTCTCCTCACATTTGCTGGATGGAGGTTCATGCCCAAGGTTCATCACATGGTTACCTTGGGGTAACCATGTGATGATGGTGGCAACATCGCCCTCAGTCCAGGTCCCTCAATGACTCCTTGGAGCAGGACAATCACCCCCATGAAAGGAAAAAAATGAAACTCCCATTGGGCTGAACTACTGAGATTCCACGTTTATTTGTTACAGCAGCTAGCATGACCTTAATTAATGCATTGCCTCTTCTTTCCCAGGAAATGACATTCTGGTAAAGCCTCAAAGGTCCCTTCTCACAGACACTGTCTCTAAATCACAAAGCACCATGAATTGGGGTCCCTTTTGATCACCTAGAGCGGCGCAACTTCAGAGGGAAAACCCAAGTCACCAGGGCGAAAATTCTTGTGGCATATAATAAAATTAATGGATATATTCATTGCAGTAGTTTTGGCTGTCCTTTTAGCAAATTTTAATTATTCAGAAGAATCACTGGCTTTTACTCATGATGTCTGAGAGTCATCTTTTAAGATTGTGGATGGAGTCTGCTCTGCCCACACACTTTATCCCCTAAGACGAATGGCACTGCCCCTCGGAGGACTGAGCAGTGTTGAATTTCTCTCTTCACATCCCTTCTCAGAGACCCTTTCCTCCTCTCAAATGGTCCTGATGAGAATTCTTCTTCACCGCTGTCCCACGAATGGCAATGGGTAGGTTCTATTGCTGCAACCTGAGTCAGAGCAAATGATCTCATTACTATATCCAAGGATTTTCCCCAAGCTAAGCTCTCTGAGTTGCTTGGCCTTGCCATCCTTAGGGTTTTAACTCTGCCAGAGGTCCAGGCAAGGGCAGAAGCAACATGGTAGTAGGATAAGTCCAGGGGTCAGAAATCTCCGAGAAAGTGCTCATTTAGTGGAAGTCCTTAGCCAATGAGTATGCCACAAGCATGCCCAGACGGCACGCTGCACTTCTGCTCAGATACCTTCTAGGACTCCCTATAGCTAAGGCCAAAGTCTTAACTCTTTCAACTGGCTTTCGGGATTTTCACAACCAGACTGCACTTTATTCTTTGCCACTTTCCCAAGGCATCCCCTTATGAGAGCTCACACGGGACCACCTCCTCCTGCTCAACATGCTTTGACCTTTCATACACGGGTCTCTTTGTGCATGTTTCTCCCTCTGCCTGGAATATCTATCCCTTCTTCTTGGCTTATTAACTTCCTCTTTATCCTTACACCTGGCTCATTGTCACTTCCTTTGTGAAGTCTACCTTGACTTTCTCTTCAGTTTCCAATAGAGGTAGGAACTCGCTCTTCTGGCCTCTCCTATTTGCACTTGATCTTAGCCAAAAGGTTGAGAAGTGATTGTCTCTCATATTTAGATTGAGGCCAATCATAGAGAACTTTTACATGTCTTAGAGTCAGCAGCTGTCTAGGCTGAGAGAGGACCCTTGAGGTCAGGGACAAGTTTTAGTTATCACTGTACTCTCAGCATTTAGCTCCAGGCTTGGCATTTCACATGTATGTGTCAATAAATACTGTTTGATTGGGTGTGAGTCCTGTCAGCTCAACTGGTGGGGGCAAGGGCTTCTCTAACTGGGAGGGGGGCTGTCCAAAGGTCTCCCCTGTTGCCTCAGGCCCCTCTGGTTCCCTGGTTTTCACAGGATCAGCTCCTTAGGGGATTGAGAACAAGAATACTATCCTTCCTCTCTCCTTAGGGAATAGCAAGAAGGCATCAGAACAGCAGAATGAGCCTGAAAGGAGAGGCCTGTGGAGGGCCATCCCAGATGCGCAGCTGTGGAACATCAAATCCATGACGGAGGACAAGAGGTAGAGTCAAAGGGTGAAATTTTTGTATTTCATCAATTTTACTTTTGCTCACATTTTAGCATCTCTGAAGTCGGAATGGATCTTACAATCAATGGTATATCAGTTTATTTGACAGTATGTTTTTCTTTCTTAGTGATAGATAAAATAATGGTGCATTTTACAATTGATGGCATCTTAAGAGTTGAGGAAATATGTTAAGTGGCCTGTTAGCAGAGGTCAGGGCTGAAGACATTGATTGCTGAATAAAGTCAACACTGGAGTCAGATTTGATTGTTAGGCAGGGCCAGGGCCAGGGCAGGGTGAGGTGTCTAAAAGAGGAAAGAGGAAGCAGGGACTTAGTTGGTTTTTTACTGCAGCTGTGTTTTTTTGAGGACGTGCGCCCCTTAGGAAGTGAAACTCTGGAAGGCAGAAATTGGCGTCCTCCAGGTCTATCCTATAGGGTCGCTATGAGTCCGAATCGACTCGAGGGCACCGGGTATGGGTTAGGCCTATCTTCAGTCTCCCAAATCCTCGCCTTCTTTGTCTCCCTTACACGTTTCTTTCCAAAGGCAAAGAGAGACCCACCGGGGATAAACGAGACGAGGGAAGAAGGTGGAGAGGAAGGTAGGTGGAGGAGGAGCATTTACTCCTGGACCAAGGCGGTAGGTAGGTGATGTCCTGTAAAAATGTAAAGAAAGTTAAAAAACAAAAAAACGGTTACCATCGAGTCAACCCTGACTCGCGGTGACCCCAGGTGTGTCAGAATGGAACTGTCCTCCACACAGTTTTCAACGCCTGTCTTGTGAGATTAGATGGTCAGGCCTTTCTTTCACGGTACCTTTGGGTGGACTCGAACCTCCAGCCTTTCTGTGGTGCAAGCATGCTTTGGACCCCCGAGGGACTCCCAAAAATGTAAAAATCAAGTACAAATCATTGGTTCTCAATCCTCGCTGTAAATTTGCATTACCTGGGAGCTTTTAAGGAACACTGTGCTTGGGCCGCACGCCAGACCAATGAAGTCACTATCTTGCATCTAGGGTTGAGAATCGCTGGCCAAAAGTATTTCTTAAATCTTTAATGCTAATCATTGAGGATTGCCTTTAAAATGCAAATTGTATTTTGAATCCCTGAATTGGAGAAATAATACAATTTACACTGAGGAGCCCTTTCTGTTTGCAAAGCACTTACATGTGTGTTATTATATTTGCTCCGCCGAGGCTGCGAGGCAAGTTGTTATTATGACGCATGTTTTACAGATGAGGAGATAGGGTAAAAGGTCAAGAAACCTTGTGAAGGAAGGTGATGTCCAAGCAGAATGATGGCGAAGTTGTTGCACTTGGCCAGTTGTTGAGGAGATTAAAGACACACAGCTAAGAAAAGCTAGTAGTTGACGTTTAGTAAGGGGGAGGAGAAAACAATGAGTAGCAGGTAAAGAACAGGTCAGAATGGAGGCAGAGGCAGAGTCAGGAGGGGCAGGGTTGTGGACAGAGCCTGCTGGAATAATCAGCACAATAAATAAAACAGAAAGTATCCATGTGGTTTTAGGGGCTGGAAAGCACTATTTAGAATGAATTGAGTGGCTCAGCTCTGTCAGGCAAGGAGAAAAGTCCCTGTCTCCCTGGAGAATCCATGTTGGTGAGGAGGGTGAAGTCCGGACTAGAAACCAGAGGGAATATGCCAGGAACTCAATCAGACCTGGATTTTCCAGGGTTTTTTAGAGGAGTGAGTGGTGCAATCCGTTAAGCTCTTGGTTGGTAACTAAAAGGTTGATGGTTCAAACCTATCCAGAGGGGCCTGGGGAGAAAGGTCTGGTGATCTGCTTCCAAAACCCTTCAGACTGCAGTTCTACTCTACCACACATAGGGTCGCCATGAGTTGGAATTGACTCCATGGCAACCGGTTTTTTTTTTTTTTAAAGGATTGAGACCACCACCTGTCTGTCAGTTTGGTGTACAGTGGTGGCTTGCGTGTTGCTATGAAACTGGAAGCTATGCCACCAGTAGGGCACCCATGATGGACAGGTTTTAGCAGAGCTTCTACTCTAAGACAGACTAGAAAGAAAGGCCTGGCAATCTACTTCTGAAAATTAGGCAATGAAAACCTCATGGATCACAACAGGATATTGTTGACTTGCTTGCTTTGGGCATGTCATCTGGAGGGATCAATTGCTACAGGAAGACACCATGTCTGGTGAAGTAGAGTCAGCAAGGACAAGGGAGGCCCTCAGTGAGATGGATGGGCACAATAGCCCCAATGATAGACTCACACATGCTGGCTGTCACGAGGATGATGCGGGACTGGGAAATGCTTCTTTCTGTTGTATGTCATAGGCCACCGTGAGTTGGAGTCGACTCGGCAGCAGCTAACGACAACTACAAAGGGGTAAGAAGGCGGCAGTAGAAAGAGTTAAGAGGAGAGGGGTCTCAGGACCAGTGTGTGTGTGTGTGAATGTGCGTGCTCACGCCTGTGTGTGCGTGTACACAGGATGAAAGCAGGGTCTGTCGGGGACTTAGCAAAGCTCTCTGAGAAATGGAACCCGGACCAGGGTGGTGTTCAGTGGAGCCTCTGGACTGGTAACGTGAAGCTCTCATTCTATATTGGGCCCCAGACCCAGCTGTGCAACCACACTGCAGTGGAAGTGGAAGAAAAGGGGGCACAATAGAGGGGCATCTGGGAGGTGGCAGCAATGAGGGAACTATTCGTCTAGCCAGCCTGAGAGATGGGCTCCTGCCTCATCGGTCTGCAGCCCCTGCAGACAGAGCACACAGACTATAGGTTCTGGGGTTCCCCGGGCAAAACACCAGGCTCTGGGCAAGATAATAGACACGGCCACTTGGTGGGCAGTTTTCCGGCCAGCCACGGGTCTCAGAACAGGAAGCCACTACAGTGTGTCCTTGCTCCCCCACCTTCCTTCCTGTCTTATCTTCAGAATAACGAATTCTGAATCATAATGAAAATTTTCCTTGGATGTACTATATGCCTGACAAGCAAATCACTACTAAATCAATTCTTTGCAATCAATGTTTTTCTAATGAATTTTGCATTTCTAATGGCAGGACCTGACACTGTCTGTTTATTTCCTCTCTTGCCCTTGGCTCCCTCCCCTGCCTCCTTGTTTTAAGCAAACTGCAGGAGAGGTGGCGGAGCCAAATGGCAGATCTGAAGTAGTTTCCCCGTCTCAGCCCCTCCTCAATTTCTCCTCTCCTTTTTCCTCAGCATCCCTCACTGGGAAACTTAATGGGGTGTTTCTGCAATAATTAGAATGATTTAAATAGCTCTGCTAGCAAAGTTTGGCAGGAAAAACCCCACAACCCACCAGAGCTCACCCCCATGAATCTATTATATCCCAGCTGAGGAAGGAGTGGAGAACAAGGTGCTGGGGGAATGGACAGAATGCTCCCCCTAATACCCTCTACCCAGCACCCTGCTGCAACACCCTTCCCCACCTCACCCAGAGCACAGAAGTATTGGATTAGATGCAAAATAATTTTTAATTTCTGACTCTCTATAGGATTTCTTGGCAAAATAACACATTTACTAATAAAATAGAGTCCCTGGGTAGTGCAAATGGGTAAGTGCTTGGCTTGGCTGTTAACTGAAAGGTTAGAGGTTCAAGTCCACCCAGAGGTACCTCAGAGAAAGGCCGGCGAGCTACTTCTGAAGAACCCACCATTGAAAACCCTATGGAAGTTCTACTCTGACACATATGGGGTCTCTGTGAGTCCGAAATCTACTCGATGGCGACTGGTTTGTTTTTTCTGGTTTTTCCAATAAAATAATACATTGCAGGGGAGGCAGGAGGATGACTCCCAGACCAGGGCTAGTTCCTACAGCCTAGACTCATGAATGAAAGAATGAATCAATGAGTGAAGACAGTAAGGGCCTGCAGGCTAGTGTCCTGGAGATGTGGCTTGTACTTAAACCAGGGCTTTGAAGCTGCTCATTCCAGTGTGAATCCCCACTGAAAATTTGCATTTCTAACAAGTTCCTGGGCGATGCTAATGCTGTTGGTTAGGGACCAATTCTGAGAACTACTAGCAGGGCAGTGGTTCTCAGATTTTCTTATATATAAGAATTGCCTGAGGATCTTGTTAAACTGTAGATTCTGATTCAGTATATCTGGGGTGGAAATTCAAATTCTCAGCAGGGGTTTGAACCAGAATGAACCAGTTCTAAGCCTCAAACCCGTTGTGGTTGGCACAATGGTGCCTCTCCCCGCACAAGATGTCTGGAACCTGTGCATATGCTGAAGCGCAATTAAGGTTGCAGATGGAATCCAGGGTGCTAATTAGCTGACCTTAAGATAGGGAGAGTATCTCGAACTATCCAGGTGGGCTCAATGTAATCACAGGGTCCTTAAAAGTGAAAGAGGAGGAAGAAGAGGGGAGTAGAGTGGTTTGATGTGAGAAGGACTTAATCCACGGTTGCTGGCTCTGAAGACGGAGGAAGGGGCCATGAGACTCCAGATTCCCCAGAGAAAACTCCAGAAGGGAACACAGCCGTGCCAGTGCCTTGACTTAGCCAGTGAGACCCATGTTAGCCTTCTAACCTACAGAATTGGGAGATAATAAATTTGTCTTGTTTCAAGCCACGGAGTTTGTGGTAATTTGTTACAGCAGCATTAGGAAACAGATACACCTACGTTTCTCAGATGTCCTCAGTCTGGCTGATGTAGCCTGAAGGGCCCTGAGGTGCGTTACAATAGAGTCTAATAGACCATGAGAAATGTCGTCTTGAATAAAGTTACACTCGAAACATTTATGAGCCCAGAAAAGGAGCCTGGCAGGTGTGGGGAGGAGTCCCTGCATGGTGCAAACGGTTAATGCGCTCAGCTGCTAACCAAAAGGTTGGAAGTTCACGTCCACCCAGAGGCACCTTAGAAAAAAGGCCTCGTGATCTATTTCTGAAAATCAACCATTGAAAACCTTGTGAAACACATTTCTACCCTGACACACATGGGTTGGAGTCAGCTCAAGGGCAACTGGAAAAAAGGTGGGGGACATTTGAGGAGCTTATTAATTCATTCATTTGTGGGTCATTGAGGGAGCCAAATCAGCCCTCTCCTCTTGATGCATCACTGTCTTAAGAAAAGTATCCTTCTTCCCTTCCTATAACGTTCTAGCCTCCACCTTCCACTCTCACCCCTGTTATGAGCAAAGCCTTTGCAGCCAGTCAGGCTGGGGTTTGAATCCTGGCTCTAGCATTTGCCAGCCAGGTGATCAGAGGCAATTTGCTTAATCACTCTGAATTCATTCTCCATCTTTCACGGGAATATAATAACTAACCTCTGAGGGTTGTTGGGAAGATGACACATGTCAAGAGCTTAGTATATGGCATGAAGCAGAAGCTCAGTGAATATCAAGTGTAACACCATACCATTATGATGACAGCATCCCTTAAGACTCCTTCCTTATCCATGCTCTCAGCTGATGACCTTGCTTCCTATTTCATTGAGAAAATTGAAGCAGTTGAAAGAGGACTTCCACAAGCTTCTACCACACCTACCCACCTACCAGCATCTGCCCACCCATACTCCTACTATGGGTGAACTAATTTGAGCTCCTATCTAGAGCAGCTCTTCCACTTGTGTGTCCACCAGATCTCTCCTCTCCCACCTACCCAAAGACCACTCCAGCAATTCTTCTCTTTCTCCTTCATCATTTTTTAGCTCTGTATTACATCATTTCATCTACATATAAACATGTTGTAATTACTCTCCATCTTAAGAAAACCCTTCTCTTGGTCCCACTTCTCTTTCAAGCTATTGCCCATATTTTTGCTTCTTACAGCAAAACTCCTCAAAAGGGCTGTCGTTACCCTGTAAGGCCTTTTGCCCTATCACTGTACTGAGACCGTACTTATCAAGGTCCTTAATGACCTCCTTACTGCTAAATCCAGTGGGTGGTGTTCATTCTGCACCTTGCTTGACTTATCAGTGACACTTTGATTCAGTTGGTCATACTCTTGCCCTTGGATTAAACGCAGTAAAATGTGTTGCTTCACTGCAGGACTTGTCAGGGCCTTTTATATGTTAATGAGCCTCAGGGATCTGTAAGAGAACAGTACACACAGTGTGCCCACTTATTTGATCCCAGCCCCCTTTCTTGTGTGTAAAAGGAAATCAGTGTTCTCTAGATCAAGGTTTGGGAAAGGATGTACTAGTCTAGCTAGTTAGTGGCGGCGGTTGGGCTGGATGATCTCTCAGGCTATGTCTATGAGCCCAGGTGGAAGTTCCATGGTTTGGGATGGGAGTAGGGCTCTGCTGTGAGGGGAAGGCAGGTTGTTTCCTACCAGGGAAAGCAGGTGACCAGGTCCCCAGCTACTCAGCTCGAGGGGTTGTGAATGGCACCCCTTTTTTGAGATGGCCTGGAGGAGGGCTTGCAGCCTTGGGTGAGAACTGGGCTGGTGAAGCGGAGGGAGAAACTTGTTGCTGTTCTGTTACTGAGTCAAGCAAGGGGGTCTGGGGCCCACTCCTCTGTTGGTTTAGTGGGAAGACACCTGCTCAGAGATTACCAGGAGATAAACTGCTCTGTGGAGGATGGGAGAAGCAGCCCTGGAAGACCCTGCCAATGGGAAGTGGCTCAGGGATAGCCTTTTCCTTTGTTTGTTTTGTTTTATTTGTTTCGTCTTGTTTTTCCTAATCACTGGCTTCTAGGTTTCAGGGGAGTAAGTGGAGGTCGATTAGGAGGCTTCCGAGGCTCTGGGACTCTGGCCCCTTGCCCAGTCCCGCCCCATTACTGGAAACTGTCAGGAGGCTTGCTAGGGGAGGGGTGATGGAGTCATTGTCTGTGGGCGGGGGGCGGGGAGGGGGGACAGGGGAGCAGTTTCCCACCCCAGGGAGTGGGAGTGTTTGTTTCTTCCCAGAAGAGCCCTGGGAAAGGGAAAAGAATCAATCGGAATATTCAGCCTCATAAACAGTGCCATGAAAATCACCTCCATCTTCAGAGGAAGGCTCAGAGCTAATGTGCCAAGACAGTGATATGCATTTACAGCATCAAACCCCGATCAGTCTTCTTGCCAGGGCCAGGAAGCCGCCTCCACAGAGGACCAGTTCCCAGCTTCGGCCTGGAGAAGGAGGAGGAGCCAGCCCTGACCCAGCAGTCTTGGTTAGGTAGACCTCTTTCTTGCCCCTCAACTGGGGAGGGGCTGGGAAGTAGCATGAGGAAGAGGTGCCTTGGTGGGATGAGAAAAATGCATGTTTTTTGGGGCCCAACAGACTTGGCTTTGGTTCCATTTCTTCTCCTTGTCAGCTGTGTGACTCTAGGTAAGTCATTTATCTCTGTTAGAGTCTCCTCTTTTATAAGTTATAGAATTTAGCCTGCTGGCCTCAGTGGGTTGTCAGGAGACTTAAATAACACCAGGATATGAGGTTTCTTGGCACACCGTGTTAGAACAGGAAGAGGCACTTGAAGGCAACCATCACAGCCCCTCCTTTTGTAGATATGGAAACTGAGGTGCAATGAAATGGAGCAGCTTGGCCCAAAGTTACCTTGGGAGAGAGTGGCAAAATCATTTACAGTATTATTAATTTCAAGCCAAGGCCCAACACAAAGAACAGTGAAAGCCAAGACAGCATTTCCCAACTACAGCCACCAGGAGTCTAGCCACTCTCACCTGGCTCCCTTTTCTGGGTCAGTAATTCAATCAGCGCCTTCTCCTGGTGCATCTCACTGGGGCCCAGGCCAGGCCAAGGCTGCTGCTCTGCTGAATTAATGCTGGCAGCCATCTGCAAGACCCAGGCAGGAGTAGAAAGTGAGCCCTTTTCCCCAGACCTCCTGAAATGCCACCCTCGGACCTGGCTGGGGAACCTTATTTTCCCAGGGAACTTGGTGGCTCTTACAATTAAATCTCATTTCTGATCTCCCTTTGAATCCCCCCAGCACCTGGCCTTTTCTGGTGCTTGCTCATCACTTGGGGGCCAGGACCTCAGCCCACTCTCAGGGATCAGATGCTCACTGGGAAGGCATCTCCTCTCTCCTTGGGGAGCACTCAGAGCCCCAGGCCTGCTGACCCAGAGGCTTAATGCTCCTCTGATCAGGTGAGGTATGCCTGTCTCTGTTCTAACAAAGGCTCTGCAGTGGGCCCCAGGGGGGTCTGAAGGCCCCTCTTAACAGAATTTGAAATCCTGCTAATTCTCCATTTCTTACATTCCCCATATAAAAGGAAAAATTGACCAGCTCCCCAAAGGGATAAGAAAGGGAGAATCCTAGAGCTGAAAGGGACCTTAAATGGAATCGCGTTGAGCCTTTCATCCAGTTTAGAAGTCATGTCCATGGGATCCAGTCTGCTTCACACCTCCAACGACCTGGGAGCCAGAATTCCCCACCTCACAGGCCTCCCGTACCATGTGGACAGCAGTTGTAGTTCTTAGGAAGGTCTTGCACCATTGAATATAAATATGCCCTCTGGTGACTTCCGAAGTCTGTTCTGGTTCTGCCTTGTGCAATCACACATAATAATAGCCGTCATTCATTGAGTGTTTATTTTGTGCCTCACTCTGTTCAAAGACCTTTGTGTGTGTTAACTCATATAACCCTAAGAGGTAAGAATCATTATTCCTTCTTTATATATGAGGAAATTGGGATACAGAGAAGTTGGGAAATTTGTCCAAGGCTGCCCGCCTAGTAAATGGCAGAGCTGGGATTTAAACCCGGGTAGTTCTGGATCCTGAGTCTGTGCTTTTAACCTCTAGGATGTACTATCAGCTGGACCTAAGTTCCTCTCTCCTCCAAGAGGCAGCCTGTCTCATCTGTTCTGGGTGAAAAACTCCCAGAATCTTTGCCATTGTTTCTGGACTCTTTGGTATCCTGGTCACTCTCTCCTCTGTTCCTTTTAAAATGAGATAGTAAGAGCATAGCCTAAAGATCCAGAATGGGCCTGACCAGGGTGACCTACAGAGGGGCTGTTATTTCTCCATTCTAACTTTGCACTTTTAAGTTTTCTTTATCTTCTTAGTAGCTATACCACACTGTTAGCCCATATTGAGCTTGTGGTCAGCTCAAACCCCAAGATCTTTTTCTCGTGGATCTCTGCCAAGCCAGACCTCTTTTATCTTATATTTGTACAATTGATTCTTTGAACCTAAATGAGGACTTAACACTTAATGCTCCTAGATTTCATCTTTGTGGTTTGGCTTGTGTTCTAGCATGCTGAGATAGTCAGATTCTGGGTCCACCATATAATTAATTTCTCCAGACTTTGTTGTATATAGATGAGGTAATTATCCTTTCTCTAACTTTATCACGCCATTGATAAAGACATTGAATGTGACAAAAGATGAGTCTTGTGCTTCTTCTCTATAGGGAGATCTCCCTCCAGGTAGGAGGTATATTCTCTTGAAATACAGACAGTGTAATTAAAAAAAAATTATTGATGTAAAATATATTTAATGTAAAATTTGCCATTTTAACCGTTTTTAAGTGTACATTTCAGTGACATTAATTTGTTGTTATTATTGTTGTTAGGTGCCATTGAGTCAGTTCTGACTCATAGGACGAAACACAGCCTGGTATTGCGCCGTCCTCACAGTCGTTGCTATGTTTGAGCCCATTGTTGCTGCCACTGTGTCAATCCATTTCCTTGAGGGTCTTCCTCTTTTTTGCTGACCCTCTACCTTACCAAGCATGATATCCTTCTCCAGGGACTCATCTGTCTTGGTAACATGTCCAAAGTATGTGAGACTAAGTCTCACCATCCTTGCTTCCAAGGAGCACTTTGGCTGTACCTCTTCCAAGACAGATTTATCCATTCCTCTGGCAGTCCATGGTATAGTCAATATTCTACCCCAACGCCATAACTGAAAGGCACCAATTCTTCTTTGGTCTTCCTTCATTGTCCAGCTTTGCATGCACATGAGGTGATTGAAAAAATAATGGCTTGGGCCAGGGGCACCTTAGCCCTCATAGTGACATCGTTGTTTTTCAACACTTTAAAGAGCTCTTTTGCAGCAGCTTTGCCTAATGTAATACATGGTTTGATTTCTTAACTGCTGTTCCATGGGTGTCAACTATGCATCCAAGTAAAATGAAATCATTGACAACTTCAGTATTTTCTCCATTTGTCATGATGTTGCTTACTGGCACAGTTGTGAGGATTTAGGTTTTCTTTACATAGTGGTGTAATCCATACTAAATACTGTGATCTTTGATCTTCATCAGTAAGTGCTTCAAGTCCTCTTTGCTTTCCAGAAGCAAGGTTGTGTCATCTGCATATCGCAGATTGTTAACAAGTCTTCCTCCACCCTGATGCTGTGTTCTTGTCCATATAGTCCAGTTCTCAGATTGTTTGCTCAGCATAGAGATTGAATAAGCACGGCAAAATGATACAACCCTGATGCACACTTTTTCTGACTTTAATCAGAGCATGGAATGTATGAAGTACGAATCTAGGAAAATTGGAAGTTGTAAAAAATGAAATGGAACTCATAAAGATCAATATCTAGGCATTGGTGAGCTGAAATGGTCTTGTATTGGCCATTTTGAATCAGACAGTCATATGACATACTATGCCGGGAATGACAAATTGAAGAGGAATGGCATCGCACTCATCATCAAAAAGAACATTTCAAGAGCTATCCTAAAGTACAATGCTGTCAGTGACAGGATAATATTCACACACCTACAAGGATGACCAGTTAATATGACTGTTATTCAAATTTACACACCAACCATTACTGCCCAAAATGAGGAAACTGAAGATGTTTATCAGCTTTTCCATTGTCTTTTTCCACAGATGTAGTACTCCCTTATTCTGTTCAAACGACTGCCTCTTGGTCTATGTACGGGTTCCAGATGAGCACAATTAAGTGTTCTGGAATTTTCATTCTTTACAACATTATCCAGAGCTTGTTATGATCCTCACAGTCGAACACCTTTACATAGTCAATAAAACACAGGTAAACATCTTTCTGGTATTCTCTGCTTTTAGCCGAGGTCCATCTGACATCAGCAATGATATCCCTTGTTCCACCTCCTCTTCTGAATTCAGCTTGAATTTCTGGCAGTTCCCTGTTGATGTACTGCTGCAACTGTTTTTGAATTATCTTCAGTAAAATTTTACTTGCACGTGATAATAACGACATTGTTCCATAATGTGTGCATTCTGTTAGATCATCTTTCTTTGGAATGGACACAAATATGGATCTCTTCCAGTTGGTTGGCCAGGTAGCTTTCTTCTAAATTTCTTGGCATAGACCAGTGAACACCTCCAGTACTGCATCCATTTGTTGAAACATCTCAATTGGCGTTCTGTCAATTCCTGGAACCTTGTTTTTAGTCAATGCCTTCAGTGCAGCTTGAACTTCTTTCAGTACCATTGGTTCTTGATCATATGCTACCTCCTGAAACAGTTGAACGTTGACCAATTCTTTTTGGTACAGTGACTCTGTGTATTCCTTCCATTTTCTTTTGATGTTTCCTGTGCCATTCAATATTTTGCCTATAGAGTCCTTCAAAATTGCAACTCGAGGCTTGAATTTTTTCTTCACTTCTTTCAGTTTAAGAAATGCCCAGCATGTTCTCTTTTGGTTTTCTAACTCCAGGTGTTTACTCATTTCATTATAATACTTTACTTTGTCTTCTTGAGCTGCCCTTTGAAATCTTCCATTCAGCTCTTTTACTTCATTTCTTCCATTCACTTTAGCTGTGCTACGCTCAAGAGCAAGTTTCAGAGTCTCTTTTGACATCCATTTTGGTCTTTCCTTTTTTCTTGTCTTTTTAGTGACATTTTGCTTTCTTCATGTATAATGTCCTTGATGTCATCCCATAACTTGTGTGGTTTTCGGTCATTAGTTTCAATGCATCATCTATTTTTGAGATGGGCTCCAAATTCAGGTGGGATATACTCAAGGTGATATTTTGGTTCTCGTGGACTTGTTTTAATTTTCTTCAGCTTCAACTTTAACCCACATATGAGCAATTGATGGTCTGTTCCACAGTTGGCCCCTGGCCTTGTTCTTGCTAATGATATTGAGCTTTTCCACCATCTTTTCCCACATATGTAGTCTATTTGATTCCCGTGTTTTCCATCCAGTGAGGTCCACGTGTATAGTTCCTACTTACATTGGTGAAAAAATATATTTGCAATGAATAATAAGTCATTGGTCTTGCAAAATTCTATCACGTGATCTCTGGTGTTGTTTCTATCTCCAACGCCATATTTTCCAACTACAGAACCTTCCTCTTTGTTTCTAGCTCTCATATTACAATCACCAGTCATTATCAATGCATCTTGATTGTATGTTTGATCAATTTCAGACTGTGAAAGTTGGTAAAAATCTTCAGTTTCCTCATCTTTAGCATTAGTGGTTAGTGTGTAAATTTGAATAGTCGTATATTAACTGGTCGTCTTTGTAGCTGTATGAATATTATCCTGTCACTGACAGCACTGTACTTTAGGATAGCTTTTGAAATGTTCTTTTTGACAATGAGTGCGATGCCATTCCTCTTCAGTTTATCATTCCTGGCAGAGTATACCATATGGCTGTCTGATTCAAAACGGCCAATACAAGTCCATTTCAGCTCACTAATGCCTAAGATATTGATCTTTATGAGTTCCATTTCATTTTTGACAACATCCAATTTTCCTAGATTGGTACTTCATACATTCCATGTTGTGATTATTAATGTATGTTTATAGCTGTTTCTTCTCATTTTGAGTCATGCCGCATTAGCAAATAAAGGTCCTGAATGCTTGACCCCACCCACATCATTAAGGTTGGTTGTACTTTGAGGAGGCACCTCTTCCCCTGTTGTATTTTGATTACCTTCCAATATGATCGGCTCATCTTCTGGCACTATATCAGACAATGTTCCATTGTTAATAAGATTTTCCCTGGCTAATTTTTTCAGGATAGACTGCCAGGTTTCTTTTTTTTTCTAGTCTGTCTTAGTTGGGAAGCTCCATTGAAACCTGTACACCATGGGTGACCCTGCTGGTATTTGAAATACTTGTCGTGTAGCTTCTGGTATCACAGCAAAATGCAAGCCACCACAGTTTGAAAAATGACAGATGTGTGGTGGGTGACATTGATTATATTCACCATACTGTGCAACCACTGCCATATCCATTGTAAAAGTTTCATCACCCTAAACAGAAACTCAGTCCTCTTTCAGAAATAGCTCCCATTCTTTCCTGCCCCCAACCTCTGGTAACCACTAATAAACTTTGATCTCTCTGCACTTGTTTATTCTAGATATTTTGTATAAATGGTATCATATAATATTTGTCCCTTTGTATTTGACTTATTTCACTCAACATAATATTTTCAAGGTTCATCTATGTGGTAGCATGTATCTTCATTTCCCTTCATGACTGAATAATATTCCATTGTATGGAAATATCACATTTTGTTTTTCTGTTGATCCATTGATGGACACCTGGGTTATTTCCACATTTTGGCCATTATGAATAACGCTGAAATGAACACTGGTGTGGACATATCTGTTTGAGTTCCTTCTTTCAAGTCTCTTGGTTATATACCTAGGAGTGGGTTTTTGTTTTAAGGTAGTTCTATATTTAACTTTGTGAGGAAACACCAAACTGTTTTGCATATTGGCTGTACCATTTTATATTTATACCAACAATGCGTGAGTGTTCCAATTTCTCCACCTACTTGCCAACAATTGTCAGTTCCCATTTTCTTTTTCTGATTATAGCCATCCTAAAAAAAAAAAAAAAGCCATCCTAGTGGGTGTGAATTCAATATTCTTTGCTGACACCATAATTCAAAGGCATCAATTATTTTTAGGACTCCCTTATTCATTGTTCAGCTTTCACATGCACATGAAGAGATTGAAAACACCGTGGCTTGGGTCAGGTACACCTTAGTCCTTAAAGTGATAGCTTTGCTTTTTAACACTTTAAGGAGGTCTTTTGCAGCAGATTTGCCCAATGCAATGTGTCCTTTGATTGCTTGACTGCTGTTTCCATGGCCACTGATTGTGGATCTAAGCAATATGAAATCCTTTCTCAATCTTTTCTCTGTTTATCATGATGTTGCTTATTGGTCCTATTGTGAGGATTTTTGTTTTCTTTGTGTTGAGGCATAATCCATACTGAAGGCTGTGGTCTTTGATCTTCATCAGTAAGTGCTTCAAATCCTCTTCACTTTCAGCAGGCAAGGTTGTATCATCTGCATATCACAGGCTGTTAACGAGTCTCCTTCCAATCCTGATGCCCTGTTCTTCTTCATGTGGTCCAGTGTCTCGGATTATTTGCTTAGCATGCATATTGAATAAGTATGGTGAAAGGATACAACCGTGGTACACACCTTTCCTGACTTTAAACCATGCAGTCTCCCCTTATTCTGTTAGAATGACTGCCTCTTGGTCTATGTAGAAGTTCCTCATGAGCACAATTAAGTGTTCTGGAATTCCCATTCTTCGCAACGTTATCCAAAATTTGTTAAGAATGTTGAATATACCATGGACTGCCAGAAGAATGAACAAATCTATTTTGGAAAAAGTATAGCCAGAATGCTCATTAGAAACAAGAATGGTGAGACTTCGTCTCACACTCTTTGGATATGTTATCAGGAGGGAACAATCCCTGAGAAGGACATCATGCTTGGTAAAGTAAAGGGTCAGCGAAAAAGAGGAAGGCCTTCAAGGAGATGAATTGACACAGTGGCTGCAACAATGGGCTTAAGTGTAACAATGATTGTGAG
This sequence comes from Elephas maximus indicus, assembly GCF_024166365.1. Lineage (NCBI taxonomy): Eukaryota > Metazoa > Chordata > Mammalia > Proboscidea > Elephantidae > Elephas > Elephas maximus. The sequence goes on along the minus strand of NC_064835.1, from coordinate 8,524,074 downwards.
GTTGGCACAAGACTGGGCAGTGTTTCATTCTATTGTACATAGGGTCACCGTGAGTCAGAATCAACTTGGTGGCACCTAACAACAACAACAAAGTGGGTGTGAAGTAGTATCTCATTGTGGTTTTGATTTTCATTCTCCTAATGACTAATGGGAAACCCTGGTGACATAGTGGTTAAGTGCTACAGCTGCTAACTGAAAGGTCCGGAGTTCAAATCCACCAGGCGCTCCTTGGAAACTCTATGGGGGCAGTTCTACTCTGTCCTATAGGGTAGCTATGAATCGGAATCTACTTGATGGCAACGGGTTTTTTAATGACTAATGAGGAGCCCTGGTGGCATAGTGGTTAAGAGCTTGGCTGCTACCCAAAAGGTCGGCAGTTTGAACTCACTAGTCACTCCTTGGAAACCCTATGGGGCGGTTCTACTCTGTCCTATGGAGTCGCTATGAGTCGGGATCGACTCGACGGCAAAGGGTTTGGGTTGGTTTTTTTTGTTTGTTTTTGAATGATGTACTTATTGGACATTTGTGTAACTACTTTGGAGAAATGCTATTCAAGCCTTTTCCAATTTTTAAATTGGGTTGCTTGTCTTCTTGTTTTTTAGTTGTAGGAGTTCTTTACATATTTTGAATACTAAACTCTTATCAGATATATGGTTCCCAAATAGTTTCTCCCTTTTTGTAGGTTGTCTTTTTGCTTTTTGATAAAATCTTTTGGTGACAGTTTTCATTTTGATTAAGTCCAATTGTATATATTTTTTCTTTTGTTGCTCATGCTTTTTGTGTCATATCTAAAAATCCATTGTCAAAAACAAGGTATTAAGGCTTAATGTCTATGTTTTCTTCTAAAAGTTTCGTAGTTTTAGTTCTTATAACAAATATTTGTGCCCATTCCAAAGAAAGATGATCCAGTGGAATGCAGAAATTATCGAACAATATTATTAACATCACGTGTAAGTAGAATTTTGCTGAAGATCGTTCAAAAGCAGTTGTAGCAGTGCATTGACAGGGAACTGCCAGAAATTCAAGCCAGATTCAGAAGTGGATGTGGAATGAGGGATATCATTGTTGATGTCAGATGAATCCTGGCTGAAAGCAGAGAATACCAGAAAGATGTTTACCTGTGTTTTACTGACTAAGCAAAGACATTTGACTGTGGGGATCATAAGAAATTGTGAATAACATTGGAAACAATGTCCAGAGCTCTTAATTGTGCTCATATGCAACCTGTACGTAGACCAAGAGGCAGTTGTTCTAACAGAAAAAGGAGATACTTCATGGTTTAAACCCAGGAAAGGCGTGTGTCAGGGTTGTATCCTTTCGCCACACTTATTCAATCTATGTTGAGCAAATAATCTGAAAAGCTGGACTATATGAAGAAGAATGGAGCATCAGGATTGAAGGAAGACTCATTAACAACCTGTGATATGCAGATGATACAACCTTGCTTGCTGAAAGCAAAGGGGACTTGAAGCTCTGATGAAGATCAAAGACTTCAGTATGGATTACACCTCAATATAAAGAAAACAAAAATCCTTACAACTAGGCCAATAAGCAATACCATAATAAACAGAGAAAAGATTGAAGTTGTCAAGGATTTCATTTTACTTGGATCCACAATCAACACCCATGGAAGCAGTAGTCCAGAACTCAGACGATGCATTGCATTGGGCAAATCTGCTCTAAATGACCTCTTTAAAGTGTTAAAAAGCAAAGATGTCACTTTATGGACTAAGGTGTGTCTGACCCAAGCCATGGTGTTTTCAATCACCTCATATGCATGTGAACGCTGGTCAATGAATAAGGAAGGCTAAAGAAGAACTGATGCCTTTGAATTACGGTGTTGGTGAAGAATATTGAATATACCATGGGCTGTCAAAAGAATGAATAAACCTGACTTGGAAGAAGTATAGCCAGAATGCTCCTTAGAAACGAGAATGATGAGAGTTCATCTCATGTATTTTGGACATGTTATCATGAGGGATGGGTCCTTAGAGAAGGGCATCATGCTTGGTAAAGTAGAGTGTCAGAGAAAAAGAGGAAGACCCTTAAGAAGATGGATTAACACAGTGGCTGCAATGATGGGCTCGAACACAACAACAATTGTGAGGATGGTGCAGAACCAGGCAGTGTTTTGTTCTGTTGTACGTACGGTTGCTGAGTTGGAATCAACTCAACAGCACCTAACAACAACCAAACTGAGTTAATTTTCATGTATGGTATGAGCTATGGATCTTTTGCATGTGGAGATCCTGTTGTCCCAGCACCAATGATTGAGGAGAATAATCTTTCCCCATTGAATGGACTTGGTACGCTTGTCAAAAATCGATTGGTTGTAAATGTATTCATTTATTTCTGAACTTCAATTCTATTCCATTGGTCTACATGCCTATCCTTATTCTAGTACCACATTATTTTGATCATTGTAGCTTTAGAGTGCATTTTGAAATTGGAAAATATGAATCCTCCTACTTTATTCATCTTTGTCAAGATTATTTGGCTGTTTGGGGCCCCTTACAATTTTATATGAGTTTGAGGACTGGATTTTCCATTTCTGTAAAAAATATTGTTGAAATTTAGAGTTTGCACTGATTCTATAGATCAGTTTGAGTAGCCAGACATTGTAATTTTTGACTTTATAATACTATATTAATCCTACATTGGATGCTTACTATATTTCAGGCATTGTACTAGGTACTGTGGAAATCAGATATGCAAGTCAGAATACTTGCTTTCAATAAATTGGTGTTGCGTGGGAGACACATGAGCATTGACCAATATTAAGAATATCTAATAGTCTAAATGGCAGGATATACATGGGTGGGAGGCTGGACAAAGTGTACCTCCCTCAGCTTGTGATACTTGAATGGGGATTGAAAGAATGAGATGAATTTTTCAGGGTTCATGTGCTGGGAGAGAATGGGAATGGGTCCGAGGGAGGCATTTTTTTATTCCATCGTCTAGCCATTTTGGTGCCATGATTGTTTTAACTCCATCATCCTCTTTACTTTGTGATGCATTCTCCAATTCCATTTCTTCTAAATTTAGAATCATAGCAGCAGATTCAACAGTACCTAGGGGAATGTGTGTGTAGATGTGGGTGGTGGTGGAGAGGAAGAGAAGAAAAGGAAAAGGGTGGTTGAAGTTTCCCCTTTTGAATCAAGAGAAGGGATGAGTCACATACTGTATGTCAGAGAGATCGTTGTACAGCCTGGGCTTGTGTTTTGAAGAAGTTTTCTGGGTAACACTGCTCACCCCCCAAAAGAGAAAAGTCAAGGAAATTCAGTCAGGGCAGGGGGACGGAAGGGGGAAGTTTGTTTTGTTTTGTTTTTTTTTTTTGCTCAGCCCAGGTGAGATACTACACATGTCTTCATCACTTCATTTTGAGTGTTGTGAGGTCCTAGGTCATCTAACACTCTTATTTTTAAATATACAGCAAGACACTCCAAAGACAAACCAAAATGACTTTTGGATTGTCTGGCTCATAGCTTCCTTTACCTCCATTGTCACTCGTGCCTTCATTTCACTAGTGACCATTATTCCAGGCTACCATCGGCCACATCTGGACCAAGAAGGAACCTCAATGGGAATACTTTACGTAAGTGTCTGCCCCCAGCTCTGAAACCTCCTCTGGGCATTACAGCTCTGTAATTCATGCCAAACGTTTCTCCCTGTCATTTCTCTTTTCTTCTCCTCCCTCTCCTTCCCTCCCCCAGTGGGAGAAGAAAAGCAGCTATGCTTATAGAAAGATTGATTAGTTAAGCAAGTCAATTATATCTCTTGCCGAGAGCAACTGTATATTAAGTAATGCAGCAAAAATGATTGTCTGCACAGATCCATTTTGTTGAACAGCTGTTCCAGAGGCCCGGAAAGAGAAGACGAAGGTTAAAATCCCGTAATAGTCTTCGTTCCCCATTTCACCCCACCCCGTCATGCCTGGCCCTCCAGGGGCTCCATTTATTATGAGATGGAATGAGGTTGGGTAATGAGCATGCTGGCGGCCTGCTCCATTTTGCAGGAATATTCCGCCATCATGCCGTGGGCCCCTGGGCCTCCATCAGTACTGGCCCGGCTGCCCTGCTGCCAAGGGGGAGTTGACTAATGCCTGCTCTCAAGCTGGCGGCTGTTCTCGTGCCTCTCATCCTAACTCAGCAGCTTTGGTACAGTGGAAAGTGTTCTGATGTAGAGTCTGGAGTCCTGGGATCAACTGCAAGTACTGAATCCCTGATCTTGGCCTAGTCTTTTAACCTTTCTGAGCCTCAATTTTCTTCTTGGTAAAATGCAACAAAATTTAAATGAAATAATGAGTATGGATGACATTTGTAATCTATAAAATAATTCATTAAGGCTGGATGCTATTGTACTAGGCAAGGAGATGGTGAAGAGGGAGAAGGCTGTGTACTATTTACTGGTGGCTGGACAGGGCTACCAGGTGGTTCAGCCAGAGAGCGAAGAAGACCAGAGGCTCATGTACTACATACAATCAACTGTGCTCCTTTTTTCTTAGTCACTGAAGCAAATAGGTAGGTCGTGCTTCCCCTTAGGTATGCCACCCCACTCTCCTGGGTTGCATGTACTATTTTTTAAACGTCTTATAAGGTTCCCTTAGTGTTCATTTTAATCTAGTATTGTGGGGTTTTTTTTGATCCCTTATTTGGGGGCAGTGGTGGCCCAGTGGTACAATTCTTGCCTTCCATGTGAGAGACCTGGGTTCGATTTCAGGCCAAAGCACCTCAAACACAGACATCATCCATCTGTCAGTGGAGACTTCTGTATCGCTATGATGCTGAACAGTTTTCAGCAGAGCTTCTAGACTAAAACAGACTAGGGAGAAAGACCTGACAATCTATCTCCAAAAATCAGCCAATGAAAACCCTGTGAATCACAAAGGTCCGACCGCATTGTGCATGGGGTTGCCATGAGTTGGGGCCAATCAGTTACAGCTAACAACAACAACATCCCTGGGTTACAAAGTGTGGTTTGAAGGACCCCTCCCTCCCCACCTTCCAGGCCATGGAGTTGTCAGGAAGCAGTTGACTCCTGCATCCCAACAGACACCTAGGCAGCAGCAAGGCCGGTGCCGGGTGGGGACTAGGAAGAATCTGGGGGCGTTGCTTTGTCCTGGAGCTGGCCTAGGCTAACGGCAGTCTCTTCTCCGCCAGTTTTGGGGAGAGACTCAGCCAAATAGTGAGCTTCAATTTTCGACTGTAGGTCAAATATTCAACACTTGTAAGAAGACATCTTTTACCTCTTGTCTCTATTTCAAGAGGGCACCCCCACTGGCTTGTTCTCCCACCTGAAGTTCTATCCATTGTCTCTTCATTTCTTCTGATAGAGGCTTTTCTCCCTGTTAGAATATAAGTGCATTAGGAGAAGATATGTTTCGTTTATGTATTCTCACTGTGAATGAGCCTGTCGGATTCCCTCTTAGGAGACCTTTGGGGTCATATAGGCTAACCCTCTTACGGGGAAACTGAGGGGTATAATGTAGGTGGTAAAGTTACACAGCTGGCAAAATTCAATCTCCTGAGTCCTGGTCGTGCTTCTTCCATTGGGCATCCCTGTCTCTTCGCAGAGAGTCATTTTGACAAGGAAGGGACAAGGGCAGGTTGGCTGTGTGTCACTGTGACTATGCTAAGGGGGTCAAGTGCTTTCCCCACTCTTGGGCACAGCAGTGTTCTAGGTGGAATCACAGCGGTTGCTTGTTTCCAGGACCAGCAGCCCTTCCCCACTGCCTAATGAGTCCTCAATGTCCAGGGCCAGGGCTCAAACCCAGGTCAGACCCTGGTGGCCTGGGTTCTTCTCAGCCTGGAGGGCTAAGGGACTCTGATTCTTGAGCAGTTTGGCAGTTTCATTTTCCAACCCTCAGGCTACAAATGGGCAGTTAGCATAGAAATGACTGTTTCTATGATGCATTCGCCTCTCTCCTATGTCCATTAATAGGAATCTGTGAATGTGTGTACAGAGGGAGGTGGGTGGTGGGTGGGGGCGGTGATGTTGATGGTGACTCATATGGGCATGCAGCCTTGAAAACTGGGCCCTTGACTGGTGGGGGGATCTGTGCAGAGAGCAGTTGAGCTTCACAGCTATTTCAGGGACCCCTGATGGTCCAGCCTGGAGAAATGACCAGCTGGGCACCACTTATAGAATGCCAGAGCCGGAAGGGACCGAAGCTTGAATCTCTTTGACAACCCTTCTGCCAATCCACCTTCAAACTTCAACTGAAATGATTTGGTGCAGTTCAGTCTAGTGTGGAAGAAATGTGTGATCCTAGCTTCTCTTTGTCCAAGACTAGACCCAGGATTGGATGCTTGTTCAAATTGGGACCTAATTGCATTAAGATATCAGACTCAACCTCTGACTCTTCTTTCCTCTCTCTTCTCATTCTAGGCCAGGAGAAAAATACCCAATTGATTTATTGAAGGAATTCTCTTTTGACAACCTCGTTTCTTATTCCTCCAGGCATCTCCAGAGCGCCTGTAAAGAAAAGGCCAGAACAAAAAAGAAGTCTTTAAGCACATACCTTCTGAACCTTTTTTTTTTTTATTAGTGAGGGTGGGCATGTAGTTTACTGGTGAGAGAAGATATGGAGGAAGATGAGGACAACCTTCCCACCAAGTGGTAGGTGTGATCTGCAGCCCAGCGATCAAGATGACACAGTGTCAAGACAGAAGTGGGCTGAAGAGCCATCTAATTCAAGCTCCTTTTCTTATAGATGAGAAAACAAGGCCAAGGAGGGGAAGGAACCTTTATAGGGTCACATAGTGAATCTTTGGTTCTACTGGGATGGGACTCAGCCAGGGATTTCTATGCTCGTGTGTGGACCCTTGCACATAAATCACATAGTGAATAGGAGAAAAGGGAACACAGCTGTTTCCTTTTGCTATTATTTAGTTATTATTATTAGTTATTATTTATTTAGGTTCCAAGCTCCAGGAGGCAGGCTTCCTGGGTTTCCAAAAGCAGTGACAGCCTCACAGGATTCAGAGAAGGCAGCCACTCACAGTGGGACTGCAGGGTCTTGGAAGCATCTTCTCCCACTCTCTGGAGCCAGAAATGCTTCCCCTACCCGTATCCTGGAGTCCCTGGGTGGTGGTAATGGACCAGATCGCTAACCTAAAGTCTGGAGATTCAAGTTCACCCCGAGGAGCCTCAGAACAAAGTCCTGCTGATCTACTTTCAAAAAATCAACCATTGAAAACCCTCTGGAGCACAGTTCTACTCTGACACACGAGTCACAATAAGTCAGGATTTATTCAAGGGCAACTTTTGTTTTCCCCCTAAAACCCATATCTTGAGACCCAACATTTAATCATTTCAAGGTCTTTCCTTTGGTTTAATGCATATGTTCTTTAAAAGGGCAGCACGTCCCTGGAATGACCTTATCAGATCCTTTCCTGAGAGCTTTTAGCTGAGGAATGAGGCTCAGGACACTTAGAAGCAGACGTACTGCTGTTGTTTAGATACCACCAAGTCGGCTTCCCCTTCTGGTGACCTTACGTACAACAGGATGAAGTGCTGCCCGGTCCTGGGCCTTCTTCACCATTATCGGTGTGCTTGAGTCCACTGTTGTGGCTATCGTGTTAATCCATCTCATTGCGGGTTTCCCTTGTTTGCACTGACCCTCTACTTTCCCAAACATGAGAGAACAAGATATACTAAGAGGGAGACCTGGGGCCCTGGAAAGGAAGATACATAAAGGGGACTGCAGCAAGTGAAGAGGACTGCTTCTCACTTTACAGTGTTTCCAGGGTCACCGTGTCTAGGGCTGGGGTGGTCCTGCTGGAGGTGTGAGGGAGGTCAGTGGGTAGATCTGAGGCTACCGTGTAGGGGGAGTGTTTGCCATTACAGCCCTCTCCTGGGCCAACATAATTGGAATTATTAGGGCACATGTATTTGCTTCGGTGACTGATTAGACCTCTGAATATGTCTTCCTTGAAGACCCCACTTTCTCTCCAGGATTCCTCCTTTAACTTTTACTATTTGATTAACTACCTGCACAGCCCATATCCCACTCTCTGCTTCCTGTAGTTTGACTGGACTTTCAATCACTAGGATATGATGTGTCTTTGGGACACAGACCATGTCTTGAACAGCACATCAAACAAGTAAAGCAAGCATAGGTCCCAGGGCCTCTCCTGCCCGTAGATATACCCCTCTATCCCCCGAATACTCCTTCTGCAAAGTTAGCCAGAACTGGGTTAATGCCATAGCCAAGCTATGGGAGAAGTGAAGTTTGCCCCTTCTCACACTTCCCCAGCCTCTTATGTAGTCCTACAGGTAAGTGTGTCACTGGGGAGCAGGAGTGTCCACCTACCTGTGGGTTCAGGCTGGATTTCAAGAAAACTAAATCCTTTGGCCTTCAGGCTTTTCAAAATGTCTGGGTGATGGAGTGCCTTTTCCCTCCTTAACTCTGGGCAAAGGACAGCCTCCCAAGTGTCCTCTGATGACTTTACCATGAAAAAAAAAAAAATTTTTTTTTTTTTTTAAGCATCTCAGGTTGTAATTAAGGGTATAATCCCATCATCTAGCCCAAGTCTCTGCTGCTTCACTTAAGTTCCTCCATTTACTGTGTCTTAAGAAAGAGAGAAAGAGAAGGGGCCCTGGAGCAAAGGGAGAGGATGTCTTTGAAAATAAAGTGTCTACTCTCAGCTCTAAGGGAGTTGACATGGATGTTCTGTGTTGTCCCCTGGACTATCCCATAATGTTTAGATGAAGGTGAGACAGTTGGTTTGAAGAGGCAGGCTGTTCCACAGCAGTACTCAGAGAGTTCTAAGTCCTGGCAATTTCCCAGGTTTCTGTTTGTATGTGCCCATCTTCTCTAGCAGTGACTAGGGGCTAAAGTTTCTGCAAGGCTATTGTAGGGGCCTGCCAGGAGAGGCCCAGCTCTGCCATTCATGGAGATACTGACAAACTGGCCACCAGAGCCCAATGGGAATGCCTGGGGATGAGGCCTTAGGGCCTATTCTAACTTTTTCTCTGTGATGAACCTGGGAGAAAGAGAAAAAGAGACAGAGACAGAGACAGAGGAGAGAGAATTGCAGCAAATAATGACACCCTTATTTAGTAAATGGAGGAGACTAGGACATGCTGGACTACAATCTGTAGAAAGTGATGGAGATGGAGTAGAAGATAAAAGCTGAGTTTTGTGAGAAATGACTGAAGGAAATAAAAATGTCTGGTCTGAAGGTACAAAGGCTTGCAGGAGCATTATAACTGTTTCTTCTACTATATAAGGAGTCGTGATGGCACAGTGGTTAAGAGCTCAGATGCTAACTAAAGATTGGCAGTTTGAATCCACCAGCTGCTCCTTGGAAACCCTATGAGGCCTATAAGGTTACTGTGAATTGGAATTGACTCAACAGCACTGGGCTTGTTTTTTTTTTTTCTTAATGTCTAAGGGCTGTTGTAAGCAAGGGATGACACACTTGTTCTCCACACCCTGAAGGATGCGTGTAGAAGCCTCAGGAAGATGGCATTGGGCCTAATACAAGGAAGAACTTTCTGGAGACAGGTGGTCAGGCAGAGGTTAGGAAATGCCTTACGGAGGAAGGGACAGTGAAAGGCAGTTGGAGTCCCTGTGGAGATGACCTCAACTTTAGCTGGGGAATTGGATTAGATGACCTTGAAGGCCCCTTCCAACTGTAAGCTTCTCAAATTTGAGAAGAGTTGGGTCACAGGTAGTTTAATTCAGCCAATTCCAGCTGCTCCAGCCCTACTCCATAGTGAGAGGGAGGGGAAGATTCCTAAAGTCTCCTGGACAGATGCAGGGTGAAATTCTTACAGCAGCCAGATGTTCTGTGTGTGAGACCTGGCACCAGGGGGAGAATTATAGTGGTTGAGGGATTTAATTGAGTGAGGTTTCCCACAGAGAAGGAAAAATTCCACAAGAAATGCTACACCAGCCCCATTCTATGGAATTTTTGAGATACATTCACTTGGTGAGGTCTAAGAAGCAGGCAGGTGTTCATGCAAAGGTCAGGGGCTGTTCGTAGTGAAAAAATCAGTGAAGCCAGAGAGACCTAGTTTCTAATATTGGCTCTGCCATATCCTGGAGGAATGGCCTTGGACAAATTACTTTTGCTCTGTGAATTGCTTCAATTTTCTCATCTATAAAATGGGTATGTTAATTTGTATTTCACAGAGCTGTGCTGAAGGTTAAATCAGGCAATGCATGTAAGGCAGTATTTAGACACAACCTAGCCTGTTGCCCTCAAGTCAGATCTGACTCATAGTGACCTTTATAGGACAGAATAGAACTGTGCCATAGGGTTTCCAAGGCTGTAATCTTTACAGAAGCAGACTGCCTCATCTTCCTCCTGTGGAGCAGCTGGTGGGTTTGAACCACCTACCATTTGGTTAACCACTGTGCCACCATGGCTTTTAGACACAGGAGGACTCAATAAAAGGCATTTATACCTCCCTTAGGATCTTTTTTTTAGGATCTGGGCTTTCTCATCACCCCTCAATTGTCTCTTGGCTATCCCCCTCCTAGGTCTCATTTATGCCTGATGCCAAGCATGGGGTGCTGGCATGTACTAAGTCCTTGTTGGTGGCCTGACAGGCAGGTACCCACCTTGTATGAGATGCAGGGCCTGAGGAGCTATCACTCACCATGGCTTGTCAGGAGATGGGCAGACACAGAGAAGCTCAAGGTCATGACTTGTCCTCTGCAGATGTACTCCAGAAGATCAGAGGTGACAGTGGAGGAAATCCAGATGCTGGAAAAGGGAAGGAGGTGGGAGTGGGTGGAGCTGTCACTGATTCCAGGTGAACTGGAACAGAGCAAAAACATAAAGCCGTGCACATTAACAACCACTACTACTCGGTAGAGCTTAAGTCCACGTATAGATACTAATATGCACATACCTGCACATTGATAACATCCTCCTGTGCTTGAGACCTACACCTCTGTTGGACCCTGATGCAGCAAGGGATAAGCTGTTAGCTGCAGCTTTCTGGAGGTTCCAGTTCATCAGTACCACTGTGGTCCCTGCTTAGGCTTGGGAAGCTTGGGAAGGGGTTGGGCACTCAAAAGTAGTGGTGGGGGGAGATGAGGGAAATAGAGGTGATCCAGAAAGTCAGAAAGAGAATTTTTTGGTAGCTGTTTCTCTATACCTTCATTTCACTCTTATAAGTTGGGCCTCCCTGGATTCTGCACCTTCGGGTGAATCTGGACTCATGCTCACATCTGTTATCTAGGTCCTCAATGAATTTTACTATCTGTTAAAGGCCAGAATAATGATCAAAAGGTTAGACAAGGCTAAACCCCTCAAGCTAAGGTATTGCTTTGGGAGATTTTGTGAGTGAGTACAACACAAGCAACAGCTCCAAGTCTTGGGCCCTACAGCTGAATGGAAACCTTTCTCAGAGAAGACAAGCCTCTGAGTGGTACAAACTGCCTTACATTCATTAACACCTCTTCGCATATTTTAATTTTTTAGCATCTGCTATATTTTGTTAACTGCCACTGAGTTGGCTCTGACTCATGGTGACATTATGTACAACAGAACAAAACATTGCCCAGTTCTGCATCATCCTCACAGTCTCTAGCATATTCAAGCCCATCGTTACAACTATTGTACCAATCCTTCTCACCAAGAGTCTCCCTCGCCCTTGCTGGCCCTCTCTACTTCATCAAGCATGATGTCCTCCTCCAGCAATTGATTCCTCCTGATGACATGTCCAAAGCAGTCAAGTTGGACAATGTTCTGTTGTGATCCATAGGTTTTCATTGGCTAATTTTTAGAAGTAAATTTCTAGACCTTGATTCCTAGTCTGTCTTAGTCTGGAAGATCTGCTGAAACCTGTCCACTGTGGGTGACACTGCTGATATTTGCAATACTGGTGGCATAGCTTCCAGCATCATAGCAGCAAGCAAGCCACTGCAGTACAACAAACTGACAGATGGGTAGTGGTTCTGCTATACCTGGTAGCACAGTGGTTAAGTGCTCATCTGCTAACTGATAGGTCAGCAGTTTGAACCCACCAGCCACTCTGTGGGAGAGAGATATGGCAGTCTGCTCCCACCAAGGTTAAAGCTTTGGAAACCCTATAGGGCAGTTCTACTCTGTCCTATAGGGTTGCTATGAGTTGGAATCAACTCAACAGCAGTGGGTTTCAGTAAGCAAATATTTAATGATTATAAAAATGGAATGATGCATTTTTAGCATCTACTTTGGGTAAGACACCTGTTATGCACTATGTTTTAACTCATTAATCCTTATAATGATGTGAGAAGCAGATATTATTACTCCATTTTACACAGGGCTTTGAACTGGTTCCTTCTGGTTCAAACCCCTGCTGAGAAATTGCCTTTCCACCCCAGATATACTGAATCAGAATCTACATTTTAACAAGATTCCAAGGTTATTCTTACATATAATAATTTTTGAGAACCACTGCTCTACTAGTTGTTCTCAGAATTGATCCCTAACCTTCAGCATTAGCATCACTGGGAACTTGTTAGAAATGCAAATATTCAGGCTGGGTTTGAACTGGAACAAACCGTTTCAAATGTCTGATTTCACAGATGAGAGAAATTGAGACTTGAGACAGTTCAAGGTCAAACAGTGTGTCTCCAAAGCCTATGCTTCTTCATCATATCATCTTGCCTCTTGCCCCCTATTTTGTAAGTGCAATTAATTTGCAGTTATATTTTTTTTCCCAGATGTGCTTTTTCTATAGATCTCTTAACTAGTTTCATTTTCCAGGGTTAGATCTATAAGCTTTGCATGTGGGGATGTGATTATATTTTCCTTTAAGTACTTTGAGCAGTTAGAATATACCACCATCATGACATAAACAAAATAAATACCTATGCATCCAACAACAGGGCTCCAAAATACATAAAACAAACTCTAACAGCACTGAAAAGAGAAACAGACAGTTCCACAATAATAGTAGGAGACTTCAACGCACCACTCTTGGCAAAGAACAGAACATCTAGAAAAAAACTCAGCAAAGATACAAAAGACCTAAAGGCCACAATCAACCATCCTGATCTCATAGACACATACTGAACACTCCACCCAACAACAGCAAAATATGCATTCTTTTCCAATGCACATGAAACATTCTCCAGAATAGATCACATCTTGGGCCACAAAGCAACCCTCAACAAAATCCAAAACATTGAGATAATACAAAGCATCATCTCTGATCACAGTGCCATAAAAGGAAAAATTAATAACAGGAAGAGCAAGGAAAAAAAAAATAGCAAACACAGAAACTAAAAACACTTTGTTTAAGAACCCCTGGGTAATAGAAGAAATCAAAGATGGAATTAAAAAAATTTCCAGAATCAAATGAGAATGAAAATACATCATACCAAAACTTTTGGGACCTAGCAAAGGCATTGCTCAGAGGTCGATTTATAGCAATAGATATACACACCAAAAAAGAAGAAAGGGGCAAAATCAAAATGTTGGCCCTACAACTGGAACAGATAGAAAGAGAACAGCAAAAGAAGCCCACAGCCACCAGAAGAAAGGAAATAAGAAAGATCAGAGCAGAAATAAATGAAATAGAGAACAGAAAAACAATAGGAAGATTCACCAAAACCAGAAGTTGGCTCTTCGAAAGATCAACAAATCAATAAACCATTGGCCAAATTGAGAAAAGAGAAACAGGACAGGAAGAAAGTAGCCCAAATAAGAAATAAAATGGGGGACATTATGACAGACATGACTGAAATAAAAAGGATCATAACAGAATACTATGAAAAACTCCAACAGATTCGAAAACCTAGAGGAAATGGACAAATTTCTAGAAACACACTGGCTACCTAAATGAACACAAAATGATGTTGAAAATCTGAACAGGCCTGTAATAAGAGGTTGAGAAGGTAATAAAAAAAAAAACTCCCCATCCTCTCCCCACACCCCCCCCCCAAAAAAAAAGTTCTGGCCCAGGTGGGTTCACTGGACAATTCTACCAAACATTCAGAGAAGAGCTCACACCAGTGTTACTCAAATTATTTCAAAAGAATATAGAAAAAGAAGGGATACTTCAGAATTCATTCTGTGACGCCAGCATAACTCTGATACCAAAACCAGACAAAGACACCACAAAAAAAGAAAATTACAGACCAATACCGCTTATGAACATAGATGCAAAAATTCTCAGCAAAATTCCAACCAACAGAATACAGCATCATAATAATAATAAAAAAAAATTACACCATGACCAAGTGGGATTCATACCAGGTATGCAAGGATGGTTCAACATTGGAAAATCAACCAATGTAATCCACTACATAAATGAAAGAGAATCACATGATCATCTCAATCTATGCAGAGAAGGCAGTTGACAATGTACAACACCCATTCCTGATAAAAAATCTAATAAAATAGGAATAGAAGGGGAATTCCTAAACATATTAAAGGGCATCTATGCAAAACCAACAGCCAACATCATTCTTAACAGAGAGAGACTGAAAGTATTCTCTTTGAGAGTGGGAACAAGACAAGGATGCCCTTTATCACCACTCCTATTTAACATTGTGCTGGAAGTCCTAGCTAGAGCAATAAGGCAAGAAAAAGAAAAAAAGTGCATCCAAATTGGCAAGGAAGAAGTAAAACTTTCCCGCTTTGCAGATGATATGATATTATACACAGAGAACCCTAAAGATCCCATAAGAAAACTACTGGAACTAATAGAAAGATTCGGCAGAGTAGCAGAATACAAGATAAACATTCAAAAATTAGTTGGATTCCTACACATCAATACAGAGAATTATGGAAAGGAAATCAGGAAAACGATACCATTTATAATAGCCCCTAAAAAATAAAATACTTAGGAAAAAATCTAACCAGGGATGTAAAAGACCTATACAAAGAAAACTGCAAAACACTACTGCAAGAAACCAAGAGACCTACATAAATGAAAAAATATACCATGCTTGCGGATAGGAAGACTCATCATTGGGGAAATGTTAATTCTACCCAAAGCAATCTACAAATACAATGCAATTCCAGTCCAAATACCAACAGCATTCTTTAACAAGATGGAGAAACTAATTATTAACTTTGTATGGAAAGAAAAGAGGCCTTGGATAAGTAAAGCATTATTGAAGAAAAACAAAGTAGGAGGCGTCGCACTACCTGACCTCAGAAACTATTATACAGCTACAGTAGTCAAAACAGCTTGGTACTGGTACAAAGGCAGACACATTGACAAAAGGAGCAGAATCAAGAACCCAGATATAAATCCATCTACCTACGGCCACCTGATCTTTGACAAAGGCCCAAAGTCCATTAAATGGGGAAAAGACAGCCTTTTTAACAAATAGTGCTGGTAAAATTGGATGTCCATCTATAAAAAAATGAAACAGGACCTATACCTTACATCATATACAAAAACTAATTCAAAATTGTTCACAGACCTAAATATAAAATCAAAAACTATAAAGATCATGGAAGAAAAAGTAGGGTCAAAGCTAGGGGCCCTAATGTATAGCATTCATAGGATACAAACCATAACAAAAAATACACAAACACCAGAAGGTAAGCTAGATAATTGGGATCTTCTAAAAATTAAACTTTACCAAAAGAGTAAAAAGAGAACCTACAGACTGGGGAAAAAATTATAGTCTATCTGACAAAGGTGTAATCTCTAAAATTTATAGAAAAATCCAACACCTCTAAACAAACTGACAACTAATTCAATTTAAAAAATGGGCAAAGGATATGAACAGACATTTCACCAAAGATGACATTCAGATAGCTAACAGACACATGAGGAGATACTTGAGATCACGAGTCATTAGAGAAATGCAAATCAAAACTACACTGAGATACTATCCTACCCCAACATTACTGGCATGAATCAAAAAACCCGGAAAGTAACAAATGTTGGAGAGGTTATGGGGAGATTGGAACTCTTATGCACTGCTGGTGGGAATATAAAATGGTACAACCATTTTGGAAAATGATATGTTGCTTCCTTAAAAAGCTAGAAATAGAAATATCATATGATCCGGCAATCCCACTCCTAGGAATATATCCTAGGGAAATAAGAGCCATCACATGAATAGACATATGCACACCCATGTTCATTGCAGTATTGTTCACAACAGCAAAAAGAGGGTAACAACCTAGATGCCCATCAACAGATGAATGGATAAACAAACTATGGTACACACACATAATAGAATACTACACAATGATAAAGAACAATGATGAATCTGTGAAACATCTCACAGCATGGATGAATCTGGAGGACATTATGCTGAGTGAACTAAGTCAGTCACAAAAGGACAAATACTGTATGGGACCACTGTTATAAAAACTCATGAAAAGGTTTATCACAGAAAGAAACAATCTCTTATGGCTACGACGGAGAGTTGGGGAGGGAAAAACACTAACTAGAAAATAGATAAGTGATAACTTTGGTGAAGGGTAAGACAGCATACAATATAGGGGAAGCCAGCACAACATGACCAAGGCAAGGTCATGGAAGCTTCATAGACACATCCAAATTCCCTGAGAGATGGAGTTGCTGGGCTGAGGGCTGGGGATCATGGTCTCAAGGGACATCTAGCTCAGTTGGCATAACATAGTTTATAAAGAAAATGTTCTACATCCTTCTTTGGTGAGTACCATCTGGGGTCTTAAAAGCTTGTGAGTGGCCATCTAAGATACTCCACTGGACTTACCCCATCTGGTGCAAGGGAGAATGAAGAAAACCAAAGACACAAGGGAAAGATTAGTCCAAAGGACTAATGGGCCACAACTACCATAGCCTCCACCAGACTGAGTCCAGCACACCTAGATGGTGCCTGACTACCACCACTGACAGCTCTGACAGGGATCACAATAGAGGGTCCTGGACAGTGCTGGAGAAAAATGTAGAACAAAAGTCTATCTCACAAAAAAAAGACCAGACTTACTGGTCTGACAGAGGCTGGAGAAATCCTGAGAATATTGCCCCCTGGACACCCTTTTAACTCAGTAGTGAAGTCACTCCTGAGGTCCACCCATCAGCCAAAGATTAGACAGGCCCATAAAACAAAATGAGACCAAATGGACACACCAGCCCAGGGTCAAGGATAAGAAGGCAGGAGGGGACAGGAAAGCCAGTAATGGGGAATCCAAGTTTGAGGAGAGTGTTGACGTGTCATGGGGTTGGCAACCGATGTCACAAAACAATGTGTACTAATTGTTTATTGTGAAACTAATTTACTCTGTAAACCTTCATCTAAAGTACAAAACTACAATAGAGGGCCCCAGACAGAGCAGGAGAAAAATGTAGGACAAAATTCAAAGTCACACAAAAAAGGCCAGACTTGCTGGTCTGACAGAGACTGGAGAAACCCTGAGAGAATGGCCCCTGGACAGCCTTTTAACTCACAACTGAAGTCACTCTGAAGGTTCACCCTTCAGCCAAAGATTAGACAAGTCTATAGGTCCAACAATAACACATATGAGGAATGTGCTTCATAGTTCAATTCACGTACATGATACTAAATGGGCACACCACCACCACACCACCCACTGTCGTTGAGTTGATTCCAACTCATAGCGACCCTACAGGATGGAGTAGAACTGCCCCCTAGAGTTTCCAAGGAGCGCCTGGTGGACTCGAACTGCTGACCTCTTGGTTAGCAGCCGTAGCACTTAACCACTACGCCACCAGGGTTTCCTAAATGGGCACACCAGCCCAAAAGCAAAGATGAGAAGGCAAGAAGGTACAGGAAAGCTGAACGAATGAAACAGGGAACCCGGCGTGGAGAAGGGGAGAGTGTTGTCACATTGTGGGGTTGGCAAACAATGTCACAAAAAGAATTTGTGTATTAATTGTTTAATGAGAAATTGATTTGCTCTGTAAACTTTCACCTAAAGGACAATTAAAAACAAAACAAAACAAAACCATCACTAGGTGGTCAAGTGGTTAGAACCTTAAAGTAATTTTAGCACACCTTTGCATTTCAGCTATACTTTAAATACATAAATTACTTAATTTTATTTGAATAGTCAAGTTTCATCATTCAAGATGAATAAAATAGAAACTTGGGAACAGTTTGATACCATTTTTGCCAATTCCCTAACTATTGTCAGTTATTGCTTCAGATAGATTCAATCTTATTTCAGGGCTTGAACAGAACAGGCTCACCAATAATTTCTTTAGGGCTTGGGCATACCTAGCACTTTGGAGGCATTAAGGCAGCTGAAGGTTGAAACTGCAACCCCTCAGCTGTAATATTCTTTTTTTTTTTTTTAATAATTTTTATTGTGCTTTAAGTGAAAGTTTACAAATCAAGTCAGTCTCTCACACAAAAACCCATATACACCTTGCTACACACTCCCAATTACGCTCGCCCTAATGAGACAGCCTGCTCTCTCCCTCCACTCTCTCTTTTCATGTCTTTTTCGCCAGCTTCTAACCGCTCCACCCTCTCATCTCCACTCCAGGCAGGAGATGCCAACCTAGTCTCAAGTGTCCACCTGATCCAAGAAGCTCACTCCTCACCAGCATCCCTCTCCAACCCATTGTCCAGTCCATTCCATGTCTGAAGAGTTGGCTTCGGGAGTGGTTCCTGTCCTGGGCCAACAGAATGTCTGGGGGCCATGACCACCGGGGCCCTTCTAGTTTCAGTCAGACCATTAAGTCTGGTCTTATGAGAATTTGGGGTCTGCATCCCACTGCTCTCCTGCTCCCTCAGGGGTTCTTTGTTGTGTTCCCTGTCAGGGCAGTCATCGGTTGTAGCCGGGCACCATCTAGTTCTTCTGGTCTCAGGATGATGTAGTCGCTGGTTCATGTGGCCCTTCCTGTCTCTTGAGCTCCTAATCACCTTGTGTCCTTAGTGTTCTTCATTCTCCTTTGATCCAGGTGGGTTGAGACCAATTGATGCATCTTAGATGGCTGCTTGCAAGTGTTTAAGACCCCAGACGCCACTCTTCAAAGTGGGATACAGAATGTTTTGTTAATAGATTTTATTATGCCAGTTGACTTAGATGTCCTCTGAAACCGTGGTCCCCAGATCCTTGCCCCTGCTACGCTGGCCTTCGAAGCATTCAGTTTATTCAGGAAACTTCTTTGCTTTTGGTTTAGTCCAATTGTGCAGACCTCCCCTGTACTGTGTGCTGTCTGTCCGTTCCCCTAAAGAAGCTCTTATCTACTATCTAATTAGTGAATACCCCTCTCCCCCCACCCACTCGTAACCACAAAAGAATGTTTTCTTCTCAGTTTAAACTATTTCTCGAGTTCTTATAATAGTGGTCTTATACAATATTTGTCCTTTTGCAACTGACTAATTTCACTCAGCATAATGCCTTCCAGGTTCCTCCATGTTATGAAATGTTTCACCGATTCTTCACTGTTCTTTATTGATGCGTAGTATTCCATTGTGTGAATATACCATAATTTATTTATCCATTCATCCATTGATGGGCACTTGGTTGCTTCCATCTTTTTGCTATTGTAAACAGTGCTGCAATAAACATGGGTGTGCATGTATCTGTTCGTGTAAAGGCTCTTATTTCTCTAGGATATATTCCAAGGAGTGGGATTGCTGGATGGTATGGTAGTTCTAGTTCTAGCTTTTTAAAGGAAGTGCCAAATCGATTTCCAAAGAGGTTGTACCATTTGACATTCCCACCAGCAGAGTAGAAGTGTTCCAGTCTCTCCACAGCCTCTCCAACATTTATTATTTTGTGTTTTTTGGATTAATGCCAGCTTTGTTGGAATGAGATGAAATCTCATTGTAGTTTCGATCTGCATTTCTCTAATGGCTAATGATCATGAACATTTCCTCATATGTCTGTTAGCTACCTGAATGTCTTCTTTAGTGACGTGTCTAGTCATATCTTTGGCCCATTTTTTAATTGGGTTATTTGTCTTTTTGTAGTTGAGTTTTTGCAGTATCATGTAGATTTTAGGGATCAGGCACTGATGAGAAATGTCGTAGCTAAAAGCTTTTTCCCAGTCCGTAGGTGGTCTTTTTACTCTTTTGGTGAAGTCTTTGGATGAGCATAGGTGTTTGATTTTTAGGAGCTCCCAGTTATCTAGTTTTTCTTCTACATTCTTTACAATGTTTTCTATACTGTTTATGTCATGTATTAGGGCTCCTAACGTTGTCCCTATTTTTTCTTGCATGATCTTTATTGTTTTAGATTTTATATTTAGGTCTTTGATCCATTTTGAGTTAGTTTTTGTACATGGAGTGAGGTATGGGTCTTGTTTCATTTTTTTGCAGATAGATATCCAGTTTTGCCAGCATCATTTGTTAAAAAGGCTGTCTTTTCCCCATTTAACTGTTTTGGGGCCTTTGTCAAATATCAACTTCTCATATGTGGATGGGTTTATGTCTGGATTCTCAATTCTGTCCCACTGGTCTGTGTATCTGTTGTTGTACCAGTACCAGGCTGTTTTGACTACTGTGATGATATAATAGTTTCTAAAATCAGGTAAAGTAAGGCCTCCCACCTTGTTCTTCTTTTTCAGTAATGCCTTATTTATCCGGGGTCTCTTTCCCTTCCATATGAAATTGGTGATTTGTTTCTCCATCTCCTTAAAGAATGTCGTTGGAATTTAGATCGGAATTGCACTGAATGTGTAGATCGCTTTTGGTGGAATAGACATTTTTATGATGTTAAGTCTTCCTATCCCCGAGCAAGGTATGTTCTTCCACTTATGTAAGTCTCTTTTGGTTTCTTGCAGAAGCGTACTGCAGTTTTCTTTTTATAAGCCTTTTACATCTCTGGTAAGATTTATTCCTAAGTGTTATATCTTCTCGGGGGCTCCTGTAAATGGCATTGATTTGGTGATTTCCTCTTCGATGTTCTTTTTGCTGGTGTAGAGGAATCCAACTGATTTTTGTATGTTTATCTTGTATCCCGATACTCTGCTGGACTCTTCTATTAGTTTCAGTAGTTTTCTGCAGGATTCCTTAGGGTTTTCTGTGTATAAGATCATGTCATCTGCAAATAGAGATACTTTGACTTCTTTCTTGCCAATCTGGATGCCCTTTATTTCTTTATCTAGCCTGATTGCTCTGGCTAGGACTTCCAGCACAATGTTGAATAAGAGTGGTGATAAAGGGCATCCTTGTCTGGTTCCCGATCTCAATGGGAATGTTTTCAGGCTCTCTCCATTTAGGGTGATGTTGGCTGTTGGCTTTGTATAAATGCCCTTTATTATGTTGAGGAATTTTCCTTCTATTCCTATTTTGCTGAGAGTTTTTCTCTTGAATGAGTGTTGAACTTTGTCAAATGCCTTTTCTGCATCAACTGATAAAATCATGTGATTCTTGTCTTTTGTTTTATTTATGTGGTGGATTACATTAATTGTTTTTCTAATGTTGAACCATCCCTGCATACCTGGTATGAATCCCACTTGGTCATGGTGAATTATTTTTTTGGTATGTTGTTGAATTGTATTGGCTAGAATTTTGTTGAGGATTTTTGCATCTACATTCATGAGGGATATAGGTCTATAATTTTCTTTTCTTGTGGTGTCTTTACCTAGTTTTGGTATCAGGGATATGGTGGCTTCATAGAATGAGTTTGGTAGCATTTCATCCTTTCCTATGCTCTGAAATACCTTTAGTAGTAGTGGTGTGAACTCTTCTCCGAAAGTTTGTTAGAACTGTGCAGTGTAGCCGCCAGGACCAGGGCTTTTTTTTGTTGGGAGTTTTTTGATTACCCTTTCAATCTCTTCTGTTGTTATGGGTCTATTTAGTTGTTCTGCCTCTGTTTGTGTTAGTTTAGGTAGGTAGTGTGTTTCTAGGAATTCATCCATTTCTTCTAGGTTTTCAAATTCGTTTGAATATAGTTTTTCATAGTAATCTGATATGATTCTTTAAATTTCATTTGGGTCTGTTGTAATATCGCCACTCTAATTTCTTATTCAGGTTATTTACTTCCTCTCCTGTTTTTCTTTTGTCAGTTTGGCCAATGGTTTATCAATTTTGTTGATTTTTTTCAAAAAACCAGCTTTTGGTCTTGTTAATTCTTTCAATTGTATTTCTGTTTTCTATTTCATTTAGTTGAGCTCTAATTTTTATTATTTGTTTTCTTCTGGTGCCTGTGGGTCTCTTTTATTGCTCTCTTTCTATTTGTTCAAGTTGTAGGGATAGTTCTTTGATTTTGGCCCTTTCTTCTTTTTGGATGTGTGCATTTATTTATTAACATAAATAGGCCTCTGAGCACTGCTTTTGCTGTATCCCAAATGTTCTGATAGGAAGTGTTTTCATTCTCATTGGATTCTATGAATCCCTTTATTCCATCCTTGATGTCTTCTATAATCTACTCTTTTTTGAGCAGGATATTATTCAGTTTCCAAGTGTTTGAATTCTTTTCCCTTTTATTGATTTCCACTTTTATGGCCTTATGGTCAGAGAAGATGCTTTGTAATATTTCAATGTTTTTGATCCTGCTAAGGCTTGCTTTATGACCTAATATGTGGTCTATTCTAGAGAATGTTCCATGTGCACTAGAAAAGAAAGTATACTTGGCTGCTGTTGGGTGGAGTGTTCTGTATATGTCTATGAGGTCAAGTTGGTTGATTGTGGCATTTAGATCTTCCGTGTCTTTATTGAGCTTCTTTCTGGATGTCCTGTCCTTCACTGAAAGTGGTGTGTTGAAGTCCCCTACTATTATTGTGGAGCTGTCTATCTCACTTTTCAATGCTGATAGAGTTTGTTTTATGTGTCTTGCAGCCCTGTCATTGGGTGCATAAATATTTAATATGGTTATATCTTCTTGGTGTATTGTCACTTTAATCATTATATAATGTCCTTCCTTATCCTTTCTGACAGATTTAACTTTAAAGTCTATTTTGTCAGAAATTAATATTGCCACTCCTGCTCTTTTTTGATTGTTGTTTGCTTGATATACTTTTTTCCATCCTTTGAGTTTTAGCTTGTTTGTTTCTCTAAGTCTAAGGTGTGTCTCTTGTAGGCAGCATATAGACGGATCTTGTTTTTAATCCATTCTGCCACTCTGTCTCTTTATTGGTGCATTTAGTCCATTTACATTCAGGGTAATGATGGATAGGTATGAATTTAGTGCTATCATTTTGATGTCTTTTTTTGTGTGTTGACAGCTTCTTTTTCCCGCTTGATTTTATGTGCTGAGTAGATTTTCTTTATATATTGTCCTTTCCTCATATTTGTTGTTGTTAATTTTGTTTCTGCTGAGTCTGTATTTTTCCCTTGTATTTTATTTTGATGAGCAGGATAGTTTGTCTCCTTTGTGGTTACCTTATTATTTACCCCTATTTTTCTAAATTTATAACTAACTTTTATTTCTTTGTATCGCTGTATCTTCCTCTCCATATGGAAGGTGTATGATTACATTTCTTAGTCCCTCTTTATTATTTTAATTTTGTCCTCTTTTACATAATAACATCGCTGTTACCCTGTGTTGGGCTTTTTTTTTTAAAAAAAAAAATCTTGCTTTTTTTTTTTTTTTGGATTTCCCTGTCTGGGTTGACTTCTGGTTGCTCTGCCCAGTGTTCTAGTCTTGAGTCGATACCTGATATTATTGATTTTCTAACCAAAGAACTCCCTTTAGTATTTCTTATAGTTTTGGTTTGGTTTTTACCAATTCCCTCAACTTGTGTTTATCTGGCAATATCTTAATTTTGCCTTCATATTTAAGAGACAGTTTTGCTGGATATATGATTCTTGGCAGGCAATTTTTTCCTTCAATTTTTTAAATATGTCATCCCATTGCCTTCTTGCCTTCTTGGTTTCTGCCGAGTAGTCTGAGCTTATTCTTATTGACTCTCCCTTATAGGTGACTTTTCTTTTATCCCTCGCTGCTCTTATAATTGTCTCTTTATCTTTGGTTTTGGCAAGCTTGATTATAATATGTCTTGGTGGCTTTCTTTTAGTATCTACCTTATGTGGAGTTCAATGAGTATCTTGGATAAATATCTTCTCATCTTTCACAATATCAGGGAAGTTTTCTGCCAACAAATTCTCAACAATTTTCTCTGTATTTTCTGTTATCTCTCCCTGTTCTGATACTCCAATCACTTGTAGGTTATTTCTCTTCATAGAGTCCCACATAATTCTTAAGGTTTCTTCATTTTTTTTAATAATTCTTTTATCTGGTTTTTCTTCAAATATATTAGTGCCAAGTGATTTATCTTCGAGTTCAGAAATTCTAGCTTCTACTTGCTCAATTCTGCTCCTCTGACTTTCTGTTGAGTTATCTAATTCTGTAGTTTTATTGTTAATCTTCTGAATTTCTGATTGCTGTCTGTCTATGGATTTTTCTATCTTATTAAACTTTTCATTATGTTTCTGAATAATCTTTCTGATTTCTTCAGTTGCTTTATCTGTGTGTTCCTTGGCTTGTTTTGCATATTGTCTCATTTCCTTCCTGATGTCTTAAAGGGTTCTGTATATTAAACTTCTGTGTTCTGCATCTGGTAATTCCAGGAATGCACTTTCGTCTGAAAGGTCCCTGGATTCTTTGTTTTGAGAGCCTGTTGAGGTGATCATGGCCTGTTTCTTTATGTGACTTGATATTGATGGCTGTCTCTGAGCCATCTATAAGTTACTGTATTAGTTTATGCTTGCTTACTGTGTTGTAGCTGCTTGCTTTGTTTTGTTTTGGTATACCCCTGTGGGTTGCTTGAATGAGCTAGCTTGATTATTTTCACCTTTGGGGCTCTGGTGTCCTGGACCCCAGCTGGCTAGAGCTGTTATCAGGTATATCAGTCTAGGAGTCCATTCAGTTCTCTTGTATGAATTCAGCTCAAGTTTCCAGGTAGCTGATCTTCAAGTGTGTGGTGTCTTACAGTCTTAGAGGGGCAGGGGTGATTGGCGTATATACCAGTATCTGATTGCAGCAGGGGTTCACACTCTGAACAAGGCAGGGGGCTGAGAACCGACCCCCAAGTGTCTCAGAGGAAAACACGTCTCTGTTCCCTAGACCGTGCTGGTGGGTGGGCTCTGCAGAGGGACCATGGTCACCCAAAGTTTTTGTTGTAAGGACTGGGAGGTACCAGTTATCCCTGTACCCCTGTCACGGGTGGCTGGGTGACCCAAGTGGAGCCACCAGTCCTTAGCTCTCTGTTGTGGGTAGGTGAGGACCCTGTTTAATAGGCAAAGCAATGTCAAATGTCAAACACCCACCTCTCCGCCACACAGCTGGAATGGGTGGAGTTTGCCAACAAGGGTCTATTCTCCTGAAATAGGCCCACACAGGTCCATGCAGAAGGGAAATGTGCTCAAGGTCCACAGATGGTTTATGCCTGGACAGGAGCCGCTTCTGTCCTGAGCTCCCCCAGTTAATGGAGCTAGCAAATTATCTTTTCCCCACAGTCGTTAATTTTTTCCTTCCCCAAGCCCGGGAGGACGGCTCCAGGTGCTCACCAGGGTCTATCTCAGGCCTAGGGATTCAGCCCCTGAAGCCGGCTTGGGGGTAGGGGTGGGGCGGTGCAGTAAAATATACACAGGTACTTAGCTTTTGCCAAGAGCACTCCTTTCTCGTCAGGTTCTGGAGGTGTGAGTGGGCTATGTGGCTGCTGCTTCTCCCTGAGGAAACTGCGGCCGAACGCTAGGACCAGCCCACTGCCACCGCTGCTGCTGTGGGAATGGTGCCTGAGGGCTCCCTGTGATTCAGGTCTGGTAACTCCTCTCCACTTCTGAACAGTCTCTTCCTTCCCCTGCCCCTCAGTTCGTTGTCTAAGCTTGGCTTTGATGCTCAGGGCTCCCAGCTTGTCACAACTATACTCATTTCACTTGTTTTTTCGGGTCTTTGTTGTAAAGAGGGGTCCACGGAAGCGTCTGTCTATTCCACCATCTTGGCTCTGCCGTGTAATATTCTTAACAAGAAAAACAGTTCCCTCCTTGACTTCTAGAGCTATGCTTGCTCAATGAGATAGTCACTAGCCACGTAACTATTGAGCCACGTGTGGCTACTAAGCACTAGAAATATGACTAGTCTGAATTGAAATGTGCCCTAATTATAAAATATGCACTTGATTTAAAAGGCGTAATACAAAAAAAGAGAACACGATGAAATAATGTTTTTGATATATTCCATTAAATAAAATACGCTATTAATTTCACCTGTTTATTTTTAGTTGCAGCTTGCATTTTCTTTCTTTTGGGTGATATTTTTCTAGAGAATGACTTAGCTTTTTGTCATTGATCAATCCTCAAGTTCCAGGTTGCCTCAGATTAAAAGCCAAAGTGAAACATAAATTTTAGGTAACAGCCTAATCCCTCGAATCTTTGTGAAGAAGCATGGCAGTCTTTTGCCCATTTAGAAGGATGTTTCTCAGCTGCTTTACTGACCTCTCCTACCTAACACCCCTCTCCAAATGAAATTAAGGTCTTTGACCTGTACTCGAAATTTGTTGAAAATTCAACTACTGGTAATTTTATCCATTAATCAAAAGAGGTTATAGGAGACTGTAGCCTCATAGAGTGTCAAGGCAAGGTTGATAAAAAAGACACTAAGGCATGGTCATAGCCAGATGAGCTTAGGTGAAGATCAGATGAAAGTCAAGGCTAGAGACAACCAGAAAAAGTCTGAGTCACGGTCTGAGGGCCTCCAAGGGCCTTTAGTTCTGGTCAGAACACACAATAGTTACTGCCTTTCCAGCTAAGGCAATATAAGACTTCCCTTTCTCCCTACCTCCCCACCGATTTTCTGTCTCTGATGCTTTACTCCTAGGCCTGAAAGGGAAGAAACTTTTATTTTTATTGTGTTTTAAGTGAAAGTTTACAAATCAAGTCACTCTCATACAAAAATTTATATACACCTTGCTATGTGCTCGTAGTTGCTCTCCCCCCAAAGAGACAGCACACTTCTTCTCTCCACCCTGTATTCCCCGTGTCCATTCAGTTAGCTTCTGTCCCCCTCTGCCTTCTCATCTCCCCTCCAGACAGGAGCTTCCCACATAGTCTCATGTGTCTACTTGAGCCACGAAGATCACTCCTCACTAGTATCATTTTCTATCTTATAGTCCAGTTCAAACCCTGTCTGAAGAGTTGGCTTCAGGAACGGTTCCAGTCTTGGGCTAATAGAAGGTCTGGGGGCAATGACCTCTGGAGTCTTTCTAGTCTCAGTCAGACCATTAAGTCTGGTCTTTCTACTAAAATTTGAGGTCTGCATCCCGCTGCTCCCCTGCTCCATCCGGGATTCTCTTTTGTATTCCCTGCCAGGGCAGTCATCGGTTGTAGCCAGGCACCATCTAGTTCTTCTGGCCTCACGCTTCTGTAGTCTCTGGTTTATGTGGCCCTTTCTGTCTCTTGGGCTCATAATTACCTTGTGTCTTTGGTGTTCTTCATTCTCCTCTGATCCAGGTGGGTTAAGACCAATTGATGCATCTTAGATGGCCACTTGTTAGCGTTTAAGACCCCGGACGCCACTCACCAAAGTGGGATGAAGAATGTTTTCTTAATAGATTTTATCATGCCAATTGACAGAGTTGTTGAAAGGGTAGAAATTTTTAAGGTAAGGCCCTGATACCCTGTTATAAATTGAATTATGCCTCTCAAAGATATGTGTTGTAGATCTTAGCCTCTATGCCTGTGGTTATAATTCCATTTGGGAATGTGTTGTCTTTCTTATGTGAATGAGACAGGATTAGTGTACCCTCTGTCTTAAATCAATCATTTCTGAGATATAAAAGAGATTAAACAAGCAAGAGAAACAGAGATGGGGGGAGGAGGGTGAGAAGAGAGATGACAAGCCACATGAAGGCCACCCAGAAGCAGAAGCTCAGAAGAGACAAGGACCTTCCTCCAGAGCTGACAGAGAGAGAAAGCCTTCCCCTAGAACTGTTGTTGTTGTTGTTATTAGGTGCCGTCAAGTCGGTTCCGACTCATAGCGACCCTATACACAACAGAACGAAACACTGCCCGGTCCCACGCCATCCTTACAATCATTGTTATGCTTGAGCTCATTGTTGCAGCCACTGTGTCAATCCACCTCGTTGAGGGGCTTCCTCTTTTCTGCTGACCCTGTACTCTGCCAAGCATGATGTCCTTCTCCAGGGACGGATCGCTCCTGACAACATGTTCAAAGTATGTAAGACGCAGTCTCACCATCTTTACCTTTAAGGAGCATTCTGGCCGCACTTCGTCTAAGACAGATTTGTTCATTCTTTTGGCAGTCCATGGTATATTCAATATTCTTTGCCAACACCACAATTCAAAGGCGTCAACTCTTCTTCGGTCTTCCTTATTCATTATCCAGCTTTCACATGCATACGATGTGATTGAAAATACCATGGCTTGGGTCAGGCACACCTTAGTGTTCAGGGTGACATCTTTGCTCTTCAACACTTTAAAGAGGTCCTTTGCAGCAGATTTGCCCTATGCGATGCGTCTTTTAATTTCTTGACTGCTGCTTCCATGGCTGTTGATTGTGGATCCAAGTAAAATGAGATCCTCCACAGTTTCAATCTTTTCTCCATTTATCATGATGTTGCTCATTGGTCCAGTTGTGAGGATTTTTATTTTCTTTATGTTGAGGTGTAATCCATACCGAAGGCTGTGGTCTTTGATCTTCATTAGTAAGTGCTTCAAATCCTCTTCACTTTCAGCAAGCAAAGTTGTTCTATCTGCATAACGCAGGTTGTTAATGAGTCTTCTTCCTCCAATCCTGATGCCCCGCTCTTCTTCATATAGTCCAGCTTCTCCTATTGTTTGTTCAGCATACAGATTAAATAGGCATGGTAAAAGGATACAACCCTGACGCACACCTTTACTGACTTTCAACCAATCAGTATCCCCCCTGCTCTGTCTGAACAACTGCTTCTTGATCTATGTAAAGGTTCCTCATGAGCACAATTAAGTGTTCTGGAATTCCCATTCTTCACAGTGTTATCCATAGTTTGTTATGAGCTGGCACCCTGGATTTGGACTTCTAGCCTCCTAAACTGTGAGAAAGTAAATTTCTGTTTGTTAAAGTCACACTCTTGTGGCATTTCTGTCATAGCAGCACTAAGTAACTAAGAATTTGGTACTGAGAGTGGTGGAGCTGCTCTAACAAATACCTAAAATGTGGAAGTGGTTTTGGAACTGGGTAATGGGTAGAGGCTGGAAGAGTTCTGAGGTATCTAATAGTAAAAGCCTAGATTGCCTTGAAGAGACTGTTGGTAGAATTATGGGTGACAAAAGCAATTCTGGTGAGGGCTCAGAAGGAAGTAAGTAGAACTATAAAGAAAGTCTCTCTTATCTTCGAGAATACATATGGTGCCAGCAACAGGATGTTGCTAGAAATGTGGACATTAAATGTGCTTCTGGGGAGCCTTTAAAACAAAATGAGGAACATGGGATTGGACAATGGACGGAGGGTGGTGCTTTTTATACAGCGGCAAACAACTTGTCTGAATGATGTTCAAATATTTGGTAGAAGGTAGAACTTGTAAGTGATAAACTTGAATATCTGGCTGAGGACATTTCCAAGCAAGGTCTTAAAGGGGCCGTGTGGTTTATGTTTGCCACTTACAGTAAAATGTGAGGGGAAAGAGCCATACTTAAAAATGAATCGTGCAAAATTAAAACAGAACTTAAAGATTTGGAAAATTCTGTCGTATAAAATAAAGACATGTGTCCTAGAATTTTCACCAATCTTTTCTTAAAGAGAATAAGCCTGTGACTGATGGACCTAACTGACTACCATAGAAGAAAACCCATCAGCTTTGACTAAAGGGGACACGAAAAGAATGAAAGGAAAGAACACTGTCTGCCTCTCAAAATTCTGTAGGCAGGAAACACACCAAAGGAGCTACATCTGTTGTCCTCCAAGAACAAAAAGACCATACCTAGAGCAGCTTGGAAATCAGCAGAACCGTTGAAAGGAGCACTGGAAGCAGAGTCTTCTCAGTTTCAAAGGGCAGGGCCACAGTTTCCTGGACTTCAAAGGGTGGGGCCACAGTGTTCTAGGTTTCAAAGAGTTGGCTCTTTGACAACTCAGTTCTGGAGTGTGGGGCTGCCATTAAGGTGTGCCATGGGAGTTGGACTGCTACCCAAAGCTGACGGGGTGATGCTGCCGTGCCCGAGGGACAGAGGAATGGGACCTGCTGGGGCTGAGGAGGTGGGGCTGCCACTCAGATGGACTAGGAGAATGGGGCTGCCCAAAGCTGAAATAGCAGAGTTGCCATTCCTGTGGGCCTGAAAGGCAGAGATGAAGCCCGGGGGCCTTCACCCAAGATCCAGAGGATGTGACCAACACCAAGAGTCTGGAGGGTGGGACCACTGCCCAGATGGTCCCAGAGAACAGATGATTATTTTCAAATCTTGGTAACTAATAATATAATTTGTTCTGCTGGGTTTTGGTCTTGCTTGTTGCCTGTTATCCTTTTTTTTCCCTCCATTTGTAATGGAAATATCTACCTTGTGCCTGTACCACCATCGTACTTGGAAACAGATAACTTGTAGTCTAGGTTTCACAGGCTCACAGATGAAGAGGAGTTTTGCCCCAGGATGGAATACACCTAAATTCTCACCTGTATATTTGATTTTGATGATTCAGAAGACAATATTTTGGTCTTGGAGTTGATTTAAGAGTTTTGTGATGATGTTTTGCACATTGGAAGACATGAATTTTAGGGGGCCAAAGGGTGGAATATTATGTATTGAATTGTGTCACCAAAAAAAAAAAAAAAAAAAACCCCACTGCTGTCAAGTCGATTCCGACTGATGTTGTAAATCCCAGCCTCCATGCCTGTGGTTATAATTCCATTTGGGAACGGGTTGTCATTGTTACATTAATGAGACAGGATTAGTGTAGGGTGTGTCTTTTGAGATATAAAAGAGAATCAACAAAAAACCAAGATAAGGGGGGTGGGGAGGAAGGAGGAAGAGAGATGTCAAGCCACATGAGGATCACCCAGGAGCAGAAGCTCAGGAGAGAGAAGGACCTTCCTCCAAAGCCAGCAGAATGAGAAAAGCTTCCCCTAGAGCTGGCACCCTGAATTCAGATTTGTAGTCTCCGAGACTGTGAGAAAATAAATTTCTATTTGTTAAAGCTATATACTTGTGGTATTTCTGTTATAGCAGCACTAAGTAACTAAGACATAGTCCATCAAAGAAGTTGCCTCCTTGTCCATCTTTATAAAATCTCTAGAGTGTGGATCAGCTATTGGTGTTCCATCTTTTGAGTGAATGTGTGTTCATCTGGGGATTAGATTTACTCTAGGCTGGTGGAAGGCTGGGGACCTAAGACTAGTCTTCTTCCTTTGGAGCAGCGGTTTTATGATTTGTATTCTTACCTAAGACTTGAATCCCTGAGGACTTTTAATGTGGCATGAATGTAGTCTTGGAGCCAGATAGTTTTTGGTGGAGGCCAGCATATTCCACCTGAGTATTGGGTATTTTTTTTTTTTATTGGGTATATCTTCTCTAATAATTCATTTCTCTTCAGCTATATACAGGTTATGCATAGCTTCTATGTTTATGAATTAATCTTACTTTTTTTTTTTTCCTTTTCTACTTTTTATTATTCAAACACACAAAGGTGGACAAAAGGGTATAACAAATCCCATGGGGCATCATTCAGCCTTGACAGTTACCAACATATGGTCAAACTTTTTTCATCTATACTCTCCACTCCTCCCTACTCCCTGTTAGATATCACATTATTTCATCTGCAAATACTTCAATTATGTATTTCTAAGAGATAATGACTATTTTTCTTTAACATGATCAAAATACCATGTTAACATCTAAAAATTAGAACTTTATTTGATGCTTTATTATTTTTAGTTTTTATGAAAGTAATATATCCTCAGTGTAAAACATTCATATAATACAAAAAAGTATACAGAAGAAAGCAAAAAGTACTCATAATTAATATCCAAAAATAATAACTGTTAGCATTTTGGCAGATATACTTATGTATAATACACTTAGCACATACTCTTTATAGAAATACCATGCTATAGATAATATTTGTAATCTTTTTTTTGTAAACATTTACAAAACTGAAGTATAAAATACATTCAGAGAAGTGAAGTACATAAATTGTAAGCTTACAGCTCAATGAATTTTCATTGTCAAGTAACCAACCACCACCCAGATCAAGAAATAGATTATTACTGTACCTTAAACCTCCCTTATACCTCTTTCAGTCACTAACCCCACCAAACACAACCACTTCTATCAGTTTTACCATTTTTTAATTTTATATGAATAGAACCATATGGTGTATGATTCTCTGTGTGGCTTCTTTTGCTTCCTATTATATTCGTAATGTACGTCTATGCTGTTGTATGTAGCAGTAGTTCGTTTATTTTCTATGTTATATAGTATTCCATTGTATGAATATATCACAATTTATTTATTCATTCGACTGTTGATAGACTTCCCCTTATCTCTAGTGTTGCTACTAGGAATGCCTTTTACACATACGTATGCATTTCTAACAGGTATAGAATTATGAGTAAATTTGTGGTCATAGCAATTTATTTTTGTACCAACAGTTCATTAGAGCTCAGTTGCTCCACATACTTGCTAATACTTGGTTATTATCAGTGTTTTTAATTTTTTTCTATTCTGGTGAGTTTGTAGTGGTGACTCATTGTGGTTTTAATTCACGTCTCCCTCATGACTAATGAAGGTGAATGTCATTTCATATGCTTATTGAACAGGATGTCCTCTTTTGTGAAGTGACTGTGTAAGTCTTTTCCCCATTTTCCTATTAGGTTTTGTATGCTTTTTATTAATTTGGTGATAGTAGACATTTGTTATTTTGGTGATGGGAAAAGGACATCAAACGTGGGTGAAGTACCCCTAGCTTGACCAAGGTAAATGATGTCAGTAAGAAGTGCACAAGAGAAAAGGACATTTTTGGTAAAGATCTGACAAATATAATTTTGCAACAATACCATCCAAAAATGTGTGTGTGTGGTTACAGAAATATGTATATAGGCATCTATGTGTATGGGTGTGAATATATGGATACATATGTGTACACAGATAGATGTATCTATAGGCATATGTACATACAGGTATATATTTATATATGTAATAAACCACATGGGGACACGGTTATGGCTACTTTTTGGACATAATCAAACAGCTCAGGAGATTGGCTTTCTGGGTTTGAAGACTTAGGACCATAGTCTCATGGGACAACTCAGTTAATTAGCATAATAGAGTTTATAAAGTGTATATTGTACATCTTTTTTTTTTTTTTTTAATGTGGTGAGTATTGTCTGGGGTCTTAAAAGCTTGCGAGTGGCCATCTAAGATACAACTATTGGTCTCTATTCACCCGGAGCAAGAGAAAAAGAAGGGAACCAAAGACCCAGAGAAGAAAGTAGCAGGACTAACAGTCTACATGAACCACAGCCTCATCTATCCAGAAGAACTAGATGGTGCCTGGATACCATTATTGATCGTTCTGATCACAGCCACAGTAGGTGGATCTTGACAGGATGGGAGAAAAATGTGGAACTGAACTTAAATTCTTAAGAAGTCCAGACTTACTGGACTGGCTCAGACTAGAGGGCTCCCCAAGGCTATTGCCCTGAGATACTCTTTAAACCTTAAACTGAAATTATCCCTTGAGGTCACCTTTTAGTGAAATAACAGATTTGTTCATAAAATAACAAGTAATTTATTAGTAATAAACTTTTTTTTTATTACTAATGAGTTTCTTTAAAAAATCATCTAACCTATCCCAGTGCCTTCGAGTCGATTCTGACTCATAGTGACCCTGTAGGACAGAGTAGAACTCTCGAGGACACCAAATCTTCAAAAAGTACTCTAAAGCAAAGATGAGAAGGTAGGGGTCAGGGAAACTAGAGTACTGAAAATGATACAACCAGAACAGAATGAATGAGAATGATCACACGTTGTGAAAAATGTAACCAATATCACCGAATAATCTGTGTGAAAATTGTGAAATAGGAACCTGATTTGCGGTATATAATTTCACCTTTGACACAATAAAGTTTTATTAAAGAAAAAGAAATATTTGCCTACTCCAAGTCTATTGTTCTATGTTCTAGAAGCTTTATTGTTTTAGCGCTCACTTTCTGGTTTACAACTCGTCTGGAATTGGTCTTTGTGTATGGTGTGAGGTAGGGGTTAAAATTTATTTATTTATTTATTTTCCAATGAGAACATCCACTTGTTTGGGGCCCATTTATTGAAAAACTGTCCATTTACTACTGTTCTCTTCTGTCATATCACCTCTAGTATAAGTCAAATGATAGGATTTATTGTCAGTGAGTTTCTGGATTTTCTATTCTATTGTATTGTGCATTTGTGAACTTTGTGCCAACTCCCCAGTGTCTCAATTATTGAAGCTTTTTATTGAAGTATAAGTCCTCCAAATTTGTTATTCTTTTTCAAGGTTTTTGTGGCTATTATTAATTTTTTGAATTCTCATGTAAGTTTTATAATCAGCTTGTCAATTTCTACAAAATAAAAAACATGTTGAAATTTTGATCAATTTGGGGAGAACAGATACTTTTACAGTAATGATTCTTCCAACCATAGATATGCTGTATCATTCCATTCATTTAAATCATCTTCAGTTTATCTTAATAAAATGTGTAGGTTTTTATTTGGAGATCTTGCACATATTTTGTTGAATTTAATTTCCAGGTATTTTATGTTTATGAGGCTATTGAAAATGGTATCTTTAAAAACAATTTTTAAATTGTTTGTTGGCCATATATAGAAATACATATAATATTTGCATATTGAGTCATGACCTTGCTGAATATTCATTGACCTGGCTAACTTAAGTTTTTAAGCTCATCAGTTTATCTACACATTCTTTTGGATTTTTAAATACACAATCATGTCATTCATAAAATGCCAGCTTTATTGATTTATTTTCAATCATTCTATCCTTTTTTTTTGCCATTGAGAATGGTGTTCGCTGCAATTTAAAATTTTTTTTTTATTTTTATAGTTACTCTTTTTAAAATTAAGAATGTTTCCTTCTATTTCTAGTTTGCTAATTTTTAAAATCTTAAACATGAATAGGTGTTAAGTTTTATTAAATGATTTTTCTACCTGTTGAGATCATCATGTAATTTTTTCTCCCTTATTTTGTTAATTGATGACTTAAACTGATTTTCAAATAGCAAACTACCTTTGCTTTCCTAATATAAATCCAAGCTGATTGTGATGTATTATTCTGTTTATATATCATTGGATTCAGTTTACTAATAATTTGTTTAGAATTTTTGCAGCTACGTTTATGAGAGAGATTGATCTGTAGTCTTTGTTATTGTAGTGTCCTTATCAAAAAGCCCTGGTGGCACAATGGTTAAGTGCTTGGCTCTTAACCCAAAGGTCGATGGTTCAAACCTAGCAGCCACTCTGTGGGTCATGGCATCACTATGAGTTGGAATCTATTCAATGGCACACAACAACAACAATGTCCTTATCAGGTTTTTTAAAAATAATTTTTATTGTGCTTTAAGTGAAATTTTACAAATCAAGTCAGTCTCTCACACAAAAACCCATATACACCTTGCTACACACTCCCAATTAATCTCCCCCTAATAAGACAGCCCGCAATCTCCCTCCACTCTCTCTTTTCGTGTCCATTTCACCAGCTTCTAACACCGTCCACCCT
The DNA here is from genome assembly GCF_024166365.1 of Elephas maximus indicus. Classification (NCBI taxonomy): domain Eukaryota; kingdom Metazoa; phylum Chordata; class Mammalia; order Proboscidea; family Elephantidae; genus Elephas; species Elephas maximus. The sequence continues at coordinate 8,488,561 of NC_064835.1, read as the reverse complement.
CTCATCTCCCCTCCAGGCAGAAGCAAACATAGTCTCAAGTGTCCACCTGACCCAAGAAGCTCACTCCTTACCAGGATCCCTCTCCAACCCATTGTCCAGTCCAATCCATGTCTGAAGAGTTGGCTTCAGGAATGGTTCCTGTCCTGGGCCAACAGAAGGTCTGGGGGCCATGACCACCAGGGTCCTTCCACTCTCAGTCAGACCATTAAATCTGGTCTTATGAGAATTTGGGGTCTGCATCCCACTGCTCTCCTGCTCCCTCAGGGGTTCTTTATTGTGTTCCCTGTCAGGGCAGTCATCGGTTGTAGCTGGACACCATCTAGTTCTTCTGGTCTCAGGATGATGCAGTCGCTGGTTCATGTGGCCCTTATTGTCTCTTGGGCTCGTAATTGCCTTGTGTCTTTGGTGTTCTTCATTCTCCTCTGATCCAGGTGGGTTGAGACCAATTAATGCATCTTAGATGGCTGCTTGCTAGGGTTTAAGACCCCAGATGCCACTCTTCAAAGTGGGATGCAGAATGTTTTGTTTAAAAGATTTTATTATGCCAATTGACTTAGATGTCCCCTGAAACCATGGTCCCTAGACCCCTGGCCCTGCTATGCTGGCCTTCGAAGTATTCAGTTTATTCAGGAAACTTCTTTGCTTTTGGTTTAGTCTAATTGTGCTGACCTCCCCTGTATTGTATGTTGTCTTTCCCTTTTTTTTTTTAATTAGTGAATACCCCTCTCCCACCCTCCCTCCCTCCCCCCTCTCATAACTACAAAAGAAAGTTTTCTTCTCAGTGTAAACTATTTCTCAAGATCTTATAATAGTGGTCTTATACAATATTTGTCCTTTTTACTCAGCATAATGCCTTCCAGGTTCCTCCATGTTATGAAATGTTTCACTGATTCCTCACTGTTCTTTATTGATGCGTAGAATTCCATTGTGTGAATATACCATAATTTATTTATCCGTTCATCCATTGCTGGGCACCTTGGTTGCTTCCTTGTTCTTGCTATTGTAAACAGTGCTGCAATAAACATAGGTGTGCATATATCTGTTCGTGTAAAGGCTCTTATTTCTCTAGGATATATTCCAAGGAGTGGGATTGCTGGATGGTATGGTAGTTCTATTTCTAGCTTTTTAAGGAAGTGCCAAATCGATTTCCAAAGAGGTTGTACAATTTGACATTCCCACCAGCAATGTGGAAGTGTTCTAGCCTCTCCACAGCGTCTCCAACATTTATTATTTTGTGTTTTTTGGATTAATGCCAGCCTTGTTGGAGTGAGATGAAATCTCATTGTAGTTTTGATCTGCATTTCTCTAATGGCTAATGATCGTGAACATTTCCTCATGTATCTGTTAGCTACCTGAATGTCTTCTTTAGTGAAGTGTCTATTCATATCTTTTGCCCATTTATTAATTGGGTTATTTGTCTTTTTGCAGTTGAGTTTTTGCAGTATCATGTAGATTTTAGAGATCAGGCGCTGATCAGAAATGTCATAGCTAAAAACTTTTTCCCAGTCCGTAGGTAGTCTTTTTATTCTTTTGGAGAAGTCTTTGGATGAGCATAGGTGTTTGATTTTTAGGAGCTCCCAGTTATCTAGTTTTTCTTCTACATTCTTTACAATGTTTTCTATAGTGTTTATGCCATGTTAGGGCTCCTAAAGTTCGTATTTTTTCTTCCATGATCTTTATCGTTTTAGATTTTATATTAGGTCTTTGATCCGTTTTGAGTTAGTTTTTGTGAATGGAGTGAGGTATGGGTCTTGTTTCATTTTTTTGCAGATGGATATCCAGTTATGCCAGCACCATTTGTTAAAAACACTGTCTTTTCCCCATTTAATGTTTTGGGGCCTTTGTCAAATATCAACTGCTCCTATGTGGATGGATTTATGTCTGGATTCTCAATTCTGTTCCATTGGTCCATGTATCTGTTGTTGTACCAGTACCAGGCTGTTCTGACTAAAGTGGCGGTATAATAGGTTCTAAAATCAGGTAAAGTAAGGCCTCCCACTTTGTTCTTCTTTTTCAGTAATGCCTTATTTATCTGGGGCCTCTTTCCATTCCATAAGAAATTGGTGATTTGTTTCTCCATGTCATTAAAGAATGTCCTTGGAATTTTGATTGGAATTGCATTAAATTGTAGATCGCTTTTGGTAGAACAGACATTTTTATACTGTTAAGTCTTCCTATCCACGAGCAACGTATGTTCTTCCACTTATGTAAGTCTCTTTTGGTTTCTTGCAGAAGTGTACTGTAGTTTTCTTTGTATAAGCCTTTATATCTCTGGTAAGATTTATTCCTAAGTATTTTATCTTCTTGGGGCTCCTGTAAATGGCATTGATTTGGTGATTCCCTCTTCGATGTTCTTTTTGTTGGTGTAGAGGAATCCAACTGATTTTTGTATGTTTATCTTGTATCCCTATACTCTGCTGGACTCTTCTATTAGTTTCAGTAGTTTTCTGGAGGGTTCCTTAGGGTTTTCTGTGTATAAGATCATGTCATCTGCAAATAGAGATACTTTGACTTCTTTCTTGCCAATCTGGATGCCCTTTATTTCTTTATCTAGCCTAATTGCTCTGGCTAGGACTTCCAGCACAATGTTGAATAAGAGTGGTGATAAAGGGCATCCTTGTCTGGCTCCCGATCTCAATGGGAATGTTTTCAGGCTCTCTCCATTTAGGGTGATGTTGGCTGTTGGCTTTGTATAAATGCCCTTCATTATATTGAGGAATTTTCCCTCTATTCCTATTTTGCTGAGAGTTTTTCTCTTGAATGAATGTTGAACTTTGTCAAATGCCTTTTCTGCATCAATTGATAAAATTATGTGATTCTTGTCTTTTGTTTTATTTATGTGGTGGATTACATTAATTGTTTTTCTAATGTTGAACCTTCCCTGCGTACCTGGTATGAATCCCACTTGGTCATGGTGAATTATTTTTTTGGTACGTTGTTGAATTGTATTGGCTAGAATTTTGTTGAGGATTTTTGCATCTACATTCATTCTTTTCTTGTGGTGTCTTTACCTGGTTTTGGTATCAGGGATATGGTGGCTTCATAGAATGAGTTAGGTAGTATTCTGTCCTTTTCTATGCTCTGAAATACCTTTAGTAGTAGTGGTGTTAACTCTTCTCTGAAAGCTGGGTAGAACTCTGCAGTGAAGCCGTCGGGACCAGGACTTTTTTTGTTGGGAGTTTTTTGATTACCCTTTCAATCTCTTCTTTTGTTATGGGTCTATTTAGTTGTTCTACCTCTGTTTGTGTTAGTTTAGGTAGATAGTGTGCTTCTAGGAATTCATCCATTTCTTCTAGGTTTTCAAATTTGTTTGAGTATAGTTTTTCATAGTAATCTGATATGATTCTTTAAATTTCATTTGGGTCTGTTGTAATATCACCCCTCTCATTTCTTATTCAGGTTATTTACTTCCTCTCCTGTTTTCCTTTTGTCAGTTTGGCCAATGGTTTATCAATCTTGTTGATTTTTTCAAAAACTGGCTTTTGGTCTTGTTAAGTCTTTCAGTTGTTTTTCTGTTTTCTATTTCATTTAGTTGAGCTCTAATTTTTATTGTTTGTTTTCTTCTGGTGCCTGTGGGTCTCTTTTGTTGCTCTCTTTCTATTTGTTCAAGTTGTAGGGATAATTCTTTGATTTTGGCCCTTTCTTCTTTTCCATGTGTGCGTTTATTGATACAAATTGGCCTATGAGCGCCGCTTTTGCTCTGTCCCAAAGGTTCTGATAGGAAGTGTTTTCGTTCTCACTGGATTCTCTGAATTTCTTTATTCCATCCTTAATGTCTTCCACAATCCAGTCTTTTTTGAGCAGGGTATTGTTCAGTTTCCAAGTGTTTCTTTTCCCTGCTTTTCCTGTTATTGATTTCCACTTTTATGGCCTTATGGTCAGAAAAGATGCTTTGTAATATTTCAATGTTTTGGATTCTGCTAAGGCTTGCTTTATGACCTAATATGTGGTCTATTCTAGAGAATGTTCCATGTGCACTAGAAAAGAAAGTATACTTGGCTGCTGTTGGGTAGAGTGTTCTGTGTATGTCTACGAGGTCAAGTTGGTAGATTGTGGCATTTAGATTTTCCGTGTCTTTATTGAGCTTCTTTTTGGATGTCCTGTCCTTCACTGAAAGTGGTGTGTTGAAGTCTCCTACTATTACTGTGGAGCTGTCTATCTCACTTTTCAATGCTGATAGCGTTTGTTTTATGTATCTTGTAGCCCTGTCATTGGGTGCATAAATATTTAATATGATTATATCTTCTTGGTGTATTGTCCCTTTAATCATTATATAAAGTCCTTCCCTGATGGATTTAACTTTAAAGTCTATTTTGTCAGAAATTAATATTGCCACTCCTGCTCTTTTTTGATTGTTGTTTGCTTGTTATATTTTTTTCCATCCTTTGAGTTTTAGTTTGTTTGTGTCTCTCTAAGTCTAAGGTGTGTCTCTTCTAGGCAGCATACAGACGGATCTTGTTTTTAATCCCTTCTGCCACTCTGTCTCTTTATTGGTACATTTAGTCCATTTACATTCAGGGTAATTACGGATAGGTATGAATTTAGTGCTATCATTTTGATGTCTTTTTTTGTGTGTTGACAGTTTCTTTTCCCCACTTGATTTTATGTGCTGAGTAGATTTTCTTTATATATTGTCTTTTCCTCATATTTGTTGTTGTTAATTTTGTTTCTGCTGAGTCTGTATTTTGCACTTGTATTTTATTTTGATGAGCAGGATAGTTTGTCTCCTTTGTGGTTACCTTATTATTTACCTCTCTTTTTCTAAATTTAAAACTATCTTTTATTTCTTTGTATCGCTGTATCTTCCTCTCCATATGGAAGGTGTATGATTACATTTCTTAGTCCCTCTTTATTATTTTAACGTTGTCTTCTTTTACATAGCAACATCGCTGTTACCCTGTTTTTGTTTTTGTTTTGTTTTTAAATAATCTTTCTTTGTTTTTTTGGATTTCCCTGTCTGAGTTCATTCTGGTTGCTCTGCCCAGCAGTCTGGTCTTGGGTTGATACCTGATATTATTGATTTTCTAACCAAAGAACTCCCTTTATTATTTCTTGTAGTTTTGGTTTGGTTTTTACCAATTCCCTCAACTTGTGTTTATCTGCAAATGTCTTAATTTCACCTTCATACTTAAGAGAGATTTTTGCTGGATATATGATTCTTGGCAGGCAATTTTTTCCTTCAATTTTTTAAATATGTCATCCCATTGCCTTCTTGCCTGCATGGTTTCTGCCGAGTAGTCTGAGCTTATTCGTATTGACTCTCCCTTATTGGTAACTTTTCTTTTATCCCTCGCTGCTCTTATAATTGTCTCTTTATCTTTGGTTTTGGCAAGCTTGATTATAATATGTCTTGGTGACTTTCTTTTAACATCTACCTTATGTGGAGTTCAATGAGTATCTTGGATAGATATCTTCTCATCTTTCACAATATCAGGGAAGTTTTCTGCCAACAAATTCTCAACAGTTTTCTCTGTATTTTCTATTATCCCTCCCTGTTCTGGTACTCCAATCACTCGTAGGTTATTTCTCTTGATAGAGTCCCACATGATTCTTAAGGTTTCTTCATTTTTTTTTTAAATTCTTTTATCTGATTTTTCTTCAAATATATTAGTGCCATGTGATTTATCTTCGAGTTCAGAAATTCTAGCTTCTACTTGCTCAATTCTGCTCCTCTGACTTTCTGTTGAGTTATCTAATTCTGTAGTTTTATTGTTAATCTTCTGAATTTCTGATTGCTGTCTGTCTATGGATTTTTCTATCTTATTAAACTTTTCATTATGTTTCTGAATAATTTTTCTGATTTCTTCAGTTGCTTTATCTGTGTGTTCCTTGGCTTGTTTTGCATATTGTCTCATTTCCTTCCTGATGTCTTGAAGGGTTCTGTATATTAAACTTTTGTGTTCTGCATCTGGTAATTCCAGGAATGCACTTTCGTCTAAAAGGTCCCCGGATTCTTTGTTTTGAGAGCCTGTTGAAGTGATCGTGGCCTGTTTCTTTATGTGACTTGATTTTGATTGTTGTCTCTGAGCCATCTATAAGTTACTGTATTAGTTTATGCTTGCTTACTGTGTTGTAGCTGCTTGCTTTGTTTTGTTTTGGTATACCCCTGTGGGTTGCTTGAATGAGCTAGCTTGATTATTTTTGCCTTTGGAGCTCTGGTGTCCTGTCCCTAGCTGGCTCGATCTGTATTCAGGTATCTCAGTCTAGGAGTCCGCTCAGTTCTCTTGTATGAATTCAGCTCAGGTTTCCAGGTAGCTGATCTTCAAGTGTGTGGTACAGGATCTGTCCTACAGTCTTAGAACGTAGGGATGATTGGCATATATACCGGTATCTGATTGCAGCAGGGGGTCATGCTCTGAACAAGGTGGGGGCTGAGAACTGACCCCACAGTGTCTCTGAAGAAAATATGTCTCTGTTCCCTAGACTGTGCTGGTGGGTAGGTTCTCCAGGGGGACCATGGGCACAGAAAGTTTTCGGTTGTAAGAACTAGGAGGTACCGGTTATCTTTCGACTCCTGTTGCGGGTAGCTGGGTGACCTGAGTGGAGCTTCCAGTCCTTCGGTCCCTGATGTGGGTAGGTGAGGACCTTGTTTAATAGGCAAAGCAATGTCAAATGTCAAACACCCACCTCTCCACCGCACAGCTGAAATGGTTGGAGTCTGCCAACAAGGGCTTGTTCTCCAGAAATAGGCCCACACAAGTCCATGCAGAAGGCAAAGGCACTCAAAGTCCATGGATGGTTTATGCCTGGACAGGAGCTGCTTCTGTCCTGAGCTCCCCCAGTTAATGGAGCTAGCAAATTATCTTTTCTTCCCAGTTGCAATTTCTTTCCTTCCCCAAGGCCAGGAGGATGGCTCTAGGTGCTCACAAGGGTCTATCTCAGGCCCAGGGATTCAGCCACTGAAGCCGGCTTGGGGGTGGGAAGGCACCGTAAAATATACGCAAGTACTTATCTTTTGCCAAGAGCGTCTTTCTCCTCAGATTCTGGAGGTGTGAGTGGGCTGTGTGGCTGGCTGGTTCTCCCTGAGGAAACTGCCGGCAAAGGCTAGTACCAGCCCACCACCGCCACCACCGCCACCACAGCCACTCCAGGAATGGTGCCTGAGGGCTCCCCGTGATTCAGGTCCGGTAACTCCTCTCCACTTCTGAATGGCCTCTTCTTCCCCCTGCCCCTCAGTTCGTTGTCTAAGCTTGCCTTTGATGCTCAGGGCTCCCAGCTTTTCACAACATATACTGGTTTCGCTTGTTCTTTCGGGTCTGTGTTGTAAAGAGGGCTCGTAGGAAGCAGCTGTGTATTCTGCCATCTTGGCTCCGTCTCCTTATCAGGTTTTTGGTGCCAAGATTATGTTGCCTTCGTAAAGTAATTTGGGAAACGTACTGCCTTTTTCTATTCTCTTGAAAAGTTTGTGGCAAGCTGACATTATTTATTTCTTAAATGTATGGTAGAATTAACTGGTGAAGCCATTTGTATCCGAGATTTTAAGTACAATGTTAGCTGTAGGTTTTTGTCAATGGTCTTTATTAAGTTGAGGAAATTTTCCTTGATTCTTAGTTTGCTGAGAGTTTTTGTAAAGAATGGATGTTGGATTTTATCAAATGCTATGTCTGCATTTATTGAGATTATCATGTGGTTTCTCTTTTTTGATCTGTTAATATGGTACATTATATTGATTTTTGAAAGTAATATTAAACCGACTTTGGATTCTTGGTCATGATTTTTTTTTTTAAATATGCATATTGGCATATTAGATTTGCTAAAGGTTTTTTTTTTTTTTAAATTATTTTTGCCTCTAAGTTTATGAGGGATATTCTGGAAGAGTTTATGTAGAATTGGTATTATTTTTACCCCAAATGTTTGGTAAAACTCATGAGTGATGCCATCTGAGCCTGGCATTTCCTTTGTGGGATGACTTTAAACTACAAATTCAATTTCTTTAATAGATGTAGAACTATTCAAGTTACATATTTATTTTTGAGTAAGCTTTGGTGTAAACCTTTTTCAAGGAATTTGTCCATTTCATCTAAGTTGTCACATGTACTGGCATAAAGTTGGTCATAATATTGTCTTATTAGTCTTTTAACATCTGTAGTGAGGTCACTCTTCTGTATATCATGCCTGATATTTATACGTTGTGTCTTCTCTCTTTTTTCTCAGATCAAATCAGTTAGAAGTTGTCAAAATTTTTTTTAATATCAAAAAGCTATCTTTTGGTTTCATTGATTTTATCTACCATTTTTGTGGTTTCTATTTTATTAATTTCTACTTCTGATATTTGTTATTGTTTTCTTCAGATTTAATTTGCTTTCCTTTTCCTATTTTCATAAGGTGAAAGCTGAGGTTATTGACTTGAAGTTTCTCTTATGTTTGGTATTATAAATGTCTCTCTATATACTGCTTTAGCTGCATCCCACACATAAATTATTTGTTTTGTAACTTTTAACGGGTCCTGATGTTTCAGTTTATCACTGCTTTTCACATGCCTTCTCCCCACATCGTAGGCCTTTGCATATTAATTCATTTATTAATTCAACAAACAGTACCTGTTCCTGTTCAGTTGATTCTGACTTGCAGTGACCCCATAGGACAGAGTAAAACTGCCCCATAAGGAAATAATTTGTTTTGATTTCGTTTCTAGTTCCCCATTTGTTTTCTTCTTTGAATCATGAATTATAGTGTGTGATTTAATCTCAGAACATTTGGGGATTTTCCAGATAGTTTCTCCTGTTATGAATTTCTAATTTAATTCCATTGTGGTCAGAGAACATACTTTGTATGTCTTGAATCATTTAGAATTTATTAAGACTTGTTTTATGGTTCAGATTATGGTCTATCTTGATACATGTTATGTGGACACTTGAAAAGAATATGTATTCTGCTGTTGGTGGATGGGAAAGTAGTAATCTGTAAATGTCAATAAAGCCATAGGAGGATCAATGGAAAATGATGTATTCTCACTCATGAAGGCTTTCTAGCATTGGCCAGACAATTTGGGTTGGGGTGCTATACAGATTTTTTTAAAAATAATATTTTACTGTGTTTTTGATGGAAGTTTACACAAGAAATTAAGTTCCCATTGACAGTTTCTATTCAAATTGTTCAGAGACATTAATTACATTTTTTACAATGTGCCATTATTCTCTTTCATTGCATCTGGTTGCTCTGTTTCCAGTGCTCTAGTTTCCCTGCCCCTTATTTTCTCATCTTTGCTTTAGAGTAATTGTTGACATTATGGCCTCAGATAGATGGTTTTATAACAGAGCACAGTACTCATGGATAATATTCTTTATTGTGTGTGCCAATCTGTTGTTTTGCTAAAAGGTGACCTTGGGGGATAGCTTGGGTTCAAAGTTTAGAGTATCTCAGGGCGATAGCCTCAGTGAGTCCTCTAGTCTCTCCTGGTCCAGTAAGTCTGGACTTTTTAAGAATTTGAGTTCTGTTCTGCACTTTCTCCTGTTCTGTCAGGGTCCATCTGTTGTGGCCCTGATCAGAATGGTTGTTAGTGGTAACCGGGCACCATCTAGTTCTTCTGGTATTGAGGAGACGGAAATATTGAATACGGGATGGACTACCCATTGTTGTGGAGTCCACTCTGACTCATAGTGACTCTATAGGACAGAGTAGCACTGCTGCGTAGGATTTCTAAGGAACAGCTGGTGGATTCGAACTGCTAACCTTTTGGTTAGTACTCGAGCTCTTAACCACTATGCCACCATGGGATGGACTAGGAGGAGCTAAATAACTGTTGAAGGAACAGATGATCAACAAAGTCCCATCAGATTCTGAGTTTCTATGGTTTTAGAAGTGAGGAAGTCAGTATGGTGTGGTATGAAAAACACAGGACTGGAAGCCTCTATTCCAGGAGTAGATGGGGGAAGAACAGAGAGAATGCCATCTTTTCCAGTCCCTCTCTCACAACCTCAAGCTTCTCTAGCCCTCTAAGTCCTTGTTAAACTAGCATGATAAGCTGAGCTCCAACGCAGAGCTTTGGGACCTAGAAGAGGCTGGGATGGACAGAGACAGTGGGAGTTTTCTCCTTGGTTGTGGGCAAACCCTATTTCATGCCCTGTAAGGGGGCTCCAGGTGCAGGTTCTGCAGAGCCTAGCACGCTGCTTTCAGGCAGGCCCAGCCTGCCCTGTGCCAGCCAGGAGGTCAGTCCCGGCTGATCATCACTTGCCTTATCTCTGCGGCATCTTCTCAGCCTGGGCTGGTCCTGCTACCTCTGCCATCACTGCAGGCTGGAACAGGCTAATCAGTGCCCCTAGCCTGGAGGGCTCAAGGCGGCACCTCCCCACCCCCACCCCGGCAGTGCTGAGAGCGCAGCTCCGAACAGGCAGCCAGTCCTACAAATGGCACTACTAAATATTTCATTTGGGCTTAACGACTCAATCTGCCTGCCATTATCCTGAGGGCCCCCACAGCCTCCAGCCCCTTTCTGATTAACAAAGTAGCCGACCGGGAAGACCTGCGGAAGCCGTCGTTGAAGGCTGCGTTCACCGGCTCAGGGCGGGGTCGGGTGGGGGTGGAGCGTGAAGCAGGGAGCATCGATTGCAGCATTAGCTGGCTTTTTACATTCCCAGGCAGACAATGCAAGTACCTTCAATTATCTTCAAAGCAACTGAAGGGAAGGAAATTGGTCTTAGATGTGGTAAATAGACTCCACAAAGTCTGCTGAAGCGTGCAAAGATGTGCACACCAGGGACAGGGAGGCCTGGCTGCCAAGCCCGCTTCAGGGCTGTTCAGAATCCAGTCAGCCATTGCAGGGGTCCCATTCCTTTGCCCTTGTGGGAAGATGGGCCCCTAATCCCTGGGAGAACTTGAAGGGCTCAGGACCAGGTTCTCAAATGACAAGACAGCCACAGGGTGGTAGGGTGCCAGAACAGTACTGAGCTTGGAATCAGACAGACTTATATTTCCACATTGGCTCCACTGCTTATGAGATGTGCAACCGTGGACAAGTAGCCTAACTTCTCTGAGCCCCATTTTTCTTATCGATGAAATATTGACCACATAAGAGAGTGATCTTGATTTCAGAAATGGGTTGCACTTGACTACTAACCTAGGTCGGAGGTTCAAACCCACCCAGAGGCACTGCAGAAGAAATGCGTGGAGATCTGCTTCCATAAAGATTACAGCCAAGAAAACTCTATGGAGCAGTTCCACTCTGTAACACATGGATTTGCCATGAATTGGAATTGACTGGACAGCAACAGGTTTGGTTTTTGGTCCTCTACAGGTGGGACTCTCCTCTATGTCCTCAAAGCAACTTGTGTTTACCTTTGTCCTAGTACTTATCACACTGGGCTGTGATGGTTGGTCTTCATGCCTGCCCTTCTTATTAGACCTGCAGGTGTTAACTTTCTTTTTAGGGACGGGTCATGACCCCAATTAAGAAGATGATTAAAGCCATGGACCCTCTCTCTATAAACACACACACACACACAAACGCACGAAAACCCTGGTGGCCTAGTGGTTAGGTGCTACAGTTGTTAACCAAAAGGTCAGCAGTTTGAATCTACCAGGTGCTCCTTGGAAACTCTATGAGGCAGTTCTACTCTGTCCTGTAGAGTCACTGTGAGTTGAAATTGACTCAACGGCAACGGGTTTGGTTTTGGGTTTATATATATATATATGTATATGCACATGAACACACAATTTCAAGGGGCTCATTGGAGCCAGGCGAGAACCTGTAGGCCGGCGTTTACACAGCACATGAGTCACAACCAGACTATGTTTGTTGAATGCTTGTAATTTTAAAGAGGCTTTCCAGCCCTATAATTCTGAAATTCAATTCTATCCAAAAGGCATTTGCTGAGCACTTATTGTGTTGAAGGCCCTGGACTAGGTCCAGTGGGGAATAAAGGACACAAGATAGGGATTAGACAAGAATGCATATGTGGGTGAATCAAGAGGGTGTGAACAGGGCTGTTTGAAATCTCCCTTCTGTGCCTTTAGCTCACACAGCTCTGGGGAATGGCTTAGTTCCCTTCCCTTCCAGGCCTGACCTTGGAGTCCCTGTGAGGGTAAGATGTTGGGATTGATTGTGGGGGAAGTGGCAAGAGTGCTTGTGACGGGTGCTCGGTGGCAGGAGGGAGGGTAGTGCAACATCACCCCTCTTGGTGCTGGGGCAGAGAGCCAAGGGCCCAGCAGCCAGCACCTGCTTGCTCCTGTCTGACACCCCCTGCTGGGTTAATCTGTTCAGTGAGGACTTCATTATGCACAGGCAATTTGCATAACCCTGCCAAGCCTCTGATTGTAGGGCACTCAAGTGCCTGTTGGGGGAAGCTGGCAAGAGACCTTTTTTGTCCTTTTCAGACCATTGAGGAGGTGGGTCTGGGAGTCTGGGCTGCGGATCAAGGAGATTGGCCGGGCATGGAGCAGGAGATCCCAGGCTGAGTCTAGAAGAGTGAATTGGGGCTCCCCCCAGGCTCATCTCAGGGGACCTAGCCCATTCCCACCCCAATCCTGTTGCATCTCTCTGCTCTTAACAACTTAATTTTAAAAGGCTAAAAACCCCTCGTGGATGTTTTTAAGGAGTTAAGTAAGTACCAGTGATGGCTCCTGTTGGGGCTGTTTGGATTTGAAGAGAAAATACTGAGATGTAAAGATATCAATATTTAATTATCTCTTGAAGCCTGAGTTTTTAAGTAAGCAGCAGGGAGCCTAGAGTCTCCTTTGAGTGTGCATGTGTGTACGTGTGTATATGCGTGCATGCGTGCTCATGAGCACGTGTGTGTGTGTTTAATAGAGCTGGCAGTTCTACCCCGTCCTATAGGGTCAAAAGATGGCAATGGGTGTATTGTGTTCCCTGGGGCTTGCCTAGGCTTTCCAGAGCTCTCTGGATGAATCAGTTGATAGGTTTCTTTAACCCTGGAAACCCTGGTGGCGTAGTGGTTAAGTGCTAGGGCTGTTAACTAAAAGGTCAGCAGTTCAAATCCGCCAGAAGCTCCTTGGAAACTCTATGGGGCAGTTCTACTCTGTCCTATAGGGTCGCTATGAGTTGGAATTGACTCGACGGCAGTGGGTTTGGTTTTTTTTTTGTTTGTTTGGTGCATCTAATTCTTTAGGACCTTTGTGCATATTTACTGTTCCATTCCTAGGTAGCTTTGCTCTCCATTACCTTCAAGAGATAATACAGGATGGAAGATGAATTCTGTTTTAATTCCATTTAATTCAACAAACACATGTAGGACACTTATATGAACCTCCTTGTCCTTCAGGCCTTTGCAGTCCAGTAAGGAGGTAGGTCCCTGACACAAACGACCATACTACCCATCCGACAGACTGGAATAAATTCCACAAAGATAGGGCAACTTTGTGGAAATGATTTACAGGGTAGCTACGATGTCCTCCGAAGCTGGGCGGTGGAGGTGCTCACCCAGCCAGAGCCCATCTCTCCCATGTGCTTGTATTGTTCCTGGAACCTGACAGATGCTCAATAATCTGTGTTGAACGGTTGTTGGAATCTTTAAGCATTCCCTCTAGCTCTGTGGTTATTTCTGTCCACTCTGTCTCTCCCCTAAATGCTTGGCAGTTTCCCAGGAAAAGCTACGTACATCCCAGAAGAAGAAAAAAAGACCCAGAGTATTTAGTGGAACCCTGATAATTGCAGAGAGTTGGAACTGGAAGGGACGCAGTCTGGAGATGTAGAGCCACTTGTCCTACTTCACACTGCTTCATGAATGGGACTTGGGTTAGATGCTAGGACGATGTCCTGGTGTTCTGATGAGGGGGATTTGTGAAGTATCCACCTCAGAACCCTTTTAGGAAAGGAGGAAAATGGGTTCTTCAGAGGCAGGGGTGAGGACAAGAAAACTTCTTTATGTCCTTCTGATGAGGGGTCATCCTGTAAGCCCCCATCTTAGAAGGGCACTGGGAAAGCACTGGGCAAGGGACTCCAGGATTTGCATGTAGCCTCACTGGGGAAAAAAGTGAGACGAAAAATAAAAACAGAAAAACCCAACAATCAGCCAACCATGACTTCGCTGAGCTGGGGCTCTGATCACTTTTTTCCCCCAGAGTGTTCCAAAAACCACAGGGAGAAGTCAGGAAGGCCCGGGTCAGAAGAAAGGTATGTGGTAAAACCCTGTGCCTAAGTCTGGATTTCAAACTAGAGATAATAGAAGTAAAATGCAATCTTGATTCCCCCTTCCCTCCACCCCTGGCCAGGAATTACCCAGCAGCTCAGAGGAGGGAATCAACTGGAATTTCAGAAAGGGCATAGGAGAGCAAGAATATATTATAAAATCTTTTCTTCCTTTAGCTGTGAGGGTTGAAAATTGGAAGACTAGCAAGAGGTGGTAAGATGGAGGCAAGACTACCTCTTTGCTTAACTTCAGGCGACACCACATATTTGAAGAGCAAACCCTGAAGTTGTGCTCCAGAGGGCTCCGTTCATACAGGACACCATGCGAACGGAGCTCCCTGGAGGTGGACGATGTGGAAGCCCTGGGTTTAAAAACTCGTCAAGAAGCCACCCCATCTGCTTCTAGGCAAGACTGCACCGTCACCATTCGTGTGGCTAACCACCAAGAATTCACAGCTTTGCTTAGTGGCTTTGGTGCTTCCTCCTACAGTGATACATGCTTAAGTAAAGTTTCTTTTGCTGTAAGAGAAGGTTCTGGTCCCATCTGCATGGACAAGAGAGCCTCCGCTCAGTATCCTTATATCAGGGGTTCTCAAATATCAATCTATATTAGGTCATGAGCCTCTTGGAGAATCTGGTAAAAACCATGGGCCCTCTTTCTTCCAAAATGCACATACATTTTTTTCTCCTTGCCTGAATTTCTTAAGTACGTGGCTCGGCAGACAGTTGTGACATTAGAATAACTTTCTTTTTAATTCTCTTCCACAGATTTCCAAGGGAACTTTTATAATATCATTTGCTCGATTCAACGCTAATGAATATGGATTAATATTCTGCATTATACCTGTTGATCTTTGACCATTGATTTGAGGAACGGAGTGTTACCGCCCATAAATCCCTCCATTCTGTCTGATGGCTCCCTGGGGCAGAGATGGGGAGGCGTTTGTAGTAAGAGTTGGAAAAGTTAGAGGATGGGTTGATTCCCAAGGGGTGAAGTTGGGGACATGATGGCGAGGGTCAGAGGTGGAGAGGTAGACAATTTATTAGCAAATTTGTGCTCCATTTGAATAATCCTGTGCGCGGTGACTAAGAGCTTGGCTGCTAACCAAAAGGTCAGCAGTGCAAATCCACCAGCCGCTCTTTGGAGACCTTATAGGACAGGTCTACTTTTTCCCTACAGTGTTGCTATGGGTTGAAATCAACTCGATGGCAACAGGTTTGGTTTTTGTTTTTTGGCTACCCACTCCCGAAGGTTTTCCATTTCTGGGCCTTTGCTTATGCCATAGGAGTCCCTAGGTAGTACAAATGTTTAACATACTTGGCTTGACTGCTAACTGAAAGGCTGGAGGTTTGAGTCTTCCCAGAGGCACCTCAGAAGAAAGACCTGATGATCTCCTTCTGAAAAATCAGCCGTTGAAAATTGTATGGAGCACAATTCTACTCTGATACACATGGTGTCACCATGAGTTGGGGTCAACTCCATGGCAACTGGTTTGCTTATGCCATGCTTCCTGCCTGTAATGCTCTTCCTCCTTTCTCCCCAACTATTCAAATTCTACCTACATTTCCAAACTCAGATGAAAAGGCATGTTTTCATAAAACTTTTCTTACCTCTCTCCCCATCTACTGCTAATTAGAATTTCTCCATCTCACTGCTTCATCTCCTGGGCACTTAACATTTTGTCTTACATACACATGGGAATTTTTGGATTGTAACCCCTATGAAGGCAGACACATTATCTGTCTTGTTTAATACTATGAGCCCAGCATCCACTCCAGTGCAGACTCATTCAAATACCTGTGAAATGGATGAGAATTTTGGGATTACAGGGGCTAGGTAAGGGGATTATTTAAAAGCCCTTCCTTCTGTTCCTGGTGGTCCTTATAAAAGGCAGCCTTTAAGCTATACCTGTGTTCTCTCCATAATTAGCCTTTCTTCACTTTCACCATTCACTGTTTTATAATGAAGTCTAATAGAATAAGGACAAGGTTGTCCTAAGAGATTCCTTATCCCCATTAGATTCGGGGCACCAAGCTGCCAATCAATTCATCCTCAAATAAAAAGAGTATAGTTTTCTGCTGAAAAGGGAAAGGTCTCGGCAGTCTTTGCTATACATATGTTTAGCTCTTCGGTGATTGAATGGATTCATTATGTTCACTTATTAATGAGAATACCTTGTTCCCACCTTGTTCTCTCCTTTCTCCTTTAATTAACTTCCCCCTTTTTCACCAGTTTTTCTCTTCCAGCATCCTCACCCCTGTGCTTTCTCAATATTCCTCCTCCTTGGCCAAGCTTCCTCCATCTATTTTGTTCCTCTACAAAATGTAATGGTGGCAGTGGTGATAGTGATATGGGAGCGGCCAAAGGGTACAAGCTTTGCTCTCAGAGCAGAGCTGGCAGGTCAAGGCAAGTGAGAAAGAGCTCTATAGATTTGGGGAACGCATTTTCCTCAACAAGAAAGTTAGAATGGGAAAGGGAAATTCGGGGCTGGGAGAACATTCCCATATGGCTTCCAGGGGTAGCTTCTGAAATATTACTGTTTCTTCCATGTCACTCCTGAGCTTAAAAATCTTTCCAAGTCTATCCTCTCTACAGTATAAAGTCAAACTCTTTGTGGTTTATTCAAGGCCTGGCCTAGCCTAGCCTTCCAGGTCCAAACCTCATCACTCACTCATTTTTGGTCCAAAGAGATGGTCTCGTCAATATTCTTGGAATAGGTAGCTAACATGAGAGCAGAAACCACATGGTGTACGGGGCCTACGGGCAGCTCTAAGGCTGCCAGAGCATAATGTGTGAGGTGAAGTACGCTGTGCTCAGACTTGTGTAAGGTCTTATGGAGGAGAAGTGGTGAAGGCCAGATTCAAACCTGGGGCTCCTGCTTTTATCCCCCTTGAGAAATGTATCAGTCAGGGCCTAATCAGGAGACATAAGCCAGTTATTCCAAACAGAGGATTGACATAAAGAGTAGTTAAATAGCTGAAAAAAAATTGTTAGTTAACTAAAAGGTAAAAAGAGAACACTAGTGCATTATGAAAGTAGTAACTGGGGGAACCAGCTACCACCTCTAGAAACAAAGGGAAGAGTTTGGCATCATTAAAACCTAGAATCTTGCAGGAGGGGACCCACAGAGCTGAAAGTCAAACCTCTGAGGAAAGAGGGAACTGCTTGGCTGGGACTGGTGTCTCTGAGTTTGAGGAGGGGCCTTGTGGAATTGAGACTCAAACCTTCTGAGGAGGTGGGTGCCAGCAAGATGGCTGGAACTAATGTCTCTGAGGGCACATGAGGCTTACTGGAAAAACTTCAAGCTATATTCAACTGCTGCTACGAAACAAATTATCGACACTGGGGTAAACAAAGGAGGCTGATAGAAATAGTAAGCTACCAGGAAGCCAACAGGAAGGACCAAGTTCCTTATTCCTTCTCCAGTCTTGCTGTCTTCCCCCAGGACCTCTGATTGGCAGAGCCTAACAGGGAGCTAGTGACAAAGCGGAAGCCTCAGCATCATGAAGCAGAGTATAGAAGCACTGATATGGACTGAGAGACAATGCTGGAGGACAGTCTCAGGTTACCCCTTTGACTACTTAGCATTCTGTACTTCTTTCTACAGATATTTGAACTTCCTACAACCATTAAAAAAAAAAAAGAAGTATTTTCACCTAACAAGATGCATCTATCTTTTTACAAAGAAAGATATTCTCATCTGCTCCCCCAAATTGTTGTTGTTGTGTGCCACTGAGTCTATTCAGACTCATAATGACCCTGTAGGACAGAGTAGAACTGCCCCATAGGGTTTCCATGGCTGTGACCTTTACTGAAGCAGACTGCCACATCTTCTCCTGCGGAGTAGCTGGTTGGCTTTCAGTTAGCGGCCAAATCTTAACCACTGCTCCACCGGGGCTCCCTTCTCCAAAGTTAGGAGAAACAAAGTTTCAACAGTCATTTTATCTATCTCTGAGAGACAGCCATTGCTAGGTCATGTTAATTACTCTTCAAATGTACTCACAATTCCATCATCTGTACATTCCTTAGTTATAGAAAAAATTGTAAAATTAACCTCAGTTTGTATAACATAATAAAGGGAAGGAGGACAGAAAAGAAAATGATACACACACACATACATGTGCTCACATATGGAAGAAAATATGCATAACTGCTACAATTCTTGTTTCTGTAACTGGTCATGAAGAGAAAAAAAATTGTATATAAATATATATACAACTTTTTATATATATAAAATCTTTCTTTTATACATATATCTTTCTTTTTCCACTACATGTTTCATGTTGCCATCAACCACAGCCAGGAAATCTCTTGGTCAGTGTTCTTTATCTTGTGGAGTGACCCGAACTTTCATTCCTAAAAGGTCTGAATCCTCAGACATCCTGTGTATTTTTGGTTGTTGTGATTTTCCATTAATTTTTACTACTGGACATGGAAATAGTGAGGGATGCTCCAGAGAATCCCCTGGGATTCAGACGTAGACATCCCTGTGACCAAATTTCTTCATGTTATCAGTTACTCCAACTAGTAGAGTAATTCTGGTTTTTTGACTATTGGTTCAGTGGTGCAAGGAATTCAAAACGGCCAGGTGGTGGTCCCAACTTCCAATTCAATGGGACTATTGTTTATCCCGAGCCCTGATGGCCCAGTGGTTGAAAGGTCAGCTGCTAACCAAAAGGTCAGCAGTTTGAGTCTACCAGCCACTCCTTGGAAACCCTGTGGGGCAATTCTACTCTGTCCTAAAGGGTTGCTATGAATTGGAATCGACTCAGTGGCAATCGGTATTATCATAGGGTTGCTATGAGTCTGAATTGACTCAGTGGCAATGGGTTTGGTTTTCTTGTTTTTTATCATTTATCCTGGTATAAGCCTTTCTCCCATGGGAACCAAGACCTCTAAACAAACAGAGCTCAAAGTTACAAAACTGTGAGTACATCTGAAGAGTAATTTGAAGGGTTCAGGAATTTGAATGGAAGCAAAAATCCTGTGAGTTATAAGATGTAATAGTGAGAGGAGCCACTCCCATTTCTACCCCTCGATTCTGAGCTCTATGTATTCTAGCTATAGTTGTTGATTCAAAGTACTTACTGCATTTTTGTAAGACAGAACCTCATTATTTCAGAGGAGTGTCTCCCAAGTGAAACTATAACTGAGTCTTCAGTAGCACATTCCACCATTCTTTTATACCATTTTTTTTTTTTAATGGGCAATGAGGTATGTAATAAGAGTGAATTCCATGGATCTGAGACCATTGCCACACTTCTTTTGCTAAGAAATGAATTCCTTGATTAGAAGCAATGTTGTGAGGAATACCATGTTGTGAAGAATACCATGAATAAGGTATTTTGGAAGTCCACAAATCGGGGTACTATCAGAAGAATCACAAGCAAGGACAGTAAATTGAACACCCAGAATACATTTCTATCCCAGTAAGAACAACTCTTTGCCCCCTCCATGATAGAAAGCGTCCAATATAATCAGTCTGCCACCAGGTGGCTGACTAGTCTCCCCGGAAAATGGTGCCATATACAGGAGGCTCACTGTTGGTCTCTGCTTTTGTCAGGTTAGGCACTCAGCAGCAGTGATGGGCAAGTCAGCTTTGGTGAGAGGAAGTTCATGCTGTTGATCCTATGAATAGCCTCCATCCATGCCACTTTGTACAGAGGCCCATTGAGCAAGCACTAGGGTGTTGTCATGAATTGAGTTGTGTCCCCACATAATATGTGTCAACTTGGTTAGGCCATAATTCCCAGTATTGTGTGGTTGTCCTCCAATTTGTGATTGTAATTTTATGTTAAAGAGGAGTAGGGTGGGATTGTAACACCCTTACCCAGGTCACATCCCTGATCCATTGTAAAGGGAGTTTCCCTGGGGTGTGGCCTGCACCACCTTTTGTCTTGTTGTTGCTGTTGTTAGGTACCATTGAATTGATTCCAACTCATAGCGACCCTAGGTACCACAAAATGAAACACTACCCGGTCCTGCGCCGTGCTCACAATCGTTGTTATGCCTGACTCCATTGTTGCAGCCTCTGTGTCAATCCATCTCATTGAGGGTCTTCCTCTTTTCTGCTGACCCTGTATTTTACCAAGCATGGTGTCCTTCTCCAGGGACTGATCCTTCCTGACAACATGTCCAAAGTATGTAAGACGCTGTCTCGCCATTCTTTCTTCTAAAGAGCATTCTGGTTATACTTCTTCCAAGATAGATTTGTTTGTTCTTTTGACAGTCCATGGTACATTCAATATTCTTCACCAACGCAATTCAAAGGCATCAATTCTTCTTTGGTCTTCCTTATTCATTGTCCAGCTTTCTCGTGCATCTGAAGCAATTGAAAATACCGTGGCTTGGATCAGGTGTACATTCGTCTTCAAGGTGATATCTTTGCTTTTCAACACTTTAAAGAGATCCTTTGGAGCAGATTTGCCCAGTGCAATGCATCTATTGATTTCTTGACTGCTGCTTCCATGGCTGTTGATTGTGGATCCAAGTAAAATGAAATCCTTGGCAATTTCAATCTTTTCTCCGTTTATCAAGGTTTTTTTTATCGGTCCAGTTGTGAGGATTTTTGTTTTCTTTATGTTGAGGTGTAATCCATACTGAAGGCTGTGGTCTTTGATCTTCATCAGTAAGTGCTTCAAGTCCTATTCACTTTCAGGAAGCAAGGCTGTGTCATCTGCATAACACAGGTTGTTAATGAATCTTCTTCCTCCAATCCTAATGCCCTGTTCTTCATATAGTCCAGCTTCTTGGATTGTTTGCTTAGCATACAGATTGAGTAGGTATGGTGAAAGGATACAATCCTGACACACACCTTTCCTGACTTTAAACCATGCAGTATCCCCCTGTTCTGTCCAGACAACTACCTCTTGATCTATGTACAGGTTCCTCATGAGCACAACTGAGTGTTCTGGACTTCCCATTCTTTGCAATGTTATCCATAATTTGTTATGAGCCACACAGCCGAATGCCTTTACATAGTCAATAAAACACAGATAAACATCCTTCTGGTATCCTCTGCTTTCAGCCAGGATCCATCTGACATCAGCAATGATATCCCTGGTTCCACGTCCTCTTCTGAATTCAGTTTGAATTTCTGGAAGTTTCCAGTTGGTATACTGCTGCAACCACTTTTGAATGATCTTCAGCAAAATTTTGCTTGCATGTGATAATAATGATATTGTTTGATAATTTCTGCATTTGCTCAGATCAACTTTCTTGGAAATAGGCATAAATATGGATCTCTTCCAGTTGATTGGCAAGGTAGCTGTCTTCCAAATTTCTTGGCACAGATGAGTGAGCACTTCCAGTGCTGCATCCATTTGTTGAAACATCTCAACTGATATTCTGTCAGTTCCTGGAGGCTTGTTTTTCGCCAATGCCTTCAGTGTAGCTTGGACTTCTTCCTTCAGTATCATTGGTTCCTGATCATATGCTACCTCTTGAAATGGTTGAATATCAACCAATTCTTTTTGGTACGATGACTGTGTATTCCTTCCATCTTCTTTTGATACTTCCTGTGTCATTTAATGTTTTCCCTATAGAATTCTTCACTATTGCAACCCGAGGCTTGAGTTTTTTCTTCAGTTCTTTCAGCTTGAGAAATACTGATCATGTTCTTCCCTTTTGATTTTCTGTCTTCAGCTCTTTGCTCATGTCATAATACTTTGTCTTCTTATGCTTCCCTTTGAAATCTTCTGTTAGGCTCTTTTACTTCATCATTTCTCCCTTTAGCTGCTCGATATTCAAGAGCAAATTTCAGAGTCTCTTTTGACATCCATTTTGTTTTTTTCTTTCTTTCATGTCTATTTAATAACCTCTTGCTTTCTTCATTTATGATGTGCTTGATGTCGTTCCACAACTCATCTGGTCTTCGGCCATTAGTATTCAATGCATCAAATCTATTTTTGAGATGGTCTCTAAATTCAGGTGGGATATACTCAAGGTCATACTTTGGCTCTTGTGGACTTGTTCTAATTTTCTTCAGTTTCAACTTGAACTTGCATATGAGCAATTGATGGTCTGTTCCACAGTTGGCCCCTGGCCTTGCTCTGCTGGTGATATTGAGCTTTTCCATCATTTCTTTCCACAGATGTAGTTGATTTGATTCCTGTATATTCCATCTGGAAAGGTGCATATATATAGTTGCCGTTTATGTTGGTGAGAAATGTGTTTGTGATGGAGAAATCATTGGTCTTGCAAAATTCTGACATGTGATCTCTGGCATCATTTCTATCACAAAGGCTGTATTTTCCAACTACCGATAGTTCTTCTTTGTTTCAAACTTTTGCATTCCAATCACCAGTAATTATCAATGTATCCTGATTGTATGTTTGATCAATTTCAGACTGCAGAAGCTGGTAAAAATTTTCAATTTCTTCATATTTGGCCCTAGTAGTTGGTGTATAAATTTGAAAAATAATCATATTAACTGGTCTTCCTTGTAGGCATATGGATATTATCCTTTCACTAACAGCACTATGCTTCCTGATAGATCTTGAAATGTTCTTTTTGACGATGAATGTAATTAATCCCCTCCTCTTCAAGTTGTCATTCCCTGCCTAGTAGACCATGTGATTACCCAATTCAAAATGACCAATATCAGTCCATTTCAGCCCACTAATGCCTAGGATATTGATCTTTATGTGTTCCATTTCATTTTTGGCAATTACCAATTTTTCTAGATTCGTACTTCGTACATTCCATGTTCCGATTATTAATGGATGTTTGCAGCTGTTTCTTCTCATTTTGAGTCATGCCACATCAGCAAATGAAGGTCCTGAAAGCTCGACTGCATCCATGTCATTAAAGTTGACTCTGCTTTGAGGAGGCACCACTTCCCCAGTCGTCTTTTGAGTGTCTTCCAACCTGGGGCCTCATGTTCCAGCACTATATCAGAGAATGTTCCACTGCTATTCATAAGGTTTTCACTAACTAATTCTTTTCAGAAGTAGACTGCCGGATCCTTTTTCCTAGTCTGTCTTTGTATGGAAGCTCAGCTGAAAACTGTCCACCATGGGTGACCCTGCTGGTATCTGAATACTGGTGGCATAGCTTCCAGCATCACAGCAACATGCAAGCCCCCACAGTATGGCAAACTGCCAGACACGCGGGGAAAGGAAAGGGAAGCAAGCAGAGAAAGGGGGCCTTATACAACCAGGAAAGCAGTGCCGGGAGCAGAGTACATCCTTTGGACCTGGGGTCCCTGAGTGGAGAAGCTTGTAGTCTGGGGGAAGACTGATGAGAAGGCTGACAGAGACAGAAAAGCTTCCCCTGGAGCTGGCACCCTGAATTTGGACTTTTAGCCTACTTTACTTTGAAGAAATAAATTTCTCTTTCTTAAAGCCATCCACTTGTGGTATTTCTGTTACAGCTGCACTAGATGACTAAGACAAGTGTATAGGGAAAGAGTCTGACTGATAGCCAAAGAATGTTTTATGCTTTTTTTTTTACCTGGCTATTAAGAGCCTTCTCCACATTGGATACTTTTTGGTGGCATTCACATGGCACACATATATCTTTGCAGCTTTATAGCTGGCACAAGGGCCATGCACATGTTAAAGGTCACTTCATCTACAAGGAAAGCCCTCCCTCAACTCTGTAAAACAATAAGTATCTGTAAAGCTAAGCTCAAGATCAACAGGTGGGGTCTGCCCACCTGGCATTCATTGTGGAAGTGTTTCCTCCTCAGGAGCTCTGGTAACACTGTCTGACAGTATAATTAACTCCTTTGACACTAAGCTCCAGCTGCCTTGTGCTATTCATTTTTAATTGAGAATATACACTTAATCTTGGAGGGTGGTGACCATGGTGTATACATCTTTACATTCCTGGAGGTTCACTTTGTAGCTTTTACTCAATAGAGTAAATAGCACAATGCAGGGGCAAAAAGTTTAGCACTTAAGATGAGGAGCCCTAGGTTTGAAGCCTCCTGTTTTGCATCTTCTCCATGTGACCTTAAAAAAGTCTCAGCACACCCCTGCCCCAGCAACATGCTACTGCTTGATATTTCTTGCTTTCATGCTTTTGCTTATGCTGAACCCTCTCCATTTTTATGAAAGAAGGTGACTTCTTTGTGAGGGAGAAATAGAAGTCCAATCAGCCACAGAGTTCCTTTCAAGATAGTTCCGGCCACAATCTCTGAAAAAACTCAAGTCAAGAAGCTAGTAAAGTAAACTATTGTCTCTGTTCCTGCAGCTGGTCCCAAAGGTGTAACTGCTATTCATCATCTCCCACCTCCGCCAGCCATTCTAGATTTCCCTCACCCTCGGTCAGTGTTCCGGCTGGTCTTGGTGGCCACACGAGCCTTTCATCCATGGGAGGTCTGAGCCCTTAGTTGCTGCAGTGTAACGAATTACTTAACATGGGCTCTCTCACCGTGTTCTGGTAACTGCCACCCAAGTGATTGGGTGGGACTGTGTGATAGGGTAATTGTGGCCCACCAAAGGGATTGGTCAGTTTTGCCCTCCTGCTGGGCTTGAAATGAGCCATGCCAAAGGCAGGAAAAAAAAAAAATCCCACCACCACCAAGGAAGAAGAGCCAGTGCATCCTTTGGACCTGGTATCCCTGCATGGGGAATCTCCTGGAACTAGGAGAGAGAGAGAGAGACAGAACTGTAACACTCAAGGCAGTGAGGAGCAGCAGCAGCAGAGACTCGGCAGCAGGAGATAAGGTGGTAGGCATCCCCACCCACGAAGAGAGAAAGCTGAGTGCCTTTGGGCAGAGGCCTAGAGCCAGGGAGAGGCATGCCTGCGAGCGTGGCTGGGAAGAGGCTGTCCTGATGGAAGAACTGTATCCTTGAGTGTTCCTTAGCCTGAATTGTAACCTGTTACTTCCCTAATAAACCCCATAATCGTGAGTATGTTCTTTGAGTTCTGTGTGGCCATTGCAATGAATTATTGAACCCAGCAGAGAAGTAGAAAGTGCTGTGGGAGGGGTGGTTGGTGTCAGAGTAGGTAAAGATGGTAGAGAGAGGAGACATATCTGAGCTCCACCTCATAGGAATCCCCTTTGGGCTGTTGATCTTGATTTTCCTTCCCCTTTGTGAAGTTAGGGGAGGTCAGACACCTCCTCCACCCCATTTTTACAGTTGCCTTGCCCTTGTTGAGCAGTGGTTGATATAACTGCATATTTAATATTATCACTGGGCATGAAAGCACCAACTGACATGCCTCTGAACCCCCTGAGTACCAGACATACTTCTACCTTCCATTGTTATATAACAGCAACCCTAACTCTTTATGATAATCAGGTGTTTCCCCTGCCATTAACTTAAGTCTTTTCTTTGCCTCTTGGTCCATCAGCTGAGGAACTCAAAGCAGCCAGATAATAGCTTTTATTTCACTGGAACACTTACTGTGTCTAAAAATCATTCTGCCCCTGGAAACCAACACCTATAACCTGGCTTAGTGTTATATTGTGGAGTTAGGAAAAACAGATTCTGTATACGAGTCACTAGAAGTGATGGTGATAGAGGACACGCCTACTTCTACCCCATCATTCCTACTTTTGTAAATTCTAGCTATTGGGGTCACAGAATCATATACAGGTCATTATTTGAGAATATATACTGCATCTTGGCGGACAGTACTCCGATCCACAGGATTCTGACCCTTAGGTGACATCTTAACTGAGGCTTTAACAGGCCATACCACTGTTCAATTAGGCTGATTGTTTCTGGGTTAGGCTAGTGTGTTCCATGGTCATATGTCTATTGGTGCATCTCTTTTGGCTGTATCAGAGGCAATGTTGCATGTGATACTATGTTGATCAATCAGGCATAATGTAAGTTTTTGAGTGGTAGTACCAGTTGAGGTATTGCAGGATGGCAAGGTAAACTCAAATCCAGAGTATCATTTCTGACAAGAACAAATTGCTGCCTCCTGCAGGGCGCAAGTCATATGATGCAATAGACCAGTCTCCATTTGGCTGGCTAATCTCCTTGAGGAATTGTGCCGTATCAAAGGGTCAGGGCAAGTCTCTGCTGCTGGCATAAAAGGCAGTTATCAGTGAAAGTAGATAAATCAATCATGGTGAGAGGGATTCTATGTTTTGGGACCCATATGTAGCTTCCATCCTTATCACCACTGTCACTCTGTTCGTGGGATCATTGCATCATCACAGGATGAATGAGGAGATGGGCTGGCTGATTCCACAGGACAAGTCTAGCTGGATGTTGAGAGCTTCTTCTGTAGCAGATGCTCTCTGGTGAGCATTGTTGGGAAATACAAAGGTCTGCATAATTTGTGCCCATTCCCATAGGTCTATTTACATACATCTTCTAGCCAAGAGATATGAGTAAACCCAGAAGCTCAGGTTTGTTCCCCTCCATATACAGTGAATAACCAAGCTAATGCTTACCGTCTGCCTACTGGTAAGATTTACCACTAGGAAAATTTCCTGTAGTCACCTTTGAGTAGGACTTTAATGCAATCATGTGAGTTTTGGCTGGTACTAACAGTATTGCACTTTTTGCAAAACAGGCTGAGGCCTTTCCTCTTCCTTGGTTGGCCATGAAGTCATGTGTGTGGTGAAGAAAAGTAGGAAGGAGATTGGGAGTCTAGCCACCTGTTTATGTAATTTACTTGTATCATCTAGACCTGCTCTGGCTCAATTCGAAATGTAGCATTTCCATCGTGTGATGGGCTGGTGTTATACCCTCTCAATCTTATGACTCAGTGAATCTAATAATACCTGAATCATATTGGGTAACTCTGGCTACATAGTTATTTGGTGTCCCACAGACTCAGTCTCACATAGGACCTAGTATCATGTCATATCCATTGGCATTGAGTGGATTCAGACTCATAGCGACCCTATAGGACAGAGTAGAACTGCCCCATAGGGTTTCCAAGGAGAAACGGTGGATTTGAACACCGACCTTTTGGTTAGCAGCCAAGTTCTTAACCACTGCGTCACAGGTCTGTCCAAGAGGTGCTTGCAAGAGACTCCACAAAGCATTCTTATCCACTATGGATACCTCTGCCTCTAGGCCATATGGTCTGAGTGGCATGCTAGCTTGTACCCACAGCCTGTTCTTGTTGAAAACCTTCCAAGTCACCTGATATATGGGTCAAAACAGTATTCCCAATGCAGTTTACATATGAAGTACATATCTCTATCCTAGTGGTAGGAGATGTGAGATACAACTTGTCATTTATCTTAGAAAGGTTGTCTCAGCAGATGACTGGAACACTAAAAATGTCACCTATGTGGCAAGACCCTGCGTCTTCCTGGGATTTTTCTCTTATTTATTGTGCTCATTTCCCTTATAGAATGTCTAGAACAGTGCTACTCAAAATATGGTGCCGACCTGTGAACTGGTCATTATTGCTTTGCAATAAAATAAATGCAGAAATTGAGGTAAGCTTTTGGAAACTTCATAACAATTTGACATTGCTGTGATATCTGAGTTCATGATCAGTGGATTTGCCTTATTTAAATAGGCTAGACCAGTTTGGTTGTTGTTGAACTAATTTAGTGGGTTGCATGTAGTGTAAGGTATCTATTAGTCACATGTTAAAACATGTTATATTTTAGTTTGTCATCTATAATTCCTGTGTGTAAAATCATGAGTCTATTTCTTTCATTAGAAGATAGTATAGATTTAAGTATAATTATACAGAATAAAGTATCGGGTCTGGTTAATGAAGAAATGAAGACTGATTTGGAAAATACTGAATCACTTGTTTAATTTTGGATAAAACTTAGAAATGAATACCCTGAGTTTGCTCAGAATGGTTTTAAAATCTCTTCTTTCCTTCCTGGCCATCTGCCCATAAGTCTACTTTCGCTACTGTGAGTGTTATGTAATTAAAATCATGGAAATTATTTAGATATATATCTTTCTTTGTGACCAGGATTATTGTCAATTCACCCAGTTTAGAAAATTTTACAAGCAAGTGTGTTTAAAGGTATTTAATATAGGGGAATCAATATTTCACTCATAACCTTTATTTAGTTATGAGTGTAATAGTGATTCTTATATTAGGAATCTAATGTATACTCTAAAATATTTTAGTTTTTCTTGTTGTAGAGAATATATACAGCAGAACACACAACAATTCAACAATTTCTACCCGTACAATTCAGTAACATTGATTACATTCTCCAAGTAGTAAAACCATTTTCACCTTCCTTTTCTGAATTGTTCCCCCTCCCATTAACATAAACTTACTGCCCCCTAAGATTACTATCTAATCTTTTGAGTTGCTGTTGTCAATTTAATTCCATATAGAATGCTCAAGGCAGTCATTCTTTACTAGTTAAGATAAACTACTGTTTGGTTTTAAATAGACTTCAAGGGGGTATTTTTGGCTTAAGATTTAAAGTTTAAAGATTATCTCAGGGCAATAGTTTCAGGGGTTATTCCAGCCTCCATAGTTCCAGAAAATCTGGATTCCATGGTATTTTAAATTTTGTTCTCCATTTCCTTCCTTTTGATCAGGATTCTGCTATAAAATCTTCCACCAAAAAGTTCAGTAATGCTATCCAGGTACCTTCCAATTCTTTCGGTCTCATCGAAAAGGAGGCAGTTGTTCATGGAGGCGATTAGCCACGCATCCCATTTCTTCCCCCTATTCCTGACTCTTCTTCTCCCTCTATTGCTCCTGGTGAATTGAGACCAATTGTTTTACCTTGGATGTCAGCCTGGAAGCTTGTAAGACCCCAGACACTATCCAATGCTGTAGGAGATAGAACAAAGCACTAAACACAGTATTAGGCCAATTATTTGAGATGTCCCATGAAACCACGATCCTAAACCTCCAAACCAAGAAACCAAAACCTATGAGGTGTTTGGTTGTACATAAGCAGCCTTAGCAGCTGCTCTTTTTTTTTTTTTTTTTGTAAATATATCTATTGCACAGCTTTTGCTAGCTTAACTTTTTGCAGGTGTATAACTTACTGACAGTAATTACATTAATCAGCTCTGCCACCCTACCCTTGATCGATGCAATTTTTCTACCACCGTAAATAGAAACTCAGTGCTCCATAAGCAATAACCACCCCCTCTCTGATCTCTGGTAACCAACCACTAATAAAATTTGGTCTCTATACATTTGTTTACTTCTGTCTTTTATATAAGTGAGGTCATATAGTATTTGTCCTTTTGTGATTGATTTATTTCACTCAGCATATTGTCTTCAAGCTCCATCTATGTTGTAGTATGCATCAAGGCTTATTTCTCTTCTTGGCTGAGTAGTATTTCATTGAAAGTATGTACATGTATGTATGTGTGTATGTTTTGTTTATTCATTCATTGATGGGCATCTTTTCTAGCTTGTTTCTGCTTTTTGGCTATTGTGAATAGTGCGCAATGGACACTGGTGTGCAAGTATCTGAGTCTCTGCTTTCAAGCCCTTTGGGTATATACCTAGGAATGGAATTGTTGGGTCATATTTTTTCACTTTTTTTATGGTACTTCTATTTTTAGTTTTTTGAGGAACTGCCACACTGTTTTCAACAATGGCTGTATCATTTTGCATTCCCACCAGAAATGGATAAGGGCTCCAATTTCCCCACATCCTCATCAACATTTGTTATTTTCTGGGATTAAAAAAAAAACAAACCCATAGTCATTCTCTTGTTTCATGTCATCGAGTAAGTTCCGGCTCATAGATACCCTATGTACAACAGAAAGAAATGCTGACCAGTCCTGTGCCATTCTCACAATCGTCGCTATGTTTGAGCCCATCATTGCGGCCAGCATGTCAGTCCTTCTTGTTAGGGAGTCTTCTTCTTTTTTGCTGACCCTCTACTTTACCAAGCATGATGTCCTTCTACAGGGACTGGTCCCTCCTGAAAACATGTCCAAAGTAGGTGAGATGAAGTCTCACCATTCTTGCTTCTAAGGGGCATTTTTGCTGTACTTCTTCCAAGGACAGATTTGTTCTTTTGGCAGTCCAAGGTATACTCAATATTCTTTGCAAACACCATTATTCAAAAGCATCAATTCTCCCTCTGTCTTCATTATTCATTGTCCAGCTTTCGCATGCATATGAGGCAATTGAAAATACCATGTCTTGGGTTAGGTGACCTTAGTCCTCAAAGCGACATCTTTGCTTTTTAACACTTTAAAGAGATCTTTTGCAGGAGATTTGCCCAGTGCAATGTATCATTTAATTTCTTGACTGCTGCTTCCATGGGCTTTGATTGTGGATCCAAATAAAATGAAATTCTTGACAACTTCAATGTTTTCTCTGTTTATTGTGATGTTGCTTACTGGTTCAGTTGTGAGAATTTTTGTTTTCTTTATGTTGAGGTGTAATCCATATGGAAGGGTGTAGTCTTTAATCTTTATCAGTAAATACTTCAAGTCCTCTTTGCTTTCCGAAAGCAAGGTTTTGTCATCTGCATGTCACAAGTCGTTAATGACTCTTCTTCCAATCCTGATGTTGTGTTCCTCTTCATGTAGTCCAGCTTCTCAGACTATTTGCTTAGCATATAGATTGAGTAAGGATGGTGAAAAGATACAATCCTGACACATACCTTTCCTGATTTTAAACCAGGCAATATCCCCTTGTTCTGTTCGAATTACTACCTCTTAGTCTGTGTATAGGTTCTGCATGAGCACAATTAAGTGTTCTGGAATTCCCATTCTTTGCAATGTTATCCATGATTTGTTATGATCCACATAGTTGAATGCCTTTGTGTAGTCAATAAAACACAGGTAAACATCTTTTTAATGACCAAAATCCAGATAAGTTGTGGAATAACATCAAGGACATCATACATGAAGAAAGCAAAGGGTCATTAAAAAGACAGGAAAGAAAGAAAAGACCAAATAGATGTCAGAAGAGACTCTGAAACTTGCTAGAATGTAGAGTAGCTAAAGTGAAAGGAAGAAATGACCATGTAAAAGAGCTGAACTGAAAATTTCAAAGGGCAGCTTGAGAAGACAAAGTAAATTATTACAATGAAATGTGTAGAGACCTGGAGTTAGAAAACCAAAAGGGAAGAACATGCTTGGCTATTCTCGAACTGAAAGAAATGAGGAAAAAATTCAAGCCTCAAGTTGCAATACTGAAGGATTCTATGGGTAAAATATTGAAGGATGAAGAAACCATCAAAAGAAGATGGAAGGAATATACAGAGTCACCGTACCTAGAAGAATTGGCAGACTTTCAACCATTTCAGGAGATAGCATATAATCAAGAACCAATGGTACTGAAGGAAGAAGTCCAAGCTGCACTGAAGGCATTGGTAAAAAAACAAGGCTCCATGAATTGATAGAATACCAAGTGAGATGTTTCAACAAACAGATATAATGCTGGAAGTGCTCACTTGTCTATGCCTAGAAATTTGAAAGACAGCTACCTGGCCGAACAACTGGAAGAAAGGTATGCCTATTCCAAAGAAAAGTGATCCAACAGAATGTTGGAAATTATCAAACAATATCATTAATACCACATGCAAGTAAAATGTTGCTGAAGATAATTTAAAAATGGTTGCAGCAGTACATAGACAAGGAAGTGCTAGAAATTCAAGCTGGATTCAGAAGAGGACTTGGAGCCCTGATGGTGAAGTGGCTAAGAGCTCAGGCTGCTAACCAAAAGGTCAGCAGTTTGAATCCACCAGCTGCTTCTTGGAAACCCTATGGGTTGATTCTACTCTGTCCCATAAGATTGCTATGAGTTGGAATCGACTTGATGGTATACAACAACAACAAGCCTTCTAAACTGTGACAAAATAAATTTCTGTTTGTTAAAGCCATCCACTTGTAGTATTTCTGTTATGGCAGCATTAGATAACTCAGACAAATACTTTATTTTGTCTTCTCCAGCCACCCTTTGAAGTCTTCTGTTCAGCTCTTTTACTTCATTGTTTTTTCTGTTCACTTTAACTACTCTACATTCAAGAGCATCATGTCTGATGACCATTTGACTGTCATCTTTGGTGAAATGTCTTTGGTGAAATGTCTGTTCAACTTCTTTGTCCATTTTTTGATTAGGTTATTTGTTTTTGTTGTTAAGTTGTTGAAGTTTTATATATATTTTTGGTTATTAGATTCTTATCAGATATATGGTTTCTGAAGATTCTCCCAGTTAGTAGCTTGTCTTTTCACTTTTTTTGGTAAACTCTTTTGATCAACAAAAGATTTTAATGTTTGTGATGTCCCATAATTATTTTGCCCTTTGCTGTTTGTGCTTTTGTTTTCATGTTAGATAATCTGTTTTTAAAAGCCTGGCCCAACAGCCTTGTCCCTGCATTTTCTTATAAGAATTTTATGTTGTTTTCGCATTTAGGTCCTTAATCCATATTGAATTTGTTCTTGTGTGTGGTGTGAGGCATGCATCCTGTTTCATTTTTCTGCATGTGGAAATCCAATTTTCCCAACACCATTTGTCAAAGAGACTCTTCTTTCCCCATCAAATGAACTTAGCATCCTTGTCAAAATGTATACATTTAATGAAAAAATATGTACAATTTTTATAATTCTTTTTTCCTCTTAAATTTGTTATGATTTCATTTATTGAAATGTAATTTTGTACCTGTTGAGTCCAGTAATTAAAAAAATTATGTTTTGTATGTTTCTGATTTTTTATCTCATTTTTCTAGTAATTCATTTTATTGAATATTATGAACGTATCAGTCTGTGATGGGTTAAAAAAAAAAAAACCTTGCCCTTCACAGATTGTTTGAAAAGCACCCACCTAGAGTATTTGCCATTTCAACTCATTAAGTCCAACTAACATGATATTATCAATATAGTGGACCACCGTGATGCTCTGCAGAATGTTAAGATGAGCAAGGTCCTTGTGGACTACATTATGACGAGGAGTTAATAGAGCCTTTGGCAAAGATAGTGCCTGTGTACTGTTGCCCTCACAATGCAAATGCATAGTCTTTTAAAATATTTTTTACTGATGAATGTGAAGAATCCATTTACCAGATCAGTAGCTCCGTCCCAAGCTGGGTTGATCTAATCCTGTGTAGATACCACATTCACTGCATCAGCTAAATTGGGACTCCTACCTGGTTAGGTTTACGGTAGTATACTACCATCTGCCACAATTAATCAAGTCTTTACAAGGCTCAAATGGTCAGTTGAAAAGGGATATGATGTAGATTACCACTCCTGCATATTATGAGTCCTTGATGTTGGTGGTAAGCTCTGCAGTTATCCCAGTGACAGCACTGTTTCTGATACACTGTCTTGGTTAGAGGTGAGGATGGGGAGTTTTGCTTGACCCCTTTTGTCTCTTAATAGCCTCTACTCCACAGACCAGGGGATCAACATAAGGGTACTTTCAGACGCCAAAAAAGAACCACAGGATGGCTCAACACACTCGGTGGACTCACTGTTATAGTCCTAATTTCTACAACTGGTCACAAGGTATTTATAACTACCTTCCTCCACTACCCATTACTGTCAGCAAGCACCTCAGCTTTTCGTAGTTCTTTGCCTGGTGAGGTGACCAAAACCTTCATTCTTGAAGGACCCGGGCCATTAGCAATCCTGTCTGAGTTGGGTTGCTGTAGTTTTCCACTGACTAATTGCAGGACATAAGAGTACTAAGGGACACCCTAAGGGATCTTCTGTATTCAAGACGTGCTCTCCCTTATCTCCCTTGTGTAGTTGTAACCCAATTTCCCATTGGTAAATTTTTTTTTTTTTAAATCAGGATTATTCACTCTGGCCAGTAAATCTTTCTTTGTCTGTTTGTTCAGAGACGTGAGGGCCCAAAGTGGCTGGGGGGTGGTCTTAACCTCCAGTTCAATGGGGTCACTATTGTGTCTCCTGGTGGAAGCATTTGTCCCTTTGCAATTAAGACTTCTAGACCAGCAGAACCTAAAGTTTAACGGATAGGGAGAAAACACATTGCTAGTAGATCATTTAGGAACGCTGGTGGCGTAGCAGTTAAG
The DNA here is from genome assembly GCF_024166365.1 of Elephas maximus indicus. Lineage (NCBI taxonomy): Eukaryota > Metazoa > Chordata > Mammalia > Proboscidea > Elephantidae > Elephas > Elephas maximus. The sequence goes on along the minus strand of NC_064835.1, from coordinate 8,454,610 downwards.
TGCTACGGCTGCTAACCAAAGGGTTGGTAGTTTGAATCCGCCAGGTGCTCCTTGGAAACTCTGTGGGGCAGATCTACCCCGTCCTATAGGGTTGCTATGAGTCAGAATCGACTTGATGGCACTGGGTAGTAGATCATGAGGGGTAATAGTAGAGCCACTCTCATTATCACCCTTTGATTCCTGGACCCATAATCTGGCTATGGGAGAAAATAGCATCATATGTTGGATGCTAATTTAGAACATAATCTACATCCTGGAAGACATTGCCCCAGCTTTGCAAGGTATTGCCATCTAGCTGGCACCATAACTGAGTCTTCAAAATGCCATTCCATTATTTGACCAAGCCAGCTGCTTCAGGATGGTGGGGAATATGGTAAGATCAGTGAATTCCACTAGCATGGGCTCATTACCATACTTCATTTGCTGTGAAGTGAGTTCCTTGGTCAGAAGTAATGCTATATATAATACTACTATAAATTGTATGAATTGAATTGTGTCCCCTCCAAAGGATATGTTGAAGTCCTAATCCCTGGTACTTGTGAACATGACCTTATTTGGATATAGGGTCTTTGAAGATGCTATCAGTTAATATGAGGTCATACAGTAGTAGATGGGTCTTAATCCAATCCTAGTGGTGTCTTTATAAAAGAGGAGAAGAGACATAGAGAGACAGGCAGAGAGGGACAATGACCATGTGGAGATGCATCCGCAAGTCAAGGAATGCCTGCGGCTACCAAAAGCTGAGAAAGACAAGGAAGGATCTTCCCCTAGAGCCTTTGGAGAGAACATGGCCTGTCTGACACCTTGAATTTGGACTGCTAGCCTCCAGAACTGTGAGAAAATAAATCTGTGTTGTTAAAGCCACCCACTTGGTGGTACTTGTTATGGAAGCCCTGGGAAACTAATACAAATATGATGACAGTTGATTAGGCATTCTGTAAGTCAATGGATAACAGTTTTGACAAACGAATTGTGGGCGTGCAAGGCAAATCCATATCCAGAGTAAGTGTCTATTCCAGTAACAACAAAATGCTGCCTCTTCCATGATGGAACTGGTCTAATAATCAAGCTGCCACCAGGTAGCTAACTGATCACACCAGTGAATGGTGCCATACTGGGGACTCATTGTTGGTCTATGCTGCTGGTTATTTGGGCATTAAGCAGTGGCTGTAGCTGGGTCAGCCTTGATCAGTAGAAGTCCATGTTGCTGAACCCATGTATTGTCTACATCCCTGCTACCATGCTCACTTTGTTCGTGAGTCTATTGGTCAATGATAGGGGTGTCTGGGGAAAGAGGCTGACTGATAGTCACAAAACAGATCATCCTAACCACTTGATTATTAAAAATTTCTTCTGCTGAAGTCATCCTTTGGTAAATACTAATAGGGCACAAATATCTCCACTTGCCTTGTCTATTCAGAGAGGTCTATCTACATATTCTTCCCCAGAGCTCCTTGACAGCAACTTTTTGATCATGGCCCTTTCAAATCCATGACCATCCAGCCAGACCATTAACCACAGCCCATGAAATTATATAGTCTGTATCTCTGGTCATTTCTAATTCTAAGCAACATGAGCAATTATGTGTACTACTAAAAATTTTGCCCGCTGAGAGGATTTCTGTTCACCACTATCCTTCAGGGCTGTTTCAGAAAAGGGCTGTAGCACTGCAGCTGTCTACTTTAAAGCGATACTTGCATAACATGCACAACCACCTGTAAACCAGGCCAAGTTTTCTTTTCCTCAAACAACTAGTCTCAGGAAATTCCTCACAAGGCCATAGGTGCAGACTGAGAGAGAGAAGATAATGTAGCAGGAGTAGGGGTCATGGACGTTTGGGCCACTTCCTCATTCAACTTACTTGTACTTTCAGGGTCTACTTGAGCCCAATCTGATATACACCACTTCTATTTGATAATACAGTTCTGATATTCATTACCACATTAAGCAGTGATAGAAAGCTGCTTCAGCTGGCAAAGAAGACTCAGCAGAATTTAGGGGTTCAAGATCCTCAGCTTCATCAGGACCTGCCCATATGTCCCCATTCCAATTTTCAAGATCATATTCCTTCACATTAATGCCCTAACTTTAACAAAAGACATCTCAGAAGGTCAGAACTCAATTTGCATTGTAATTCAGCCACACAATAGATGAGACTCAGGTTTTGTTTTCAGAAATCTCAACCCTACAGTTACAGGAGATAAGGATTTCTTTCAGGGAAGAGATAGAAGCTTTTGGGATTTAATTCTAAGCTCAGTAAGAATTTTGGAGAATTTTAGGCAAGGCAGGGTCAGGCATTGATTTACAATTAAATACATACTTTTTAGCCCCTGTGTTAATTAGTGACTTGTCGGAAAAAATTAAGAAATTATTGTTGTAGTTCCCCCATGAGGGATGATGGCTTGGACTAGGGTGGTAGCAATAGAAATGTAAAGCAGTGGATCAACGTGGGATATACTTTGAAGGTAAAGTCAACATGAATTGTTGATAGATATATTATAGGGGTAACAGAAAGAGAGAAATCAAGGATATCTCCTAGGTGTTTGGCTTAAGCAACTGAATATATTGTGGTGACATTGATCTACATAGGAAATGTCATAATAGTTACAGATTTGGGGGTTGGGAGAATCTAGAGTTAAGTATGAGAAGTAGTTTAGACATCAATATGTAGATGTCAAGTTGTTATTGTTGTGTGCCCTCAAGTCTATTCCAAATCATAGGGACCTTTTGGAACAGAGTAGAACTGTCTCATGGGGTTTCTAAGGCTGTAATTTTTTTTTTTTAATTGTGCCTTAAGTGAAATTTTACAAATCAAGTCAGCTGTCATACAAAAATTTATATACATCTTGTTATGTACTTCTAGTTGCTCTCCCCCTGATGAGACAGCACATTCTTCCTTTCCACCCTGTATTCCCCGTGTCCATTCAGCCAGTTCCTGTCTTCCTCTGCCTTCTCATCTTGCCTCCAGACAGGAGCTGCCCACTTAGTCTCATGTGTCTACCTGAGCCAAAAAGCTCACTACTCACCAATAACATTTTCTGCCTCCAGTACAATCCCTGTCTGAAGAGTTGGCTTTGAGAATGGTTCCTGTCTTGGGCTAACAGAAGGTGTGGGGACCATGCCCTCTGGGGTCCTTCTAGTCTCAGTCAGACCATTAAGTCTGGTCTTTTTATGAGAATCTGAGGTCTGCATCCCACTGTTCTCCTGCTCCATCAGGGGTTCTCTGTTGTGTTTCCTGTCAGAGCAGTCATCAGTTGTAGCTGGGCACCATCTAGTTCTTCTGGTCTCAGGCTGATGTAGTCTCTGACTTATGTGGCCCTTTCTGTCTCTTGGGGTCATACTTTGTGTCTTTGGTGTTCCTAATTCTCCCAAGGCTATAATCTTTATCAGAGCAGACTGCCTTATCGTTCTTCCAAAGAATGGCCGGTGGGTTCAAATCACTGACCTTTCTGTTAGCAGCCGAGCGCTTAACCACTGCACCACCAAGGCTCCTTAGATGTCAAGGAGGCAGTTGAATTCCGACATTTGCCCATTTCCCCATTTTAAACAGGTTTCTGCTCTTATACAGTCCATATTCAAATTCCATTAATTATCCCTGAAATGCTTTTTCTAACAATTTTTTTTTCTTCTGATATGGGTTCCAATCCAGTATTACACATTCCATTAAGTTGTTATATTTTTTTAGTCTCCTTTAATCTGAACAGCTCCTCAGCCTTTCTTTCTCTTCCATGACATTGACAGTTTGGAAGAGTATCGGCCAGTTATTATGTAGAATGTCCCTCAGGTTGGATGTATGTGATGGTTTCCTCATGATTAATTTCAGAATAAGCATTTTTGGCAGCAGTACTAGATAAATAATATGTCCTTTTCAGTGCATTACATCAGGAGACACATGGTATTGTTTGTTCTACTCTTGGTCTTGTTTACTTTGATCACTTGGTTAAGTGTTGTCCCTAAGTTTCTCTACAGTAAATATGCCATTTTCCCCTTTGTAATTAATAATATATGGAAAGATAATTTGAGACTATACATATCCTAGTCTTCACCAAATTTTTACCCCATGGTTTTAGCATCTGTCATGGACTGAATACCAAAAAAACAAACCTGTTGCCATGGAGTTGATTCCGACTCATAGTAACCCAATAAGACAGAGTAGAACTGCTCCATAGAGTTTCCAAGGAGTGCCTGGTGAATTCGAACTACCGACCTTTTGGTTAGCAGGCCCAACCTGCAGAAGTAGCTCTTAACCACCATGCCACCAGGGTTTCCATGGATTGAATAGTGTCCCCCCAAAATATGTGTCAACTTAGCTAAGCCATGATTCTCAGTATTGAGTGGTTGTCCTCCAGTTTGTGATCTGATGTGATTTTCCTGTGTGTTGTAAATCCTAATCTCTGCCTGTGGTGAATGAGGCAAGATTAGGTTATGCTGAAAAGGATTAGGGTGGGAGGCAGTGCACTTACTCAGGTCACAGCACTGATTCAGTGTAAAGGGAGTTTCCCTGGGGTGTGGCCTGCATCACCTTTTATCTTACAAGAGATAAAAGAAAGAAGCAAGCAGAGAGATAGGGACCTCATAGCACCAAGAAAGGAGCACCAGGATTGGTGTGTGTCCTTTGGACCTGGGGTCCCTGAGCTGAGAAACTCATAGACCAGGGAAGATTGATGACAAAGACCTTCCCCCAGAGCCGACGGAAAGAAAAAGTCTTCCTCTGGAGCTGGTACCCTGAATTCAGACTTCTAGGCTCCTAAACTGTGAGAGAATAAACTTCTGTTTGTTAAAGCCATCTGCTTGTGGCGTTTCTGCTACAGCAGCCCTCGATGACTAAGATGGCATCCACTGATGATTCTTACCTGAGTCAACTATTTTGTTATTTTCAGAATGATGTTTTCTAACTCAATCATTCCTTCTACATTCATTAGTTGGCATTCTACTGTAAGGAAGAACTCAGCTACCACACAATGTTGAAATGATATGTCTCTCTTACTAGACTATGAATTCCCCGAGAGCAAGGCCTGTGTTTTATTCAACCCTAACACCAACGCTATGTGCAAAGTAAATGCTCGATAAATATGTATTGAAATTAACTGTACTAGATGCACCGTTCAAACTGGGAGGATATTAAAAATACTCACCTTTAAAGGTTTCTGTGAGGCCCAAATGAGATCTTGCAGACGAGGGAGCTTTGTAAAGTGCCGCAGGCTTTGCAGATCTGAGCTGTGATCCTTCTTAGGGGCCTCGTCATGCCCACCTGAAGGCACACGGAGGCAGAGCTGACTCCCTAGTCCAGAAGGAAAAGGGAAATCAGGGGAAATGTCTGTGAAAGTTGTCTAAGAAAATGGAGATGGCGCAGCCTCCTGGAGCCATTGCCCGCATTTCTTCTTTTCCTCCTTTAAGGAAGGGCTGGGCGAGCGCTCAGGCTTTGCTCCTTCCCTTTTTTCCCTTCCTTACCTCTCCCTTCTGCCACACTCTGCTTGGCTCTCCCACTCTCCCACCCCTAAAAAAGCAGAAACTCTCCTGCAGCTGTCAGCCTTCTATCCCTGAAGAGTATCTCTAACCGCCCTGCATGACTGGGTCTCCTTAGCAGGCTGGTGGCATTGATTGTGCTCAATCAGAATTCTCCTGCCCAGCTGGGAAAATGTCCTATTTGTTTCTGCATTTTATCTATTCTTCCTTCAACAACTATTTTACAGATTTTCTGGTATTTAAAAAAAAAAAAAAAAAACCACCAAGCCCAAAGACCAAAATTTTCTGCTGCCTTTGGGTGTGGGACCCTTTTTGTGAGTTTTACTTTGCACAAAGCTTTCCTGCCCTCTCTATCCCTGGGCGTTTCTGGCGCTCCCTGAGAATATTCACACCCTCCCCCCACAACACTCACCTGTCAACAATAATAACAAAAAATAGCAGGTAAACACATCTACTTACCCTTGCAGTTGACAAAATGTATTTGCATAAAAGAACTCATTTTTGCCTCACAACAATCTTGTACAGCAGATGTTATTATTATCATCATTGTCACTTTCATCATCAGTGTAGATGGAAAATTGAGGTCCAGAAAAGTTAAGGGGCTTGCGTAGATCACATATCCAGGAGGTGACGGAGCTGGGACTCAAGTCTTGGTAATTGGCTCTCAAGTGCAGGACTATTCCAATACTCCAAGACCTTCCCTTGGTCCAGGTGTTGGCTGCCTCACCCACAACAGAAGGTGGTAAGGATTCTGGCAAAATCAGGGTGGCATCATGCCTCCCTGGCACGGCCAGCAGCAATCACTGTATTTTTGGGTGGAGCAGGCAGTCTCTCGGGAGTCTCAAATCTCTCCCTTACTGATCTAACCTCCCAGTGAAGGGGTCTGACTAAATGCACTCCGAAATGAGTCAGTTTAGTCCTGGTGGGAGAGAGGAAAGGTCAGATAGTGAAGGGAGAATCCTCTAGGCAGGTCAGATCTGAGTGGAGCACAGGGGAACTCAGGAGTCCGTCCCTGCCTCCAGCATCTGGATCAGACAGCAGCACCATGTGATTGACAGGGTGCTGGACATGACACCTCAAGACCTGGGTTCAACTTGCAGTTTTTCTGCCCATTGGCTGTGCCACAATGGGAAAATCACTTTGCAGTCTTTGCCTCAAATAAGTATAGTGTGATGATTAAGGGGATGGGGGCTGAAGACCAGCATAATGTCCCAAAGAAAGATAATACAGCAATGTGAGAAATTCAGTGGACACAAGATTCAGAATGTATACCAGTACTAAGTCAGAGTTCTAAGCGTTCTATGGTAATGCAAAAAACTGCAAAATTTCCATCAAAATAGGAAACAAACAAAAAAACCCAAAAACCTATGAGCACTTTGGTATGATCCATTTACTCATGCTTCAATCTAGGCATTTCTACCCAGATGACGAACTACCTGCTCTCATACACCAACTGGTTTACCCATGTTCCTATTTGCAGTACTTTGTATTATGTGGTTCACTCCTTTCCTGCTTGTCTTGAGTGGCTTTATATTTTGATTGCAGCTGGTTGCTTCTTTACTGATCACTATAATCATTTGAAAGTAATGTTAAAACAAATCTGTCTCAGTTCTCCCCAGTAAACCCTTATGTGCCTTGAGACTAACATCATAGAAAGTGGGACCTATTCCTACCTTCCACCAACTTCAAGGGTCGGTTTCCTTATAAGTTAGGTGGGAGTGATATTATATCTCATGAGGTTGTTATAAGAATTTAGTGAGATGCTGGGTGTGAAAATGTTCTTTTTGATTAAAAACTACTTTCAGATTTAAGAGATTATTTGTCCTTTTCTTATATATTTCCCCACATTCTCTATTTCTTGTCTTATCACTCTCACATAACTGGACAGTAGGGACTTGTCTAACAACTGGACAGTGGGTGCCTATCTTATGTTCTCAGTGTATTTCATATTGCCTGGAACAGAGCAGGAGCTTAATATATTGGATGGAAGGATGGAAGGATGGGAGGATGGATGGATGGATGATGGATGGATGGATGGATGGATGGATGGATGGATGGATGGATGGATGGATGGATGGATGGATGGATGGATGGATGGATGGTTGGATGGATGGATCCAGGATAGAAGGGTGCTTGGGGATTAGAAGAGAAGATAGTTAAGGTGGAGAGGGGATACAAGGTTCAACAACAACAATAATTACAGTTATAATTTGCTTTCTTTAACCCTCACTATCACCTGTGATGTTGGTATTATTATCTCCATTCTACACAGGAGGAAATTGCAACTCAGAAAAGCTCAAAGCTAGTTAAGTAGCAGAGCTGGGATTCAAGTCAGGCCCATTTCCAAAGCTCAAGCTCTTTCTACCGTACCTACATCATCTCAGCAATCCCTGAATACTTCTGCTCCTGATGCCACATCATTCAATGGTTTTCATGGTTTGAGGATACCCAGAGTTTAACTTCTCCTGGGGTCTAAGTTGTCTGTGCTCAGAGGTCTGTAGTAGAAAGCCATGTGCAGGGATTTGGGGTACGTCATCTTGCTGGACATTGATGTCTGCCATTCCACTGGGCAGAAGCTTCTCATATTTCTTCCTGAATGAGTTGAGTGCCCTAAACAACTGTGCAATCAGATGAGTACCTTAAAGGGCCAGATCGATATTCACTCCCTATCACAGCATCAAAACCTTGTCTACTGCTGGACCTGCTTCAGCAACTGAGTCTAGGGATGCCTAAGGGAGTAAATGTAGCTAGGGGGCAGCTGGTGCTGGTTGGGATCAAACATAAGACCTCATTCATGAAGGCAGAAGAGGAAAAAGGAATGCAGAAGAGCAAACTTTCCCTCCAACATTCATTTGAGTTTCTGGATACACCCATGTCCTTTAAGATTACAGGAACCATTGCATTTGCTGTTTTGTTTACGTTCATTTGAGTTGAGATTCTGTCACATTCAACCAAAGAACCTTGATTAACGTACTACCCCTTAATTCATTTTCCCATAGTATGTTCCTTATATTTTATCCTAGCACCAATTTCTGTGCCTGGTAGCACTATTACTTACGCATATCTTTCTTTCCTCTAGACTTGGAACCCCCAGAAGATATTCATTTCTGTATTTCTGTTGACATCTGGTACAAAGCCTGTCGCATAACTCTTTCATACTTAGGCATTTTTCTTGATTTCCCCTGGCACTTATTAAGTACCTACTGTGTACCTAGCTTACCACCCAACTGTCAGTTTGCCATACTGCGGTGGCTTACATGTTGCTATGATACTAGAAGCTATGGTATTTCAAATACCAGCAGGGTCACCCATAGTGGATTGGTTTCAGTAGAGCTTCCAGGCTAAGACCAACTAGGAAGAAAGACCTGGCAATCTACTTCTGAAAATTAGCTGATGAAAATCCTCTGTATCACAACGGAATACTGTCAATTGTCTGATATGGTGCTGGGAGATTAACCCTCCAGGTTAGAAGGCACTCAAATCCACAGTGGCTGCAGCAGTGAACTCAGGCATACCAACGATTGTGAAGAAGGTGCAGGACTGGGCAATGTTTCATTCTGTCACACATGGGTCCTCCATGAGTTGCAGCTGATTCAACAGCAAGTCATAGCAATATGTACCTAAAACTATATATGAGGTGATTTCACGGAGATATCACGTTTGTTCGGTTTCACCTCTCGTCTCTCAGAACAGGCTGCATTTCATGATCGGCCACCATCTTTCCCTCTTTCTTCCTTTGGAAAGTACAGAGGGTTCCCCTCAAGCCACCCAGGAAACATGTAGTCAGGATATGATGAATATACGTTGAATCTTTATTTTAAAACCTTGCTAAATTTCCTGTTTAAAAATGTTTTGTTCTCATAGTGGTAGGGGATCTTTTAGAGATCAGTTCTGAGGAGTGCTGTTCCTGAGGCAGGTTGTATTCAAAGCAGTTTGGAGACAGAGCTGGTTGCTAGGGGCAACACTAACTTCTAAGGGGGAATCACTATGTGTGGATATAAAACAAATGCTCTGGAGACCTTGTAGGGGTGGGGTCCTCTTACAGAAGATTCAGTGAAATGGAAAGTGGCTGAGAAGCCTCCAGACTGTGCTGGTTGCCCTCTTTTGCTAACTAGCAGACTGTTGGAGCCACTTCCATGGGGCAGGAAGCCATAACCAAAGCACACAGTTGTCAGCTTTCCTCCCTGCAGACCAAGCTGCCAGGGAAACACAAAGCCTTAAATGGCCATGGTGACCTTCACTTGGGGCTTCATTCTCTGGAGAAGGGCAGTCCAGAGTGGCTCCAGGGGTGCTGCATTTCTGGTTACTTATTACTGTGAAATTTATTTTCTTATTTATTTTATTGTTTAAACCATCATATCAAAATTTAACTTTTTTCTTTTGGTGTACCCAAACAAAAACTCGTTGTCATTGAGTAGATTTCAACTCATAGCGACCCTATAGGACAGAGCAGAACTGTCCCATATGGTTTCTGAGGAGCGGCTGGTGGATTCAAACTGCCAGCCTTTTGGATGGCAGCTGAACTCTCACCCACCGTACTACCAGGGCTCCCTTGATGTACAGTTCTATGGATTTTAACACGTATATAGGTTGGTAATAACACCACCACAGTAAGGATATAGAAAAAGTTTCGTCACCCCCTCCCCGCCAAATTCCCTCATTAAAAAAAAAAAACAGACCAAACCCATTGCCGTTGAGTCAATTCCAACTCATAGCGGCCCTATAGGACAGAGTAGAACTGCCCCATAGAGTGTCTAAGGAGCGCCTGGCAGATTCGAACTGCCAAGCCTTTAGGTTCGCAGCAGTAGCCCTTAACCACTACACCACCAGGGTTTCCAAATTCCCTCATGCTATACCTTTATTATACCTTCCCCCACCCCTAAATCCTGGCAACCATTGTTCTGTTCTCCATCACTATAGTTTTGTCTTTTAAAGAATGTCATATAAATGGTATCATACAGTACATAACCATTTGCGACTGGCTTTTTTTTTTTTTTTAATTTTATTGTGTTTAAGTTTAATGTTTACAGTGCAAATTAGTTTCACATTCAGAAAGTTATACATTGGTTGCAATCCCTGCCATGTGTCAGCACTCTCCCTCTTTCCCTTTCCACTTTGGGTTCTCCTTGCCTGTTCGTCCAGTTTTCATGTCCCTTCCTTCCTTCTCGTTTTTGCTTTGGGGTAGTGTTGACCATTTGGTCTCATATACTTGATGGAACTAAGAAGCATGTTCCTCACGTTTCTTGTCCTTTGTTTTAGAGGCCTGTCTAATCTTTGGCTGAAAGGTGGCCTTCAGGAATGGTTTTAGTTCTGAGTTAGCAGAGTGTCTGGGAGCCACAGTCTCGGGGGCTCTTTCAGTCTCTGTCAGACCAGTAAATCTGATCTTTTTTTGTGAATTTGAATTTTGTTCTACATTTTTCTCTCACTCTCTCTTGGACCTCTGTTGTGGTCCCTGGTCAGAGTGGTTGGTGGTGGTAGCTGGGCACCATCTAGTTCTTCTGGGCATTTTTTGACTTTTTGATTCTAGCCATCTTGGTGAGTGTGAAGGGATATCTCATTGTGGCTTTGATTTGTTTTTCTCTGTTGAGTAATGATATGAAACATCTTTTTATGACCTTATTGGTTATTTGTATATCTTCTTTGAAAAAATATCTATTCATATTCTTTGCCCTTTTTTAAGATGGGTTGTCTTTTATTATTGAGTTGTATATGATTTGCAAATTTTTTCTCCAGGAGGGCTTGTTCTCATCTGCAGGATAACAGTGGTGTTATCCTCATGTTCTTTGAGAACTCTGGAGGGTGAGTTGGACTCTGAAGGTGAGGCTAGGGCACCGTGTTGAGGCGGATGGAGTAGACAGTGCTGCAACGTAGCTCCCCTCAGTTGAAGGGAGTAGTTCTTTCTCGTTCATTCCTGTGTTTCCTTCCGTGTGGAGGAAGCCCTATTAGTATTTCTCTTGGCTTCTCTCTGTTTCTTTACTCGTGCTGCTCCAGGAAAGAGCAGACTTATCTGGTGATTTGGGAAGAATACTCTAGAAATTCTCAGCTCTGCTCCTCCTGGTTTCTTTCCTCTGTGAAAAGTCAGATTGATCACAGAGAACCCAAGTTACCTTCTGCCATCTGAGACACCACTTATGAGTGGGTACCCAGAAAAAAAAAAAAAACCCATTGCTGTCAAGTCGATTCCGACTCATAGTGACCCTATAGGACAGAGTAGAACTGCCCCATAGAGTTTCCAAGGAGCACCTGGCAGATTTGAACTGCCAACCCTTTGGTTAGCAGCTGTAGCACTTAACCACTACGCCACCAGGGTTTCCTATATGTAGGCAGGCCCTTCAATATCACCATCACCATGTGCAGAGGCCTGCCAGTCTGTGCTGCCTGGAATGGCATGGTTAAGGCCAACTAACTCCAGAGCCCAGTAGGCCCTTTACACTCACACTTAGCCATGTCCACCAACTTAGCCATTGTTAGCAGTAAAGGTGACATTGCTACCTCCTGCCTCCCACTGGTTTTGTCTATTTTTTTCTTAGTTTTCTGAGAAGATGGAGGAAAAGAGAGGTGATACGTGTTGGGCACTCCCTTGATAAAGAGACAGAACAAAGGACTCTCTTTCCACTTTTTGATAGACTAGACCTGTTCTTTCTTTCCAAATCTGGTCTAAACTCACCTATCTTAGGCAATCTCTCTAGTTTAGTTGCAAAATTTTGAGCCATAGCTTTATAGAATGGTAGGATTTTAATGCCGAAAGGGACTTACTCCTCACCAGAAAGTCTTGCTACTACTCTGATAGAGTAGAAGAATAGTGGTCTTCCAGTTAGAAAACCTGCTGTGTGGTTTTGGAAAGTGTCTTGGCCTCCCTGAGCAACCATTTCCTCACTGCTAAAATTTCTGCCTCTCAGTGTTGTAGTCAGGGTTGAATAAAATGGTGCAGGATGGTATTTTACCAGTTTTAAAGCCCCATGCAAATCGAACTGATTGCTAATAATGGCCGGGTTGGAAATAGAACCCATTTTTAGGGGGCCTTAGGGGTCCAACTAGGGGAAGCTGGGGGCCCTTCCAGGACCCAAAAGAGTGGGGTTAGATAACATAATGTCCTATAGATACTACTTAGGACCCTGGCTGTCTGACTTGCCCAACCTGTGGTGTTTGAAGTAAGGTCTCTGGATGCCTGTCCATATAGGGACAGTTCCTGGCATCCACTAGGCAGGTACCTGAAGAAGACAGGCAGAGGATAGTGCCCCAAGTAGCCCAGCGTAAAGAAGTGTCAGACCTGGAGAAGGTGGTCAGGGAAGGCTGCGGCCCCCAAGGAAGAGGTGATACCTGTTCCTGGAGCTCAGGACCCCATCCTCAGGGACTCAGGAAAGCCTCCATCTTGAGCAGGCAAAGATCAGGGTAGGCTTGAAATCATTACATCCCATCTAATCCCTCTTCACAAAGACTCACTCCCTTGAGCCTGTAGGAACTGATGTGAAACTCAGTACTCTCCAGATCAACCTAGTTACCCCAGCCAACCACCCCTTCACCTTTTCCCACTTCTCTACCAACAACTATGACCCAGGGGAAAAAAAAAAAAAAAATGACCCAGAAGTGCCTGAAATTCTTACAAAACCTGGACATGATCTTTTCTATGAAGATAGATGGCAGTAGCAAAACCAGTGTTCCTTTCTGGGCATCAGTTTCCCCTTTCTCAAATGGAAAGAATACTCATACAATTTTTGGTGTTTTGGTTTACCAGTAACACTTTCAGAAAGTTTTTCAGACTAATTTGCACCTGGCACAATACTGGGCATTGCGGCTTCCACTCCCTAGGAGTGTGTGTGTGTGTGTGTGTGTGTTACCTGAAAACCTGGGCTTACACTAACGACAAATTAGGGGTGATTATTCACTTTATAAAAGGATTCATGCTAGGATTCCCCTAGTGCGTTTATAATGTGATTCAGTTTACACCATATTCAGCCACCATCTATTGTGTGAAGGGAAGCCATCTCTGCATAAACAAGAGCTTGTGTAGGCAGTATTTTGAGCATTATGGAAGGAGAGAATTAGAGATACTGAAGAGGTTTTTATTGCTGATAACAATGAGTAATAATAGTGCATGGGAACAAAGGTGACCGCGGATCACAATTTCTTTAGCCTCAGTAGCACTGTGATACCACATGGGGCTGGAGGAGAAGTCTAGCTCCCCATTCATGCATCTGACTTCAGTCCAAGGGCTGATGTGGGGGCTGGAAGTGGTCAGAAGGCCTGGGAACCAGGAGCTCTGGCTTTGATGTCCAGTGTAACAAAGAAAAATAAAGACAATAGAGCTGTTGGATTCCTCTTCCTTAAGATCATTAATCTTGGGACCTGAGCTGAGGCCATGGGGGAGATCCTTAAAGAGGATGAGATTCCCAGGGAAACTGGGGGCTCTGGCCAATGCCTAGTGCTTGACAGATATCCTTTTTCTACGTTCGCCCCACCCCAGCCGTTTTCCTAGCATCTGTGCTAAGACTAGAGTCTCAGTTTTTTTTTGTCCGTTTCTTTGTCTCTTGCAGGGTTTTATTTCCTAAGCCACCTTACAGATGAGAATTTCCTGTTTTGGGGCTCCCCAGAAGGTAAGCTCTCCCTCAAATATCCTTTCCATTCTTAGAGTTTTCATTACCATCAGAGGAAGACAATGAATTCCAGGCTGTGGAGTTAGGAGGGTAAGTAGGAGTCAGATTTTATTAGGCAGGCAATGGAAGATCGTGGCACATTTGTGATCAGAGGGGTGACGTAGTTAGGGCTGGTTCTATAAAGGTCATTCCGATGGGGATATAGGGTAGGGAGGCTGAACCCTTGGAGGACTGCTGCAGTGGAAGGGGGTACTGGGGATATGAGACCCTATGAAGATACCTGGCAGGTAACTGGAGTGAGGGAGGGGACGAGCCTTCAGATGCTTAAGGACTACCTCTGACCCTTTGTGTCTCCAAGACAACATCTCCTTTCCCTTTGCTTAAAGTCCCTAGGTGGTGTAAATGCTTAACGTGCTTGGCTGTTAATGGAAAGGTTGGTGGTTTGAGTCCACCCAGAAGCGCCTCAGAAGAAAAGGCTCACTTCCGAAAAATCAGCAACCGATAACCCTATGGAGTGCAGTTCTACTCTGACAGATGGGGTTGCTATGAGTCGCAGCTGAATTGATGGCTCCACAGGTAACCAGCATCTTTCTTCATTCTTGGGCATGCCTCTGGCTGTGGGTCTTCTACGGTGTGCCCCCCCAAAAAAAAAACAAGCAATGGTCAAATTTGCCACCATTAGATTATGACCTCCACTGGTACACTGAGACTTGGAGCAGAAAATGCCTGTTACCTCCCTGGAGTTTCCTGGGCCCCCGCCTCTCCACCCTTGTCACAACTTCTGCTGGCATCATGGGTCCTGAGAAAGGCCGAACAGCTGACTCAGTTACGGGGACCCCCAACCCACGCCCCGTTGGGCACCTTCAAAGGAATCTTTGGTGTTGCCGACCAAGTCGGCAGGGGCTGGAAGGGAGCCTGGTGCTTTATTAACTAATCTCTGGTACTTGAGTAATTTATTATGTTTAAGCCGGTGCCATCAAGTCTCTCGGCAGTGCCCGCGTGCGCTGGGAAATAAATTAAAGGCTGTCCAGAGATACTTGGATCATCTGTGTGATTGCTGGGCTGGTGAGATGGAGGTTTAAGGCTCTCTCTTCTTGCAAATTGGAAATTAGGAATTAATAAGACAGCGGGCCAAAGAGCTGTGGTGGTGGTGGCGACTTGGCTGCAAGGCCAGGGCTGGGGGAGGGTAGGCCACTGCATGGGAGGGAGGGGGAAGGGTGAACCCAGGCCTGGGTTTCCATTGTGTGGACAATGAGAGGGGCCTTATGGGGCTGGATGAAGCCTCTTCCTGGGCCTGTAGCCTAGGTGGTCTGGCAGGGATTTTCTTCTTCTTGTAAAAGGCTAAATGGGGTAATGGAGAGAGGCCCAGCCTGGGAGGCAGAAGACCTGCTCTGTCCCCAGCCCTGCCATTAACCCACTGCATGACATGGGGCAGGTCTCTGCCTCTTTCTGGGCTTCAGTTTTCTCATCTGCAAGGAGGAGGCTGGACTCAGGGCTGACTTACCCATGACACAGTAGGCATGTGAAAATGTTTTGATTTCTTTAAAAATCAAAAGCAAAAAAGGAACTTTGAAGTTAAACAAAATGTTTTAATATATAATATTAATATGCATATTTTTTATAAAATATAATTTTAATATACATATTTTTTGTGTGGGTGCAGAGGAAGGGGCCCATGAAGGCAAAAGTACCTAGGGCCCCATGGAATCCAGGATGTGGCCTCTGTTGGACTGGATGAGCCCAAAGTCCCTTCCTGCCCTAATGGCTTCTGACTTTCTGAACCAGTTAGTCCACTCTCATCTCTAGGTCCTTCTTGGCTACAGCCTGTGAGCTCCTGAGAGCAGGGACTATGGTCTGGCCATGACGGCTTCTTCCCTGCTTAGGAGCTCTGTGTTGATGGAAGGAACCGTGACCTGTCCAAGTGATGGGTAGTGGTGGAGCCAGGCTTTCCCACTGCCCCATGACGCTTCCTCATACACATCCTGGGAGGGGACATGAGAGTAGGCTCAGAAGCTTGTGTAACCTCTCAGAAGCTCCCTCGCCTTAACCCTTTGAACCCAACCCCATCTCTGCTTTCTTCTTTTCTACTCCTTGAGCTCTTTCGAAATGACTGAGAAGGGCCCTGGGCAGGGCTCCACGCAGTCTCAACATGGCTGTGTGGCCTTCAGGGGTCAGCACTGGAGGAACCAGCTGGCACAGGGCTGTGGGGCCCCAGGCACTGGGCAGAACCACCCTTAAAAGCCCCGGCCTGTAGTTGGGTGGCCTTACCACCAGGTGGCAGGCTTGCTCTACATAGAGGCCTTGGCAGGAGCATTTACCTGGCAATGGCTAGAGGTGTTTGAGGATGCCAAATCAGCCTGCTGTCCGGGGATTGCTGAGGCCAACGTGTGCGGCTTCAGAAGCCGGGCTGATGCCTCTTGCCTTGGCACTGGGCTTCTGCCTGGGTTCTGGCTCCAAGGGCACCTTGGTTTCCTGGAAGTGTCTCCAGGCTGATGTCAGGTATCTTGCCAGAGAGTGCCCCCTGGAGGAGGGAGGGTTGAGTTGCCTCTGAGGGGCCTTGAGAGTGTGTGTGTGTGTTGGCCAGATTGGGTAGAGGGTGGATAGGACAGAAATGAATCTAATATCTTCGGAGGCATTCCAAGGACCCTACTTTTGGCAAGAAAGGTCACGTCCAGCCAACTGGCCCTAGTTTTAGGTGTGGTGGATGCTTGCTTATAGCGTTGCCTCACCTGCTCTCAGCCCTCCTCCTGGACTATCCCCGCTCAGGGCAGGGGTATTGGGAGGCCCGCTGAAGTCCTCCACCTGTGCCCACCCCTCTGGCATCATAAGCCCCCACATTGCTCCAGTGCACCAGGCACTCCTGAGGGGCTCCAGGGGCCAAGGGTCAGGCCACACCTGAGCCCAGGGCCCCTCTCTTCACCTGGAGGAGAACAGGAAAAGACCCAAGCCAAGGAGAGAAGATGAGAATGAGAGTTGAGGAAAGGATGGCACCATTAGCAGTAGACAATGAGGCTGGTGGAATCCCAGCCTGGGCATCTAGTGAGACAGAAGGTGGGAGGGCTTTAGGTTCTCTGGTAAGGCAGTTGGGGAGGCAGCCCAGGCTCCTCCTGACGCTCTTTGTCTCAGGCAGGATGTGGTCTCCTCAGGGCCTGGAGTCCTCCTGGGACTCCGGAGCTACATCCAGATACCCTGTTCTGTCACCAGCCAGGCCTGAACCTGACTCAGAGCTGGTGACTCACTCACTTCTTTCTGTTGCATCTTCATGCCCTTCATTAAAACCAAAAGGCCCAGAAACAAACCCTGGACCTGTCTCCCGTCTCCATCTTTCCCTGTTCCCTCCTGCTTGGACTGGTTCCCACACCTACCCCAGCTTTTACCCCTCTCTCCTGGTCTCTGCTCCCTCCCCCAGTTTTGCTCTCAGCTTCTGTTCCAGAAACGATGATGACTTGATGACTTGCGTGTGCAGTGGACACTGTTTCTTCATCCCAGTAGCATCAGATTTGGGGAGTTTACCCTTGATGCTCTGCATCAGCACCCACTTTATCCCCCCATTTGTGGTCATGGTGTCTCCTTGGAGTGGGAGGAATCAATACAGAGAAATAGGGCGAGTGTTAAAGGTCGTGGCTGGGGAGTCACAGCCAGGGCACAAGTGCTCATGTTGTCCTCAGCCCTCACAGGGAGAAATCTGAGCTAGAACCTGGGAGGGATACAGAGGAAGTAAAATGGAGAGGCAGAGGGAGAAGGCAGCAGAGGACTATAACAAACAGTGGAAAAAAAGAAACTTAGGGGGATAGAGGGAAAGAGAGGAAGACAAAAAAGTAGGGAGAGAGAAAACAGACAGAAAGAGAAAGGAAGAAGAAACAATAGAAGAACAACCAAAAAAAAAAAAGAAAGAAAGAATGGAAATGAGATAAATTGAACACTTAGGAAGGAGGAAAACAAAAGCAAAAAAAGAAGAAACACCCAAAAGACTGAAAAGGATAAATACATAAAGATGCATACACAAACATGGGCGTGCACACACACATGTATACACACATGTACATGCACGTGCACAGGCACACATGTATGCACGTGCACACACAAGCTTCTGGTCACTGTTTTGGGCCCTTTCCTGCTCCTCTCTTTGTCCCCTTGACCTGCCTTGGACTCCTGAGAGGGTCATGCCTCTCCCCTGCTCCACCCCTGGCAACCCCCAAGGATTCCACTTAGGCTAGCATGCACAGATGGGGCCAAAATCTTTAGGCCTCACACTTGTCACCCCAAATTGGATCTAACCGCCTCTCTCCCTTTCTCCCTTCCTCCCACCTAGTTTCCCTAGTAACTGACAGTTCCCCAGTGAATGCCAGACCCCGGGTGACAGACCGCTGTCACTGTCACAGAAGCTCTCACTCTGTCTTTCCTAACTGTCCCCCCCTCCAACCCACATAGACTCACAGACTAGGGCGGGGGTGTGAGGATGCTGGTAGGCTCAGGAGTAATTGAAACATGTACTATTTATTCCATAACAGGGAGCAGAACTGTGATTACTCACTCAGAGGGTGAGGGCGTGAGTGAGGAGGTGGCTATTGGGGAGTGGGAGGGGGGACTCAGAACGTGCCTGCTTTCCTTCTTTCCATTTGCCCGACTTGGGTTGGAAAGTTGGAACGTGGGCCTGGGGAAGTGAGGAGGTGCAGAGTGTCTGTGTGTGTGTGTGTGGGTGGGTGGGTGGGGGAGCAGAGGGTGGAACCTGATTGTGTTCATTAAGGCAACACAAAACTAGGAGCCATAATAATAATTAAATTAATTATAAAAGCAATTTGCTTTTGAAAATTTGATTTGACAGCTTACTAGTGGCTGCACTGGTCTAGCAGCTCTAGCTTAAAATAGTCAGAACAAAAACCAACTAGAAGAACCATCAGCTAATTTTAATTAGATGCCTGGACTGGTAAACAAAATTCTGTACCACTCTTTCATTGTGGCTGACTTCGATTTAAGTAGATGTCGGGATTAATTTTGGGAAAGGCAGGGGAGGGGAAGGTGCCTTTTGGAGAGGGGATGAAGGCTCTGAGGGGTCCCAGCAAAGGCGGCGCCCTGTGGGGCTGGTCTGCCTCCTCCCCACCAGCCTTGGGAAGATCTGCTCCCAGGAGCTGTAGCTGCCGAATGGACTCTGGAGGGTGGCTTGCTGCGTGACCTTGGCAAAAATGGCTCTGCCTTTCTGCACTTGATGTGCTCAAGCTGTGTGACTGTGACCACGTGTGTGTGTGAGTGTGTGTGTGTGTGACTGTGACCGTGTGTGTGTGACTGTGACCAAGTGTGTGTGTGACTGTGACCACGTGTGTGTGTGTGTGACTGTGGCCACATGTGTGTGTGACTGTGACCATGTATGTGTGTGACCACGTGTGTGTGTGAGTGTGTGTGACTGTGACCGCGTGTGTGTGTGACTGTGACTACGTGTGTGTGAGTGTGTGTGTGACTGGGACCACGTGTGTGTGTGTGACTGTGACCATGTGTGTGTGTGACTGTGACCACGTGTGTGTGTGACCATGTGTGTGTGACTGTGACTACGTGTGTGTGCGAGTGTGTGTGTGTGTGAGACTGTCACCGTGTGTGTGTGTGTGTGTGTGTGTGTGTGTGTGTGTTGGAGAGAGGGAGTATCACATTGACAGCACTCACCGGACTGGGAGAAACTCTGTCAAGAAGGACAAAGAGGAATGTAGTATGTTGGCGATATTCTTTCTTCTTCTGCCTGGGCTCTGGACTGCAGAAAGATCTGAGGAAGCTGACAGGTCTGGAAGTTTCCATTAAGACTGAAGGAAGGCGGGATTCTGGCAGGGAGAGGCGACTGTTTCTCATGGACTTACAGTCTCCAGGCGCCCTTCTGATCCCCTGGCCTCCCAAGGTCCATCCCAACACCTTTCATCCTCTCATGGGATCCCCCTGCTGGTCTCCACAGATCCCCCTCACAAAAGCAATGTGCCCCTGCCCCCATCAGAGCACTTACCTTGCTGTGCTGTCCAGCCAGGTAGATGACTCATCCCCTTCTGGGCTTGGAAAGCCCACCCCATGCCCTTGGGAAGGGACTTTGTTTATACCTGTGCACCCACTGCCTGCACAGTGCCTGTAATGGGAACCCAGTAAGTGTTTGTTGAAGGAAACAAAGCACCGCTCTTGACCTTTCTAACTACCTCTTCTAGGTAGTTGTTTGATTATCCACTGCTTTCTCACTTCCCTGTCTCTCCCCTAAATCCAATATTACCACTTTTAATCCACTCCCTTCTGGTCCTCTGCATGCTGAGGTCCTTCTCCATTTCCTCTGAAATCACTCTCCAAAGGTCACCCATCATTTGCTCATTACCCTCCTCCTACATCCTCATCCCAGGGGCAGATTAAACAGTAAGCAAGGTATGCAACGATGTGGTAAAACCCATGTGAAATTGTGCACTACAGATTAGTAAGTAAACACAAGTAAGCCCATGCGTACGTACCTCGCTTATTGGGTAATCCATCCCAGCTCATCCCCCTTGGTCTCTGTAGCGCTGGCCCTGTTGACCATCCCTCAATGTAGCTGCCTGCAGGGCCCATCCCAGCACCCCACCTTTTCCTTAGCCATCACATTGGGAATCTGACCACCCTCAGGGGTGCTTCATAGAGAGAACTCTCAGGGTGACATGACTTGCATTCACTCAACATGATTTCACTCTGGGCATAGGTAGAGCTGGGGGAGAGCAAATTTGGTCCCTGGCCTCACGTAGCTTAGAGTTCAACGCACAATAAGGTCTTTTTATATCCCCTGCCTTGCATTTGGAAACCCTGGTGGCGTAATGGTTAAGTGCCACGGCTGCTAACCAAAGGGTCGGCAGTTCGAATCCGCCAGGCCCTCCTTAGACACTCTATGGGGCAGTTCTACTCTGTCCTATAGGGTCGCTATGAGTCGGAATTGACTCGACGGCACTGGGTTTGTTTTTGTTGGGTTGGGCCTTGCATTTTCCCTGCTGCTCTGGTTTCAGTTTTCTAACCACTCAGTGAACATTTTACTTGAAAATCCCTCTATTATTTCAAAACCAGTGTTTGAAACACGATTTTTCACTCTCTTATCCCCATCTCTCTCTCTCTCTCTCTCTCTCTCTCACACACACACACACACACACACACATTTCTGTCAACAACCCCACTTCTGGGAGATTTGCCACCACCTTATCTATCACCCAGGCTTTCCCAAACCTTGGTGTCATCTTCTACTGTGCCCTATCCTGGGCTTACAGATAATAATCAGCGTGTCCTGTTTTTTCCTTTAACATCCCCCTCCTCCCTGTTTCCTAGGCGCCCACCCTTCTCTATCCTCTCCGCCCAGTGCAAACCTGCCTGTCTTCCAGGCCTAGCTGGCTTCTTCTTCCTCTAGGGCCACTCCTCATCAGGCCAGCCAACCTGCCCTTTTCTTCTCCGAAATCTGCCAACATGTGTAAGCTCCCTGTTGTCGAACCTGTATGTGATATTCTCTTCTGTCTTTCTGTGATTATTTCATATGGTGTTAGTTGTATGAGCTTCTAGACAGCCGGTCAATGAGCCTTTCCCTAAGCCCCCTGCACTGAGCCTGGTACTGGGCGGTATTTGAGAAGATGGAGAGGAAGGAGGAGGGCACATCCACCACAGTAAGGGAGGCTGAGCACATTAGCACCAGCACTCCGATAAGCTAAGAGCCCGAGAAGCTGAGGTAAGGTAACTGGGAAGGAATTAGAATCACAGGTATGGGGAGAACCTCAGGAGAACATTGAGTATGCTGGAAAGGGTGGAGTTCCAGGAAGGGGGATTATTGGTCAGAAGTGAGTAAAGGAGCGGGAACCTGAGGGAGGTGAGGGGTAGATTTGGGATAAAAAGCAGGAAGGGAATGAATGAGAAAATAGGGAATGTAACCATTTTCTCTGGACCAAAAAATGGGACTTGTGGTCTGACAAGAGTCTTTGAGATTGAGAAGGTGCTGGCAAGTTAGGACAGCAGTGATATCAGAGGAGGAGGGAGGGAGACCAGACAAGTTCTACAGGCTGATGATGGGAGGCAGGCCCGCCATATCTCTGTGGCCACCATGCCTGGAGGAGCTGGGCTTGGGGCAGAATGTGGTGGGTATAGGGGGTGGGAGGTGAAGGGGAGAACCTGGCAATTCCAACTTCGCTGATTGTAAGCGGTGTAGCCTCAGACCCCTCCTTAACCTCCCTGAGCTTCAGCTGGATTATTTATGATTAAGATGACTATAGTAACTCAAAGATTGTTGTGAGGATCAAGAGAAAGAATATCTGTGAAGCCTCTAGCTGGGTTTCTGGAATGTAGTCAGTGTGCAAGGAATGTTATGTCTTATGACTATTATTCAACTCAGCCTCTTTCTGAGGCTAAAGTTTTTCATCCCTACTCTTCCCTTCTTGCTAAAACTGCAGGGTATGGCATGGCAGACCTGGAGGGGACCTTAGAGATTCTCTAGCCCAACATTCTTATTTCATGGATGGGGGCACAGATACCCAGAGAGGTTAGGAGACTTGCCCAAGGCTGCTCAGGAGTTGGTTCAGGACTGAGCGTGGAATCCAGGCTCCTGGACTCCCGTTCCAGTGCTCTGTCCAGGATGCCTCAGAGTTTTGAGTTCAGATTAATATAGGGTAGGAACTGATGAAATAGAGGCTTCAGTGGGGAACCCAAATTCCAGGTCTGCCGTGGGGGACCCAGCTTCTGGGGCAGGATGTGTTGCGTCTCCTCTTCCTCCCAGTCTCCATGTCCCTGCATTGTCAGGGCAGGCTCTGCCTGGAATGAGTGAGGTTCATCACAGAGCACTGTCAGGCACTGGAACAATCTTGCTGAAAATCCTTCACTTGTTTCTGCCAAGGCTTGTGAGGAAGAGAGGAGTGTAAAATTGCCTCTCCCCCAGTGATCCCACCATATGCTGCAATCTGACTGGCGAGAGAACACCATCCACCCAGCCCTGCCCAGGCTCTGCCAGGAGAGAGGGGAGGAGCTGGACTCACCCTGGGATGTGTGTGCTCACCATCCAGGACCTGGGTCTGACCAGAGGGCTGATCCTAGCTCCACGGTGCTGTGTGACCTTTGATACGTTGCTTCACCTCTCGGCACTCCACATCTCTCTTATGGAGAATGAGAGGATTAGAACATCTCTACTATTCTACAATGCTAAGCCTTTGGGAAATGTTAATTTCCCTTTCTAAAGGACGTGTGGTTTGACCCCTTTGGTAGTTGTTATTTAGGTGCTGTTAGACGATGGTAATAGATAACTCTGGCAGTGTCCTGAGATCTGGGGGCAAGAACTGGGAGCCAAGAGAGTCAGTAGTTCTGACTTTAGATCTGTCCTTGACCCCTGTGTAACCCTGGTCCTGAAAACATTTGGACATCCATTTCTCATCTATAAAATGGGAACATTGCGTCCACCTGACCTAGCTCACTGTGGAAATCAATGAAACGTTTTGGAAATGTTGAAAATTCTTTAAGTGCTGTAAAAGCCAACTAACTGTTCCTTTGACTACAAGATGGGAAGGGAAGGTAGGACCAGAGTCCTGGGTTGTCCCTATTTGGGGAGGTATCCAGGTGGATCCTGCCATGTGTCCAAGTCAGGAACTATGTCTTCTCACCCAGGCAAGGCCCCAGTGGCCAGGAGCTGAAGATGCTGGAATTTGTCCAACACAATGCCTCCCAAAAACCCCTTCCCCACCACCCTCCAGGCACATTCCAAAGGGCACCCTGGAGCTCTGTTTTACCCATTTCTGGGCTGACCAAGAGGAGCCTGAGCTGCTGGTGGCTCTCCTAGATGGTTGGATCTCATGGTCTTGGCCTCCTGATTCTCTCACCGGTGACTGAAGTTGGGCGGGGTCAGGCTGGGAGACCCCTTCCGTGGCAACAGGGAGCACTCCCCTTGAAGTGCTGTCCTCTGTTCAGTGGGAAGAAGGTTGGTGTCTTAGTCATCTAGTGCTGCCATAACAGAAATACCACAAGTGGATGGCTTTAACAAAGAGAAACTCATTTTCTCACAGTCTAGTAGGTTACAAGTCCAAATTCAGGGCGTCTTTTCCAGGGGAAGGCTTTCTCTCTGTTGGCTCTGGAGGAAGGTCCTTGTCCTCAATCTTCCTGTGGTTGAGGAGCTTCTCAGGCACAGGGACCCCAGGTCCAAAGGACGTGCTCTGCTCCTGGTGCTGCTTTCTTGGTGGTATGAGGTCCCCAACTCTCTGCTTGCTTCCCTTTCATCTCTTGAAAGGTAAAATGTGGTGCAGGCTTCACCCCAGGGAAACTCCCTTCACATTGGATCAGGGATGTGACCTGGGTAAGGGTGGTGTTACAATCCCACCCTAATCCGCATTAACATAAAATTACATCACATAATGGAGGACAAACACACAATACTGGGAATCATGGCCTCACCAAGTTGACACAGATTTTTTGGGGGATACAATTTAATCCACGATGGTTGGGGTGGGCCTGGATTCTTGGAACTGCCCCACTTTCCCATCATCTTGCCCCCACTCCCCAACTATCAGCTCTCTCCTGGTGTGATAGGGAGAGTTCAGGGGCCAGGAATGACTGAGGGACCTAGTCATTCATGGACAAGGTCAGCTGTCCAGGTAGTGCCGTTCCCTCAGAATCACTCAACCCACCCCTCCATCCTTGGCCAGGGAGATACTCAGGCCGTTGGGGTGGCAATCAGAAAGCTCTGCATTCACTCCTCTGCAGAGAGCTGTGTTTATGTGTGAGGATGTATGTGTCAGAGAGACACAGAAAGTCAGAGTTGAAAGGAGGGGTAAGCAGGGGAGAAAACAGAAGGGTTGAGTCAGAGGCAGAAACCTGAGGACAAAGTGAGGGCCCCTTAACCAAAGGGATTGCAGGATGGTCATACCAGCCTGAGGCGGGGTGGAGAGGAGTGTGCTCTGCCCATTGGCCTTCCCCTTGGCCCAGCATCCAGGATGACACTGAGTGTCCTAGCAAGGCAAGGGCCTGAGTTACTGAAGTTTCAAGGCACAATGAGGAATTCTCATTTCCTTGGCGAAGCAGGACAGAAGTAAAGGATGGGCTGAAATTGCACAGGAGGGACTCAGAGAAAACACCAGAAAGGACTTTCAAAGACAAGAGGACATAGGATTAAGGAAACACCCTCTCCAAAGCATTTAGAAAATGAAGCTAAACATCCTCCTTTTATGTTTTGAAAAGCATGTCTGATGTAAAAAATTTAAACAATTGACATAATTTAGTGAATTATGGATGTCCACCCTCAAGACCACTCCCGTTCTTCTCCTGCCTCCAGAGGTAACCACTGTTAGCACCTGGTGCATATCCTTTCTCATGCCCCACCTTTAAAAAATAATAGAAAAAATAGCTAAATTTTCTTAGAACTTGCCATGTGCCAGACATTGCAATAAAGCTTTACATACATTGTCTTATTGAAGTTGTATATACTTGGCCCCCACATACATACATACGGTTTTTTTTTTGTCATTAATGCTTTTTAAATATAAGGCTATACCAGGAATATTCTTTTGTGACTTGGTTTTTGCCAGCTGTGTCTTTGAGATCCTTTGTGTCAGTGCCTACTGCTCTACTTCATTCTTTTTGATAGACATATAGTACTCCACAGCATGGAGTCCCTGGTGGCACAAACAGTTAAGTGCTCAGCTAGTAATTGAAAGGTAAGCAGTGTGAATCCACCCAGAAGCACCTCGGAAGAAACACCTGGCAATCTACTTCTCAAAGGTCGCAGCTGCTGAAAATCCTATGGAGTGATAGTTCTCCTTTGAAACACATGGGAGTTGACTGGACAGCAACAGGTTTTCCGGTACAGTGTTCTACAGTAAGAGGTACCACAGAGTAATTTCACAATTACCTCTTTCACAGAGGTTTATGAGCTTCCATTTTTATTAATTATAAGCAAGGCTGCACGTAACACCCTTCTGCATATGTCTTTGGGCACATGTGTAAGAATTTTATGTGATAATTCCTTGAATGAAATATCTGGATCAAAAAGCATGCGCATTTCTTAGTTGGTGAGATCACTGAGTGTTTGTCCTGAGCTTAGATGTTGGCACATTCTTTGGGAGTTTAGTGCTGCCTGAGTTGGGAGGGGTAGAGATTTGCGAGCTCTGGCCATTCTGTTCTGCCCTTGGACTAGATGACCCGTAGATGGAAAACAAAGGGATGAATGGCCAAGGGAGCCCATCTCTACCCACTAGGGCTGTCATTGAAGCCAAGGGTCCCCATCTCAGGACCTGGAGGAGGCTCGGGCACTCTGGTCCTCAAAAGCCCTACTGGCCAGGGCCCAGGGAGCCGGTGGTAGCCCGTTTGATGGAGGAGCTTTCCATAAATGCATTCTGAAGGCAGGGTAATCTAAAGCCAAAGGACAATCCACAATTAATTTCTTCTTTGTTTGGAATTCATGAAATGATTAGATTTTCAAAAGAGATTGACCTACCCTTGATGCTTGAATTTGACTGAGATTATCAGGGTTTATTTGCATCCCCTGAGTACATTCCTGAAGTAGTCCAGCATCATGCTGTGGAAATGGGGGGTGCAGTGTTGACTGAACCGACAATGCTGACTCATGTAGATTTCCACAAGGGAAGAAACTTATTTCTTTGCGTGTATTGCTGTGTCTCCCGTGCATGGAACAGAGCCTGGCACTCCCAGTTGGGTGCTCATTACATATTTGTGGGATGAATACAATAGAGGCAATAGAAAGTAGCTAAGGGCCCAAACTCTTCATTCATCATAGACTCCATGGACTAGCTGTGTGATTTTGAGCAATTTACCCTCTCTAAACCTCCTTTTTTTTAAACCTCAGTTTTCTCCACCTGTAAAACGGGAATTATAATTGTGTGCCTCATATAGCTTTGAGGAGCACTGGATGTGCAGTGGTTAAGCAATCAGCTGCTAACTGAAAGGTTGGCGGTTTGAACCCACCAGCCACTCGAAGGAGAAAGATGTGGCGGTCTGTTTGTAAAGATTACAGCCTTGGAAACCCTGGGGGCAGTGGCTAACCACTGCACCGTCAGTGCTCCTCAATGCTGTATTAGGTGCACTACTATAATTCCCATTTTACCTGGTGCCCCTGCCCTACCGCTTCCTGAGCTCCCTGTTGCTCTGACTGCAGGCTGCCCGGGGCCTCATCTTGCACCGCCTCCTCAGGTTGAGCGTGTCCAGCTGTGGAGCCCGCCCTGATTTGCTTACTGTTCTCATTGTTGGGCACTGGAGGCCCCAGTTGACACTGATCGGTCTAAGGGGCCTGTGATCAGAATAGGATGACTATTCCAACTCCTTCTAGAAAAAAGGGAGGAGAGAGCGACCATTATTGAGCACCTACTATGTGCCAGGCACGAGGAGTGTCCACGGTGACTGTCACTCACCATCGAGGTATAACTATGATGAGAAAAATGAGCGTGACAGTCTAGGTAACTAATCATGGTCACACAGTGAGGCGGTACTGAAGGCGGGGTTTGAACCCAGGTCAGGGGCTGCCTCATTCGGAAGTGCAGAGTATTGCTGCCTGGGCGGTGGCTGCAGTGTGGGTTGCCATACAACCCCTGTTTCAGCCCTGGCTGTCTCGCTCTGGCAGCCCCATCTTCTAGGGCTACGCGTGGCCTGGGAAGAAGAGAGGCTGAAATCTTCTATAATTACCCAAATCACGGCTCCTAAATGGCCTCTGATTACAGCACGAAAGTCTACAATGTGCAGCCCCCGCTCTCCTGAATGGAGCTGTGGCCACTTGGTGTGGGATTCTTTTCTTTTAAAGCAAAGGAGATGGCTTATCCACATGCAAAGTAGGTCAGACCTTAGCAAAGATCTTTTCAAACACTTGGCTTTTTTGAAGTCCTGCTACGAAACTCCTTTTGTTTCTCCTGCCTTTGCCACTTCCCGCCCGCCCTTCTCCTCTTTCCAAAGGCTCCATGACATCAAATGGCTCTAACTGACAGCGACAGGGGGAGCTGCACAGGATAAGCTCAATTATAAATAATGCCCAGCCAACCCAGCTGGGCCAAGCATGCCGACAGCAGCCAGGCCGCTTCAGCCCAGCGCCTTCCTACCCCAAGCCACTTTAAAGCATCATGGGCACCTGTCCAGTCGCCATGACAAATACATGCCTTTGTTCTTGTCCCCACCAGCCCAGACGAAGGGTGGAGAAGCTAGGATTGTACCTATGCCTGGGAGGCAATGGCCTGAGTTTATGTCACTCATTATTAATCCAAACTTGCAAAATGCACTTGCTCCAGCAGGAAATAACCCAGCTGGTACTCTCTGGTGTTTTGCCTAATGGCCCACTATCTTGGGGGCTAAGTCTCTCCTATTTGCTCTTGCTTCTCCATCCCCCCAAGTCCCACCGTCCTCAAGTGTAGCAGAAATCTGTAAGAGTTGTACAGGCATTAAGGCTGCTTTTCAGTTGGATGTCTACGAAGGTGGTCACACCAGACACTGCGTGAGACCCTCACTCCAATCCTGAGTGGTTGGAAGAACAGGCACTTCTGTTCCCATTTTACAGATGCCTAGAGAGCTGAGTGAGATGGCTGCTGGTGCTGAAAGCTACTTGTGGACCAAGCCAGGACCCAAGGATGCTGGCTCAGGGACCAGAATCCAGGGTTGCTGACTCTGGGGCTCTTTTCCTCACATCTCAATGACTGGGGGAGGAAACTGAGGGGTGTGTGTGTGTGTGTGTGTGTGTGTGTCAGTGTATGTGCTCACTGAAAAAACAACCAGCGATCAAGATGAATTTGCTCTTTGCACGTGGAGGTAGTGCCATCCTGGGGCTCAGTGGAATTCCCATTCAGAAGTGTCTCTCCTTACCCACATACTACCCTCTCTGGGCTGGGCAAGAGAAAATCCCCATTCAGTTATTCCCTGCATTCTTTCACCCATTCAGGCTCATCTTGAGTCAATAAAGCACAGGTAATTTCCCAGGAAGGATGATGTCTTCAGAGGCCTGTAGAGGGGACATTGTTACAGGCACTTCAGGGGAAGCGGGGGAGCAGGCTGAGCTGTGTTTCTTTCATTCAGTGAACAGTTATTGAGTGCCCACCACCTGGTTCTAGGAGCTGAGGATACAGTAGTGAACAAAACAGCCCCCAATCCCTGCCTTTGTGAAATGTGCACTCCGGTGAGGGATACAGACTGGAAACTAGATAAATAAGCACATAAAATTGGTGATAAAAAGTAAAAAAAAAGAAAAAAAAAAAAAGAAAAAAATAGGGCTAGGGAGTGTTGGGGGGGCCGGTGACTGCAATTTTAAATCTGGAAGCAAGAAGGCTTAGAGAAGAGAAGGTGATGTTAAAATATCAGTCTGAGGGAGTGAGATGCGAAGACGGTGGTCCAGGCAAAGGAAGCAGCAAGTGCAAAGGCCCTGAGGCCCGAGTGCCTCTGACCTCTGCTGTGTTTGCAAAGCAAGAAGGAGGCCCAGGACCCTGGAGCACAGCAGGTGAGAGGGAACATAACAAGAGAGGCTAGGAAGGTTGGCTGGGGGAGTGCTTTCTTCACAGGGCCTTGATGTGAGACCTTGGGTTTTTCCTGTGAGTGAGATGGGAACTGTTGCAGGGTTCCATGTACAGGGCGGTCAGGGTCTGACTCACACTTTAAGTAGCAAACGTTTCTTTCTGCTGTAATTATTCTTGGGATGTGCTCTTCCCCCAGGCTCCCAGTTTATTACTCTTTGCTCATGAGCTAGATGGGTGCTAAGGATTGAATTGTATCTCCCAAAACATGTGTTGAAATCCTAACTCCTGTGCAAGCAGTCCCCGGGTTACAAACATCTGACTTACAGACAACTCGTATTTAAGAACTGACTGCCACAAAGCCTATTACATTAAAAATTTGAGTTAAATACTTACAGTGGTTCATAATAACAAACACATACACTACTTTGTGATGTTCATGAAAACACTGTGTGGTTTGGAAGTGTTTCTTGAGTGTTTCATATGCGTAAGCCAAAACCAAACCCAAACCTGTTGCTGTCGAGTCGTTTCCAACTCATAGCAACCCTTTAGGACTGAGTAGAACTGCCCCATAGGGTTTGTAAGGAGTGGCTGGTGGATTCGAACTGCTGGCCTTTTGATTAGTAGCCGAGCTCTTAACCACTGTGCCACCAGGGTTCCTTCATATGCATAGAAAGGTAAAATATATACTGTATACTAAGAAAAACATTTGACCGATTGACTCTAAATAAGAACCATATGTATGTACCTGTTCCGACTTACCTACAAATACAACTTAAAGATAGACTTAGGAACAGATCTCATTGGTAGCCTGGGGACTGCCTATACTTGTAAGTATGACCCCTTTTGGAAATATTCTTTCCTTTGTTATGTTAACAGGGCCATTATGAGAGCAGAAAGGAAAAAAAAACCTGTTGCTGTCCAGTCAATTCCAGCTCATAGCTGACCCTATAGGACAGAATAGAACTGCCCCATAGGGTTTCCAAGGGGCACCTGGTGTGTTCAAACTACCGACCTTTTGGTTAGCAGCCAAGCTCTTAACCACTATGCCACCAGGGCCATCTGAGTAGGTTAGGTCCTAAATCTAATCACTTCTGAGATATAAAAAGAGCAGGATAGACACAGAGCCACACACAGTGGGAAGACTCCATATGAAGACAGATATATGTCTACAAGCCCAGGAACCCAAGGACTGCCAGCTACTAGAAGCTAGAACAGACAAAGGAGGACCTCCCCCGCAAGAGCTACACTCTGAAACTGGATTTCTTGGCTCCTAGACTGTGAGAAAATAAATGTCTGTTCTTTAAAGCCACCTGCTTGTGGTATTTTTTTATGCATCAGCACCAGGTAACCAAGACAAAGTGGTTGGGTCTGTCTGGGCTACAAGCCTCTGGAGGGGAAGTCGGATTCCTTTTGCCATCTTGCTCTAGAAGGAGACAGGGAAAGAAAAAAGCCCGACACGAGGACTTTTGAAGTAATAAAAATTGTGCGAGTCCATTTGCCTCTCCAAAGGTTCTGGGAACTTGGGGGCTGGGATGGCACCAGCCTGGGGGCCTTCTCTCCGCAGATGTATAGGCACATGTATGTCTGCTTGCATCCCTTTTCTCCGTTTTCCCGCCCTTCGTGGTGTCCGGCTTCCATCCTGCCTGTGGGTTCTCTCTAATGACTGTGAGATGAGGTATCGCACACAGCAGAGAAGCCGGCAGTGCTGGGCAGGCCCGAAGATGCTGGATTTCTCACTTCTCCCGCCTGCTTCCTCTCTTGGTGCCCCCACTCCTCCTCCCCTCCTCTCACCCCTTTGCAGAAGAGAACGACAGTGCAAGTGTG
Organism: Elephas maximus indicus; assembly: GCF_024166365.1. Taxonomy (NCBI): domain Eukaryota; kingdom Metazoa; phylum Chordata; class Mammalia; order Proboscidea; family Elephantidae; genus Elephas; species Elephas maximus. Next base: position 8,423,292 of record NC_064835.1, on the reverse strand, counting down.
AAGATTGCTTGCTGGCTGGAGACACTCCCAGACTCCTCCTTTTCTGACACAGAAACCACAGTCTTTCCACATTCTGCCTAAAGCCCTGTCTGTTCCTGGGTGTCCTGGCACCATCATCCCCTCTCTGCTCTTCTCCCTCCGCCATTCAGAGGTGGGTTCCTTACTCTCCAAGGACAATCCTGGTCCTTTCACGTATAGATAGGATTCCCTGGGCTGCTAAATGGGGATTGGCTGCCTTGGGATTCTTAATCCACAATAGAACTACTGAGTGGGGATGGTGTTGAAGGCACCCTGGCATTCCCAATTTCTTTTACTTATCCCAACATCAAAGACCCAGGCCTGTGGTCACCTACAGAGGTTGTCTGCTTTCCAGACCTCCGAAACAAGTGATTCTGAAGGTAGCGGCTTACCGTCGCATTACCTACATATGGCTCCGAGCCTGGCCCTCCGTATGGGTAGGAGAAAAGGCAGCAGCCCTAGGCTTCCTGTTGGTCCTCCATCCCTTGCTCTCTCTTAGGGATTTCTTCTTGTGGACTCCCAGATGCAGGAGGAGGCGAGACGCCAAAGAAGGGTGGGCTTATCGGAGTCTTACAGGGGCAGGGTAGGGTTTGCTTTTCTGAGTAAATTGCCTCTTCTTTTTCAGAGAGAGCAAGAAGAGAGAAAATGAAACACTTTGGCTACCTCCTCATTAGCTCTAAGTCCCAGGTGAGCCTGGGAGCTCAAGACTCCTTTTGTGCTGCTGGCGGCCTATGTAGCATCTCCATGGTGATGCCCGGAGGCTTCTTAGTGCTGGGGACCAGCCTCCCTCTGCAGCATTCCCAGAACCACTAGTATTAGGGGCAAGTGGGGCAGATGGGGCCCTGCTGGAGAAGGGAGGCCTGGATGGGGTTTGCCTGGGCACCAGAGGTGATTTCTTGCCTGTCAGCTCCTGGAACACCAGCAATAGTTTTGGAGCCTGGAGTCCAATCCAACAGGACGTCTGTAGTGTGTCATTCAAGATCTTCCAGGACCTCGTTTCCTGCTTCCTATCCAGGCTCCTCTGTTATATCTCCCCTACACAAAGTTGATACTTGAGCCTGGCCTGGTCTTCTCCTTCTCCCCCTCAAACAGTATTTACTCCCACCTCTATGCACTTGCTCTGGCTGTGCCTTCCCCTTCCTTAGTGTTTCACAGACTCGGCTACAGAGCCACCTCCTCTGGGAAGCATTCCCTGATACAAACTGAGCCCTCAGCTCTCACCCTCTTCTAAATCCAGATAGTACCCACTGTCTCTCCGGTTCTGACTTGCTCCTGGGAACATATAATGGCCTGTGCTGTTAACTCACTTTGCGTGTGAGGCAGGTGGCCTAGTGGGGAAGGCACAGGTGAGTTCTGGGTTTGCGTCATGACTCTGAACGTAATAATTTGCTTACACAGGGCAAGCGCCACTGACTCTTCTCACGGAGGTGTTAAGCAAAAAGTAAGTCTCAGTTTCTTCATCTGCAAAATGGGGATATCAGCAAGTCTTTATAAACTTGTGCGGATTAAATAAATTGCTGTAAATGAAGATGAAAGTGCCTGGCATAGGGTCTACTGTGCAGTAGGTATAGCCCCTGACCCTTGGTTTCTTGTACTGATTTAATTAATATTTTTCTCAGAGGGAGTCAGGGAATGGACTTTGTCTGATATGTTCATCACTGTCTCCCCATGCCTAGGCACTAAAACTGGACAAGCGTCATGGATTAAATTGTGTACCCCAAAAATATGTGCCAACTTGTCTAGGACATGATTCCCAGTATTATCTGGTTATCCTCCATTTTGTGATCTGGTATAATTTTCCTACGTGTTGTAAATCCTAATCTTTGCCTGTGGTTAATGAGACAAGATTCGGTTATGTTAAAGAGAATTAGGGTGGAATGCAACACCCTTACTCAGGCCACAGCCCTGATCCAATGTAAGGGGAGTTTCCCTGGGGTGTAGCCTGCATCACTTTTTATCTTACAAGAGATAAAAGGAGAGAGAAGTGAGAAGAGAGAGGGGGACCTCCTACCACCAAGAATGAAGAACCAAGAGGGGAATGCATCCTCTGGACGAGGGGTCCCTGTGGGGAGAAGCTCCTAGACCAGGGGAAGGTTGACAACAAAGACCTTCTCCTAGAGCCAACCCAGAGAGAAAGCCTCCCCCTGGAGCTGACACCCTGAATTTGGACTTCCAGCCTCCTAGACTATGAGAGAATGAATTTCTGTCTGTTAAAGCCATTCACTTGTGGCATTTCTGTTACAGCAGCACATGATAACTAAGACAACAGTTACATGCTAAGAAATACTTGTGGACTGACCAAACAATATGCTCCTGAAGGTAGAAACCCTTTGCTTCTTTGAATCTCCATGAAGCCTTGCATATAGTAGATGCTGTATAAGTGCCTCGTTAGAGAACAGCCCTTGACTGAACAGCATGCCATACAGGAAGGAGTGACTGAAGAGGGACTCTCCTGTGTGCGCTCTGGGAACAGCACAGTGGCCTCCTCCTGCAGAATGCCTTAGAGGGAATCTAGAATTTTGGAATAAGGCATTAGTGGCTCAGTGGTAGCTTTCCTTCCATGCCAGAGACCCAGGTTTGACTTCCAGCCAATGGACCTCATGGGCAGCCACCACCCAGTTGTTGGTGGAAGCTTGTGTGCTGTTATGATGTTGAACAGGTTTCAACAGAGCTTCCAGACTAAGACAGACTAGGAAGAAAGGCCTGATGATCAACTTCCAAAAAATGAGCCAGTGAAATCCCTATGGATCACAACCATTTGATCCACAGTTGATCCTGGAGATGGTGCAGAATCATGGGGGTGGTACAGGACCAGGCAATGTTTTGTTCCATTGTGTATGGGGTCGCCATGAATTAGGAGCCAACTTGACGGCAGCTTACAACAACAACAACGACAAGAACAACAACAACAACAACAGAGTTTTGGAGGCAGAAGTGTGGGTCAAATAAATCCCTCAAGGTGCCTTCTAGTCCTGGAGTTTATGATCCACAGAAGCAAGAAACACTTTGTTCCAGACCTCATCAGTCAGCCCCAGCAAGACCACACCCTTGGAGCCAGATGGAGGGGATCAGGCCTTGTGTTCTAGGAAAGAGAGAAAACTTGGACCTGGGCTAACGGACTATTGGCTAGAGTTAATTCCCGTGAGCCTTACTGAAGTTGGGACAAACTCAATTTTAAGTTAAGTGGAAATATTTTGATTTGAGTTAACGTACACTTGATCTGGTAAGCACACAGAGTATATTACAACGCACTCTGAAAATGTACAGTCCGATCAGCAAACAGATTAGTTTTAAGTGAAAAGACACTGGCAGATGCTTAAATTCATTGACTTGTTGAGAACGTCTAGATTTGGATACAAATGCACCGGAACGCCAGATCAGTTTGGTGTCTCAGCCCATCCGCACGGAGAAGCTATTGATTTTAGTTGATGTGCATTGATTCCCAGAAAACAGGACGGCTTTTCAAAATGAACTTCCAGTAATTTCAGGGAGAAGCCGGCAAGTTTGTCTCCACACGAGGCAGGCTTGTTTTGTTAAACGTGTCTCTGCGCCTTGAAGGAACGAGCAGCAGACAAATATCTTTGTAGGAATTAAAATGCATTGATTCTTGGAGGGAAATGAGGGTCTCCGTTAAAAGATTTTTGGAGATGTTAGCATGCGAGGGTTTGAATAAAGCCTTTGTTTAGTGCCCCTTCTTTTCTGCCTTCTGCTCTTCCCCAAAGGGTGGCAGTTTGAGCCAGTCTGAAGTTGGAGGTGGTGATGGGTGGGTGGGGTGGGGAAGGAGGAGGGGACCAGTTGTGCTGCCGACTCCCTGCAGTGAGTGAGAGCAGGAGCTGCTCTTCTCCAGGGGGGGTAAAAAAAAAAAAAAATCAAAAGGGTTCAATGTTGTTGATCTCCTAAGGAGGCAGAGACAGATAGAATCAAGTGCCCAGGTAGAGCAGAAAGAAAAGGAAACAAAGAATCCATTGTTAAAGAAAACAGAAATGAGAAGGAGGGGCCCAGGGGTCAGGTGTGGGATGCAGAAATGGTGTGTGGGGGGTGCGCTTTTGGTCCCTTGGTCAATGGCCTCTCTGGGCTGAAGAGGAAATGGCTGAATGATAATAATTGAAATGATGCGAGAGTGAGTTATCTCACTTTCTTACCATCTGAATGAGTTGGACATGAACCAGAGGTGTAATTTAGGCATTTCTCACCCTTGTTAATGAATAGCTCCCACGGGGTGTGCAGACAGCAGGGCTGGAAAAATGATTCTAGGAGCCAGGAAGGAAGCGATTGGCCCAGGACTTATTTTTCATGTGTTGAGACTCCCTGGATTTTCCTGGACCAAAGCCACTTAGGACAACTTCGAGGGCTGATCCTGGCGGTAACTCCTCTTTAGCCACTCCTGGCTTCTCCTCAGCCTCCAGATACATCTGGAGTGGGGGATAAATCCATCTGGAATGTATTTGTTGGATAATGGTGGGGTAGAAAAGTGCTGACCAGTTGCCAAGGTAACTACTCATGGACGCTAAACTCCTGCATTGGCAACAGAAGGGAAGATTGTTGAAAAAGGTCTTAGAGGGAGGACCAGTGTGAAGCCACCTCTTTCTTCTTCTGGCTGCAGCTGCTATAAATCAAAGGTCCCAGGTCTACATCTACTTACCCCAAACAGTAGATTCTCTCCGCCTCCACTCTCCTGGATGCCTCTCCACTTCCTTCCACCCACCTCTATTCTGCTTTAGAAAAGGGGGTTGCATAGCTTGGTGTTGTGGTTTGAATTGTGTGCCCCTAAAATATGTATTGGAATCCTAACACCTATGCCTGTAGATGTAATTCCCTTTGGAAATAGGGTTTTCTTTGTTATGCTAATGAGGCCATATCAGTATAGGGTGTGCCCTAAACCTAATCACTTCTGGGTTATAAGGAGCAGCATAGACATAGAGTCAAGCAAACACAAATGGGGGGAATATAGATGCCATATGGATATTGCCAAGGAACCGAGGAATGCCTGGGCCACAGCAGCTGAGGGAAAGAAGGGTCTTTCCTCAGAGCTGACGGAGAGTGAGCCTTTTCCCTAGAGTCTCCTGAACTGTGAGAAAATAAATTTCTCTTTTTAACAGCCCCCACTTATGGTATTTCTGTTACAGCAGCACTAGGAAACTAAGACACCTGGGAAGCATGGGATCAAAGTGCTGGAAGGGATTATTGGAACCCTTCAGTCCAGACCCCATCTGATACCTCAGCCTCTTCTCTGCATATCCTATGCCAAATACAGTTTCTGCTTGAATACCTCTGCTGATGGACCGCACACCACCTCCCAGGTGACATTTATAAGTAGTTTTGGTCAATACAAGGTTTTTTTTTTTTTCAGTCAATACAAGGTGCTCTCCAGCCCACCTTTCAACACCAACACCAAACCTAACTGAGCCTTGACCCAGAGGTTCTGGCTCTGTCCTCTGAGGCAGCACAGAAGCAGTCTCATTCCTCTCTCACATGACTGTCTTTGGGCATTTGAAAATAGTTAGGACATTCCTGCTGAGTCCTCCTTTCTCCAGGTAAAACACTGTAGGTTCTCCAGCCATTTCTCTTATGGCACAGTTTCAGGTCCCACCACCAAATGCATGGTCAGCTACATAATTTGTGAGGCCTCCTAGTACAAAATGAAAACATGGGGTCCTTTGTGAAAAAATTATTAAGAATTTCAAGATAGTGGCAGCAGATCGTTAATCCAAGCACAAGATCCTCCTGCATGTGGGACCCTGTGCAACTGCACAGTTGGCATGCCCATGAAGCTGGCCCTGATCATAGAGGACCTCCTTTTCCAGACTCCAGTCTGCAATGTCCTTCTAAGCAGAGGCTCCAGGTTAGTCTCTCTGGGGCAGAAGTAAATGACTGTCACTTTTTTTCTGGACATATCCTTTTGTGTAACTGAATCAGTTGACTATCACGTTAGCTTTGCTGGCAACCAAGGCGTATAGGTGAGTCCTAGTCAGTGTAATGTCCACTCTAACTTCTAAGTTGGATGCATACCTGTAGCAGCTAAGCCATTTCTCTCCCATTCTTGCGCAGTTGCAAGAATCCATAGTGTAGAACTCTGCTTTGTCTAGAGAATCCATTCCAGTGCCTAAATGCATGCATTGTCCATTAGGCAATTCATTCGTTCAAACCATCAACAAGCGTTTACTGAGTGCCTACTATGTTGTTCTAAGCACAGTGGTAGGAGTCAGGATACAGTGTAATCTGATCCCTGACCTCAAGGAACTCATAGTTTAGTAGAGAAAAACGTATTTAAACAAAATGAAACAAAAAAACAAACCGGTTGCTACCGAGTCGACTCCAACCGTGGCGACCTGTGTGTGACCCTGTGTGTGTCTGAGTAGAACTGTGCTCTACAGGGTTTTCATGGCGGATTTTGCGGAAGTAGATCACCAGGCCTTTCTTCTGAGGTGCCTCTGGGTGGACTCAAATCTCCAGCCTCTTGATTAGCAGCTGAGAGTGTTAACCATTTGCCTACACAGGCACCCATTTAAACAATAATTGCATAAAAACATGCTAATTCTTATAGTAGAGACATACTATGGGAATGAAAACGAGGGGAAATTACTCCACCTGGAAAGTCATGGAAGGACTCAAAAAAAAGGTAGCGGTTGAGATGACTCAAGAATGAGTAGAAGTTGGACCCATGGGACAGGGAAATGGGACCGTGCAATTTCTGCCCGTTTGGTTTCCTGTTTCTTGATAAACGCCCAACTCATTTCTTTCAGTCATTCTTCTGAGGAGCCTGGCCCTTGCCTCTCGCCACAGATTCCCGAGCCTATTTCATATCTGGGGCCTTACAGGCACACCCCCTGTCTTGATGAGAGGACACTGCTGGTTTTTGCTGCAGTTTTAATTTCTTGACATCATCTGGGTGCGTTGAGAAAAATGAGATCTAATAATGAATGATTACAACTCTCAAGTTAAGTCTAGTTGGTTGACTAATCAATTTGGTTAAGTGAAAATCCATAGCAAATGAGTCGACCGCAGGATGACATTTCTCCATCCAATTTAAATTAAAATCACCAACCATAATAATTTCACAATTACTCAGGGAGGGCACACTGGAGACTTGACCCCCTGAGCAGAGAAATTGCAAATGCCGCAAAGAATGGGCTGAGTGTGGGGTGATGAGGGAGTCACTTGAGATGAACTCTGCCTGAACTGCTCAGCCTTGTCAGCTCTGGGGGGTGGTGGGCCCACGACGGGTGCTGAGCTGCAGCTTCACATTTGTGGATGCAGCCCTGCTTCTCCCCCTAGGGAGGCAGGAATCCATTCTCTCCTGGCTAGAAAGCTGGCGGGGAGCGGGGGGGCTCCTCCACCAGCCGAGCAAGGTCTCTAGTCTGCAGATTAGAAGATGGGGAAAGGGGTAAAGGCAATTCTTTCCATTTCAAATTCTCCCAAGTTTAGAGTATAAGCTCCTGGGGAGTGGATGCCAGGTCTGTGTGTCTGGAGTTCTGAGCTCTAAGTGCGGGGAGCAGCTGAAAACCCCGAACGGAGCCGAGTGCGTTGCTGTGCAGTCAATTCCAACTCACAGCGACATTATAGGATAGAGTAGAACTGCCTCATGGAGTTTCCAAGGAGCGGCTGGTGGATTCGAACTGCCAACCTTTTGGTTAGCAGCCGTAGCTCACCGTAGCTCGTAACCACTGTGCCACCAGGGCTCCAGGTAACAGCTAAGTAATCGTTTTTTGTTTTAATTTTATTGGGGCAAAATACACGTAACAAAACATTCACCATTTCAACCATTTTTACGTACACAATTCAGTGACTTTAATTACGTTCCCCATGTTGTGCTTCTGTCACCAGTTTTTGTTACCAATTTTTTTCATCACCCTTAACAGAAATTCAGCACTCCATCTCCTCTCCTGCTCACCCCTGGTAACTGCTAGTAAACTCTGGAGCCTGTGCATTTGCCTTGATTAATAGGCTTTTGATAATAAAGGGAATGATTACAGAGCAAAAGAAAGGATTATATTTTATCTAATATGTTGTTGTTAGGTGCCGTCGAGTTGGTTCCGACTCATAGTGACCCTATGAAAAACAGAAGGAAACGCTGCCTGGTCCTGCGCCATGCTCACAGTCATTGTTATGCTTCAGCCCATTGTTGCAGCCACTGTGTCAATCCATCTAATTGAGGGTCTTCCTCTTTTTCGCTGACCCTCTACTTTGGCAAGCATGATGTCCTTCTCCAGGAACTGGTCCCTCTTGATAACGTAACCAAAGTACGTGAGACAGAGTCTCACCATCCTCGTTTCTAAGGAGCATTCCGGCTGTACTCCTTCCAAGACAAATTTGTTTGTTCTTCTGGCAGTCCATGGTATATTCAGTAATCTTCACCAACACCATAATTCAAAGGCAACAACTCTTCTTTGATCTTCCTTATTCATTGTCCAGCTTTCACATGCATATGAGGTGATTGAAAACATCATGGCTTGGGTCAGGCACAGCTTACTCCTTAAAGTTTATCTAATATGACCAACACTTATTCTTTTATACCAGGCACCATTCTAGGCACCGGGGAGAGAAATGAATTAAACATATGGCCCTGACCTCAATCAGCTCATAGTGTCTATGGTTGGCTGAGAGGGAGGTAAAGACTTAATATTACTACGAGGCAGAATGCCATTAATGTTTATTTAGTAACTTGAAGGATAAGAATTATTTTGATCAAGATGTTTCCTGTAAAAAGTTTGTGTGCTAGTTACCTCATTTTGTTGTTGCTTGTTGTTAGCTGCTATCAAGTCAGCCCTGGACTCCTGGTGACCCCAGGCAGAACACAATGAAATGCTACCTGGTCCTGCGTCATCCCGTGATTGGTTGTGAATTGGACCATGGTGATCCAAAGGGTTTTCATTGGTTAATTTTCAGAAGCAGATCCCCAGACCTTTCTTCCTAGTGTGTCTCAGTCCGTTCAACATCATGGCAACACACACGTCTCCACTGACAGACAGACAGTGGCCGCACATAAGGCGCATCGACTGGAAGTTGGACCTGGTTCTACTGCTCGGAAGGTGAGATTTCCACCACTGAACCAGCACTTCCCCCAGCTCATCTCTCATGGGCACTTAATAAAGGTACTGCTTCATCGACTTGTTGTGAGATTAATGATGTGGCTGATACTGAAACTTGTCCCTCAGTCAGTTCTCTCTCCTTCATCTACCAAACCAAACCCCTTGCCATCGAGGTGATTCTGACCCATAGCAACCCTATAGGACAGAGTAGAACTGCCCCATAGGGTTTCCAAGGAGAGACTGGTGGATTTGAACTGCTGACCTTTGGTTAGCAGCTGAATGCTTAACCACTGGGTAACTGAAATAGCCTTCAAATGTTAGTCGGGCATATGGCTGCCTGGAATAAAGACTGCATTTCCCAGCCTCCCTTTCTAGTGTGGCCATGTGACTGAATTCAGGCCAATGGAATGCAAGTGAAAGCAGTTTGCGTAGTTTCTAGGAAATGCCCTTAAGGACAGGGAACATGCTCTTCTTCCTTTACTTTAATTCTCCTGAAATTCAGACATAGTGTTGGAGCTGGAACAGTCATCTCGGAGCATAGAATGATTTTGAAAGTAGAGGCCATGCAGGCAGAGCAACAAGATAGAAGGGACCTGGGTTCTGAACACTGTGATGTACGTAACAGCCCTGGACAACCTACCTCTGGAGTGAAAACAAACATTTCTCTTACTTAACCACTGTTATTTTGGATTTGCTGTCACTTCAAGCTGAGCCTAATGCCAATTAATTCGAATGAGTTGTTGCATATAAAACACTTAGAATAGTGCTTAGTAGAAAAGAAAGGTTCAAGGATGGTGGCTAATATTCATATTTTTAGCCCTTACTGTAAAGGAGACAGAAGATGAAGTTCCTGCCCACTGAGCAGCAGGGTGCTTGAATATTTCTCGTGGGGCCTTTTGGTTCAGTAGCCCAGCCTTCTGGCGTGTGGTGGAGGCTCGCATCTTCAGCCTCTCCTCCTCCCACAGTTCAATCTTCTTGTAACCTCCACCAGTGGTGTCACTAGGGTTGGTGTCATCCAGTGCAGTCACTTGTAGTGTCACCATTTCTCCCCTCCTCCAGTACCAGACCATAAAGAATCCTTAGTAATGTTTTTTAAATAACGTTTCTTGTAAAGTCTGATTCCCATATGCCACTCCTTCTATTCCTTTAATTATTACTTCATTCTATAAACAAGTTATTGATATACGTTCACAAATGCTAATTAGCACAATACTGTAACTAAAACACCAGGAACTTTGACAAAATCAGCAACTGTAAAAACACCGGGAGCACTGGAACCAACAGCGCATGCTTGCGGTGCCTGCAGACGAAACCACGGGATTCAAAGCAGCACTGTCGTTGGATAATAATGACAGCTCTCACTCAAGTGCATTGCCTTTTGCTGTCCAGTTGGTTCCGGCTCATAGAGACCCTATAGGGGTGCACTAGAAGGTTCAAAAAGTAAATTAGCACAGAGTTTTAGCCTTGTAGGTACATCTGATACATGGAAACGGGGCTTATGAAAAATGTTTTTGTTGCTGTAACTAACCACAGGGATATTTTTATTGACAGTCATTTTGGTGTCACCCCCTCTGACAGTGTCACCTGGTGCGGTCTGCACCCACCACACTCCCGCTAGTGACACTGCTGCTCTCCATGTACCACACCCAACACCCGCCCACAAAAAAACACCAGACCTAAATCCTGCTGTCACCGGCTTGGCCATTACTTACGGAGAGAAGCAGCAGCAGCCCAGGAGAAGTCTGAGCAGGGAGTCAGGTCCTGTGGATCAACTTGCAATTTTTCTTGTGGCAGCGAGAGGAGCATGAGCAATGTGCGCAGTAAATCCTCCGCCACGGCAGCAGCAGGACAGTGTGTCTTGGCTTGAATTATTTACCTTTGAGTCCTTTGGCCAAGGTGGGACTTGGGCTCCGGGAGGAGGAACAGTGAGTACATATAAGGGATCCCCAGTCTAGGCTATTATGCCATCATGGAGGTTGGGGGCATGGCGGGGTGATAGCTTTCCCCTGTTGGTCCTCCCAGCCTCTATACGAGAGGCAGAAAAATAGAAGATGCCAGAAAAATACCAAAATGATTGATTTAGAAATCATGGTGACCCTTGGCCTATTGTTGAGTGTGTATGTTTCAAATGTTTAAGTACATCTTAGGTTTCCTGTGGTCGTGGTGGGTAGAATGGAACCCGGGAGCTGTCCTAGTTGGGGATGGGTCACGGTTATTAGCTAGAGCGTCTCTTACTTGAAGGTATGAGTTTGATAGACATTACTATGCTCACTAGTATTTCCAATTCTCCCTATCCTGATCACGTGAAAAAGTTGGTCAGGATTTTGTGACTAGTTCTGGCGGATAGAGTATAACCAGAAATGACATGTGAGCATTTGAGAGTTCGAGTGCATTTTTTTTCCCCCTTTGCTGGCAGAGAATCCTGAGGTGTGCTGTCACAACCTGGTGGAAACTTCGTCAGCCTGGATCCCTGAATGACCGCATGGAGCAGAGCCCTGATGCCAACCAGTACTGAAGATGCAGATTAGTCAGAAACAAATGCCTGTTGTCTCAAGTCACTGAGATTTTGGAATGGTTGGTAACTGCACAACCTGGAAACCCTGGTGGCGTAGTGGTTAAATGCCATGGCTGTTAACCAAAGGGTCAGCAGTTTGAATCTACCAGGCACTCCTTGGAAACTCTATGGAGCAGTTCAACTCTGTCCTATAGGGTCGCTATGAGTTGGAATCGACTCGACGGCACTGGGTTTGGTTTTTTGTTTTGGCAGCACAACCTCACCTATCCTGAGGAGTGAGGCCAAAATCAAAGGGGAGAGAGAGCAGATCCTTTAGCTTCAGAAGGGGCCAGGGTTAGCAGAATGGGTCACGAGACCCTTATGCACATGGCTGGGTGGAGAAGTAACAAATGCTGGTGTGTAGATCTGGGGAAGGCTGAGCCAGGGAGTGATACCAGGAATAGTAGGGACGTTTGATGGGGGCAGGTGCCTCTGTCAATCTGATGTTGTGCTGTGACATAGATCACGGGAACAAAGGGTATGTTGAAGATCCAGGGACCAGAGGGTCAATTCCAGAACACTCCGCAGGCATTGATCTGGACTTGTTTTCTGACGTTTTCACTCCACTCACCCCCAAGCTTTCTAAGCCAGGCTAGTGAGTCCTATCTGCTGGGGAACTCTTTGTATGGTGTCAGACTTTTGGGGGTGGAGAGAAGAGAGGGGAATAATGAAGATATTAAGACCTTCTTTCACTTTTATACAGAATGCTTTTTTTTTTTTTTTTACATTATCACGCTGGATCCCAATTACAGTCCTGCAAGACAGGTATAATTACCTAGGCTTGCATATTTATTCACTTGCTCAACAACATTTTTTGAGCATCTACTAAGGAACCCTGGTGGCACAGCGGTTAAAGCACTCAGCTGCTAACTAAAAGGTCATCGGTTTGAACTCGCCAGCCACTTAGCGGGTGAAAGACGCAGCAGCCTGCTTTGGTAAATATTTAGTTTTGGAAATCCTATGGGGCAGGTCTACTCTGTCCTTTAGAGTCACTGTGAATCAGAATTGAGATTTTTTTTTTTTGGTACTATGTGTTGGAGGTCCCTGTGTAGTGCGAGCAGTTTGTGATTGGCTACTCGCATAAGAATTGGTGGTTTGAACCTAGCCGGTGGTGTTGCAGAAGAAAGGCCTGGCAATTTGCTTCCATAATGATTACAGCCAAGAAACCCTATGGAGTGCAGTTCTACTCTGTAACATATGTGGTTGCCATGAGTCAGAATCGACTTGACAGCAGAGAGTAACTATGCGTTGGGGCGTTATGCTAAGTGTTGGGCTGCAGAGTTGGCTAGGCTACAGCTCCTGCTCTCAGGTGGCTGAATGAATTGAGGCTCTGCGAAGATATGCTGCTTGCTTCATCTGACACAGCTACTCAGGATTTGATCCTGGCTGACTTCTGTGCCTGTGCTCTTGGCAAAGAAGGGGCAAAGCAGAGACGTGTTGTTATGAATGCTGACTAATGCTTGCATTCCAGTAAAAGCTGTCTCCTAATTGTCCCTGGGAAGCCAAGGAGCAGCGTCATACCTAGGCAGCATGTCCAGCTGTTGGTTGCCTGTATCCCATTCTGTGTACAACTTTCTCTTTGCTGGCAGAACCTTTACTTTGTCCAGCTTTCCTACACTCTTGCACCTCAGGGAAAGCTGCTTTCCCAGACCCAGAGGACAAGTCATGTAGGGAGCCAGCTAACCACACTGAACTCTGTCCTCTGGCAGGGTGTTTCTTCCACCCTCTGCCTCTTTCTACCTCTTTCAATGAGACACAATGCAGCTTGCAGGGGATTCTTATATTTCTCACCCAAAAATGGGTACAAAGGTGGGACATCCTATGTTTTGAGGGGCATTATTGTGTGAGAACGTGATGCTTGGAGCTGCTGCAGCCACTTTATGATAATGAGGAGGCAAGTCTAAGGACAAATCCAACACACTGCAGATGGTAGGGCAGAGAGAGGAAAGAACCTGGCTTTTTGATGCTGATCACCTGAACTAAATGGGCTTGTTGTTATAATGTATATTTAAAATTCTCATTGCTTCAGCCCATTGAAGTTGGGAATTCTGTTACTCGTAGCTAGAAGCTTCCTAGCTGATACAGGCAGAAACAGTCTGCTAACAAATCTGCACTGAGCTCCCATGGCTTTGGCCATTAACTTGCTGTGTGACCTTGGGCAAGTCACAGTGCATTTCTGGGCTTATCTGTAAAATGAGGGTAGAGTCAAGAGTACATTCCAGATCTAATTCCTCACAATTTTACTCTGGACCCAGCACTGTGATTGGTCCCCTGGGGGATGCAAAGAAGGATAAGAAGGGTTCATTAGAATCAGCAAGAAAGCTGTCTACGAGATCATCACCTTCGGTAGAGGAGAAGAGGAAGAAAAGGGTCTCCATTCTCACTGTCTGAAGGAAGCAAAATGTGCAAGAGAAAGGTCAATTAAGAAAGGAAGTGTGGGCTGCCTAGCTAAGTAAAGTGTCTGGTCCCACGCTGTCCCCAGAAGCCATTATGGGATCCCTCACCTGACTTTCCTCTGCCTGGGTCAGCCAGCAAGGTGCTGTGCTCACAGCCCTTTGTGCATGATTACCTGGGTTATATCTTCCTGGAAGGTTAAGGTAGAGCACGACTTGCTGGCGTTTGCTACAGCCAGAACGGAGAGGGGAGATGGCATTCCATCACAGTCACATAATTTTCTACTCATCTCAGAGACACCTGAATCAGAATAACCAAAATTCCTGTTAAAGACAGATTCTGGCTTCTGCCCAAGACCTAAGGAATCAGATTTGCCTGGCACTGTGCTAAGTGCTTTGCGAGCCTTACCATTCTCTTATCATCCTCACAACGATGCTGTAAGGTAGCTGTACCATATAGAAGAGGAAACTGAGGCTCCGCAAGGTTAGCTACCTTAACCAAGGTCACACAGCTGATATGTGATGGAGCTAGGACTCAAGCTTAGGTTTGTCTGGCTCCTTTCTGGTTCCTGGCCTGGAGTACAAGTCTTGAATCGCCACACCCAACCTATTTTTCTAGCTCACTTCCCTACCCCTGAACCCTATGCTTACAGGGCCTCTGGTCCCCCAGGCTCCCAACATCCTTCCTACCCTCATAGAGGCTCTGACCTCAGAAGGGTGTTTCTTCTTCCACCCTCTGCCTCTTTCTGTGAAACTGTACTCATACATTCCTAGGCCAGCTCAACAACTACTTGTGCTATAGGCCTCCTGTGACGCCTGCTGTCTCTATCCCCCACTAAGCAAAACAAAACAAAAGCTCTTTTCACTATACTTATAGGTCATTGTGTTCATTTATTTATTCACTCAATATTCATCAAATATAATTGAGCACTTATTACATGCAAATATTGTCAAGCACCAGAGACATAAAAGTGGACCTAAAAAGACATGGTCCCAACCCTCCTAGAGTTGCGATCAAGTGCACATCTCAGATTGAAGCCCACCTCTTTCTATATATATATATATATATATATATATATACATATATATCACCTTGTCAAAGACTACGCTTTTGGAGATATGAAACCAGGTCTTAGAGTGCCGAGGACAATATGTACCACGTAGGGGCGTTGTTAACGGCTGTCGGGCGGGCCCCCGACTCGTGGTGATCCCGCGCACAACAGATCCCGTGCTGCCCAGCCCTGCATCATCCCCATGATCAGTTTTGGATCAGACGGCTTTGATCCATAGGGTTTTCATTTGTTAAGTTTTGGAAGTAGACTTCCAGGTCTTTCTTCCTAGTCCATCTTAGTATGGAAACTCTGCCGATACCTGTTTAGCAAACATAGCAGCACGCAAGCCTTCAGTGACAGCCAAACGGTGCCTGCGCCTGAGGCACATTGGCCAGGAATCAAACCTGGGCCTCTCGCATAGAAGGTGAGAATTCTACCAATGAATCCTCGGTGCCCCATACCACATAGTGGGTGTGTAGAAGGAATGTTAAAGAAATGGGGTGAAGGGGTGTGAAGGCAAGGTAGGTACATTTCAAGGAGGTCAGGCAGCCTACCTTCTGCTGCTGCATCCTTGGAAGAGGCTAAATTGTCTAATAAATGGTTTTCCAGCCCAGGGCCCTCGAGAGGGAAGCTGACAAGCCTGAAGCCTGAGGCCAGTGCCCAGCCCAAGCCCATGTTGGGAGGATGCATTATGAATGCAAGGTGTAGGAAATAGAATTATTAAACTCGCAGATAGGGACAGAAACGCCTTTGTGAGGCTGCAGAGTCGGGAAATTATGCTGAAGCAATGCATTGCAAATCAGCCTGTGCTAGGCAGAGAGGGGCTTTTATTCTCCGGGTCCCGAAGTTCCTTCAGCAGCTTTTGTGTGCAGCCGCGGAGGCCCTTCTGGGAGGAGAGAGAAGCTGGTAATTTCGTGGCTGATTGGCAGACTGTCCGCAGCCAATAAAGATATTTGTTTTCTTGCTGAAGAGCTCACAAACCCAAATCTCAGTGCCTCCAATTTTATCTTTCTTTCTCTCGTGATTCCCCCTTCTTTTCCTTTGTGGTGATAAATGAAACCTGGATTGTCTTTCTCCATTCACAAGGCTTAGTGGGGGCACAATGGGGTTAGTGGTCCCCATCCTGGACACAGGGCAATTGCCCAGAGCATCTGGCCTTTTCTCCCGGCACCCGGTTTCCTTTAGCACAATCTACATTGATTAACTGTGCAACCTTAGTGCCCGTGGGAGCTTGACATTTCCACTCTCATGAATCCACTAACATCCCTGTGAGGTTTGGTTGTGTTCACCTCATTTTATGGATGAGGTCTTGTGACTTGTCCAAGGTCTCAGAGTTAGTCAGTTGTGGCACTGGGATCTGAAGTCAGATTTACCTGATTCTGAAGTTTGTGGCCTTGGATTTCTTGAGTGCCCCTAGTGCTGTCACTTTGATTAAAAAAAAAAAAAGTTGCCGTCGAGTTGATCCCAACTCATAGCGACCCTGTAGGACAGGTAGAATTGCCTCATACGGTTTCCAAAGAGTGTCTGGTGGATTCAAACTGCCAACCTTTTGGTTAGAACCCATAGCTCTTAACCACTGTACCACCAGGGCTTCCGTCCTTCCGATAGTATTTATGAAATCCCCGCTGATTAAAAATGCCCTCACTGGTGGCTCGAAGTCGGTTCTCCAGCTGGTCAGTCCTCAGCTACTTCTGGAAGTTTTCAACAAAAGTCTGTAGTTTAGAAATGAACTCTTCAAGTTGTAATACATTTCTTTCCCTGTCTGGATTCATTTTATAGTTGATGAAATTTAGGCCTGGAGAATTTAGAGACTGCCCCAAGTTCACAGGCAACCCCTCAATGGCAGACGTAAGAAAAGAACCTGTATCCTCACTCCAGCTCAGTGTCCTGTCCATTTCATCCGCAGAATCAGTTTGGATTAGGTTTGACAGCAAGTAACAGACACCCCCAAAACACTGATTTAACAACGACTCATATAAAATAAATCAAAGGCAAGCAGTTGAGGGCTGGTATAGAAATTCTGCTTCCATATCAGGGACCAGCACTCTTTTTATCTTGTCATTTCACCGTATATGTCTTCCTTTCTGAAGTTTACCTCTTGGTCCAAGATGGCTCCTGAAGCTCCAGCCATTACCTCCAGCATCTGGAAGGAGGGTAAGCAGGCTTGGTTCTTCCCCTTTAAAGAGTTTTGCTGGAAGTTTCATACAACATTTCTGTCTCATTGGCCAGAATTTAGTTTATGGCCAGACTAGTTAAAAGGGAGTCTAGAGCGCATCATCTTTTAGCTGGGTGCCCAAGTTAAAAGTCAGGATTCTGGTTCTGTTACCAAGAAAAAAGCTATCGGCAAGCAGCTAGCAAGTATCCTTTACCTTAGCTAGTGTCTAAACTGACTGCCAACACCATACCTCCTCGTCTGCTGCTCTAAGAATTCCTAGCTGAGAGGAAAGCTGAACCAGCAGCTCTTGACTGGCAGAAAAATCAAGGTTTTTCTTTTCTTTCTTTTTTTACCCCTCCAGATAAAGGCAGGGGACTTTAGCTCTGGAAGAGTTTGCGTCATGGGAGTTTTTAATATAATGCCACCTAGCATGGTTCTTTTGCTCCTATTATGTTTTCGTCCACTTCAGAAGCATCTTTGGTGTCGCTTTGGGACCTGCCTTGATTTTGTAAAATATGAGGGTGGAGGGTTGGGATGGGCCAAGGAAGGCATGATGTATGTGAGTGCACACACGTTACACACATGGACACGCATGTATATGCATACACGCACCCATATACATGCAAACATGTTCTTAGAAGGGAAGGGAAACTTCCACTCCTGTGTATCCTGGTGCTTTTCCAGGCTGAAAAACACAAAATGCTGATTTTGATCAGGTGCCCATTCTTCAAGGAGCGAGGATCCAGGGCTGCTGCTCTGAATGCCTAGAGGCATTAGGAGCTTGGAATGAGAGAAACAGAACGTGAGAGCTGGAGATGGGGCCGAGGGATGGTTGAGTCCTACTGCCTGCTTTTACAGATGGGAAACAAAAAAAAAAAACAACTGAGATGTTACAGGTTTGCCTGAACTTTACAGAGCTGGGACCAGCAGCCGCCTTTCTGACTCCTAGTCTAAGGCTATTTTGCATGTACCTGTTACCTATCTACAATATATGTATTTCATATTATTCTCTGGCCATTTCATGTACATTACTATTATTTCCCCAACTACACTCTGAACCTCTGTTATGTTCAAAGCACTATGCAAGGCTTTGGTGTAAGGAGGACGAAAAGATAAATAAGACACAGATCCTTCCTTAAAGAATGTACAGTCTAGAGAGGAGTGCAGATACAGCTGAATGTAAGGTAAGACAGAGGCGGCCAGAGCTAGACAAACGAATAAGCAATGATGGCTGTGGAAAGATGGATTAATTTGTCTGTTATGGGGGGTTGTCCACCACTGTTATGGGTTGAATTGTGTGCCCCCAAAATGTGTGTCAACTTGGCTAGGCCATGATTCCCAGTATTGTGTGATTGTCCACCATTTTGTCATCTGATATGATTTTCCTCTGTGTGATAAATCCTACCTGTGTGGTGTTAGTGAGGCAGGATTAGAGGCGGTTATATTAATGAGCGGGACTCAATCTACAAGATTAGATTGTATCTTGAGTCAATCTCTTTTGAGATATAAAAGAGAGAAGAGAGCAGAGAGACATGCGGGGACCTCATACCACCAAGAAAGTAGTGCCAGGAGCAGAGATGGTCCTTTGGACACAGGGTCCCTGCACTGAAAAGCTCCTAGACCAGGTGAAGATTGGTAGCAAGGACCTTCCTGCAGAGCCCACAGAGAGAGAAAGCTTTCCGGTGGAGCTGGTGCCCTGAATTTGGACTTGTAGCCTCCTAGACTGCGAGAGAATAAATGTCTCTTTGTTAAAGCCATCCTCTTGTGGCATTTCTGTTATAGCAGCACTAGATAACTAAGACAACCACCTATCTGTCAGTTTGTTGTACTATGGTGGCTTGTGTGTTGCTATGATGCTGGAAGCTATGCCACTGGTATTTCAAATACCAGCAAGGGCCTGTGTGGTAGACAGGTTTCAGCAGAGTTTCCAGGCTAAGACAGACTAGGAAGAAAGGCCTGGAGATCTACTTCTGAAAACCAGCCAATGAAAATCTTATGGATCAGAAGAGAATATTGTCTGACTAGACTCAAACATACCAATGAAGATGAAGATGGCACAGGACCGGGCAGTATTTGTTCTGTTATACACAAGGTTACCATGAGTCAGAACTGACTTGACAGCAACTAACGACAACAATAGGGGGATTGTGGAAGACTTCATAGAGGAGGGGTTTAAAGAAGAAAAGGAATGGGGGGAGTAATCTAGATTAGAAGAAAGGCACAGATAGACACCTGAAAATCATAATATGTCTCTCTTATACTGTAATTTGGGTTTTTGTGGGTAGGACCCAAGAAAGAAAAGCCTGAGAATTGGGGGGGGGGGGCGGTCTCTTCTGCCTCCAGAGAGGATCCCCAGTCCTATTTACTTGTTGAGCGGTGTCTCGCTCTTGTCGGAACGTTAGAGTTGTCTGAAATAAAGCTGGTGCTTGATCCTTACCAAGACCAACAGAATCAGACTTCTCTAAAGCTCCTCAGGTTATCCTGATGAACAATGGGGTAATTTAGAGCTAAAGAAGGAGGCGAACGAAGCCCTGATAGAGATGAAAGAAGGAGGAGAGTTATTAGCTAAACTCCATGGTAGAACCTAGGAGACTTGGTGGAACAATGGTTAAGGGCTTTGCTGCTAACTGAAAGGTTGGTGATTGGAACCCACCCAGAGGCTCTGAGGGAGAAAGACCTGGTGATCTGCCCGCATAAAGACTACAGCCTAGAAAACCCTATGGGGCAGTGCTCCTCTGTCACATGGGGTCACTATGAATTGGGACCAACTTGCTGGCACCTAACAATAACACAGTAGAACCTGCAAGAGTTGGAGGCCAGGCATGAGAACTAAGTCATAAGGTCCTGGGTTGCTCTGGGCTAATTCCCCGCTTTGTGGGTGAGGAAACAGAGTCCCATATAAGTGGAGAGCTTTGTCCAGGCCCCATAGCAGCTTGTTCCAGGAGTACTGTGATTTGGAGCCCTGCCCCCCAGCTCAGTCCACAGCCACCTGCGTTCCAGCATGCTGCCTCCCTCCGTCAGTTGCTCAGTCCACACTGAAGCCTTTAAATGGAGACAAATGAGAAAAAGATCCTGAGGCTGTGAGTGCCTCTCTTCATTTGTGAGCAGGGGAGGTCCTGCTGTTTCCAAGAGTGTTAATTAGGAAGTTGCCTGGCTCTCATTTTTGCTTGCCTTTCTTGTTGCTCCTGGGGAGGGCCTGCAGCGTTGGGGACATGGGAGAAGAGACATGGCTACTGATGGTGGTGAGGGTGGGGGTATCACGCATCCATGTATGCATCCATGTATGCAGGAGGGGGGTAGTGGGGGTCGTGACCAGAAGGGCACTGCCCAACTCACATGGCAGCAGGTGGTGTAGGGACTGAGGAGGGTCCCTAGGAGCTAATTGACCGTAGCAAAGGATGACCCCAAAGGATGAATGTAGTAAAGGCTTGTCCCCGATCTGCAGTGGGTTCCTTGGCTGTGGTGAATGGCATTGCTCGTTAAGTTATCTTAACTTGGGGGGTTGATGGAATCCAGACTTGTTATAGTTCTCTCTTTATACGGTCTCATGAGACCCATACCTCTGAGTGGAAATCCCTTTTTTGGTATTTATTGAGTATCTGCAATCGTTTTGTCAACGTCTGCCTTTTCTAACACGCGGCGGCCTCCGTGAAGGTCCAGTCTGCTCACCACTGAATCCTCAGTGCCTCGCACATTGCCTGGCAGTCAGCAGGCAACTCATAAACATTGGTTCGTGGTGTGATGGGCTGACCGACAGGAGCAATTAGTCAGTCAGACTTTTGGGAGCCAGGTTCTTGTCTGTTTCTGCCCCTCATGCTCTGTGGGATCAGGAACAAGCTGCTGTCTCTCTTTGCCTTGTGTCTCCTCAACAACAACAACAAAAAAATTAAATTTGCTTTCTCAAAAAGTTAAACTGAATTACCATAAAAACCAAACCAAACCAGTTGCCGTCAAGTCAACTCTGATTAATGGCAACCACACGTGCTTCAGAGTGCAACTGTGCTCCCTAGGGTTTTCAAGGGGTGGTTTTTCAAAGGTAGATAATCAGGCCTTTCTTCCGGTGTGCATATGACCCAGAAATTCTCCGCCTAGGTATATATCCAAAAGAATTGAAAGCAACAACTCAAACAGTTCCGTGTACGCCTGTATACACTGCAGCACTAGTTACAACAGCCAAAATGTGGAAACAACCCAAGTGTCCACCAACAGAGGAATGGATAAACAAAACGTGGTCTATACATGCAGTGAGATGTTCTTCAGCCATAAAGAGAAATGAAGTCCTGATACAGGCGACAACATGAATAAACCTTGAAAACATTATGCTGAGTAAAATAAGTCAGTCACAAAAGGACAAATACTGTATGCTCCCACTTATATGAAATATCTAAAATATGCAAAAGAAAAAAAAAAGCATCTCTGATGGCAAGAAAGAAAAAAAAAAAAAAAAAAAAGACCTGGTTGCAGGTGACATTGAATTAAATGCTAATAGAAATTGAAAAACAAACAAAAAAAGCCAAAATTCTAAATCTGCAATGAGTTTCAAGGGGTCTGTTTCTCAATATCAGAAGCTTATCAGACAGGCCAGGTAACTGAGCTTCAGAGACCTGGATTTTGTTTCAGATCCTGCCACTTGCTAACATTCTGACCATTTCACCTCCTTGTGCCTCTAGGGAGGTTGCGAGGCTCTACCCACGAAGTAGGCGAAGGCACTTTGAGTAGTCTCAAGTTACCATACACTCGGATGGTTTTATTTATAAAAGGGATGGCACCCTTAGCTTTTACTAAGGACAGAGGCAAAATTCTATTCAAGAGAGACTCACGACATCAGTCAGAGCTTACCGAGAGAGTTAGCACAGGTAGGTTTCAGAGCTGGAGATGAGGGAAGGAAATGTACAATTGTAAAGAAGTAGGGCGTCTAACTCTTAGGGTGGGCTGGCTCGGAGCTGGCCTTGTCTAGTTGAAGGTACTGGATTAGAGGCCTTGGAAGGACTTTGTCTATTGTCAGAGTCAACGGCGGAAGGAGTGGGGGACAGAGGCTCCTGCTCCTTCCCTGCTTCCCCTGAAGTGCTGGTTAATAGTGTTTGCATGTCTGCAGATTTCAAGCAAACACCTGCTGAAAGCCCTTGTCTCGGGAGAGGCTCCAGAAAGATCTGGCAGCTTGCGTCGCTCCTTCCTGCAAAGCCCACAGGTCCTCCCTGACAAAGGGACCCAAGACTCATGTGTCCCTTCCAGGCCTCTCCGACCCGCTAGGCCCCCTCTCCCCTCTAATTTGGGGCTTATCCCTCTTGGCTGTTGAATGGCTCGGGAGGGACCCAGCCCCAATCATCTCAGCTCCAAGAGAGAAAAGAAAGAACATCTGTTAACACAAACAGTTTTCTAATTTCTTTTAAAATCTCACTCAGCATCTGCGTTAAACAAGGCTGATCGGCTTGTACAATATTTAATTTTGGAACCATTTCAAAAGGCGCTTGTAAGAGGGTAGCAATGGGGAGAACAGCAGCCTCCTAAATCTTTAATAGCACGCCGGTCAGGAGCTTCCTCCGGGCTCTGTCCTAAGCACACGGAGGAGAATAAGCAGAGACGGAATTTCTTAATGACAAATACCTTTGCAGCACCTCATTAAATGACTGCATTTCAGAGACACAGCAGGACACTGGGGTGAACAAATAGTGCAATCTCCTAGTCTGAAGGATTTTCACATCTGAGTTATTTCTCCTGCGTATGATCAGTTCCTCCTCTCTCTCTCTTTTTTTATTCCCACAAATGATTTTAGCTGATGAGTTCAATTAACAAAGACATTAGAGGCAAAGTTGAAAAAGCACCTCTTTCTTCTCCCCCATTCCTGTCCCCTTCTCATTCCCCACCGTATAACCACAGAGTCATATTTTGTGTTTTTGGAGTTTAGCAAATGGCACTGCCGAATGAAAGATGAGAGAAGGAGGTGGGGAGGGTGATGCTGGCTGATGTCAAAACAAAGTGCCTCCTGGCTGGGTGTTTAGGAGAACGGTGATATGTGGAGCCGGGCAGGGAGAGCCGGCGGGGAGAGGAGAGTGTTCCTAACTACCTGTGGATATGGATCCCTTGCTATCCAAGGACACCTCTGACCTCCAGTGGGACCTGCACCAGGGCAAGGGAACTGAGGAAAACCATCTGTTTTCAGTTGTACTTGAATGTTTATTAAGCACGTATTTTGTGCCAGGCTCTGTACTAGATGCTTGAAGTTAATGCTTTTGTTAGAAACCTAAGCCAAAGTGGCTCTTCCCACATTCTCTTGTACTGCAGTTGAATCAATCAATCAAGTAATCAGTACATCAAGATTTTAATGAAAAGGCCATAAACTGGAAGTCCACGGACTGTATCCAGTTCAGAGATATTTTTGGTTTGCCCCAAATGCTGCTGGTTGCTTGTTTGCTTTTCAAGAATAGAATCAGTTGCTCCAGTGCAGTGTTTCTAAAACTGTGGCCTGCAACCCATTAGTGTGTCCTGAGGAGCCCTGGTGGCAGATGGTTAAGTATTTGGCTGCTAACTGAAAGGTCGGTGGTTTGAATTCACCAGCAGCTCCTTGGGAGAAGAGACCTGGCGCTCTGCACTTGTAGGAAACGCTATGGGGCAGTTGTACTCTGTCCTAGAGGGCTGCTGAGTCAGAATCAACTTGATGGCGCACAACAACAACGGCGAGTCTTGAAATCAATTTAGAAGGATCCCAAATTGTCTGGTCTTAAGTTTTTATTTTGTGAAACATCTGTCTCTTAAGCAAGCCCTTCAGTGGTGTATTTTTTGAGTCTTTCAATATAGGAGGGATTTTTTCTTACATTCATAAATAAACATCACTTTGTCAAAGAAAAAAATGGAATGGAATCAGAAGGGTAAGATAGGATGGGATGGGGTGTGATGCGATAAGATAGGGTAGGGAAAGATAGGAGAGTATATGATGAAATAGATTTAAAAAAAAAAAAGGAAAAGAAAAACAAAAAGAAGAGAAAAGAGCAGAAAACCCAGCATGGCTCTCATGGGGCAAATACTGTTTCCGTTTTATATGTGGTGTGTTTATATGCTGGCCTGTGGTGTAAAATGCATTCCTCACCATGGGTCCCACACAACAAACCTGAGAGCACACATTTGGAATGCCCAGTCCTCGAATGTACGTCTTATTAGGCTCACGGTGTTGGTGAAGAGTGCAGGCTCTGGGGCCCGAATGACTGGGTTTGAAGCCCACTGGCCCCACGTTTTCTATGTGAACTTGGAGTTGAGCGGCATCCAGTGACCTGGTCATGAGTGGCCGATGGTGTCAGTGTCCTAAGCAGTCGTCCCTGGGGTCTGAAAATGGGACAGGTCTTTTGCCTGTTTTCTAAGTCTTGTTCTTAATGCATTCTCCTCAATGATGCAAGCTCATCAAGATCCTTCTAATCTTTTTCATTTTCTGCTCAAGTTAGCCAGATGCAGACTGGCACACTCAGAAGCCAAGGGATTGCACATAAAAATGTGAATTTCTTTTGGAAAAAACAGACTGGAAGGGCTAGTGTTGGGCCTGTGTTTCCCAGGCCTATAAGTGGTGGGTTAGTCTCCTGTGGCTGCTGTAACAAATTACCATTAACTGGGTGACTTAAAACAGCAGAAATTCATTCTCTCATAGTTCTGGAGGCTGGAAGTCCAAAATTCATCAGGGCTATACTCCCTCCAGAGACTCTAGGACAGAATTTGTTCTTCTGGTCTCTTCCAGCTTCTGGTGGCTGCCAGCATTTGTGGGCTTGTGGCCACATCACGCCAATCTCTGCTTCTATCATCGCATCACCTTCTCTTCTGTGTGTCTGTGTCATCTCCCTTTGCCTCTCTCTTGTAAGGACGTTTTTAGGGCCTACCTAGATAATCCAGAATGATCTCATTTCAAGATCCTTAATTACATCTAAAGATCCTTTTTTACAAATAAGGTAACATTCACAGGTTCTAGGGATTATGACGTGGACATATCTTTTGGGGTCCACCAATCAGCTCACTACAGATGGATTTTCACATTCTCATCCAGCCTGCTTCATTCATTCACAAACTTTGGGGCCTGCTGGTACACAGGTTTGGCATAAACAGCTTGTGCATGGCTACTAAATGAAAGGTTGGCAGTTCAATCTACCCATTGATGCCATGGAAGAGAGGCTTGGCAATCTACTTCCATAAAATTACGGCCATTGGAGGCCCTGTGGAATGTAGCTCTATGGGGTGGCCATGAGTCAAAATCTACTTGAGGGCAATAGGCCTGGTTTTTTGTTTTTTAATTTAACTAATGCCTGCTCCACATCCAGGTGCACTAGAAAACCCGCTGCTGTCAAGTCAATTCCAACTCATAGCGACCCTATAGGACAGAGTAGAACTGCCCAATAGAGTTTCCAAGGAGCGCCTGGCAGATTTGAACTGCCGACCTCTTGGTTAGCAGCCATAGCACTTAACAACTACACCACCGGGGTTTCCAGGTGCACTAGAGAGATGCAAAAATATAAGGCGTAATTCCCATCCTTGATAGACTCATCTACCTGAATATGGGTATTCAGAGAAGACTGGGGTCAAGGAGAGGGGTTCATGGGCCTTGTATCAGCCTTGGAGGATTTAGATAAGTAGACCAGTTGTCTTCTGATCCTGACGCATGGCAACTCCACATGTATCAGAGTAAAACAATGCTCCATAGTGTTTTCAATGGCTGATTTTTATAGCAGTAGATAGCAAGGCCTTTCTTCTGAGGTACCTCTAGGTGGACTAGAATCTCAAATCTTTTGGTTAGTAGCTGAGCATGTTAACCATTTGCACCACCCAGGGACCCAGATAAGTACAAGCAGGTAGGTAATCATCTCTTAGTGCAAACTGTGTGCTGGGCACTGCTCCAAGTGCTGGTAGACGTCAGTGACAAGATAGAGAAAGCCCATGTAATTATGGCACTTACAATCTAGGGGAATGACAAAGATAACAAACATAATCATGTAAATGTCAGATAGTGCAAATGTGATTGAGAATAAAGCAGGGAATGAGGGCTATGAGTTCTGGGGTGAGAGGGTGTTGCTGCTTTACACAGGGTGGTCAAGAAAGACCTCTCTGATAAGGTAACATTTGAGCAGAGTCCTGAAAGGTAGGAGGAAGGAAGGGAGCCACACATTTATTCTGGGGAACAGCAACACTAGCAGAGGGAACAGCATGTGTAAAGACCTGAAGCAACTTCATGCTTGGTATACTCAGGGAATATCTGGAGAGGAGAGATGTAGTGGGTGAGAAGTGGGAGATGAGGAAGGGGAGGGAGGCTATGGTAATGGTAAAGTCTTTGTAAGAGTTCGGGATAAAGTGCATGCTCTTTAACAAGCCTTTAAAGCAGGGGATCATGAACGTGGATGAGAAAAAAAAAAAAGAGGAAGTCTGTATTTTCACTAACCTCCAACTGAAGTTGTCCTCTATAGAAATTCTACATATTTTTATGTCATATTATAATTATTACACTTATCTTGAAATATTGTTTTCTGTCAGCACTATTTCAAAATTATGTAGTTATTAGACCTACCACTAGATCTTATTATTTAATGCATTAATAAAAAGCACGTATATTACTATCTCACAAATTAGTTTTTTAAAAAATATTTTCATAACTGCGTTTCAATATAATTTATTTCCCATGTAATCCTACATATTTTATTCTATGTATTCAAAAACATTATCTGGCAGTACAAAATACTGGGGAAGCCAGCACAGCTTGTCCAAGGCAAGGTCACAGAAGCTCCATAGACACATCCAAACTTCCTGAGGGACTGAATTACTGGGCTGAGGGCTGGGGATCATGGTCTTGGGGGACATCTAGCTCAACTGGCATAACATAGTTTATAAAGAGAATGTTCTACATCTTACTTTGGTGAGTAGCATCTGGGATCTTAAAACATTGTGAGAGGCCATCTAGGATACTCCACTGATGCCACCCCAAATGGAGCAAGGGAAAATGAAGAAAACCAAAGACGCAAGGGAAAGATCTATCCAAAGGACTAATGGACCGCAATTAACATAGCCTCTACCAGACTGAGTCCAGCACAACTAGAGGGTGCTGGCTACCACCACCGACTGCTCTGACAGGGATTATAACAGAGGGCCCACGGACAGAGCTGGAAAAAATGTAGAACAAAGTTTTGACTCACACGAAAAGGCCAGACTTACTGGTCTGGCAGAAACTGGAGAAACCCCAAGAATATGGTTCCCAGACATTGTTTTAACTCAGTACTGAAGTCACTCCTGAGGTTCACCCTTCAGCCAAAAATTAGACAGGCCAATAAAACAAAATGAGACTAAATGGGTACACCAGCCCATGGGCAAGGACGAGGAGGCAGGAGGGGACAGGAAAACTGGTAATGGGGAACTCAAGATTGAGAAAGGGAGAGTGTTGATATGTTGTGGGGTTGGCAACCAAGGCCACAAAACAATATGCATATTAATTGTTTAATAAGAAACTAATTTTCTCTATAATCCTTCATCTAAAGCACAATTGAAAAAAAAAAGAAGTCCAGACTTACTGAACCAGTTGAGGCTAGGGGACTCCCTGAGACCCTCATCCTCAGATACTCTTTACACCTTGAGTAGAAACTATCCCCTGAGGTCACCTTTTAGTGAAAAAAACAGATTGGTACACAAAATAAAGGATATTACCCATGAGTATGGTGCTCCATTTTTTTTTTTTTTTATGGTGCTCCATTAAAAAGCCATCTATATGAGACCAAAAGGTCAGCAATTACTTTAAAGCAAAGATGAGAAGACAAGGGGACAGGAAACTAAGATACTGGAAATGGAGCAACCACAATGGAATTAAAGAGAATGTTGACGCGTTGTGAAAACTGTAACTAATGTTACTGAACAATTTGTGTAGAAATTGTCAAATGGGAACCTAATTTACTGTGTAAACTTTCACTGAAAGCACAATAAAATATTAAAAAAACTGAAAAACAAAACAAATAAATAAATAAAAACATTATCTGGGAGGAGGTTCAAAGGCTCCACTAAACAAGGGTCCCAAAGGGGATAAAAAGGTTAAGAACCCTGCTTTAAAGCCTTTGGTATGTAGCCCCTGATTTTCCTCTTCTCTTCTCTGACTATTCCCTGACCCCCTGTTCCCAGTGACTCTATAGATCATCCATACTGAACTACAGGTAGTTTCTGCAAATGCCATGCTCGTTGTTGCCTGTAAGCCTTTGAAAATGCTGCTCCACTGCCTTGAACACTCTTGCCCTTTGCCAAGTTCTGCTTCTCCTTCAAGTCTTAGCTTTGTGTTCACCTTCTCCAGGAAACCTTCCCTGATCCCCTCGCTCCATCGTGGAGGTTTTCAGTGCGCTCAATAGACTACGTACTTGTCTGCATTCCACTCTGAATGGTGAGCTCCCTGAGGGCAAGGACTCAGTCCTGCACACTGCAGGGTCCCAGAGCTTAGCTCAGTGCCAGGCACATAGCAGGTGCTCAGTACACTCAAAACCTTTTCAGGGACAATGAGAACAAGTCATCTCGTTGAATCCTGAAACTTTTTTTTTTTTATTTTTTAATTCTTAATGTGGTGCAGCACGTGTGACAAAATGTTTGCCATTTTGACCATTTTTACGTATCCATTTCGGTGACATCAGTTACATTCATCATGCTGTGTAACCATCGCCACTATCTGTTTTCAAATTTTTCATCACCCTTCATAGAGACTTGGTGTACCTTCAGAAATAGCTCCCCTCTTCCCCTCCTACTGCCCCTGGTAACCACTGATAAACTTTGGTCTCTATTCATTCGCCTATTCAGAGTACTTCATATAAGTGGGATCACACAATGTTTGTCCTTTTGTGTCTGTTTCACTCAGTGTGATGTTTCCAGAGTTCAGCCCTGTGGTAGCATGTATCAGAACTTCATTTCTCTTCACGGCTGAATAATATTCCATTGTACGGGTATAAGCAGTCACTGGGTAGTGCAAACGGTTAACATGCTTGGCTGCTAACCAAATAGTTGACGTTTTAAGTCTAACTAGAGGCACCTTGGAAGAAAGGTCTGGCGATGTACTTCTGAGAAGTCAGCCATTGAAAACCCTACGGAGCATAGTTGTACTCTGACACACATGGGGTCAGCATGACTTGGAATTGACTTGATGGAAAGTGTTTTTGATAGACATGGGTTGTTTCCATCTTTTGACTATTTTGAATAATGCTGCAGTAAACATTGGTGTACAAATATGTGTTTAAGTCGCTGGTTTCAATTATTTTGGGTATATAACTAGCAGTAGAATTTCTGGGTCATATGATAGTTCTATGTTTAGCTTTTTTTTTGTACATAAGGAGCCTTAGAAGCTATGCTTTATTTTTGTCGTTGTTGCAAGTATTATCTATCACACAACTTTTGTCAATTCAACTTTTTACAGTTTTACACTATTGACAGCAATTACATTAATTACCTGTGCAACCCTACCCTTAGTCAATGAGATTCTTCCATGACTATGAGCTGAAACTCAGTACTCCATAAGCAGTAACCCACCTTTCCTCTTCCCTCCCGCCCCTGGTAACCACTAGTAAAGTTTGGCCTCTATACATTTGCTTGTTCTTGTCTTTTTATATGAGTGAGGTCATACAGTATTTGTCCTTTTGTGATTGACTTATTTCAGTCAGCATAACGTCTTCAAGGTCTACCCATACTGTAACACGTATCAAGACTTCATTTCTCTTACTGGCTAAGTAATATTCCATTGTATGAATGTACCATATTTTGTTCCTTTGTTTTTTTTTATTATTGTACTTTAGAAGAAAGTTTACAGAAAAAACTAGCTTCTCATTAAACAATTATTACACATATTGTGTTGTGACATTGGTTACCAACCCCATGACATGTCAACACTCTCCCCTTCTTGACCTTGGGCTCCCTGTTACCAGCTGTCCTGTCCCTTCCTGCTTTCTAGTCCTTGACTCTGGCCTGGCGTGCCGCTTTAGTCTCGTTTCATTTTTACGGGCCTGTCTAATCTTTGGCTGAAGGGTGAACTTCAGGAGTGACTTCATTACTGAGCTAAAAGGGTGTCGGGGGCCATACTCTTGGGGTTTCTCCAGTCTCTGTCGGGCCAGTAAGTCTGGTCTTTTTTTGTGAGTTAAAATCTTGTTCTATATGTTTCTCAAGCTCTGTCTGGGACCCTCTATTGTAATCCCTGTCAGAGCAGTCAGTGGTGGTAGCCAGGTACCATCTAGCTGTATTAGACTCAGTCTGGTAGTTGTGGTCCATTAGTCCTTTGGACTAACCTTTCCCTTGCCATTGACAAGTGGTTCTGGTTTCCCCAGTATTGTCTACTATCTTACCTTTCACAAAAGTTACCACTTACCTATTGTCTATTAAGTGTTTTTCCAACCCCACCCCTCCCCTTCCTCGCAACCATCAAAATTTTTCTTTTTGTGTGTAAACATTTTCATGAGTTTTTATAGTAGTGGTCTCCTACCATGTTTGTCCTTTTGTGACTGACTTATTTCACTCAGTGTAATGTTGTGAGATGCTTCGCAGATTCTTCATTGTTCTTTTTTCTTGCATAGTGCTCCATCGTGTCTATGTACCATAGTTTGTTTATCCATTCATCTGTTGATGGGCATCTAGGTTATTTCCATCTTTTTGCTATTGTGAACAATGCTGCAGTGAACATGGGTGTGCATATGTCTATTCGTCTATGTTTAACGTTTTGAGGAATTGCCAATTGTTTCCCACAGTGGCTGCACTGTTTTACATTCCCATTGGCAATGCACAAGAGTTCTGGTTTCTCCACATCCTCACCATTCATGTGCTTGTTGGCCATTTGCTATCTTATTTGGTAAAATGTCCATTCCTGAAATACTTGTGAGGTGGTTGGTTTTAGCTGCATTTTCTTTTATTAGTTACATTTTGCAAATGAAGAGGAAAAGTTAGCCAGGGAAGGAGAGAAGCAGAAGGGAGGGCTTGGAGGGTTGGGGGAGCGAGGGCCCTGTTTGAATAAGGACATTGAGAGGAGCAGGAGTAGATTAGGCTGTGGAGAGAGGGTGAGGCCAGGTGGGTGTGGAAACTCTGAATGCCAGGTGAGGGAATTAGGACTTGGCACACTTGGCAATGAGGGTAAGGGTAGGCCGGGAGAATTAAACCATCTCCTCTTTTCCTATCCCCTGGGAAAGAAAGAAGAGAATATTTTTTTTTTTATCAGGTTTTATAACAATTCTTATTATCTCATGCCCAGTCTTTTTGCTGAGCTTTCTCTTCCTAGTTCTTTTGGCTTCTTTCCATCAATTGATCTCTTGTTTCTGTAAGTGGTATAGGGGTTGCATGTTAGTTTAGTAAAAAAATCAAAAGAAATAGGTTTAGACTTCTCTATCTAATACTCTTTTTCTTTGTGACCTTGAACAAGTTTATTTGACACTAAGAAGGTCGCTATGAGTCGGAATTGACTCAAAGGCAGTGAGGTTTGGGAAGAACATCTAATTCATGTACGTAGGTTCCCTACCTAGGCATATGCTCCAGGTAAGCTCCCATCCTGAATGACATCTGGCTCTTCCCAGCTATCTTTGTCAGTCTATGCTCTCTGCCCACGTTATGATGCTACCCAAAAGATGGGGCTCCTCCCAGGCCAACCACCTTTCTGTAGAAGCTTTATCCATCTTTCAAGGTCCAAACTCAAATGCCACCTTCTTCTTTGAAGTCTATGATGCTGACTTCAGGCAAGTTATTTAAAGTTTCTGGCCTCAGTTTCCGCATCTGCCAACACAGACTAGCTGTAAGGGTCAAATGTACTAATGCATGGAGAGTGCCCTCCCATAGAAGGTGCCCACCAAGAGTTTGTTTCTTTCCCTCCCTGGGTGTCCTGAGCGGCTGGCCAGTGTGCACAGAGGCCCTGTTCACGTCTTAGTTAACACAGACAGGTCCGTAATCACTTCCCTCAGATGCTTCCTCCCTAGGCACATGCACTTTCCTGCTCATTTGCCTGCCTTCCTCTTGCTATGTCCCACACAGATCTCCTCCATAAATCTTTCATCACCTTCTTCATAAGCAATGAGGCTGCAGGCTGGGGCTGTATCCACATCAAAGGGTTTCTCTAGGAGCAGGAGATGGAGCTGCCCCCTTCTGAGGAAGATAGGAGGTCTTTTCATTTTTCTGTGTCTTTGGGGGCAAGGCCTGGGTCTGCCCATCTTTACCGGGTCCGGCACTCTGGGCAAAGCGTAAATGCCACTGAGTGGGAGCTCTAAACACTGGTCTGGGAAGAGAGATTTGGAAAGAGGCCTGGCAGTTACAGAGGGCTCTGAGGGACAGGCATTTTCAACCTTATTTTGACCTTTGCACTTCTCTGTCCTGCATGGTAAGTGCCCATTTTACAGACTGAGGAAGTGAGGCCCAGAGAGGTTAAGGGATTAGCTCCTGGTCACACAGCTTGTAGGTTGCACAGTAAGGAATAAAACTGGTCTACCTCCAAAGTTGTTTCTGTAATGCTCCTCTGTCTGAGCACTCCCCTCCCCACCCTGCTGTAAACTGAAAGGCCAGAGAGCCGCATCCTATGCTAAGGTGTACAGAGGTGCTCCAGACCTACATGTGCTCCAGGCCGCACAGCAAAGAGAGACCAGGAATTCACCCTAAGGCATTCAGTGAAGCCTACCATCTTAAAGGGTGATGAGTGAGGGGTGTACCTGGACACCCAGCCTTAATGAGAGGTACTTTTAGGCACCCAACCTTAGCCAAAGGTGTGCCTAAACACCCAGCCTTATTGACTGAAGATCACAGGAGCCTCCCAGGGGTGCTCTGGCATCTGAGGACTAAAGCATTTACCAGGCCATCAATGTGATATCACCTACCTGTCTGACCATGGCCCAAGCTGCTCCTGCTGGCCTGGGAGCCCATAAAGCCTGGGACGTGGCCAGCGTGCACTAGGAGGCTAGGAAAGGGCCTCTGAGACATTTAGCTGGATTTGTGATGGCTGGTTCTTTTCAATGAGTTTGCCCATCTGAGTCTCCCAACCTTTCCAACCCCTTTTCTTCATCTCCTTATCCCATGAGACCGCCTGTCTTAGTCATCTAGTGCTGCTATAACAGAAATACCACAAGTGGATGGCTTTAACAAGTTTATTCTCTCACAGTCCAGTAGGCTAGAAGTCTGAATTCAGGACATCGGCTCCAGGGGAAGGATTTCTCTCTCTTTTGGCTCTGGAGGAAAGTCCTTGTGATGCATCAGTCTTCCCTCGGTCTGGGAGCATCTCAGCGCAGGAACCCCAGGCCCAAAGGATGTGCTCTGCTCCCAGCACTGCTCTCTTGGTGCTATGAGATCT
Organism: Elephas maximus indicus; assembly: GCF_024166365.1. NCBI lineage: Eukaryota > Metazoa > Chordata > Mammalia > Proboscidea > Elephantidae > Elephas > Elephas maximus. Next base: position 8,389,809 of record NC_064835.1, on the reverse strand, counting down.
GCATGTCTCTCTGCTGCTTCCCTTTCTTTTTTCTCTCTTGAGAAAGAAAAGGTGGTGCAGGCCACACCCCAGGGAAACTCCGTCTACATTGAATCAGGGATGTGACCTGGGTTAGGGTGTTACAATCCCACCCTAAACCTCTTTAACATAAAATTGCAACCACAAAATGGAGGACAACCACACAATACTGGGAATCATGGCCCAGCCAAATTGATACACACATTTTTGGGGGGACATAATTCAATCCATGACACCTCCCAAGTGTCCCACAAACCCTGTTCTTCATTTACTTCCCATAGCCATGGTCTTAGATCAGGTCCTGTAAGGTTAAGACCACCTAACTTACTGTAACACCACTTACTTGTGCTGTGACTTCTATAGTTGCTCTGTGCCTCAGTTTCTCCATCTGTAAAATGGGGATATAACTGTGCTTATACATAGCCTCTGTCCTCTACCCTCCCAGGTGTACACTGGGCTCCAGCCACCCTGGACTTTGTCTTCTCTCTCTTGGTTTTTCTGCCTCTGCCTTTGCTCAATCTTTATTCTGCCTGGAAATCCCTCCCCCACCATTCTGTCCATCAATGTCCTTCTCATTCTGGAAAGCTCAGTGCAAACACCCCCTCCAGAAAGTTCTGCTGCATCCCTGAACCTGGTCCTATGAGCCCATATAGCACCTATAAGGCATTACATTCCCTTCCTTGGTCTTATCTTTGAATTTCCTCCCTCCACACATGTGCCTTCCATATAGCAGGCACTCAATACCACATGTTAAATTAAACCAAAGTCCCCTTAGAGCTTCATTTCTTTCTTTTAAGTAAGTGATCCTTAATGATAATTCCATACAATCAAGTCTCACTTTATGGTGGAGAAAGCTGGCTTCCACAGGCATCATCTAATCACACACACAGAGCAGCTTTGCCCCATTTTACAGATGGGGAAAGTGAGTATCAGAGACATGACTTATGTTGCTCAAGGCCACATCTGGTTCTCAGATTCTTTTGAATTCCAGGCTTTCCTGCTACCTCACTTTTTGTTCAAATTTAGACAAGGTGAGCATCAAAACATTTCAGAGTAATGGCTCTAGTCCTAGACATTGGTTGAGTAAGTCCAAGGTTTATCAGTCTTCGCCTCACTCCCAAGGGCCCTCTCTCAAGAGCTGCCAGGGGAACGTGGAGGAGAGATCTGGTGTCCCAGACCTAGCAGGCAGTACGTGTTAATGGCCGGAGTCACGTTGTCCTGGGTTTAAATGCCTACTCAATGTGCTTTTGTCTCTACATGTGTGAAAGGGGGACACTACTCCATACTCATGCAGCTGAGGTGAGGAGTAACTTATAACACATTCATGAATCCTATGGCACAGTGCCTGGCGTGCTAGGAATGCTTCAGCAATGGTAGTTGGTAATTATAGTTGACATTCATTGGGGATTTATTTTGTGCTGGGCACCATATTGTGTTAGAGATGGATAGATAGATGCTCTGGTGTCAACTCCAACTCACGGCGACCTTAAGTACAACAGAAGAAAAGACTTTGCCCGGTCCTACGTCATCCTTGTGATTGCCAGCACGTTCGAGTCCATCATGGCAGCTATCATGCCAGTCCATCTCACGAACGGTCTTCCCTCATCCTCCTTGGGCCTCTGCTTCACCAAACATGATGTCCTTCTTTAGTGATTGATCCCTCCTGATGACGTCTCCAAAGCAATCAAGCGGACAATATTCTGTGTGATCCATAAGGTTTTCATTGGCTAATTTTTGAAAGTAGATCACTAGGCCTTTCTTCCCAAATCTGTCTTAATCTGGAAGCTCTGCTGAAACCTGTCCACCATGGGTGACCCTGCTGGTATTTGAAATATCAGTGGCATAGCTTCTAATGTCATAGCAGCATGCAAACCACCACAGTATGACAAACTGTCAGCTGGATGGTGGATATTAAGTTACTTACATGCTTGTCTCATTTTCTCCTTACCCAGTCCCTGGCAATGAGATTCAAATCCATTGCCATCAAGTCGATTCTGCCTCATAGTGACACTATAGGACAGCGTAGAATTGCTCCATATGGTTTCCAAGGAGTGCTTGGTGGATTCGAACTGCCAACCTTTTGGTTAACATCCGTAGCTCTTAACCACTATGCCACCAGGGTTTGCAGGCTGTAAGATTACTACCTCTTTTTTACAGATGAAGAAACTGAGGTTCAAAATATCAAGCAGCTGCCAGACGTCCCATGCTTATTAAATAATGCTGCTAAATAATGTCATGAGGGTGTGGCTGTGTCTGTTTGTTCACAGATGCATCCCCAGCTTGGTACACCTGGCACAGTGCCCCGCTCTTGGTAGACTCAGCAGATGGAAACTGGTGCTATTATTATGATGCCAAGCACCAAATCGGAATGGCAGTTTTGATATGCATAGCCTGCCAATAGGGGTTAGAAGCTCAAGCTTGGGAGTGGGTTGCCCGAGGTGTGATATGGGTGAGGCGGGAGATTGAGTTTGGGCTGTGGCCATCTCAAGACCGTTGAGCAGGAGGAGTGAAGAAGCCTTCTTTCCTCCCTTGGCACCTGGGCTGGAGGCAGAGCCTTGGGCCACTGTTCCTGAGGTGCACCCCCACGATGTCCTGATGGATGGAATCTGACAGAGTGCCCTCGTTCTCTTTCTGCACAGGGAGACAACCCCCAGCCAGTTGGAGACTGTGTCCAGGTGAGCTGCAGGCCCCAGGCAATGACAGATACTTTGTATAAGCAATGCTTCCTCCCTGAGGCTCTGCCTCCCTAGGCAGTCTTCTGAATAAATCAGAGCCAGCGAGACCTACCAGCAAAGGCTGTGTGCCCAGGGTAGCCCTGACTGTTGCCACCATTGCCAGCCTGGTGCAACCTTGTCCTCAAATCAGGAGGTTCCCATCTATTCCCTTTCCTCTGCCAAGCTCACCAGGGGTGAGGGACTACTGGAAGAGGGGACTCCTTGTTGGTCCAGATAGAACACTAAAGAGATGGAGGACTGTTCTGGGTTCGAGGCCTCTTCCTTCTATCTCCCACTGCAATACAATTGTCCTCTTCTTTCAAAGTCTTCTAGAAGGCTAGAGCTGAAGGGGTCTCAGAGATTGTTTAGACTAACATACTCATAAGGTGCCAAGTGGTAGCTTTGTGTGAATTTGAGAAATCACTCACTCTGGGTGGACACAGCCCTGTGCCAGGATACAGAGTATGGCAAGTGGAGAGTGGGTAGGATTTCAGCCCTCGCTTGTCCCCTTGGCCAGGCACTCATGCAGTGTGCAACCTACACAACTGCAAGCAGCTGCACTGTGAAACCTGAGCCCAGAGAGAGGAGTCCAAATCCTTAACCTGGTATACCAGACTCCGAGTGATCTAAAACTGCCAAGCTTCAGCTCCCACCATTCTCCCCTCCCATCCACCTATAGCCACACTGGGCTCCCTTTGGTGCTCCTTCCTGCCTCAGGGTCTTTTGCGCTGGTGGCTTTCTTTCTCTGGAACACTTTCTGTTCTTCCTGAACTAATGACCACTCACCCTACTGGTCTCAGTGTAAGTGTTACTTGCTCAGGGTAGCCTTTCCTGACTCCTCGGGCTGGCGCGCAGGAGTCATCATGCACTGTCAAGCCAACAAGTCATTCTTCTATGCATTTCTGTGTGATTAGTGTTTGTGGCCCCTACTAGACACTAACAGTGGTAAGCTCCATAAGGGTGTACTTGCCACTGTATCTCTAGCATCCGAACAGTGACTGGCGCATGGTAGAAGCTCAATAAATATGTGTTGCGTGATTGAAAGGCCTTTCTCTCATTTCCTGACCCTACAAGAAGCTTGGGACAACCTTTGGCAACAGGGTTTTTGAAAGGAGAGGTGCCCCACAAGGTGAAAATCCTCACAGAGCATCTCGCCTCTGACATAGGTCTTCACTCCATCTCTGCCCCATGGGGGCCACAGGTTTGGGAATTCCCTGATCTTTTTCATGGTGTTTCGCCCCTTACTCACTCAGCAGTGTCCTGGCAAAGAAGGTTCTGGCTGCCTAAGAACCAAGCTCAGAAAAACACAGCGTCAGCATCACCTTAACTTTTATTTTTAACCAACGATTGATCTTGCTTCCAGCAGATTTATTTTCAGCACAAGGCCTGTGGGACGGCGCATGCCTGCCTCTGCCTTCTGGGAGCTGAACGTCTTAGGTGATTGTCCTGAGACAAAGGGACTGGTCTCCCTGACCCCCTTCTCCTTCTCCTCTTCCTAAAGCAGAGCGAAAGTTGAAATGTTGACTGAAAAAAATCAGGGTTTTCCAAGTAGAAAGGAAGACCCTCAGAACCAAGATTATGCAGAGAGGGGTGGGAGCTGTGTCTACCAAATCCTAAGGACCAGGCCTGCAATTCCAACTACATTCCCTGCGATCTAGACTTAGCTGGGGGGGTGGGGGGGTGGGGTGGTATATCCAGCCCTTACCCTTTCTTCTAAATACACCTCAAACTCAGCTTGTACTTTTTTTTTTTTTGGTACTTTATTCTTCCAAATAACATTTATTGAGCACTTACTTGGATAAGCGCATGGTGCTAAAAGCTGGGATTGCGGGTGTGAAGAGGAATGAGATTCCCAGATAAAATAGTCAGTCTTTGCCTCACCTCAAAGTCACAATCTAGGGAACAGAAAAGATGTGGAAAATGGGTAGTTATCATCAGTGTAATAGGAGCTCAAATAGAAGTTTTGAACAAAGGTTTGCAGGGAGAGGAGAGTGAGTTAACCATCTTAGAGGCTTGTTAGGAAAGGCTTCATAGAGGACAGGTGGTTTACCTGTGTCTCTGCAGCCCAGACCTTGTAGGGACAGAGGAAACAGCCCATGCAAAGGTATGGAGGCAGCAAGAGGAAGGGGTGAGGAACTTGAGGAAAAGCCTGTCCAATGGGGCTAGAATGTAGAGTTCATGAGGGCAAGTGGTGAAAGATGAGGTGGGAAAGATAGATGCCTCTGCCGGCTGGGAAGCTTACGATCATCTCTGATGCTTTCTGTACTGCCTGCCTGTCCAAACAGACCGTAAAGGCTGTGAGCGGAGGCACATGTAGCTGCTGCCACCATGTCTCTGCTCACAGCTCCAGGCCCAGGGTCATGTGGTCAGTAGCCAAGCAGGAGCCCAGGCCTAGCTGGGCTGGGAGGCAGGTCCGCCTGGAGCCAGAATGGATCCTCCCACGTGGAGCTTGAATGAAGCATCTTGCAGCTCCGTCTAATTACAGGGTAAGTGAGCGGGCCTCCCTCATGGTTAATTTGCTGTGTGTCTTATTGCCAGCAAAAGACAGATGACTCACGGAGGGTATTCCGTATAGACCTGCCCGTAATTGTCTTTATGACTTCATGAGACTTTTATGGCCCCCACTGGGAAAGGTGTTTTATTTTTCTTCTTTTAATTCTCCATTTTCAGTCGGTAAATAGCCAACTTTCTGGGAGCAGGAGGAATGTCAAGTTCAGGCTCTTGGTGAGGCAATCCCAACATGATAGGCCATGGCCATCAGAATTGAGGCTGGGGTCAAAGACCAAGGGCAGAAGGAACGAGGACAAGATGACTCACTCAAGGGTACGTGAAGTAGATAATTTCCAACAGTGATTAATACACACATCATCAAAATTTAAAAATGAATAAATGTTTCTTTTCAGCAGATTTGCTTTCTCAATGATGCTTGGCTTAGATTAATGATAATGTGAGTTTACGTTTCTAAAGTATGCACAGGCTGCTCTCCTTGGACGGTTGAAGAGAGGAGGTGGGAGTCGGTGGATGGGGAGGAAATTTGTGGTGGCCCAAAAGAGTGCTGTGTGTATATTCCATTTAATTAACATACAGTCTCTATACATGCAAGGTATTTCCAACAGTTAGATACATGTTTAAACAGACTAAGACTGGAAGGTATTGCATTTCAATGGTGCTCTGAAGCTGGCTTATACGGAAATCTGATTGTTATGTTTACAGAAATTTTGTGAGCTGCTTTGTTACATTGGTAGCTTGAAATCAGCCATAGTGGGCTTATTTACACCACGATAATGGGCAGAACCTGGTGACACAGTGATTAAGCGCTGGGCTCCTAACCAAAAGGTCAGCGATTTGAACCCACCAGTTGCACCACGGGAGAACAATGTGGCAGTTTCTGCTCCCGTAAAGATTGTAGCATTGGAAATCCTGTGGGGCAGTTCTACTCTGCCCTATGGGGTTGCTATGAGTTGGAATTGACTCGATGACAATGTGTTTGGTTTTGGGTTTTTTTGTCTGTTCATTTGTTTAATGGCCAGACCCTAAAACGCAGAGCCCCATTCCCACCCCCAGCTGGTAGTTAAGCATTTATCTGCACACCAGTGTTATAGTGATCCATACCACTAAAGTGTTCAAGCAGGGGTGAAGGACTATTTGGCAGGATAAAAATAGTAACAGCTAATATTTATTGATCACATACTGTCATGGATTGAGTGGCGTCCCCCCAAAATGTGTGTCAACTTGGTTGGGCCATGATTCCCAGTGTTGTGTGGTTGTCCTCCATTGTGTGATTGTTACAATCTTCCCTATGTGTTGTAAATCCTAATCTCTGCCTGTGCTTAATGAGGCAAGATTAGATATGTTAAAGAGGATTAGGGTGGAATATAACACCCTTCCTCAGGTCACATCCCTGATCCAATGTAAACGGAGTTTCCCTGGGGTGTGGCCTGCATCACCTTTTCTCTTACAAGATATAAAAGGAAAGGGAAGTGAGCAGAGAGTTGGGGGAACTCATACCACCAAGAAAGCAGTGCTGGGAGCAGAGCATGTTCTTTGGACCCAAGGTTCCCACCCAGATAATCTCGTAGTCCCGAGGAAGATTGATGAGAAGGACCTTCCTCCAGAGGCAACAGAGAACGAAATCCTTCCCCCTGGAACTCATGCCCTGAATTAGGACTTTCAGCCTACTTTACTGTGAGGAAATAAATTTCTCTTTGTTAAAGTATCCATTTGTGGCATTCCTGTTATATCAGCACTAGATAACTAAGATACATACTATGTACCAGGCACTCTTCTAAGCACTGTACATGTATTTATTCATTTATCCTCCCAATAACTCTACAGGATTGATGTTATTAGAGCCTAAAACAATACCCAGGAGGCTGAGACTTGGAGTCAGAGCCAGAACGAATTGTTAGATCATACCACCATCCCTTGTATATAGGGAGTCCTTAGGTGGTGCAAATGGCTAACATGTCCTACTGCCAGAAGTTCGTGTCTACCCACGGGTGCCTCAGAAGAAAGGCCTGGCAATCTAGTTCTGGAAAAAATCAGCCGTTGAAAACCCTATGGAGTGCAGTTCTGTTCTGACACACAAGGAGTCATACGAGTTGGAGTGGACTCTATGGCAGCCAGTGGTGGTGGTGGCCGTTGTATAGACGAGGAAACTGAGGGCCAGGAAGGGGAAATGGCCAAGATCGCCCAGCCTGGCCCTCTGACTCCCTGGCCAGTGTCCATTCTCCTGCTCGCATTCTCCAGCTCACCACGCCACAGCCCTGTCTGAATCCAGGCCAGAGCTGGGTTCACAGGCCTGCAGTTGACCAAAGGAAGCAGGGGCCGGGCCTGGGGCTGACCGAGGGGGCCCAGTGGGCTCTGTCCGTGCTGTTCCTGCTGCCTCTGGCTGCGTGATTGGGGTTTGACTGCTCCCTGGTGCCCCAGCTCCATCCAGAGCCGCCTCTTCTTCCACTTTGCCTTTGTTTGAGGATCCCACTGGAAGCAATTCAGACCTCAATCTCTCAGCAACAACCAACTGGAATAATGAGAAAAAATAAGTAAAAATAAAAGCCCAAACTGGAGTTCTGCCTGTTTGCACAGAGTCCTTAGCAAAGGGACGCATGGGAAGAGGAAGGTGGGCTGAAACTTTTGGGCCAAATGATTAGCCTGGAGGCTTCATTGTTACCTGCATAGGGATTCAGGGTGAACCCAGTCTGGACTAAGGCTAGGAAAAAAAACGTCCTCACAAGCTGAGCCCTTGTGGCTTGCTTCAATGATTACTTTTGGTGTGAAAAAGGTGGCCTGAGTCAAGAAAAAGAGACTCAAGATGAAAATCCCCTCAATTCTTAAATATATAGGTATATTATAATGTGGACTGCATTCTAATATGGTAAACATTCCAATGTAGACTTGAGGATCAGGCAGTCCCAGAGCTGAAAGAGCCTTCCAGAACACGTTCCCTGCTTCAGGCCTGGGAAACCACTGTCTCTGGGGAAGTATGAGGGTGTGGATGCTTTTCTGCAGAGTGGAGCCTTTCCAGGCAGGGACAATGGCGGGTTTCCTGCATGGGAGGGTGTTGCTACAGGTAGGGTGCTCTAGAGGGAAAGAAAGGCAAGAACTCTAGTGCTACTATTTTCATGCCACCTGGTGTGAATAATTTTACCTCTTTGAGTCTCAGTTTCCTAATCAATTACGTTAGGGGTTTCAGGCTATATGGTCTCTTCCAGCTCTAAAATGCTAGATTCTAAACAAATGGAAAAAAATTCAAAGATGGAATGAAACACACACACACAAACTGACGAATAGGGAAAGCTTTCAGAAATCTCATTCAAGTTATTGCTGGATTTGTCTGTTAGTGAGATTTGTTTCTTTGCATGTGCTAATTGGTCTTGGCATTAATTAATCTGATTTCATTATATTCTCTTTAATTTGTCAAGATACCATTTCGTTATTGGGTGATGGAGCACTTTGGAGGATTGTTAGGACTGGAATATATTTTTCCCCCTTTTAAAGTTCCTGGAGAAAAGTCGTTATCAATTAAGTTAATTTGCATTCGCATTAGGTTAATCGTTTTAGTTTAGCCAAATTTGTGGAAATTTACATAGCAAATTGACCCTCCACATTTCACTTAAACATATGTACCACACCGAGTAGTGCATTTTGAGTTGCTAATGAAACTGAGGTTATTTTACACGCTTCTTTTAGTAAAAGAGGTCTAATTAGACCAAGTAATTTTTTATTTCATCCGTAATTGCAAAACAAATAAGTTTCTTGGCTTTTTTTTTTTTTCAGCGACAGCATCACACAGACAGAGACATTAATAGGGAAGTCATGTTTTCCTAATTAAGCCTGGTTTGATTCCTGCTCGCTGTTCCGGCATCAGCCCTCTCCAGCTTTCTCCTAGGTACTCTTCTGCCTGAGTTGCTAAGCCTCCTGGTATACCTATTAATAGACAACTCCCCCACATGGAGCCGACTGAATTAAAAAATGTAACTAGGAAGGCAGGGTGGGAATTTTGACAGATTTGTTTTTTAATTTTTTTATGCCAGAGAAGAGAAAGTTGAATTCAAAAGGAGGGTCTTGGTTCTCTCCATCAGGGGAAGAAAAGAGAGAAAAATAGCTTTTGTTCTCCCCCAGAAAAGAAGTTGGCATAGCTTGTTGCTGGTGTTTCAAAAGTGGCTCCAGGGGCTCTCTTGTTCAGTGTTGGAAAATTGGCTGCTGTCTCCCCCTCTAGGACTGTGGAGCTGTAGAGAGCTTACGGGGTATATGTGGGAGAGTTGTAAAAATGGGATCTGGGAGCTTTGCTGAGAGGGGCGGAAGGGGAACTTCTTCTGCCCTGGAGAAGGTGGGATTGGAGGCGAGGGGTGAAAAGTGGTATAGCTGGAGTCCCTGCGAGGTACAAACAGCTAACCACTCGGCTGCTAACCAAAAGGTTAGTGGTTCGAATCCACCCAGAAGCATTTTGGAAGAAAGGCCTGGTAATCTATTTCTGAAAAATCAGTCACTGAAAATCCGATACAGCACAGTTGTACTCTGACACATGAAGTTGCCCTGAGTCAGAAACGACTCCATGGCAATCGATTGGATTTTGGCTTGGTACAGAAGCTGAGCTTTTACTGTTTTCCTCCCACCCAACACCAAGAACACAGAAGAGCTTGGCCCACTGTCTAAGCTCTGTGTGTGTGTATGTCTGTGTATATATATATACATATTTTTTTTTCCCTTCTGCAAGACCTGACATTTATGAAATGTGGAGCAGGAGACGGGAATAGACAGTAGGTAGGAGATGGGTGGACTGGATCAAAAGGCAGAGCGTACCTTCAGCTTGGACTCAGGAGACTTGGTTCCAGTCCTGGCTCAATATTGCATAAAATGCCCACAGTCCTTCACTCTTCTCTGTGTTGTCCTCATCCTTTGCAATGTGACTTGGAAGATGTTCTCATCAAGAGATAGAGTTGATTTTCCTCCTCCTTAAATCTCGACTGTCCTGGTGACATGTTCAGGCCACCAGAATGCAGCAGAAGTGACAGAGTTCCAGTTTCCTGGCTAGGACTCAAGAGGCCTTGCATTTTTCTGTTCACCCTCTGGAATCCTATTACCACCCAGACCAGCTGGGTGATGAGAGATAAATGGTCCAGTCATCCCCATCACCCTGGTTGTCCCCATCACCCAAAGGGCAATCAGTCAAGCCCCAGGAGCACGGCCACCTAGCTGGCCCGCAGCTGACTGAAGATTGCATGAGGGGCCTCTGCTTGAGCCCAGCCTGAGTTTCCAACCTGCAGAATTGTGAGTTAAATCAGTGGTGGTTGACTTAGCCACTAAGTTTTGTAGTGACTTGCTAAGCAGCAGTAGATAACTGATACAATCATTTTAACCAGTGTGTGTCCTTGGGAAAATCCCTTTTCATGTCTAGGCTTTGGCCTCCTAACCTGTAAAATCGTTTGGAACTGGAGAGTCTGTAAATTTCCTCCCAGCTTCAGAAAGCTCCCAAATACCATCTTGCAGTACTTTAGGCAGCCTGACATCTCACCAGGAGGGGCTCCAGTCAAGGGACTGTAGGCTGTCATTAGGCATTAGCACACAAGGGGAATTAGTGTGTCTGCTCCACTGTAGATAAGACAGGGTACAATCAGTGTAAGAAGGAAAGAGAGCATTGTCTGTCTTGAGATGACGCATAGGAACAGGGAACAGTGTTGGGGACCTAGTATGTGATATGTGAAGAGGTGTTGTGTGTGTGTGTGTGTGCGTGTGAGATTTTAGAAGATGAAGTTATTGAACCCCTAGAGATCAAGGTAGGGGTTTATTTTGAGTATTCATGAGTCTATTAATATCAGTTAGACAGTATGTTCTGGGCCTGGAACTTCATCAAATTAGGGCACCCATCTTTCAGCATGACCCCATGGCCCTGGTCCCTTGGGGGTGCAGGCTCAGCCATAGACCCAGTAGACCCATGGCCACTAGGCAGTGTTAGCTGTTCAGAAAGTGCACAGATGGTCTTTATAATGGGCTTTCTCAACTTTGTTTCATCATCACACATACAGATGCCAGGCACATGCAAGATACCTTTGTGGTACGCCCAAGCTAGGCACCATTCCTGGAGTGGTCTCTTTACCTCTTTCTTCACCATTCAAGAGTATACTTAAGAGTGCAATTATTGAGAATGGGAGGTACAAATGCTTAGTTTACATAATCAGGGCTTAACATTTGCAAAAAGAATGAATGAGCCAATGGATAAATGAATCAATGTTATCCTATGGATAAATGTGAACTCACTCTGATTTAATCAAGAAAACCATTTGGCAGCTTTTTTTATTACTTGGAATACATTACTTCTGAAATACCTACCAACAGATAGAGCTGTGTAGTTGAGACATTCTCTTCTAGAAACATCTCCATTATATGAAATTTCTGATGTTGGGCCCCACCTACTGAGTGGGGTCCCTGTATATTGTTGCAGGCCCAAGACAGGTCTGTACTTTCCCTACCTTTGGACTTCTGATAACCTGACCAATGCCAAGAGTTCCCTTAGTCCTGGCCACTCCTAGGCTTGGGCTTTTCCTTCTTCTATGCAAGAGGGCAGTGTTCTGTTGTACATACAGTTGCTAAGAACCAGAACCGACTTGAAGGCACCTAACAAATGCAAGAGGCAGTTGTTCAAACAAAACAAGAGGATACTGGGTGGTTTAAAATCAGGAAAGGTGTGTGTCAGTGTGTATCATTTCACAATACTTATTCAATCTGTGTGCTGGGCAAATATTCCAAGAAGCTGGACTATATGTAGAAGAATGGGGCACCAGGATTAGAGGAAGACTCATTAACCACTTGTGATAGACACATCACACAATCTTGGTTGCAGAAAGTGAAGAGGAATTGAAGCACATACTGATGAAGATCAAAGACTACAGTATGGATTACACCTCAACATAAAGAAAACAAAAATCCTCACAACTGGACCAATAAGCAACATCATGGTAAATGAAGAAAATATTGAAGTTGCCAAGGATCTTTTACTTGTATCCACAATCAATGCCCATGAAAGCAGCAGTCAAGAAATCAAAAGACATTATTACTCTGGGAAAACCTGCTACAAAACACCTCTTTAAAGTGTTAAAGAGCAAAGATGTCACTTTGAGGACAAAGGTGTGCCTTACCCAAGCCATGGTATTTTCAACTGCTTTATTTATTTTCAATCATATGCATGCAAAAGCTGGACAATGAATAAGGAAGACCGAAGAAGAATTGATGTTTTTGAATTATGGTGTTGGCAAAGAATATTGAGTATACCATGGGCTGCCAGAAGAATGAACAAATCTGTCTTGGAAGAAGTATAGCCAGGATGCTCCTTAGAAACGAGGATGGTGAGACTTCCTCTCACCTGCTTTGGACATGTTATCAGAAAGGACCAGTCCCTGGAGAAGTACATCAAGCTTGGTAAAGTAGAGGGTCAGCAAAAAAGAGGAAGACCCTCAAGAAGGATCTGCAATGATGGGCTCAAATATAGCATAGATTATGAGGATGGGACAGGACCAGGCCGTGTTTCATTCTGTTGTGCATAGGTTTGCTGTGAGTTGGAACTGACTTGATGATACCTCAAAACAACAACATGCAGGAGACCTGGGTTTGATTCCTGGCCAAGGCACCTCATGTGCTGCTACTACCTATCTGTCACTGGAGGCTTGCATGCTGCCATAATGTTGAACAGGTTTCAAGAGAGCTTCCAGACTAAGATGGACTAGAAAGAATGGCCTGGTGATCTACTTCCAAAAATGAGCTAATGAAAATCCTGTGGAACTTGACAGATCCACAACCAATAATGGTAATGGCACAGGACTGGACAGGGTTTTGTCTCGTTGTGGTTTCCAAGAGTCAGGGGGCCAACTCGATGGTAGCTAACAACAACAACAACAAGAGTGAGTAAACCATTTCTAAACAAAGATGGCTGGCTAGCACCCTGGTGATCACACTCCATTGGTTAGCCCCTTCTCTGTGTGAATGTAGAACTGGCATCAGATGTCAGAAGCTGCATAGGAGGAGCAAACTAGAGCCAGGCTGGGAATGCATGTGTGTGATACAGGAGGGTAGGAGCAACATGGAAAATGGGAGAATGTGGGCTTTGCCTAAAACATTCAGATTCACATCTTTTGAAAACACTCCAGTGTGTGGCCCTTGCTACAGGGTCAAAGCTTATCTCTCAGTCTCAGGAGAAAGGTGATTGTTTTTTTTTCCTCTGGAGGTTTTCCAGCAACAGCAAGGTCAGGAGGCCGAAGCATGGACTTTGAGTCAGGAGAAATGGGTATTAGCCTCGACTCTATCAGTAGCTGTGTGATATATACGCAAGTGTCTTAAATCTTCTGTGCCTCAGTTTTTGCCTGTATGAAACAGACAGAATGGTGTAGGTATACGCACTTTGTAAAATGTAAAAAAATGCAAGGTTAGGTACTACCCTTGGTAACGTTAGAAAATGCGAATGATCCCAGTACAGCTTCTTCTCTTAGAAACTGTGGGTGCCTTGATCTTGTCATCAGTCAGGGACCAGTCAGCATTGGGTGTGTCATCTCCCACCCCCACAGGCCCCGCCCCTTGTCCCCTTGCTGATCCAGGAGACAAAGTAGAAAATGGCATTTCTGAATGAGGCTGACAGTTCACCAGGCACGAAAACCCACCCAGTGGTGACTCAGAGTTTTGGAGGCGCAGATAGAATTAAGGAAATGTTAATGTATTCACATTTCTTTTCCTCCTGCCCACACAGGCATAAGCAGTGAGGAGGGAGGATGGGGTGGGAGAAGGGACAGGGAGACGGGGAGTTGTGTTGTTGGGCTGTGGGGTGGGGGCTAGGTGGGGCCTGCAGGGTCCCAAGGTGGCCTGGCTGCTGCAGCTGGGCCTGAGATCCCCAGGGGACAGGAGAGACGCATGGGCATCTGGTCTCTGTCCAGCGAATCCACAGCTCGGAATTCAGTATCAGCTCAGGCACAAAGCTAGAGCAGAGGGGCCCTGGGGTGCATATGCGCCCACACAGGGGCTGGGGGCAGGGCACGCAAGCTGGTTAACCCAAAGCTGTCTGTTTTTGCCTTGCTGTGGCTTGTCAATGGGAAACAACCATTTAGAATCAATGTCTTTTCCAAATGAGGCCCTGAATGCTGTATGCTTAATAAGATCTATCTGTCTTTCTGTGCATATATGCAGGGAGCTGGTTCCCTGGGGCACAGCAGCCAGTATGCTTCCTCAGCGTGGAACAGTCCCCTGGGAGCCTGCTTCTTTTTCTCCCCCTTCTGCAGGGGACTCCAGGACTGAACCCTGAGGGGCTGGAATGAGTGGCTGCCAGTTTGATGAGTATATATGGAGGTACCTTGTATCACTGGCTCTGTTACTTCACTTTTCATTCTCAAATGCAAGTATCTGTTATAGCATTTACCAGCCACTCCCTGAAATTCATTGTGGGCACCAGAAAGGTGAAAGACATACAGTCTGGGCCTCAGGCTCACAGGCTACCTGTAATCTAGGGCCGTGACTTACACAAAAGTTCTCTGCTCCACCACCTAGCACTTGGTTACGGTGGATGCCCAATACATGCTATTGACAGAAAAAGATGCTCTCCTTAATATCCACCCAGAGTCAGGGATGGCCTCTGTGCAATTCAATCATGGTGCCAGTAGGGGAACTCCTGGGCACTGCTGGAGATGGATGGTGATTGGGCCTTCTGGGTTCTAAGAAAGAAGGATGCTCTAAAATTGGTGCAGGGGCGAGTTTCTCGTAGAGGAGGGGACATCAGGAAATGACATGTATGCTTGTCTTGGGGAGATTCCATCATGTCCTTCCCTCTGTTTGATGCCCTCAGTATCATCCAACCAGTGCCCCACAGGAAGGGTCCAGTTTAGGATCAGTGAAACCAAGAAGACAAAGACCCTGTGATGGGTGTGGAAGCTCTGGACGGGGAGACCCAGCTAGGGGTGTGGGGAACAGCCTTTGAGTAACCCAGGTGGGATCCTCCCAGCTCTGAGAGGCTGGGAAACCTTGCCAACAGTGCTGTCAGATACTGTTCAGTCGGTGCCCGACTAGTGGGGAGCCCATCTACGATAGAATGAAATGCTGTTTGGTCCTGTGCCATCTCCATGATGGGCTGTGAATCAGGCCACTGTCACCCATAGGGTTTTCATTGGCTGATTTTCAGAAGTAGATTGCCTGGCCTTTCTTCCTTGCTCACCTTAGTCTGCAAGCCCTGCTGAAACCTGTTGAGCGTCATAGCAACACACAAGCCTCCACTGACAGACTGGTAGTGACTGCACGAGGTGCACTGGTTGGGAATCAAACCTGGGTCTCCCAGTGGAAGGCGAGAATTCTACCACTGAACCACCACTGCCCCCTCTTTCCAAACGTGACTTGCCAGGAGAAGCAATCGTTCTCTTGTGCTTTCTCTGCCCTCTCGTCCCCTCCTTGGGACTTGAATGTTCTAAATGCCAATCTTCATGGTTTGATGGCAGATTTTACACTAATGCAGAGTATTACCTAGTTAATTTGACTAGAATAGACTGTGATTTTACACGGCGAGACTGTTGCCTCCTGAGCTGACAGTTCCATTACTGTGGGCTGGGCAGCCTGCTCTCCTGGAATCTGACGAGCTGAGGGCCGTCTGCAAATGGGCTTCCTGGGAGCTCCCGGGGAGGCTGCAAGATCAGAAGGGGACCCAGTAAAGCACTGGGCTTATTTGTGTGTTCAGTCATTCATGCACTTATTCATTTCCTTCTTCACTCATTAATTGACTCTTTTGTTATTTCTTAATTAAATTCATTCATTTCATTCCTTTATTCATCCAACTTTTTGTGGACCTGGGAGGTGCCAGACCCAGTGCTAGCTGGCGGGGATACAGAGTTGGATAGGCTTATTCCCTGACCTTTAGGTGCTCACAATTATACCAAGAAAAAAGGTTGTGAACACCTAAGGGCACTACAGTGTGCCAGAACAGAATCCCGTGCATTAGTGGAGTCCAGAGGAGAGATGGGCTGGCTGCTTGCGAGGCTACAGCAAGCTCGGTGGAGAAGCGGAGCCTAACTGAGCCTTGAAGGACTCTACCAGGAAAACATATTAGGACGTTGACTTAGCAATTGGAATCAAGATCTGGGTACAGAGAAAAGCTAAGAGAACCACATCCTAAAGACAGACACAAACAACTGGGGCTTCCTCAGGCAGATCTGGCACTGCCACCATCCTCCCCACCGTGCCCACTGTCACAGTCTATGGAAGAAGAGAGTGGTTTAGTGGAGACTGTGTGACATTCTCTCCTCTCCCCAAAGCCAGGTGAGGACTCTTGGGGAATTATTCATGGAGATTGGGAATGCCTGTAAGAAGAGAGATTGACATCTCATTCCCAGGCCAAATAGAACATTCTGGTGCTTTGACAGGAGTCAAAGGTTTTTGAGACAGCTTGACTTGTGTCCCTTGCTTGCTTCTTTGCTAGAGATTTCTGAGGCAGAAATAGCGGGCATTGGAAGTGAGGAGCAGGATGGCTTGTTGAAATAGCTCAGGCCAATGTTGGAAGGAATGGTAGTGTAGTGAGCTTGGGAAGAAGAAGATAGGGGAGTCCCCCCTCCACCCTAATTCTCCCCAGAAGATCTGGTAGGTGTGAAAGAGCTAAGCATAGAGGAGGGCCAGTTTCTGTGGGGCTGTCCAGGTAGACACTAAATGAAAGTCGACCCTCCTGGAGAGGGAGTTGGGGAATAGACTACTGGTGGGGGTCTACGGCAGCCATGGCTGCCCCTTTCTGAAATGAGCCTCCACACTGAGGGAGCAGATGAAGCTGAGTGCCTGCCTATGGCAACCACAGACACCTCTTCTGCAGACATCACCACATGGGTTGGGCCACCGCCAGGAGTTGCAACCAGGCTGTACTGGTGAGAGACTGGGACCTTCCCCTTGGGATCAGGCTGCCAGGTACATGCAAGGACTCCAACCATCTCTCCTAATCATCTTCTCTGCCTGCACAAACAATGGAGCCAGACCTAGAAAAGTGACCAGAAAATTAGGATATCTTTCCATAAGGTTAACAAAGAAAGATTCCAGAGAACACCATGGAAGGTACGGCTAGAAAAAAACTATGTTGTATTTATGCCCCACTGAGTATAAATTTGGAGCCCTGGTGGTACGGTGGTTAAGACCTAGGCTGCTAACCAAAAGGTTGGCAGTTTGAATCCACCAGCAGCTCCTTGGGAACCTTATGGGGGCAGTTCTACCCTGTCTATAGGGTCGCTATGTGTCAAAATAAACTTGATGGCAACCGGCTTGAGTACAAATTGTTTAATAAACCAACTAAACAAAGAAAAGGGGGAAATCCATTCCAGGTAGAGGTAAGCATATGAACAAAGTCACGGAGGACTGAGAACACATGATAGGGGACTCTGAGTGGCCTGATGAGACTGGTGAGTGGGCGGACGGGGCAGTAGAGGATGAAGTAGAGGGGGCTGTTGCCTGCTTTCAGGAAGAATCTTAGAGAATATTTGAGTGCCTCTTGCCCTAGGAAAGATCAACTAGTTTGCAGCTGATCCTTTCCAGCTCACAATTTCCAGTAACACCTTTATCTGGGCAAGAGGAGAACTTTATGTAGGACCTGAACATTAAAAGACCCCACCTACTCTTGCCCCCACCCCCACTACCACATGTATTAAAGAACACATAAGTGTCCCTGTTACTTGGGTTCCATTTCTCAGCACTGGTTTGGAGTGTCCATAACCCTGAACATCTGCTCTCATGACTAAAACTGTTCAGACCCCAGAGAAAGTCTCCTCCACATCTCTTGCTCTATGTTCTTGAAACAAAAGGCGACTGAGTTAGAATGCCATGAAGGTCTGTGGATTGTGCTGTTGCCTGCATCAGGGAGATAGTGCTTTAAAGTGTGGAGAGGAAGAACAGGGGTTTAAGTAGTAGGAGTGCTAAGATATAAAACCAATTAGTTAACTTGTCAAATCTTTCTTCTCAGATAGCATGGGCACAATAGATTCTTCCACAATGAAGTATCCATAGTGCTGAGCATCCATTTTCTTGTTTTCTTTGTGTCCAAGTTCATGGTTCCAGAGGTCTTCACTAATTAGTGTGGTATTTGCAATAGTTGCATGTGAAAACTGTGAAACATTTTGCAATTTTCAACAACTCATGTTTCTCTTAAATTTTTACGTATATAGGTGTAGCTGTAACATGCATAAAGCATGATGCTGGTTCTTTATATCACTGCCCATGGATCTAGATATTGCTATAAGAAGCAGCGATGTAAGTAAACTATGTTTAATATTTTCTGAAATTATAATTTATTCCATGAGATCACATTGCAATGTTTGAAAATAAGTAAAATTCAAGGCTCATTTCTGAACACATAGAAATGTAGCTTTGAAAATTTCATTATTTCCTATTTCCACTGCCTCAGCAGAGAAACGTCTTCAGATTGAAATTAATTTAAAAAACTATCTGAGAACTACAATGACTCAAGAAATGTTGTCTAATATAGTGTCACCATCAATAGAACACAAATTATGTGAACACCTTGATTATAACAACATAATTAGTGATTCTACTTAAATAAAGGCAAGAAAAACAATTTTGGAATAAATATGTAATAGGTTTTGAATTATTTTATCTTTGTTTTATCACTCATCTCAACATTTCCAGTGCCCAAAAATGTGTAATAATAATTAAATTCAGCTATCTTTTGTATTTGCCAATTTTCAGTCATATTAAAAAAATTCATAGCTTTGCACTTACGTGTTGATTTTCGTCATCATGAAGGTAAAGCTGTCAAGGTAGAAAGGCATATTTTATCAAACAGTTTGTTATCTTAATTTGTGCCTTTAAATATTTAGATTGTGGTTTCTGGGTCTCCATTTGTTCCCTTGATGGGCCCCAATGATGTTAGGAAGGGGTCTGCCTATCTTCTGTGACAATCTCTCAAGTTCAACTATTATTCTCACATTGTAGCCCTTCAAGGCACAGAGAGAGAGTTTGGCAAAGAGTTTAACACCTCAATAGGCATAGAATTAGGACTTGGAGATTTTCTTATCCTACTCCCTCAGTTTATGGGAGAAGAAATTGAGTTAGAGAGAGGGAAAGTGGCTTGACAAACATCCTAGTTATCTGGTGCTGCTAGAACAGAAATAACATGAGTGGGTGGCTTCAAATTATTTTTATCACAGTTTAAAACAAAAACCAAACCCATTGCCATTGAGTTGATTCCAACTCATAGTGACACAATACAACAGAGTAGAGCTGCCCCACAGGGTTTCCAATGAGCGGCTGGTAGATTTGAACCGCTGACCTTTTGGTTAGCAGTTGAGATCTTAATCACTCTTCAGCTTCTGCTCCTGGTTCCTTGGAGATCTCCATGTGTCTCAGCATCTGTGTTACCCCATCTTTGCTCACTTGTTTAATCTCTTTTATATCTCAAAAGAAACTGTTTTAAGACACACCCTACACTAACTAACACTGCTTCAACAGCATCACAAAGACAACCCATTCCCAGGTGGGATTGTAAAGACAGGCAGAGAGGTTGAAATTTACAACACGTATTTTTTGGGGACACTGTTCAGTCCACATCACCAAGGTCACACAGCTTCTGAAGCACTTGGAGGCCTTAGAACAGGGAACGTCCACTGAGGGAGTGGAGTCCCTGGGTGGTGCAAATGGTTAACAAACTCGGCTGCTAACCGAAAGGCTGGTGGTTTGAGTCTACCCAGATGTAGCTCAGAAGGAAGTCCTGTGATCTGCTTCTGGAAAAATCAGACACTGAGAGCCCTGCGAATCGCAGATCTGCTCTGACACACGTGGGGCCGCAGTGAACTGGAGCTGACGCGACGGAGCTGGGGACCGGTACTGAGGGGGCAGGACGGAGAGAAGTTTGCGTGCAGGCCCCTGTACCTCAGCAGCCAGTGACAGGCTAGCACCTTCCAGTCGGTGGAGCTCAGTAGCACAGGTGCAGAGGAGGAAGTGAAGGACGCCCCCCACCCCCGTGTCTACGCAGGCCCACACAGCTTGTCAGTCACGGTGTGATTGAGGGTGATCTAGGATATGACCCCAGCCCTCCCACTAACCCGTGCTCTGCAGGCCTCTGGGTCCTCCACTGCAGAACAAGCAGATTGAACAGGGTAATCTCCAAGACAGTCCCTGCCTTGCCATCCTATGTCTGAGTCATTCCCCAGGGGCTGCAGGTTTGTGAAACCCTGAGGACTGGATTTGGCCTCAATCCACGTTTCTCTTCATTTCTAAAACCATATGCACTTGCTGGAACACTAACCCCATCTGGTCTTGATTCGCTTCCTCCTGATTTTACTCCCTGCTGGAAAGCACTGCATCCTGCCCGAGGCACCTCAGGGAGCTGCTCTCACAAACTCCCTGGTTTTTCTCCCCTGAGGCTTAGCAAGTCAAGCATTGCCAAGAGCTCCCTTCCTTCTACCCCAGCAGAGAGGAACAGCCACCGTCTGGGCCAGCAGGCTTGGCTCTTCCCATCTCCCCTTGGGAGAGAATCACTAGCCTCCCTCCCATCAGCAACTGGAGGGCCCTCTCCCTCTTCTTGGCTGGCTGGCCTTCTTCCAGGAAGGTCAGACTTTAGAAGCTTTGCATCCCCTGCTCACCCACCCCTACCCCGAGCACTTTACTATTCTTCTGCTCGTTCTCTTAGGCAGGTGGCAGTCGAGTACAGTTGTTAAAAACATGTCTGAATTCAAATCTAACTTCCTTGTTTGTGGGCGGTGAGACTTTCTCTGAGGTGATTTTCTTATCCGTGGCATCATGATTCCCATCTAATGAGGCTGTCTTGAAGTTCAGTACCTAGTACATAATAATAGCGTCGTATAGTTTTTGCATGTGAATTGTGGTGTTGGGAAAAATATTGAATATTCCAAATTAGTCTTAGAAGAAATACAACCAGAATGCTTCTTAGGAGCAAAGATGGTGAGACTTCAGCTTTACCATTTTGGACATGTCATCAGGAAAGACCAATTGCTAGGAAAGAGCATCGTGTTTGGTAAAGCTGGGGAGGGGGAGTCAGTGAAATGAAGGAAGCCCTCAATGAGGTGGGTTGACACAATAGCCATAACAATGGTCTCAAACACCCCGATGATCATGAACGTGTCGCAGGACCGGCCAAGTTTCATCCTGTCACACACAGTTGCCACGCGTCAGAGCCTGGTCCACAGCAACCAACAGCAAACGTTAGTCTTTGATCTAATACACATAGGTGATGTGCTTTGTGTTATGTTCTTCATGAATTTTCCCCAACTTTCCTCCAGATTTTATTAATAGCCCCCCAACTTTTTCTTAATATCTAAAAAGTAATAATAATCTAAGCCTCCGTCCACATATCGCTGGGGAGTCACTCTCCCAGTGGTGGGCTCTGCCCATAGTGGTTCTGAATTACTGTTCCCAGCTCAATTCCAGATTGCCTCCTGATGCACCGCTTCCTGCTATCACTTGTTCTCTGCCCAGATTTGCCTAATATGTGATCGAAGGCCCTCCTCCATTTCCAAAATGCCACTAGCACCTGTCATTTTATAAGTGACAATTTTTAAAAATGTCTGTTTTATTTTTTTGTTGTTGAAAATACACCCACCAAAACATACCAATTCAACAGTTTCTACATATATAATTCAGTGACGTGAATCACATTCAAGTTGTGCAACCTTTCTCACCCTCTTTTTCTGCTTTTCTGAATTATTCCTCCACCATTAACATCAACTCACTGCCCCCTAATGTTCCTATCTAATCTTTTGAGTTGCTGTTGTCAGTTTGATCCCATATAGTTATTTGAAAGAGCACGATGCTCAAAGCAGACACTCTTTACTAAGTCAGCTAACCTACTGTTGGTTTAAAGAAGACTTCAGGGGATATTTTTGGTTTATGGTTTAAAGATTATTTCAGGGCAATAGTTTTGGGGATTTATCCAGCCTCGATGGCTCCAGAAAGTCTGGATGCCATGAGAATTTGAAATTCTGTTCCACATTTTTCCCCTTTTTGATCAGGATTCTTCTATAGAATCTCTAGCCAAAATGTTCAGTACTGGTAGCTGGGCACCATCCAGTTCTTCTGGTTTCAGAGCAAAGGAGGGCAGTTGGTCACAGAGGCAATGAGTGGAAATTTTTAAAGGGCTTTTGAGAATGGAGGGGGGTTACATGGCCATCAAGAGAAAAGAAATTAAAATTGAGTATTATATGCCATTGTTCGCAAAGATTTTTAGTAGAACGAGGGGAAGTTGCAAGGTGGTGTATTCCAGGCAGAGGGAGCACAGTTTGAGAAGATCCCTTGTAGCCCTCTGGAGGCCACTGTGGCAGTCGGCTAGCTTTTCACCAAACCCATGGCCTCCTCTTCCTCTGGAGCTCATCCTGTGGAGTTAGATGTGGTATGGGGCTGAGAATAGGAGGATATAAGTGGAAGTGTTTTGTGTTACTCCCAGGCCTGGCCCATGAAATTTTCCATGTACATTCTTTTTTGCTCTTTCCTCTTTGGTTGTCTGTGATGTTGACCCCCAGGCAGGCCTTGGGGGCTGGATGTCGAAGATGGCAGAAGTGCTGTCAGCCTATCTTTGTGAAGACATGAAGAGGATGGCTCTCACCAGCCAGGAGCATTCACTGTGTCCTGTTACATGAGTGAGGAATAAACTTTTTGTGATTGAGCCATTTTGAGGCCTGTTTGTTTTAGCAGTTAGCATTACTGTAACTCATATATACTCCAAACATTTTTTTTCCTTAACATTCATCATGTTTGCAATTATTGGCATAATATCAATCTTCCAGAGCCCTGGTGGTATAGTGGTTAAGAGTTTAGCTGCTAACCAAAAAGTCAGTTCAAATCACCAATTGCTCCTTGGAAACCCTATGGGGCAGTTCTACTTTGTCCTTTAGGGTCACTGTGAGTCAGAATCGACTTGATGGCAATGGGGTTTTTTTTTTTTTTTTTGGATCAACCTCCTTGGTGGCCTAGAAGCTACACAAGGGTGGGGACTGTGTTTCCTTTTCATTGTCTTTCCCATGCCTGATGCATAGTAGATATTCCATAAACATTTGTTTAATTAAATGCAATAGAATAGATGTTTGGGGAAATGCTGCATAGTGCCGTCTGATGAGAAACTGAAGCAGGCATAGCTTTAGTTGCAAGGCCACATTCTCCTTGGTATAGTGCTCCTGTTGCTGCTCCCAAGACTTCTGCTTTTTTAGTTTAGCATGTACCCTTAGTTCTGGCAGCCTAGATGATTGTAATCCAAAGCATTGCCTTGGCTTCTGATTTCTTATGATCCTGGGAAGTTCATGACTCTGCTTTCTCCTTCTCTCTGCTGAGCTCAGCCAGTTTTGGAGAACTGTCTTATCTAACAACATAATGTAACACTTGAAATTAAAATGCTAAGGTTTAGTCCTGGCTCCACCAGCTCATTAGCTGTGCCAACTTAAGAGGCAATTTTTTTAACCTCTCTGCCTTAGAAGACTAAGACTAAGGTGCGCCTGACCCAAGCCATGCTATTTTCAGTTAACTTATATGCATGCAAAAGCTGGACAATGAATAAGGAAGACCGAAGAAGAATTGACACCTTTGAATTATGGTGTTGGCAAAGAATACCGAATATACCATGGACTGCCAGAAGAACAAACAAATCTGTCTTGGAAGAAGTACAGCAGAACGTGCCTTAGAAGCAAGGATGGCAAGATTACGTCTCACATACTTTGGATATGTTATAGGGAGGAATCAATCCCTGAAGAAAGACATCACACTTGGCAAAACAGGGGGTCAACAAAAAAGAGGAAGATCCTCAAGGAGATGGATTGACACAGTGGCTGCAACAATGGGCTCAAGAGCAACAACGATTGTGAGGATGGCTCAGGACCAGGCGGTGTTTTGTTCTGTTGTACATACTGTCTGTATGAGTTGGAACTGACTCGACAGCACCTAGCAACATCTCTGCCTCAGTGTTCTCATCTGAGAAATTGGTACACTAATAAGAGCTGTATTATAGGATTATTCTGAGGATTGAATGAGATAATGCGTGCAGCATTTAAAAGAGTGCTTGACATATAGTAAGTGCTCGATAAATGTTATTTTTATCACTTTTATTATTGCACTTTTCAATTTACAAAGCAGTTTCTCGAACTTGAATAAATGCACCTCCTAACGCCCTGGAAGGAATCCATTTTAAGTAAAATGACCACTCAACACACTTAGATTCAACTATTATTATTGATAATTTCAAGGCACTGTGCCAGTCTTTCCCGTGCTAAAACAGATGGCGAAACTGAGGCCCAGGAAGGGTATGAGAGTTTCTGGTGAGTTTTAGAATGGGACTCAAACTCAGGTACTAAATACCAACCGTAGTTTATTACAGTAGGCTATATGCTATGCCTGTTGGACTTTTTGCTGCCTACGGTGAGAGTGCCAAAGGCATTGCAGAGAAGGACCTTTGTGTCCTAGGCACGGGGTACTCAACACACACACACACGCATGCACATGCACTCCAGCATCTCTGACTTATCTGAATTCAGTGGACGGAGGTCTTAGTGGTACTTTCATTCCTTGGTGGCATCTGCCGTGACCAGTGTTCAGCTTGTGTCAATACTCTGCCCACCTGCAGGATATTTCTCTTCTGCACAGTCCTCAGATCATTACTTCAAACTGGGTTTCTGATATTAGACCCAGCAGCCTTCTATCACCTTCTATTGCTCTCCCTTGGCCTGTCTTCCCCCGTTAAAGACCCAAGCTCTGAACTTAGGGGCTCCTGAACTGACTTCTCTTTCCCATGGGACCTGTTCTGAGTCCAGTCTCTCCCATAGACCCTGCTGGGTAACAGTAAGCTTAGTCGACACATGAGCTCCAACAATTTCCCAGGAGGTGCTAAGGGGACAGATGACGCGTCACCTGTTGGGCAACATATCGATATTTAGCACAGGTGAGTGTGTCAGGCATGGCTCTGGGTGGGTGGACTGGGAGAAAGGGCCTTAGCAGAGAAGCCATATTCCCAGAGCCTGCTTCAGCTCACAGAGCCCACAGGACTGGCCCGGCCCCCACTGCCGCTCGCCCCTTCACTTACGTCCGGCCTCTTCCTCTAGAGTGCCCGGGAGCAGAGATTTCTTGCTGAAGATTCAGACCCTGCTCCAGCTTCTCACCTGTGCTCTTTCCGGACCCCTGCCAACTCCCTGGCCCAGGCTATGGGGCCGGCTCATGATCTCTCCGCAAAGTCTTCCGGGGAGGGCGCCGCTGCAGCAGCGAACAGCTGCCGGGCTGATCCATTTTCTCTGTGCGTTTGCAAGATACATAATTAAGAGTTCTTCTGAGGGGGGAAATAAAGCACATATTAGATTTGTTTAGTGATTTGTTTAGCATATTATGCCAGGTCTAGTACCCGCCTGGGCCCCCATGCCACACAAGACATTAAGGTAAGGCTTCAGAAACAGCCCCAAGGTTGCTAGACAGGATCTGCTCCATGTTAATTCCAGGTAAATATTTGCCATTCAGGTTTTTATATGCTTCACCACCAGCGGGGATTTTGAAAGGTGGGCTTCCCCAGCAAACACTTTTCATTTAATTATCAGACCACTTAAACACAGAGTTCCTAAGGCTCTCCCTGTTCACCCTATGTCTGCCTTGCCTTTCGCTTCCTTCCTTTTTTCTCCTGATCTCACCTTTCTTCTCCCTGCCAGCTCTCCTCTCTCTTGCCCTCTTCTGTGTCTTTGGTGTTCAGAGCTGGGGGATGGAATGAACCAGAAGTGGACATGGAGAGTCCTGGATTAAGGGTGGGGCAGAGCTCTGAAGTCCTCCTTTGAAGCCTCTATAAGGTGGGACCAGGGATAATGCTGTGGACCCCACCTGTGGGGCTGGAGAGGAGAGAGGCTAGAAGCCTCAAAGCAGGGATAGCAAAGTTTGAACTGCAGAAGACAGACCAAGTGGAAGTAGGGGAGGAGGAGGAGGTTTTGCGGGTCCATCTGGAAGCCAGCTGGTATGGAAGCTTACTCTCATAGGCAATAAAGAGCTCATGAGCGCATAAAGACCAGAGGAGTGGGGGGCACCACACAGCTCCTGGGAAAGATGCGGTTCATGACCCATCCAAGAGCCAGGTCAGGAGAGATAGCCCTTTAGGTCTGCTACAGGGAAGCAGAGGATGCTGGGAAGGAGGGAGTGAATGCTGGCAAATCTTAGCCTGGTGCCATCTTGAAAAACAACGGTGAGCCTCACACTCGGGCTCTGAGCCTCTCATAGGCAGAAGGATTTCAGAGACCATGTAGGTTAATCCAAAGCATCGATTCCCTCCATCCATCCTTAATAATGATGTCCTTTCTTCTGGAGCGCACAACCTCCAGTGGGAGCAGTTTAATAATATACGGCATACTGCCATTACAGGGCAGTGCTGGTGTTTGTTAAAAGCTGTTCTTTACACTGAGCAGAGTCTGCATTTAACTTCTGTGTACTAGGTCCTGCTTCTCACCTTGAGATATCTAAAGAGAGCTTGTCCAATCCCTCTACCATGTTAGTCCTTCACATATTTAGGTTAAACTATCAAACTACAGTTTCTTTTCCATGATTCAACAATCCCCATTTTTTTCCTTCTCAATATTATCACAATTCTCGCTATATAGTCACTTGCATAAGTTGTGGTCTAAAGTCAGTATCTCCCAAGAGACTGCGTACTTCAGCAGGGCCGGGGCTATGCCTTGTTCACTGTGGTACCTCAGTGCCCAGTACGGTGTCTGGCAAATAGGAGGCGCTCAATAAACATTTGTTGATGGATGAAAAAGACGTTTTGGATTCATTTACTTTCATTGCCTTCCGCTTCTGAGCACCCTACAATTTTTCCACTTGCCTCTTAAAGTGGATCATGGAGTTTGGACCAGAAAAGACCAGAGCAGACCTGTCACCTCTCATGCTTTACACCAGGTCAGCAAACTTTTTCTGTAAAGACCAGAAGATAAGTATTAGATTTTGAAGACCACACGGTCTCTCTTTCAACCAAGGCTACTCTGCTGTTACGGTGTAAAGGAACCGTAACCTGAAACCCATTGCCATCGAGTTGATTCCGACTTGTAGCGACCCTATAGGACAGGGTAGAACTCCCCCATAGAGTTTGTAAGGAACAGCTGGTAGATTCGAACTGCCGACCTTTTGGTTGGTAGCCAAGCTCTTAACCACTGTACCACCAGGGCTCCAATGACAATACATTTAAACAAATGGGCCTGGCTGTGTTCTAATAACACTTTGTTTATAAAAACAGGTGATGAGCTGGTTTTGTTCCAAAGGCCACATTTTGCTAACCCCTGCTTTAGACACTAACGTTCTAGGAATTCAGATTAGTATAAGATTAGCTGTTTAAGAGAATCACATCAGGGAGCTAGTAGTGACAACTACTAAGGAGTGAGCAGGAAAGAGCCCTTGGGCCCTTCATGGCAAAAGTACCCTGTGTAGGAGGCAAAGAGGAGTATTTAACTGCAAGACCTGTAGCTTATTTAAGATCAGGCCGAGAATGAAGCTGGAAGGTAATTGGGAAGACCATTGCCTGCACCCAAGGCCTGTCACTGCTGAACTAGATGTTCAGCGTGAGCCCAAGAGAAGAGATCCTGTCTCAGTGAAGACAGTGGTCAAGAGTGAACATCCTGGCCCTAGCGGTGGCTCTAGCATCATCTGGGGAGGGACCTGATAGAGGACACTTTAAGCCAACCTGCCTGATAGAAACAACTGATCATGGTTGAAGCTTCAGGGTTGGGCACAGAGTGGGGCTATGTGTGGACATGAAGTAGGCTGTGTTCCTGTAAATATGGCACTACTGAGAGTGTGTGTGTATTTATGGATGTACTTCTATTACTGAACTAACCGCACTCTTCTGTAACTCTGCTTTTTTGTTCATTTCTCTTTTTAGACAGGAAGCTCTTTGAGGGCAAGGACTGCTGTTTTTATTCATCTGCAGATTTCCAGCACTCAGTACAAGGTCGGATATTTAGTAAGGGCTTAATAGTTTAATTTAGTTTTAATTAAGTTGTTTAATCAAATTGAATTGAGAGTGAGCATTCAGTAAAGTCATGGGTGGTTATTAGGTGCTGTTGAGTCCGTTCTGACTCATAACGACCCTATGTACAACAGAACGAAACACTGCCTGGTCCTGTGCCATCCCACAATCATTGCTATGCTTGAGACCATTGTTGCAGCCACTGTGTCAATCCTTCTCTTTTTCTCTGACCCTCTACTTTACCAAACATGATGCCCTTCTCCGGGGACTAATCCCTTCTGACAACATGTCCAAAGTATGTGAGGCATAGTCTTGCCATCCTTACTTCTAAGGAGCATTTTGGTTGTACTTCTTCCAAGACAGGTTTTTGTTCTTTTGGCAGCCCATGGTGTATTCAATACTTTTTGCCAACACCATAATTCAAAGACGTCAATTCTTCTTCAGTCTTCCTTGTTCATAGTCCTGCTTTAGCATGCATATGAGGCAATTGAAAATACCACAGCTTGGGTCAAGAGCACCTCAGTCTTCAAAGAGACATCTTTGCTTTTCAACACTTTAAAGAGGTCTTTTGCAGCAGATTTGCTCAATGTAATGCATCTTTTGATTTCTTGACTGTTTCTTCCATGGACGTTGATTGTGGATCCAAATGAAATGAAATCCTCGACAACGTCAATCTTTTCTCCATTTTTCATGATGTTGCTCATTGGTCCAGTTGTGAGGATTTTTGTTTTCTTTATGTTGAGGTGCAATCCATACCGAAGGCTGTAGTCTTTGATCTTCATCGGTAAGTGCTTCAAGTCCTCTTTGTTTTCAGCAAGCAAGGTTGTGTCACCTGCATAATGCAAGTGTGCTCATGAGGAACCTGTACGTAGACCAAAAGGCAGCTGTTCGAACAGGATGAGGGAATACTGCATGGTTTAAAGTCAGGAAGGGTGTACATCAGGATTGTATCCTTTCGCCATCCTTATTCACTCTGTATGCTGAGCAAGTAATCCGAGAAGCTGGACTATATGAAGAAGAACGGGGCACTAGGATTGGAGGAAGACTAATTAACAAGTCATGGGGAGTTAGAGGAAATTGTATACGGATGTTTTTGCCTGTGAGGGTGGCGCATTTTTCTGCATGTACATGCACTAGAGTGTATGCAAGCAGTCACAGACTTATTGCAGGGTATGTATAAATGCACATATAGAATGGGGCATTTGAGGGTGTACGTTTGAGGTACACACACAGACAGTAAGATATTGGAGTATGATTTTGGGCAAAGTTGAGGTCTTATATGGTATATATGATGTGAACATGCAATAAAATATTGTGGGGGTACGTACATGGGACTTACATACATATAAGCCTGTAGAACGGGATATAGTGTATATGTATATGAAGTGTGTACAAATATACCTGGAGTATACATTAAAGGCATACTTGCAGGTGGGCTGGTGGGAGCGTTGGTTTATGTGAGTATGCAACAGACATGAGGATCTGCGGGATGTATACCAGGAGCGGGTACTTGGGGGTGCATTTGCAGTCATGGGCTGTCTACAGTATATGTGTATACAGGAGTGTACATTACAGATGTGGGATGTTGAGGGTGAGTGTGCCTGGGGTGTGTGCATGCAAACATGGCTGGTTAGAGGTGCGTGTACACTGGAAGTATCCAGGCAGGTGTCAGCTATCGGTGGCGTATGTAATGGTGGTGGGTTTCATGCAGAAGCGGACAGTCGTGGGGGTATGCGTAGGACTGTGACGCTAACATCACTTATTAGAAGTGTGTATATGTGAGATATACATATGTAGCATCTGAGGGGAGTTAATACAAATGCGTAATATTTAGGGTGCGTGGATTGGGAGTGTGCATTTACAGTGCAGCTGTGCCACTGAGAGTATGTGAGTGTAAGTGTGCATGCAGGCTTGAGAATGTCGGGGAGATGCAGAGATTAAGGTGCACATGCTGCTGTGGGCTGGTCCAAGTGTAACTACTCAGGAGTGCACATTATGAACAGAGTCTTGGAGGATGCTTGTACATTGGGTATATGCATGCTGGAGTGCACTGCTGAGTGTGTGCACGCACACATGGTCTTTTGGGGTGGAATATGTGGAGACGCGTGTACAGTCAGGGGCTGCTGAAGGTGGGTGTACACTGGGGGTGTGCCTATCAACATAGGCAGCTGAGTGTGTATACAATTGAAGGTGTGTCCAGGTAAACTGGTGTTGGGCATCCGGCAAACTCTCTCAAGCTTCGTGCCTCCTCCTTCCTCGCACAGGGCTGTCTCTGAGCTGCTGCTGTCCTTGAACCTTTGCTGCCTGGGCAGGGACAGAAGACCAAGCACTCACTCAGCAGAGGTGGCTGGGCCTGCAAGGCTGAGGCTCCTCTGGAACTGGCTGCTCAGAAAAATGATGAAAAATAAATAAAAATGTTCCCAGGGACATTTAGCGGGTGGAAGAGGGAAGGAGGGGCAAGTCGAGGAGCAGGAGGGACTTTAAGAAAAATAAATAAAACAAGGAGAGGGAGAGGGAGGAAGAGAGCAATGCGCTGAGCAATTTAGTTGAGCCCGAGGCAGGAGAGCAGCCGTGGCAATGGCAGCAGCTAACGGGCTGAGGAGTTGTGTATGTTTTACATGCCCATTAAGTCACTTAATAAAAAATGCATAGTTACCACCACCTAGACGTGTCGCTTACTACTCAAGGAGGCCTGCCCAAGCTGCCTGCGTTTAGTCAGGTCACAGGCAGGGGATGCCCAGGCTGGGACAGCCACTGTCAGGCATTGAGGAAGAAGTCATCAACCTGTGGATGGGAGAAATTAGGCAGTGCCCAGAGGAAATCAGGCATCAGCTTTGCAAAAAATCCAATCATCTCTGACTCTCTCTGTTTCTTTTCTGCAATATTAGCTTCCCAATAGACATCACCTTGGCTTGGGAACGAAGGTGAGGTCCTTAGTGTGTGGCTGGGGGATAGAGGAGAGGTAGGTGGGCTTGGCAGAGAACAGGCCCATGGATTGTGACTACCCGTAGGAGACTTGGCTTTTCTGAGTTAGTGCGCTAGGCTGGGCTCAGGCCAACAACACAAACGGCTTCTACATAAGCTTAGTTCTATTCACGAAGGCATGACCCATAACAGGTTACTAGGGGAAACCGTATCTATATCTATACACGTGCCCCTAACTCACCCGCAAAAACCTGACATCAGTTTGATATCAGGGATTTAGTGAGCAAAAACAACATGGTTTGGTAAAGTAGAACCAAAAAACTCCAACTAAGCCAGTTGCTGTCGGGTCAATTGCGGCTCACGGCAGCCCCAAGCGTGCAGAGTAGAATTGTACTCGGTAGGATTTTTAAGGCTGTGGGCTTTCAGAAGCAGATTGTCAGGCCTTTCTTCTGAGGTGCCTCTGGGTGGGTTTGAACTGCCAACATTTAGGTTAGCAGATGAACTCTTAACCATTCGCACCACCCAGGGGCTCTTTGGTAAAGCAGAGGGTCAGAGAAATGAGAGAAACCCTCAAGGGATTGTACCAATAGCCCCAACAGTGGACTCAAACATATCAGTGATCACGAAGATGGAGCAGGACTGGGTAACGTTTCCTTCTGCTACACATAAGGTCTCCGTAAGTCAGAGCGGACTTGATGGCAACTGACAACAGCAACTGTGTGCCCTGGGTTGTGCTGGGTACTATGCGTGGAATTTCAGAAATGTAGGATGTGGTCTCTGGCCTTGGCAGACTCCCCTTTGGAAGGGACACAAGGACAACAGAATGTGCTAGAAGGAACGCGAGTCTGGGGAGAACTGGGCTTTGGTGCTAGTTCAGTGGGTGACTTACTAGCCGTGTGACTGAAAAGTGACTTACCCTTTCTGGGTTTCAATTTCTTCTCCTTCTCATTTGTCTTTTCTTGTGTCTCAGATAAGAGATATACCCAGTTTACATTATCAAAATAAACACTTTACTTATCAGAATTCAGGTTAATAATAACATCAGGCTTCCCCAGAGAAGAATAGTTGTAGAAAACCAAAAGGTCCATTGTGCTGTTTCCCAGAACAAAGAGAGGCCTCTTCATAGTTAAATTCAATCACCTTGGTGACAGAGATAGCAGGGCAACCCTCCTGGGCAGATTACTCCATCTGTTTGAGCCAGGGTCTCCTCTGTAAGATGGAGATAATTCCTACCACAACGTCTTGTTGTGAGGATTAAATGAGGTAATATAGGTAAAGCTGTTAGTAAAGGGCTTGACACATTGTAAGTGCTAAATAAATATGAGGCGTTATTATCATTAGCTCTCAGGGGATCTCTAGGGTTGCTTCCAGGGATACACTAATAAGCTAAATCAGAAAGTTTTAAGGGCTGTGTGAGGACTGGTGAGGCATTGGTGGTTCAGTGGTAGATTTCTCACCTTCCATGTGAAAGGCCTGGGTTCGATTCCTGGACAGTGCCCCTCATGCACAGTCACCATTCCTTGGTCAGTGGAAGCTTGTGTTTTGCTACGATGCAGAACAGGTTTCAGTGCACTTTACAAACTAAGACAGACTAGAAAGAAAGGACTGGCAACCTACTTCAGAAAACCAGCCAGTGAAAACCCTATGAATTACAACAGTCTGATCCACAACCAAAAGTGGGGATGGTGCAGGACCGGGCAGCACTTAGTGACATTGGGCATGGGGTTGCCATGAGCAGGGGGCTGATTCAACAGCAGCTAACAACGACAACAACAACATCACGGCTGGCAAATAGTCCTCCATTCATAAGCTCCACCTGATCTATTTGTGGGAGCCAGTTGGAGTTAGAAGTAATCTGAAGCCTGGCTGGGTTCAGTGAGAGTAATGGATTGGATTAATGATCTCCAAAGGGGCAGGGAGAGAAAAGGGTAGGTCCAGCACGGAGCTACACAGGCAATAAGAACTCATGTGAAGAGTGGTAGCCATGGCCCTCTCCTTCCCTTTCCACTCCACCAAAGACAGAGTCCTGGACTGGTGATCCTTAGCTTTCTGTGCTCCCAGAGTGACATCCTCTCTGGAGGGCACTGTCCTGCCCACTTGTTACACAGTGAGGTGCCTAGGGAAGCCACAGCTGCTGGGACGCGGGGGACTGGCCCTACTCCCCATTTCTCATTGGTGGATTGTGCAAAAAAAAACAAAAAAAAAAACACGTTGATTTTGTATTTACTATGTACCAGGCACATTTCTTAGTAGTTTGTATATATAAATACTTTTAATCCTTATGACCGCTCTATGAGGTCTGTCCACTACGTGCATGTCATTTTGTTGCACCGTGGTGGCTTGTATGTTTCTTTAACTCTGGAAGTTATGCCACCACTATTACAAATACCAGCAGAGTCGCCCATGGTAGACTAGTTTCAGTGGAGATTCCAGACTAAGACAGACTTTGAAGAAATGCCTGGCAATCTACTTTGGAAAATTAGTCAACGAAAACCCTATGGATCACAACAGACTATTGTCTGAGACTTCAACTCGATTACTTTGGACGTATCATGAGGAGGGACTGATTGCTGGAAAAGGACCTAGTGTTTGGTAAAGTGGAGAGCAAGCAAAGGTGAGAGAAACCCTCAACGAGAAGGATTCACACAGTGGCCACAGCAATGGGTTCATATATGATCATGAAGACGGTGCAGGAACAGGCAACATTTAGTTCTGTTATGCAAAAGGTTGCTAACAACACAACAGCGTAAGGCCTGTACTATTGTCTCTTTTTTACAAATGAGAAAATGGAGGCACGAGGGTTAAAAGAAGGTTACCAGGCCACCTGGTTAAGTCATGAGCTGGGAAACCTTCCTTCCCCATGCAGGGGGTCTCTTGCAGGCAAAAGAACAACAAGGATCTGGTACAAGTCCAAGGGCAAAGCTCTAATTCAGTACTTTCAAAGAAAAATAAAATGTTGAAACATCAACAGTGGTTGACATTACTTTTTTTTATTGTCCATATTTTTCAGTAAAATATGTTGGTTTGTAACATGAAAATACTAGACTAACTTTTATTTAAAAAGTGATGTCATCTCTCTGATTTCCCCAGGCTTCCTGTGGCTCTCTGGGCCCTCAGGGCTGCAGGGGGCAGCTGGACACCACCTGGGAGGTCCCTGGGCCCTGCCAGGCTGCCCCTCTGTGGCCCAGCACTGGTAAAGTGCTACATTAAACATCTCACAGCACGTAGGTTGTTTTCTGAAGTCGGAGGCCAAACACTAGGCTCTGAGCTTGCTGTCACCTGAGGGAGTTTGCTGGGAGGTTCAGGCCAAAGCTGCCAGGCAGTTTGTACGGTGGCCCCCTAAACAGGCTCAAGTATAAGAGAGAAGCCCTCCGAGCCTCCCCAAAGCCAGTGCAGTGCCCTGCTTGGCTCAGCTAGACACTGTTTGGCTTTGAAGGCTCAGAGATGGATTTGGAAATAGAAGGACTAAGGCTTTTGTGGAGCAGACCTCACGTATTTCCTCACCCCAGAGTCCTGGTCTCAGGCCCTGATACCACCTGTCTGTCTATCTCCCCTACTGACTGCCTCTAGCCCCTGCCACTTGCCTCTGGTCCCAGGTCTACCCCTCCCTGGGGCCTCTAGAGGCCATGGATGGCCCAAGCAAAGGGAGAGGGAAGTAGGGAGAGGAGTGGAAGGGTGCAAGATCTGGGTGTTGCAGGTGTCCCAGAGGCAGGCTGGGCTTGGGGGTGCTGAGAGAGGCAGACACAGGGGCCAAACCCCAGTCATCTCCGCAGCTTCTCTGAGGTCTACAATCCTGCATCCAGACCCAAGGAGCTGTCGGAAGTACAGAGGAGAGCCCCAAGAAGAAGCAGTAAGAGGCAGATATAGAAACTGTGCTGCCCAGAACAATCAGCGGCCAGGGCCCTGCCTGGATCAGTGGCCAGCTGGTGTCCTGCTTCTGCAATCTGGGGAGGAGGGGCCTATGGGCTGGTCCTAGACTGCCACCCCTCAACTAGCCCAAGCTTGCTAACCCACCCCTCCGTTCACTGGGGCAGGCCCTGTCCGAAGCCCTTCCTGTGAAGGTGGGGCAAGGGACTCAGGGGCTTTCCTTTGTCCCTTTTGAGCCTCTAAGCAGATGGTCATGAGGGGCGGGGGATCCCAGCGTCCGGCGTTCTCTGCTTGATGTGTAGTGTTTATTATGCCTGCTTAAAGATCATTAAAGCCTTTGTTGGAGGAGCTGACTGACAAGGAGAGTGGATTAATATTAGACCACCCTGTCACAACTGGTGAAAAGGCGGGATTGATTTTATAGGGAGTTTAGTCAGAGCTGCGTGAAAAACCCCTGGGGTTACTCTGGAGTGTATCCATCTCCTCCATTAGGAAGGCCCCACGGGAGTACTCAGCTGCAGTGTTTAGCACAGCCAAAGCTGCGTACCATAGACACAGTCTGAGCTGCCTTTATTCAACCCCCCTTCTCTTGACTGCCCTAGCTCACAGTGGCACAGCCCTGTGCACACGGCAGCTGCCCTGGACAAAGGAGATAGTCCAGGGCTAGAGTGTGTGTGTGTGTGTGTGCGCACGTGCATGAGTGTGTGTGTATTTGAGTGCACTAGGGTGGGTCCTTGGATGACAGAATTGGTTTGAGCTCCACTACTAACCTAAAGTTTTGGCAATTGGAACCCACCCAACAGTGCTGTGAAAGAAAGGCCTGAAATCTGCTTCTATAAAGATTACTGCCAAGAAAATCCTATTGAGCAGTTCTGCTCTGTAACACAGGGAGTTGCCAGGACTTGGAATTGACTCGATGACTATAGATTTGGTTTGTTTTTTGGTGTGGACTTGGGGGTAGCTCCAGAGCACCCCCTTCTGAGGGACAGTGAGGAAGCATTCTCTATTGTCCCTGCCCTGGACAGTGTTAAGCAGGGTTCATAGATTTCCTCTCACCTCAGCCTGGTGGCTGAGAATTGAGCCAAGAACTTGAGGTCTGTCCTTTGACAAAACACAAATTGTATCTTAAGAAACTTGTATTACCAAGAGACTGTTTACTTAAGGAATCACTGAGTACTCCTTTGAGAAGACAGACCAGGGTAATGGTTTAGCCTAGGTGCTGGGCTAGGAGTTAGCTCTGCTGCTTATTAGATATGTGACCTTGGGTTAGTCAGTTAACTTCTCTGAGCTTGATTTCTTCATTGGTTGTATGCGGATAATGATCATGGTACTGACCTCATAGAGGTGTCCTAAGAATTAAATAGATATTACATGCAAAGTACCTGTCGCCTACTAAGCCCTCAGTACTAATTAATGCTGTTGGATCATCGCTGATTAGTCTAATACATATTCTAAATGGGATTCAATTTACAAACATTTAAACAAAGCTTTTCTGGAGCATCTTTATTGCAGAAAACATAGCCTACCTATGGAAGTGGAAGGGCTATGGGGGAATGCTCAGTTTGTCCTCCGGTTGGAGGGTTCACGGAGCTTTGAGGGGTAGCCCAGATTCCAGTGGAAGAGCTGAGATTGTGTCTCTGTGTGCTGGGGTGGGGACGGGGGCGGTAAGCCAAGGATAGCATGGTGGGTCTCAGATGACATGGGCAGGGCCTGGCCTGCCAGCCCAGCTCAGGTGGATGCTGGGTCTAAGTCACAGACGAGGTGTCACACCAGGGCAGAGATGGGAGTAGAAGGTGGGCCAAGGACCAGCAAAGAGGAAGCTAGGCGTATGTCTGGGTCTCATGAAGCCAAGAGTTTGGGAACCAAGAAACTTCCTGACACACTGTGCCGAATCCCCACAGCTCTTTGTCTACGTGTGTAGTGCAGCCCTCAGCAGGTGGCTTCGTTATTTATTTATTATTATTTTTTGTACAGCATGGTTAAGACTGATGGCTCTGCAGCCGGACATCAAAAAAATCAAACTTGTTGCCACTGAGGCAACCCTGTGTGTTACAGAGTACAGCTGCTCCACAGGGTTTTCTTGGCTGTAATCTTTACAGAAGCAGATGGCCAGGTCTTTCTTCTGTGGAGCCTCTGGGTGGGTTTGAACTGCCAACCTTTAGGTTAGTAGCCAACTACAAACCGTTTGTGCCACCCGGAAATCTCTGGAGCCAGATTACCTGGGTTCAAATCTCTGATCTACCACTCATTTCTCTGTGACCTTAGAGAAGTTATTCTCTAACTTCAGCTTCTTCATCTTTAAAATGGGGATTATAATAGTATCTACTGCATAGGGTTATTGTGCAGATTAAATGAGATTAAGACAAGTGACCTATTCCGAACAGTGCCTGGCAGTAAGTGTCAGCTATTATCATGGTAGACTCACAGTTTTTCTGTCCACGAGACCCAGCCCAGGGGCCTAGCACATAATGAACACTGAATAGGTGTGTTTTTGAGCTATTGAATCAAGTAGAATAAAGCACTGTAATACCTAGTGCCATGCAGGTGACTTTAGGCTGTCAGGAAACAGTAAAGTCAAAGATGAAGACAAAACAAGGTCAGATATCAGGTTGGGTGATACCAGGATAAACAAAATTGAGGTCAGGAGCAGAGCCAATGCAGGGATTTCCATGTTTGAATAGAGCCAAGCGGTAGATTCAGAGCCCAGGGGGCAAATCTGAGAAAAGCGATGGCAGAAGAAGGTAAGGGGGGAGGGACTGAAATCTAGGAAGTGTCCCTGGGCAGCCCTAGCGGAGTGTTTTAGACACTGTCCCTCTGATAGTGGTGGAAACCAGGAGGGGGAGACTCTGAACATGGAGGTGTCCATGGGTATGCACCTACCTCGGTACCCAGACCTGGTAAGAGAGGACTGAGGAGGACAGCAAGGTGAGGAAAATAAATTAGATTTCAGAGATTGCCTGGCAGGATACCAAAATCCAGACTATCAGAATATTGTTAAAAAAAGACAAAAGTAAAGAATGTTTGTGAGGTTTTCCTAACAACAAATACTGCAAAAAATTTTTTTTTTTTGCATAATATTTAACTAACACTGTAAGTTCAAAGAAGAAATGTCGCATCCCAAATCCCACCTCCCAGGGATAATCACTATTAACGTTTTGGTCAACACCTATTGGCAGATGGAGGTGTTCATAATCTCCGTCAGCGTCCCTCCCTCCCATCCCAAAAGAACATAGATTCTAAGGAACAAGGAAAAAAAAAAGAAAAGAAAAGAAAAACCCTCAATGCTTGGTTAGCAAATGCAGCTTCAAAGTGAATCTCCAATCCCCTTTTTCATTGCTCCCCCGCCCCCTTCCTACCAGATTGCAA
The DNA here is from genome assembly GCF_024166365.1 of Elephas maximus indicus. Taxonomy (NCBI): domain Eukaryota; kingdom Metazoa; phylum Chordata; class Mammalia; order Proboscidea; family Elephantidae; genus Elephas; species Elephas maximus. The sequence goes on along the minus strand of NC_064835.1, from coordinate 8,351,490 downwards.
CCTTTAAGCTCATCGTCTCTGAAGCCAACAATGCTGCAGGCATTTATTTATGTAATACACACATACAGATTTGTGCATGTAACTTGACAAAAATGGGCCCAGACTTTGCAGGCTGTTCTGTTATCTGATTTTTTTTACTCCACAAAATGTCAAAGACATCTTTCCAAGTCACTAAATATAGAGCTACATTATCATTTTTAATGACTGCGTAGTATTTTGCTGTTTGTATGTCTCACACTTTTCTTAACCAGTCCCCTACTGATTGGCATTTAAGGTGTCCCCAAAGTTTTGCTATTATGAACAATGTTTTGATGAACGCCCTTGAGCTTACATTTTTTCGTGCTTATGTGATCACTCCCATACTGTAAATTCCTATGAAAATAACTAAGTGAGCACACATTTTATATTTTGATACACATAACTGTCTTCAAGACAGGTAAATTCTTACCTTTCTAGCCATTCTGTTGACAAACTGGGTTTTTCAGTTTAAAAAAAAAATCAAAGCTAATCTGATACGTAAAAGCGATATCTCATTCCTTTTCTTTGATTATTGCTGAGGTTGAACATTATTCATACATTTATTGACCATTTGTATTTCTTCATGAGTGATTTACCTGAATATTAAGAACCATGAGAAGAAATACAGATATGAGAAAATGTCATGTTGTAGAATATTGACATAAGGAAATGTTTACAAAGCATCCCAAAGTGATTAAATGGGAGGCTGCAAAACATTGTGATAATATAATATTTTTTATCTTTAAAAATATGTGGATAAGCAAAGACTAATGACTAAAACACATATCCCAAAATGTTAATAGAGGTTGTCTCTGGGTCATACTTGGGCAACAGCTGTTTTTCTCTGAAAATCCTTGTTCTTGATTTCCAATTAACAGAATCACTTTTATCATTTAAAGAAAAAACCCAATAAATACTAATAAAACCACAAAGTATCCTCCTTGTCACCTAAACTTCTCAGCTACTTCTTACCTGTAAATAATCATAAAATTATAGACTTTTTGAAGGAAAAAAACCAAACCCACTGCCGTCGAGTCGATTCCGACTGGTAGGACCCTATAGGACAGAGTAGAACTGCCCCACAGAGTTTCCAATGAGCTCCTGGCAGATTCGAACTGCCGACATCTTGGTTAGTAGTTGTAGCACTTAACTACTACGCCACCAGATTTCCTAAAAGGAACCTTAAGTATTGTATATTCCCCTCTCCCTGGTTTTAAAAACTGAGGCCCAGAGAATTTAAATGACCTGGTCAAGATCTGCTGGCCACTGCCACAGGGGAGCAGCCAGATAACCTCCATGCGGCTCCAACAGGGATGGTCAAGGTCATGCCCACTCCTCTCTTCTGTGGGGGATTCTGTCTCTCTTGAGGACCAGGACTATGCTTAAGCTGCAGCAGGATGAATTTGGGTTAGACTTTAGATGTGACCATGGAACTGGTCATGGAATGAGTTATAGAAATTGGAACTCTGGAGTTCTTAAAGACCAGGAAAGCAAGTGTCTGGTTGCAGCTAGGAGCAATTCTGCTTGGAGTTAAAAGAAATGATGGGATTGTTTCTGAAGTCCAGGGGTTGGAGGTGATAGAAAGTAAGGAGCATTCGGTGTGCTCCAAACCACCGACTTAGCTCTTCCAGAAAACCTTTGCAGCCACCAAAGCGAGCCTTGGAGGCTGACAGCAGACCCTCTGCCTCCACAAGGCCCAGCTCAGCATAGCATGCTCCCCAGCAACTCCAGACCCCTCCCCATCCCCCTGCCTCGTCCTCCCTCAGGATCTGGAGTCTGGGGGGTTTTGTTCTGCAGTTTGTTGCTGTGTTTTTTTCTTTCCTTTCTTCCAGAAGCTGGTCTGGGGCTTGGCTGCATGCGAAGGCAGGAAAAAGCAGCGCCGCAGCCTCTGAAAAATCGTGTTTACCCTGCCACAGGACATCAGTGGGTTATATTGCAACTTTCCACATGGTTGCGCAGACACAGACAGTTGTGTTTATGAAAATCCTCTTGATGCTGTCTTGGAGGCTCCCTGGTACCCAAGGCTCCTTCTCGGGCTGTGGGGTCTTCTGCTTAAAGGAGCAGCTGGCATAGGGCAGTCGAGAAGGCCAGCTTCCCTTTCAGGTGTCCCGAGGGGGCCAGCCCTGAGAGGTGATGGCTCCCTCCTCCATCCTGAGCAGGACATCTTTGCCTGCCCTGTGGTCAGCTCCTGGAGGCTTCAGGATGCATATGACTGTGTTTGTCTTGACAGAGAGGCCAGTTGACGTGGTGCTGGTTGGGGGGCGGTGAGCAGGTAATCTTCTAGGGAGAGATCTGGTCTGGGGTCATACCCCGAATTCTGCTAGCTCTGCTCCTGACCTGCAGTGTGGTGCTGGAGAAGCCCGTTTACCAAGCTGAGCTCCACTCTTCCTTTCATTTTCCTAAAACTGGAAAAATTATCCCTGTTTCTCCCTACCAACGGTAGCCATAGGATAAAATGACAAGATATAAAGGGACACATTTGGGAGAGAAGCTGGGCTGACTTAGAAAAGCCATTTCATCTCTCTGGGCTTTCGTTTTTCCTTCTATAAAAGGAGGGGGTAAAATGGATTCGTTTCTAAAGCCCCTTGGAGTTCTAAGAGAAAAAAAAAAAAATACAAAAATCATAACTTTGTGGCTTTTTTCAAATCTTTAGCCACTAACACTTTTAAATGATCCTTTGGTTAATATGCGAAGATGAAGGTGACCTAGGGAATTTTATCTATGAGTTGTGGCTTAAAAGGGTTAAAGTAGGGTCAATTCAGTGAATTGTGATACCATACATTTTTTATATAGTAACCCTCAGAACCTCATTGCCCCATAAGGTGCTCTTTAAAGTGCTGTGATGTTTGGGGGTGTCTGGCCCTCCTTAGGAGCCCTGGTGGCACAGGGCTCAGTTGCTAACCAAAAGGTTGGCAGCTTGAATCCACAAGCTGCTCCTTGGAAACCCTATGGGGCAGTTCCACTCTGTCCTGCAGGGTCACTGTGAGTTGAAATCAACTCAATGGCAATGGGTTTGGGTTTTTTTTTTTTTTTTGGCCCTCCCTAATCTTGGAGTTAGGGTTACTACTCAGTAAGGTTCCTACTCAGAGGGGTTACTCCCATCTCAGAACTCCTGGTGCTGGTGACCTGTCTGCAATCCAGACTCTAAGCTCATGGTGCCTGGCCTGATCACTGAGTGTTCTCTCTGTGATGGGTGTTCTGGCTCCCCAACCAGAGTATAATTACATGGGGTAAGAACCATGCCTTGGTGGTCTTTGACTCCTCCACAGTGCCAGTGATGGTTAAGGTTGTGTGTCAACTTGGCTGGGCCATGATTCTTAGTGGTTTGACAATTATGATGTAGCTTGGCAGTTATGTAATGATATAATTAACTTCACGATGAGATCTTCTATAAGCAGCCAATCTGTTTAGATGGAGTTTTCTTGGGGATGAGGCCTGCCTCCAGTATATAAATGGATATTTCAGCAAGGCTGTTGCTCTGGTTCCTGCAAGTGGCTTGTCATATTCTGACGTCTGGTTATTGAGACTTGAACTAGCAGTTTATCTGCTGATCTTAGGATTCCATCAGCCTCTGCAACCTGTGAGTCAGTGGCCTGCCGTCTGGCCTCGTGATCTTAGGTTTGCCAGCCCCGACAGCTACATGAGTCATGAGAAGCCTCTAGCCTGATACCTGATCCACAGACTTAGGACTTGCTGGCCTTTACAACTGTGTGAGCCATTTCCTTGAGATAAATGTGTGTGTGTGTGTGTGTGTGTGTGTGTGTGTGCGTGTATGCCTGTATGTGTGTATATACGCTTTACTAGTTTTGCTTCTCTAGAGAACCCAACCTAAGACATCTGGTATGAGAGTGGTCTAGGGAAACAAAATTGTAAAAATGAGTTTTATAATTGGTTCCTAAGTCTGGTTAGTCTTGAAGATGTTGTTGACTCTGCTTCCAGTAGTACAGAAGACACTGCTAATCCATAGTGTGAGGTGGCAATAGAAACCTGCAAAATATCACCACAAATAGGTCAAGTATTGGTGAGAGTCAAGGCTCTGAGTGATCACATGTTTGATAACTTCTCTACAATTTTGTCATAATGAGAAGTATAAGGAAGCTGATTGGTTCGTCCTACTTTCTCTAGACAAAGTGGTGAAAGAAAGATGAGCTCAGGGCTTCAGAGTCAAAGCTCAAGTACTTCATAAATGACCTCAGACTTGACACTTGTACCCCGAAAGAAAGCCTTACTTCTTGTAGTAACAGAGCTGATACTTCCAAAAACCAAACCCAGGGTCTTACTGTTAGAGTGGCTTAAATACAATGCCAATTGAATTTCCAACCTCAAATTATGTCTGAAGTTAAAGTAAAGGAATTGGTTGGGAAGAAATGGGATCCTGAAATGGGATGGGGACATACGTGTAGGTAATCAGGAACCTGGAGACACTGAGCCCTTAAATTCTCTTGAATCACTCTTGCCAACAGAACGAGTCCTCTCACTCCATTTTTGTCTGCTAAGCCACCCTCCCCAGTAAAACCATTAACCCCTCCACCCCTATGTGATGAGATGAATCCAGCTTTGCCTGAACAGCCTTTGTCTAGGTATTACCTGGGACAATGTTTGAGTCATCACCTGGGGAGGACTCTGAGTCATTGCCTGGGGTATTGCCTGAGGAAAATGCCTTAAAAGACATTGCTGAATGTTATCAGAACACATCCCTACCACCCATTTTGGCTTCTAGACCTATAACTAGGCTTAAGTCCCAGAGAGCCCCAAAAAGTGAAGTACAAAGAGTGACCCAGGAGGAGGTATGCTACACTCCAAAAGAATTGCTTGACTTCTCTAATACATAACGACAGAACCTAGGGGAATATGTTTGGGGATGGCTATTAAGGATATGGGATGGTGGTGCAAGGAACATAAAGTTGCATCAGTCTGAGTTTATTGATATGGGCCAACTAAGCACAGATCCTTCGTTCAGTGTTTCAGCTCGAGAGGTTAGAAAAGGATCTAATAGTTTATTTGGTTGGTTCACTGAAGCATGGATTAATCTATACTAAATCAAGTTGAAGTTCCACACCTGCCTTGCATACTGTAGGAGAATGTATAAAATGGCTTAGGGAAATTGGCATGTTAGAGTGGGTTTATCAGGTTAGATCCACAGACCCACACATGCAGTACCCAGAAGACATACTTGTTACCAAAATGATGAGGAACAAATTTGTGAAGGGAACCCCAGCATCCTTGAAGACTGCCTTTATTGCTATTTTATGTAAGTCAGTTTTGACAGTGGGAGCTGCCCTAACTGAGTTAAGACACCTAACTATGATGGGGCTGATTTGACCCTGTAGTGGTAGGGGCCAATTGGTGGCACACAATTGACAGAAACAAGATGGTTGTGGTTACTGTAATGGACAGTGGAATCAAAGCAGTAATCACAATCATCTGACTCATATGGACTTATTATGTTGGACTTACTTAGTCATGGTATCTTAGGAGTGAAAATCAAAACCAAACCCATTGCCACTGAGTCAATTCTGACTCATAGTGACCCTATAGGACAAAGTAGAATTGCCCCATAGGGTTTCCAAAGAGTGGCTGGTAAATCTGAACTGCTGACCTTTTGGTTAGCAGCCATAGCTCTTAACCACTGTGCCACCAGGAATCCTCAGGAGTGAAATAGATAGGAAATCTACTAAATATTTACTCGATCCCCTTGAATGAAGGGGCAGCTGAGTAGCCTTGAGGAAGGGCCCCACTAAACATCCAAAAATTTGTACTGTTAATCTTTCTCCCAGCCTTCCCCAAGGGATCTATGGCCTTTTACAAGAATGACTGTTCATTGAAGAAAGGAAAATAATCAGACTTTTGGGAGATTACAGGATCCTGGCTCTGAATTGACACTAATTCCAGAAGACTCAAAAGGTCACTGTGGTCCACTAGTGCAAGTGGGGGCATATGGAGGCCAAGTGATAAAATGGGATTTTAGCTGGGGTTCATCTCACAGTGGGTCCAGTGGGTTCCCAAATCCATCCTGTAGTGATTTTTCCAGTTCCAGAAAGCATAATTAAAATAGATATACTCAGCAACTGGCAGAACCCCCACATTAGATGTCTGACAAGTGGAGTAAGTGCTATTACGGTAGGAAAAGCCAAATGGAAGCCTTTAGAACTGCCCCTATCTAGGAAAATAGTAAACCAAAAGCAATACCACGTTTCTGGAGGGATTGCAGAGATTACCGCTTACTATCAAGGACTTGAAGAGGCAGGGGTGGTGATTCCCACCACATCTCCATTCATCTTGCCTATTTGGCCTGTGCAAAACACAGATAGGTCTTGGAGAATGAAGGTGGATTATTGTAAATTTAACCAGGTGGTGACTTCAATTGCAGCTGCTGTTCCAGTAGTTTCATTGCTTGAGCCAGTAAATCCATCTCCTGGTACCTGGTATGCAGTTATTGAGCTGGCCAATGCCTTTTTCTCAATTCTGGCTTCAAAGGAACACCAGAAGCAATTTCCCTTCAGCTGGCAAGGCCAGCAATACACCTTTGCTGTCCTACCTTAGAGGTATGTCAAGTCTCCAGCCCTGTTATAATTTAGTCTACAGGGATCACCTTTTCCTTTCACAAGACGTCACACTTGTTCATTACATTGATGATGTTATGCTGATGGGGGCTTGTAAAGAAGAAGTAGCAATAGTCTGAACTTACTGGTAAAACATTTGCATGCATGCCAACTCACTATTGTCGAGTCAATCCCGATTCATAGCGACCCTGTAGGACAGAGTAGAACTGCTCCATTGGGCTTCCAAGGCTGTAAATATTTACGGAAGCAGACTGCCACATCTTTCTCCTACGGAGTGAATGGTGGGTTCAAACTGCTGACCTTTTGGTTAGCAGCTGAGTGCTTTTAACCACTGTGCCACCAGAGCTCCTTTATTTGCATGCTCCAGTCCCAGTGCCGTCGGGTCGATCCCGACTCATAGCGACCCTACAGGACAGAGTAGAACTGCCCCATAGAGTTTCCAAGGAGCATCTGGCAGATTTGAACTGCCGACCCTTTGGATAGCAGCCGTAGCAATTAACCACTATGCCACCAGGGTTTCCATTTGCATACTGGAGGGTGGGAAACTAATCCAACAAAAATTCAAGCACCTTCCACCTCAGTGAAATTTCTAGGGGTCCAGTGGTGTGGAGCATGTCAAGATATTCCTTCTATAGTGAAGGATAAATTATTGCAACTGGTCTCTCCCACAACCGAAAGCAGACAAAATACCTAGTGGGATTATTTGGGTTTTGGAGGCAAAAATTCTGTCGTAGTCATCCAGTGTTACTGTAACAGAAATACCACAAGTGAATGACTTTAACAAAGAGAAATTTATTTCTTCACAGTACAGTAGGCTAAAAGTCCAAAATTCGGGGCGTCAGCTTCAGAGGAAGGCTTCCTTTCTCTGTCAGCCCTCATTGATTTTCCCCTAGACTAGAAGCTTCTCCAAGCAGGGACCCCAGGTCCAAAGGATGCGCTCTGGTCCTGGCACTGCTTCTTTGGTGGTATGAAGTCCCCCGCTCTCTGCTTGCTTCACTTCCTTTTATCTCCCGTAAGATAAAAGGTGGGGCAGGCCACAACCCAGGGAAACTCCCTTTATATTGGATCAGGGATGTGACCTGGTAAGGGTGTTATAATCCCACACTCATTCTTTTTAACATAAAATTACAATCACAAAATGGAGGACAAACACAGACTACTGGGAATCATGGCCCAGACAAACTGATACGCACATTGTTTGGGGGACAGAATTCAATCCATGACATTATCCCTCATTTGGGTGTGCTATTTTAGGTTTTTTTTATTCCAGCCTACTTATCAAGTGACTTGAAAAGTGGCTTGTTTTGAGTGGGGCCAGAACAAGAGAAGGCTCTGCAACAGGTTCAGGCTGCTGTGTAAGCTGCTCTGCCACTTGGGCCGTATGATCTGGCTGATTCAATGGTGCTTGAGGTGTCAGTGGCAGATAGAGGTGCTGTTTGGAGTCTTTGGCAGGCCCCTATCGGTGAATCACAGGGCAGGCCCTTAGGATTCTGGAGCAAAGCCCTGCTATCCTCTGCAGATGACCACTCTCCTTTTGAGAAACAACATTTTCCTTGTTACTGGGCCTTAGTAGAGACTGAGCACTTACACATGGGCCACCAAGTCACTATGCAATCTGAGCTGCCCATCAGTAAGTAGGTTTTGTCTAACCCACAGAGTCATAAAGTTGGACACTCACAGCAGCACTCCATCATTAAATGAAATGGTTTATATGAGATCAGGCCCGAGCAGGACCTGAAGGCACAAGTAAGTTGCATGAGGAAGTGGCCCAAATGCCCATGATCTCCACTCCTGTCACATTACTTTCCGTCTCCCAGTGTGTTCCTGTGGCTTCATGGGGAGTTACTTATGATCAGTTGATTGTAGAAGAGAAAACTCATGCCTAGCTTATAGATGGTTCTGCACAATTAGCAGACACCACTCGAAAGTGGACAGCAGCAGCATGACAGTCAGCCCCTTTCTGGAACCTCCCTGAAGGACAGTGGTGAAGAGAAATTCTTCTAATGGGCAGAACTTCGAGCAGGGCACCTGGTTGTTCACTTTGCTTGGAAGGAGAAATGGCCAGATGTGCGACTGTATACTCATTTATGGGGTGTGGCCATTAGTTTGTCTGGATGGTCAGGGACATGGAAGGAACAAGAAAGTATGGGGAAGCGGCATGTGGATAGACCTCTCTGAATGGGCCAAAGAAGTGAAGATATTTGTGTCTCATGTGAATGCTCACCAAAGGGTGACCTTGGCAAAGGAGGACTATAACGATCAAGTGCATTGGATGATGTGTTCTGTGGAAACCAGTCATCCCCTTTCTCCAACAACTCTCATCACTGCCCAATGGGCTCTTGAACAAAGTAGCTGTGGTGGCAGGGATGGAAGTTACGCATGGGCTCAGCAACACAGGCTTCCACTCAGCAAGGCTGACTTGGCAACAGCCACTGCTGAGCGCTTTGTCCGCCAGCAGCAGAGACAAACACTGAGTCCCTGATATAGTACCATTCCTTGAAGTGATCAGCCAGCAACCTGGTGGCAGGTTGACTACATGGGACCACTTTCATCCTGGAAAGGGCAGCGTTTTGTTCTCACAGGAAGACACAGTTACTCTGGGTATGGATTTTTCTTCCTCACATGCAATGCTTCTGCCAAAACTACCATTCATTGAATTACAGAATGCCTTCCCCACCATTGTGGTATACCACATGGCATCACCTCGGATCAAGGGACTAACTTCACAGCAAATACAGTGCGGCAATGAGCCCATGCTCATGGAACTCACTAATCTTACCATGTTTCCCATCATCCCGAAGCAGCTGGCTTGCTAGAACACAATTATGGGGCCAGCTGGTGACAATACCTTACATGATTGTGACAGTGTTCTCCAGGAGGCTGTATATGGAAAAAAAAAATTTTTTTTTTTATCATGCAATATATGGTGCTGTTTCTCCCATAGCCAAGACTGATGGGTCCGGGAATCCAGAAATATGAGTGGCACCATTCCCTATTGCCCCTAGTTACCCGCTTTCAAAATTTTTGCTTCCTGTCCCCATGTCCCTGTGTTCTGCTGGTCTAGAGGTATTAGTTCCTAATGTCCCACCTGGAGACACATCACTGATTCCATTGAACTGTGTCTTTGTCTTCTAGTACTGCTATAACAGAAATACCACCAGTGGATGGCTTTAACAAAGAGAAGTTTATTATCTCACAGTCTAGTAAGCTACAAGTCCGAATTCAGGGCGCCTGCTCTAGGGGAAGGCTTTCTCTCTCTGTCAGCTCTGTCTTCCCTTGGTCTGGGAGCATCTCAGCACAGGAACCTCAGGTCCAAAGGATGCAATCTGCTCCCGGCACTGCTTTCTTGGTGTTCTGAGATTCCCCAAATCATTGCTTGCTTCACTTTCCTTTTTTTTTTTAATACTTTTTATTGTGCTTTAAGTGAAAGTTTACAAATCAAGTCAGTCTCTCACATAAAAACTCATATACACCTTGCTACACACTCCCAATTACTCTCCCCCTAATGAGACAGCATGCTCTCTCCCTCCACTCTTTCTTTTCGAGTCCGTTTCATAAGCTTCTAACCCCCTCCACCCTCTCATCTCCCCTCCAGGCAGGAGATGCCAACATAGTCTCAAGTGTCCACCTGATCCAAGAAGCTCACTCCTCACCAGCATCCCTCTCCAACCCATTGTCCAGTCCAACCCATGTCTGAAGAGTTGGCTTCAGGAATGGTTCCTGTCCTGGGCCAGCAGAAGGTCTGGGGGCCATGACCACCAAGGTCCTTCTAGTCTCAATCAGGCCATTAAGTCTGGCCTTATGAGAATTTGGGGTCTGCATCCCACTGCTCTCCTGCTCCCTCAGGGGTTCTCCGTTGTGTTCCCTGTCAGGGCAGTCATTGGTTGTAGCCGGGCACTGTCTAGTTCTTCTGGTCTCAGGATGATGTAGACCCTGGTTCATGTGGCTCTTTCTGTCTCTTGGGCTCGTAATCACCTTGTGTCCTTGGAGTTTTTCATTCTCCTTTGATCCAGGTGGGTTGAGAACAATTGATGCATCTTAGATGGCTGCTTGCTAACGTTTAAGACCCCAGATGCCACTCTTCAAGGTGGGATGCAGAATGTCTTCTTAAGAGATTTTATTATGCCAACTGACTTAGATGTCCCTTGAAACCATGGTTCCCAGACCCCTGCCCCTGCTACGCTGGCCTTCGAAGTATTCAGTTTACTCAGGAAACTTCTTTGGTTTTTGTTTAGTCCAATTGTGCTGACCTCCCCTGTGTTATGTGTCATCTTTCCCTTCACCTAAAGTAGTTCTTATCTACTATCTAATTAGTGGATGTCCCTCTCCCACCCTTCCTCCCTCCCCCCTCTCATAGCCACAAAAAATGTTTTCTTCTCAGTTTAAACTATTTCTCAAGTTCTTACAATACTGGTCTTATACAATATTTGTCCTTTTGCAACTGACTAATTTCACTCAGCATAATGCCTTCCAGGTTCCTCCATGTTATGAAATGTTTCACAGATCCCTCATGTTCTTTATCAATGTGTAATATTCCATTGTGTGAATATACCATAATTTATTTATCCATTCATCCATTGATGGGCACCTTGGTTGCTTCCATCTTTTTGCTATTGTAAACAGTGCTGCAATAAACATGGGTGTGCATATATCTGTTTGTGTAAAGGCTCTTATTTCTCTAGGATATATTCCAAGGAGTGGGATTGCTGGATCATATGGTAGCTCTATTTCTAGCTTTTTAAGGAAGTGCCAAATCGATTTCCAAAGTGGTTGTACCATTTGACATTCCCACCAGCAGTGTAGAAGTGTTCCAATCTCTCCACAGCCTCTCCAACATTTCTTATTTTGTGTTTTTTGGATTAATGCCAGCCTTGTTGGAGTGAGATCAGATCTCATCGTAGTTTTGATCTGCATTTCTCTAATGGCTAATGATCATGAACATTTCCTCATACATCTGTTAGCTACCTGAATGTTCTTTAGTGAAGTGTCTCTTCATATCTTTTGCCCATTTTTTAATTGGGTTATTTGTCTTTTTGCAGTTGAGTTTTTGCAGTATCATGTAGATTTTAGAGATCAGGCGCTGATCAGAAATGTCATAGCTAAAAGCTTTTTCCCAGTCTGTAGGTGGTCTTTTTACTCTTTTGGAGAAGTCTTTGGATGAGCATAGGTGTTTGATTTTTAGGAGCTCCCAGTTATCTAGTTTTTCTTCTACATTCTTTACAACGTTTTGTATACTGTGTATGCCATGTATGAGGGCTCCTAACATTGTCCCTATTTTTTCTTCCATGATCTTTATCGTTTTAGATTTTATATTAGGTCTTTGATCCATTTTGAGTTAGTTTTTGTGCATGGAGTGAGGTATGGGTCTTGTTTCATTTTTTTTTGCAGATGGATATCCAGTTATACCAGCACCATTTGTTAAAAAGACTGTCTTTTCCCTAGTTAACTGTTTTGGGGCCTTTATCAAATATCAACTGCTCATATGTAAATGGGTTTATGTCTGGATTCTCAATTCTGTTCCATTAGTCCATGTATCTGTTGTTGTACCAGTACCAGGCTGCTTTGTCTACCGTGGAGGTATAATAGGTTCTAAAATCAGGCAAAATAAGGCCTCCTGCTTTGTTTTTCTTTTTCAGTAATGCCTTATTTATCTGGGGCCTCTTTCCCTTCCATATGAAGTTGGTGATTTGTTTCTCCATCTCTTTAAAGACTATCGTTGGGATTTGGATCGGAATTGCATTAAATGTACAGATCGCTTTTGGTAGAATAGACATTTTTATAATGTCTTCCTATCCCCGAGCAAGGTATGTTTTTCCACTTATGTAAGTCTCTTTTGCTTTCTTGCAGAAGTGTACTGTAGTTTTCTTTGTATAAGCCTTTTACATCTCTGGTAAGAATTATTCCTAAGTATTTTATCTTCTTGGGGCTCCTGTAAATGGCATTGATTTGGTGATTTCCTCTTCGATGTTCTTTTTGTTGGTGTAGAGGAATCCAACTGATTTTTGTATGTTTATCTTGTATCCCGATACTCTGCTGGACTCTTCTATTAGCTTCAGTAGCTTTCTGGAGGGTTCCTTAGGGTTTTCTGTGTATAAGATCATGTCATCTGCAAATAGAGATACTTTTACTTCTGCCGTGCCATTCTGGATGCCCTTTATTTCTTTATCTAGCCTAATTGCTCTGGCTAGGACTTCCAGCACAATGTTGAATAAGAGTGGTGATAAAGGGTATCCTTGTCTGGCCCCCGATCTCACTGGGAATGTTTTCAGGCTCTCTCCATTTAGGGTGATGTTGGTCGTTGGCTTTATATAAATGCCCTTTATTATGTTGAGGAATTTTCCTTCTATTCCTATTTTGCTGAGAGTTTTTCTCTTGAATGAGTGTTGAACTTTGTCAAATGCCTTTTCTGCATCAATTGATAAAATCATATGATTCTTGTCTTTTGTTTTATTTATGTGGTGGATTACATTAATTGTTTTTCTAATGTTGAACCATCCCTGCATACCTGGTATGAATCTCACTTTGTCATGTTGAATTATTTTTTTGGTATGTTGTTGAATTGTATTGGCTAGAATTTTGTTGAGGATTTTTGCATCTACATTCATGAGGGATATAGGTCTATAATTTTCTTTTCTTGTGGTGTCTTTACCTGGTTTTGGTATCAGGGATATGGTGGCTTCATAGAATGAGTTTGGTAGTATTCCGTCCTTTTCTGTGCTCTGAAATAGCTTTAATAGTGGTGGTGTTAAGTCTTCTCTGAAAGTTGGGTAGAACTCTGCAGTGAAGCCATCCGGACCAGGGCTTTTTTGTTGTTGTTGTTGGGGGTTTTTTGATTACCTTTACAATCTCTTCTGTTGTTATGGGTCTATTTAGTTGTTCTACCTCTGTTTGTGTTAGCTTAGGTAGGTGGTGTGTTTCTAGGAATTCATCCATTTCTTCTAGGTTTTCAAATTTGTTTGAGTATAGTTTTTCATAGTAATCTGATATGATTCTTTTAATTTCCATTGGGTCTGTTGTAATATCGCCCCTCTCATTTCTTATTCGGGTTATTTGCTCCCTCTCCTGCTTTTCTTTTGTCTGTTTGGCCGGTGGTTTATCAATTTTGTTGATTTTTTCCAAAAAACCAGCTTTTAGGTCTTTTTAATTCTTTCAATTGCTTTTCAGTTTTCTATTTCATTTAGTTCAGCTGTAATTTTTATTATTTGTTTTCTTCAGGTGCCTGTGGGTTTCTTTTGTTGTTCTCTTTCTATTTGTTCAAGTTGTAGGGATAGTTCTTTGATTTTGGCCCTTTCTTCTTTTTGGATGTGTGCATTTACTGATAAAAATTGACCTCTGTGCACTGATTTTGCTGTGTCCCAAAGATTCCGATAGGAAGTGTTTTCATTCTCATTGGATTCTCTGAATTTCTTTATTCCATCCTTAATGTCTTCCATAGCCAGTCATTTTTGAGCAGGGTATTGTTCAGTTTCCAAGTGTTTGATTTCTTTTCCCTGCTTTTCCTGTTATTGATTTCCACTTTTATGGCCCTCTGGTCAGAGAAGATGCTTTGTAATATTTCAATGTTTTGGATTCTGCTAAGGCTTGCTTTGTGACTTAATATGTGGTCTATTCTAGAGAATGTTCCACGTGCACTAGAAAAGAAAGTATACTTGGTTGCTCTTGGGTGGAGTGTTCTGCATATGTCTATGAGGTCAAGTTGGTTGATTGTGGCATTTAGATCTTCCGTGTCTGTATTGAGCTTCTTTCTGGATGTCCTGTCTTTCACTGAAAGTGGTGTGTTGAAGTCTCCTACTATTATTGTGGAGCTGTCTATCTCACTTTTCAATGCTGATGGAGTTTGTTTTATGTATCTTGTAGCCCTGTCATTGGGTGCATAAATATTTAATATGGTTATATCTTCTTGGTGTATTGTCCCTTTAATCATTATATAGTGTCCTTCCTTATCCTTTCTGATAGATTTAACTTTAAAGTCTATTTTGTTAGAAATTAATATTGCCACTCCTGCTCTTTTTTGATTGTTGTTTGCTTGATATATTTTTTTCCACCCTTTGAGTTTTAGTTTGTGTCTGTAAGTCTAAGGTGTGTCTCTTGTAGGCAGCATATAGACGGATCTTGTTTTTTAATCCATTCTGCCACTTGCCATCTCTTTATTGGTACATTTAGTCCATTTACATTCAGGGTAATGATGGATAGGTGTGAATTCAGCGCTATCATTTTGATGTCTTTTTTTGTGTGTTGACAGTTTCTTTTTCCCACTTGATTTTATGTGCTGAGTAGATTTTCTTTATATATTGTCCTTTCCTCACATTTGTTGTTGTTGATTTTGCTTCTGCTGAGTCTGTATTTTTCCCTTGTATTTTATTTTGTTGAGTAAGATAGTTTGTGTCCTTTCTGGTTACCTTATTATTTACCACTATTTTTCTAAATTTAAAAATTTTATTTCTTTGTATCGCCGTATCTTCCTCTCTGTATGGAAGGTGTATGATTACATTTCTTAGTCAGTCTTTATTATTTTAATGTTGTCTTCTTTTATATAATAACATCGCTGTTACCCTGTTTGGGGCTTTTTTTTCTTTTTAATAATCTTGCTTGCTTCTTTTTTTTGGATTTCCTGTCTGGGTTGCCTTCTGGTTGCTCTGCCCAGTGTTCTAGTCTTGGGTTGATACCTGATATTATTGATTTTCGAACCAACGAACTCCCCGTAGTATTTCTTATAGTTTTGGTTTGCTTTTTACAAATTCCCTCAACTTGTGTTTATCTGGAAATGTCTTAATTTCACCTTCATATTTAAGAGACAGTTTTGCTGGATATATGATTCTTGGCAGGCAATTTTTTTCCTTCAATTTTTTAAATATGTCATCTCATTGCCTTTTTGTCTGCATGGTTTCTGCCAAGTAGTCTGAGCTTATTCTTATTGGCTCTCCTTTGTAGGTGACTTTTTGTTTATCCCTCTCTGCTCTTATAATTGTCTCCTTATCTTTGGTTTTGGCAAGTTTCATTATGTCTTGGTGACTTTCTTTTAAGATCTACCTTATGTGGAGTTTGATGAGCATCTTTCACAATATCAGGGAAGTTTTTTGCCAACAAATCTTCAACAATTTTCTCTGTATTTTCTGTCCTCCCTCCCCGTTCTGGTACTCCAGTCACTTGTAGGTTATTTCTCTTGATAGAGTCCCACATGATTCTTAAGTTTTCCTCATTTTTAAAAATTCTTTTATCTGATTTTTCTTCAAATATATTAGTGCCAAGTGATTTATCTTCCAGGTCAGAAATTCTGGCTTCTACTTACTCAATTCCGCTCCTCTGACTTTGTGTTGAGTTGTCTACTTCTGTAATTTTTTGTTAATCTTCTGAATTTCTGATTGCTGTCTGTCTATGGATTTTTCCATCTTATTAAACTTTTCATTATGTTCCGGAATAATCTTTCTAATTTCTTCAATTGCTTTATCTGTGTGTTCCTTGGCTTGTTCTGCGTATTGCCTCATTTCCTTCCTGATGTCTTGAACAGTACCGTATATTAAGCTTTTGTATTCTGCATCTGGTAATTCCAGGAATGCACTTTCATCTAGAAGATCCCTGGATTCTTTGTTTTCAGAGCTTGTTGAGGTGATCATGGTTTGTTTCTTTTTTTTTTTGTTTTATTAACTTTTATTGAGCTTCAAGTGAACATTTACAAATCAACTCAGACTGTCACATATAAGTTTATATACACCTTACTCCTTTCTCCCACTTGCTCTCCCCCTAATGAGTCAGCCCTTCCAGTCTCTTCTTTCGTGACAATTTTGCCAGCTTCCAGCTCTCTCTATCCTCCCATCCCCCCTCTAGACAGGAGACGCCAACACAGTCTCAAGTGTCCACCTGATATCATTAGCTCACTCTTCATCAGCATCTCTCTCCTACCCACTGTCCAGTCCCTTTCATGTCTGCTGAGTTGTCTTCAGGAATGGTTCCTGTCCTGTGCCAACAGAAGGTTTGGGGACCATGACCGCCGGGATTCCTCTAGTCTCAGTCAGACCATTAAGTAAGGTCTTTTTGTGAGAATTTGGGGTCTGCATCCCACTGATCTCCTGCTCCCTCAGGGGTTCTCTGTTGTGCTCCCTGCCAGGGCAGTCATCAGTTGTAGCCGGGCACCATCTAGTTCTTCTGGTCTCAGGATGATGTAAGTCTCTAGTTCATGTGGCCCTTTCTGTCTCTTGGGTTCTTAGTTATCGTGTGACCTTGGTGTTCTTCATTCTCCTTTGATCCAGGTGGGTTGAGACCAATTGATGCATCTTAGATGGCTGCTTGTTAGCATTTAAGACCCCAGACGCCACATTTCAAAGTGGGATGCAGAATGTTTTCATAATGGAATTATTTTGCCAATTGACTTAGAAGTCCCCTTAAGCCATAGTCCCCAAACCCCCGCCCTTGCTCCGCTGACCTTTGAAGTATTCATTTTATCCCGGAAACTTCTTTGCTTTTGGTCCAGTCCAGTCCAGTTGAGCTGACCTTCCATGTATTGAGTATTGTCCTTCCCTTCACCTAAAGCAGTTCTTATCTACTAATTAATCAGTAAAAAACTCTCTCCCACCCTCCCTCCCTCCCCCCTCGTAACCACAAAAGTATGTGTTCTTCTCAGTTTATACTATTTCTCAAAATCTTATAATAGTGGTCTTATACAATATTTGTCCTTTTGCATCTGACTGATTTCGCTCAGCATAATGTCTTCCAGGTTCCTCCATGTTATGAAATGTTTCACAGATTCGTCACTGTTCTTTATCGATGCGTAGTATTCCATTGTGTGAATATACCACAATTTACTTAACCATTCATCCGTTGATGGACACCTTGGTTGCTTCTAGCTTTTTGCTATTGTAAACAGAGCTGCAATAAACATGGGTGTGCATATATCTGTTTGTGTGAAGGCTCTTATTTCTGTAGGGTATATTCCAAGGAGTGGGATTTCTGGGTTGCATGGTACTTCTATTTCTAACTGTTTAAGATAACGCCAAATAGATTTCCAAAGTGGTTGTACCATTTTACTTTCCCACCAGCAGCGTATAAGAGTTCCAATCTCTCCGCAGCCTCTCCAACATTTATTATTTTGTGTTTTTTGGATTAATGCCAGCCTTTTTTTTGTTGTTGTTGGAGTGAGATGGAATCTCATCGTAGTTTTAATTTGCATTTCTCTAATGGCTAATGATCGAGAGCATTTTCTCATGTATCTGTTAGCTGCCTGAATATCTTCTTGAGTGAAGTGTGTGTTCATATCCTTTGCCCACTTCTTGATTGGGTTGTTTGTCTTTTTGTGGTTGAGTTTTGACAGAATTATATAGATTTTAGAGATCAGGCGCTGGTCTGAGATGTCATAGCTGAAAATTCTTTCCCAGTCTGTAGGTGGTCTTTTTATTCTTTTGATGAAGTCTTTAGATGAGCATAAGTGTTTGATTTTTAGGAGCTCCCAGTTATCTGGTTTCTCTTCGTCATTTTTGGTAATGTTTTGTATTCTGTTTATGCCTTGTATTAGGGCATTTTTTCTTCCATGATCTTTATCGTTTTAGTCTTTATGTTTAGGTCTTTGATCCACTTGGAGTTAGTTTTTGTGCATGGTGTAAGGTATGGGTCCTGTTTCATTTTTTTGCAAATGGATATCCAGTTATGCCAGCACCATTTGTTAAAAAGACTATCTTTTCCCCAATTAACTGACACTGGGCCTTTGTCAAATATCAGCTGCTCATATGTGGATGGATTTATATCTCGGTTCTCAATTCTGTTCCACTGGTCTATGTGCCTGTTGTTGTACCAGTACCAGGCTGTTTTGACTACTGTAGCTGTATAATAGGTTCTGAAATCAGGTAGAGTGAGGCCTCCCACTTTCTTCTTCTTTTTCAGTAATGCTTTCCTTATCCGAGGCTTCTTTCCCTTCCATATGAAA
This sequence comes from Elephas maximus indicus, assembly GCF_024166365.1. NCBI lineage: Eukaryota > Metazoa > Chordata > Mammalia > Proboscidea > Elephantidae > Elephas > Elephas maximus. The sequence goes on along the minus strand of NC_064835.1, from coordinate 8,332,995 downwards.
TTGGTGATTTGTTTCTCTATCACATTAAAAAATGACATTGGAATTTGGATCGGAAGTGCATTGTATGTATAGATGGCTTTTGGTAGAATAGACATTTTTACTATGTTAAGTCTTCCTATCCATGAGCAAGGTATGTTTTTCCACTTAAGTATGTCCTTTTTAATTTCTTGTAGTAGTGCTTTGTAGTTTTCTTTGTATAGGTCTTTTACATCTTTGGTAAGATTTATTCCTAAGTATTTTATCTTCTTGGGGACTACTGTGAATGGTATGGATTTGGTGATTTCCTCTTTGATGTTCTTTTTGTTGATGTAGAGGAATCCAAGTGATTTTTGTATGTTTATCTTATAACCTGAGACTCTGTCAAACTCTTCTATTAGTTTCAGTGGTTTTCTGGTGGATTCTTTGAGGTTTTCTATGTATAAGATCATGTCATCTGCAAATAGATATAATTTTACTTCCTCCTTCCAATCCGGATGCCCTTTATTTCTTTGTCTAGCCTAATTGCTCTGGCTAGGACTTCTAGCACAATGTTGCATAAGAGCGGTGATAAAGGGCATCCTTGTCTGGTTCCCGTTCTCAAGGGAAATGCTTTCAGGCTCTCTCCATTTAGAGTGATGCTGGCTGTTGGCTTTGTATAGATGCCCTTTATGATGTTGAGGAATTTTCCTTCAATTCCTATTTTGGTGAGAGTTTTTATCACAAATGGGTGTTGGACTTTGTCAAATGCCTTTTCTGCATCAATTGATAAGATCATGTGGTTTTTGTCTTTTGTTTTATTTATATGGTGGACTACATTAATGTTTTTTCTAATATTAAACCAGCCTTGCATACCCGGTATAAATCCCACTTGGTCGTGGTGAATTATTTTTTTGATATGTTGTTGAATTCTATTGGCTAGAATTTTGTTGAGGATTTTTGCATCTATGTTCATGAGGGATATAGGTCTGTAATTTTCTTTTTTTTGTGATGTCTTTACCTGATTTTGGTATCAGGGAGATGGTGGCTTCATAGAATGAGTTAGGTAGTATTCCGTCATTTTCTATGCTTTGAAATACCTTTAGTAGTAGTGGTGTTAACTCTTCTCTGAAAGTTTGGTAGAATTCTGCAGTATAGCCATCCGGGCCAGGGCTTTTTTTTTGTTGGGGGTTTTTTGATTACCGTTTCAATCTCTTTTTTTGTTATGGGTCTATTTAGTTGTTCTACTTCTGATTGTGTTAGTTTAGGTAGGTAGTGTTTTTCCAGGAATTCATCCATTTCTTCTAGGTTTGCAAATTTGTTAGAATACAATTTTTCGTAATAATCTGATATGATTCTTTTAATTTCAGTTGGGTCTGTTGTGATGTGGCCCTTCTCGTTTCTTATTCGGGTTATTTGTTTCCTTTCCTGTATTTGTTTAGTCAGTCTAGCCAATGGTTTATCAATTTTGTTAATTTTTTCAGAGAACCAGCTTTTGGCTTTGTTAATTCTTTCAATTGTTTTTCTGTTCTCTAATTCATTTAGTTCAGCTCTAATTTTTATTATTTGTTTTCTTCTGGTGCCTGATGGGTTCTTTTGTTGCTCACTTTCTATTTGTTCAAGTTGTAGGGACAGTTCTCTGATTTTGGTCTTTCTTCTTTTTGTATGTGTGCATTTATCGATATAAATTGGCCTCTGAGCACTGCTTTTGCTGTGTCCCAGAGGTTTTGATAGGAAGTATTTTCATTCTCTTGCATTCTATGAATTTCCTTATTCCCTCCTTAATGTCTTCTATAACCCAGTCTTTTTTCAGGAGGGTATTGTTCAGTTTCCAAGTATTTGATTTCTTATCCCTAATTTTTCTGTTATTGATTTCCACTTTTAAGGCCTTGTGGTCTGAGAAGATGCTTTGTAATATTTCGATGTTTTGGATTCTGCAAAGGTTTGTTTAATGACCTAATATGTGATCTATTCTAGAGAATGTTCCATGTGCCCTAGAAAAAAAAGTATACTTTGCAGCAGTTGGGTATGGTTTGTTTCTTTATGTGACTTGAGATTGACTGTTTTTTCTGAGCCATCTATGAGCTATTGTATTAGTTTATACTTGTTTAATGTGTGATAGCTGCTTGCTTTGTTTTGTTTTGGTATACCCCTGTGGGTTGCTTGAGTGAGCTAGCTTGATTATTTTCGCCTTTGGAGCTCTGGTGTCCTGTCCCCAGCTGGCTAGAGTTGTTATCAGGTCTATTAGTATAGGAGTCCATTCAATCTTCTTGTATGAATTCAACTCAGGTTTCCAGGTAGCTGATCATCAAGTGTGTGGTACCGGCTCTGTCCTATAGTCTTAGAGGGGCAGGGGTGATTGGCGTATATACTGGTATCTGATTGCAGCAGGGGTTCATGCTCTGAACAAGGCAGGGGGCTGAGAACCGACCCCGAAGTGTCTCTGAGCTTGCTGGTGGGTGGGTTCTGCAGAGGGACCATGGGCACCCAAAGTTTTTGTTGTAAGGGCTGGGAAGTATCAGTTACGTCTGGGCCCCTGTTGTAGGTGGCTGGGTGACCTGAATGGAGCTTCACAGTCCTTAGGTCTGTGATGTGGGTACGTGAGGACCTTGTTTAACAGGCAAAACAATGTCAAACATCAAACACCCACCTCTCCATCGCATATCTGAAATGGTTGAAGTTTGCCAACAAGGGCCTATTCTCCCAAAATAGACCCACACAGGTCCATGCAGAAGGGAAAGGTGCTCAAGGTCCATGGACGGTTTATGCCTGGACAGGAGCCGCTCCTGTCCTGAGCTCCCCCAGTTAATGGAGCTAGCAAATTATCTTTTCCCCCAATTGCAAATTTTTTCCTTCCCCAAGGCCAGAAAGATGGCTCTAGGTGCTCACAAGGGTCTATCTCTGGCCCAGGAATTCAGCCACTGAAGCCAGCTTGGGGTGTTGGGGACCCTGGGAAAATGGATGGAAGTACTTAGCTTCTGCCGAGAGTGCTGTTCTCCTCAGGTTCTGGAGGTGTGAGTAGGCTGTGTGGCTGGCTGCTTCCCCCTGAGGAAACTGTGGCCGAATGCTGGTACCAGCCCGCTGCCGCCGCCGCCACCGCCACCGCTCCAGGAATGGTGCCTGAGGGCTCCCCGCGATTCAGGTCCGGTAACTCGTCTCTACTTCTAAAAGGTCTCTCCCTCCTCCTGCCCCTCAGTTCGTTGTCTAAGCTTGCCTTTGATGCTCAGGGCTCCCAGCTTGTCACAAATATACTCGTTTCCCTTGTTTTTTCGGGTCTTTGTTGTAAAGAGGGCTCGCTGGAAGCTTCTGTCTATTCCGCCATCTTAGCTCTGCCTCCGCTTCACTTTCCTTTTATCTCCTGTAAGATAAAAGGTGGGGCAGGCCACACCCCTGGGAAACTCCCTTTATATTGGATCAGGGATGTGACCTGGTAAAGGTGTTACAATCCCACCCTAATCCTCTTTAACATAAAATTAGTATCACAAAATGGAGGACAAACACAGAATACTGGGAATTATGGCCTAACCAAGTTAATACACACATTTTTTGGAGGATATAATTCAATCCATGACAAACTGGAAGTTAAGAATGCCACTAGGCCTCTTTGTGCTCCTCATGCCTCTGGATCAACAGGCAAAATAGCGGGTACCATATTGGCCAGTGTGATTGATCCTGAATACTAAGGGGAAATTGGATTTATGTTGCATAATAGGGGTAAAGAAAAGTATCTCTGGAATACAGGAGGTGCCTTAGGAGGTCTCTTAGTACTACCATGCCCTATGATTAAAGCCAATGGAAAACTGCAGCAACCCAATTTTGACATTACTACTAATGGCCCAGGTCCATTAGGAGTGAAGGTTTGGGTTACCCACACCAGGTAAAGAACCACGACCAGCTGAGATACTTGCAGAGGGTAGAGGGAATATAGAATATGTAGTGGAAGAAGATAGTTCTAAATATCATCTATGACCACTTCATGAGTTGTAGATACGAGGACTGCAGTTGGTATGGGTATTTTTGCCTTGTATGTGTGCCTCGAATATTTTTGTTTTCTTCACTTATTAAATAAGTGAATAAGTTTTCTTTTTTACTTATTAAATGGGGCTAGTGCCTTTTCATTTGTACATGTGTTAGTTGTATCATGTTGGGTGCAAGTATGACTTTATAATTTTGTTTATTAAGAGATTATTATGTATGGTCTAAGGAGATGTGTACAGGTGTCAAGTTGACGAGGGGTGGACTGCAATGGTTAAGGTTGTGTGTCAACTTGGCTGGACCATGATTCCCAGCGGTTTGGTAATCATGATGTAGTATGGCAGTTATGTAATGATGTCTTTTGGCAGTTATGTTACAATGTAATCAATCCATGACGAGATCTGCTATGTGCAGCCAATCTGTTTCCTCGTGGGTTTGGCCTGCCTCCAGTATATAAATGAATGTTCCAGCAAGGCTCTCAGTCTGGATCCTACTTTCAGCTATTCTTCATCTGACCTCTAGTTCTTGGGGCTTGAGCTAGTAGCTTACTTGCCAGTTGTAGGATTTGTCAACCTCTGCAACCTGTGAGCCAGTGGCCTACCATCTGACCTGCTGATCTTGGGTTCCTCAGCCTCTGCAGCTCCATGAGTCAGAAGATGCCTCCAGCCTGACTCCTAACCCACACACTTCCTACTTGCCAACCTCTACAACCACATCAGCCTTTCCTTGAGATAAATAGATAAATCTTTCTCTCTCTCTATATGTATGTAAATGTATATATAAACCAAACCCATCGGTGTTGTTGTCAAGTCAGTCCTGACTCATAGCAACCCTATAGGGCAGAGTAGAACTGCCCCATAGAGTTTCCAAGGTGTGCCTGGTGAATTTGGTCTGCTGACCTTTTGGTTAGCAGTCATAGCACTTAACCACTACATTACCAGTGTTCCCATATATGTGTATAGAGAACACAGCCTAAGACATTGTTATTTATTTTTTCATTTGTTCATTCATTTTTTAAAAAATTATTCATTGTTAGGCCTTGGACATGTAAAAAAGACATGGTCCAGTGGAATGTGGCAGAAGAAAGGCCTGGTGATCTGCCTCTGTATAAATTATAGTTATGAAAGCCCTATGGAGTGAAGTTCTACTCTGTGACACATGGGATTGTCATGAATCAGAATGGACTTGAATGCAGCAGGCTTTGTTTTGTTAGTTTGTTTTGTTGTAAAGTGAACATTTAGCATATTTTCTGAACCCTTCCACCCCACCCCAGGTAATACTAACAAATAATGAGAGCAACAGTTAACATTTATCAAGCTCTTACTAAAAAACCAAACCCAGTGCCGTCGGTGCCGGTTATTGTTCTGAGAGCTTTATATGTATAATTCTCACAATGATTCTATGAAGCTTCACTTGGGATACGCTCAAATGTATTTTCACTTTACAGTGAAGGAAACTGAGGCACAGTGAAGTTAGGTAACTTGTCCAAATCACGCAGCAAACAGTGGAATCTAGATTCAAATCTAGACAGATTCAAATATAGGCTTCAGAGCTCAGGCCCCAGTCCCTGCGCTAAACTGCCTTTTGACCCAAATGCTAAGAGAAAAGAGAAAAAGTGATTGATTCTTCTAAGGAAAATTGGAAAGGGTTTGTGGGGGGGTGTGTGTGATGTTTTACTTGAGCCATAAAGGATAAGTAAGAGTTCCTGAGTAGAAATATATTCTGCACTGTAAAAACAGACCTGACTTGCACCTCTGGCCAACAATTGGAATGGCCTAACCTACTGGGAGAGGAAGCCAGCAGCAACTCCAATTCTCTACCTTTCTTTGACTGCTGCTTCCTCAGATCAAAAGAGGTGAAGTCTCAGAGGAGAATTCAAGGGACTCTTGAATTCTCACAGAAGGACTAAGATCCTTTTACTTTTTCCCCCCATCGACGCGTGGGTCCCATCTCCTCCAGCATGCCAGCTTTTGGGCACCAACTTCTCAGAATCCTTCCAAGGGAGCGAAGAACTGATGGTCCAGGCTGAGAAGCATGCCCAGGACAGAGCAGTCATTGCAAAGCCTAACAAGAATGCTGGGGTCCTTTGGTTGTGGAGGAAACTCAAGTCAGGGCTGAGAGAGTCCCTGCACTTCCTTCCGCCACCCGGGACACTGTCTCCCTGCCACCCGAGGGGTGTCCTGGATTCAGTGACGGTTTCCTAGGGCGTGATTTAGAAGGGGCTGTGCTGCGCAGTCATCCCTCCCTAAAGGGCCAGGGTCATAATTCTCAGCAGCCATTTTCTTCTCCCCCATTCCCACCCCCTCCATGTAGCTACTGGTCAGAGGCTTTTAGGGAAGATTTAAGATAAAAATGAAATCAGATTCACCAAACAAGGTGTCAGGACAGGCAGGAGGGGCTGGGGGCTTGAAATTATAGCCTGTAAGGCCTCACAGTTCCTTGGAGACCATTAAGTGAGTAGATTTTATGGCCAGACACAATGCTGAGTGAATCGTCCATAAACCAATGACAGGAAACTTCCCCAAGCATGCAGGGGAACACTGATATAGGGCTGGGTGGGTGATAAGTAACCAGACATTTGTACCCATCAGGTGTCCGTGAGGGCCCACCTTGAGAGCTCCATCCTTAGGAGACAGGTAGCCTCAGGGTAGGGCTACTACCCAGAAAGTGTCAGCAGCGTATTCTGCATTGAACATCAGCGAATTTTCAAGATTGATGGGACCCATCTTACCAATGAAAAAACTGAAACTCAGGGAAGGGCAGAGCCCCTGTTGCCCCAGGTCACATAGCTCTGGAGGAAGAGAGCTGGGAACTAGAAGTGGGTCTCTGGACTCCAACCTCAGAATTTTTCAGGCCACCAATTCCCACAACCTCCCATGGACAAAGGCAGAAAGCAGATTTCCCCACAGATCCTGCCTGCTGCATAGTTTTGAAAGTAATTTTCAGGAACCTCAGGGAGCTCCGGCACTTGTCCATACTTGTCCACACAAGTCCACACTTGACCACAGTGTGCACCCGGGGCCACCTGTGAGCAGTGGGCGGGATCACAGCCTCCATTCAGGGTTCACTTTCTATGAGACGCGCCCTTCTAGACAGTCCTTTCCTAAATACTCTCACCTAAGTCCCGGCCATTAGATCTGAAGAATGACTCATATCTGGAGAATGCCTCATTCTCCATTCTAGAACACCCTTCTATTTGATATCAGAAAATGCATTTATTCATTTTCATGTTATTTAACACAATGCCTGGCACACGAGAAGTATTCTGTGAACATACGCTAAATAAATGAATGACTTTCAAAGACCATCTTACAGAGAAGGAAATTGAAGTCCAGAGAGGTGAAGTAAGCTGTAAGGCCACACAGTAAGAGTGACAGAACTGGGGCTAGAACACAGGCCTTTATCTCCCATGCCCTGTGCTCTTCCCTCTACCATGTGTTGCCTTCCCTCAGATCCCTTCACCGGTGAACTAAATGCTCTCCGTTTTCTAATGTTCCAGAATGAACTCTGTTCCCTTCCCACCTGGAAAATCCAGTTGCGCCAGTCACTGGCTTTGGGGACCCACTTTGAAATGGGTGGATTTTTAGAGGAGGATGGAATTTCCTCTTGGAAGCTCTGTGGAGGCCAGTGGTCCCCTCCCCGCTTTGTAGCCCTCAAGCTTTCTACCAGTGTCCCCCACGCCTGGATCTCCTGGAGAGTAAGCTCTGAGCTCTTGCTGGACAACTCTGAGGACGGGGGAGAGGCCCAGGGGAAGCAAAAGCCCAGGGGACCCAGCTGCTTTCCTGTCAGGTCCAGCTGCCCTGAGTGCTGACGGCTTGACAAGTGCCATTAGCATAAAAACCTCCACTGCAGTGGCAGCTGCCAGCTCTGTGCCAGAGCCCTGGGCGTCCCTGCTCGGTGCCATTCACTGTCACTGGGGGCGGGTACCTGCCAGCCAGAGGTGCATGCCTGTCTCTCATGCCAGGTTCCCCAGACTCTGGGCATCGCCTGCTTCCTGGGCTCCAGTAACAGGAAGCTCTCTCAGCAACTCCTGAGCCTGCTCAGGCACCTCTAAGCCCTTTCCCCAGGGGACAAATGACCCCCCACCTCTGTCCCCAGCTTTGCCTGGTCTCTAGGAGCACCCCAGATGCCCCAGTCTCCTCCCCTTTTCTGACTGAAAGGCTATGCTCCTCCAGAGCCACTCTGCCTGATATTCCGTGTTCCCCCATGCTTCTCTTTCCTAATTCCCTCTCCCTCTGAGCTAGGTCTCCCTGTATTCTCCTGGATGTCCTCCTGTCCAGGGCTGGGCCACCCTGTGCTATCCCTGGATGTCCTCCTATCCAAGGTGAGAAGGAGAGCCTGTGGAGTGCTGTGGGGTGCAGGACCTCTGTTGTGTTTCCATATTCTGCACCTAACTTCCCCAGACAATGAGTCTGTGCACCGTGCGAGGAGATGTATGGGGCAATAGTCACCCTTGTTCAAACAAACCGCAGGACCTTCAAGGTTAAATTGGGGTGGGTGGAGACCTGAGGGCGGTGGTAGTGCGAAAGGGAGGCTGGGGTCAGATAATGTGACTTCCCCCTGAGAGTCCCTTTGCCTCAAATACCACTGCCAAGGTCTTGCTGCCCCCTCTCCGAACTTTTCCAACTGGGACACACAGATACGGGCCTGAAAAATTTTCCCTAGGTCTCCATAGCAATTATAAAAGTGTAAATAGCTTTTGAATGCTTTCTTACCCTGGGTTCTGCTAGTCACCCAGGGCTCTCTACCTGGAGCTTAGAAATGTGGGGGTGACCCATCCTCCAATTCCTCCCCCTCCTGCTCTCCCGCCCTCCTCTTCTTCTCCTCCTCCTTGCTTCTCCCCTCTTCCGTCATTACATCGCCGCCCTTTGGCCTCTCTAAGTCCTGCCTTGGGCTTTCCGAACTGTCCTTCCCTTTGCCTGGAACCCAGCTTCCCACTCCTCAGGGCTCAACCTCAGAGAGGCCTTCCCCTGACCGATGGCCTCGAGCCGCACCCCTCTCCCTTTTTCATTGCTCCAACACCTCGTTCTTATCTCACACCGGAAGCAGTCGGCACGGAGTGGGCCGCATCTCAGGGCGGCCCCGTGTGTGTCACAGTAGAGCTGCGCCAGAGGGTTTTCAAGGCTGATTTTTTGGAAGTAGATTGCCAGGACTTTCTTCTGAGGCTCCTCTGGGTGGAGTCAAACCTCCAACCTCTTGGTGAGCAGTTGAGCATGTTAGTTGTTTGTACCAGCCAGGGGCTCCATGCTCATCATTTGTATCATTAGAGTTCAATATTAACTTACGTATTTTTGAGGTTAATTTTACATAGAGTGAAATGTAACTTTTACATACGGTGAAATGATCTTAAATGTACTCTGCCATGAGTTCCAACAAATGCATACAACTATGTAAACCCTACCAAAAGTCAGAACGTCACCATTACCCCAGGGAGTTCTCTTCTGCCCTTCTCTGCCCCTACCCACAAAAGGCGGCCATTCTTCTCTCTCTCTCTTTTCAAACGCTATTTTTTGGTGCAACAATTTTTTACCCTGACTACTGACTTCTTTTTGGAAACCCTGGTGGTGCAGTGGTTAAGTGCTAAGGCTGCTAGCCAAAAGGCTGGCAGTACGAATCCACCAGGGGCTCCTTGGAAACTCTGGGACAGCACTGTTCTGTCCTATAGGTCGCTATGAATCAAATTGACTTGATGGCAATGGCTTTTTTTTTTACAGATTTATTATTATGGCACAAGTCTTAGCTCATAGCTTTGCCTTCCCACAAGGTAGTTATATCATGATTTTAAAAATTAAATCAATTTTCTTTTCTTACACAACAATAAGTAAAAACGGTTGACTCCTGAGACAGTATTATACAATGATTGTGCTTCTTTTCTTGCCCAACTTCGTGCTTTTCCTCATCTTTGGTTTGCTTTCTTTTCTATGCATGTCTCATCCTTTTTTTCTAAGTGAACTAGAACTAGGAAACCCCTATCAATATTATTTGGCACCTGAGCAAGTATATCAAATAATCTTTACTTCCTTTTTTTTTTCACCTAGAGACTACTCTCCCTTCCTGCTCCCTTTCTGGAAGCTTTTAGGAGCTTCTGGTTCTGAAATATCATGATCATATATTGGACCTTTAATGGGGCCTTTCAATCTGGGCACCAACAGTTCTGGGAAATTTTCTTCTGTTATTTCATTGATAATTACTCCCTCCATTTTCTCTGAACTTTTTCAGAATTCCTACCGGTCAAATGTTGGGCCTCCTGAACTGATCCTTTAATGTTCTTATTTTCTCTCCCATTATCTGTCTTTCTCTTAGTTTCTCTCTTTCAGTTCCACTTTTGGGGAAATTTCTTATATTTTACCTTTGAAACTCTCTATTGAATTTTGAAATTTTCCTATCATATTTTCAATATCCTAGGGCTCTTTCCTGTGCTTTGATTTTATATGTGTGTATATATATGTGTGTGTGTGTATATATATATATATATATATATATATATATATATATATATATATATATATATATATATATAAAGCACATATATAGGGCAGTGGTGATTCAGTGGTAGAATTATTGCCTTCCATGCTAGAGACCCTGGTTTGAGTCCCGGCCAATGCCACTCATGCAGCTACCTCCTGTCTGTTGGTGGTGGTTTATGCATTGGTATGATGCTGAATAGGTTTCAGGGGAGCTTTCAGACTAAGACAGACTAGGAAGAAAGGGCTGGTGATCTACTTGCTAAGTCAACCAATGAAAAGCCTAGGGATCATAATGGTCAGATCAGCACCCAGTCATGGGGATGGTGCAGGACCAGACGGTGTTTCCATCTCTTGTGCGTGGGTCTCTATGGGTTGGGAGCCGAGTCAATATATATATAAACCCATTGCCGTCCAGTTGATCCTGACTCATAGCGATGCTAAAGGACAGAGTAGAACTGCTCCGTAGGGTTTCTGGTGGATTCAAATTGCTGACCTTTTGGCTAGGAGCCGTAGCTCTTAACCACCGCCCCACCAGGGCTCTCTCTCTCTGTCTCTCTATGTACACACACAGACACATATATATTCATCTTGCTCTTGTTTCAGGTGAAAGGTTCCTGCTTTTACCTCTCTGAGGATATTAATTATATATATCTATATTTGAAATTTTCTTCTACTCTCTATTTTGTCTCTGTTTCTTCTGAGTTCTTTTTTTTGTTTTGTTTTTCTGTTTGCTTATTCTGGTCTTAATGGTGAAGGCTCTCCTAAAATGCCTGCTGACCCTTAGTTGTCCATTCTTATTTAGAGTGTGAATCATTTATAAAACTGACTGGAAGCTCTGTGGGCATGAGTGAGTCCCGTTGGCTGGTGGATTTCACTGCAGGGTGAATAGATAGGGAGCTGATTTTTTCTTTGGAGGACACCCCAAAATGAGTATTGGTGCCCCCCCCAATTCAGTTTTTAAAGAGAATCCTTGTGTCTCCAGGAGAGGGTGGAGGAGGGAATTCCTTGTTGTTACCATTAGGAAAACTCAGTTGAGGAAGCGGGGGAGAGGGCCTCCCTGTTCAGTACACAGAACTTAACCTAAATTCCTCCACTACACCCCGTTGCTTTATCCCCGTCAGGCATGGTGTCCCTAAGTGCAGCCTTTCTAGGTTTCATTCCTTCAGTGGATAGAACCTCCCCCCTCTCTCTCCTCCTCCCTAGGGAGAAAAGAACGGCTGGCTGACTGCCCAGGCTAGGTAATGGAACCTGGAGGCCTAACCAATGCCCCTGTTTTAGCCCCATGCCTCATCATCCCTTCACTGAACCTGACGTCCCTGCTTCCACAGGCCCTCTGGGGATGTACAGGGTGGCATGTCTTATTTCTCATGAATATCTCCCTCTGCAGGCAGGCATATTTAAGCTTCCTCCATTCTGTTAAGTCAGTTGCCACTCTTTCATTTGCTTTTCGTCTTCTAAAACTTTGATAACATTTCTCCTCTGCTGTTGTCTTCTCTCCAATTTTCTTTTTTCTACCACCACCACCATCGCCATAAACCAAAAAACCAAACCCGCTGCCGTGGAGTTGATTCCAACTCATAGCAACCCTATAGTGACCCTATAGTGGCCCTATAGAACAGAGTAGAGCTGCCCCATAGAGTTTTCAAGAAGCGCCTGGCGGATACGAACTGCTGACCTCTTGGTTAGCAGCCGCCACCACCATATTGCCACCAAATTGATTCTGACTCATGGCAACCCCATGTGTATCAGAGTAGAACAGTACTCCTGAGGGTTTTCAATGGCTGATTTTTCCTAACTAGATTGCCAGGCCTTTCTTCTGAGGTACCTCTGGGTAGGTGCAAACCTCCAAACTTTCAGTTAGCAGCTGATCGAGTTAATCATTTGCACCTCCAGGGACTCCTTTTTTTCTAATGGGTTCATGATGACTTGAATCTCCCTTTAATGTGATTTCAAGGGGGAGCAGCAATAAATTACTGCAATCAATCCACCACATTTAACCTGAAGACTGTTTATTTAATATCTACCTCCCCCACTAGAGCATAAGGGCCCCACAGATAAGGACACTGTTTTGTTCACCAGTCTCCTCAGCACCCATTAGTGTCTACCATATAGGGGTTCTTGGTATGGGGAATGGAAGGATTTATACGTTCTTCTACGTAACAAATATTTATGAAGTCTCTGCTTTAGACCAGCCACTGTACTGGGTGCTGGGGTCCTCAGCCTTCTCCTCTGTGAAACAAGGACACTGGACTGATTAGGGATTATCCGTTGTGGTGGCAGTGGTGGGGTGGGGGGTGGGGGTCACGTCTGCAGTTGCAGAAAAAAGGAATCACAGGTGGATAATTTCTTGGTTCCAGTTCTGCCAAATCACACATCCTGGGATTGTAGAGAGACTGGCCGGACACCCCCAGAGAGGCTGTAGGCTCGGGGTCCTGTGCGTCTGGCGGCAGAAGGAGGGGCCTGGCTGCAGCTCCAGTGTCCGCTTCACTCCCCTGCTCCCCACCACGTCCGCCTGTCAGAGCTCCTGTCCCACAGAGGGAAGGAAGGGAGAGTCACCCAGAAAGACTGGAAACCACCTGCCCGAGGAGGGGAGGGAGGAAGGCCATGGCCAGGGAGGCCTGTGAATCTCAGCAGTGAACCCAGGTGCCAGCTGATGAGCTAAAAATAGACAGATAGGTAGCCCCCCCGCCCCCGCCCTTAGCTGTCTTAATGTGGTTTTTAAAACAAGTCAGCCTCTTTCTAGTTCTCCCTTTCCACTGTCATTTATTTCAGTTTTTATCTCCACAACAAAAATTCCTTCCAACTTTTCCCCCCTTTCTCCCTCTAATGCTCTTCACTTTCAAATGCTAATAATCTCCAGCTGTAAAAGGCTTAGAAGTGGCTCTAGATTGTTTGATCTTTGGCCTGTGATCTGCTTTCATCTCTCTGCTTTCAAATGTTACTTTAGATTTGCTTTAACCTATTAACATGCTTGGTATTCATAGGGTACACTCTCCAAGCCAGCTTCCCAGCGCTCCAATCGCACTCCCACCCCATCCCACCCCCACCGGAGAAGGAAAGTGAAACTTAGACGTTCAACTTTCTCAGTTCTCGGGGTGGAGGCCTTGAAGGCAGGGAAATGTGCAGGGGAGAGAAGGAGAGGAGACAGGCACGGGGAGGCAGCCAAGGGCGGGAGGGACGGAGAGAAGGTGATGAGGAGGGAGAAGAGGGGACCAGGGAAGAGAAGAGAGGGAAGAGAGGAAAGGAAGAGAAAGGAGGAAGGAAACAAAGAAAGAGAAAGGGAGAGAGGGACAAAAAAGGAAGGACAAGTCTCCATCACAGCCTACGCTGCCTCCTGGCTGGTTAGACACTATCTAAATCTGCTGTCCCTGGAGCCAGGGATGGGAAACGGAGAAATGTTGAATTAGTGCTTAAGATTTCTTGCTCCTGCGTTGTGCTGGAATGTCTGGCGTGTTCGTTTCCACAGGAAACGAGAGGCATGAATATGGATGAAACTCCTCACCGAGACCACAAGGGTATGGTTCAATTATTTGCCATATAAAGTAGCACATGAGGATTCTTTGCACTTGATCATTTCCTCTCTCTCTCTCTCTGTGTGTGTGTGTGTGTGTGTGTGTGTATGTGTCTGTTGGGGGGCATGCAAAGGCAGGTCAGGGAAGGGTCCCCAAGCCCCTTCAGGAGGCAACTTTGAAAGGCACCATGTCATTCTGCGGGGTCTGACTGCAGCTAAGCTCCTGGGGGTGGTTTGGGAAAATGAGTGCCCCCCCACTTTGCTGCTCCCCCGCACATGCATACACACCCGAAGTAGCTGCTGTGACTCCTCAGTCTCCAAATTGGCCATATGACAGAGATTCGAAAAAGGATTGCCAATATCAGGATTTCTGGGAGACCCAGGAGCAAGAGCGATCGAGAGCCAGCCCACTGGCATCTTTCCCCAGAGGCTGCTCCCCTTGTCTGGGGGGAAAGTAGATGTCCCTGACTCCCTGAGGGGAACCCAAGGGCTGCCTGACCCAGCCACCCAGCCTTGGGCCACAGGATGGCAACGGGACTCTGTCAGGAGGCGGAAGGAGAGGCCAGAGACCTCTGGGAGAGTCTCCCCACAGAGAAAAAACCGCTGAAGCTGCCGGTGGCAGGAAAGTGCAAAGGAATCTCACTTGGCGTCAAAGTCTTGAGTTCAAGTCTTAGGCAAGGGACTTAGTCCCCCTAAGCTCAATTGTCATCTATGAAATGGAATAATGATGATAATCCTTACTTCAAAGGGTAGTTGTGATGGCAAAAATCCTTATACTGATTATAATTCATTTAACACTCATTATGTACCAGGCTCTGTTCTAACCAAGCTCTGTTCTAAATGCTTTGTACAGATTAACTCATGCAGTTCTCTATTCATCTTCATTTAATGTTCATTTAACCTTATGAAGTAAGTAGTATTACTAGCCTCATTTTACAGATGAAGAAACTAATGCACAAAGGGCGTAAATAACTTGCTCAAGGTTATACAGTTAGGGCTACTATGTCCCTGCTTTATGAGTCACATGAATCCATACAGTACCTCATTTAATTCCATAACCTCCCTTGGGATTGGGATTACTGCATCCATTCTACATCTGAGGGCACAGGCCAACATCCCTTGCAAGTACTACCCCAGGTTCTTTCTTTGCTGCCCAAGCCCACACTTTTTATCATCACACTGCAGTACAGAGATGCTTTTCAACTGTAAAACAAACAAAAAACCACCTAGTTGCCACCTAGTCAATTCCAACTCATGGCAACTCCATGTGCGTAAGAATAGAGCTGTAGAACTGTGCTCCATAAGGTTTCAGTGGTTGATTTTTTGGAAGTAGATAGCCAGGCCTCTCTTTCAAGGCTTCT
This sequence comes from Elephas maximus indicus, assembly GCF_024166365.1. Lineage (NCBI taxonomy): Eukaryota > Metazoa > Chordata > Mammalia > Proboscidea > Elephantidae > Elephas > Elephas maximus. The sequence goes on along the minus strand of NC_064835.1, from coordinate 8,317,726 downwards.
CTGGGTGGACTTGAACCCCCAACCTTACAGTTAACAGCTGAGTACTTTAACCATTTGCACTACCCAGACTTGTTAAGGGCTTTAAAATATCAGTTATTATCTGTAAATGCTGGGGCTTTCTGCCAAAGGGAGAGCTCATGTTTGGCCAGGGGCACAGGGTTCTTGTCCTGTCCTCTCTCAAAGGCCTTCTCTAGGGAAACCAGAAACTTCCTGCTGTAGCCATCAATTTTGTTTGGTCCTGAACAAAGAGGAAAGGGGGAGCAGCCAGTTACCTGCTCTGTAAGCGAATAGAATCAGCACAGGGGGAAAGGGGGCCCAGGGGCTCCCCTTAGGTCAGGAGATCTCGGATGAGGCAACCACTGTACCACCACGCCCCAGCTTCATTGAGCGTGGTTCACGTGTATGGAGGGGGAGGGGGTAGTGGTACATGCAAGGTGTCTACAGGGGCTGAGCAGAGAGAGGTGACCTAAAGTTGAGTTTACCTATGAGCGCACAGGAAGCCCTTCAAGCTGCCCTGGCCCATTGAAACCCCAAAAAACCCAAACCCGTTTCTGTCAAGTCGATACCAACTCATAGCGACCCTATAGAACAGGGTAGAACTGCTCCACAGAGTTTTCAAGGAGCGCCTGGTGGATTCAAGCTGCCGACTTTTTGGTTAGGAGCTATAGCTCTTAACCACTATGCCACCAGGGTTTAGCAGAAGGTAATGAACTCAGTCTGAGCACTGCCACATGCCAGATAACACATAAGGTATTTCCATACCTAGCAGCATATTCAAACTTCACACCAGCCCTGTAGTCAGGCATCTACCCGCAACATCATTTTGCAGACCAGGAAGCTAAGAGTTGAAGTGACTTGAATCTGTTCACGCAGATTACACCCTACTGTCTCGCTTAGCTCTTGGAAGGTATAGATTGATGGCAACAATTGAGTATTAACCTGGAAGGCAGCCTCATGGGCCCTTCGGAGGCCTGAATACCAGTCACTCTAAGGTCCCTGGGCTTCCTGGGGCCGGGCCTGGGTCTGTGTGTGACCCGGTAGCAGCTGAACACGAAGTATTTCTTCTTTTTACTCTCTTCCTCCAGCTTGCCTAGTCTAGGAGCAAGCACTGGCTATCAGCTTCCTGAGTGGTGAGACGCAGGCCTAGGGAAAGCTTGAACTTGGCTCTCTTGAGTACTGTGTGTGTGTCCCTGGATGAGTATCTTAGCCTCTCTGAGCCAAAGTTTCCTCACCTGCCTAAGTAGCGGGATGGGCCTAATGATCCATGGCCCCAGGAGTGAGGGGCCCTGGGGGTACTTGAAAGTGCTGCAATCCCGTAAGTAGCCCCTCAGGCTCTCTGGCGGGTTGGGGGGGGCATTACGCAAGGGCCCCTGCCTCTGGGGCTTGGTGTGGACTCCTGCTGGCAAAGAAGGAGGGAAGGACGCTTACATTAGCAGCTCTGCTGGCTCCAAAAAAGCTCAGACACTCTGCCACCGCCCCATAGAGCATAGTCCTGGGAGGTGGGGGGTGCTGTTTCCAGACATGCCTGATCTGAGGCAGAAGCAGTGCTGGCGAACCCAGCTGCCACCGCAAGGTCTCCTGGCCTGACACCGTGTAGCTGGCTCTCCAGGCTGGGAAGGCACTCCTAGGTTGCCATGGGCTGGGGGAGGGGTGCGGGACAGTCGGGGGTTGATTAGAGCTTTCTTCTTGCTACTCTGTGCTTCCTTTGGTGCCAGCCTCACCAGGGGCTGGGGAAGCTGCGAAGGGAAGTGGGCTGTGAGGAGGAGTCTCCCCTTCTTTCACACACACCCGCTAGTCTTTAGTTACTGGAAAGAGCAAATGCAAATGGATCCAAAGCACAATACCCAGAATACACTGCCACGCTTCCTAGGGGCTCACTCTAAGTTAGAGCTGGGCTTCTCCTGGGGGCTGACATTTTCCCTGGTTCAAACAACATCTGCGCTTCGCCAACTCGGAGAAACGTGAAGGAACCAGTTACTGCCACTGTAGACCCAAGTGAAACAGAAAAACTCAGCTTCATCAGTCCCTCCCACCTGGAGGGGCTTCTGGACACACACATGCACTCACACACACACCCATGCACGCTCCTCCACATGTGCACACTCACGGGTACCCCTCATGAACACACGTGCACACTCATGGGTACCCCTCATGAACACACATGTGCACACTCACAGTACCCCTCACACTCACATGCATGCTCCCCCACATGTGTGCACTCGCAGTACTCCTCATGCTCACGTGCCTGCTCCTCCTGCATGCACACTCACGGGTACGCCTCACAAACACACATGTGCACACTCACAGTACTCCTCACACTCACATGCATGCTCCCCCTACGTGTGCTCCCTGTATCCCTCACAAGCACACACATGCACACTCCTGGTACTCCTCAACACACACACAGGCATGCTTGTGGTAGTCCTTAACACACACATGCATGCTTACACTTAAAAAAAAAACCTTGCCTTCGGGTTGATTTTGACTCATAGTGACCCTATAGGACAGGGTAGAACTGCCCAGTATGATTTCCAAGGCTGTCTGCTTCCTTAAAGATTTACAGCCTTGGAAACCCTACCGGGTGCTATGAGTTGGAATCGACTTGATGAAAGTGGGTTTGGCTTTTTTTGGTTAATTGTTATGGAAGCAGACTGCCACATCTTTCTCCCATAGAGTGGCTGGTGGGTTTGAACTGCCCACTGACCTTTCAGTTAGCAACTGAGCACTTTAACCACTGCACGACCAGGGCTCCTTATGTACTCACAGTACCCCTCACAAACACACGTGCAGGCTTGTAGTACTCCTCACAAACACACACATGCTCCCCCACACGCTCACCCTCACAGTACTTATCACAAACACACGCACGCTGACAGTACCCCTTATAGATACACACGCAAGCATACTCGCGGCACTTCTCACAAACACTCATAAACCCACACTCACGCACGCTTGCATACATGCAGACTCACATATGTACCCTTTCATGAACGCTCAGAGCCACTCACACACACACATATGCACACGTATCCACCCATATACGACACACATAGTTCTGTGTTACTAGAGGAAAGGGTCCAGCGTCTCCCATCCCCACCTCGCCACCCACTCAGAGAGGGCAGAGGCGGGAGAGGCTGCTGAGAATTTGAAATAAATGTGTTCTCAGGAGTAGGGCCATCTCCTCCTCCAGGCCCCAGGCCAAATCTCCAAATGAAATCAGGCCAGTGAGAAATGAACAACTGAGATGCACAAAACAATGTGAAGAAGAAACTCTGAAGAAACGAATAATAATATTAAAAAAAAAAAAAGGTAAGAGTTATTTTTCAGCTCACTGGCTTTCTGAAAAGTAATATAAAGTTGGGCAGCGTCTTCTTGGAATCGACCTTTCTGAGCCGAGACCCAGACCACGCGCACGTCTTTTTCCTCTTTTTCTATTACCTGAAATCTGTATGGTTTCATCTCCTCTGATTTTCTTTCGTTTGTGCGCCTGTGCAAACCCCTTGTGTCACGGGCTTGTTCCCAAGCTGCAGCCCTGCTCTGCTGGCAACTACTTCTCCCTCGGCCTCCTGTGGGGCTGAGAATTGAGAGCCTCCCCTAAAGCTCTCCCCATCCGGGTCTCTCCTCCTTCAGCTCTGTCCCCTACCTATTCAGCAGGGCCTGCAGACACCACCACCCCTTACCAACCTGGCCTCCCAGCCCTTCTTTGTTCCACAGAAAATTCTATTGCATACTGTTCACTGAACCAGTGGTTTTCCTCCTTTTCCTGCAAAGGTGGCTGGAGAAGAGAAGCTGGTAGGGCTAAGGGGCCCAGGATTCCGGTGCTAGAGCCTCGCCCAGGATCTTGGTACAGGTAGGAGCACAGCAAGCATTGGTAGACTGCTCGAACGAGCAGATGAATCAACAAATGATCCTGCCTTCTTCAGGGAGTGGAGGGAAAAAAAAAACCTCTTATAAAATTTCCAGGGAAAAGGTTTAGGAAGGGGAGACCCAGGATATTCATAACAAGAGCGATGTTCCCCTGGGTTCCAGTCAATCCAACCTTGCCCATCCCCACCTCTCCACCCAACCAGAGAGAGCAGAGTAAAGCTTGACGAACTTACCTAAAGATGATCCCTTGTCTCTCCTCCTGTGCCGCCTCCCCTCCCGAGGCACACACACACTCATGCATGCATGCACACATGCGCATGTGCACAAACACACATGTGAGCTCCTCCAGCACATGCATCCAGTTAAACACAAACATGTATCCCTGGGACACACAAAACACACACACACATGTGCACCTCAAACATACCCACACAGATACATACACCTACATTCCTAAAACACACACACATGTGCAGGCACCTCAAACATATCCACATAGATACCCACATGTTAATCATGTACACAGACACACATGACTGAACACCTCAAACATATCCATAATAGATGCACACAAACGTACACACACAAGTACATATTCATCAAACACAGACACATACACAAATACGAGTGTGTCTCAAACACATCCACATGGATACACACACATACATGCTAATACACACAGAGACGCATACACATGCCCTTTCTTCCACATGGGCACCCTTTAGAGAAGCACCAGTGCCTGTTCTAATGACCTGTGTGCCCTCTCAACTTGTACTTCCTGCCCTGAGGAGGTGGCGTACCTGACGGCCTATAGTCCTATTAACTTTTACAATGACTGCGTCCAAGATGGGATGGCAGCACCTCTGGGGCTTCTTCGCTGCAAAAATGAATGAATGGTGCTTGGCTCACTCCAGACAGTGCACGTGATGACTTCAATAGGACCAATCTAGTATCTGCTGTGTCCACTCAGCAGAATTAATCAACCTCTTGTATGGATATGTTTTGGGGGGTGTATTAGTTTTCTGGAAACCCTGGGGCATAGTGGTTAAGTGCTATGGCTGCTAACCAAAGGGTCAGCAGTTCGAATCCCCCAAGCGCTCCTTGGAAACTCTATGGGGCAGTTCTACTCTGTCCTATAGGGTCGCTATGAGTCGGAATCGACTCGACGGCACCGGGTTTGGTTTTTTGGCTTTATTAGTTTTCTAAGGTTGCTATAGCAAAATAAGTGGCTTATAGGAACAGAAATGTATTGTCTCACAGTTCTGGAGGCTAGCAGTCCAAATCAGGGTCTCGGTTGTGTTGCTACCTTCTGAGGGCTCTGAGGAAGATTCTGTTCCATGGATCTCTTCTCGCTTCTGGTGATGGCTGGCAATACTTGGCTTGTAGATTCAACTTCACATGGCCATCCTTCCTTTGTCTGTCTCTCTGTGTCTCTTCTTCTCTTTTATAAGGACACCATTCATGTTGGATTAGGATACACCCTACTATAGCATGGCCTCATATTAACTGATAACATCTTCAAAGACCTATTCCTCAGTTATTGAATTGGTTAGGTTCCAAAGACCAGGTCGTAATGTGAAAATTGGCATTATGCAAAAATGGAGGATGACCACATCAGATCACAAAATGGAGGATGACTACATTATTACATAACTGCCAAATTACATCATTACATAACGGTCAGATTACATTATTATGGAACTGTGAAATTATATCATCACATAGCTACCAAATTACATCACTACATAACTGCCAAACGACTGAGAAGCATGGCCTAGGCAAGTCGACAAATAACATTAACCATCACAGTCAGTGTTACTCTCATCTCGCACCTCGACATTCGTTACTGCCAGGCACATGTCATAAATGCTCAAAATAGTTGGATTGTAGTTTTTTTTTTTTTTTTTTACTATTTCATAAATGTGAAACATTGGATAATGGGACAGTAGATGAGTGAGGAGTAGCTGTATTTCCAAACAGGGTCACGTTCACAAGTACAGGAGTTAGGACTTCAACATGTCTTTGGTGAACAAGCCAATCCATAACAAGTGGGGAAGTAGGGGAATGAGGACGTAGATAAAGTAACTAGATCTTTGGAAGAGACTAGGAGGAAACAGCTAATTCTGATGCTTATCTTCTGATGAATCCTCTTATGCGCCCTATGGCCTCACTCCTACTCATTGGCAGAAGCTCAAGATGAGCGACCATCAGCCATGATGTGAGGGGGAGACTGCTGAGTGCCACCAGTGCTAATATCTGGCATTAGGGAATCTTTTGTTTGTTTGTAAAAATGCTTCCTCCTTCGTTATGTCATTTGTATCATAACGATCACCTCGAAGTATAAATGAGACAGGTATTAGCAGGTCTCTTACAGATGAATAATCTATGGCTTCAGTAAGTCAAGCAACTTGTCAAGTGTTAGTCAGGTTAGGCTAATTGTTATAACAAACAACCCCAAAATCTCAGAGGGGTAGCTCTATAAAAGTTTCTCAAATATGTCCCCTTCGATGAGAATTGTTAGAGATGCTCTGCTTGCTGCAGAATTTTGGGGACCCAGGCTACCTCTTTATTGAGGTTCTCCTCTTCTCTAAGTTCTTGGAGTACCTCAATTTGGCTGGTAGATGGAGAAAACAAGCGAGGATGGTATGTGAGATGTTTTCATGGGCTAGGCCTGGAGGTGATATGCATCACCACTGCTCACGTTCCATGGATAAGCTAGAATATAGCCACATGGCTACATCTAACATCAAGGGAGTCTGGGAAATGTAGTCCATCTGCCAGTCCTGGAAGAAGAACCCAAAAAAACCAAACCCATTGCCGTCAAGTTGATTCGGACTCATAGTGACCCTATGGGTTGGAGTAGAACTCCCCATAGGGTTTCCAAGGAATGCCTGGTGGATTCGAACGCCGATCTTTTGGTTAGCAGCTATAGCACTTAACCACTACACCACCAAGGTTTCCAGGAAGAAGAGGAGACTGCAGATATTAGTGAGTCTCCTAGTCTCCACCACAGCCAGAATCATAGTGTTGAAATCCTAACCCTTGTTTCTGTGAATGTAATCCTATTTGGAAATAGTGGTTTCTTTGTTGTTAATGAGGCCATACTAACGTAGGATGTGCCCTAAACCTAATCGCTTCTGAGTTATAAAAGAGCAGATTAGACACAGACACAGGCACAAATGGGGGAAGACAGAGGTCATGTGAGGATCACCAAGAAGCAAGGAACCCCCAGGGCTATGACAAGGAAGGAATCAACACAGCTGAGATCCTGATTTGGACTGTCAGCCTCCAGAACTGTGAGAAAATAAACCTCTGTTCCTTAAAGCCACCCACTTGTGGAATTTGTGTTACAGCACCTCTAGGTAACTAAGCCACACAGCTAACGATGATGTAATCAGATCTTAGACCTAGGTGTTCTGATTACAGCTCCTGTGCTTTTCCCTTTCAACACTTGACTTTGCCACCTGACGTATTAAGCTTTATCAGCAGGGCACTGTTCCTGATCCTAGCTCTAGGTCCAGAAGCTCTTGCCTTTATAAGGATGTAGTGACAATGACTATCATACCTGCTGATTTATTGAGCTCCTATCTGTTCTATCATGCACACCATCTCATTTCGTCTGCACCATCACTCCATAAAGCATGTAGTATAACCCTACCTGCTAGCAGATAGAATAGAAGCTCAGAGACATTAAGTCATTTGTCTGAGGCTGTGAGTGAGTGAGAATGTGAGTCCAGGACTTTCTGGCTCCAGTCTCCTGTGCTGCTATGGCACCACTGGGCTTGGGATTGGGGGTAGGGTGGGAGGAATGTCAGCCTTCTTTATCTACAGGGCAGACTTCCTGATGAAACTTAAGCACAACACTAGAGGTGTGAGGAAAGTGCAAAGTCTGTGCTCCCTGTCTGCTCTCAGGCGCATATGGAAAAATGTGAGGGCCCAGGCAATCATACATTGTCCTAGTTGATAAATCTATACCTTGGAGGTATTAGAAGCATTGGGAATTGAAATTTGGGTATGTAATCTTCAACAGAGTAACCTGGGTTAGGAGTCAAGAAATGTTCATACCGACATCCAAAGATAATGAACTGTGTAACTTTGGGCATCTCGTTAAAATCTCGGGCTCTGTACCACCACCTCTCTCCTTTGCAAATTGGAGACCATAGCCATCAGCCTCATTCCAGCCCCTGTTGAGCTGCAAGAGCCTCCTAACGGTCTCCTCAACTCCATATTGCTTCTCTCCAAATCTTTCCTGCACTTCTCTGACAATTAACCTTCTTCATCACACACACATTGTCAGCATACCTTTCCCCTGCTCAACAACTTTCATAACTCCCTGCTAAGATAAAGTCCAGACTCCTTAATACAGCCCTCACATTTCTTTATACTCTGTCCCTAGGTTACCTGTCCAAATAGATCACCTTTGACAACACTAAATACATCAAGTGATCCTGCCACTCTGCACTTTTCTTCTCCCTAAAACCTCTTTGCCAGGTTGCCCTCCTTGCCTATCTTCTTGTTGCTACTTCTAAGATATCTCTCTCACTTATCCCTTATAATCTTGACTTTTATATCACTGCATTCATACCCTCATGCAGCACTCCCCTCGTAGGTACTCTTTGTGTTGTCATCTGTGAGTGTTTCTTTTCTTCTTCACTAGACTGTGAGCTTCATGAGGGTGAGAGAGCTGTCTTGTACAATCTGTACACTTGGAAATAGCCCTCAGGCAAGATTTTACACATGAAATCATCATCAGAAGATGACAAAGACTTTCTGTGACATTCAAATGAGAGAGTTGGCTTAGGGGCCATCATTAAAGTTGTTTTGATTGTTTTCTGCCAGCTAGCGATCTTGTGGAAGCTCCCATGTCTTGGCAAGCCGGTAACCTCCTCATGTTTATCTTCAAGGCTGTATGGATGGGATCTCAAATCAGAGAACCTGTGCCCTTCTGATTGTGTTTTCTTATTCCCACCGGAGGAATAAGCTCCAGACCTTTAGCCAGGTAACCTGTCAGGTAGAGGCAAGCTCAGTACATGTATTGAGGAGGTCCTCAAATTGAGCCCTTTTGGCTTTTTGCCCACATCAAGCCAAACTGTAGGTTGAAGCCAGTGGAAGAAGTAATAGATTGGAGCCAGGATGCTCAGGTTAAGTGGGCCACTTTGTGGAGCTCATCCATAATCCTGCTGGAGCCCAGAGAACAATACGTTAATTAGAGCCGACGGCACAGCTCCCACCAGCCATCCATCCTGCCTGTGTCTGCAGAGCCTTCCCCATGGATATGTCAGCCCACTGCCTTCCCTGAAAGAGATTTATTCATTATCAATGTTTGTCTGTGAGAGGGGCCTAGTGGGGAGGGAATGAGATGATGGGAGGAACGGGATATAAAAGAGGCAGACCAAACCTTCTGGCAGCTGACGAATGGGTGTGTTTGGGGCTGGTGATGGAGTCTTCCCAATTAAGAGAATGAACCTAGTCCACCTGGTTGGACAGGGAAAGAGGTAAACCAAATGAAATCAGAAATTCAGTAAATTTGCCCGACAAGTGCTCTTTGCTGGAGATTTAGCATCGAACTTAGCTCACTTTAAGCCACAAATGATGGGGAAAAAGAAGATAAGGAACAGATGAAATCCATTTAGGTAATGTACACCGTAGTCCTTGCACATAAAACGCACTCAAAAAGTGCTCGTTGAACAAATAAGTGACTTTTGTGGTGGCCAGAGGGATTTAGGAGTGATACCATGAGGAACTCACTGCCAGTGAGCAAAGAGAAACGTAAAGCAGCAAGACCAAGAAAGGGATCTGAAACTCTTGCCCAGGAGTTCTTTGAAAGGAGGGGAGATATATTTCATTTTTCCTGGATCCTATCATTTGAGTATCATGTAGAATTTTGAAGAAAGTGGGAGAAGACCAGATCTACTTGAAATAGTGTGGCTGCCTGAGGAGGTGAGAAGTCCCGAGGTCAGGGATGGCAAAGGACCAGCTCACAGACCAAAACTCCAAAGAGAATGAGGTGGGCAGAATAGTGGCCAGGGCTTAGGCTCTTCGTAAGGCAAAGGCCCCACTTTATGGACTCTTTTTACAAAAGGGACATTGGAGAGTGTAGCCACCCCTTCTCTGTAGCTCCTGCTGCCCAGATGGAGAAGATGAAGTTGACTTGGGGAAGTGACTTGCCTAAAGTCCTATAGCTAGTTTATGTTAGAATCTCACTGTTCAAAGTATGATCTTTGGGCCAGCAGCATCCCAACACCTAAGGGCTTGTTGTTAGTAGCCATTGAGTCAGCTCTGAATCACGGGGACCTCGTAAATAACAGAATGAAATGCTGCCTGGATCTGCACTGTCTTAACATTGGTATGCTTGAGTACATTGTTGGGACCACTGTGTATTTTGAGTACCTTCCACCCTAGGGGGCTCATCTTCCAGCACTATAACAATGTTCTGTTGTGATCCAGAGGGTTTTCGTCTTCTTTTTTAAAGTAATATTTTATTGTGTTTTTGGTGAAAGTTTACCCAGTAAATTAGGTTCCCATTTGAGAATCTGTATATGATCAGTTCCGTGACATTAGTTACATTTTTCACAATGAATCAAGTTTCCTTTCATTGTGTTCTGTTTGTTCTGTTTCAGGTACTCTAGTTTCCCTGCCCTCTTATAATCTTTGCTTTAGAGTAATTGTTGACCTTTTGGCATAGGGTTTTCAGTGGCAGATTTTCAAGCCTTTCTTCCTAGTCTGTCTTAATCTGGGAGCTCTGTTGAAACCTGTCCACCATGGGTGATCCTATTGATGTTTGAAAAATGAATGAAATAGCTTCCAGCATCACAGTGACACACAAGCCACCACAGTATGACATAATGTCAGTTGGGTGGTGGAAGGGCTGGTTAGAAATGCAGAATCTTGAGCTATACACAGACCCACTGAACCTGCATTTTAACAAGATCCCCATGTGATTTAATGCACGTCAGTATTTGAGAAGCATATAGGCTAGATCATGAGCCTAGCAATTACGGGGACAACATGGTGCATTAGGGAGACAACTAATATAGTGGCCTGACTCTTAGTAACTGGCTGCATGATGTAAGACAAGTTACTTAGGCCCTCTGGGTCTTTTTTACTTATATATAATACAAAATGCTTGAACCAGATCAGTGAATCTTAAACTTTAGCAATCATCAGAATCACCTGGAATAAAAGGCAGATTTCTGGGCACCACCTTAGAGTTTGTGTGTGGAGCCCGAGAATTTGCATTTCTAATAGGTTCCCATACTTGGAGACCACTCTTTATGAACAGCTTGACCAGATGATTTTTAAGGTTCCTTTTTTAAAAAATTGTGCTTTAGATGAAGGTTTACAGAACAAACTAGCTTCTCATTAAACAAGTAGTACACATATTGTTTCGTGACATTGGTTGCCATCCCCACAACATGTCAACACTCTCCCCTTCTCAACCTTGGGTTCCCCATTACCACCTTTCCTGTCTCCTCCTACCTTCTTGTCCTTGCCGCTGGGCTGGTGTGCCCATTTAGTCTCATTTTGTTTTATGGGTCTGTCTAATGATTGGCTGAAGGGTGAACCTCAGGAGTCACTTCATTGCTGAGCTAAAAGGGTGTCTGGGGGCCATACTCTCGGGGTTTCTCCAGTCTCTGTTAAACCAGTAAGTCTTTTGTGTGTGTGCGTGTGTGTGAGTTAGAATTTTGTTCTACATTTTTCTCCAGCTCTCTCTGGGACCCTCTATTGTGATCCCTGTCAGAGCAATTGGTGATGGTAGCTGGGCACCATCTAGTTGTGCTGCACTCAGTCTGGTGGGGGCTGTGGTTCTCATGGTCCATTAGTCCTTTGGACTAATCTTTCCCTGGTGTCTTTAGTTTTCTTCATTCTCCCTTGCTTCTAAGGTTCCTTTTGACTGGCTATTCCACGGGATATTCATTTCCAATTTAGGACTCTTTCCTCTACCATGTGTCTTCCAATGTATGAAGAATCTCTCAACTCTCTGGTATATCCCTCTTCCAGGTGGCATCAACTTGTCCCCTGTCGTTCCCAATTTCCCCTCCTGCTCCAGGGAGTTAATGCCATTTTCCCAGCACACAAAAGGATTGATGAGCTGAGTCTTATAAAATGCACAGAAGGCAATACAGGCAAAGTATTATCAAGAAGATTTAAGAAGAGTCCTACAAAAACATAGCAATAAAACCTGGAAATAACTATCCATTTCCTAGCAACAAAATGTCTCATTTCCGAGTCCATAAATGCTACCCCCCTCCAGCTCCCCAGGCCCATCTGTTTTGTAAGCATGTATAATTATTAGCACCATAAAGTCACTTTTATACCTAATGTAATTATTGGGAGCCAAAATAATATCAGGTAAAGGAGGGGGAGAAAGGAGGAGAAATGCTCACTGCAAACTCAGACTATTTCTTTAAAGCAAGGGAAGTAGTCACATGAGAAGACAACTATTCTTTATGGTGATATTGTACTTCCTATGGAGGCTTTGGGGACAGCTTTACAAATAAGACTGAGCTGGCTCATATCAAAGTAAAGAGCAGTTTCCTACCACGTACGGTGGATTTAAGCCCTATGCTTCCTCTGCCACCAACCTTCAGGTTCTCTGGAGGCCTGGGAGCATGTTCTTCTATACAGGGACACTCCCAAAGTTACTTCATTTTTCCCCTTCCCTCTACACTCTCTCCAGAGCAAAAAATAAGTTTACAAAATCAACTTAGAGGTATTAGCCAGCTGGAGATTCATGGTTCAGAATGAATTCGAGTCTATCGTATGTGTGTCCTGCCACAGTGCCAACCAAAACCAAACCCATTTCGGTTGAGTCGATTCCGACTCATGGTGACTCTATAGGACAGAGTAGAACTTCCCTATAGGGTTTCCAAGGAGCTGCTAGTAGACTTGAACTGCTGACCTCTTGGTTAGTAGCTGAGCTCTTAACCACTGTGCCACCAGGGCTCCGGTGCCTTCGGGGAGCTACTTAATTACCTGCTAAAAGAACAAGTGAGTGAGTAGGATGAACTGACTGTGAATGGATAAGGTACAGATGTTGATAGGGATTGTTGTTAAAGGTGAAGGAGAAGGCACTCTTTCTTTTTGTGTCTTCTTTGGGATGGTGGACTAGTGAGGCATTACAGGCAGCTGATTTTGATTCACTTCATAATAAGCGAAAGAACATTCTGACCGTGAGAGCTTTCCAAAAGGAATGGATCTCTTGCATGGCAGGAATTCTTCATAGCTGAAGGTTTTAAAGAGAACCTGGGCAACCTTTTCCCATGAGTCTTGTCCAGGAAGTTGATGTCTTAGGTGGCGTGAAGCATAATGAAAACAGTAACTTTTTTTTTTTTTTAATAATTTTTATTGTGCTTTAAGTGAAAGTTTACAAATCAAGTCAGTCTTTCACACAAAAACCCATATACACCTTGCTACACACTCCCAATTACTCTCCCCCTAAGGAGACAGCCTACTCTCTCCCTCCACTCTCTCTTTTCGTGTCCTTTTCTCCAGCTTCTAGCCCCCTCCACCCTCTCATCTCCTCTCCAGGCAGGATATGCCAACATAGTCTCAAGTGTCCACCTGATCCAAGAATCTCACTCCTCACCAGCATCCCTCTCCAACCCATTGTCCAGTCCAATCCATGTCTGAAGAGTTGGCTTCAGGAATGGTTCCTGTCCTGGGCCAACAGAAGGTCTGGGGGCCATGGCCACCGGGGTCCTTCCAGTCTCAGTCAGACCATTAAGACTAGTCTTATGAGAATTTGGGGTCTGCATCCTACTGCTCTCCTGCTCCCTCAGGGGTTCTCTGTTGTGTTCCCTGTCAGGGCAGTCATCGGTTGTAGCCAGGCACCATCTAGTTCTTCTGGTCTCAGGATGATGTAGTTGCTGGTTCATGCGGCCCTTTCTGTCTCTTAGGCTCATAATCACCTTGCGTCCTTGGTGTTCTTCATTCTCCTTTGATCCAGGTGGGTTGAGAACAATTGATGCATCTTAGATGGCTGCTTGCTCACGTTTAAGACCCCAGATGCCACTCTTCAAAGTGGGATGCAGAATGTCTTCTTAATAGATTTTATTATGCCAATTGACTTAGATGTCCCCTGAAACCATGGTCCCCAGACCCCTGCCCCTGCTACGCTGGCCTTCAAAGCATTCAGTTTATTCAGGAAACTTCTTTGCTTTTGGTTTAGTCCAATTGTGCTGACCTCCCCTGTACTGTGTGCTGTCTGTCCCTTCACCTAAAGTAGTTCTTATCTACTGTCTAGTGAATACCACTCTCCCACTTTCCCTCCCTCCCCCCTCTCGTAATCACAAAAGGATGTTTTCTTCTCACTTTAAACTATTTTTCAAGTTCTTATAATAGTGGTCTTATACAATATTTGTCCTTTTGCATCTGACTAATTTCACTCAGCATAATGCCTTCCAGGTTCCTCCATGTTATGAAATGTTTCACAGATTCCTCACTGTTCTTTATTGAGGCGTAGTATTCCTTTCTGTGAATATACCATAATTTATTTATCCATTCATCCGTTGATGAATACCGTGGTTGCTTCTATCTTCTTGCTATTGTAAACAGAGCTGCAATAAACATGGGTGTGCATATATCTGTTTGTGTAAAGGCTCTTATTTCTCTAGGATATATTCCAAGGAGTGGGATTGCTGGATCATATGGTAGCTCTATTTCTAGCTTTTTAAGGAAGCACCAAATCAATTTCCAAAGTGGTTGTACCATTTGGCATTCCCACCAGCAGTGTAGAAGTGTTCCAATCTCTCCACAGCCACTCCAACATTTCTTACTTTGTGTTTTTTGGATTAATGCCAGCCTTGTTGGAGTGAGATCAAATCTCATTGTAGTTTTGATCTACATTTCTCTAATGGCTAATGATCATGAACATTTCCTCATATATCTGTTAAACCTGAATGTCTTCTTTAGTGAAGTGTCTATTCACATCTTTTGCCCATTTTTTAATTGGGTTATTTGTCTTTTTGTAGTTGAGTTTTTGCAGTATCATGTAGATTTTAGAGATCAGGCGCTGATCAGAAATGTCATAGCTAAAAACTTTTCCCCATTCTGTAGGTAGTCTTTTTACTCTTTTGGTGAAGTCTTTGGATGAGCATAAGTGTTTGATTTTTAGGAGCTCCCAGTTATCTAGTTTTTCTTGTATGTTCTTTATAATGTTTTCTATACCATTTATGCCATGTATTAGGGCTCCTAATGTTGTCCCTATTTTTTCTTCCATGATCTTTATCGTTTTAGATTTTATATTTAGGTCTTTGATCCGTTTTGAGTTAGTTTTTGAGCATGGAGTGAGGTATGGGTCTTGTTTCATTTTTTCGCAGATGGATATCCAGTTATGCCAGCACCATTTGTTAAAAAGACTGTCTTTTCCCCATTTAACTGTTTTGGGGCCTTTGTCGAATATCAGCTGCTCATATGTGGACGGATTTATGTCTGGATTCTCAATTCGGTTCCATTGGTCCATGTATCTGTTGTTGTACCAGTACCAGGCTGTTTTGACTACTGTGGTGGTATAATAGGTTCTAAAATCAGGTAAGGTAAGGCCTCCCACTTTGTTCTTCTTTTTCAGTAACACTTTATTTTTCCGGGGCCTCCTTCCCTTCCATATGATGTTGGTGATTTGTTTCTCCATCTCTTTAAAGAATGTCGTTGGGATTTGGATCGGAATTCCATTAAATGTATAGATCGCTTTTGGTGGAATAGACATTTTTATAATGTTAAGTCTTCCTATCCACAAGCAAGGTATGTTCTTCCACTTAGGTAAGTCTCTTTTGGTTTCTTGCAGAAGCGTACTGCAGTTTTCTTTGTATAAGCCTTTTACATCTCTGGTAAGAATTATTCCTAAGTATTTTATCTTCTTGGGGCTACTGTAAATGGCATTGATTTGGTGATTTCCTCTTTGATGTTCTTTTTGTTGGTGTCGAGGAATCTAATGGATTTTCGTGTGTTTATCTTGTATCCCGATACTCTGCTGGACTCTTCTATTAGTTTCAATAGTTTTCTGGAGGATTCCTTAGGGTTTTCTGTGTATAAGATCATGTCATCTGCAAATAGAGATACCTTTACTTCTTCCTTGCCAATCTGGATGCCCTTTATTTCTTTATCTAGCCTAATTGCTCTGGTTAGGATTTCCAGCACAATCTAGAATGAGAGTGGTAATAAAGGGCATCCTTGTCTGGTTCCCGATCTCAATGGGAATGTTTTCAGGCTCTCTCCATTTAGGGTGATATTGGCTGTTGGCTTTGTATAAATGCCCGTTGTTATGTTGAGGAATTTTCCTTCTATTCCTATTTTGCTGAGAGTTTTTCTCTTGAATGAGTGTTGAACTCTGTCAAATGCCTTCTCTGCATCAATTGATAAAATCATGTGATTCTTGTCTTTTGTTTTATTTATGTGGTGGATTACATTAATTGTTTTTCTAATGTTGAACCTTCCCTGCATACCTGGTATGTGTCCCACTTGGTCATGGTGAATTATTTTTTTGATATGTTGTTGCATGGTGTTGGCTAGAATTTTGTTGAGGATTTTTGCATCTATATTCATGAGGGATATAGGTCTATAATTTTCTTGTGGAGTCTTTACCTGGTTTTGATATCAGGGATATGGTGGCTTCATAGAATGAATTTGGTACTATTCCATCCTTTTCTATGCTCTGAAATACCTTTAGTAGTAGTGGTGTTAATTCTTCTCTGAAACTTTGGTAGAACTCTGCAGTGAAGCCATCCAGACCAGGGCTTTTTTTTGTTGGGAGTTTTTTGATTACCTTTTCAATCTCTTCTTTTGTTATGGGTCTATTTAGTTGTTCTACCTCTGTTTGTGTTAGTTTAGGTAGGTAGTGTGTTTCTAGGAATTCATCCATTTCTTCTAGGTTTTCAAATTTGTTTGAGTATAGTTTTTCATGGTAATCTGATATGGTTCTTTTCATTTCAGTTGGGTCTGTTATAGTATCGCCCCTCTTATTTCTTATTCGGGTTATTTGCTTCCTCTCCTGTTTTTCTTTTGTCAGTTTGGCCGATGGTTTATCAATTTTGTTGAGTTTTTCAAAAAACGAGCTTTTGGTCTTATTAATTCTTTCAGTTGTTTTTCTGTTCTCTAATTCATTTAGTTCAGCCCTAATTTTTATTATTTGTTTTCTTCCGGTGCCTGAGGGTTTCTTTTGTTGCTCTCTTTCTATTTGTTCAAGTTGTAGGGATAGTTCTTTGATTTTGGCCCTTTCTTCTTTTTGGATGTGTGCATTTATTGATATAAATTGGCCTCTGAGCACTGCTTTTGCTGTGCCCCAAAGGTTCTGATAGGAAGTGTTTTCACTCTCATTGGATTCTCTGAATTTCGTTATTCCATCCTTAATGTCTTCTCTAATCCAGTCTTTTTTGAGGAGGGTATTGTTCAGTTTCCAAGTGTTTGATTTCTTTTCCCTGCTTTTCCTGTTATTGATTTCCACTTTTATGGCCTTATGGTCAGAGAAGATGCTTTGTAATATTTCAGTGTTTTGGATTCAGCTAAGGCTTGCTTTATGACTTAATATGTGGTCTATTCTAGAGAATGCTCCATGTGCACTAGAAAAGAAAGTATACTTGGTTGCTGTTGGATGGAGTGTTCTGTATATGTCTACGAGGTCAAGTTGGTTGATTGTGGCATTTAGATCTTTTGTGTCTTTATTGAGCTTCTTTCTGGATGTCCTGCCCTTCACCGAAAGTGGTGTGTTGAATTCTCCTACTATTACTGTGGAGCTATCTCACTTTTCAATGCTGATAGAGTTTGTTTTATGTATTTTACAGCCCTGTCATTGGGTGCATAAATATTTAATATGGTTATATCTCCTTGGTGTATTGTCCTTTTTATAGTGTCCTTCCTTATCCTTTCTGATAGATTTAACTTTAAAGTCTATTTTGTCAGAAATTAATATTGCCACTCCTGCTCTTTTTTGATTGTTGTTTGTTTGATATGTTTTTTTCCATCCTTTGAGTTTTAGTTTGTTTGTGTCTCTAAGTCTAAGGTGTGTCTCTTGTAGGCAGCATATAGACGGATCTTGTTTTTTAATCCATTCTGCCACTCTCCGTCTCTTTATTGGTGCATTTAGTCCATTTACATTCAGGGTAATGATGGATAGGTATGAATTTAGTGCTATCATTTTGATGTCTTTTTTATGTGTGTTGACAGCTTCTTTTTCCCACTTGATTTTGTGTTCTGAAGTAGATTTTCTTTATATATTGTCCTTTCCTCACATTTGTTGTTGTTGATTTTGCTTCTGCTGAGTCTGTATTTTTCCCTTGTATTTTATTTTGATTAGTAGGATAGCTTGTTTCCTTTGTGGTTACCTTATTATTTACCCTGATTTTTCTATTCTAATAACTAACTTTTATTTCTTTGTATCCCCGTATCTTCCTCTTCCTCTCCATATGGAAGGTGTATGATTACATTTCTTAGTCCCTCTTTATTATTTTAATGTTGTCCTCTTTTATGTAATAACATCACCGTTATCCTGTGTTGGGCTTTTCTTTTTTTTTAATCTTGCTTTGTGGTTTTTTTTTTTTTTTTTTGGATTTCCCTGTCTGGGTTGACTTCTGATTGCTCTGCCCAGTGTTCTAGTCTTGGGTGGATACCTGATATTATTGATTTTCTAACCAAAGAACTCCTTTTAGTATTTCTTGTAGTTTTGGTTTAGTTTTTACCAATTCCCTCAACTTGTGTTTATCGGGAAATGTCTTAATTTCACCTTCATATTTAAGAGACAGTTTTGCTGGATATATGATTCTTGGCAGGCAATTTTTTTCCTTCAATTTTTAAAATACGTCATCCCATTGTCTTCTTGCCTGCATGGTTTCTACCGAGTAGTCTGAACTGATTCTTATTGGCTCTCCTTTTTAGGTGACTTTTCGTTTATCCCTCGCTGCCCTTATAATTCTCTCTTTATCTTTGGTTTTGGCAAGCTTGATTATAATATGTCTTGGTAACTTTCTTTTAACATCTACCTTATGTGGAGTTCGATGAGCATCTTGGATAGATATCTTCTCATCTTTCACAATATCAGGGAAGTTTTCTGCCAACAGATCCTCAACAATTTTCTCTGTGTTTTCTGTTATCCCTCCCTGTTCTGGTACTCCAATCACTCATAGGTCATTTCTCT
Organism: Elephas maximus indicus; assembly: GCF_024166365.1. NCBI lineage: Eukaryota > Metazoa > Chordata > Mammalia > Proboscidea > Elephantidae > Elephas > Elephas maximus. The sequence continues at coordinate 8,298,732 of NC_064835.1, read as the reverse complement.
TGATAGAGTCCCACATGATTCTTAAGTTTTCTTCATTTTTTAAAATTCTTTTATCTGATTTTTCTTCAAATATATTATTTCTAAGTGATTTATCTTCGAGTTCAGAAATTCTAGCTTCTACTTGCTCAATTCTGCTCTTCTGACTTTCTATTGAGTTATCTAATTCTGTAATTTTATTGTTAATATTCTGAATTTCTGATTGCTGTCTGTCTATAGATTTTTGCAGCTTATTAAACTTTTCATTATGTTCCTGAATAATCTTTCTGAGTTCTTAAGCTACTTTATCTGTGTGTTCCTTGGCTTGTTCTGCATATTGCCTCATTTCCTTCTTGATGTCTTGAAGGGTTCTGTATATTAAAATTTTGTATTCTGCATCTGGTAATTCCAGGAATGCACTTTCATCGAAAAGATCCCTGGATTCTTTGTTTTGAGAGCCTGTTGAGGTGATCATGGCCTGTTTCTTTATGTGACTTAAATATTGACTGTTGTCTCCGAGCCATCTATAAGTTATTGTATTAGTTTATGCTTGCTTACTGTGTCGTAGCTTCTTGCTTTGTTTTGTTTTCGTATACCCCTATGAGTTGCTTGAGTGAGCTAGCTTGATTATTTTTGCCTTTGGGGCTCTGGTGTCCTGTCCCCAGCTGGCTAGAGCTGTTATCAGGTATATCAGCCTAGGAGTCCATTCAGTTTTCTTGTATGAGTTCAGCTCAGGTTTCCAGGTAGCTGCTATCAAGTGTGTGGTACAGGCTCTGTCCTACAGTCTTAGAGGGGCAGGGGTGATTGGAGTATATACCGGTATCTGATTGAAGCAGGGGGTCATGCTCTGAACAAGGCGGGGGGCTGAGAACCTACCTCCAAGTGTCTCTGAGGAAAGTGCATCTCTGTTCCCTAGACCGTGCTGGTGGGTGGGCTCTGCAGAGGGACCATGGGCACCCAAAGATTGAAAACTGTAACTATTGAGTATCTACTACTCGCCAGACTCTTTACTTGCATGGTCTCATTTAATATATTCACCAAACCCATGAGGTAGATGTTCTTGTCCCTATTTTAAAAATAAAGACAGCAAGCTTAGAGATTTATAGAACTAGTCCATGCCACCCAGGTAGCGAGAGGTGGAGCTAGAATCCAAACCGAGGCCTTTCTGCTCCTAAGTTCATCTTCTTCCAGATTGACTTGGAAATAACACCCTAAGCTTCAAATTCTTCGGTGCACTTATTGGAACTGAACTGCCCATGCCTGGCTCCTGAAAATCCAGGCTGCTGCCATTGCTGCCTGAGATGTTGGTCTGTCTTCTGGATGGATCATTGACAATTCAAAGCTCTCATAAGAGGACCTATTGTGGGGAGTGACTGTTTTCAATGTAGTTCTCATTTGGTTCAAATTTGTTTGTTAAGCTGCCCTAGCATCTTCTCATCTGCAGATTTGCTTGCCTGCCAGATTTCAAAATCAGCCGATGGTTTAGGGATATCATTCTATGATCTGGAAATGGTAAATGCTTTCGTCCCTTCTTCCTCCACCCTACCCTGGGGGTAGGCTCCTCTCTCTAGTCACCACACCACCACATCTAAACTGACTGGAGGAAGGTTTCAGCCGGGCTAGAGCAGGTGGCTAGGGGGACAGGTTGTGGCATTGTCACCCATTTCTAGCAATGGGAGAATCCCCAAGGTGCCTATGGTACAGTCTGGAGAAGACTAAAAGGTGGGACTGAAGTGCTTTCTAAAGGTCCCTTCAACATTTGAAGGTAGCTTCATGTATGTTTCACTCCCTTCTCCATCTCTTGTTCTCATACAGCCTTCTCTGGATACCACCAGATTCTGTCCTGCCCTTGTGCCTCCTTGCCCTGTCTCTCATCTCTTCTCTCTCTGTGGAGCTGCATGGCAGGGCTCCCTGCTCCTGCGCTCGGGGAGCAGGTAATGATGAGGGGGGAAGGGGCAGGAGACAACTTGTCTCCTGGCACCCGGACATCACCTTTCCTTTTTGAAGCCTACTCGCTTCCATCTGCCTCTACTTGCTTGTACTTCTAGTTTCTTCCAACCCAGCTTAATATTGTGCTGGGGTAGGGCTTATCTCAAGGACACCAGCCAGGCCTCTGGGAGGGCATCTGCTTCTGCTGATAAGAGCCCCTGTCTTTCTCCTACCCTTAGGCAGGACAGAGATGCCCTCCCCTCTGAGCCACGGAATTAAAGCAGGAAACTAGACTTGGCAACTGGTCTTCTCACTGGAACAGGGCCTACTTTGTCTCCACAGATTTCTCTTTTAGAGAGTCACTGTTGCCTGGTTAAAAACGATTCCTTTGTCTGGAGTCTACCCCCCAAATGAGGTAGAAAGTTGGAACTCCAGGGGCTCAGAACACAGCCAATAGGAAAGAAGAACCCTGGGGCCTGAGAATCGATCCCCACTCCAGGCTAGGGGGTGGTTTCAGTGCAGAGGGCTGTCTGGAGAGCAGATCTGGCCCTATATGCCCCAGACCTGGGCTCAGGTGTCTAGTGCAGGCTCCACCCGCTCACTCTGCCATCCTGGAATCCATTGTAAAAGAGACCAGTGGCTCCTCAAGAATGTTCCCCTTCCTTGACACTGTCTGCCTGGTTTTCTGGTGGCAAGAAATGGACAGCTCCCTCGGTGGAGACTGCTCTGCTCAGCAGCCACCCACCACCTGGGAGATTTGTTTGCTACAACTCAAGCCGCCATTTTCCATGGTGTCATCATGTACACTAGGGTCACCATTGCCGTAGCTGACCCATGCCTTCGTTATCAGAAGGAGAAGAACCATATCATTCAGGTGGTCATTTCAGGCATTTCCATGGTGACATCTGGGCAGAGCCAGCCAGAGAGCCATGGGGGAGCACATTTCAGGAAGGTTTGGGAATGGGGTATGGGAGGGGCCTTAGAGAAGTGGGAGAGAGACAGAGAAGAGCAAGAGAGAGATCAGTGGGAATTAGATTCTCTTTCATTATAAACTTGCTACCACAGCCACAGAGAAAACATTTTCCCCATACTTTTTGTCATAATAGGATTATTCCAAAAACATTTCAAGCAAGAGGAATGCTGTTTTCTTTTAAATCTTTATTTAAAGTACATGAAAATGAGAATTTTCATTTCCAGGTTACCCAAAAACCCACTGCCATCGAGTCGATTCCAACTCATAGCGACCCTATAGAACAGAGTAGAACTGCCCCATAGAGTTTCCAAGGAGCACCTGGTGGGTTCGAACTGCTGAACTTTTGGTTAGCAGCCATAGCACCTAACAACTACGCCACCAGGGTTTCCCCGATTTCCAGGTTAGGTAGCCTTTATATCTTTATCACTGTCCCCTTATTTCCTTTTGGAGCTAGAGAAAGCAAGACTCTACTATTATCAGGAGGCCTTCCAGTGGTACAGTGGCTTTGAAATATGGAACTGGGATATGGTGTCAGGGTGATGGATTCCTTCTCTTCATTCCCTTCAGGGACCCTGACAATTACCATCTCGGGTCCTGATGCTGATGAATCCCAGGTCCCTCTACTGCTTCTTCCCTCACCATCCTCTTCAATATCTTCACACATCTCTTGGCAGCATGGTGCAAAGGTGGGAGAAAGATTGGGAATTAGAGGACCTCACGTTACTTGTCATGTGATCTAAGCGAACGGGGGGTGGTGGGGACAGTTGAGAAAAGCATTTGGAGGAAGAAAATTTCACACGGCTGCTTATGCTCTGATTGCACCCACCCTGGCCAACACCCTAAGAGAATGGACATATCACATCTTCCCAAACTTTATCTTAAAATCATAAACTTTAGGAGATTAAAGGGTCTTTGGAAACTCTGGAACTCATGTTGCTACTGAGTACATGGATGCCATCTATGGAGATCTCCCTTCCTCCCTTGGTGGCTCATCCCATGGCTGGGCAGTTCAGAGGGTTAGAGCATCCTTTCCAGTGCTGAGTAGGACCCCTCTGTCCTACTATTTCCCAAAGGACCTGGTTCTCCTTTTCTGGTCTTACAGGGAGAGGGAAGCCTCCTAGTGGGGCTCAGAGCTCCTGAATCAGAAGCAGTATTCAGCCCACCAACTCAACCCAGGAAGAATTCTGGGCATCCCAGTCAGAAGATGCCTCCCATCCCCATTAGATTGCCTCTCCTGGTAGTGCAGCGGCCAGAGGCCCTTGCCTCAGCTGGGCCAGAGGGAACACCTGTAGCATCTGTGCCCTGCCCTCTCTTCATGCGTCTCATCCAGCTATGTTGCCTATCTGGAAATGCCAGGGGTGCCCTGGCATGAGACAGTGATGTTGGCTGGCATGTGTTTGAGTCTATTTTAGAGAAAGTGACCGGCCTCAGGATAATGGTATCTATCTTCCTGCCCCTCCTCTCCCTCTGTGTTCCTCTCTGCTTCTTGGTAAGCCAGAGGAGGCCATGGCTGGGGCCAGTAGGAGCCATATCTGCGACTTGTCTTTGGAGAAAGGATGCAAGAGCCCTCATTTCCGTCTGTTTCCCACCTCCACCAGGAGCCTCAGAGGTGGGAGAAAAAGGGGTTTTCCTACTTAAATACCAAAAGCTCTACAAGCATGACATCCTTTCAGCTACACGAAAGCCCTGCACGGGCAAGTCTCATCTCTATTTTAACTCCGAGGAAGTTTGTATGCAGAGATCATCTTAGTTACTTAGTGCTACTGAAACAGACGTACCACAAGCGGGTGGCTTCAAAGAACAGGAGTTTATTTTTTCACAATTTAGGAGGCTGAAATTCTCTGAATTCAAGGCACCAGTGCTAGGGGAAGACTCTGTCATCTCTGGAGAAGCTCCTCAGTTGCTTGGCGACCTTCGTGAGGTGTCTCCATTTGTAACTGTCTGTGTCTATGCTGTTCCTCATATCGCAGAAGTGATAAATTTAGGACATACCCTACCTACCTGGAACAAAGAAAACCCTGTTCCCAAGTGGGATTACATCCACAGGTATAGGGGTTAGATTGTAGCACATACTTTGGGAGGACACAATTCACTTCAAAACAGAGGTTATGTCACCAACTCAGAGTCAAAAAGCTGTCAACTCTAGGAGCCAGGATTTGAATCTAGCATTGGTGTACTTCAGAACCTCCTCTTTCTACTGCATCTTGGGATGTTACATGTCTGTGCAGGCTCTGTAAACTATATTGCCTAAGGTTTGAGGGGCAATGACCAAGTTTAACATCCAGGGAAACATGATTTCAACAGTGCCATGCAGTTCTGTCCAGGTGCCCAAGGGACTCTGCTGGCAGCCAGCACAGGGGTTCCTTGCACGGTTGATGCTGCCGTGTCATCTTCAGTAGACAGTAAATGAGGAGACTGGAGTAGATGACCTTTAGGGTTAACTTTTCCACCTCTGGGTCCTAGGAAGGAAAGCCTTTCAGCTGACACAGGAGGATTCCCATAGCAGGCGGCCTTGAGGCTCCTTCAGTAGGAGAGGTGGAAGAAGGTGAGGCCAGTTGCCCCAGAGTGCCTGGTGGTCTGCAGTCGCTTCCCCCGTTCTGAGACAGCCACGCCTCTTGGCGGGAGGAGGTGAGGATAGGAGCCTTTGCAAAGGGCACAGCACAAGTGGAGCCCAGCTTGCTGCTTGTTTGGGACATTGCCAGTCTGTGTTCTGCAGAGACTTGGAAGAGGAGAGCAAACAAGAAGATTTCAGAAGGTCTTTGTGTGCTTTCTCCTTTGTTTTCCCTGAGAGGGAGAGGCTGCTGCTGTGGGTCCTCTAAATCCTGGTCTAGAGGAGCCAGGCATGAGAAGGTAGAGGCGGGGGATGGCTTATGTGAGATGAGGAGTCTGAAATTGTATTCAGCCGAGCTGGGGAGCTGTTGATCTACATCTCCTTGGAGAAGCCCCAGCTTCTCCCAAGAGAACGTGAGCTGACCTTTTGAATCCCCTTGCCTCTCTTACAGTGGATCCTTTAACAGGAACTGTCATTAATTTGGAAACCCTGATGGCGTAGTGGATAAAGCTGTGGCTGCTAACCAAAAGTCGGCAGTTCAAATGCACCAGGCGCTCCTTGGAAACTGTGGGGCAGTTCTGCTTAGTCCTATAGAGTCACTATGAGTTGGAATTGACTCAATGGCAATGGGTTTGATTTTTGGTTTGGTCATTAATTTGGAGAATCCCAGGGCTAGAAAAGCCTGAAGTTATTGAGCAGAGCCCTGGAAGATGCCTAACCCCCTCAGGAAAGGAAGATATCCAGTCATTCCTTGAATACCTGCAAAGACAGAAAACTCATTCTTCTTCCAGGGCAGCCCATTTAGTCTTTGCACAGCTCCTCCATGGGAAATCCATCTCTTAGTAGCTTCCATTCATCATTCCGAGGTCTCCTTAGTCCTGGGGGCTTGTCTTCTCCTTGCTTCATAACACCAGTGTCCATAATGCCTGTGGTCTGACCCCGCGTGTGCATTTTCCTTCATGTACCACTACACTCCTGGGGGAATGTTGCCCAGTGCTCTGAGATTATTTCCTGTAATAGTCCTTTCTCTCCACAGCTGGACTGACTGTAAGCTGCCTTCAGCAGGGGCCAGATTGTCTCTTTCTTTTTTATCCCAGAGCAGAGCATATGGCAAGCCTTAATCACTGGATAATAGAAGGGAGGGAGGAAAAGGAAGGAAGGAAAGAAGGTGAGGAGAGAGGAAAGAAATATTTCCCTACATCTTTTTTGACTTACCTGGCCATGGGTCCTCACCCTGGACAGGGTCCTCTGTAGCAATTAGTTGTTCCTGTCTGAGAGGCACCCTAATGCGGAGAACAGCTCCAGGCTCTGGCTTCAATACCTGAGTACTGGTTCTGGCATTCATATTTCCTAGCCAAGCAACCTTGGGCAAGTTACTTCTCAGAGCCCCAATTTCCTCGCCAGCAGAAGAGAATAATCATCACTGACCTTACATGGGGTTGTTGTTAGTATCAAATCAGATTAAGGGACCTCAAGCCTATGCATGCTCTATAAACCAGATTTCCTAAAGGATTAGGGACAATGCTCTGATTTAATTCATGGGGAAACTACGATCCCACCAGTAACAATGCCATTATTATTTGATTAATTTCTACAGGGTGCTAAGTACTGAGAAGATTTTTTATAGATGTTATCTCAGTACATAGCATATGAGATGGGCAGTTTATAGATGAGAAAACAGAATCGGGAAGGTCAAGTGAAAAGCTAGGGTTTGAACCCCTATCCCTATGGTCTCCAAGCCCAAATACTCCTTTTTTATGGCATCAAGCTACTTCCCATTAAACTTAAGTCAGGGTCAGGATAGGAGGGTGGAGGTGAAGTGAGAGTGGGTGTTAGACTCAAGGCCTCTGGAAGATACTCTAAACCTTTCCATTTTATCATTCTCCCATCTAATAGGGCAAAGCAAATACTCAAGGTTGGTTTCTCCCTGGGTTGGTTTTTAAAATCTTTTCCTCCCCTGTGTCTCATTTGCAGTTAGATTCAGGTCTGCTAGCCAGGCTCTGGGAAGAAAATGCTTGGAATTTCTGAGGCTGAAAGAACTGAAGAAAAAATTCAAGCCTCGAGTGGCAATATTGAAGGATTCTATGAACAAAATGTTGAAAGACACAGGAAGCATCAAAAGAAGATGGAAGGAACACACAGAGTCACTGTGCAAAAAGAATTGGTCGATGTTGAACCATTTCAGGAAGTAGCACATGATCATGAACCTATAGTACTGAAAGAAGAAATCCAAGCTGCACTGAGGCGTTGGCAAATAACAAGACTCCAGGAACTGATGGAATGCAAATTGAGATGTTTCAACAAATGATACAACGCTGGGAGCGCTTAGTGGTCTGTGTCATGAAATTTGGAAGACAGCTACCTGGCCAACTGAGCGGAAGAGATCCATATTTGTGCCCATTCCAAAGAAAGATAATTCAACAGAATGTGGAAATTACTGACTGAACAATATCATTAATATTACACATAAGTAAAGTTTTGCTGAAGGTAGCTCAAAAGTGGTTGCAGCAGTATATCGACAGGACCTGCCAGAAATTCAAGTCGGATTGAATGGAACAGGGGATATCATTGCTGATGTCAGGTAGATCTTGGCTGAAAGCAGAGAATACAAGAGAATACTGTGTTGTATTGACTATGAAAAGCATTCAACTGTGTGGATAATAACAAACTGTGGATAACCTTGTGAAGAATGGGAATTCCGGTACACTGGTGGCATAGTGTATAAGTGCTACAGCTGCTAACAAAAAGGTTGGCAGTTCAAATCCACCAGACGCTCCTTGGAAACTCTATGGGGCAGTTCAACTCTGTCCTATAGGGTCGCTATAAATTAGAGTTGACTCGGTGGCAGTGGGTTTGGTTTTGGGTTAATTGGATCAGGAGAAACCTGTACGTAGACCAAGAAGCAGTCATTTGAACAGAACAAGGGGATATCGCTTGGTCTAAAATTAGGAAAGTTGTGCGTCAGTGTTGTATCCTTTCGCCATATTTATTCAATCTGTATGCTGAACAAATAATCTGAGAATCTGGGCTATATGAAGAAGAACTGGGACATCAGGATTGGAGGAAGACTCATTAACAACCTGCAATATGCAGATGATACAATCTTACTTGATGAAAGCCAAGAAGACTTAAAGCATTTACTGATGAAGGTCAAAGACTACAGACTTCAGTATGGATTATACTTCAATATAAAAAAAACAAAAATTCTCACAACTTGACCAGTGAGCAACATCATGATAAACAGAGAAAATATTGAAGTTGGTCAAGGATTTCATTTTACTTGGATTCACAACCAATGCCCATGGAAGCAGCAGTCAAGAAATGAAACGATGTATTGCATTGCACAAATCTGTTGCAAAGATCACTTTAAAGTGTTCAAAAACAAAGATGTCACCTTGAGGACTAAGGTGAGCCTTCCCCAAGCCATGGTATTTTCAATCTCCTCGCATGCATGTGAAAGCTGGACAATGAACAAGGAAGACGGAAGAAGAATTGATGCCTTTGAATTATGGTGTTGGCAAAGAATATTGAATATAACCATGGACCGCCAGAAGAACAAACAAATCTGTCTCGGAAAAAGTACAGCTAGAATGCTCCTTAGAAGCGAGGATGGTGAGACTTCGTCTCACATACTTTGGACATGTTATCAGAAGGGATCAGTCCCTGAAGACATCATACTTGGTAAGAAGTGAAAAAGAGGAAGGCCCTAAACAAGTTGGATTATCACAGTTGCTGCAACAATGGGCTTAAACATAGCAATGATTGTGAGGATGGTGCAGGACTGGGCAGTGTTTCATTCTGTTGTACTTAGGGTTGCTATGAGTTGGAACTGACACGTCGGCACCTAACAAAAACAACTAACAACAGGCAGGCTCTTCTTCTTTCCCAAGGAGCCAGGGATGGCTGCATAAAAGAGCTCAGTGAGGGGAAATCTAGACATTAGGCAGAATAAGGCAAGGAAGACGCAGACTTGAGACAGTAACTAATCGATCCTCCGCAAATTTTATTGAGGATTTACCATGTGCCAGGCGCTGTGCTAAGCCCTTCGGGGATGAAGAAATCATAGGCTCTGATCTCCAGGCGTTTACAGATTGGTGAGGAAGACAGGATTCAAAGCAGATGGAAGCTCTTTATGGATGGGTGTGGAGGGATGGGAAGGACAGGTGGTGGGGAGGTGCGTGTGTGTGTTCGGAAGAGAGGACCAAGGCTCCACCCAGGGGACCATGGGGAAGGGGGTGGCACACCTGGATCCCTTTCTGGATTTCTCTACCTCAGCAGCCCCTCAGACCTCCTTCTTAGTTTAAGTCAAATAACTTTGGTCCCCAGTTGCCTCCTGCCTGCCACGTTCCAACTCAATCATTCTTTGAAATTTGGAGCTGTAGCTAAAACGCCTTTGCCCTGTAACAGGATTTTCACAGTCTCCACGGCAGTGGCTAAAGTTGCTCATCGCCTGCTGTTGTAATCTGCACCGCTAAGCCTGCAGCTTGAGGCAGAAAGCTTAACACGCCTTGCTGATTCAAGCTTGCTCTTCCCTGGCCTAGGAGCCATGTTTCAGGGACAGGAGCTAATCCTCTCTCCAGAAGTCCACGCACAAAGACATGTCAAAGGAAATACAAATGGCAATGGAAGCTGTGGGATCCCCCGGGAAGGGGCTGTGAGAACCAAGGGCCCCTAGACCTAGTGGCTAACAGGGGTTGTGCCTGGGGCCTGTGAGTAAACCCCTTCTTTGTACCTCCTCCTGAAGGTGGTGGGTGAGAGTGTGGAAGTGGCCTGATTCCCTGAAGATTTTGTCTCATGGGCTGGCCAGGATGCATATGTCTACTTGTGAAAAGTTGGCTCTGTTAAAGGGAGAGGTGAGTGAGTTGGGAGCAAGAGAGAGAGAGAGTATTTACGCATTCTGCCTGATAAAACACCTAGGACTTCTGCAAAATAATAATAATCACGAGTGATTTTTTTGTCTTCTACCTCCATCTTAACACTTTATTCTTCTGAGAGCCTCTCAGTGCCCAGCACCTAGAAAGAGTGGTGGACACCTAGTAGGAGCTCACAAAATGTTTGTTGAATGAATGTGTACAAGCACTTTTAGCTCAACTTTGTTCCAGGCACGATACTATGCATTTAACAGTTATTTCCATTTACAGATGGGGAAAGTGAAGATCGGATCACGTAGGTTAGTGAGTAGAAAAGCAAATTAGAAATAAAGAAAAGTTGTTAACCTTCTGGAGGTAGGGATCTGCATACAAGTGTTCATTCATTCATTCAAAAATATTGACTGAGCCTGACTTGTGCCCGGAGTTATTTCTACATATAGCAGAGAAACAGAGATAGACATTCCTGCCCCCGCTGTAGTGGAATACACTGGACCAAGATTGGAAAATAAGATTTTGGCTTAACATAAGAAATAATTTTCTGACAGTTTAAGCTTCCCAACAATGTAATGCATTGCTTTGTGAGGTAGTAAGTTCCCCATCCCTGGAAGACTTCAAGCAAGGGCTACATGAGGACACACTGGGGGTGCAGAAGAGGGTGTAGCAAGTGCTGTGGATTCCCTGCCCGTATCCCATTTCCCTTATCTCTTCTGTGCACACTGGTCCACCTCTAACTGCCAGCACCTGCATTTCTTTGTCCGAGGGCTTTCTCTGGTCTCCAGTGTCTATTTTACAAGCTGGAAGTGCCATGGAATTAATACCCTTGCAATAGCCCTCTGGAGCCCCTGGGTAGTGCAAACAGTTGTCTGCTGCTAACTGAAAGGTTGGAGGTTTGAGCCTACCCAGAGGTGCCTCAGAAGAAAGGCCTAGCAATCTACTTCGAAACAATCACCAGTTAAAAACCCCATGGAGCACAGTTCCACCCTGACATGCATGGGGTCTCTGTGAGTCGGAACCAATTCGACAGCAACTAGTTTAGGAGCAGACCGCAACCAATGACTAACTGGAGCTGGTGCTTAGGTGCCCCAGTTCCTCACCCCTCAGGTGGGCTAACTCTGAGGTGTTTTACATAGTTTTCTGGAGTTTCCCAACAGGGTAAGCTTGTTCCCCGCAAGGGTAACTTGCTCGATAAATCCTTTATTGGCTTCTTTCCCTCCCCATCTCTCTTTCCTGCTCCCCTTCTGACATCTTCTGATATCGTTTCCAAAATGTATTACTTGCTCTTGAATCCTGGTCTCAGTGTTTACTTTGGGGGAACCCAAATGAAGGCAAGGGGACTCTTGCCCTGCGTGGTAGTTCGAACCTCTGAGAAGCTTCTCCTTCTGCTTCTAACACTTGATAACTGCATAACCCTGGCTGAACTTTAGAAACCTGGCCATTGGATTCAACCCAGAACTTACTGTTCCACCTGGGGATTGGCCCCATGACACTTTCCACGCACGGAAGATGGCAGAGGATGCCAAACCTGTCTCCTTCCTGGGTTAGGATGTGCCCTGAAAGCATAAGGCTGTAAGCTCCTTGCATGCGAGCTACGTCTTGTTTCTTCTGGGCCTCATCAGAGCAGAGGACTGGTTTTGGGGACCAGAAAACCCTTATCAGGGCTTGTTGATGCGGCTCTACCTGATATTTGCACTCCTTCAGCCTGTTTTTTTTTTTTTTTTTCTCAGCCTGTGCCATCTTTAGCCAGGTCTGGGCCCCCAAAATCCATCACCCCCAAGCTCCTCTGCTCCCCTCAGAGAGAGACCAGGGATAGGACTGAACAAGCAGTGAGTGGGGCTCATTGCCTACTACTCTATCAGGCCAAGGCACCATAAGCCACAAGTGTTGTTAGCTGGCACTAAGTAGATTCTGACTCATGGTGATCCTGACTCATGCTGACCCAGACTTATGGCCACCCTATGTGTGCAGAGTAGAACTGCTCCATAGGGTTTTCAAGGCTGTGACCTTTTAAAAGCAGATTGCCAAGCCTTTCTTCTGAGTGCCTCTGGGTGGGTTTGAACTGCCAACTTTTTGGCTAGCAGTCAAGTGCTTAACTGTTTGTGCCACACAGGGACTCCCAGGTCACAGGTGTAGTATGACTGAAACATAATTTGCAGGAGAGGGGGATCATGGATTGTTTAGTAGGTATGGTGGACACTGTGATATGCCACTCAGTTTGTGTTCATTGCAGTTCCAGTTTCTCTTCCATTCTGTGTCACAGACACCAGCCCACCACTCTCTGGAAAATGGAGAAACAAAACACACACACACACACACAAATGTACAATGGATGCCCTGAAATTATACGTAACAATAAATTGGGCAACAGTAATGGAGTTAAACAATTAAAAAGAAAAATCGGCCACTGAAAATCCTGTGGAGCAGCTCTACCCTGATAAATATGGGGTCACGAAGAGTCAGAATCAACTTGACAGCAGCTGGTTTAGGGGCAGACCTCAACCAATGACTGACTGGAGCTGGGGTATAAATGCCCCAGTTCCTCACCTCTCACTGCCTCAACCAGTGGGCAGACAGACTTCAGCAGTCAGCCCCTTCAGAGATGGCTTCAACTGCAAAAAGTCATCTTGCTCAAGGTTATACCCCTTCTGAAGTGACCACGTGAGTGACTGGGTGGTAAAAATGGCTAACATGCTCAGATACTAACCAAAAAGATCAGAGGTTCAAGTCCACCCAGAGGCACTTTAGAAGAAAGGCCTGGAGATCTACTTCCAAAATATCAGCCATCAGAAACCCTATAGAGCACGCTTCTCTGACACATGATTGCCATGAGTTGGAATCGACACGAGAGCAAGTGGTTTGGTTGTGCGTGTGTGGGTGGGTGGCCACATCCAATGACTCACTGTTGTGAAAATAAGAAGGTCTGACCATCTCAAATGGACTTTCCATAGCTATAAGGGGCCATTCTAGGCTCCAGAATTCCTCGCAAGGTTGCCTTCTCTTGCTTCTTACCTTTCCTTTCCACAGGCGTGGATCTCATGACCACTCCTTAATGAACGGCCTGAAGGCCCAACTCCATCTCAGAGGCTGCTTCTCAAAGAACCCCGGACCTCTCTGTGACAGTAGGGCATCATCCCTCCCTGCTCAGTTAAGCCTCTAGAATCAGTCTGTTAAGCCTTATTCCTTCTCACACTGTCATCCCTACGACAAACCCTACCCACCTTAAAGCGTGAGTCTAAGACCAGACCCAGCTCCTTCCCCGTTGATCTTCACTAGCTTCTCAAGCAAGGGTTGTGAGTGGACGGGTAGGGTAGTAGGGTACCTGCTTCCCTCCAGGCCACGTCCCTCCCCTCAACACGCACATGCCAATGCAACCTTATTGCATGGTGATGCCCTAGGCACTCCACACCTAGGCACACCTAGTCAGAGGGGCTTTCCACTCTGCTCCCCTATGAAACTGTCTTGAGCCCTGAAGCAGTTCTTGGGATCTGAGGCACATCCCAGCAGCTGGGACTGCGCTGGGAGCTTGCTTTATTAGATCCCATTATAAATGGATGGTTTGCCATCTCCTAAGATAAATGGGAAACTTAATGCAGAGGTATCCTGTCTGGGGAAACTGGAGAGTTATGGATGTTAGCTTTGTAGCTTTATGAAAGCACTTTCTTATGGAAACTGAAATGACCAAGATTAGATTGAATTAGTATGTACTAGTATGCTTTTTCTCCCCTTATCCATCTTGATTTTTTTTTTAAAAAACAAAAAAGATATGCCTCCTGCATGAGCGTTTCATAAAAATGCAAATCCCAAGTTTGGATTTGGTAATTAGCAGGGTTACCTCCTGGTGCTAACAAGGCAGCCACCCAGCTGGGACTCTGCAGAGGTGGGGAAGGAGGCGCCCTCTGCTGGCTCCCATTGTGGGTGATGTCTGCTTTTTCCCACTCTCCCTTCTGTCTGGACACCAGGTGTAATGGGAGGTCAGGCTCCCTCACCTGTCCCTATGGAGTACAGATGGATTAGTGAGCCCTCCTATCCAGCAGCAGCCAGGCTGGGGTGGAGTCTCCCCATCCCACATAGACCCCACTTTCCATCACAGCGTTCCCCAGCCTGACTTTAGACCCAGGTCCTGGCTGGGTGGCAAGACTCCTTGCTAGCAAACAGATCCATTCAATAAATGTTTGAGCACTTTTGATACCAAGCCCAGTGCTAGGCACTGGAGACACAAAGATGAATATGCTTAGGACCCTGTTGTTAAGGAGAAAATGCAAAGATCATTTCCAAAGCAGCACTGCTCAATAGAACTTTCTGTGATGATGGAAATGTTCTATATCTGTGCAATCCAGTATGGTAGCCACTAGCTACATGTGGTTCTGTGGAAAGAACTTAAGAACGGGGGTCTGGAGATGGATTCAAGGGTTAGTTCTGCAGCCAGCCATTCTGGGATATCAGTCAAATCACTTTGGTGAGTTGACCCTTGGTTTTTCACCTTCTGTAGAATGGGATTATTCAAACCTGCTCTGTCTCTCTAGACTATTAGAACAAAGAGACCTAGTCTAGACCTAGTGTTCATCTGGCCCAGCCTCTTCACTTTTATGGAGGAGAGAGCTGAGGCTGTGACCTGTCTGGTCTCATGGTAAGGGAGGGGCAGAATCAGGCTCTGAACTCCTCTTGCACAGCTTTTCTACTGTTGGAGGCTGCTGCTAGGGATGCTGTGGGGATCAAATGAAAACAGAGAAAGGAAGATCTTTGGAAAGTTAAAACTATGCCTAAAACCTTTAGCCTTCTGGAACCATGGTGGCTGGTGAAACCACCCATATGCACCATAGCAAGTGTTCAGAACCAAGTTTTGAGGTCTGATTCCCATCTGAAGCTTAGAGGGCTAAAGTAAAAGAGATCTTGTTTGTGTATTACTCAATGTCTTAGGCTCAGCATATACACCCTACAGTCAATGTCTTCCCCCAAATCAGCACGATAAAGGATTCTAAGAGTCAGGCTGCAGAAAGCGGAGACAGAATGGTGTGAAGGCCTCGAGGTAAATGGGGACCCAAGATTTCTGGGACTCTGAGAGCCTCAGGGCGTGTCACATGTTCTATGGTGATGGGTAAACTGTTGGGTGATCAGGATCTCTATTGAACAGGGAAAATAGCTCTCCCATTGTAGCTTCTGGAACCGTCAGTGGGCCAAGGCACTTTACAGAGATGGAGAAGGGTAGTGCAGAATGAAATAAAAGTAGAAGACTTCTTGAAGTGGACTGGACCTCCAGGAGGGTGTCCGGCACAGAGATGGAATTTGAATGAAGTGTTGTATGCGGGGTTGAGAGATAAGAGGGACCAGGAGCAGTTAGCCTCAGGGGAAATTTAAAAACTTTCTTTTTTAATTTAAAAATTTTTATTGTGCTTTAGATGAAAGTTTACCGAGCAAATTTGTTTCCCATCTGATAGTTTGTACATAAAGTATTCTATGACATTCATTTCATTCCCTGCAGTGTGTCAGTACTCTTCCACTTTCTGTCCTAGGTTCCCCATTTCTTCCTGGTTTTCTACCCCTTCCTGCCTTTCACCTTTGCTCCTGGGCTAATGTCTCCCTTTTGATCTCATACAATCGATTTTTCTAAGGAGCACATTCCTCTCAGATATTATTGTTTATTTTATGGGCCTGTAAAAAAAAAAATATTTTATTTTTTTTTATATGGTTTGGCTGAAAAGTGGTCTCTGGGAATGGTTTTAGTTCCAGTTCAGAAGAGTATCGGAAGGCCATAGTCTTGGGGGTTCCTCCAGTCTGTCAGATCAGTAAGTGTGGTCTGTTTTGAAAATTTGATTTCTTGTTCTTCACTTGTGATCCCAGTCAGAGTGGTCGGTAGTGGTAGTTGGGTACCATCTATTTCTTCTGGTCTCAGGATTGTGTAGGCTGTGGTTCATGTTGTCCTTTAGTCCTTTGGACTAATCGCTTCCTTGGGCCTTTGGTTTTCTTAATTTTCCTTTGCTCCGGATGTAAGAGACCAATAGTTGTATCTTAGATGGTCACTTGCAAGCTTTTAAGAACCCAGACATTACTTACGGAAGTAGGGTGCAGAACTTTGTCTTTACGAACTATCTTTTGCCAATTGGCATAGATGTCTCCCAAGTCTATGGTCCTTCACCTTCGAGCCTGGGCACTTCATCTCGCAAAGTGTTTGGTTATGTCTAAGAACTTACCCTGCCTGTGGCCCTTGTGTGCTCAATTGTCTGTATTAATATATAGGCAGCACCTCCAGTTATGTGTGTAGAAATATCCACCACCAATCCTGTATCTGCAGGTGGATCAGGAGAATTCTTTTAAAATTTAAAACACAGGTTAAACAGCTTCGTTTTTATGGTGATAAGCACCAAGCTTATCACGGGTCCCTGCGGGCAGCATGGCTGTGAGCTCTGTTGAGTGGAAGGACACAGGCTACCGCTGTGCACCAACAAACATTGGATGAAGGCATGAAGGTATGGGGGCTGTTTTGCCTATAGGCCCCCACGAGGGCCCCCACCATGGCCCACTATTGTGTCAGCATCTCTGCCCAAGGCCTGTGAAGCCAGGGCTGCTTCCATTTCTAGCTGTTTGTGGTAGTGGGGGTTGTTTCTCCTATAGTGGGAGTGTTAATTTATTTTTACTTTTGCCTACCAGTTCCTTACTTTGGACCTGGGGAAGGGGAGATGTTGCTCCAGGTGAAATGCGCTTCTTCCTATCAATACTGGCTTCTCAGTAGCCTCCTGGCTGGGGCAAGAACAGAGCTGGAAGAACTTAGGCATGACTTAAACCATGTCTTTCCCCATTCCCATTTGACAAATGAGAAACTGAGGTCCCAAAGCTGGGAGTGACTTGAACAAGGTCATACAGCAGGTCAACAGCAAGTTTGGAATGTAAATTTAGGATTTCCAGCTCATACAGTCATTTATTCAAGAGATTTTTAATAAATGCCTAATATATCCCAAGAACTGTGTCTTCCAGGGACCACAGAGAACAAGAAGACATGATCTGCATTCATGGAGTTTGCATCAGAATGGAGGAGAATAAATACATAATCATGGATTTTTGTGTTATGCGGAACATAATAGGGCGATATGAGAGGTGAAAGTAGGGGAGAGGTTTACTCTGGACTGGGAAGTCAGAAGTCAGAAAAAATTTAGCTGAAGAAGCAATGTAAGCTTAGAACTGTGGGATGAGGTAAAGAGTTGAAAACAGAGTGTTCTAGGGTAGAGGGAAAAGCCGATACAAATTTCCGAGGTGGGAAAGTTTGGCGTGTTCAAAGAAACAAGTGAGAACATCCAGAGGTCAATGTGGTTGGGCAGAGTGAGAATGGCAGGAGACGATGTGGGGAGGGAGGCAAGGCCAAGATCATGCAGGCCTTCCTAAGTCAAGGTAAAGAACTTGGGTTGTGTTCCTACACCCACTCTGCAATCTGAATAGAAAAGCTGTGTTGAGATAGCTATGTTAAGATAGACCTCGACATCTGGGAAAGGAGGGATCCTAGGAGTGATGAGAAGAGGCTTCTGAAGACACTGGTGGGATATAAGGTGGAGGTTGCTGGTAAGGCGGAACTAACCTTAGGACAGAGACACACAGGAGGGCACAAGCCAAAAGGATCCTGGTGGAGGAACCCTGAGCCTGGCACAAGAAGCCATAAGGTGGCAACTGAGAAGGCGGTTTGATTAGAAAAGTCTACGTGAGTCTAAGGGAGATGCAGAGGTGTGTGCAATTCAGCTGTACATCTGTGATTTACTTCCGTGTTTTTTTATGTTGCTGGTAAGGAGCCCTGGTGGTGCAGTGGTTAATATCTCAGCTGCTAACCAAAAGGCTGGTAGTTCAAACCTACTAGCCACTCTGTAGGACATCATGCTCAGTAAGGTAGCGGGCCAGCACAAAAACAGGATGATCCTCAGGATAAATTGGCACAATGGCTTCAACAAGGGACTTGAACATAGCAAAGATTGTGAGGATGGTACAGAATTGGGCAGTGTTTCACTCTGTTGTACATAGGGTCACTGGGAGTTGGAACTGAGTCGATGGTACCTAACAACAACAGCCACTCTTGGGAGAAAAGACATAAGATCTGCTCCCATAAACATTACAGTCTAGGAAACTCTATGTGGCAGTTCTACTCTGTCTTATAGAGTCGCTATGAGTTGGAATTGACTTGATGGCAAACAACAGTGACAATGTAGCTGGTGGCATAAACAGTTTGTGCTGGGCTTCTAACCAAAAGGTGTCCATTCAAACCTACTCAGAGGCTCTGCAGAAGAACGGCCTGGTGAACTGTTTCTGTAAAGATTACAGCCAGGAAAACCCTGTGGAGCAATACTACTCTGTAACACGTGGGGTCATCATGAGATGGAATCTACTTGATGCCAATGGGTTTGGTTTTGATTTTGTTTTGCTGGTAGGAGTCCCTGGATAGTGCAAATGGTTCACATTCTTGGCTGCTAACTGAAAGGTTGAGGTTCAAGTTCACCCAGAGGTACCTTGTGTCCCTATTTCCACTATGTAATCTGAATGTAAAAGCTGTGTTGAAGACCCAGAGAGACCTATGACCTACTCCTGAAAAATCAGCCATTGAAAACCCTATGGAGCAGAGTTCTACTCTAACACATTGGAGTTAACTGGACAGAAAATAGCAACTGGCATATTGCTGATGCCCTTCCAAGAGCCTTGACCAGTGGCTGTAATAGCAGGTAGAGTGCCTGGAAGGCTGGCACAGCTCTTACCTGGGAGATGGGCTGCAGAAGATGCAGATGGGCAAGCTGGCAAGGCCAAGTTCAAAGTCTATTTCCATGAATAGGGTTGCAGGGGAAGGTAAAGGAGGAGAATGAAAGGGGGCTGCCTTCAGCTTGAATGCAACAGGTGCTATCTTCTCTGGCTGTGGCTGTGAAAGGCCAAGGCTATACGATTATCCTGCTTCTTGCTCCTGGTGTGACTGGCACACCTGTGGAGAGAGAGCCCCCAGGTTCTGGCGTTCCAGTGAGGATACTGAACACACACCAAGCTTTCTTCAAAGCTGGTGTAACACCTTGGTTAACGTAGCATGCTCTCTCAGGGCGGTTCCCATCATGGGATAAGATAAGGCACATAAAGTACTTAGCACAGTGTCAAAGACACTTTCAATGTTCAGTTTAGCTGTGTTACACTGATTATTCCTTAGGTCGGATCTCCTAGCAAGCTCCACTCCCATACTTTGGAACTAGCTCCTTGGACCTCTCCCATGATCTGATGCACACAGTACAGTACAGGAACTTCACCATTTGAAGCCCAAGTGCAAGTCACTTCTGCTCCCTGAATCTGTTTTATCCTCTGTCCGTTGATGAGATTGTTCTGAAACAGAGCTTCCCAACAGGTGTACTGTGGCACACTGCCGAGCCTCAGTTACCTGTGTGTCAGGGTGGGAGAAGCCTAAACTGTTTACTCCAGTGTTCAGAACAAAAGTTATCATTTTCTCTGTGCATCATGATGTAAAAAAAAAAAAAAGAGGTTGGAAAGTCCTAGAGCTCATCTCCAAATTCTCTACTGGAATAATATTTCTAATATTCTGTAACGGAGCCCTGATGGCACAATGGTTAAGCACTCAGGCGCTAACTGAAAGGTCAGTGGTTGGAAGCCACCAACTGCTCTGCTGGAGAAAGGTGTGGCGGCCTGCTTCAGTAAAGAATACAGCCTTGGAAACCCTATGGGGCAGTTCTATGCTGTCCTATAGGGTTGCTATGAGTTGGAATCGATTCGATGGCACACAACAACAACCATATTCTGTGAGTCATCTCTTAGCTTCAAACTTACCTCTTCAAGGAGTCTGTCCCTACAACACCATTTAACGATGACTCTTAGTTATGGTCTTCTCAGCATTTATAAGCTGCCTTAACCTGAAATTAATTTGTGGTTCTCAATCTGTGGCCTATTTAAGTTGTATCCTATTACAACAACAGCAAGCACTACTATTCCAGCCATTTATTGAGGATGTAGGTGTCAGACACCTTACTAAGGGCTCCTTCATTCTCTCTCACAATAGTGCCGAGGGGTATACATGCACTGTTATGTGTGTACTCATGGGAAACCTGGGACTAGACGATTTAAAACTATTGCCCAGGGTTATGCAAATAATAAGTAGCAGAGTCAGAATTTGGACCTGAATCTGTCTGGTCTGTCAGAGACCCATTACGTATTACGTCTTTTGTAAGTGTTCTTTCTTTCAGTCACATTGCGAATTCCTAGGAAGAGGCACTGTGTTTTCTGCATTTGTTCCATCTCTCCACAGTTCAGAGTTATGCTCAATAGTAAGTGCTCAAAGATTATTGCTTGGCATGTCAAAAGCTTTGATATAAATTGAAAGAGAGATATAGGACAGCCTTTCCCAGGTCATAGACAGAAGGCACGGGTGACCTGTAGCTTGACCAGGGTGTAGAAGATGAAACGTTACAGGTACCTTGGCACAGCAGAGCAAGCCCCAGGTAGTCTGACCTCTGCTATTTTAGGGTAAGAGGACCCCTTCTCCCCTAGAAGAGTCCAGAACAAGAGATTTCTTGAGCCTGTCCCTCAAAGCAGATACTGAACTGATGAGAACTTGCCCTGAGGCCTCCCCACAGCTCTGTCCCCACAGCCTGTTCTGGCCTTTTCATGGGAGGGGGAGACAAGAGCCAGTAACTGACATCTAGGATTAGTGGTTCCTGGTAACCTGGAGTGGGATTCAGATAACAAGCAGTACTATGTCCTGGGACTATGTATCCATTCCTCACTTATCGACATGGTTAGGGTCTAAAGACCAGGTCATTATGTAAAAATCAGCATTGTGTGAAAATGGAGGGTGACCACATCGGATCACAAAATGGAGGATGACTACATTACATAACTGCCAAATTACATCATTATATAACTGCCAAATTACATCATTGCATAACTGCCAAATTACATCATTACATAACTACAAACCACTGAGAATTATGGCCCAGTCAAGGTGATACATAACCTTAACTGTCACAGCCAGTGTGATTTTCTCCTTGCACCTCGCCATTCTTACTGCCAGATGTATGTCATTAATGTGCAAAATAGTCAGATAACAGATTTTTTACTACTGTTGTAAATGCAAAATATCAGACAGCAAGACAGTTGATAAGTGAGGAATGTGTGTACACTTAACTGTTTTTCTCTCCCTCCTTCCTCGGCATCATGCCTGCCTAGGTTGCGGATCAGTCCTCGCCTGGCCTTCCGAGTGCTTGGATTTCTAGGTAGGTCCTGTGAAGGTTTTACATTTGGGCACCTGGGGAGTTGTCTGTGGGTGGCCCTGGGAAGCCCCTACCTTGCTCTTCCCCCACCTGAATACACACACATTTACACTATGTGGATCAGGAACAGGTAGTCCTGAATTTGACTCTCTGTCCGTTGTAATCCTGTAATCTTGAACAAGTTCTCTAGTATTCATTCAAGAGCTATTGACTGGGTACCAACTGCGTGCCAGGTACTATTCTAGGCGATGGACATATGTTGGTGAACAGGACAGACCAGTACATGCTTGTAGGGAGGAGGTGATCAGGTAAGAGTTCCTTGAGTTGAAACCTGAATGGAGGAAGATCAGAGGCAACAGTTAGTGCAAAGGTCCTGAGGCACAAAGAAGTGTGACATGTTGAACAGGTTTATGAGTCGTTACTAGAGTGAAGCTTGTGAAAGCCAAAATTTAATGGGATTGCCTTGTGTTTTTGGATGTCACAAGTTTTCCGCCTTTGACAGGGTCCAGTCTTAACACTTTCCTATCACTGTCTATTAGTGGAAAATATTTGAGTCTTCCTTCTCTGACAAGTTCCCCCCTTACACAGGTTCTGGCTTTCACAGGTTTTACTGTATATGGTGAGTGAATTTTAGGAGATCTAGAGTAGAAATAAGAAAACTTGTTAGGAGGCTACTGGCGAAGGTCCAGGCAAGTAGGGTTAATGGCTGGAACAAGTTCCATCAGCTCTCTGAATTGCACAGTCTCTTCATTTCAAAATAAAGATAACTATAGCACCTATCTTACAGGGTGTTGGTGAAGATTAAATGAGTACATCATGACATGCAATAAATGGTAACTATTATCATCAATAAAAAGAGTAATAATCATCAGTATGGCAGGGTAGGTGGCCTCACATGGCTAGACCAAAGGAGGACTTATTTTTGCATCCAGTAGGTCCAGGGGCGCTTCCAGTGAGTCTAAGATAGGTGCCAACTGTCCGTCTGTCCCTCCTGGCCCCATCTGTGTTTCTCAGTAAAGGGTACCGCCAAGTGGTTGAGCAAGGGCTGAGCTGGTCGCCCTTTAGAGGAGGCGTAACAGGCAGCCTTGGGAGAGGGGGCAATGTCTTCTCTGTGTTATGAAAGCAAGAGGGCCCAGGAATGAACAAGGTCAATACCCCAGACTCCGCTTGTTCCCGGGATAGGCCTGTGGAGAATTCTCAGCTCATCCAAGAAGGCTTCTGAGTTGAGACAGGGACTTGAGACAGGCACACTTATAAGCTAGCAGGGAAGTAAGCCAGGATAAAGAAGGTAAGGGGGCTTGCTCCTGTTTCAGACTTAGCCACAGGAATGTGGGGCAAACTGAGGAAGAGAGAAGGAAGGGGTGAGTAGAATAATTCTCTGGCTTTACATCGTCTTTGAGATGACAGGATGAGATGAAAAAAGCTGAAGCTAATAAGAGGGATTTGGTTAGAGACTCACAACTTTGCAAAGACAGCAACCAAATCCTACAGCACATTTCTGCTGAATGACCACAGCCTTCTTCGCTGGAGAAATCCTCACAATTCTGGGAGGTGCTGGGATGATCCTCGCAGGGCTCTGATGACCTCCAGGGGGCCCCCTGACTGTTCCAGTCATCTGCAATGGTGGTAAAGGCCAATTTTATGAGCTCTCAGTCTGCAGGTCCCATGAGGCTTTTGCCTTGCTCCAGACCATCTCTGATACACACATATATCTTAAAAAGGAAAAGAAAGGGAGAGAAAAGCTATTTTATTTCATTGCCAAACTATCCACTTTAAATACCCTTTTTATTACAGTATCTGAATAGTAATACTAATAATAGATCTTGTTGGCAGCTCTAATGAGGCTGGAGAATATAAGGTTTCCAATAAAGTTAATTGTTGCCTTTAATATTCTCATACATTTATACATGGTAAATCTTTAAAGGAGAAAAAACACTCCATTTCATCCTGGTTAAACAGCCGGTCCTGGACTGGATGGAGACAGAGTGCTGCAGTTATATGGACTGGGAGCTTGACTATAGAGAGCTTGGATCTCCAAACCTCTCCCTAGTGTTAAGAGCATGAGTTTTGAGTCAGAAAGCTCAGGGTTCAAATGCTGGCTTTGCTATTTTCTAGCTTTGTAGCTTGGGTAAATGGCTCAATCTCATTCGGCCTCAATTTCTTTGTCAGATGGAAATCATGATAAATGCATATAAAGCTTAACATAGTGCTTGGCACATAGTCAGTGCTCTGCCAAGGGTCACTATTATTTTATACTGGCAGTTCCCGGGATATGAAAGAGAGCCATTCCTAAGTCTGCCTTTAAGTTGACTTTGCAGGTAAGTTAGAACAGGTACATACAATTCTTATATAGTGTCAGTTAGTCAAATGTTTGTCTTAGCATATAGTATATATTTTATCTTTCTGTGCGTACAAAACATTTAAGAAACACTTCCAAGCTGAGCAATGTTTTCATGAGCTTCACAAAGCAGTATGTGCGTTTACTATTACGAACCGTTGTATGTATTTAACTCAAATTTTTAATGTAATAGCATTTATGGCAGCAGGTTCCTTAAGTACAAGTTGTCCATAGGTCAGATGCTCATAACCTGGGGACTCCCTGTAATATTAAATACAATTATTATTTTATCCACTGGCCATGTACGTCATTAATTGAAAATAAATTAGAGTATTATATAAACATTGCATTTGAAATTCACAGCCAGCTAAAAGATCTTTCTGTTAATTATTCAAGGTTATACAATATTTTTTTATCATGATTAGAACCCAAGATTCTTGGTGCACTGCAATTTCCAGTGGTCACCAGGTCTCTGGGGGGCGAAAACGACTTGTGCTGGACTACTAACCTAAAGGTTGGTGGTTTGAACCCACCCAGCAGCACTGCAAAAGAAAGGCCTGGCAATCTGCTTCCATGAAGACTATAGCCAAGAAAATCCTATGTAGCAGTTCTACTCTGTAACGTATGGAGTCGCCATGAGTCATGATTGACTCAGTGGCAATGGATTTGCTTTGTTGTTTTGGTTTTGCAACTTTAAATAACCAGCAGTTACTGATCTTCTGGGATATTATTTTTATGGGAATGTGTAATAATCCCTGTGAATTATTTATATGGGAACTGATCTCCCCCCTTTACCCCTATTTCAAGTCTGGGGGCCAACGATGCCTTCTGCTCAACTCTTAACCAGATCAGTGTCTACTGCCTGGGCCTAGACCCCTTCTGATTTAAATGCCGATATATAAAAAAAAAAATGAAGGGAGGAAGGATCCTTGGTTGTGCAGTTGTTAAGCTCTTGGCTTCGAACTGAAAGGTCGACGGTTTGAATCTACCAGCCACTCTGCGGGAGAAAGATGTGGTGGTCTGCTTCCATAAAGATTATAGCTTTGGAAACCCTGTGGGGTCGTTCTACTCTGAACCATAGGGTCATTATGAGTTGGAATGGACTGGACGGCAATGGGTTTGAATGAAGGAAGGGCTATTTCCTCGATCTTGGGAGAGACTCTGGTGATTCCTGTACAACCTTTCCTTGTGGTTATAATTTGTCTTTGTTTTTACTTTCTCTTGAAGAAAATTTCCTGATTCTTACAGTCACAGAACAAAGAACTTTCGTTTCACCGTTTATTATAGGTACAGCCGATATCTTGTATTTTTGATAATTCCATCACATTTCTGACATTTACAATGGTTTTCTCTCAGGAGGTGAATGAAAAGAGCTGTTTACCCCACACCTTGGTCCCATGATCCAAGAAAGGATAAACTCCAGATGCCCCACATTAGGGACAGGTCTATTTGACCCTGTGTTTTAACAAATGGGTCACAAAAAATGCAACCCCCACCTCCCCGACCTCCCCCACTCAGCCAGGGTTCTCCTGTATATATCAACGCTTCTCCTGCTGGCAAGTGGTAAGAAATACTATGTGACAGCATGGTTTCCATGGCAACTCTCATTTCCAGTTAAACAACCGGGCACTGATGAAAGAAGTCTCGTTTGCTTTGGTTAAAGTGTTTGTTGGAAAGGGTGCAGGGCAAGCTTCTTTGTTTCTTTGTTCCTCTCTCGTCTTCTTCTTTCTCACTCCTCACTTACTGTCTCGTGTTCTGGGGTAAGGTAGAGTGACAATGGACCAGGCTCTGCCCAGGTCCTAGAGAACTGGGACTCTAGTTTCAGGCTGGGGGCAAGGCGGCATTCAGGATGAGGCCTCAGGCCTGAGGGCCGAAGTTGTGTCTCTGCAGCTTGCAGCCATGGTGTTTCTCCCGGCAGCACTTCCTCTGGCCCCTGGTTCCACTGCCATCCCAGAGGAAAGACCTGTTGGGGGAAGAGAAGGGCTGGTAGAGGACCCTGTGTCCCAACAGGTGGTTGGGTAATTAAGTGAGCTTTATGCACACAACACTGTTTTGCCCGATGTAATTGCAGTTTCCATATAAATAATTCACGGGAAATTATTAGAGTGAGGACATCGCCCGCCTCCTCATAATTTGCTTAACCGAAATAGGCTCTTTCATCATCTGCGTTGATTCGCCTTAAGACCATGCACTCAGCATCTTTCATAGGCCTGTTCCTTGGAAAATGAGAATGCAGAATTTAATTAAGTTATGCAAATTGGGCGTCCCCTGCCTGGGGAGAGGCCCGGTGTTTGCCCACATGGCTGTGGGGTGGTATAGGGAAGGAGAGGAGGGGCCAGAGGCAATCCAGGTGGGAAGCAGGTGTTTGGGGAGGCACAAGGAGGCTCCCCCCAGAGAAAGAGCAGCGTGCTAATGTCGAGCTTCCAAGCTGGACCTCGGTGGGTTGGGTAGAGCAGCGTCAGAACTGTGGGGTCAGCTACCTGACTTCATCACTCACTCGCTGTACAACTTTGGGTGAGGAACTTAACCTCACTAAACCTCGGCTTCCTTCTCTGCAAAGGGAGCGTAATAAAGGCACCGATGTCATAGGATTGAGGTGAGGAATAAAGGAAAGGATTTGTGTGGTCATATGGCTTAAGAGGTGGCTGCTATTACTATACTATTACTCCTTCACTCCTCTGTCAGTTTGTCATGCTGTGGTGATCCTGGAACCTACGCCACTAGTATTTCAAATACCAACAGGGTTATCCATGACAGACAGGTTTCAGTGGAGCTTCCAGATTAGCATAGATCAGGAAGAAAGGCCTGGTGACCTACTTCCAAAAATGAGTCAAAGAAAACCTTATGGAACACAAGGAAACATTGTCCCACTTGCTTTCTTTGGACATGTCATCAGGAGGGATCAGTCACTGGAGGAGGTTGTGCTGTTCGGTAAAACAGAGGGCCAGCAAGGGCGTGGAAGACCCTTGGTGGGATGTATTGGCATAATAGCTACAGTGATGGACTGGAACATGCTGGCACTCAATGAGGATGATGCAGGACCAGGTGACATTTTGTTCTGTTGTATAAAAGGTCACCATGAGTTGAAGTCGACTAGATAGCAGATATCTATGTATCTCTGTTACTATGACAATAGCTATCTCTGTTACTGTTGCTGTTGGTGTTAAATATATTGGAATCTCGGCTGGTGGCTTCCATTGCTCTTGATGGGAATACCTGGCTAAGTCCATGCTCTTCTGCCACAGGGAGGGTTAATCTTTGACTTCCTCCATAAATTATTTTATGATTTTTGGAAGGAATTGTAGAGATGATAGAGGAGAAAATCTGGCATTTTGGAGACAGAGAGATCAAAGTTCAAATCTCACTTCTACCACTTAACATACAGTATGGTCTTGGGAAAGTCACTTTACTTTCCTTTACCTTGAGTGCCCTTACCTTGGGGCTTGTGAGGATTAGGGTGATGGATGCAAAGCCCCAGGCATAGGCCTGCCACACGGTTTATGCTCAGCAAGTGGTAAACTGAATCTTCAGGGCTGGGGCCGCCCTCCCGTCCACAAGTCCAGGCAAGGCCTGCCCTAGCCTCCTCACCCTCCACCCTTTCTTTTTCTTAGTGGTGGTGCTTGGTTCCCCTGCCTCAGGGCACCCTGTCCCTCATTCTTTCTTCCCCCTTCTTGTACAAAAGACCAAAGGATCCGATAAACTTATCCACTCTGAGGTAAAAGTGACCGATGAGGTTAAAAGTTCTATTCCTCCAGAGGAGACTGTTATTTTCTCAAGGGGATAAAACACTCAGCTTTTCCTAAACCACAAGTCTGGTGCTGTAATGCTCTACGCGCCTGCAGTGAAACAGAGAGATACTGTGAAAATCACTGGAAGGAGATAACCTCATTGCAAGGGAACCATGGGTCTGGGAGCCTACCCTAACGGCTGCTGCCTGTCAGCAACTCTCTCTCTCGTGCTCAGATTCAAGCTTTGTCACTAAGCCAGTGGCTCCATTCATTCAGCAAAAGTTTATTGAGCATCTACTGTAATGAGTTCCTGTGTGGCGCAAAGAGTTAATGTGCTCAGCTGCTAACTGAAAGGTTGGAGGTTTGACTCCACCCAGAAGCACTTTGGAAGGAAGGCCTGGCAACCTATCTGAAAAATCAGCTATTGAGAACCTTAGGGAGCATACTTCTACTCTGACACGTGCAGGGTCATCATGAATTAACTTGCCAGCAACTGGACTGGGCCTTCTATGTGCCAAGCACCGTGCTAAGCACTGGGTTTACAAAACAAAACAAAAAAAACGCCAAACCCATTGCCACTGAGTTGATTCTGACTCACAGCGACCCTACAGGACAGCGTAGAACTGCCCCGTTGAGTTTCCAAGGAGCACCTGGTGGACTTGAACTGCTGACCTTTTGGCTAGCAGCTGTAGCTCTTAACCACTATGCCACCAGGGTTTCCAGTGGTGAGGAAAACAGACACAGTTCCTGCCCTAATCGAACTAAAAAGCTAGCGGGAGTGACAGATGTTAAACAAATGGTAGCACTTTTAAATATATAGGAATGCACTCAATAAGGGTTATTAAGGAACACAACAGGGAGCTATGAGGTAGAGTAGCAGGGCGACTCAATTTAAATGGTGGTGCCTGGGTAATGGAGATCTCGCTGAGGTAATGACATTTACAAGAGCAGAAGGGACAGCCAGCCTTAACTAAGTGATGGGTAAGAGGAAGGGCATTACTGGCAGAGGGAAGTGGATGTTCAAAGACTCAGAGACAGGAAAAAGGCTGCTGCCTTTGAGGAATGGTCCCAAGACATGAGTGGCTGCAGTGCTTAAGGGAGACGTGAGGTGAGTTTGATGAAGTAGGTGGGGGTCAGGAGTGGGGCCTTAGGGCAAAAAGAAGCCACCTTGAATGGGAAAGGCAGAGCCTGGGGTCCCGACTGAATTTACAGGTAGAGAGGAGGTCCTTAAATACTAGGCTTTGTGTCCTAAAGAAGCTCATCCCCACCTTGGAGGAAGAAAGGAACAAGGCTGCCAGCAAGAGGGGCTGGGAAGATCTTAGACTCTGTCAGAAAAGTCAGTTTGGTCCTGGCTGGTAGTTCCTTACGAAATTGACTGCTCTGTGATGTAGTGTCCTCTGACCTGTAATGGGGTGTGCCTTCTATCTCCCGTTGGCTCCTCTCCAGCCACTCTCCAGACCCCTGCTCTGCCCTGCTCTGTGCCCTGGGGGCTGACCGGAATGGGCTGCGTCAGTGGTGTCTTAGTCATCTAGTGCTGCTGTAACAGAAATACCGTAAGTGGATGGCTTTAACAAACAGAAGTTTATTCTCTCACAGTCCAGTAGGCTAGAAGTCCAAATTCTGGGCGTCGGCTCCAGGGGAGGCTTTCTGTCTTGGCTCTGGAGGAAGGTTCTTGTCCTCAGTCTTCCTCTGGACTAGCAGCTTCTCTGCGCAGGGACCTCAGGTCCAAAGGGTGCGCTCTGCTTGCAGCACTGCTTTCTCGGAGGTATGAGGTTCCCCTGTCTTTCTGCTTGCTTCTGTCTTTTATATCTCAAAAGAGATTGGCTCAAGACACAATCCAATCTTGTAGATTAAGTCTTGCCTCATTAACATAACTGTTGCCCATCCCACTTCGTTAACATCATAGAAGTAGAATTTACAACACGGGAAAATTACATCGGAAGACAAAATGGCGGACAATCACACAATAAGGGGAATCATGGCCTAGCCAAATTGATATACATATATTTGAGGGACACAGTTCATGACTAATGGTCCCCCTTTTCCTCTGGGATGACCAATGGGAGGTACTAGGATAGAGATCGGAGGGCAAGAGGAGAGTGAGGTTAAGTCACTTATTCTGTCTCCCTGTTGGGCCATGGTTTGACTGCATCCCTTTTAGAAAGGCCACAGCTCCCTTCCTACAGCTGCTGAGTCTAGGCTCCTGTAAAGGCTCCCTGTAATTGTGAGCCTTGCAGCGCTGCACCATCCCTTGTCTGCTTCTCTTAACTCAGTCCACATCTTTTGTAACCAGTGCCCTCAGTGAGGGTGCCACCTGGTTCCTGACTGAGAAGGGGATTATCTCAACACCTGCCCTGCCTACCTTCCAGAGCTGTTGTGAGGCTCCAATGAGCCAGGATCTGTGAAAGTGCTTTATAAACCGTAAAGGGCTAGACAAATGTGAGACATGATGATTGCTGCAGTTTTGTTCTCTGGAGGGCTTGCATCTTCTGTTTGTTCTCTGGGATAGAGATCAGGGACATGACAATCAGGCGTGTGATTTCAGGCCCCAGCACTAAGGTAAAGACCTCTGGGGATTGTCCTCTAATAGACAGTGAGAGACAAGCCCCAGCCGTGGTCACCAGCTGCAGACCTCCTCTGCACATTAACTCATATGTAGCTGGAGGCAGAGAAGTTAGGGGCATTGAATTGGAAGCTAGCAGGGCTGGGACAATATCCTAGCTCCTCCTCTTCCTGCCCATGTGACCTTTTCCAGCTCCCACTTAATTTCTCTGAACCTCAGATTCTCACCTATAAAACAGGGACAATCACACATATATGTACCGCACAAAGTTGTCACTAAGATTATCTAAGATCTTGCTTGGCCTAGTGCTTGGCATAGTGTAAACCTTCCGGGAATATTAGTTACTATCACTTTATCCGTAACCAGCTCTGTGACCTTCAGCAAGTCACCTTCCAGGCCCTCAGTTACGTTTTTGGTACAATATGTCTGGGGTGAACGTGTTAGTTTCCTGCTGCTTCACAGCAACTTTCCGTAGCTTTAGTGACCAAACAACACACGTTTATTATCTCACTCCATCTGCGGATCAGGAGTCCAGGCAGGGCTCATTTGGGTCCTCTGCTCAGGCCAGTCGAGGAGTTGGCTGGGCTGTGCTCTCACCTGGAGCTCAGGGTCCTCCTCCAAGCTCACCCAGGCTGTTAGCAGAATCCAGCCCCTTGGGGCTGTACGGCTGAGGCACTCTCCGTGGGTAGTCCACGTGGCGGTTTGCACCTTTAAGGCCAGAAGAAGAGTGTCCTTCTCTTCAAGAAGGGCTCAGTTCCTCTCGTAGAGTCTTTCACTGGATTAAACAGGCCCACTCAGGATAATCTGCCTTTTGATGAACTCAAAACTGACTGACTTGAGACCGTAATTAATCTGAAAGCTCCCCTCACCTTTGCCATAAGAACTAATACAATCATGGGGGTGGTATCCCATCACCTTTGATGTATTATATTGGTTAGAAGCAATTCATGGGTTCTGCCCACACTCAAGGGGAGAAGATAATATACAGCATAACACTAGGGGTCCCTGGAGATCATGAGGCCATCTGAGAATTCTACCTAACACAGTGAATTATTATAATGGCGTGCTTGATGGCTGTCTCCCCTGTAGACTAAACACCAGGAGAAAAGGGGCTGAGTGCTGTCTTGTTTTCCACCTTTCTCCCATTATCTAGAACACAATAGGTGCTCATGAAACCCTGGCGGCGCAGTGGTTAAGTGCTACGGCTGCTAACCAAGAGGTCAGCAGTTCGAATCCGCCAGGTGCTCAACAAATGTTTGCTGACATGACTTTATCATCTTGCAGTTCCTTGCCTGCTCTCCTGCTCGTTGGTTTAGCCCTTTTGTGAACTAATTATTTTCTCCACTGAATTTTTTTGTTGATACCACGCTTTTTCATTAATTGAAGCTGGCTGAATCATTGAGTGGTGTCTGAATTTTTGGTAGTTAGTATGGATTTTTTTTTCCTTGCCCTCTCCCACAAGCCTACCCTAAGTGTTTAGTGATATATATGATGTACTACTAATTATACCCCTGGAGGCTCCACCAGGGTCTATTGGTACATACGTGTAACAAATAAAAATTTCTATTTTTCCTACCCAAAATTCAGATGCCTCATACAATAGCCTGTAAAAACAGTAATTTGTTGTACACGCCCATTTCTTCGGTTTCAAACAGTCATAAACGCCCCTGCCTTGTGGCACCATGTGCTATCAATGGTGCAGCAGCTTCCCAATAAACCTTCAGAGGCAGAAAAAGAACTTGGTCCCTAGAGATACCCATAAGCATGAAAGGGTTAAGAATCTGGGAGTGGAGCGGGACAGGTTGGTGGGTAGGAGATACTACCCTGCTCAGGGGCTGGCCTGAGCCCAGGTATCTTTTCGTCTTCACTCTGTCTCTCTCTCCATCATCCCTAAGCCTTGACTGGGAAGCTGGGATGGGGGAAGGGTAGAGACAAAACAGCCCCCTTCTCCAGTACTCTGTGCCTTTTCATGAATTCCCTCCCTCCCCCCTTTTTTCCTTTTAAGCTTTATTGAAGTATAATTGACATACAATAAATTGCACATATTTAAAGTGCACAATTTGATGAGTTTTGACATACGTATATTCCTCTGAAACCTTCACCACAATCAAGATAATGAATATATCCATCATTCCCAAAGTGTCTGCGTGCCCCTTTGTAATCCCTCTCCCCTGCACCCACCTCCCAATCCCCAGGCAGCCAGTAATTTGTTTTCTGTCACTATAGATTCATTTGCATTTCCTACAATTTTATATAAATGGAATCATACAGCATGCACTCTTTTTGTCTGTCTTCTTTCACTCAGCATAATTATTCTGAGATCCATCCGCATTGCGTTATGTGTCAATAGTTCATTCTTTTTCATTGCTGAGTAATATTTCACAGTTTGTTCATCCCTTTGCCAGTTGATGAGCATTTGGAATGTTTCGAGTTTTTGACTATTTCACATAATGAACATCTGTGTAGGAGAAGGTCTTCATATGGACCTACATTTTCATTTCTCTTGGATAAATACCTAAGTGTGAAATGGCTGGATCATATGGTAGGTGGATGTTTAAATTTTCAAGACACTGCCAATGTGTTTTCTAAATTAGTTTTACCATTTCATATACCCAATAGCAGTGTCTGGAGAGTTCCAGTTGCTCCAATCCTTGGCAACATGTAGTGTGATCAGCCTTCACAGTTTTAACTATTCTAATAGTGTGGAATATTATCTTATTGGGGTTTTAATTTGCATTTCTCTAATAATATTTAGCATCTTTTCATATGCCTCTTTGATATCTGTATATCTTCTTTGGTGAAATGTCTATTAAAATCTTTTGCCCATTTTTATTTAGGCTTGTTTATGTTCTAATTATTAAGTCTTAAGTGTTGTTCACATATTGTGGAAACAAATCCTTTAAATCAAACATATGATTTATAAAAATTTTCTCTCAGGCCATGGTTTGCCTTTCCATTCTCTTAACAGTGCCTTTGAAGAACAGAAGTTTTTATTTTCGATGAAGTCCAATTTATTAATTTGTTCTTTTATGGGGTTTTATCTAAGAAGTCTTTACTTAATCCAAGATCATAAAAATTTTCTCTTAGAATTTTTATAATTTTAGGTTCTACATTTAGGTCCATGCACCATTTTGAGTTAATTTTTATATGTGGCATAAGAATGGATCAAAGTTCATATTTTTGCACGTGGCTATCCAATTGATTTAGTACCATTTATTGAAAAGACTACCCTTTCTCCATTGAATTGCCTTTGCAACTTAGTCAAAAATCAGTTGTCTATATATGTTTGGGTCTATTTCTAGACTCTCTATTCTTTTACACTGATCTTTTTTTTTTTTTTTTAAATCTTTGCTTCAATACCACATTGTCTTCATTCCTGAAAGTTTTGGGGGGAACATTTTAATAACTCTTGAAATCACAACTCTGCTCTTCTTTTTCAAAATTATTTGGACTATTCCAGGTTTTCGGTAATTACACACAAATTTTAGAATCAGTTTGTCATTGCCTTGAAAAAAACATGCAAGTATTTTGACTGGAATTGCATTGAATCTATAGATGAATTTGGGAAGATTTGCCGTATCAAGTCTTCCAACTCATGAACACAGTATATATTTCCATTTGTGTAGGTGTTTTTAAATGTCCCTCCACGATGGTTCTAGGTGTGCACATCTTTCACAATTTTTGCATATTTATCCTTAATATTTCATATTTCTGATGTTATTGTAAATGAAATTGTTTTTAATTTCTATTTCAAGTTATTCAGTGCTAGCATATGAAAACAAATGACTTTCGTATATTGATCTTGTAGCCTTCAACCTTCATAAACTTAGTTCTAACAGCTTTTTATATATTACATTGAATTTTCTACGTAGGCATTATGTTGTCTGCAAATACAGTTTTACTTCTTCCTTTCTAATCATAAAGACTTCTATTTTTCTTTCCTTATTGTACTGGCTAGGGCAACTAGGGCAATGTTGAATAGAAATGGACATTCTTCTGTTGTTCCTGATCTTGGGGTGTGGCAGAAGCATTTGTATTTTTCATAGATGGCCTCTTAGACTGGGTTCCCTAGAGAAGCAAAACCAGAGAAGTGTCTCATATATGTATATGTATATGTATATGTATATGTATATGTATATGTATATGTATATGTATATGTATATGTATATGTATATGTATATGTATATGTATATGTATATGTATATGTATATGTATATGTATATGTATATGTATATGTATATGTATATGTATATGTATATGTATATGTATATGTATATGTATATGTATATGTATATGTATATGTATATGTATATGTATATGTATATGTATATGTATATGTATATGTATATATATTAAAAAAATACATATATATATATAAAGGAAATGGCTCACATGGTATTGTAGAGGCTGGAAAGTTCCAAGTCCATGGGTCAGGCTGGAGGCTGATGAATTCGAAGATCGGCCACTAAGCTGCAGGCTCAAGTCCAAACAACCAGAGGTCAGATGAACAGGAGCCAACTGCAGGATCCAACTGCAGGATCCAAGCAAAAGCCCTTGAG
The DNA here is from genome assembly GCF_024166365.1 of Elephas maximus indicus. Taxonomy (NCBI): domain Eukaryota; kingdom Metazoa; phylum Chordata; class Mammalia; order Proboscidea; family Elephantidae; genus Elephas; species Elephas maximus. The sequence continues at coordinate 8,264,022 of NC_064835.1, read as the reverse complement.
CCTTGCCAGAAAGTCCACCTATACCGGATGCAGGCCACACCCCCAAGGAAAGTCCCTTTCAACTGATTGACAACTCACAGCAGATTCCATCATGGAGATTGCATTATATCAGATCTCATCATGGAGGTGATTAAATTGTTATAGACTGCCAAACTACATAATAACTGCCAAACCACTGAGAATCATAGCCCAGCCAAATTGACACACAATCTTTTTTTTTAATAATTTTTATTGTGCTTTAAGTGAAAGTTTACAAATCAAGTCAATCTCTCACACAAAAACCCATATACACCTTGCTACACACTCCCAATTACTCTCCCCCTAATGAGACAGCCTGCTTTCTCCCTTCACTCTCTCTTTTCGTGTCCATTTCGCCAGCTTCTAACCCCCTCCACCCTCTTTTCTCCCCTCCAGGCAGGAGATGCCAACATAGTCTCAAGTGTCCACCTGATCCAAGAAGCTCACTCCTCACCAGCATTCCTCTCCAACCCATTGTCCAGTCCAATCCAAGTCTGAAGATTTGGCTTTGGGAATGGTTCCTGTCCTGGGCCAACAGAAGGTCTGGGGGCCATGACCACTGGGGTCCTTCTAGTCTCAGTCAGACCATTAAGTCTGGTCTTCTGAGAATTTGGGGTCTGCATCCTACTGCTCTCCTCCTCCCTCAGGGGTTCTCTCTTGTGTTCCCTGTCAGGGCAGTCATCGGTTGTAGCCGGGCACCATCTAGTTCTTCTCGTCTCAGGCCGATGTAGACCCTGGTTCATGTGGCCCTTTCTGTCTATTGGATTCATAATCACCTTGTGTCCTTGGTGTTCTTCATTCTCCTTTGATCCAGGTGGGTTGAGACCAATTGATGCATCTTAGATGGCCGCTTGCTAGCGTTTAAGACCCCAGATGCCACTCTTCAAAGTGGGATGCAGAATGTTTTCTTAATAGATTTTATTTTGCCAATTGACTTAGATGTCCCCTGAAACCATGGTCCCCAGACCCCTCTGCCCCTGCTACGCCAGCCTTTGAAGCATTCGGTTTATTCAGGAAACTTCTTTGCTTTTGGTTTAGTCCAATCGTGCTGACCTCCCCTGTATTGTTGACACACAATCTTAATGATCACAGCCCACCCCTTATCAGCTTGGCACCTGTACACATCTCCTTAAATCATACATAAAATCTGAACAAAGACCATTATAAAGTCATATTTGTACCTAACATCATGCAACTAACACACGTACGGTAGAAAACCTGCTAGCCCTGTTTGCATCTTATACTTTATAAGTGAAGAAGACAAAAATATATGATGCACACACGCAAGGAATAAATACTTATAACAATTACAGTCCTCATTTCTACAACCAGTCATGTGGTTGCAAATGTTATTTAAAATTACCTTCTTCCACCACCCATTCCATATTCCCTTTACCCTCAGGAAGCACCTCAGCTGGTTGTGGTTCTTTGCCTGGTGGGGTGACCCAAACCTTAATTTCTGAAGAATCTGGGCCATTAGTAGCCATGTCGAAGTTGGGTTGCTGTAGTTTTCCACTGACTTTGATCACACAACATGGCAGTACCAGACATACTCTTCCTTACCTCCATTATGGAATATCAATCCCATCTCCTCTTGGTAATCAAGATCAATCACACCAGCCTGTATGGTAACTCCTTTCTTTGCCTGTTGATCCAGAGGCATAAGGAGCCAAAGTGGCCAGGTGGCATTAACTTCCAGTTCAATGTAATCAGTGATGTGTCTTTAGCATTCTTCCCTTTTCCACTAAGATCTCTAGACCCATAGAGAATAGGGTTGTGGGGACAGGAAGCAAAAATTTCGTGAGTGGGTTACTAGAGATAATAATAGTGAGTGGTGTCATTCTCACTTCCACACCATGATTCCTGGATCCATGAATCCTGGCTATGGGAGAAACAGGACCACATATTGGACACTGGCTCAGAGCATATACAGCCTCCTGGAGAACATTGCTCTAACCCTACAAGGTATTACAACTTAGCTGGCGCCGTAGTTTTGTCTTTAGAAGCCCATTTCAGTGGCCTATCAAGCCAGCTGCTTCAGGATAATGGGGAACATGGTAAGACCAGTGAATTCCATGAGCACGGGCCCTTTGGTGCACTTCATTAGCTGTCAAGTCAGTTTCTTGATTCGAGGTGATGCTGTGAGGGATACATGACAGTAGATAAAGCATTCTGTAAATTCATGGATGGAAATTTTGACAGAATCATTGTGTGCAGGGAAGGCAAATCCATATCCAGAGTAAGTGTCTATTCCAGTAAGAACAAAGCACTGCATTTTCCATGATGGAAGCAGCCCGATGTAATCAACTTGCCATCAGATGTCTGGCTGATCACTTTGAGGAATTGTGCCATATCAGGGACTCAAAGCTGGTCTCTGCTGCTGGCAGATTGGGCACTCAGCAGTGGCTGTAGACAAGTCAGTCTTGGTGAGTGGAAGTCCATGTTGCTGAGCCCCATGCATAACCTCCAACTCTGCCACCATGGCCACTGTTCATGAGCCCTTTGGGCAATGACAGGAGTGGCTAGGAAAAGAGGACAACTGGTTTCCACAGAATGCATCATTCTATCCACTTGATTGTTAAACTCCTCTGCTGAGGTCACTCTTTGGTGAGCATTCACATGAGACACAAATTTCTTTGGCCCATGCAGAGAAGTCTATCTACATACCTTTTCCCTATACCTCTTTGTCACCAATTTTCCAATCATGTTCCTTCTAGGTCCCTGACCATCCAGCCAAACCATTGGCAACAGCCCACAAATCCGTATACAATCGCACATCTGGCCATTTCTCCTTCCAAGCAAATGAACAACCAGGTGCACTGCTTGAAGTCCTGCCCACTGGTAGGATTTCCATTCACCACTGTCCTTCAGGAAGGCCCCAGAAAGGGGCTGTAGTGCTGCCAATGTCCACTTTTGAGTGGTGACTGCATGCATATCTTGCAGAACCATCTATGAGCCATGTACGAATTTTCTCTTCCTCAGTCAACTGATCATAAGAAACTTCCTATGAGGCTGTAGGTGCAAACTGGGAGATGGAAGATAATGTGACAGGAGTGGAGACCATGAGCATTTGGGCCACGTCCTCATGCAACTTACTTGTGCTTTCAGGTCCTTCTAGGGCCCTATTTCATATATACCACTCCCACTTAATGATGGACTGCTGCTGTGCATGTCTAACTTTATGGTTGTGTGGGTCAGAAAATACCCAGGTCATGATGGGCAACTCGGGCTGTACGGTGATTTCGTGGCCCATGGTTAAGCATTCTGTCTCTACTAAGGCCCAGTAGCAAACCAAAAGCTGTTTCTCAAAAGGAGAGTAGTTATCTGCAGAGGATGGCAGGAATTGGCTCTAAAATCCTAAGGGTTTCCACTGTGATTCACCAATAGGATCCTACTAAAGACTTCAAACAGCATCTTTCTCTGCCACTGGGACTTCAAGCACCATTGGGTCAACCAAATTATACGGCCCAAGTGGCAGGCATGCTTGCAAGGCAGCCTGAACCTGTTGCAGAGCCTTCTTTTGGTCTGGGCCTCACTCAAAACTAGCATCTTTTTGAGTCGCTTGTTAAATAGACTGGAGTAGCACACCCAAAGGAGGGACATGTTGCCTTCAAAATCCGGAGAGGCTCACTAGGCATTTTGCCTTCTTTTTAGTTGTGAAAGGGGCCAGACACAATAACATAGTCTTCACTTTAGAAGGAATATCTCAGCATGCCCCATAACGCTGACCTTTAGAAATTTCACTGAGGTGGTAGGCGCCACCAGTGTAATGGACCGGTGTGATTTTGTGGAAGGGAAAGGTGATCAAGGTCCCTGAAGAGTAAATTATGACACAGGGCTGTAGCGTTGATATACTGCTGTGGTAGGACAGTGAATGTGTATTGCTGGCCTTGGCAGCTGAAGACAAACTGCTTCTCGTGGTCCTTCAAAACAGGTATGAAGAAAAAGGCATTAACCGTATCAATAGCTGCATACCAGATACCAAGAGATGGATTAATTTGCTCAAGCAAATGAAACTATGGCAGCTGAAGTTGGAGTCACCACTGGTTAAGTTTTGAATAATCCACTTTCGTTCTCTAATATCCATCTGTTTTTTGCACAGGCCAGTTAGGTGAGTTGAATGGGGATGTGGTGGGATTCACCACCCCTGCACACTTCAAGTCCTTGATGGCGGCAGCGATCTCTGCAATCCCTCCAGGTATGTGGTATTGCTTTTGGTTTACTATTTTCATAGGTAGAGCCATTTCTAATGGCTTCCACATGGTTTTTCTTACCATAATAGCCCTTACTCCACTTGTCAGGGATTCAGTGTGGGGGTTCTGCCAGTTATTGAGTATATCTATTTCAATCGGGCATTGCGGAATTGGGGAAATCACTACAGGATGGGTTCAGGGACCCACTGGACCCACCGGACCCACCATGAGGCAGACATGAGCTAAGGCTGCATTAATAACCTGACCTCCATATTCTCCCACTCTGACTGGTGGGCCACAGTGATGTTTTGTGTCTCCTGGAGTTAGTGTCAGCTCAGAGCCAGTGTCCAGTGATCTCCCAAAAGTCTGATTATTTCCTTTTCCCCATTGAACAGTCACTCTTGTAAAAGGCCATAGACCCTTTTGGGGAAGGCTGCATAAATTTTTAGCAGTGTAGGAGGTCCTTCCTCAAGGGGGCCAGGCTTCCCCTTCATTCAAGGGTTCGTGGATCTGTAAAGTAACTCAAGTCTGGGAATTGATTGAGGGGCTGTGACTCTCTATTCTGGTGATTTGTGCTAGGCTGCTGTTCACTTGACCTAGAATTCTTCCCCTTGTACAAGTCAAGTAAATATTTAGTAGATTTCCTATTTCATTCCTAGTGACATCATAGCTAAGTAGCCAATGCCATAAGTCCATATGATTCAGACTATTCTGATTACTACTTTGACTCTGCTGTCCATTACAGTAACCATGCCCACCTTGTCTTTGTCCATTGAATGCCACCACATGGCCCCTGATGTTAGGGGTTCCAATCATTCCCATAGTAGTTAGGTGTCTTAATTCAGTTAGGGAAGCTCCCACTTTCTTTTTTTCTTTTTTTTTTTTTAGATGTAGGTTTACAGAACAAACTAGTTTCTCATCAAACAGTTTGTACACACATTGTTGTATGACATTGGTTAACAACCCCATGACATGTCAGCACTCTCCCTTCTCAACCCTGGGTTCCCTATTACCAGCTTTCCTGTTCCCTCTTGCCTTCCAGTCCCTGCCCCAGGGCTCTTGTACCCCATTAGTCTTGTTTTGTTCCATTGGCCTGTTCAATCTTTGGCTGAAGGGTGAACCTCAGGAGGGCAGCACCCTCTTCTGAATCTTACTTACATAAAATAGAAATCACAGCAGTCTTCAAGGGAGCTGGGGCTCCATTCACAAATTTGTTCCTCACCGTTGTGGTAAAAAGCATGTCCTCTGGGCAAGCCATGTGTGAGTCTGTGAGCCTAACCTGATAAATCCACTCTAACATGCCAATTTCCCTAAGCCTTTGGATACCCTCTTCTACAATATATCAAGGCAAGTCAGGTAATGCAACTTTAGTGTAGGCTACCATGCAATCCATGCTTCAGTGACCTAACCAAATAAACTATTAGATTCTTTCCTAACCTCCTGAGCTGAAACACTGAATGAAGACTCTGTGCTTAATGGACCTGTATCAATAATCTCAGACCGATCCATCTTTGTGTTCCTTGCACCATTATCCCACACCCTTAATAGCCATTCCCATGCATATTTCCCAGGTTTCTGTTTGTACATATTAGAAAAGTCAAGTGGTTCTTTTGGAGTGTAGTGTACCTCCTCCTGGGTCACAGTTGGTGCTTCACCTTTTGGGGTTCTTTGAAACTTAAGTCTAGTTATAAGTCTAGAAGCCATAATGGGTGATAAGAATGTGTTTTGAGAATATTCAGCATTGTCTCGTAAGGCATCTGCCTCAGGTGATGCCCTAGGTGATGACTCAAAGACTCTTCAGGCACAGCTAGTTTAACCTCATTAAATGGGAGTGGAGAATAGTTTTACTGGGAACAGTGGCTTAGCAGACAGACATCTCTTCAGATAGGAGTGAGAGGGCTGGGTCTGTTGGCAGGAGTGATTCAACAGAATTTAGGGGCTTGGTGTCTTCAGCTTCTTGATTATCTGCCCATTGTCCTCATCTCAAGTTTCAGGATCTCATTTCTTCCCAATCAATGCCCTCACTTTAGCATCAGACGCCACTTGAGGCTGGGAATTCAGTTGGCCTTGTAATTTAGCCATTCTTATGATAAGGTCCTGAGTTTGGTGTTCGGCAATATCAGCTCTGTTACTATAAGGAGTAAGACTTTCTTTCAAGATATAAGTGAGGTCATTTATGTGGTGCTTAAGCTTTAAGATGAAGCCCTAGCTCATCTCTTTCTTTTACCACTTTGTCTAGTTGAGGGTAGGACCAACCAACTATCCTCCTTATGCTGCTCATTATGACAAAACTGTGGAAATGTAATCACCCACAACCTTGCCTCTCACCAATACCTATTCTGTTGGTGTTGATATTTTTCATAGTTCTATTACCACCTCACACCACTGATTAGTAGTGCCCTCTTTATTACTGGAAGCAGAGTCATCAACATCTTTAAGGCTAACCAGACTTGAGAATCAATCTAGAAAATTCACCCTTTCAACTCTTGGTACCAAATGTCTTAGGCTGGTTCCTCTAGGGTTCTCTAGAGAAGCAAAACCAGTGAAGCATGCATATATACATACAGAGAAAGAGAGAGATTTATATCAAGGAAATAGCTCATGTGGTTGTAAAGCCTGAAGAGTTCCAAGTCTGTGGGTCAGGCTGGAGGCTGATGAATCTAAGATCACCAGGTAAGCTGCCAGCTCAAGTCCCAAGAACTGGAAGTCAGATCTACAGGAGCCAGTTGCAGGATCCAGCGCAAGCAAAAGCCCAGGAGCCTTGCCAGAAAGTCCACCTATATTGGATACAGGACACACCCCTAAGGAAACACCCTTTCATCTGATTGGCTACTCACAGCACATCCCATCATGGACGTGATTAGACTATATCAGATCTTATCTTAACTGCCAAACCACTGAGAGTCATAGCCCAGTCACGCTGATACACAGCCTTAACAATCACACCCTTTAGCAAGTCAAGGAAGTTCCCTTTTCTCCCATTTTACTGTGAATTTTTATCCCAAAACGATGTTGGATTCTATCAAATGTTTAGTCTATACCTATTGAGATGATCATATGGCTTTTATTTTATTATCTGTCCCTATCATGAGTTACATTGATTAATTTTTTAATATTAAATCAACCTTGCATTCCTGGGTTAAATCCCACTTAGTCAGGATTATTATCTTTTTTAAATATATGGTTGGATTCAACTTGTTAAAATTTCGTTAAGTATTTTTTAATCTGTTTTCATGTAGCTTTTCTTTTCTCTTAGTATCTTTGCCTAATTTTGATGTCTGACAAATGCTAGCCTCATAAAATGAGTTGGTAAGTATTTCCTCCTCCTCGATTTTCTGGAAGAGTTTGTGTAGAATTTTTTTTTTTTTAATGTTTAGTAGAATTCACCAATAAACATATCTAGGTCAGGAGTTTTCCTTATTGCAAGGAAAATTAAATTTCTTTAAGATATAAATCTATTCAGATTATCTAGGTCTTTGAGTGGTGCAAAAGGTTTGGGCTCCACTACTAGCCAAAGGTTGGTGGTTCAAATCTACCCAGTGGCACTGCAGAAAGGCCTGAGAATCTACTTCTGTAAGATTACAGCCATTAAAAACTCTGTGGTGTGCAATTCTGCCCTGAAACGTACAGGGTTGCTGTGAGTTGGAATTTATTGATGGCAATTTTTTTTTTTTAAATGAGTGAGAAGTGGTAGTTTGAGTTTGTTAGTTTTTTTTTTTTTTTAATTTTTATCTATGTTACTGAATTTATTGGCATGCAGGCTTTTGTTATCCTTTTAACCTCTGTAGAATTTATACTGTTGCCATTTCTCTCGTTTTTGTATTGGTAATTTATGTTTTCTTTCTTATTTTACTGATCAGTCTGGCTAAAGGCTTATCAATATTTTCCAAGAAACAATTTTTTGTTTCATTCGTTTTCTCTATTATTTTTCTATTTCCTTGACTTCTGCTCAGATATATATATATATATATATATATATATATATATATATATATATATATATATATATATTTTTTGGGTTTAACTTACTCTTCTTTTTCAGGCTGCTCAAGGCGGGAGCCGAGGCCTTCGGTCTGCCGCCTTCCTTCTTCCCCGACACAGATATTTAGTGCTGTAACCCCCATGGGCGCTGCGGCTTTAGTGACATCCCACGTGTTTTGATCGGGCTTTGCTTTTGTATCCAGATTCCGGTGGGGTGTACTCAAGGGCATGCTTCGGCTTCCGTGGGCTCGTTCTAATTTTCCTCCGTGTCACCTTGAACCTGTGTACGAGCAGCTGATGGCCTGTTCCACAGTCAGCTCCCGGCCGTGTTCTGACGGACGATATCGAGCTTTGGCACGGTCTCTCTCCACAAGCGTAGTCCATCTGATTCCTGTGTAGTCTGTCTGGCCAGGTCCACGTGTGTTATTTGCCATTTATGTTGGTGAAAAAAGGCATTTTCAATGAAGAAATCGTTTGTCTTGCAAAATTCTTTCCTGTGATCTCTAGCATCGTTTCTATCACCAAGGCCATACTTTCTAACTACCAGTCCTTCTTTGTTTCCAACTTTTGCATTCCAATCACCAGTAATTATCAATGCATCCTGATTGCACGTTTGATCAATTTCAGGCTGCAGAAGTTGGTAAAAATCTTAAATTTCCTCATCTTTGGCTTTAGTGGTTGGTGCGTAAATCTGAATAATAGTTGTATTAACTCGTCTTCCTTGTAGGTGTATGGATATTATCCTATCACTGATAGCATTGTACTTCAGGATAAATCTTGAAGTGTTGTTTTTGATGATGAATGCAACGCCATTCCTCTTCAAGTTGTCACTCCCAGCATAGTAGACCATACGATTGTCCGATTCAAAATGGCCAATACCAGTCCATTTCAGCTCACTAATGCCTAAGATATCAATGTTTATGAGTTCCCTTTCATTTTTGACAAATTTCCAATTTTCCTAGATTCATACCTCATACAGAACAAGGGGATGCTGGGTGATTTAAAGTCAGGAAAGGTGTGCGTCAGGATTGTGTCCTTTCACTATACCTATTCAATCTGTATGCTGAGCAAATGCCTAAGAAGCTGGACTCTATGAAGAAGGACAGAGCATCAAGATTGGAGGAAGATGCATTAACAACCTGTGTTATACAAGTGACACAGACTTGCTTGCTGAAAGTGAAGAGGACTTGAAGTACTTACTGATGCAGATCAAAGACCACAGCCTTCAATATGGATTACACCTTAGCATAAAGAAAACAAAAATTCTCACAACTGGACCAATAAGCAACATCATGATAAACAGAGAAAAAATTAAAGTTGTCGAGGGTTTGATTTTACTTGGATCCACAATCAACACCCATCAGTCAAGGATCAAAAAACACATTGCTTTGGGTAAATCTGCTGCAAAAGGCCTCTTTAAAGTGTTGAAAAGCAAAGATGTCACGGTGAAGACTGTAAGGTGCATCTGACCCAAGCCATGGTGTTTTCAATCACCTCATAGGCTTGGGAAAACTGAACAATGAATAAGGAAGACCGAAGGGTTGATACCTTTGAATTGTGGTGTTGGCGAAGAATACTGAATATACCACGGACTGCCAGAGGAACGAACAAATCTGTTTTGGAAGAAGTACAACCAGAATATTCCTTAGAAGGGAGGATGGCAAGACTACGTCTCACATACTTTGGACGTGTCATCAGGAGGGATCAGTCCCTGGAGAAGGACGTCATGCTTGGTAAAGTAGAGGGTCAGTGAAAAAGAGGAAGGCCCTCGACGAGATGGATTGACACAGTGACTGCAACAATGGGCTCAAGCATAACAAAGATTGTGAGGATGGCACAAGCCTGGGCAGTGTTTCGTTCTGTTGTATTTAATAGGACTGCTATGAGTCAGAACTGACTCAATGGCACCTAACAACAACAACAACATGTTTTTATATGGCTATCGAGTTGATTCTGACTCATAGGAACCCCACAGAGTTTCCAAGGCCATAAATCTCTATGGAAGCAGGCTGCCACATTTTTCTCCTGTGGAGTAGCTGATGGTTTCAAAACGCTGACCTTTTGGTTCACAGTTGATCGCTTTAACCACTGTACCACCAGGGCTTCATTTTTATTTTTAAACAATTCAAAATATTTGCTAATTACCTTTTTGAGTTCTTCCACAACACATGGGTTACTCTGAAGTGTGTTATTTAGTTTCCAAATATTTGAGGATTTTCCAGGGACATTTCTGTCATTGATTTTTAATTTATTCCAATTATCATCAGAAAATATGTTTTGCATTACTTGAAATTGGATTTAGAGTTTTTTGGTATATTTGTTGAAACTTGTTTTATGGTACAGAATATGGTCTATCTTGTGAAATGTTCTTTGTGCGCTTGAATATTTATTCTGGTATTGCTTGGTGAAAAAAAGGAGCTCTGGTGTAGTAGTGGTTACGCACTTGGCTGCTAACTGAAAGGCCAGTGGTTCAAACCTACCAGCTGTTTTGCAGAAGGAAGGTGTGGGAGTTTGCTTCTATAGAGATTTACAGCCTTGGAAATCATGTGGGGTAGTTTTTCTCTGTCCTGTAAGGTCGCTATGAGTCAGAATCGACTGCGTGGCCATAGTTTTTTGGTTTATGGCTGGGAAAACTCTATAGATGTCAATTAGGTCAATGTGGCTGTTCAAATTTCTATATCTTCAATGATTTTCTATTTGTTCTATCAATTACTGAGAGAAAAACAAACAAACCTGTTGCCGTCGAGTTAGTTCTGACTCACAGCAACCCTATAGGACAGAGTAGAACTGCCCCATAGAGCTTCCAAGGAGTGCCTGGAGGATTCGAATTGCTGACCTTTGGGTTAGCAGCCGTAGCGCTTAACCACTACGCCACCAGGTTTTCCATTACTGAGAAAGGAGTACTTTAATCTCTGGCTTTAACTGTGGATTTTTAAATTTCTCTTTGAAGTTCTAGTAATTTTTTTTTTTCGCTTCATGTATTTTAAAACATTTTATTGTGGCAAAATACATATGTAACATAAAATTTGGTATTTAAACCATTTGTAAGTGTACAGTTCAGTGACATTAACAAGATTTGCAACGTTAGGCGACTGTCACCACCACCGATTTCCAAACCTTTTCATCACTCCAAACAGAAACTGGGTTCCCTTTGAACAATAACTACTAATTTTCCCCTCACCCTGCCCCTGGTAGCCAGTAATCTATTTTCTGTCTCTGTGAGTTTGCTGATTCTAGAAATTTCATACAGGTGGAATCATAAAAATTAGTTCTTTTGTGTCATTTAGCATAATGTTTTCACGGTTCATCCATGTGGTGTATTTCATATAACTGTAATCATACAATATTTGTCCTCTGGCATGTTTTACTTAGCATGATTTCAACGTTCATCCATGTTGCAGCATGTATCAAAACCTCATTTCTTTTTATGGCTGAATACTATTCTATTGTCTGGATATGCCACATTTTGTTTATTCATTCATCTGTTGATGGACACTTGGGTTGTTTCTGCCTTTTGGCTATAGTGAATAGTGCTGCAATGAACGTTGGTATACAAGTGTCTGTTTGAGTCTCTGCTTTCAGTTCTTTTGGGGACATGCCTAGGAGTGGAATTGTTAGGTCATACGGCAGTCGACTCGATGGCAATCGGCATAGTAGTCTTATGTTTAACTACTCGAGGAACTGCCAAATTATTTCCCACAGCAGTTGCACCATTTTTCAATTCCATCAGCAGTGTACGAGGGTCTCAATTTCTCCACATCCTCACCAACAATTGTTATTTTCTGATTTTTTTATAACAGCCATCCTAATGTGTGTGAAGCATCTCATTGTGGTTTTGATTGGTATTTGCCTAATGACTAAGGATGATTGAGCATCTTTTAACGTGCTTTTTGGTCCTTCATGTATCTTCTTTGGTGAGATGCTTATTCAAGTCCTTTGCTCATTTTTTAATTGGTTTGTTTGTCTTTTTGTTGTTGAGTTGTTGGACTTCTTTACATATTCTGGATATTAAACCTTTATCAGATATACGGTTCCCAAATATTTTCTCCCAGTCTATGCATTGTCTCTTCACTTTCTTGATGAAGTCCTTTGATGCACAAAAGTTTTAAATTTTGATGAAGTCCAATTTATCTCTTTTGTCATTGTTCCTCATGTTTTGATGCCGTATCTAAGAATTCATTATCAGATCCAAGGTCATGAAGTTTTACCCCTATGTTATTTTCTAAGAATTTTCTGGTTTTGGTGTTTACATTTAAGTTGTTGGTCCATTTTGAGTTGAGTTTTGTATATGGTGTGAACTATGATGTTTCTTGTATTTTGAAGTTCTGTTATTGGGCCTTTTAGATTGTTATGTCCTCTTGATATGTTAATCGCTTTATCATTATGAAACGGTCTTTTTTAAAACCCCTGGTAATATTTCTTGCACTGATCTACTTTGTCTGATTAATATAGCCACTCTGGCTTTTTTTTTTTTCCAGCTTTATTGAGATATGTTACACATCATAAAATTCAAAGTATACAATTCAATAGATTTTCGTATATTTATAGACTTCTGCAGCCACCACCACAATTTAATTTTAGAATATTTTCATCATCCCCAGAAGAAACCTCGTATCTATTAGCGTTCACTCCATTCCCTCTCCTTTTATCCTCAGCCCTAGGCAACCACTTCCAGTTTCTATAGATTTGCCTATTCTGGATGTTTCATATAAGGGGAATCATAAGACGTGGTCTTTGTATTTGGGTTTTTAAAAAATATTTTAATTAAAATTTTTATTTTAATATAATTACAGATTTCCATGCAGTTGTAAGAAATAGTACAGAGAGATCCTGTGTACAATTTAATCAACTTCCCCTAACGGTAAAATCTTACAAAAGTATGGTACGGTATCACAACCCAGATATGTCATCGACACAGTCCAGATACAGAACATTTTCATCATCGTAAGGATCTCTGATGTAGCCCTTTTTTAGCCATATCCACTTCCCTCCTTCCCCCACCTTCTTCTTAACATCTGGCAACCATGGTTCTGTTCTCCATTTCTATATTTTTATTATTTCAAAGATATTATATTAATGGGATCATGCAAGATATAACCTTTGGGATTACACAGTTCTCTGTAGATGCATGCAGGTTGCTGTGTGTAAGAATAAGTTTGTTCCTTTTTATTGTTGAGTGGAGTTCCATGGTACGGCTGTAGCATAGATTCTTTAACCATTCACCCACTGAAGAACACCTGGATTGTTTCCAGTTTTTGGCTTTTGCAAGTAAATATTTGTTGCTACAAATATTCATGTACAGGTTTTTGTATGAACATTAGTCTTTATTTTTCTGAGATAAATTATATGCCCAGGAGTACAATTTCTGGGTCAGAGGGTTGCACTCCTGGGCATTTATCTTTTATTTTTTTTTCAAAGAAACTACCAGTTTCCAGAGTAACTGTACCCTTTTGCAATCCCACCAGGAACGTATGAGTGATCAGTTTCTCTGCATATTCTCGCCAGCATTTGGTATAATCGCTATTTTTTTGTTTTAGCTATCTTGATAGGTGTGTAATGATATTGTAGTTTAATTTGCATGTCCTTAATGGCTAATGATGTTGAACATCTTTTTTTTTATATATCCTCGCTGCTGAAATACCCCTTCATTGTTTTTGCTCGTTTGTCTAAGTGGACTGTTTGCTTTTCTGCTGTTCAGATTTGAGAGCTCTTTATAGATTCCAGATATTAGTCCTTTGTTTAATGTGTGGTTTGCAAGTACTTTCTCCCGCTTTATGTCTTATCTTTTCAACCTCTTCACAGGGTCTTTCATATAGCGAAAGTTTTTAATTTTGAAGAAGTTCAATTTTTCAATTTTTCCTTTTTGTGTCTTGCTTTGATGTCAGGTGTAAGAATTTTTTTGCTATTCCTAGATCTCAAAGACTTTCTCCTGTGTTTTTCTCAAAAGGTTTATAGTCTTCTGTTTTACATTTAAGTCCATGATCTATTTTGAGTTAATTTTTATATAAGATGTGAAATTTAGGTCAAGATAGATTTTTTTTTTAACGTATGGATGTCCAATTGTTTTAGCACCGTTTGTTGAAAAGGCTACCTTTCTTCCTCCACTGAATTGCTTTTCCACTACTGTCATAAATCAGTTGGGCATATTTGTGTGAGTCTATTTCTAGATGGAGTCACTATTCTGTTCTATTGATTTATGTGTCTATTCCTCAGCCAAATACCATGCAGTCTTGATGGCTGCAGCTATATAATTAGTTTTGAAATCAGGTAGGTTGACTCCTCTTACTTCATTCTTTTTCAAAATTATTTTGGCTCTTCTAGTTCTTTGTATTTTCACATAAATTTTAGAATAATCTCATCTCTATTCAAAAAAAAATGTAGCTAGGATTTTTATAGAAATTCCAATAAACTCGTGTATCAATTTGGGGAGAACTGGTATCTTTACTACATTGAGTCTTCCAATCCATGATTACTGATGTCTCTCCACTTACTTAGGCCTTATTTGATTTCTTTCATCAATATTGTGTAGTTTTCAGCATAAGAATCTTGTATATTCTTTGTTAGATTTACACCTAAGTATTTTTTACGAACAATTGTACATTGTATTTTTAATTTCAGTTTCCATTTTGTTCATCATTACTGAATAGAAATACAATTGATTTGTAAGTATGTTTATCTTGTATTCTGTGATCTTTCTGAACTTTCTGTTAATTCTAGAAGTTTTTGATATATTCTTTGGGATTTTCTATGTTGGCAATCCTGTTATCTGCAAATAGGAACAGTTTTATTTTTATTTCTGAACTGTATGCTTTTTATTTCCTTTTCTTGCCTTATTGTACTTGCTAGTGATCTCAGAACTATGTTGAATAAGAGTAGTGAGAGCAGATATCCTTGCCTTGTACCCAATCTTAGGAGAAAAACATTCAGTCTTCCACCATTTAGAATAATGTTTGTTGGCTAGCTGTAGGCTTTTCCAAGATGCCTGTCTTAGCCATCTAGTGCTGCCATAACAGAAATACCACAAGTGGATGGCTTTAACAAAGAGAAATTTATTTCCTCACAGTAAAGTCGGCTAAAAGTCCAAACTTAAGGTGTCAGCTCCAGGGGAAGCCTTTCTATCTCTGTTGGCTCTGGAGCAAGGTCCTTGTCCTCAATCTTCCCATGGTCGAGGAACTTCTCAGGAGCAGGGATCCTGGGTCCAAAGGATGCGCTCTGCCCCCTGTGCTGCTTTCTTGGTGGCATGAGGTCCCCACCTCTCTGCTTGTTTCCCTTTCCTTTTTATGTCTTGAGAGATAAAAGGTGGTATAGGCCACAACCCAGGGAAACTCCCTTTACATTGGATCACGGATCTGACGTGGGTAAGGGTGGTGTTACAATCCCACCCTAATCCTTTTAACATAAAATTACAATCCCAGAGTGGAGGACAGCCACAGAATACTGGGAATCATGGCCTAACCAAGCTGATACACACATTTTTGGGGGGACATAATTCAATCCATGACAATGCTCTTTATCGTGTTGAGGCAATTTTTTATTTCTATTTTTCTCTCTCTTTTTTTTTTTTCTTCTCATGAATGAGTGTTGAACTCTGTCAAATGCTTTTTCTGCCTAGATTGATATTATCATGGGATTTTTTTTTTTTTGTCTTTGTCCTGTTTATATGGTGGATTAAATTGATTGATTTTGAATATTGAATCAGCCTTGCCTACATGGTATAAACGCTAGTTAGTCATAGTATGTAATTCTTTTTATGTATTGCTGAATTCCAGCCCTGGTGGCGCAGTGCTCAAGAGCTACGGCAAGCTATGGCTGCTAACCAAAACGTCGGCAGTTAAAATCTACCAGCTGTTCCTTGGAAACAATCTGGGACAGTGCTACTCTGTCCTCTTGGGTCATTATGAGTCGGAATTGACTTGACACCAGCCGGTTTGGTTTGGTTTATTTGTTAGTATTTTGTTAAGAATTTTTGCAGGTATATTCAGGGGGAATAAGTTCTATAGTGTTTTTCTTTCTTTCTTTTGCTTTAGTACTCTGTTTGTCTGGTTTTGATATCAGGGTAATGTTGTTGTTAGGTGTGGTCAAGTTGGATACAACTCATAGAGACCGTATGTACAACAAAACAAAACACTGCCTGGTTTGGCACAATCCTCACAATTGTTGCTATCCTTGAGCCCATTGTTGTAGCAACTGTGTCAATCCAACTTGTTGAGGGTCTTCCTCTTTCTTTGCTGACCCTCTGCTTTAGCAAGCATGGTGTCCTTCTCCAGGGACCAAAACAAACCCATTGCCATTGAGTCAATTCTGACATGTCCAAAGTACGAAAGACGAAGCCCTGTCATCCTCCCTTCTAGGGAGTATTCTGACTGTACTTCTTCCAAGACAGACTTATTTGTTCTTCTGGCAGTCCATGGTATATTCAATATTCTTCACCAACACCATAATTCAAAGGTCTTAGTTCTTCGATCTTCCTTATTCATTGCCCAGCTTGCATATGAAATGATTGAAAACACCATGGCTTGGGTTAGAAGCACCTTAGTCCTCAAGGTGACATCTTTGCTTTTTAACACTTTAAAGAGGTGTTTCCCAGCAGATTCGCCCCATGCAATATGTTGTTTGATTTCTTGACGTTGCTTCCATAGGCATTAATTGTGGATCCATGTGAAATGAAATCCTTGACAACTTCAAACTTTTCTCCATTTATCATGATATTGCTTATTGGTCCAGTTTGTTTTTTTTTTTTTATGCTGGGATGTGGAAATTGTCCTCTCCTGTTATATTTCCTAAAAAAGATTGTGTAGAATTGATGTTAATATTTCTTTTAATTATATATTTTCTCCACTGAAACCATCTGGACCTGGGGATTTCTCTTTTAGGGACATTTTGAAATTACAAATTCAATTTCCTTAATAGATACTTGATGTATCTCATATTGAGTGAGTTATGATAGTTTGTGTTTTTTGAGGAATTGGCCCATTTTGTTTAAGTTGTAAAATTTAAGTGTGTTTCCTTTGTAATTGTTTTGATGTTTATAGGGTCTGTAGTGATATCCCTTGTTTCATTTCTGACATTATTAATTTCCTCCACGTGTCAGTTTATCGTACTGTGAGGGCTTGCATGTTGCTGTGATGCTGGAAGCTATGCCACTGGTATTCAGATACCAGCAGGGTCACCCATGGAGGACAGGTTTCAGCTGAGCTTCCAGACTAAGACAGACTAGGAAGAAGGACCCGGCAGTCTACTTCTGAAAAGCATTAGCCAGTGAAAACCTTATGAATAGCAGCGGAACATTGTCTGATATAGTGCTCGAAGATGAGCACCCCAGGTTGGAAGGCACTCAAAAGATGTCTGGGGAAGAGCTGCCTCCTCAAAGTAGAGTCGACCTTAACGACATGGATGGAGTAAAGCTTTCGGGACATTCATTTGCTGATGTGGTACAACTCGAAATGAGAAGAAACAGCTGCAAACATCCATTAACAATCAGAACCTGGAATGTACAAAGTGTGAATCTAGGAAAATTGGAAATTGTCAAAAATGAAATGGAACACGTAAACATTGATATCCTAGGCATTAGTGAGCTGAAATGCACTGGTATTGGCCATTTTGAATCGGACAATCATACGGTCTACTATGCTGGGAATGACAACTTGAAGAGGAGTGGTGTTGCATTCATTGTCAAAAAGAACGTTTCAAGACCTATCCTGAAGTACAACGCTGTCAGTGATAGGATAATATCCATATGCCTACAAGGAAGACCAGTTCATACGACTATTAATCAAATTTATGTACCAACCACTAAGGCCAAAGATGAAGAAATAGAAGATTTTTATCAGCTGCTGCAGTCTGAAATTGATCGAACATGCAATCAAGATGCATTGATAATTACCGGCGATTGGAATGCGAAAGCTGGAAACGAAGAAGAAGGATCAGTAGTTGTAAGATATGGCCTTGGTGATAGAAACAATGCCGGAGATCGAATGATAGAATTTTGCAAGACCAACGACTTCTTCATTGCAAATACCTTCTTTCACCAACATAAACAGCGACTATACACATGGACCTAGCCAGGTGGAATGCACAGAAATCAAATTGACTACATCTGTGGAAAGAGACCATGGAAAAGCTCAATATCATCAGTCAGAACAAGGCCAGAGGCCGACTGTGGAACAGACCATCAAATGCTCATAAGCAAGTTCAAGGGGGAATGGAGGAAAATCCGAGCAAGTCCACGAGAGCCGAAATATGACCTTGAGTATACCCCACCTGAATTTAGAGACCATCTGAAGAATAGATTTGACGCACTGAACGCTAGTGACCGAAGACCAGATGAGTTGTGGAATGACATCAAGGACATCGTACATAAAGAAAGCAAGAGGTCATTGAAAAGACAGGAAAGAAAGAAAAGACCAAGATGGATGTCAGAGGAGACTCTGAAACTTGCTGTTGAACGTCAAGCAGCTAAAGCAAAAGGAAGAATTGATGAAGTAAAAGAACTGAACAGAAGATTTCAAAGGGTGTCTTGAGAAGACAAAGTAAAGTATTATAATGACATGTGCAAAGAGCTGGAGATGGAAAACTGAAAGGGAAGAATACACTCAGCATTTCTCAAGCTGGAAGAACTGAAGGAAAAAGTCAATCCTCGAGTTGCAATAGTGAAGGATTCTATGGGAAAGATATTAAACGACGCAGGAAGCATCAAAAGACGACGGAAGGAATACACAGAGTCATTATACCAAGAAGAATTAGTCGATGTTCAGCCATTTCAAGAGGTAGCATATGATCAGGAACCGATGGTACTGAAGGAAGAAGTCCAAGCTGCTCTGAAGGCATTGGTAAAAACAAGGCTCCAGGAATTGATGGAATATCAATTGAGATGTTTCAACAAACAGATGCAACACTGGAGGCGCTCACTCATCTCTGCCAAGAAATATGGAAGACAGCTTCCTGGCCATCCAGCTGGAAGAGACCCATATTTATGTCTATTCCCAAGAAAGATGACCCAACCAAATGTGGATATTATAGAACAATGTCACTGATATCATACGCAAGCAAAATTTTGCTGAAGATCATTCAAAAACGGATGCAGCAGTATATTGATAGGGAACTGCCAGAAATTCAGGCCGGTTTCAGAAGAGGACGTGGAACCAGGGATATCATTGCTGATGTCAGATGGATCCTGGCTGAAAGCAGAGAATACCGGAAGGATGTTTACCTGTGTTTTATTCACTATGCAAAGGCATTCGACTGTGTGGATCATAACAAATTATGGATAACATTGCAAAGAATGGGAATTCCGGAACACTTAATTGTACTCAAGAGGCAGTTGTTTGGACAGAACAAGGGGATACTGATTGGTTTAAAGTCAGGAAAAGTATGTGTCAGGGCTGTATTCTTTCACCATACCTGCGTTGTGCAGATGACACAACCTTGCTTGCTGAAAGTGAAGAGGACTTGAAGCACTTACTAATGAAGATCAAAGACCACAGCCTTCAGTACGGATTGCACCTCAACATAAAGAAAGCAAAAATCCTCACAAATGGACCAATGAGCAACATCATGATAAACGGAGAACAGTTTCAAGTTGTCAAGGATTTCATTTTACTCGGATCCACAATCAACAGCCATGGAAGCAGCAGTCAAGAAATCAAAAGACGCGTAGCATTGGGTAAATCTGCTGCAAAGAACCTCTTTAAAGTGTTGAAGAGCAAAGATGTCACCTTGAAGACTAAGGTGTGACTGACCCAAGCCATGGTATTTTCAATCCTATCATATGCATGTGAAAGCTGGACAATGAATAAGGAAGACCAAAGAAGAATTGATGCCTTTGAATTGTGGTGTTGGCGAAGAATATTGACTATACCACGGACTGCCAAAAGAACGAAGAAATCCATCTTAGAAGAAGTACAACCAGAATGCTCCTTAGAAGCAAGGATGGCGAGACTGCATCTTACATACTTTGGACGTGTTGTCAGGAAGGATCAGTCCCTGGAGAAGGACCTCATGCTTGGCAGAGTACAGGGTCAGCGGAAAAGAGGAAGACCCTCAACGAGGTGGATTGATATAGTGGCTGCAACAACGAGCTCAAGCATAACAACGATTGTAAGGACGGCTGAGGACCGGGCAGTGGTTTGTTCTGTTGTGCATAGGGTCGCTATGAGTCGGAACCAACTTGACGGCACCTACAACAACAACAAGAACATTATTAATTTGTCTGTATGTTTTTTCCCTTTGTCACTCTTGTTTGAGTTTTTTCCCCCAATATTGACCTTTTCAAAGAACCAGTTCTTTGTTTCATTATTTTTCTGTTTTCAATTTTATGACTTTCTGCTTTTATCTTTATTATTTCCTTCCTCTACTTGCTTGTTTTAATTTGCTACTATTTTTCTAGATTCTTCAGGTGACAGTTTAGATTGTTAATTTGAGACTTTTCCTCTATTCTACTGTATGCATTTAGTGCTATAAATTTCCCTTTAAGTACTGCTTTAGCTGTGTCTCAATATTTTTGATATATTTTCTTGTCATATAGCTCAATATATATATATTTCCCTTGAGACTTTCTCTTTGATCTATGGATTATTTAGAATAGTGTTTAGTTTGAGAGACTTTCCAGTTATATTTCTGTTACTGATTTCTAGTTTGATTACACTGTGGCCAGAGAACACACTGTATGATTTCAGTTTTTAAACATTTGTTAAGTTTGTTTTATGGCCCAGGTTACGGCCTATTTTGGTATATATTTCATGAGCACTTGAAAAAACGTGTATTCTGCCCTTGTTGGGTGGGTATCAGTTAGATTCCACTGGTTGATAGTGTTGCTGAATTCCTCTACCTCCTTGCTTATTTTCTGTCTAGGTGGTTCTATCAGTTGCTGAGAGTGGAGTGTTGAAGTCCCCAGCATTAATTGTGGTTTTCCTATGTTTTCTTTAGGCAATACCAGTTTGACTCCACATATCTAGAAGCTTTATCGTCTGGTGCATACACACTTAAGATTGCTATGTTTTCTTGATGGATTGACTCTTTTATCACTATATAATGTCTCTCTCTGTCTCTGATAATTTTCTATGAAATCTTTTGATTAATATTCACATGATATGTCATTTTGTTCATCCTTTTCCTTTCAACTTACTTATATTGTTATATTTGAAGTGAATTTCTTATAGATACCGTAGGGTTGAGCCATATTTTTAAACCCACACTGCAAATCTTTTTTAATCAGTGTATTTAGACTATTCACATTTAATATAATTATTGATATGTCAGAGTTTAAGAGTGTTATTTTATTTTTTGTTTGTTCTCAATGTTTTTTGTTTTTTCTATTTTTCTTTTCTTGATTTCTTTTAGGTTATGTGAACTTTTTTGATTAAAGTCAGCATTATATATCATTTTCTACTCTTTTACTTTTAACCTGTCTGTCTTTGTATTTGTCGTGCTTTCCTTATTGGAAGTTTTTCATTGTTTCTTATACTCATTAACCAGTTTAAAAATCAATTTAAATTTAAAGTGACTATTGATACGGCTATATTTATATCCACCATCTTGCTTTTTATTTTTTCCCTTTTCTCATTTTATGTCTTCCTTTGGGTTAATTGAATGTTTTTTATGATTCCATTTTATCTTCTTTGTTTCTCATTTGCTGTAACTTTTTTTTTAATTGGATATTTTAGAATTCACAGAATACGTCTTTAACTCATTAAAGTTACTTTCAAGGGAGATTATGACATTTAAAATATATTATAAAAACCTTGTAATTGTATACTATTTTTCCCCTCCCAACCTTTGTGTTATTATTGTTAGGTATTTTACATATTTTATAAACCCCATACTACACTACTATTATTTTTGTTCACTCATTTATTTTTTTTATGTTTTCACGTCTTTGTTTTATTATGAAATACTTATATATATTTGCATATGTATATGTGTGTATGCAAAATGCACATTAAATGTGTATTTACAGTTTAACAAAACAAATTTAAAGTAAAACTGATATATCTCTACTCAGGTCAAGAAATAAAACATTGCCAAGACTCCAGAAGACCCCTATGTATTCCTTCTCCAGGAGATAACCAATGGCTTGACTTTTCTGATAAACATTTTCTTAATTTTCCTTATGTTTTTACCACTGTGCCTTTTTTTTTTAATAATTTTTATTTTGCTTTAACTGAAAGTTTACAAATCAAGTCTGTCACATATAAACTTATATACACCTTACTACATACTCCCACTTACTCTCCCCCTAATGAGTCAGCACACGCCCTCCTTCCAGTCTCCCCTTTTGTGACTGTTTTGCCAGTTCCTAACCCCCTCCACCCTCCCATCTCCCCTCCAGGCAGGAGATGCCAACCTAGTCTCAAGTGTCCACCTGATCCAAGAAGCTCATTCCTCATCAGCATCCCTCTCCAACCCATTGTCCAGTCCAATCCATGTCTGAAGAGTTGGCTTCGGTAATGGTTCCTGTCCTGGGCCAACAGAAGTTTTGGGGACCATGACTGCCGGGATTCTTCTAGTCTTAGTCAGACCGTTAAGTCTGGTCTTCTTATCAGTCATTTATTTTTAAAGATTTTTTTTTAATAGTAAGAAAAAAATCTTATATATTTAACCATGTAGCTACCTTTTCTGGTACTCTTCATTCCTTTGTGCAAAAACATATTTCTATATGGTAACGTTTTCCTTCTGACTAAAGGATATTTTTTAAAGTTTCTTGTAGTGTGGGTCTGATGATGATGAATTCTTTCAGATTTTTATATCTAAAAAGTTTTTATATTGCCTTAGTTTTTGAAAGATATTTTTGCTGGGGATAGAATTCCAGGTTGACTGTTTTTTCTATCAGTACTTTAAAGATGTCGCTTCACAGTCTTCTTCTTTGACTTGTTTCTGGTGAGAAATCTTCTGTAATTATTACCTCATTCCTTTATACAAAATACGCCTTTTTTTTCTTAGCTGCCGTTAAGATATTTCTCTTTATCATTGATTTTGAACAGTTTGATTATTATGTGCCTTAGTGTGGTTTACTTCCTGCTCCCTGTGCTTGGGATTCATTGAACTTCTTGGACTTGTTGATTTATAGTTTTCATCAAATTTGAAAAATTATCAGCCATTATTTCTTCAAATATTTTTTCTGCTCCCCCTCCTTTGAGAACTCTAATTACATATACATCAGGCTGCTTGAAGTTGTTCCACATCTTACTGACACTTTGTTCATTTTAAAAATGTTCTTTGTGTTTCATTTTGGTTAGTTTCTACTGCCACGTCTTCAAGTCCACTAGTCTTTTCTTCTGCAATGTCTCATCTGCCATTAATTTTATCTAGGGTGTTTTTCATCTTATCTATTGGGGTTTTCATCTCTAGAAGTTCAATTTGGATCTTTTGGTAGTTTTCACATTTCTATTTAATTTATTTTAACATTTAAGATGTAATCATAATACCTGGTTTAATATCCTTATCTGCTAATTCTAACATCTATGTCAGTTCTGAGTTGATTTTGATTGATTGATTTACTCCTCATTATAGATTGTTTTTTCCTGCTTCTTTGCATGCCTGGTAATTTTTTACTAAGCAGCCCTGGTGGCACAGTGGTTAAGTGCTAGGCTGCTAACCTACCCAGCTGCTCCACAGGAGAAAGACCTGACAATCTGCTCCCATAAAGATTACATCTAGAAAACCCTATGGAGCCAGTTCTACTCTGTCACATGGAGCCACTATCGGTCAGAATCAAGGGCACAGAACAACAATAATTTCTGACTGGATGCCAGACATTTAAAATTTTTCTTTTTTGGGTTTTAGATATTTCTGTGTTTTTATAAGCATTCTTGAGCTATGTGCTGAAACTCAGTTACTTGAAAAATCTTAATATTTTCAGGTCATACTTTGAAGATTTGTTATAATTTGTGGAGCAGTGTTCATACTAGGGCTAATTATCCTCCACTACTGAGGCAATACCCTTTTGTATATTTCCTCTAATCCCTATGAATTTTGACATATTCCAATCTGGCTGGTGGAAAAAGGCACTCTTTCTAGCCCTATATAAGCTCAGGTACTGTTAGCTTTAATTCTATCAGGTGTTTCTTTCCCAGACCTTGGGATGCTTCCTCAGATATATGTGCTGATCAGTATTTAGATGAATAGTCCAAGAGAATCTTCTGCAGATTTCCATAATTCTCTGTCTCTGAAGCTCTCTTTGGTACTCCCTGCCAGGAATCCTAGCTGTGTTGATATTTCCAGATTTTCAGCTCTTTCTACTGAATTCAGAGATTTTGCTGAGGTCTATCTGGGTTCCCTGAGCCCACACTGTGGCCTGGAAACTCTCTCAAGGCAGTAGCTGAGGCAAGTAGGGCTTACTTTATTTGTTTTCCACTTCTCAGAGATCACTGTCCTTTATTGCCCGATGTCCAGTGTCTGATAAACCATTACTTCATGCACTTTGCCCATTCCTTGTTACTTTATCCTGGGTGGAAATGGAGCTCACCCTTTATCCTCTGAGATGCCAGCAGTGGCTGGGATATCAGGAGGGGCAGAGTGGGACATTAGAGTGTCTTATCAGGTTATGACCCATCGGTTTGGGCTTGTCCTCCAAGGATGCCCAGAGTTTATTCCCCAGTGCTGGATAGTGGCTCTCTCTCTCCTAGAACCCTCTCCTTCTGTCACACTTCACTTTCAAGGTAGTATTTTCTATGGCATAGTGGCTTCTTGCTTTGATAAGGAAGGCAAAGAAAGTTAAACTATCACACTCTGTTCACCTGAGTTGGCAGCAGAAGCAAAACCTACTCTTCTCTTCCCAATATGTTTTTCTTCCTTTTTTTCATTCTTTCGTTCACTTATAAATGTTTATAAAGTACCCAGTTCTTTCCAGTAGCGAACAAGACAGGGAAAGTTTGTAATCTCCTGCAACTTATATTCTGGTGAGGAGCCCAAATAATAAACAATTAATAAATTATGGGTAGTGGTTATTACTAAGGAGCCGTGGTGGCCTGACAGTTAACTACACAGCTGCTAACTGAAATGTTGGCTCTTCAAACCCACCCAACAGTCCCACAGGTGAAAGACCTGGTGATCTGCTCCCAGAAAGATTAAACAAACAAACAAACAAACAAACAAGAAACCCCAGTGCTGTTGAGTCAATTCTGGCTCATAGGAACCCTATAGGACAGAACAGAAGTGCCCCATGGGGTTTCCAAGGAGCAGCTGGTGGATTTGAATTGCCGAGGAAGTTTTCAGGTCAGATATTAGGAAAGATTTTCCAGCTGGAAGCTGGTTGAGAAAAGGCCTTGCTGAGCCTAGAATATGACCATTTTCTACTTTGAAATTGGGAATATAGTTCAGAGGGCAGTCAATACAGCCCTGAAGCTTGCAGAGAAGAGGGAGGCCTGAGAAGGGAAGTAACTTGCCCACAGTTGGTCTGCTAGCTATTTGCAGAATGGGACCTGGAACGCAGACTTTTTATATTCCAGCTCTGTGCTGTCCTGCCCACAACACCAGGATTAATTTCAGAATACTGGGTTAGGCTCCTGGAACAAATTGCCTGGCCAAAGTCCCATAAAAGCCTTGGGCATAGCCAGTTTCTTGGAGGGAAGAGAGAGGTAGGCCTGACCTCAGCTGGACTTCTACAGACGCCAAGGAAGGAGTTTGGGGCTAGTAGTAAGGATATGTGATAAGTGAGATGTTTGGTGAGAGCTTGAGTGCCAACACCACTGCCCCTTTGAAGGGCTGGGACAGCTCTTGCTGGCTCCAGGCCAGAGAGGCTGATGCTGCCAGCAAGGATCCAGCCAAGACAGCCTGTCATTGCCTCCCACAGCCCCCTCCTGTCCTGCTGATTATGGGTCAGTCAGTGAGTGGGAACAACCATTGAGAGTGAGAACTGGGTCAGGACTTCCAGTGCCTTCCCTGCCATTACAGATGCCAGCATGCATCGAGTGCCCTGGGAGCGTCCTGAGGATGCAAACTCAGTTCTAGGAAGTTGGCAGATGTTTACTGACGCTTCTTCTGCAACCAACAGTGTTCTGGGTCCCTGGGTCCTGGGGGGTGGTGGGAAAAGGGGGAAAGGAATGGGACGGCAAAGGGAACAAAAGGAGAATTGGGTATGCTACTAGTCCCTAAAGGGCTTACAAGACCATCTCCCTTTGGACCATAAGGTCCTGTGGATTCTCAACAAATGCTGGCTAGGTGAATTCTCTAACTCTGATTCACTGGGCACAGATTAACTGATTTTGTGCACCTGGGATTGTGCTTGTTGCTTTCACAAATAATTGCCTTACTGAATATCTGCAAAATTCCCTGCCAGACCTGTCCTTATTGTCCCTATCCTCCAGATGACACAACCGTAGCCCAGAGATGTCCAGTGACCTGCTCAAGACAGTGAGAGGCAGAACTAGGGCCACCATAATCATTGCTGCCTCCATGGAGCAAACGAGTGGATGAATAAACGGAGGAATGTGTGAATGGGAAGCAAATAACCATGCAAGCTGTCTTCAGCGTCCAAACGAGAGACTGAGCTTCCAAGGAAGGTAAGATGTCCAAGGACAGGGTCGTCAGGAAAGGCTTTGTAGAGAAGAAGGAGGACTTGGCCCCTGCTTATCCTAGGCTGATAATCTACTTGGTGAGAGAGACACCCATGGAAAATGATGGAATAATTTAAACCAATAAGTATGTCAGAAAATGTGACTAGAGCCACACAGTAATTCTAAGGGAGGAAGCTCCAACTTTAGGGAGTGGTGATACCCAAGGATAAGAGAGTTAGTAACATGCTTCAGTCAGGGGTGGGCAGAGAAGCACATTCCGGGAGAGAACGTGTTGTGTAAAGCAGGCCCTGGCACAGGGTGGACATGTCTGGATGCCATGCTGGGCATTGCATGTCTGAAATGAGGGGTTGGAGGAGGAGGTGGTAGGTAGAGGGGGGATCATTAGACAAGGGGCCCTAAAACATGCAGAGGTCCGACAGGGGAGTGAGTTGGTTGAAACAGCCTAGGGGAGCCAGTCCCTCACCTGAAGCCAGTGTCAGCCTCAGGTCCAGCCTCAGGTCCAGCACCAGGCCCAACTCTGATCAGGCTGCCTGGGCCCCAGATGGATGAGATGCCCCTCCTTGCTGGGAGTCAGCTTTGTGAAGCACCGTATTTTTTCTTAAGCATCAGTTATGGCTCCCACCTCCTAGGGACCATGGCCCTCATTCCTTAACCTGGCAATTGCTGCTCTCCAGGCTCCAGCCCCAACACACCCAGAGTTTGAAGCCTTGTTTTCTACTATTACTCAACCCACATCCTCTACTACAAGTTCTGAGGCCTTCTTGTTATGAAACCATTTCCTGGCCCAATCCCTGGACTCCCTGTCTCCACCCTACAGCCTTCTTCCTTCCCTGTCTTTCTAAGTCCCATTCATCCTTTGAGACCTAGCTAAGGGTCTACCCTCTCCAACCTACTCAGGCTTCCTCATGTCAGGGTGGCCTCTCCTTTCATACTTTGTACACTGTTCTTGGGTTGTTCCTTGTGCTGCTGTGGGGAAAGGATGCTGAATTCAGAGCTAGCCTCAAAGTCCATGTGATTTTCAGTATGTTACTAAACATTTTTGTGCCATGAATCCCTTGTTTTTGATAAAATAAATGCAGAGCGTATTGTATTATTAGTCTATAATGAGGTTTAAAACAACTAGTGTAGGGGATGGGCTAATAAACGGTAGGTGCCCAATAAACATGTATAGAATGAATGCATGGCCTTCTCTCATTAAAGCCTCACCAGCATGGGGTTTTAGAGACTACAAACAAACCAAAAAGAAACCTGTCACGGTCCAATCATTCTGACTCACAGCAACCCCATATATTACAGTAGGACTCTTGCATATGGGTTTTCTTGACTGTAATATTTATGGAAGCTGATTGCCAGGCCTTTCTTCTGTGATGCTGTGGCATGGGTTTGAACTGTCAGTCTTTAGATTAGTAGACAAGCCAAACCATTTGGTGACCCAGGGACCTTTAAAGACTATAAAGGATCGACAAATTCTTGCTGGTCCCATGAGGACCCGAGAGCCCAGATTGGATCCAGATGAGACACGGAAGCAGCTTCTGACTGACCTCCCTGAGTGTCCAGGTCCACATGGCCCTTTGCTTTCCACTCCATGATTCCTGCTTTCTCTGAGTCCACAGCAGGTGTAGATGCAGGGCTTAGGCTCGCTGCAGAGTGCTGGGAAGCTGTGATTTAAGGCCAGGGACTGCTGAGCTCCTGAGCTTCTGGTCCCTGTGAATCTGTCTGATGTCTTTCTGAGACTCTTAAACAGATTCTCAAGGACAACCCCACCCTCAGGGATTTGTTCCTCTTTTGTTGGTCACAAGGAGCCCTACTTTCCTAATGAGCTGCTAAGGAGCTGTCGATTATGGATGCAAATGAAGAGGCCGGAAACCGTTAGAAATGAATTGAAGGAGGGAGCTTCCCTCCAGCCTCCTGGGCTTGCCCCTGCCCTTCCCTGGGAAAGCTGGACCAGGAGGCAGACAGGGGGGCTAGCCTGCCCAGGCCTACTGCCAACAGTATACCCCGGCATCCTCCTTCCCGCACAGCGTCTTCTACTCTGGAGGTTGCCCATCAGAATCAGGTCAAAACTGTAGGGGACAGTTCATATGCTATATATACTTTATCATATGTATGAGCTATTTCATGTATATAATATATAAATACACATGTACTTGTACATATATATATAATAAAAATAAATTAACAACTATTGAGCATATATGGTAAAAAAAAAAATAGGCACTTATAATTTCACCTTTAAATTAAATTCCTGTACTAGCCTTTTTTTTTTTTTTTTCAACATGGCCATATGTGTCCCTCCCACAAAATCTAGGACAGTAGCTGCTCAATAAACTTTCATTTTATTTAATTAAAAAAAAAAAAAAAGAGATCTATGAGCACACTGGAGTGGGCCAAGCAGGGAAATAGGAGGAAGTCCTGAGCCAGCTTGTCTTCTTGGCCCTTAGCTCCCAGGACCATCTCTTCCTAGCCAAGCCCCATTTTTTTCTGGCTCCCAAACCTGTTGCTGTCAAGTGGGTGTTTCAAACCACCAACCTTTAAGTTAATTGGGTGGAAACATTTGCAAAATTCTTTATGTTCTTAAACAAATGAACAAAAGATGTTCCAATGAAGTATATGACTAGGGTGCCATGTGAAGTAAAGATTAGGAGTGCAGATTTTGATATCAGACTGTTCTCCCTCCTATTTGGTAAAGTAACATAAGTGCTCGATGCCCTGATTTCCTAATTTGTAATATGCAGACAATTATAGCACCATTTGGACAGGGATTTGTAAGGATTAAATAACACAATGCTTGTAAAGGGTTTAACGGTACTTCACACACAGTGAGCCGTCAATCACTGTCAGGGTGATTCAGTCACACTTAGGATGACAATCACAATAACAGTACCTCACAGGAGCAAAGGGTGCCACCTCACTCACCCACACAAAGATCCTGTGAATTAGACCTGTTATCCCCATCTGCCCACGAAGAAACTGAGGCTCAGGGAAATTACCCTGAGGCTGCTAGCAGAGGTGGAAGTCAGTCCTTCATCATCTGAGTCTACAGTTAGTTCCTCTTCTTTCCATTACCTGTGCTGACTACTCAACCTTATTGTTTATTGCCTCTCCCAGAGGATTTACATTTTAATGGTGTCCAGAGGTCCTATGTTAATGAACAAAACAATGAATACCTAATTGTAGAATTTTAAAATACCACCTAAGGGAATGGTTGGAAGTGGGTAGTGGGAGTTGGAGGAGAGGGTTGTTTGAAAAAAAAAAAAAAGCAGGTAGCAAAAGAGAAAAAATTTCTTGCTTCTAAAACCATGACCATACCCATTGCCACTGAGTAGACTCATAGCGACCCCATAGAGCAGAGTAGAAATGCCCCATAGGGTTTCCAAGACTGTAATCTTTACTGAAGTAGGCTGCCACATCTTTCTCCTGCAGAAAGGCTGATGGGTTTGAACTGCTGACTTTTTTGGTTAGCAGCTGAGGGCTTGAAACCAGGACACCCAAGCATAAACTCTTTTGTTCTCAACTGACTTTCCAGGAGGAAATCTCAACCAGGAAAAGAGGGGTTCTGAGGAGGAGGGTCTTGAGGGCTGTAGGGATCTAGTAAGAGAATTATCATATCTGGGTCCTTGGCAGTGGTTAAGAGCTTGGCTGCTAACTAAAAGGTCTGCAGCTTGAATCCACCAGCAGCTCCTTGGAGACTATGGGACAGTTCTACTCTGTCCTATAGGGTCGTTATGAGTTAGAAATGACTCGATGGCAGTGGGATAGGTGGTCTTCATGTCTAGGGGGGAGCTCAAGAGGTGATGTCAAGCTGTAAAAAGCATCTACAGAGGAAGACTCTAGGACCTGCAAGAGGCTGAGGGGGATGACTCAGTCAGAATCTTTAGCTGCAGATACCTCGGGCCAACTGCAAGATGAAATGGGTTGAAATATTTGCAAAGGTGAATCCGCATTAGAACCTTGCACTGAGAAGCCCTAGGCTAACTGGCTCCAGGCAAATCTAGATCCAGGGAATCAAATAATGTCATCAAAGCCTTGGTTCCTTTCCATGTCTCAGCTCTGCCTTCTAGAGCTTCATTCTAGGCTCCCAGGAATACCTCCAGCAGGATAATATCATTGTTGCTGCTAGACATTCTGACCATAGCAGAAGGGCCTTCTGCATGTATCAGTGAAGGTTTGGTCAAAAAACCAGAAGCCACTCTAGGTATATGGAGAAGGAACGATTTAATACAGGGAGCTAAACTTATATAACTATTGAAAGGCTGGGAAAGCAAAAGCCAGCAGGCTGCTACTAACCTCTAGGATATTTGGAAATGCAGGAATCTCAGGGAAGCTGCTACTAATGATCTCAGGTGCCTGTAGTGCCCAAGTGAGAGATTCACACTCAAAGGAGATGCCTAGAAACCACTGTAATGGCCCCAGGCATCTGGAGGACAATGTATTCTTCTCTTTCACTTTCAGCATCTCACTGAGAGACTCTGACTGGGGCCATGCTGGCAAGGGAGTTTGGGAAAAGTAACTTCCTGGCTTTCCAACCGAACTATGAACCTGGGAGAGCTAAGAAGGGTGGGACAATACTGAGTGTCAACAAACAACTCCTCAAAAATTCTCTTATAAAAGGTTAACTACGTTTTGTTGGAAACCCTGGTGTCATAGTGGTTAAGTGCTGTAGATGCTAACCAAAAGTTCGGCAGTTCAAATCTACCAGGTGCTCCTTGGAAATTCTATGGGCAGTTCTACTCTGTCCTCGAGGGTTGCTATGAGTCAGTTTTAGTGTTTTGTGGACTCTGGCTGGATTAAGTGACTACCCTTGAACTAAGCACTGTGCCAGAACCTACCACCTAAAGGTCCACCTGAGTCATAAGACCCCTTAAAGTGGGAAGTCCAGCCCATTCCACTCAAAGCACTGGAACTCACAGTGGGAAAGAGCTTCTCTTGGAAGAAAATCGGTGGCATTATTACTAAAAGGAGGAGAACTGACCCCCCCTCCCCCCACAGCAGAAGAGCATTCATTGCAAATTCTCTTCTGGACATGAATTTCACAAATGGACCCTGGAGCTAACTAGCTACTGGTTCAAATACCAGTGTGATTTGGACAAACGTCGTGAACTTCTTGGAGCTTCGTTTTCGTCCCAAGAGTAATGAGATGATGCTATCTAGTTAACAGGGTTGGTGTCAGATTCATGAACAAACAAATAATAAATGCCTTTGCGACTATCTGGTATAGCATATGTGCAGAAAAAAGTTAGTGTGTTTTCTTTCTCCCTTTGCCTTCCATCCATTTATTTATTGATTTGATAAGTATTTGCTGGGAACCTACCATATGTCAGCACTATCTATGCTAGATGCTAGGAATCAGAGATGCATGTGAGACAGTTTCTGATCTTGACTAGCTCAGAGCCTAGGAGGTACAAAAGGCATAAACAAATAAGAAACAGACGAGTGTGCTAAGTGGTATCACCCATTGTAAGACAAGTTTCTCTTTTCTGATATATAAATGCAATGAGACACACATTAAATGACATTTTACCGTACACTTAATACTACCAGTACAAGCAATTAGGGTTATCCTGAAAAACCAGGGTCTCCAATTGTCATCATGTGCAGTCACAACCTGTCTGTCAGCAGAGGCTTGCATGTTGCGAGGGTGTGGAACAGGTTTCGGGAGAGTGTTCACACTAAAGTGGACCAGGAAGAAAGGCCTGGTGATCTACCTCTGCAAATTGGTCAGTGAAAACCCTATGGATCACAACAGTCTGATTCACAACTGATCATGGGGATGGTGAAGGACTGGGGAGCATTTCCTTCCTTCCTCCTTCGTGCACGTGGTTGCCATGAGTCAGTGGCTGAGTCTGCAGCAGCGGCTAAGAACAACAAGCGATTGTTATCGTTGCTCCACCTTCGTCCTGTCCCTGGCACAGACTAGAGCTGCCTAGAAACAGCCAGCTGGATGATTCAAAACATTGCTGCCCCTTTTTCTCCCTTCCCTACTCCACACAGCCTGATGCTCTGCCCCACAAATAAGAAATGAAGGGCTAGGAGTTCCTGCAAATTAGTTAACCACCTTTGAGTAATCAAGTTAGCTGTTCTGAGCTTCTGAATCTCTCCTTCTCACCTCCAGTCTCCCTTGGTTTGGCCTATGCCTGGCTCCCTAGGGGCTGTTGGGGAGCAGGGTCAGAGAGGCTGCTGTTCTTGGTTCTTCTCTGCAAGAGACTTTCTTCTGAGGCCTGTGAGGCACATATTCCCACCTTCTGTGCCATCCAGCCCAGGAGTGGTTAAGCATCCAAGGAAAAGGTTACTGGAGGCTCTG
Organism: Elephas maximus indicus; assembly: GCF_024166365.1. Classification (NCBI taxonomy): domain Eukaryota; kingdom Metazoa; phylum Chordata; class Mammalia; order Proboscidea; family Elephantidae; genus Elephas; species Elephas maximus. The sequence goes on along the minus strand of NC_064835.1, from coordinate 8,231,017 downwards.
GCTGACCTATCTTTCCACTTAACAATGACAAAAGTCCTTCTCTGTGGTAACCTTTGATCTAATTGCACACTTGGAGTCATTCAACTGGACTCATGATTCCTTGCAGAGTAGGAAAAGACAAGAGACTGAAGGGCCATGAAAGTTCAGCCCTCGGCTTTGTGGCTTTTGCCTCAAATGCCATGCTGGCTCCTGCCATAGGAGCACGCAACTGAGGGACCACAGTCTAAATGCCCAAATAGCAGGAGTGCCAGGGGTCAGAGCTGTGGGGGACAGGAGGGAAGAGAGTAGGAGAACCCCTGAGGTCATGGCTTCAATGCCCAGCTGCCACAAGGTGGTACTGAGAAGGGTATCAGATCCCAAACAGCGGTCGGGCTGTGTCCAGGGATCAGGGCGTATTCATAACTGAGGGACTGACTATGGGCCAGTCAGAGAGGGTGAAGAGGCTGGCACAGGTCCAGACAGGGCGAAGCAAAATGGGTAGCTGGGTGAAAGGTGCCTGACTACCTTCTGAGTATTAGTCTGAAAATAGGAAGGCAGGTAGATGGCCAGGTCTTTATCACATCGCCCTGGAAAACCAGCTGAGCTGAGAGATATTACAGGGAGAGCCGAATAGCCCCTCCCTGTATTTGGCTTGGGCTACAATTCTGAGCCTGCCGTGGCCTTTATCCAGGCCCTCAGCACCTCTCGCCAAGGCTACTGAATAGCCCACCGACTGGTTTCCTCACCTCCTTTCCCTCCAGGCTGTCTGGGTACCAGTAAAAAAAAAAAAATAAGAGGTTGCTGGAGAGTCAACGCAGACTCATGGTGACCCCATGCACATCAGAGTAGAACTGTGCTCCATGGGGCTTTCAGTGGCTGATTTTTCAGAAGTCAGTTGCCAGGCCTTTCTTCAAGGTGCCTCTGGGTGGATTCGAAACTCCAACTTTTTGTTTAGCAGCTGAGCACATTAAATGTTTGCAACACCCAAGAACCTTTGTCAAACACGAGTTGAACTATCTTACCTTCCCCCTAAATCCTTAACAAGTCCCCAGCAAGGGTCCCTAGGTGGTGCAGATGGTTTGCACTAAACCACTAAACTAAAGACCCCTGGTGGTGCGATGGTTTAGTGCTCAGCTGCTAACCAAACCCATCCTGCAGCTCCACGGGAGAAAGATCTCGTGATCTGCTCCCGTAAAGATTACAGTCTAGAAAACCCTATGGGGGCAGTTCTACTCTATCACATGGGTCTTTATGAGTCAAAAATGGACTCGATGGCACCTAACGACAACTATCCTAAAGGTTGGCACTTTGAACCCACCTAGCAGTCCTGCAGAAGAAAGGCCTGGCAATCTGCTTTCATAAGTGTTACAGCCAAGAAAACCCTATGCAGCAGTTCTGATCAGTAAGACACAGGTCGCCATGAGTTGGAATCCACTCGATGGCATCAGGTTTGTTTTTTTTGTTTAGGAATCAGCCACAATCTGCCTTCCGAGTCTCAGCTCCTATAAAAACCCTACACACATCTTGAAGCCATCCACCCAACTTAATTCCCCGCTCCCCGAGCCGTGCATTGGTGTGCCCATCTGCCTTTGCTCAGGCTGGTTATTCTGCTACTGATTGTCTTTTCTCTTTGCCCATGGGCATTTTACCTGGGTCTCAAGTGCCAGCCCATCTGTGAAGCTTCCTCTGATCTCAGCGAGACTTTATGGCCCCTTGCATGTCCTGCCTTCAAATCTCACTGGAGATAGACCAAACCTTCTGAGGTTGTAAGCTGTTTGAAGTTAGGAACTGTGTACACATTGTTTTGTAGCCTCCACTGTGCCTAGTGCAGAGCCAGGCTTAGAGGAGATACCCACTGAAAGGTGAACAAATGAATGAGAAGCCCTTGGTGGATAGGAGTGGTAATGAGCCATGGATATATAAGTCCAGGAAGGCCAGGCAGTAAAGAAGCAGTGAGGAGTGGCCTGTCTCTTTTCTTCTACTATCATGATTCATTTGCCAGGCTGAGCTCAGTAGCGCGGCCATGGAGGGATATAGAGTTTGAGGCCTGGGGGCCTGTTCCAAATGGGTCCAGCTATTCTTGGGAGTTTTTGTGTAATGAAGAGAGTCCCCTGATTGGCCCGCTGACCTTTCCCCAGGCCTCCTGAAGGCTGAGTTATGCCTTGTGCAGAGTACGAGAGCCACTTCCCTGGAGAAGAAAAAGTGTGCAGGAAGGAGGATAATAATAGCCTCAACTTACTGGGCACTTACGATGTGCCAAACACTCCGCTAAGCACTTCAGATGCACTCTAGCATTTAATCCTTATGGCACTGGAGCGAGTTAGGAATGATGAGATGCTGGGGCTCAGATTGCTTAGTTCACTTGCCTAAGATCACACAGCTGGTAAGTGGTAGGGCTCAAATTTGAACCCAGGACTGTCTGACTCGAGAAGCTCCTGTCCTTGTCAATCTCATTCTTTAAAAGTCTTCGGGTGGGACAGTGTACCTGGACCTCAGGAGGCCCCTCGTTATCTGGTGGTTGGTTCCAGGGCTGTGGGTGGGCAGCTGGTTTGTGAGGGCTGCTCTCACCCCTTGGGTGTCCGATGTGTGAGTGTCTGTGTGTGAGAGAGAGAGAAGAGAGAGGGAGGATTTATCCCACTGATTATGCTGCTGCATTCTTTTGGGGGCAGCCTGTGTGACAGAAACATGGCATGCCAATAAAGAGTGTCTTTATGGCACCGCTGACTACAGGGGCCAGTGTGTCTCTGGCTGGAGATAAAGTCGGGAGAGATGGATTAGACCCTGTCAGGATCTTGGGCAGCAGAGGAAGGAGGCAGACAGCAAAGGGCCCTGTGCGGCCCCCTCGTGGAAGCTCAGGTGGTGCCTGGGGAGGTGGAGAGGGGAGAGTGGGGAGGCTTGGCTTATAATGGCAACAGTGACTCTTCCCTCAGTAGGGGGACATCTTCAAGTGTCTGGAAGCCTGTGCAGGGAAGCCTCTGTGTGCTTCTTTCTAAGAAAACCCTAATGTGATATGAAGCACATTCTAATCACCACATCTAATTACAAAAAAAAAAAAAAAAAGAGTAAATCACCAAACAAAATTAGTTTTCAGAGTCTTAATTATCACCAGAAAGAGTAATTAATAAGCAGAACAGGAAATGACCACGCCAGGTCCTGAAGCCCTCAAAGACATTCTTTGCAGTATACATTCTCTGGTGGGGAGTGGGAGGGAGTAGACAGAAGAGGGGCCAGCCAGGCTTTGCTGAAGCTTTCAGAGCCCCGGTGGGTGTTACAATGTTCCTGGAGCTCCACACATTCTTAGGAGTGTGCATGCCTTTCAAACTTGGAGTACAAAGTTTCTAGGTCATTCCTTCTAGGCCCGTATCTTTCGCAGACCTCGAGGCCACAGTAAGGCAGCAGAATTAGAATAAATAGACCATCCTTCCCTTTCGTCTCCCCCAATGTAACAGGCTCTGGGCCAGAAACTCTCAAACCAATTGATGATAACAAGCTCAAGTTCATTGCCATTGGCTGTCTGGTAAGACCTCCCTGGCTTTTCTTGTCTCGGCTTCTGGGCTTGTATTTCTTTATTTATTTTAATAGTAGCATCGTATAAATAAAACACTATTACAAAAATGTCGTGGGAAGTTCAAAACTATTCATTATCCATTTCATACAGATTAAAATTGCCATCAAGGTTGTTTGGATTTGACTTGCGTTCCTTTCCTTCTAATGAGCCGGATAGAGAAGGCAAAAGATGCTAATTCATCCTTACATCTCTATCATATCTCGGCTTTTACTATATAAAGCATCAAGGTCGCATTCTGGGGAAATGTCTTTTTACCAAAGGTGCTATAATAATAATGAAGAAGCAATTTGTTTCAGCAAACTGCCTGCAGTAATGAGGCTTAATTATAACCATGTTATTAATACCGCTGCTTAAGGTAATTCACTTCTGAGCGGGGTGCAGAACAGTAAACTATAATTTAAACAAGAATCGAGACCTAATTTAAATCATCGGATCTACTGCGGAAAAAGGCAAACAGAACGACTGTAATCCACACGTGATTCAGAGCTTCCCCTTGTCGCCGTTTCTGGGAGACCTAGGTGGTTTTCAAAGGGGCAGAATGCCTGGGGCCTGGGCCTCGGGCCTGCTGCCTTCTTCCAGAAGGCTTCGTAGGTGGCGCAGCTGTGGGGACCTGAACCCAGGCACCTGCTGTGTCTTGACTCTCTTTCTCACTTACGCAGGGGAGACTAAAGGGCCAGGAGCAAGGACCCCATCATGACAAAGACAGCTCCAGTTTCCTCTTGAACCCATCTTAATTCTCTCTCCTTTAATTTGTTATGAAAACATGGGGTCTTGTGATGGCAGAGACCTTGTGGCTCCAGTCTCAATTTCTACAGAGGACGATACGCAGGCCAAGAAAGGGGAAATGTCTTGTCCAAGAACGTACAATTGGTTGCAAGATATGAACTGAGCTCTTCTGCCTCCTGGTCAAATACTTTTGTAGCAGTATTGGTTTCATTTGGTGGCTGGTCTAATATGGGCCCTAAGACATCTAGCCCAGTGAACTCAAGACCTGTCTGTCTATTCATCAGAATATCCCCACCATCCAGATTCTGATGTTTTTAGCCTGGCTTTGGGCCAAGGGATACATGTAGTTATCAAGAACCCTTGTTACAGTCCCTCCTTATAAGAGGGGGATATGTTCCAAGACCTTCCTTATTAAGTCAAGAAATTTCACCTTTTTTCTTCAAGGAAGTGTTTTACAGCTCCTCTATGGCATATCCAAATTGCCAGCATCACTGCTCTTGTGCTTTGGAGCCCTTATTAAGTAAAATGAGGGTGACTTGAACACAAGCAGAGCCCTGGTGGTGCAGTGGGTAAGCATTAAGCTTGCTAACCAAAAGATCAGCAGTTCGCATCTACCAGCCACTCCTTGGAAACCCTACGGGGCAGTTCTACTTTGTCCTACAGGGTCGTTATTAGTCAGAATCGACTTGGCGGCAACGTGTTTGATTTGTTGGCTTTTGAACACAGCGCTCTGATACCGAGATAATCAATCTGGTAACCGAAATGGCTACTAAATGACTAAGAGGCAGGTAGTATATACAGCATGGATGAGCTGGACAAAGGGATAATTCACATCCTGTGTGGGACGGAACGGGACAGGGAGAGATTTCATCAGGCTACTCAGAATGGTGTGCAATTTAAAACTTAATAATTGTTTATTTCTGGAATTTTCTATTGAATATTTTTGGACCACTGTTGCCTGCGAGTAGCTGAAACACTGGAAAGCAAAACCGTGGATAAGGGGGGAATACTGTATTCTGATGCAGCTGGTCTAAGAGCCCAAGCATGTAGTTTATTCTTCCATTCAGCAGCACCAGTACATTTAAAATACACAGGAAATAGGGGGTGTGTGCTGTATGTTTTCTTGATTACCTCCTCTGAATTACATTTGTTCATTCACCTAGTCAACTTTTACCAGGCACCGATCCAGAACACTTAATTGTGCTCATGAGGAACCTTTACATAGATCAAGAAGCAGTTGTTCGGACAGAACAAGGGGCTACTGATTGGTTTAAAGTCAGGAACAGTGTGCGTCAGGGTTGTATTCTTTCACCGTGCCTATTCAATCTGTATGCTGAGCAAATAATACAAGAAGCTGGACTATATGAAGAAGAACGGGGCATTAGGATTGGAGGAAGACTCATTAACAACCTGCTTTATGCAGATGACACAACCTTGCTTGCTGAAAGTGAAGAGGACTTGAAGCACTTACTAATGAAGATCAAAGACCACAGCCTTCAGTATGGATTGCATCTCAACATAAAGAAAACAAAAATCCTCACAACTGGATCAATGAGCAATGTCATGATAAATGGAGAAAAGGTTGAAGTTGTCAAGGATTTCATTTTACTTGAATCTACAATCAAGAGCCATGGAAGCAGCAGTCAAGAAATCAAAAGACGCATTGCGTTGGGCAAATCTGCTGCAAAGGACCTCTTTAAAGTGTTGAAGAGCAAAGATGTCACCTTGAAGACTAAGGTGTGCCTGACCCAAGCCATGGTATTTTCAATCCCATCATATGCATGTGAAGACTGGACAATGAATATGGAAGACCGAAGAAGAATTGATGCCTTTGAATTGTGGTGTTGGCGAAGAATATTGACTATACCACGGACTGCCAGAAGAACAAATAAATCTGTCTTGGAAGAAGTACAGCCAGAATGCTCCTTAGAAGCAAGGATGGCGAGACTGCGTCTTACATACTCTGAACAGGTTGTCAGGAGGGATCAGTCTCTGGAGAAGGACATCATGCTTGGCAGAGTACAGGGTCAGCGGAAAAGATGAAGACCCTCATCAAGGTGGATTGACACAGTGGCTGCAACAATGGGCTCAAACATAACAATGATTGTAAGGACAGCGCAGGACCGGGCAGTGTTTTGTTCTGTTGTGCATAGGGTCGCAATGAGTCAGAACCGACTCAATGGCACCTAACAACAACAACAGTTATGTGCTAGCCACAGCCTATGCACATCAGCTCTTCCCGTTCTGCTCTGCTGAAATCCCTGCTGATGTATTTTCAAAGAATTTTCCTTTTCTTGATGAAGGACTGTATTCCGTGTTACTGTGAATGAAAAAAAATTTTTTTTTTTTTTTTTTTCATGAAAAGGAACAGGCAATTGAGAACAGACTTAGGTACTGGGTAAATATTATAAAGGACCATGTGTAGCTCCACATTTCATACCAGTGTGCTGTGAATGTTAGATATTATGAAGGTAAAGAGCTGTCCTTCAGATTCTATCAATGATAGTTAACTAAGTTAGGCTTAACAATTCCTGGCAGTTAAGGCTAAGTTAATGAGGCAGTTATGGATGCTCCGTTGCTGAGAATTTACGAAGGCAGGAGAGATTCCTGGAGTTAGGGCAATGAAGAGACTACTTCCAGCCCTGATTCCATGATAAATCATAAAGGCCTCTGCACCAGTGGGTCGTCTTTGACTAAAGCCTAATTCCTGCCTGGTCATCCAACCAGCCATTGCTGTAACTCAAGCCACTGTCCAGGAGCAAGGAGAATGCAGGGGGAGGTGGGCTGGGGAGGGAGGGATCCAGTTGCCTGAGATGCAGAGCTCACAAGGGGAAGCTCACATGCCTTTTAAGCCTGAGGTCTGTCTGCAGACTATGGAGTCTCTGAGTCCCTCATATTGCCCACTCCACCTCCCCTAGGCCCTAGAACCAGATGCAGGTCTGAAGCAAAGCCAAATGTGGAATCAACTGGAGTCAAATATGGACATATCCTCTGAGGGAATGCCCTATCCTCACCCTAGTAACCTTTCTCCCAGGCACCAGGGAACTTTTCCAAGGGGTTCACTGTTTTGTGAAATGTTAAGTTGGAAGGTGGGATTTCAAATGGCTCAAAAGACACCTCTCCTTTATTTTAAGCAAGATAAAGGCCTAACTACACCCTCAGTCAGCAACCACCCCAAATCAGCCCTACCAGACCTGCCTCAGTTTACCTGAAGCATCAACCACAGACATTGTCTCTGCCTCTCCTTAAGAAGCCTGCAATTCTCTACCTCTGTCTGCCTCCTCTGCTTTCTGTTTGTCTCTCACCTTTGTTCTTTTCCAAAACAATGCTTCTCCTAGGCTTCCGCCCTGGTGCAGGAGCTTGCAAAGCCAAACGACACCAAATGATGCCTCCAGCTGGTGGTAATGATTGAGCTCTGGCTGAACTGCAGCTACAAGGCTCAGGGCTGTAAGACAGAACCCAGACCATTCCAGGAAGGATGCTCCCATCTCTCTCAATTTCTTGCTCCACTCATACATTTATGTGCATGCACACACATAAAATACACACTTGAAAACTGACAAACACACCGTACAGACATTGACATTGGTGCTGATTTGTGTGTGCCCATATAAACACAAAGACACAACTTCATGCAGCAACGACCTCCCCTTTCCCCTTAATTAACCCCTCTTCCCCCTTCAAAGTGCTGAATGCACCCCACCAGTTATGGGGGCAGGTGTCTGAGGAAGTAGTCCATTTCAATCTTGGAGACGCCACGAACCCGTCCAGATAAAAATGTCTGGAGAAAGCTGACAGACAGAGAGGTGGGAGGAGAAGGGAGGTGTGGTGTCTGGAGCATTTTCCTTAGGGGGGAAAATAAAATTCCCCTCCACCAGTATTCTGTTTCCCTGCAACCTCCTGCAGGCTGTTTCATCTCATATTATGTGAGCTCCAAGGGGGTGTCCAATTTGAGGAACAATAACTATGAAGTCATTTGCAGTGCCCTGCTGTGGCACAGTGTCTGACTGACCCAACCAAACACTGCACTAGCTCTGAGGAGCTGACCCTCACTATGGGTCTTGCAGACAGCCCCCTCCCCCTACATCCCCAGCCCCTGGTTTTATGTCCCTCCAGTCCCTCAGAGCAGAGCCTTCAGTAGTAGCTTTGGGATTTTGAAGGAAAGTCAGGGTAGGTTCATCCAGCGCAATGAGCTGAGAGATCTCGGTGGCAGGCAATGACTCTAGAGAATGTTCTGGAAGAATGGAACCCCCTGAAGTAGATGTGGGGAAGCTACCCAGAGAAACCTCTTCACCCCACTTAATAAAGCTTGAGTCTGGAGGCTGCATGTCCTACAAAAACCTATGACTTATTGCCAGGAGCCCCAGGGCTGCATTTTAAAAATCTGGAAATTGGAGTCCTTTTTAAAAAGTAATGCTGAATAGGCATCGCCTTCACAGGTCAATTGGCCTGTCATCATCTGGTGTTAAGACAGAATTTGCCCCTCCTCAAGCCAGGGTTCCAGCGAGGGCCTCTGCTCCTTGAAAGCACCATTCGGCTTTCTCAGTCACTATTCTGATAATAAAAATCGCTTTCATCTTACATTTTTCAAAGCACTTTCACATCCAGTATCCCATTAATTGATTCATTCTTACACACTTTTATTGAGCACACGAGGCACTTCAAATCTTTTTAGAACAAAGCACTATCTAGATAAATGTGTGCATACACATTGAATATGCACGGATATGTATGCGTTAGTGCAAGCCCCTACGATGGGCACCGTGGGGCATGAGAAAGGTTTTACAGAAATAAAGGAGGCACAGCCTGCAGAGAGAACCACCCTACGGACACTGTAAACCGGGCAGCAGATCCAGCATGCCTATTCTGTAGACGTGTAAACTGAAGGCCAGAGAGGTTAAATAACTTGCTTACAGTCACAAAATTAGAGCCAGATCCAGAATGCATCTCCTGATTCAAATCTGATGTGCCCTCCCATTCCATCTTCTGAAACGTTGCTTTCCAGAAAATTCTTCCTGAGGTCAGATTTCTCCTTTGCTTCCTCTTTTCTTAGCCTCTCTGGAATAAGTTGTCTCAAAGGAGAAATAGTCACATTACAAGTCTTTCTGGGCCTACATGTATATTGCTTCAGGGACAAGAAGAAGAAGAAAAAAATTCGTCTTCTCTATTTCCATAAGAAGGTCAGTAAAACTGAGCCGTTGTCCGCATTTCATACGCGGCCTCTCCAAGGACTCTCATTTTCTCCAGCAGAGCCCTGGGGTGGGTGAGGCGGCAGGCTGCGTGAAGTAGCTGGTGTACGTAACATTCAGGACATCGTCTTACTCCATCCCAGCCTGTCCTCTCAGACAGAGAAGATGAAGGAGGGTCCCCCTCTTGGCCTTCTAGCCAGGAAGTCCGAAGCTGAGGGACATACCAGAGGTCACATCACATGGTAGTAGAAGGTTGGCATTGTTGACCTCTAGGAAGCTTTTGCCCGAGCTTGGGATCTTGCCTGTGTTTGTTCTGAGAAAAGATGATGTGTGTGCTTGGGGGATGTGCGGGGAAGGTTCAAGGTTGAAGGCAGAAGTAATGTAGCTGTTTTCTCTTTGTACATATTATCTTGTCAAAAAATTCTGAGCCTCTTCAAGTCCTGGGCCCCTCACAAGTAAGGTCACAATGTCAACCTACCAGCAGCTGAAGTAGCTACAAGAATGATAATGGAGTTGCCCAGGCAAGCTTAGTGGGGAGCTGGCCTCCAGCACCCGTGCCTGCTTGCCTGTGCCCAGCATGTAATGTGACTCTCTGCAGAGCTAATTTGGAGCAGGGCAGCACCTCTGGAGTAACATCTGCCACCTGCTTGTTCAGGTACTAGGAACAGAAAGGTCCAGCCCTGAACCAAGGGGTGAATTCTTGGTCGCAAGCAGCCAAAACTGGCCCTGAGTGGAGTAAACAGAAAGGGGAATGTTTTGGAAGGACAGTGAGACTCATTGGATCTTTGGAAAGTTGGCTGGCAAGGCTGGGGGAGCAGTCAGATGCTAGGGGGGCTCTGGAGAGAAGAGACGAGGAGTTAAGCAATCACCGTCTAGCAGAAGTGTGGCCGGGACATCACCCATTGTTGCATGGGCCTGACACTGCCAACCACACCCACTGCCACGGGGTACCTCTTCCCTGCACCCACATCTCCAAGGGTTCTGGAGCTCCACTCTCTTTGTCCTGCCCACCCCAGGAACAGAGGCCCAGGTGCAGCAGGCAGTTGTTGGCCCAGGCATGTGTCAGGGGCGAGGAGCAGTGGGGTCTGCTCCTGTCTTTTTTGTAGTGGGAGATGAGACAGGGAACAAACACACACGTCCATTGGAGGAATGCTGCAGAATCTGGCACATCTTTTCTGGGAAGATTAATCAGAGTAATGGACTAAAAGGGGCCTAATAACGATTTTTAGGTAACTGAATTTTTTTTTTCTTTCCTTTTTCCTTTTCAGAGGATGATGGACAGGTGGCATATGAGGACTGAAATGGGCTCACATTGCTGCAGGAGCGGGTGGGGATTAGAGGTGAGAAGGAATTCCCCAACAGCAGGTGACTTCTGGGCCCTGGGGTAGGTGACTCTGCAGGGTGGGGGCCCTCCCTGCGAGGAGTAAAGTGGAACCCACAGGTCTGCCCCATTCCTATCCTTTCCCATCTCCAAAACTTGGAGACTTGTTTTGCTCTCTACAAGTTTCTAGGGGCAGTATCCTCTTCTGGAGCTGTATGGAGGAGCGTAGTGGTAGAAGGCAGGGGGGCAGAGGCTAAAGGATGGGGTTCTTTATGTCTGGGATGATGACAGCAGATACTGTTGGATTCTTCACTTTTACCCCTAAGGAAATCAGTCTGGGAAGAAGCTCCCCAATCTGGAAAAGCAGGTCAGAAAATGGAAGTACCACCCAGCCTGTGGAATCCAATAGGTACCTGTTGTGGATTGTATTGTGTCTCTCCAAGATGTGTATCAACTTGGCTAGACCATGATTCCCAATATTGTGTGATTGTCTACTATTTTGTGATCTGATGTGATTATCCTATGGGTTGCAAATCCTAAACTCTATGATGTTAATGAGGCAGGATTAGAGGCAGCTATGTTAATGAGGCAGGGCTCAATCTACAGGATTAGGTTATAGCCTGAGCCAATCTCTTTTGAGATATAAAAGAGAGAAGTGAACAGAGGCAAGGTACCTCATGCCACCAAGAAAGAAGCTCCAGGAACAGAGTTTGTTCTCTGGACCTGGGGTCCCTGTGCTGATAAATTCCTAGACCAGGGGAAGATTGATGACGAGGACCTTCCCCAGAGCTGAAAGAGAGAGAAAGCCTTCTCCTGGACCTGGCACTCTGAATTTGGACTTCTAGCCTCCTAGACTGAGAGAATAAATTTGTTTGTTAAAGCCATTCACTTGTGGTATTTCTGTTATAGCAGCCCTAGATGACTAAGACAGTACTCCAGAGTGCTTCAACCCCTCTAGGAAAGAGGCCTGCCTGAGGGTCCCACCCTGCCCAGAGTACAAAGATTTGCAGATTGGATATTCTGTCCCTTTAAAGCATTCCCACGCCCATATCAAAATGGGGCCAGCCCAGTAGCTCTCAAAGGAGCGTGAGCAGTAAATGATGAACATCTCCTCTGAACTCATCTCCCCTTGCCCTGCATTTAAGGTGAATTGAAACGAATACCTGATAAATGAATAAACCTGTAAATGGAATCAAAAACCTTATGAACCTGAAGGAGAAATAGGAGTCCCAGGTCTGTTAAGTCTAAATTGAATAAATCTGATCAACTCCCTGACAATTTCTGCCAACGCTCTTGAAGAAGAGGGGTGAGCAGAGATTGGGGAGAGGAGGGGGGAGAATGAGTGGGGGAGGGCGAGGCAGGAATTGCTCCAGTAATTAAGCTATCACCAAGAGCCAGCAGAGGAGAAGGCCCGGGTGGCCCCCAGTTTCGTTGAGCTGGACTGAATAAATAGATGGAAATGGGAGCCCCTTGTGAGTTCCTCTGTGTGTCTTCCCCGGAGGACACCTCCCAAGAACAATTAGAGATTTGCACAAAATGGGGCCAAATTTAGGGTAGGGGCTGTGGAAGAACTCCTGCAGCTGTGACTCACCACTGGGCCTAGGGGAGCTAGCTCAGTGATGGGCATGGGGGTCCTCAGTGTGTGGGATTTAGTTGGGTGGTGGGTATGAAGGTTGGGGAAATCACATGCAGATGGGGCTCAGAACAGGGATGGAGCCAGAAAACTCTTCCCTTGCTCCCATTTGGCCTTTGCTACTTTCTAGCTGTTGCATTGGGCAAGTCGCTTCCTGGAGTGATTTTAAAACAAGACAATAAAATTCTTTAACACTCATGGACAAATGGGAGGATTTTTTTCTCTCCCCTTGAATCTGGGTGGGTCTGCAACTACTTCAACCAATAGTTGTTGTTGGGTGCTGTCAAGTCGATTTCAACTCATAGAGACCCCATGTAACGGAGTAGAACCACCCCATGGAGTTTTTAAGGCTGTAATCTTTACAGAAATAGATCACCAGGTCTTTCTCCCTCAGAGCTGTTGGGTGGGCTCAAACCACCAACCATTCGGTTAGCAGCCAGCTGAGCACTCAACCAGCATGCCACCCAGGCTCCTTTTGACCAACAGAGAATGGAGGAATTGATGCTGTGTGACTTTTAAGGCTAGTTCACAAAAGGTTATGCAGCTGCTACATAATTTTCTTCGGATACTCTGGGGGAAGCCAGCCACTGTGTTGGAAATCCAATTACCCTGAGGGTGCTATATTGGAAAGGCTTCCACTCCACAGCCCAGCTGGGCTCCCAGCAGACAGCCAGCATTGACAGCCAGCTGTGTAGTGAGCCACATTGGCCATCCTGCCCAGTCAGGCCTGCAGATATCTGCAACCCCAGTGCTCATCAGACTGTAACTGCCACAAGAACGCATGTGAGAGCTGCCCCACCAAGCCCTGACCCACAAAATGGACATCATCTTGTCTCAGAACAGACCCAGGCAAGACGGGAGGCCAGGTGTGCCAGCCTTCAACCACCACGTGATGTGACCTCTGGTGAGTCCCTTAACCTCTCTCAGCATCAGACTTCCTGGCTAGAAGGCCAGGGAGGGGTGGGGGGGACCCTTCTTCATCTTCTCTGGGGTCAAGTAAGGCACTGGTAGATTTGTGCTGCTAAATTTTGGAGTAATCTGTTAATGGTAACCAAAACACATTCCCTTTTTGGTCTTGATTTTCTCCTCTAAAAGAAAGTGTTAGACTAGATAATTTTTTAAAACTATATTTTAAAAATTATAAGTAGTAGATGAGCATGGTTTTAAAAACAGAGTTCAAGAAGCACAAAAGGTTAAGAACAGAAATTAAACATTTCCTTCCTACCTGTGACTTCTCCCCAGCACTGAGAGGTAACTACTTTCAACAAACCGTAGATCCCTCCAGAAACGTTTTAAGTGACTACAACATATATAAGTATACTCTTGTAAAATATGCATAGAACTATACTTTATTTTCTGCAATTTGTTTATCACTTACTAATACAGGTTGGAGGTATTTCCAGATAAATACACGTAAGTTTACCTCATTCTTTTTACTGGCATAGTATCACATTGCATGGCTTTATCAACATTTACTTCCCCAGCCCCTACTGATGAATATTTAAGTTTTTTCTAGGTTAGTTGTTCGGGTTTTTTTATTATAATATTGCAATGAACATTCCTGCCCTCTTATACAAGGGCATCTATAGGTTAAATTCCTAGAAGTAATATACCTAGGCCAAAGGATATATACATTTAAAATTTTGATAATTATTGCCAAAGTTGCCTCCTGTAGAGGTGGCACAAATTTATACTCCTACCAACGAGAGGACTGGTTTCTTGCCATCCTCATGATCTTTCAAGTTTTGCCAATCTATTAGAAGAAAAATGGTATGCTGTTTTTTGTTTCCCATAACTTTGTGAAGCTGAATATTTTTTAAATAATTTTATTGTGCTTTAAGTGAAAGATTACTAATCAAATCTGTCTCTCACACAAAAACCCATATACACGTTGCTACACACTCCCAATTACTTTCCCCCCAATGAGACAGCCTGCTCTCTCCCTCCACTCTCTCTTTTCCTGTCCATTTCACCAGCTTCTAACCCCCTCCACCCTCTCATCTCCCCTCCAGGCAGGAAATGCCAACATAGTCTCAAGTGTCCACTCGATCCAAGAAGCTCACTTCTCACCAGCATCCCCCTCCAATCTATTGTCCAGTCCAATCCATGCCTGAAGAGCTGGCTTTGGGAATGGCTTCTGTCCTGGACCAACAGAAGGTCTAGGGGGCCATGATCACCAGGGTCCTTCCAGTCTCAGTCAGACCATTAAGTCTGGTCTTCTGAGAATTTGGGGTTGGCATCCCACTGCTCTCCTGCTCCCTCAGGTATTCTCTGTTGTGTTCCCTGTCAGGGCAGTCATCGGTTGTAGCCGGGCACCATCTAGTTCCTCTGGTCTCAGGATGATGTAGTCACTGGTTCATGTGGCCCTTTCTGTCTCTTGGGCTCGTAATTGCCTTGTGTCCTTGGTGTTCTTCATTCTCCCTTGATCCAGGTGGGTTGAGACCAATTGATGCATCTTAGATGGCTACTTGCTAGCATTTAAGACCCCGGATGCCACTGTTCAAAGTGGGATGCAGAATGTTTTCTTAATAGATTTTATTATGCCAAATGACTTAAATGTCCGCTGAAACCATGGTCCCAGATACCTGTCCCTGCTATACTGGCCTTTGAAGCATTCAGTTTATTCAGGAAACTTCTTTGCTTTTGGTTTAGTCCAATTGTGCAGACCTTCCCTGTATTGCGTGCCGCCTTCCCCTTCACCCAAAGTAGTTCTTATCTACTATCTAGTTAGTGAATGCCCCTCTCCCACCCTTCCTCCCTTCCCCCTTCATAGTCACAAAAGAATATTTTCTTCTCAGTTTAAACTATTTCTCAAGTTCTTACAATAGTGGTCTTCTACAATATTTGTCCTTTTGCAACTGACTAATTTCACTCAGCATAATGCCTTCCAGTTTCCTCCATGTTATGAGATGTTTCAGAGATTCCTCACTGTTCTTTATCAATGCGTAGTATTCTGTTGTGTGACTATACCATAATGTATTTATCCACTCATCTGTTGAAGGGCACCTTGGTTGCTTCCATCTTTTTGCTATGGTAAACAGTGCTGCAATAAACATGGGTGTGCATATATCTGTTCGTGTAAAGGCTGTTATTTCTCTAGGATATATTCCAAGGAGTGGGATTGCAGGATCATATGGTAGTACTATTTCTAGCTTTTTAAGGAAGCGCCAAATCGATTTCCAAAGTGGTTGTACCATTTGACATTCCCACCAGCAGTGTAGAAGTGTTCCAATCTCTCCACAGCCTCTCCAACATTTCTTATTTTGTGTTATTTGGATTAATGCCAGCTTTATTGGAGTGAGATCAAATCTCATTGTAGTTTTGATCTGCATTTCTCTAATGGCTAATGATTGTGAACATTTCCTCATATATCTGTTAGCTACCTGAACGTCTTCTTTAGTGAAGTGTCTAGTCATATCTTTTGCCCATTTTTTAATTGGTTTTTTTGTCTTTTTGCAGTTGAGTTTTTGCAGTATCATGTAGATTTTAGAGATCAGGTGCTGATCAGAAATGTCATAGCTAAAAACTTTTTCCCAGTTTTGTAGGTAGTCTTTTTACTCCTTTGGCGAAGTCTTTGGATGAGCATAGATGTTTGATTTTTAGGAGCTCCCAGTTATCTAGTTTTTCTTCTACACTCTTTACAATGTTTTGTATACTGTTTATGGCATGTATTAGGGCTCCTAATGTTGTCCCTATTTTTTCTTCCGTGATCTTTATCGTTTTAGTTTTTATATTTAGGTCTTTGATCCATTTTGAGTTAGTTTTTGTGCATGGAGTGAGGTATGGTCTTGTTTCATTTTTTTTTGCAGATGGATATCCAGTTATGCCAGCACCATTTGTTAAAAAGACTGTCTTTTCCCTAGTTAACTGTTTTGGGGCCTTTGTCAAATATCAACTGCTCCTATGTAAATGGATTTATGTCTAGAATCTCAATTCTGTTCCATTGGTCCATGTATCTGTTGTTGTACCAGTACCAGGCTGTTTTGACTACTGTGGTGGTATAATAGGTTCTAAAATCAGAAAAAGTAAGGCCTCCCATTTTGTTCTTCTTTTTCAGTAATGCTTTATTTATCCGGGG
The DNA here is from genome assembly GCF_024166365.1 of Elephas maximus indicus. Taxonomy (NCBI): domain Eukaryota; kingdom Metazoa; phylum Chordata; class Mammalia; order Proboscidea; family Elephantidae; genus Elephas; species Elephas maximus. The sequence continues at coordinate 8,214,523 of NC_064835.1, read as the reverse complement.
TCTCCTTCACTTCCATATGAAGTTGGTGATTTGTTTCTCCATCTCCTTAAAGAATGTCGTTGGGATTTGGATTAGAATTCCATTAAATGTATAGATCACTTTTGGTAGAATAGACATTTTTATAATGTTAAGTCTTCCTATCCCCGAGCAGGGTATGTTCTTCCACTTACGTAAGTCTCTTTTGGTTTCTTGCAGAAGTGTACTGTAGTTTTCTTTGTATAAGACTTTTACATCTCTGGTAAGAATTATTCCTAAGTATTTTATCTTCTTGGTGGCTACTGCAAATGGCATTGAATTGGTGATTTCCTCTTTGATGTTCTTTTTGTTGGTGTAGAGGAATCTAACGGATTTTTGTATGTTTATCTTATATCCCGATACTCTCCTGAACTATTAGTTTCAGTAGTTTTCTGGAGGATTCCTTAGGGATTTCTGTGTATAAGATCATGTCATCTGCAAATAGAGATACTTTTACTTCTGCCGTGCCAATCTGGATGTCCTTTATTTCTTTATCTAGCCTAATTGCTCTGACTAGGACTTCCAGCACAATGTTGAATAAGAGTGGTGATAAAGGGCATCCTTGTCTGGTTCCCGATCTCAATGGGAATGTTTTCAGGCTCTCTCCATTTAGGGTGATGTTGGCTGTTGGCTTTGTATAGATGCCCTTTATTATGTGGAGGAATTTTCCTTCTATTCCTATTTTGCTGAGAGTTTTTATCATGAATGAGTGTTGAACTTTGTCAAATGCCTTTTCTGCATCAATTGCTAAAATCGTGTGATTCTTGTCTCGTTTTATTTATGTGGTAGATTATATTAATTGTTTTTCTAATGTTGAGCCATCCGTGCATACCTGGCATGAATCCCACTTGGTCATGGTGAATTATTTTTTTGATATGTTGTTGAATTCTATTGGCTAGAATTTTGTTGAGGATTTTTGCATCTACATTCATGAGGGATATAGCTCTATAATTTTCTTGTGGTGTCTTTACCTGGTTTTGGTATCAGGGATGTGGTGGCTTCATAGAATGAGTTTGGTAGTATTCCGTCCTTTTCTACGCTCTGAAACATCTTTAGTAGTAGTGGTATTAACTGTTCTCTGAAAGTTTGGTAGGACTCTGCAGTGAAGCCCTCCAGACCAGGGCTTTTTTTTGTTGGGAGTTTTTAATTACCTTTTCAACCTCTTCTTCTGTTATGGGTCTATTTAGTTGTTCTACCTCTGTTTCTGTTAGTTTAGGTAGGTAGTGTGTTTCTAGGAATTCATGCATTTCTTCTAGGTTTTCAAATTTGTTTGAGTATAGTTTTTCATAGTAATCTGATATGATTCTTTAAATTTCGGTTGGGTCTGTTGTAATATCGCCCATCTCATTTCTTACTCAGGTTATTTGCTTCCTCTTCATGAAGCTGAATATTTTTTATGTGTATTGGTGATTTTTTTTCCCTTTGAACAGCTATTTTATAGCCTTCATCAATTCTATGGGATCGTTTATCTCTTTTCTTGGTTTGTATGAGTTTTCTTATATTAGGTGGTGCAGTGGTTCAGAGCTATGGCTGCTAACCAAAAGGCCAGGAGTTGGAAGCCACCAGCCACTCCTTGGAAACCCAATGGGCTCTACTCTGTCCTATAGGGTCTCCGAGTCAGAATCCACTCTCAATGGGTTTTTGGTTTTCTTATATTAAGGAAATTAATTCTTTGCCGTTATGGTTACAAATATTTTCCTATGAAATTTTAAATTGTCTTTTGACCTTGTTAAATACACTTTGTGTGCAGAAAACTTTACTTTTATGATATCAAATTTATTAATTATTTTAAGAATGACTTTTAAGTTTAGTCCTAGTTAGAAAGGTCTTCCCTACTCCAAGATCATAAAATAAATTATGCGTATTTTCTTCTACTGTTTTTAAGGTTTTTTTTTAATTATTATTTTACTTTAAAATTATTGATATATATGGATTTTATTTTTGGTATAAGGAGGGAGATAAGGATCCAGTTTTACTTTGTTTAAAATAGGTAAATTAGTGCCATTCAATAGAAATATAATGTGAGCCACATATGTAACTTAAAATTTCCTATTAGCCACATTTAAAAAAGTAAAAGCAAAAAGGTGGAAGTAATTTTAATAATACATATTATGTAGCACAGTATGTCCAAAATGTTATCATTTTAATATGAAATCAATAAAAAAAGATTTATTTCACATTACTTTTTTTTTATATACTAAGTCTTCAAAACCCAGTGTATATTTAGCACTTGGGAACCAAAACCAAATCCATCACTGTCAAGTTGATTGCAACTCATAGCGACCCTATAGGACAGAGTAGAACTGCTCCATAGGGTTTCCAAGGAGCAGCTTGTGGATTTGAAATGCCGATTTTTGGGTAGTAGCTGTAGCTCGCTGTAGCTCTTAGCCGCTGTACCACTGGGCTCCTTAACACTTAGAACACATTTCAGTTTGGACTAGCCACATTTCAAGTGCACAATAGCCACATGTGGCTATCAGATGCCATACTGGACAGCACAGGGTTAGGCAATTTTCCCAATAACACTTAGCTTTCCTCCCATTGATTTGAAATGCCACCTCTATTACAGATTATTTTTTGTATTTAGGTCTATTGCTGTTTTTTTCCCATTGAATTGTCTCCCTCTTCCTACACCAGTAATGGGCTATTTTAATTATGATCGCTTTAAAATATTTTTAAAACCTTGTAGAGCAGTTCCTCCCTCCTCTTATTCTTTTCGTTTAGAGTCTTTGTAGCTCTTCTGGTTTAGTTCTTTCTCTAAATAGACAATGATATTGCATTTCCAATAACAAACAAGCTACATTTTGGTATTTTGACTGGGACCATGATGAATTCAGGGGCCAGGTGATTTCTAAGGACCTTTCTACTCTAAATTTCAATGGCTTCACTTTACCTCCTACAGAAGAAAGCGGGGGCTGGCAGCGTCCACATCCGGTGTGATCAGCGTGGTAGGCTCACTTGTGTCATGTGTAGAACATGTGTCCTCACCATCCGTGCAACCTACTAGCAGGTAGGAGACTCTACGTGCAAAGGTTTTGTGGTACTTGATTTAAAATGTATGATTAGGAAATACTATTGGCAATAATTTTGAAAGTCCTACACACTAGAATTGCTGGGGAGGCTGGCTGGCAGGTGGGACTAAGGTTGTGCCCCCGGAATATAGTTGTCTTGGAAGACAGGAACACAGAAACAAGGAGAATTAAGGTGGGGAAGAAAGAAGGAGTAAAGGGCTAACATGGGAGGAGCAGGAGTGGGTGAAGGAAAAAAGCAGAAAAAGAGGAGGAAAGGAGAGGATAAGGGAAATATTAAGAATGGAGAGAGAAAGAGGAGAAAAGAGAAATGTGAAGGAGGAGGATGGAAGACAAGAGAAGGGAACGGGTGGAAAGAAAAGCAGAGGGATGCAGAATAAGGGTTTTAAGAGGACAGAGGGGACTGAAAGAGATCAAGGGAGGGGAATATGAGGAGGAGAGAGAGCACACTACTAAAGAGGAAGATACGAAGGCTCAAGAGAATCCTAAGGGGCCAGGCTGGGGAGGCCTGGAGCATCTGGAAGTTCTCTTCTCCAGGACCCTTACCAAGGAGGCTCCATGACCATGATGAATGCAACCCAATCCAACCAGTTACTGTTGAGTCTACTCTGATTCATGGTGTGTCAGAGAAGATTTGTGATCCACAGAGTTTTAAATGGCTGATTTTTTGGAAGTAGGTCACCAGGCCTTTCTTCCAAGGCATCTCTAGGTAGACTCAGATCGCCAACCTTTCATTTAGCAGCTGAGCACATTAACCATTTGTACCACTCACAGAACTCTCTAAAGAATAGGAAGGAGGACTCTGATCTACAGGAAGTTAAGGGCATCCCTGGAGGCAGGAGGAATGGTGACTGGGACAGCATGGCCACAGGCCTGGTTTTCACATTCCATTTGCCTGGGGAGTTGGGCCAGGAGCCCAGAGCAAAGGCTGACAAGTCCCAGCTTTCAAAAAATGTCCATGATTGGGGTGTCAAGATTCCTTCTCCCTCCTGAGGAAAAAGGACAGATTGGATTGTCCTGGGGGATTGGAGGAGGAGAAGATGAGAGATGATTAGAGTTTCACTCTGAGAAATAAGAATGTAAGGACTCGGGTGGAGCCAACATGGCAGAATAGACAGACACTTCCGTCGAGCCCTCTTTACAACAAAGACCCGAAAAAACAAGTGAAATGAGTATATTTGTGATAAGCTGGGAGCCCTGAGCATCAAAGGCAAGCTTAGACAATGAACTGAGGGGCAAGGGGAGGAAGAGATCGTTCAGGAGTGGAGAGAAGTTACCGGACCTGAATCGTGAGGATCCCTCAGGCACCATTCCCGGAGCGGCTGCAGCGGCGGCGGCAGGCTGGTACTAGTGTTTGGCTGCAGGTTCCTCAGGGAGAAGAAGCCAGCCACACAACCTGTTCAAACCTGCAGAACTTGAGGAGAATGACGCTCTCAGCAAAAGCTAACTACTTGTGTATATTTTACTGTGCCTACCACCTCACCCGCAAGCCGGCTTCAGCGGCTGAATCCCTGGGCCTGAGATAGACCCTGGTGAGCACCTAGAGCCATCCTCCCAGCCTTGGGGAAGGAAAAAATTTGAAATTGCAGGGAAAAGATAATTCGCTACCTCCATTAAGTGGGGGAGCTCAGGACAGAAGTGGCTCCTGTCCAAGCATAAACTGCCCATGGACCTTGAGCACCTTTCCCTTCTGCATGGACCTGTGTGGGCCTATTTCGGGAGACTAGGCCCTGGTTGGCAAACTCCAACCATTTCAGCTGTGTGGTGGACAGTTGGGTGTTTGTTGTTTGACATTGCTTTGCCTATTAAACAAGGTCCTCACGTACCCACATTACGGACCTATGGACTGGTAGCTCCACACAGGTCACCCAGCCACCCATGAGAGGGGTCTAAAGATAACTGGTACCTCCCAATCCTTACAACCAAAAACATTGGGTGCCCATGATCCCTCTGCAGAACCCACCTACCAGCACACTCTAGGGAACAGAGATGCATTTTCCTCAGAGACTCTTGGGGGTCGGTTCTCAGCCCCCTGCCTTATTCAGAGAGTGACCCCCTGCTGCAACCAGATACCGGTATATACGTCAATCACCCCTGCCCCTCTAAGACTGTAGGACAGAGCCTGTACCACACACTTGATGATCAGCTACCTGGAAACCTAAGCTGAATTCATACAAGAGAACTGAATGGACTCCTAGACTGGTATACCTGATAATAGCTCTAGCCAGCTGGGGACAGGACACCAGAGCTCCAAAGGCGAAAATAATCAAACTAGCTCCCTCAAGCAACCCATAGGGGTATAACAAAACAAAACAAAGCAAGCAGCCACGACACAGTAAGCAAGCAGAAACTAATACAATAACTTATAGATGGCTCAGAGACAACAATCAATATCAAGTAACATGAAGAAACAGACCATGATCACCTCAACAGGCTCTAAAACAAAGAATCCAGGGATCTTCTAGATGAAAGTGCATTCCTGGAATAAGCAGATGCAGAATACAAAAGTTTAATATACAGAACCCTTCAAGACATCAGGAAGGAAATGAGGCAATAGGCAGAGCAAGCCAAGGAACACACAGATAAAGCAAATGAAGAAATTAGAAAGATTATTCAGGAACATAATGAAAAGTTTAATAAGCTGGAAAAATCCATAGACAGACAGCAATCAGAAATTCAGAAGATTAACAATAAAATTACAGAAGTAGACAACTCAATAGAAAGTCAGAGGAGCAGAACTGAGCAAGTAGAAGCTAGAATTTCTGAACTCGAAGATAAATCACTTAGAACTAATATATTTGAAGAAAAATCAGATAAAAGAATTAAAAAAAATGAAGAAACCTTAAGAATCATGTGGGACTCTATCAAGAGAAATAACCTACAAGTGATTGGAGTACCAGAACAGGGAGGGATAACAGAAAACACAGAGAAAATTGTTGAGGATCTGTTGGCAGAAAACTTCCCTGATACTGTGAAAGACGAGAAGATACCTATCTATCCAAGATGCTCATCAAACTCCACATAAGGTAGATGTTAAAAGAAAGTCACCAAGACATATTATAATCAAACTTGCCAAAACCAAAGATAAAGAGAGAATTATAAGAGCAGAGAGGGATAAATGAAAAGTCACCCACAAAGGAGACCCAATAAGAATCAGTTCAGACTACTCGGCAGAAACCAAGCAGGCAAGAAGGCAATGGGATGACATATTTAAAAAATTGAAGGAAAAAAATTGCCTGCCAAGAATCATATATCCATCAAAACTGTCTCTTAAATATGAAGGTGAAATTAAGATATTGCCAGATAAACACAAGTTTAGGGAATTGGTAAAAACCAAACCAAATCTACAAGAAATACTAAAGGGAGTTCTTTGGTTAGAAACTCAATAATATCAGGTATCAGCCCAAGACTAGAACACTGGGCAGAGCAATCAGAAGGGAACCCAGACAGGGAAATTCAAAAAAACAAAGCATGATTATATATATATATAGCCGCAAACAGGGTAATGGCGATGTCATTACATAAAAGAAGACAACATTGAAATAATAAAGAGGGACTAAGAAATGAAATCATACACCTTCCATATGGAGAGGAAGATACGGCGATACAAAGAAATAAAAGTTAGTTTTAAATTTAGAAAAAGAGTGGTAAATAATAAGGTAACCACAAAGGAGACAAACTGTCCTACTCATCAAAATAAAATGCAAGGGAAAAATACAGACTTGGCAGAAACAAAATCAACAATAAATATGAGGAAAGGACAACATATAAAGAATATCTACTCAGCACATAAAATCAAGTGGGAAAAAGAAACTTTCAACAACACACAAAAAAAGACATCAAAATGATAGCACTAAATTCATACCTATCCATAATTACACTGAATGTAAAAGGACTAAATGCACCAATAAAGACACAAAGAGTGGCAGAATGGATTAAAAAACAAGATCTGTCTATATGCTGCCTACAAGAGACACACCTTAGACTTAGAGACACAAACAAACTAAAACTCAAGGATGGAAAAAAAATATATCAAGCAAACAACAATCAAAAAAGAGCAGGAGTGGCAATATTAATTTCTGACAAAATAGACTTTAAAGTTAAGCCCATCATAAAGGATAAGGAAGGACACTATATAATGATTGAAGGACAATACACCAAGAAGATATAACCATATTTAATATTTATGCACCCAATGACAGGGCTGCAAGATACATAAAACAAACTCTATCAGCATTGGAAAGTGAGATAGACACTCCACAATAATAGCCGGAGACTTCAACACACCATTTTCGGCTAAGGACAGGACATCCAGAAAGAAGCTTAATAAAGTCACAGAAGATCTAAATGCCACAATCAACCAACTTGACCTCGTAGACATATACAGAACACTCCACCCAACAGCAACCAAGTATACTTTCTTTTCTAGTGCACGTGGAACATTCTCTAGAATAGACCACATATTAGGTCATAAAGAAAGCCTTAGCAGAATCCAAAACATTGAAATATTACAAAGCATCTTCTCTGACCGTAAGGCCATAAAAGTGGAAATCAATAACAGGAAAAGCAGGGAAAAGAAATCAAACACTTGGAAACTGAACAATACCCTGCTCAAAAATGACTGGATTCTAGAAGACATTAAGGATGGAATAAAGAAATTCAGAGAATCCAATGAGAATGAAAACACTTCCTATCGGAACCTTTGGGACACAGCAAAAGTGGTGCTCAGAGGCCAATTTATATCAATAAATGCACACATCCAAAAAGAAGAAAGGGCCAAATTCAAAGAATTATCACTACAACTTGAACAAATAGGAAGAGAACAACAAAAGAAACCCACAGACACAAGAAGAAAACAAATTATAAAAATTAGAGCTGAACTAAATGAAATAGAGAAGAGAAAAACAATAAAAAGAATTAACAAAACCAAAAGCTGGTTTTTTGAAAAAAATCAACAAAATTGATAAACCACAGGCCAAACTGACAAAAGAAAAACAGGAGAGGAAACAAATAACCCGAATAAGAAATGAGAGGGGCAATATTATAACAGACCCAACTAAAATTAAAAGAATCATATCAGATTATCATGAAAAATTATACTCAAACTTGAAAACCCAGAAGAAATGGATGAATTCCTAGAAACACATTACCTACCTAAACTAAAACAAACAGAGGTAGAACATCTAAATAGACCCATAACAAAAGAAGAGATTGAAAAGGTAATCAAAAACTCCCAACAAAAAAAAGCCCTGGCCCGGATGGCTTCACTGCAGAGTTCTACCAAACTTTCAGAGAACAGTTAATACCACTACTACCTCAGAGCATAGAAAAAGATGGAATACTACCAAACTTATTCTATGAAGCCACCATATCCCTGATACCAAAACCAGGTAAAGACACCACAAGAAAATTATAGAGCTATATCCCTCATGAATGTAGGTGCAAAAATCCTCAACAAAATTCTAGCCAATAGAATTCAACAACATATCAAAAAAATAATTCACCATGACCAAGTGGGATTCATGCCAGGTATGCACGGATGGCTCAACATTAGAAAAACAATTAATATAATCTACCACATAAATAAAACGAGACAAGAATCACACGATTTTAGCAATTGATGCAGAAAAGGCATTTGACAAAGTTCAACACTCATTCATGATAAAAACTCTCAGCAAAATAGGAATAGAAGGAAAATTCCTCCACATAATAAAGGGCATCTATACAAAGCCAACAGCCAACATCACCCTAAATGGAGAGAGCCTGAAAACATTCCCATTGAGATCAGGAACCAGACAAGGATACCCTTTATCACCACTCTTATTCAACATTGTGCTGGAAGTCCTAGCCAGAGCAATTAGGCTAGATAAAGAAATAAAGGGCATCCAGATTGGCAAGGGTGAAGTATAAATATCTCTATTTGCAGATGACATGATCTTATACACAGAAATCCCTAAGGGATCCTCCAGAAAACTATAGAAAATAATAGTTGAGCAGAGTATCGGGATGCAAGATAAACATACAAAAATCCACTGGATTCCTCTACACCAACAAAAAGAACATCAAAGAGGAAATCACCAAATCAATGCCATTTACAGTAGCCACCAAGAAGATAAAATACTTAGGAATAAATCTTACCAGAGATGTAAAAGACTTATACAAAGAAAACTACAGTACGCTTCTGCAAGAAACCAAAAGAGACTTAAACGTAAGGGGAAGAACATACCCTGCTCGGGGATAGGAAGACTTAACATTATAAAAATGTCTGTTCTACCAAAAGCGATCTATACATTTAATGGAATTCTGATCCAAATCCCAACGACATTCTTTAAGGAGATGGAGAAACAAATCACCAACATCGTATGGAAGGGAAGGAGGCCCTGGATAAATAAAGCATTACTGAAAAAGAAGAACAAAGTGGGAGGCCTTACTTTTTCTGATTTTAGAACCTATTATACCGCCACAGTAGTCAAAACAGCCTGGCACTGGTACAACAGATACATGGACCAATGGAACAGAATTGAGAATCTAGACATAAATCCATCCACATAGGAGCAGTTGATATTTGACAAAGGCCCCAAAACAGTTAACTAGGGAAAAGACAGTCTTTTTAACAAATGGTGCTGGCATAACTGGATATCCATCTGCAAAAAAATGAAACAAGACCCATACCTCACTCCATGCACAAAAACTAACTCAAAATGGATCCAAGACCTAAATATAAAATCTAAAACAATAAAGATCATGGAAGAAAAAATGGGGACAACGTTAGGAGCCCTAATACATGCCATAACAGTATACAAAACATTGTAAAGAATGTAGAAGAAAAACTAGATAACTGGGAGCTCCTATAAAAATCAAACACCTATGCTCATCCAAAGACTGCATCAAAAGAGTAAAAAGACTACCTACAGACTGGGAAAAAGTTTTTAGCCATGACATTTCTGATCAGCACCTGATCTCTAAAATCTACATGATACTGCAAAAACTCAACTGCAAAAAGACAAATAACCCAATTAAAAAATGGGCAAAAGATATGAATAGACACTTCACTAAAGAAGATGTTCAGGTAGCTAATAGATATATGAGGAAATGCTCAAAATCATTACCCATTAGAGAAATGCAGATCAAAACTACAATGAGATTTGATCTCACTCCAACAAGGCTGGCAGTAATCCCCAAAACACAAAATAAGAAATGTTGGAGAGGCTGTGGAGAGATTGGAACACTTCTACATTGCTGGTGGGAATGTCAAATGGTACAACCACTTTGGAAATTGATTTGGCGCTTCCTTAAAAAGCTAGAAATAGAACTACCATACGATCCTGCAATCCCACTCCTTGGAATATATCCTAGAGAAATAAGAGCCTTTACACAAACAGATATATGCACACCCATGTTTATTGCAGCACTGTTTACCATAGCTAAAAGATGGAAGCAACCAAGGTGCCCTTCAACGGATGAATGGAGAAATAATTTATGGTATATTCACACAACGGAATACTATGCATCGATAAAGAACAGTGAGGAATCTGTGAAACATTTCATAACATGGAGGAAACTGGAAGGCATTATGCTGAGTGAAATTATTCAGTTGCAAAAGGACAAATATTGTAGAAGACCACTGTTATAAGAACTTGAGAAATAGTTTAAACTGAGAAGAAAATATTCTTTTGTGACTATGAGCGGGGGAGGGAGGAGGGTGAGAGGGGGCATTCACTAATTAGATAGTAGGTAAGAACCACTTTGGGTGAAGGGAAAGACAGCATGCAATACAGGGAAGGTCTGCACAATTGGACTAAACCAAAAGCAAAGCAGTTTCCTGAATAAACTGAATGCTTCGAAGGCCAGTGTAGCAGGGGCAGATATCTGGGACCATGGTTTCAGGGGACATCTAAGTCATTTGGCATAATAAAATCTATTAAGAAAACATTCTGCATCCCACTTTGAACAGTGGCGTTCGGGGTCTTAAAAGCTAGCAAGTAGCCATCTAAGATGCATCAAATGGTCTCAACCCACCTGGATCAAAGGAGAATGAAGAACACCAAGGACACAAGGCGATTATGAGCCCAAGAGACAGAAGGGGCCTCATGAGCCAGTGACTACATCATCCTGAGACCAGAGGAACTAGATGGTGCCTGGCTACAACCGATGACTGCCCTGACAGGGAACACAACAGAGAATCCCTGAGGGAGCAGGAGAGCAGTGGGATGCCAACCCCAAATTCTCAGAAGACCAGACTTAATGGTCTGACTGAGACTGGAAGGACCCTGGTGATCATGGCCCCCTAGACCTTCTGTTGGTCCAGGACAGAAGCCATTCCCAAAGCCAGCTCTTCAGGCATGGATTGGACTGGACAATAGATTGGAGGGGGATGCTGGTGAGAAGTGAGCTTCTTGGATCGAGTGGACACTTGAGACTATGTTGGCATTTCCTGCCTGGAGGGGAGATGAGAGGGTGGAGGGGGTTAGAAGCTGGTGAAATGGACATGAAAAGAGAGAGTGGAGGGAGTGAGCGGGCTGTTGCATTGCGAGGAGAGTAATTGGGAGTGTGTAGCAAAGTGTATATGGATTTTTGTGTGAGAGACTGACTTGATTTGTAGACTTTCACTTAAAGCACAATAAAAATTATTAAAAAAAAAAAAAAAAGAATGTAAGGGCTCATCAGCTGGCACTCAGTCCCTTGATGCCACTTCATGTGTCTTGTCAGTGAAGACAGATTGAAGGAAATAGAATGTCTTCAGGCTTCTTTTAGATGGGGAGTGGTGTCACCCTCAAATAATGCTCTGAGTCTCTAGGTCACCTTTCATAACTGTGATGCTCGCAACAAACCGGAAAGTCTGGAAGGACAGACAAATCCTCTGCACATGACACCTGGGGAACCCAAGACCCAGAGGCATAAACTCTCTTGTCCAAGAACAGCTAACAGGCCAGTGACAGGAATGGAACCAGAAACCAGGCCTCTCATATCCCGGCTGAGTGCCCTTGCCGGGCATTTTCTTGTTCCCTCTCTGTCTAGAGAAGCAGAAAAGGGAATATTAGTCATTGACTCTGAGCACTGGATTTTCAAGGTGTCACAGGGTCACACTGAGAGAGAAACAAAGGGGGGAAAAAACGCCCCTTCACAGCTTCCAGGAGATGTACAGCCTGTCTCCCCAGGCTGCTTGCTTCTCATCACAACTGAGACAAAATGCTATTTTCCTTTCACTGGTGCGCACAGATGCCAATCCAAATGAATATTATTCACATGATTCTGTCCAAACACTGTGAAGTCTTCAAAGGTTGATTAAACCTCTGACATCGTAGTTTTATTTCTCCTGCACTTCCCCCAGGTGAAGACCCCCCTGTTTTGACCTCACCCTCCTTCTTCCCTGTCCTTCTCTCTGCACCTCCCTCACCATAAGCAGATCCAGGTCTCCCAGGAGAGGATGGTTTCTAGTTCTTGGGCAAAACTGAGCTCATCTCCTTTGGGGAGGGGAGAAGGAATGGCAGAGAGCCTGACTTGGGCTTTGTTTGCTGGGAACTCAGGAAGTAGGGTGCAGTTAGGGCACCTTGTATGTGACGGGGCTGGTGGCGGGGGGACATTTAAGGGTTGGAAAATGAGGGATTTGACTTTGATTACCCAGCAAAAATCCATTTCCTGCTAGTAATGATGGGCTGGTGCATATTGGAAATTACAGCCTCCCTGCTCAACTCCCCTCATGTCATTAGTCCCCAGTGGAGCGATGTCTCATTGGAAATCACACGAGGTGAAGTGAGGCATGTGAAGCTCTCCAGATGCACCTTTCCTGGGCAGCCTGACAGTGGCAGTTCTGAAGTATCCAGCCTTGCCCAGATTTCCTTCAGTAGCCCAAGAGATCCAGTAATGCTGAGCCATTCCTCAGGTTCCTTAATCTTATCTGTCATCAGAGCAGGAAGAGGTGGGATACTTGAGGGCAAGGATGAATGAAGTCTTAAAGCTTCTCTGTGCCACCTGCAGGGCTTCACATGGAGCATGGTGCCCAAGAATGCTCCATGATGAAGTCAGAGCTGGAGAATGACAACTTGAAAGATCTAGGAGCCTTCCAATGGCCATAGTGTTTCTCTAAGTAGTTTTTGTTTTGTTTGCTCCAGCATCTGTTTCTCATTCTTTTGGTTATAGCATCCCAGGTTTCCTTTGAAGAACCACACCTCTCCTACCTCAATATATGGGGTTAGGTGGGGCTGGTCTCCTTACCCTCCAGTCCACCTTCAGGGGATAGCCAGATGACCCAGGCCTCTTTGCGTTTCACCATAGTGATTGATTCAAGGATTAGTATGGAAACCCAAGTTGGTCAATGAGTACGGATGGAAAGAGGAATTCTTTTTACCTGGGGCTGTTAAATAGATTAGATGTTAAGACTGGGGCAAAATAGAGCCGCCATGTCAGTGGCTAATAAAAATAGTGAAGACTCACATACGGTCACCTGATTTACAACAAATGTTCCCCTACAATTCAGTGGGAAAGGATGCATTTTTTAATACATGGTGTTAGATTAATTGGTTATTCATGTGGAAAAAATAAACCTTGACCCCTACCTCATATCATTCACAAGTATTAATGCAAGTAGATCATAGATCTAAATATGAAAGCTAAAACAATCAAATTTCTAGAAGGAACCCAAGGAGGATATATTCATGCCTTTGGGATACTCAAAGTTTTCCTAGACAGGATACACACAGGCTTACACTCACACACACACAATGCTAACCATAAAATCATTGTTAAATTGAACTTCATGAAAATTAAGAACTTATATTCATTAAAACACACACACCATTAAGAGAAAGAAGAAGCAAAGCACAGACTGAGCGAAGATATTTCCGACTTATTTATGTGAAAAAGGACTAATATTCAGAATATATTAAAAAAAAAAAAAAAAGAATCCTACAAACCAGTAAGCAAAAGGCAGAAAAACCAATTAAAAATCCTACTGAGAGGGGTATAAATTGTATAACTGCTTTAGAAAACTAATTGGAAGTACCTATTTTATCAAGGCTAAACATACATTTTTTTTTTTTTTAAACATACATATAGTCTATTTTTCATCAACTCTGCTCCTAGGTAGGAATGAATGCTTGTGTCCACCAAAAGACAAAGGAAAATCCTCATAGCAGCTTTATTGATAATAGAGAAAAACTGAAAAAGATCTGTGTCTGTCAGTAATAATGTATGATATATGTATATATATCACGGAATACTACACAGCAATGAAAAAAACTCCTGTTATTCACAAGTAACATGAATTTCACAATCACAATCTTGACTGAACAAAGTCAGTCACATAAGAGTACCTACTGTATGATTTCATTTATGTGAAATCCAGGATAGGAAAAATTAATCTAAAATGATAAAAAAATCAGCATAATGGCTAACCTTAAGGGGTTATTGACTGCAGTGGGGCAAGAGAGAGCCTCATGAAGTGCTAGAATTTCTACATCTTGATCTGGGTGATGGCTGTGTATGTAGAAATAGAGTTCTACATTTAAGATCTGTACACTTTACTACCTGTAAGTTTTACCTCAATTAAAAAATAGTGGAAAGAGGAGAGAGACTGATCCTTGATAATATCATCTGAGCACCTAGATCCCGCCATACCTGAAGATAAACACCTTTGGACCTTTTAAGAGCCAGTTAATTGCACCCCCTCCCTGCTTTTTTCCCTTGAATCAGTTTGAGCCGGGTTTTCTTTCACTTGCTACTAAAATTGTCCTCAAACTACCATCCCCCTGCTTCCGGATCAGAGTATTTTTCCTTCAGCCAATCATATGGGGGAAGTTCTGAACTAAATGGTTTCCGAGGAAGGAAGTGACACAGTCTACTTCTGGTTCTACTGCCATGTGCCATCGGGCAAGGTACCCAACATCTTTGTGCCTCAGTTTCCTCATTTGTAAAAAGGAGCTAATAGGTGCACTTATGTCATACAGTCAGCTCTCCCTGTCATGGAGTCTCATATACCTTGTCTTTTCCTTCAAGTTCTATTTGTCTGTGACTGTCATGGGACAAAGATTCTATCTGTTTTGCTGGCTACCATATCTCTAGTACCCAACATCAGGGCCACACCTAGGGTGTGTGGGGCCCTGCACAAATATTTTTTTGTGGGACCTCTGTCTATATAAATGATTTGAGTCACCCAAAGTCAGCGTGTCAGCACCATTCTGGTGAGCCAACCTAAATGGAGCCCCATGAAAGAAATACTACAGTGGTCAGGGGGAACAATTGACTCAACAGTCCATGCCCCTGGAAGAGATCTCACAGGTGTGGGTCATCTCAGGGCATCTGGTCAACCCCACGTATGTATTGGGGGGTAAGTAGAGGGTCAGGGTCAGAGGACTCCCTAAGGGGATAAACAGGAAAGAAGCCCACGCAGAACTCAGGGCACCTCACCTGGTCAGCATTGCCAGGTCTAGCACGTGCCAGGCACCAGAGAGGGACTTAGAGAAAATTTTGAGGAAGATACTCCAAAGTACCAGGTCCCCTGAGGAGTGGACCCTGCTAACTCAGGTCTAAGGTCAGAAATGTTCAGTGTAGTGGCTGGCACATAAGAAGTACTCATTTTATGTTTGCTTGAATAAATGAGTGAATGGAAAGCCTTATGGTAAGTGGTCGAGAAGGAGCCCTGGTGCTGCAGTGGTTAAGGCGCATGGCTGCTAACCCAGAAGCTGGGCAGTTTGAACTCACCAGCTGCTCTGCGGGAGAAAGATATGGCAGTCTGCTTCCATAAAGATTTAGTCTTAGAAACCCTACGGGGCAGTTCTACTCTCTGTCCTGTAGGGTTGCTGTGAGTCGGAATCAACTCCATGGCAATGGGTTTGGTTTTTTGGAAGTGGTCTATAATGTGGGATAGATCTATTATTATTCCTGAGAGGACTGAATCCTCTTTGCTCCCATGACCCCCAAAGCAGAGGGGTCCGGATAATGGGGTCTTGTGACCATGAAATGAGTAGGTCAGCTTCTCACAGGGTCAGGTTTGGGAACAGTCCCATTGTGGCCCTGTCACAGATTCCCAAGGAGGAACAAAGGGGCCTGGAAATCAGACCACGGGGAGAAAAACAGCCTTTTGGGGTTATTTAGCGTTTGTTAATTGGTCACCTCGTTAGCAGCCCATCTGCAGCCTGATTTCAGCAAGGGAGCAGGCAGAGCACGGGTAAAAGGGAGGGGGCCCGCCCTGGCCAAGACTTGCTTCACAGACTCAATAATAAGGAGCAATTACCGGAACTTCTAGAGCCAATTCCTGTTAGGAGTGTGCCAGGCCGGGCTTTGTCCTGCGGAGAAGAGGAAAAGGTCAGTGAGCTCTGTAGGAGGAGAAAAAAAGAGCCCTTCACAGCGAAAGAGCCTGCCCGAGGGAGGGAGACAAAGAAAAGGAGGGCTCTGTGGAGGTGAAAAACTAAAGAAAGAATGACATTTGGAAGTTCCTCAGAATGAAGGAGGAGAATAATGAAATAAAAATTACCGGGCAGAAAGAGCCAGTGAACAAGCCAGGAGAGACCAAGTGGATTGGTGCTAGATGGTCAATGCTACCCAGGAAAGCAGCTAGGGGGCAGCCTGGCAGGGGACTCTCTGTGTAACATGAGCCAGTCACAAGCTTTCTCCCAGCCCCAGTTTCTCCATCTATAAATTGAGGGGGTGGTCTAGATCTGATACCTACTAGGTCTCTGGTTCTATGCTTGTGCAGATGTGTAAAGGAGAGGACGGTGGGGCTGAAAATCATTACTAAAACCCCAAACCAGTTGCCACTGAGTTGACTCCGACTTCTGGTGACTCCATGTATGTCAGAGTAGAATTGTGCTCCCTTGGGTTTTCCCCGCCTGATTTTTTAAAAGTAGATCAACAGACGTTTCTTCCAAGGAGCCCCTGATGGACTCAAACCTCCAACCTTTTGGTTAGTAGCTGAGTGTGTTAACCACTTGTACCACCCAGGAACTCTGAAAAGCATTACTTAAAAAAAAAAAACAAAAACCAAACCTGTTGCCACTGAGTCAATTCCAACTCATAGGGACATTATAGGACAGAGTAGAACAGCCCCAGAGGGTTTCCAAGGAGTGGCTGGTAGATTCAAACTGCCAACCTTTTGGTTAGCAGCCATAGCTCTTAAGGTAATGCTAATTTCCTCATCCCCTCTGATATGATCTGGGGCATAAATAGTGCTGCTTCTAGAACATTCCTCCTCATTTCCCAGCCCTCTTGCACTAAGGTGGAAGACTAGATCTGGTCAATGAGCTGTGAGCAGAAAGGACATGTGTCATTTCTAGGTTGAACCATAGAAGAGCCAGTGCATAGCTCTCCAGCGGTCTCTTCCCTTCCACAGCAAATTCCAAAGCCTGGGTCCCTGATTGACTGAACGGAGCAGAGGCCTCCACCGGCCCCTACGGAATGTATTACATGAATGAGAAATAAACCTGTGTCATTTGTAAGATGCTGAGATTTGGGCTTGTTGGCCACAGCTTATTAGGATAATTATAGCAGCCTGCCAGTGGGCAACTCTGTCTCCAAGATCACCCTTTTTGGCTCACTCGCTTCACTGCTACTGATATACCTTTCTGAAACACCAACCTGATAGGTCTATTCTTATCTGCAAACCCTCAGTCATTCTCCAGTGCCCAACTAAGGTAAAAGCAAATTCCTTACAGTACAGCATAAAGGCCCTTGACTAGGTCTTTTCTCATCAAGTTCATATTTAAAACTCATATTGAGAGGCATTTAGGGGGACATGAACGAGATAGAGCAGAGGTGAGGGCAGTGACTCAATGTATTTGCACCAGTGGACTGAGGTGTAGACTGTAGGCTGGCCAAGCTGGGGTCCAGGGCTGGGCTGTGTGTCTGAAATAGGTGTGGTCTCTGTGGAGCTTGGCTGAATATGCAGTTACCAGAAGTCCCTCTGCCCCCCTTACACCAATATATATTTGTCTATAAATCCCATTCACTGAGATGAGAAGGTGTCTTTCTGCTTGATTGGGTGGAACCTTAAGAACTGAAAGAAGTAAAGTTAGCAATCTTCAGGAGAGTGGGTTGTGGACTGCCCCTTGTGATAAGACCCACGGGAACAGGGGCTGTTCTTGATGCAGTGTGGGTATCTTTCCTTCACAGTATGTGGTCGGCTGTACCAGAACCAGGCCTGTGGGGGAGAAAACGAACCCATAAAATCAGCAGGCTCCCTTCCTAAAAGCCTTAGAGGGCCGTGATCTCAGGATTCCTAATTGGGTGGAATGATTTTCTCTGCATATCTTGACCCAGCCCAGGAAGCCCAGGCACTAGATTAGGCTTCCATGTACTCACCCTCTCTTCCCTGGAAAAAAGCAAGGCATCGGCAGCAATTAACTCAGGGTCTGTTCAGACAGGCACCTGCTTCAGAGTCCATGGAGGAGGGTTGACATTTTTCTCCTTACACTTTGCTATTGCTCCCAAGGACTCTTTCCAAGGGACTCTGAGTGGGTGCAGGGATTGGAGCAAGTTTCTGGATGACAACAGGACGGCTGAGGTTCCAGCCAGCCAGGTGAGAATGTCAGAGGCTGCTGTCTTTTCTTTATCCTAGGCTTCCTGCCCCCATCCCCGATGCCTCCCTCTGCTCTCCCTGACCAGCTGAGTCTGCTCCCAGGTGCTGAGCACTGCTCAGGGATCTTTTGCTTTTTGTTTTCCTGCCCCTATTCCCCTTATCACTCACAGCAGCGGGTATTCATTATTTAAACAACCCATGCCTCTGAAGTCTTATTTATCCAACATCTTTCCACAGCATATGTCAAAATTTACAGTAAGTGCATTCATCCCATAATAAACATTTGGCTTTGCTGGTCTACTGGCAGCAGGGCTAATTAGGGAGAGCAATTCCCTTGTTATCTGAAGGGAGGTCAGATACAGCAATTAGCATCCTTGCATAGCTTTCATAATTGTGACTTTGAGGCTAGGCCCTTTGGTGCCAGGTGCGGAAGAGAAGTTGGCAAGGAGGAAAGGGGAACCTTCCCTGGCAAGTTCTGAAAAACTGAAGCTGATCTTAGAAAAGCAGCCTGACTAGTTGGTTTCTGGGCTCCCAAGTCTCTGCATGCAGTCTGACTTCCCTGCTTGCCTCTGGCCTCCCCAGCAGAGCCCAGTCCTGAGATTATTCTACCACCCCCCACCCAGATTGGTCTACCCAGCCTTCTCTGCAGGCATTTGAGAAGATATTTCCACTTGAAAATCCTGTCATTGCCTCAAGCTCAAATCATACAAGCCAATTGACAAGTCTAAGAATCAGCACTTTAGGGTTTGAGCAAGGCTTAAAGATCATCTAGTCATCTCTTTTTCCCTCTTCTTGGTTTTATGTCATCCCTACCAAGCAGCGATCCAGCTTCAGTGGGGCACTCTCTGATCTTCCTTCCCTGAGTAGGAAGGAGCTGAGTGCTACAGCCTGGGCTGGGATTTCTAGAAGCAAGAACCACAGGCCTGGCTGGGCTGATTCCTGGATGCCATGTGTGCCATCTCTGGGCAATGGAAACTTGGAGACAAAGCACTCCAAAGAGGCAGGTGCAAAGGAACATGGAGAGAGCTAAGTCTAGATCTGAAAAGAGGGTGATAACAGGGAGCAGGCAGGAGTGATGGGGGTCAAGAGGAATGCTGTTTGGGGGTCCTCAAGATCACCCTTAATTTGTTAGGAGAATTCACAGAACTCAGTAAAGATGTTATACTCACTGTTATGGTTTATTACAGCGAAAAGATACAGATTAAAATTAGCAACAGGAAAAGGCACATAGGGCAGGGTTCAGGTGAAACCAGGTGCAGGACTTCCAGTTGTTCTCTCCCAGTGGAGTTGTGGGGACAGTGCTTACTTCTCTCAGTAACTATGTGTGACAACACGTGTTAAGTATTACCAACCAGGGAAGCTCACTTGAGTCTCAGTGTTCAGAGTTTTTTATTGGGGGTCAGTCACATAAATGTGGCTGAATACTCACATGGCTGATTTACGTTTCCAGCCCCTACAGAGGTCAAGCTGATACTGAGTGGCTCAAGACTCTCACCAAAACTCACATTCTTAGCATAGGCTATCTGGTGTGGTCCAAGGCTCGCAGATAAACAAAGACAATCTTATCAGGCATGACATTCCAAGAGCTTACAGATTGCCTCCTAGGAGCCAGTCAAAGGCCAAACCTTTCTTTTGGCAAGGCGATTCCTTTACCTGAGCCTTGGTAGTACAATGGTTAAATGCTCAGCTGCTAACTGAAAGGCTGGTGGTTTGAAATCACCGGCTGCTCTGTGAGAGAAAGATGTGGCAATCTGCTTCTGTAAAGATTTACAGCTTTGGAAATCCTACGGGGCAGTTCTAGTCTGTCCTATAGGGTCACTGTGAGTCAGAATTGACTCAGCATCCATCTGTCAGTTTGTCCTACTGTGGTGGCAGAGTCACTTGTGGTGGACAGGTTTAAGTGGAGCTTCCAGGATAAGATGGACTTCCAAAAATCAGTCAGTGTAAACTCTGTGGATCACGATGGAATATTGTCTGATATAGTGCTGAAAGATGAGCCTTCTAGGTTGGAAGGCACTCAGAATGCATGGTGGCCTCAAAAATGTTCTCAAGCACACCAATAATTATGAAGATGATACAGAATCGGGCAACATTTTGTTTTGTGGTACTTGGGGTCACCAAAACTCAGAGCCCACTCAGTTGCAACTAACAACAATCTTTTATTGCGCAAAGACACCCTGGAAGAGGCTGAGTAAGATTAGAAAATCAGCCTCCAGATGGCATGGAGATCTACGCCTACTGTGAAGGAACTAACCTACCACTCCACCCCGTTTCCCCAGATGCACCGCATCCGAGCCCCCGAAAAAGCCTTCCAGCGACCGCTCCACTCGAAGATGGGGTGGTCTTCAAGGAGCAAGGCCCAGGGAGGAGGCCATGTGAGTGCAACACAATGCCAGGGTGAGGACAAGGGACTAACGGCATGAAGCTCATCAGATAAGCACCCCAGGGACTGGAAGTTTGCTGTTTGAGAGGCAGCGAGGTTCTGGAGTCCGACAAGTTTGTGCTTTAAGCCCCAGCTCCACTACACCCAATTCTCACTTATCAACTATCTCCTTATCTGACATTTTGCTTTTACAAAAATAGTAAAAAATATACTACCAGATTAATTCGTGCATTAACAGTGTGCATCTGGCAGTAACAAAAGCCAAGAAGCTAGGCGAGAGTAACACTGGTTGTGATGGTCAAGGTTATGTGTCAGCTTGGCTGGGCCATGATTCTCAGTGGTTTGTCGTTCATGTGATGATGAAATTTGGCAATTATATAATGTTGTAATCATTCTCCATTTTGTGATCCGATGTGGTCGTCCTCCATTTTTGCATAACCATCTGGTCTTTAAGACCTAACTGTGTCATTAAATGAGAAGCAGGTGTACTTACCAGCTTTGTGGCCTGGGTGAATTACATAATTTCTTTGAGACTCAGTTTTCTCACCTGTAGAGTGAGGATGGTATAGCTCCTGTGTCACCAGGCTGGAGTTAGGGTTACGTGAGATTAACTTGAGATAAGTGGTAGCTATTTTTATTGTGACCATCATCACCTCCTGCTGAAGCAGAGGTCATCTTTGGGTACATTTGACCTAGATAAAGTTCTTTCTCATATTGAGATGAAACCTGCTTTGTCACAGTTTTCTTGTTGCACTAGTCTAGCTCTCCTTCTTGATATACCATTCTGTCAGTGGCATCACCATTTCTTCAAGACCATCAATTAACTATTAATTAATTTATTCCTTCACTCACTGATCCACTCAATGCATGTGTATTGATATTTGTCCTGTGCAAAATGTTGGGGATAGAGAGAAAAATAAGACACTCTTTGCCCTCAAGGGACTTGTGGTTAAGTGAGGTAGCAAACAGACTATTTTACTGCATAAAATAAAAGGTCAAAAAAATTTCTTTTTTTAATTTTACTGTGCTTTAGGTGAAAATTTACAGAGCAAATTAGTTTCTTGTTCAAAAATTTGTACACAAATTGTTTTGTGACATTGGTTGCAATTCCTGCATTGTGTCAACACTCTCCCTCTTTCTACGCTGGGCTCCCTATTTTCATTCATCCAATTTTCCTGTCCTTTCTTGCCTTCTTGTCTTTGCTTTTGGGCAGGTGTTGCCCATTTGGTCTCATATACTTGATTGAAGTAAGAAGCAACTTCCTCACTTGTGTTATTTGTTTTATAGGCCTGTCTAACATTTGGCTGAAAGGTGAACTTTGGTAGAAGCTTCAGTTCTGAGTTAGAAGGGTGTCCGAGGGCCATAGTCTCAGGAATTCCTCTAGTCTCTGTCAGATCAGTTAAGTCAGGTTTTTTTTTTTTTCTTTCTGTGTATTTGAATTTTGTTCTACATTTTTCTCCAACTCTCTCCCGTACCCTCTATTTTGATCCCTGTCAGAGCAGTCAGTGGTGGTAGCCAGGCACCATCTATTTTTTCTGAGTTCAGGCTGGTGGAGGCTCTTATTTATGTGGTTTAGGTGTTTTTTTTTTTTTTTTATTAGTCCTTTGGACTAACATTTTCCTTGTGTCTTTGGTTTTCTTCCTTCTCCTTTGTTCTGGGCAGGATGAGATCAATAGTTGTATCTTACATGGCTGCCCGCAAGCTTTTAAGACCCCAGATGCTACTCACCGAAGCAGAATATAGAATATTTTCTTTATGAACTATGTTACGCCAGTTGAACTAGATGTCCCCAAAGACCATTGTTCCCAGCCCTCAGCCTCAGTAGCTCAGTCCTTCAAAGTGTTTGGTTATGTCTAGTAAGCTTCTATGACTTTGCCTTGGTCAAGTTGTGCTGACTTCCCCTATATTGTGTATTGTCTTTCTCTTCACCAAAGTTAACAGTAACCATCTAGTTAGTGATTTCCCCTCCCCCATCTCTCCCCTCTCTCATAACCATCCAAGATTGTTTCTTTCTGTGTATAAACTTTTTCCTGGGTTTTTATAATAATGGTCTCATACAATATTTGTCCTTTTGTGATTGATTTATTTCACTCAGTGTAATGCCCTCCACATTAATCCATGTTGTGAGATGTTTTGTGGATTCATCATTGTTGTTTAACATTGTGTAGTATTGTATTGTGTGTATGTGCCATAGTTTGTTTATCCATGCATCTGTTGATGGGCACTTAGGTTGTTTTCATCTTTTTGCTATTGTGAATAAGGCTTCAGTGAGCATGTGGTACCTAAGTCTATTTGTGTGACGGCTCTTATTTCTTTAAGATGTATCCCTAGGAGTGGGATTACTGAATAATATACTATTTCTATTTCTAGTTTTTAAGAAAGCACCCTATCATTTTCAATAGTTGTTGTTCCATTTTATGTTCCCACCTGCAGTGGTGTTTTTTGGATTAATGCCAGCCTTGTTGGAGTGCGATGGTATCTCATTGTAGTTTTGATTTGCATTTCTGTAATGGCTAGTGATCTTGAGCATTTCTTCATATGTCTATTAGCTGCCTGAATGTCTTCTTTGGTGAAGCGTCTGTTCATATCTTTTGCCCATTTTTTAATTGGAATATTTGTCTTTTTGTTGTAGAGGTGCTGACATTTCCTATAGATTTTAGAGATTAGACCTTTGTTGGATTTGTCAGAGCCAAAGATTTTGGTATGATGTGTTTTCGTTCTCAGTTGATTCTAGGAATTTTTTGATTTCATCTGTTACCCAGGGGATTTTAAGAAGGATGGTATTCAGTTTCCATGTGTTTGACTTTTTTTCCTCGCACTTCCTGTTACTGATTTCTACTTTTACGTGTTGTAATCCGAGAAAATGCTTTTCGATGTTTTGAATTTTATTGAGGGTTATTTGTGGCTTAAAATGTGGTCTATTCTGGAGAATGTTCCACGCGCATTGGAAAAGAATGTATCCCTTGCTGCTGTTGGGTGGAGTGTTCTGTATATGTCTATGAGGCCAAGTTGGTTGATAGTGGCTTTTAGATCTTCTGTATCTTTTCTGAGTTTCTTTCTTAATATTCTTTCTTTTACTGAGAGTTGTGCATTGAAGTCTCCTAATATTATTGTGGCGCTGTCTTTTTCTCTTTTCAGTGCTGTTAGAGTTTGTTTTTATGTATTTTCAAGCCCTGTCATTGGGTGCATAGGTATTTATTAAAGTTATGTGTTCTTGGTGGATTGTCCCTTTAATCATTATGTAATGTCCTTCCTTGTCTTTTACAGTTGATTTTGCCTTAAAGTCTACTTTGCCTGAGATTAGTGTTGCTGTTCCTGCTCTTTTTTGGTTAACAGTTGCTTGCTATATATTTTTTTCATGCTTTGGTTTTTAATATATTTATGTCTTTGTGACTAAGATGTGTCTTTTGTAGACAGCATACTGGTGGATCTTTTTTTTTTTTTTTTTTAATGCATTCTGCCCACCTCTATCTCTTCACAGGTGCATTTAAGCCATTTAATTCAGTGTGATTATCAATAGGTATGAGGTTAACAGTATCATTTTATTGTTCTTTTTTGTGGTGCTGACATTTTCTTTGTTCCCCTATCTTTCCTTTGCTGAGTTTCTTTTGTTTGTGAATCTTCATTTCTTTCATTATTATAGATTTTGTGTTTACTGAGCCTTCATGTTTTTCTTCTTTTTTATTTGGATGAGTAAGTTTGTTAACTTTCTTTGTGGTTACCTTGAAATGTACCTGTATCTTCTTAAGTTTAAGCCAGTCTTCTACTACCTGATATTGCCTTGACTTCCTCTCCATTTGAAAGTTCTATACCTACACCATTTATTCCTCCTCTTTATTGTTTTGACACTGTTCTCACTTACAGATTGACATCTCTGGTTCCTGTTTTAAATCTTTTAGGTTTGTTTTGTTATTGATAGTTCTTTACCTACAAGGATATCTGGCTGATGCTGTCGTATGTCCTAGATTCGGGTTGTTGTCTGATGTTGTTGGTTCTCTATCCGAAGGACTCCTTTTAATATTTCCTGTAAGTTTGGTTTCATTTTTACAATTTCCCTTACTTTCAGTTTATCTGGAAATGTCCTAATTTTGCCACTGTATTTAAGAAAGAGTTTTGCAGAATGTACTTTTCTTGGCTGGCAGTTTTTTCTTTCAAGGTTTTATATATGTCATCTCATTGCCTTCATACTTACATAGTTTCTGCTGAAAAATCGGAGTATAGTCTTATTTTTTTCCCCTTTGTAAGTGACTTTTCGCTTTTCTTGAGCTGCTCTCAGGATTCTTTCTTTGTCTTTGGTGTTACCAAGTGTGATTATGATATGCCTTGGTGACTTTCTTTTGATGTTTATCTTATTTGGAGTTCATTGAGTTTCTTGGATGGTCAGCTTTTCATGTTTCATGGTATCTGGGAAGTTTTCTGCCAGCAAATCCTCAACAATCCTGTGTTTTCCATTTTCTCCCCCTGTTCTGGAACTCTGATCACATGGAAATTTTTCTCTTGATTGTGTTCCACATAGTTTTTATTTTTTTTCATTGTTCTCCCTGATTTTTCCTCAAAGTAGTGCCAATGGTTTTGTCCTTAATTTTGTTGATTTTGTCTTCTGTTCTTTCAAATTTGCTCCTAAAACTTTCTATGTAATTGTCCATTTTTGACATTTTGTTTTTTATCTTTTGTATCTCTGGATGTTGTTTTGGTATGATGTGTAATTATTTATTTCTGATGTTTTGTTCTCGTATTATTTTTCTGAGTTCTTCTATTGTTTAGTCTGTTTTCCTTGATTTTGGTTATGCTTTCATTGCGTTGTCTGTGTTTTCCACAATTTAGGCTATTTTTTCCTTGATTTTGTCTGTGTTTTCCTTGGTCTCTTTTCTAAACTCTTGGAGAGCCCTGAATATTAGACTTTTGAGTTCCATACCAGGTAGTTCCAAGGGCTTTTCTTCTACTGGAAGGTTATCTGATTCTTTATTTTAGTCACTTACTGGAGCCACCTGGTCCTGTTATTCTGTATGTTTTGATATTGTCTGCTCTTTTTGAGACATTAAGGTATTGTCTTCTTTATTTATTGATTGTATATTTGTTTGCCACCGCTTGTCTGTCAGTTTGTCACACTGTGGTGGCTTGTGCAGTGCTGTCATGCTGGAAGCTATGCCACTAATATTTCAAATACCAACAGGATCATCCATGGTGGATAGGTTTCAGCTGAGCTTTTAGACAAAGACAGAATAGGAAGAAAGTGACAGAAATGATGTTGGAGATTGCATGATAGAATTTTGCAAGACCAATGACTTATTCCTTGGAAATATCTTCTTTCCACAACATAAATGACAACTGTGTATGTAGATTTTGCCAAAATGGAATATACAGGAATTAAATTGACTACATCTGTGAAAAGAAAGGATGGAAAAGTTCAATATCGTCAGTTAGAACAAGGCCAGAGGCCAACTGCAGAACAGACGATCTATTGCTCATGTGCAACTTTAAGGTGAAGCTGAAGAAAATTAAAACAAGTCCACAAGAACCAAAAATACGACCCTGAGTATACCCAACCTGAATTTGGAGACCATCTCAAGAACAGAGTTGATGCACTGAATGCTAATGACCAGAGACCAGACAAACTGTGGAATGACATCAAGGACATCATACATGAAGAAAGCAAAGGGTCATTAAAAAGACAGAAAAGAACAAAATGGATGTCAGAAAAGACTCTGAAACTTCACTCTTGAACATACAGTAGTTAAAGTAAATGGAAGAAATAATGAAGTGAGGAAGAGCAGATTTCAAAGGACAGCTTGAAAAGACAAAGTATTATAATGAAACATGCAAAGACCTGGAATTAGAAAACAAAAAGGGAAGCACATGGTTAGCATTTCTCAAGCTGAAAGATTTGCAGAAAAAAAATCAAACCTTAAGTTGCAATTTTGAAGGATTCCATGGACAAAATATTGAACAATGTGGGAAGCATCAAAAGAAGATGGAAGGAATGCATAGAGTCACTGTACCATAAAGAATTTGTAGAGATTCAACCATTTCAGGAGACAGCACATGATCAAGAACCAATAGTACTGGAGGAGGAAGTCCAAGCTGCACTGAAGGCATTAGTGAAAAACAAGGCTTCAGGAATTAATGGAATACCAATTGAGATGTTTCAACAAATGGACATAGCTCTGAGGGTGCTCACTTGTCTATGCCATGAAATCTGGAAGATAGCTACTTGGCCAATCGACTGGAAGAGATCCAGATTTGTGCCCATTCCAAAGAAAGGTGATCCAACAGAATGCAGAAATTATTAGACCATATCATTAATATGGCATGCAAGTAAAATTTTTACTGAAGATAATTCAAAAATGGCTGCAGGCATACATTGACAGAGAACTTCCAGAAATTCAAGTAGGATCGAATGGAATGAAGGATACTAATGCTGATGTCAGATGGATCTTGGCTTAAAGTAGAGAATACCAGAAATATGTTTACCTGTGATTTATTGACTATGCAAAGGCATTTGTGTGGATCATAACAAGTTACGGATAACATTTTGAAGAAAGGGAATTCCAGAACCCTTAATTGTGCTCATGTGGATCGAACATAGACAAAGAGGTTGTCATTTGAACAGAACAAGGGCATGCTGCATGGTTTGAAATCTGGAAAGGTGTGCATCGGGGTTGTATCCTTTGACCATACTTATTCAATCTGTATGCTGAGCAAATAATCTGAGAAGCTGGACTATATGAATGTGGTGTCAGGATTGGTGGAAGACTCATTAACAACCTGTGATATGCAGATGACACACTCTTGCCTGCTGAAAGCAAAAAGGACTTGAAGCACTTACTGATGAAGATCAAAAACTATAGCCTTCAGTATGGATTATACCTCAATTTAAAGAAAACAGCTGGAACAATTAGCAACATCATGATAAACAGAGAAATTTCGAAGTTGTGAAGGATTTCATTTTACTTGGATCCACAATCAACACCCATGGAAGCAGCAGTCAAGAAATCAAATGACGTAATTCACTGGGCAAATCAAAAGACCTTTTTAAAGTGCTAAAAAAGCAAAGATGTCACTTTGAGGACTAAGGTGCACCTGACCCTAACCATGGTATATTCAATCACCTCATGTGCACGCAAAACTGGACAAGGAATAAGGAAGACACAAGAAGAGTGGATACATTTTGAATTATAGTGTTGGCAAAGAATATTGAATATACTATGGACTGCCAGAAGAAGGAATAAGTGTGTCTTGGAAGAAGTACAGTCAGAGTGCTCCTTGGAACTAAGATGGCAAGACTTCGTCTCAAGTACTTTGGACATATTGGGAGGGATCAATCCCTGGAGAAGGCCATCGTGCTTGGTAAGGTAGAGGATCAGTGAAAAAGAGGAAGACCCTCGGCAAGATGGATTGACACGGTGGCTGTAATAATGAGCTCAAACATAGCAGTGATTGTGAGGAAGTTGCAGGACCAGGCAAATTTTAGTTCTGTTGTACATAGGATCACCGAGAGTCTGAACAGACTCTTTGGCACCTAACAACAACAACAACAGCAACATATTTGTTTTGTCCTGCCTTTTTGTTTCGTTTTGATAAGTCAGGGTGGGCGGGCTGGGCATGCTTTGCTGCTTGCTCATCTGTAGGCATGATAGCTCTCACCACCTCGTCTGGTGCAGTAGCAGGCAAGGTGAGCCCTCTTTGTTGTACTCTGGTTTGACAGAGTGGCTGAGGACAGACTGGGTGGGTGATGTCCGCCTACTGATGTTGGTCCAGTGCTGTAGGAGCATTCACAGCTCCTCACCAGATGGGTGGGTATGTCAGGCAAAGAGCGG
Source organism: Elephas maximus indicus (assembly GCF_024166365.1). Taxonomy (NCBI): domain Eukaryota; kingdom Metazoa; phylum Chordata; class Mammalia; order Proboscidea; family Elephantidae; genus Elephas; species Elephas maximus. The sequence goes on along the minus strand of NC_064835.1, from coordinate 8,185,768 downwards.
TATGGACTCATTTCCCACTATTCAACAACTGTTTGAGTGGCAGTAAGGGAGGGGCAGTGTGGGGCTGGTATGGCAATAGGCCCGAGTGTCTGGGGCACTGTAGCTGAGGGAGCCTGGTGGGGATGGCAGGAAGTGGGGGAAGAGGTGTATGGGGCAGAAGGGTGGAGTGTGGGAAAGCATGTTTCTCTGGTTACCAGGTACTCTGTCTCCTGTTGGGAGCTCTGTAAAATTGTCTTCCTATACTCCCTGTCTGGGATGTTGTTGGCTGTGTTTCAAGATGGCCACGGAGAGGCCAGCTGGTGTAGAGGCAAGGGTGTGGTGCTGAGTCGCTTAGCTGTGGCATGGCTGTGCGGAGCCGGTAGGAAGGGAGGGGCATGGGACCAGATCCCTCAGCTGTGGCACATCTGGACAAGGCCGACAGAGACGGTGAGGCATGGATCCCAGATGTTCAGCGGCCACGCAGTAGGACGGAAGTGGTGAGGGGCTGAGTCGCTAAGCTATGGGGCAGCTGGATGGGGCCGGTGGGAAGAAAGGGGCGGGGGCTGGGTCACTTAGCTGGGTGCAGCTGGCTAGGTCTGGGGGGGAGGGAGGGGCTTGGGGTCCGGTTGCTCAACTGCAGTGCAGCTGGGTGGGGCTGGCAGGGAAGGAGGGGTGCTGTGCCTGGTCGCTCCACTGTGACAGCGAAATGGGGCTGGTGGGAAGGGAGGGGCAGATGGTGATAGATGGGAGGGAAAAATAGGGGAGTTCATAGTGTGGTCCCCGGCAGTCGGAGTTGCCAGGATACAATGGTTCCTTCCACTATTTGCCAGAAGGGTGGGGGTCGGAGGAGCATGCTCCTCTAGTTACTGGATGAGAGTATCTGGGCACTTCTTTGAACTGCAGCCAGCAAAGCGGACCTTCCTTCCTTCTGGGTGTGCCTGCCCAGTTCCTCTGTCTCCTCTTGGGAGTTTGGTGAAGATGTCTTTCCATCTTAAGATGGCTACATCATGCTGTGCCAATTGGCAGGGAGCCTCTTCTCAGCATCTCTAGTAGTTCGCTGTTTGTGATCAGTTTTTTCTTTTTAGTCGCTTCTGATCTAATACTTTATCCCATCATTTGAGATTCAAGATTCCAGTATTGACTTTTGTATCTGTTCTACTTGGTTTTTCGGGTCTTTGTTGCAGAGGGGTGGCTTGGTGAGTCTGACTAGTCCACCATTTTAGCTCTGCCTCTGGTTAAAATGTTTTGTTTGGCAAATGTGCTGAGTTTTGGGGGCATAAAAGAAGCAATGATCTGTTTTGTCTACTCATTCACATCCCACAGTGCACCTTCTCACTTGTCCATATTCCCTTTGAGATTACTCCCAAACTCTCCTTTTCATTTCTAGTTGCTGTTAGTTCAAGGATTTTAAGTAAATTTAATCCCAGGCTGGAGCTCACAGTGACTGCTAGTGACTTCCTAGCAGGCTGTGTTGACTTCCCATCAGGAATACTCCCTTTCAGGTTCAGCTCCATCTACACGCCACCAGTCATAGTGGTCCTTCCCTCCCTGGAATAAGACCCATTGCATTATCCACTGCCTCATTGTCTTCTGTGATGTTGTCACTGTGTTGTTGTCTAGCCCTGTAAGCAGGATTTACCTCTTTTATAGCTTTGGTGGCCACCTGATCCATCCTAACTATCAGGCAAATACAAGCCTGGCCTCATGATAGGTGCTGACTGATTGACTGATAGATAGACAGGCTTTCCACGTGATTATGAAGGCCACTGGCTCTAGGAAGCATTCCATCTTAGAAATGCCCTTACCATATTGCCTGTGGGTAAGGCACTTGCCCTAAACCCTCTAAAGAGACAATGTGATGTTAAGGTACCAATTCTCCACTCTTTACTGCTTTTTCTGTGTTATATATTGCAGCAACACCTCTCTGTTTCTTCCCTCCATTCAACCCAAAGTAAAATTTCTAATTGCATTTGGGAGTGCTCCCAGTCTGGCTGGAGCCACAGGGATTGGAGTGAAATTGAGTTGTGTGTGTTCACTGTGTTAAAGCTGCCTCCAAACAGACAATAGCCCAGAAAGGAGCCTCTCTGAGGGGAAGGATGCCTGGGGTGGGGGGTGGGGGGCTGGGGGGAGCGGTGGGAGGCAGTCCTGGCAGGGAAATGAAAGCTCCGTGGAGAAGCTAATGGCAGAGGATTTCAAAGTTGTGGTCATTATACACATCTGACCTTCCACAACATGAGCACAAGAAGACAGGAAGCTTTCCTAGGACAGGGAATAGAAAGCCCAAGGAAGAGACTATAACAAGCTGATCCTGAAGAAACTTGGAAGAGAAGAAGATGACTGGAAAGTCCTAGTCTTCACAATGTGGGAACTCAGGACGTAGATAAAGTGAATCCAAAATTTGTGGAAGGTAACATTTGGAAAATGTTCAAGAAGCAGAGTTTAAGGAGATATAAAAGCAATTCTTTTGAAAACTCATCTATGCATCTATCCATCATTCATGCCAATAACATTTCTGAACATCTACTAGGTGCTAAGGTTGGCATTAGGCACCAGGGACACAAAGAGAAACAAGACATAGTCCTTGTTGTAGAGGGTATAGAAAGACCTAGGAGCCACCCGGCATTCTGAAGCATAAGACCAGACAGGAAGAGGAAGAAAATGAGCTTGGAGACAGTGGTGTCACCAGGGCTGGTGTCACCCAGTGCAATAACTCAAAGTGTCACCCTCTCCCATGCTAATTGCCACAATATTGTAGCTAAAACACCAGAAAACTTCACAAAATCAGCAACTATAAAAATACCAGCAGCAACAAAAACAGCAGCGCATGCTCGTAGCCCGTGCAGACGGAACCACGTGACTCAAAGTGTCACTGTAATTGGGTAATAATGACAGCTCTGACGATAGCCCATTAGAAGGTTCAAAAAGTAAATTAGCGTGGAGTTTTAGCCTTGCATGTATATTGATACATATAAGCTAGCATTATAAAAAATGTTTTTGTTGTTTAACTACAGGGATATTTTTATAAAAAATAATGAATTTCTGCTGAAACACTGCACAAAAATTTTATATAAGTTGTTTTGGTGTCACCCCCTCTGACAGTCAGCCAGGGTGGTCCACACCCCCTGCACCCCTTTAGTGATGCCACTGCTTAGAGAGGTCAATTGGAAGCACACAGTGAAGTGCCTGGAGCACTATGCTGGAGAGTCTGGCCTTTGGCCAGTGGTGGATGTGGAGGCCCTAAGGGCTTTTAAACAAGGGGAAGGAATGTGTGTTTAGGAGGACTATGGTGGTAGCAGCATGGATGGCTTGCAAGGGGGCCAAGCTGAAGTCAGGAAAAGCTGTGAAGGGAGAATAGGAATTCAAAGGACATTTGCAATAAGAATTGCTCTGAGGAATATACAGAAAGTTATTTTTTTACAAGGAAACATGTGAAGGCACTAAAATCTTTGGGATGGCATGGAAACAAAAAGGAAAGACATTTGTTGCAACAGAAAATACCAGATTAAAGGAGGAAGAAATTCACTCACCCACTGTGAAAATTCATTTATATTCAGAGGCAGGAGAGAAAAGTGGTACCAACACAGGCGATAGGGTCAGGTAGACAGATAATTTGACATTTACTAGTTGTGCAAATTTGACAAGTCGCTTAAACTCTCAGACTTAATTTTTTTATCTGTAAAATGGGCTCAAATTCCATTTACCTCATGTGATGGTTTTGAAGTTGAAATAAGTAATATATGTGCAGCACTTAGCTTAATATCCAGGGTGCAGTAAGTTCTCAATGCAAACTGGACATCATATCTATTAATAAGGATTAGTTAACAGCAATGACGTTCTCATGCAGTGTTCTGTTCCTGGGAAGGCTGGGGAATGAAAGGGGTACTACAGGGAGCTGGTAGCTGCCTGGCAAATTGTGGGCTAACTTGCTAAGCAGTTATGAGATAGCATTAAAATCCAGGCGCTGAGCATGGCTGAACGTGGAAGCAACTCCTACAAAATTGTGATATGACTGCAGAGTTCACACTAGGTGCCTTGCCTTGTGTTCTAGATTTTCCTCCCCACCAACTTTTCTGACAGAAGTTTTCCATGTCTCCAGTCATTCTAGAGGGGAGACTGCAGAACAGGACAGGAGAAACTTCAACATAATCAGCCAGTTGCCCAACACCAGTTTTGCATCTTTGTGAAAACATAAAGTGATTTAATTAGAGGTGGCAAGTTGATCAGGCCCATCTCTCATCCATCTTTTCCCTCACTTGTGGTCTGTTTTCATGGAGAGCTAAAGGGAAATTCTTTTGAGGAATATGTAGCCCTTCTAGGGCTAGATTCTAAAGAGGAGTCAGGAGTAGGTCAGTTGCTTGCCAGGCTAACCTTGGGTCTTGCTTTTTTCACCTACTTGGCTACTCCTCCTCCAAGATTCTTTGGGGACAGGGTGGAAGAACTCGGGGTTCCAGGTTTGCCCACTTCAGTTCTGTGATCTCATTTTTGTCATGATGGTCTCCTTATTGCCCCACAATGAGATCACTAGAACTCTACTTTTCTCTCCTTTTACTTCTTTGTCGTCTTCTTTGCCATTCTCTCCCTTTATTGAGAATTTACTATATGCTAGGAACTATGCTATATGCGGAAAACCTGGTGGCATAATGGTTAAGTGCTACAGGTGCTCCTTAGAAACTCGATGGGGCAATTCTACTCTGTCCTATAGGGTCGCTATGAGTTGGGATCAACTTGGCAGCAATGAGTTTGGTTTTTTGGTTTGGATGCTATATGCTGTATATAAAATATCTCATTTAATCATTACATATCTCTGTGAAGAAGGTAATATTTTTAGCACCATTTTACATATGAGGAAAACAAAGAATAGAGAACTTAAGTAATTTGTCAAAGGTTAGCTAGCTAAAACTTGGCGGTCAAGATTCAAATTCAGAAGCATACCGCATTTGAGGACTTGAGGGCTTGAGTTATTTGAGTTATGACGAACCTTACTTACAACCATCTTTTTTTTGTCGTTAGTAGTATGTATTACACACAATGGTGCGGCACATAGTCTGCTGTTGTTATCCTTCTCAGATGTTGCCTCACAGATGTTCAGTGTTACAATTAATAAAGGTACTGATAGTAAAAGGCAGTGAGACTGAAAACAAAAAATGAGGTATTCGACTGACATCAGACATAACTTACAAATAGAGTTGTAAGAAGGGAACCTTGTCGTAAACTGGGGACTACCTGTATATGCTTAATCTCAATACTAGCAGTTCTTGAAGTGTGGCTCCTGAACATCTGGGGTTCCCTAGATTATTTACAGGGTTCAGTGAGTTCAAAGCCATTTTATAATAATAAGACATTATTTACCTTTTTACTGTTTTGACATTTGCACCGATGGTCTAAAAGCAATGATAGGCAAAATTCCTGGCACCTTAGCACAAATCAGGGCAATGGCAACAAACTCTACTACCAGGCATTGTAACATTGTATTCTTCTCTAGCATTTATTTGCAGTAAAAAAAACAAAAACAAAAACCAGCTTTGCTTAAGAATGTCCTGATGAAGCAGTAAAAATTATTAATTTTATTTAGTTTTGAAACTTAAGTAGTTATCTTCTCAAAATTCTGTGTAGTAAAATGGGTTGCTGTTGTTAGTTGCCCTCAAGTCGCTTCTGACTCATAGTGACCCTACTTGCAATGGAACGAAATACTGCCCATTCCCGTGGACATCCTTATAGCCATTGCTGTGTTTGAGTTCATGGTTGCAGCCACTGTGTCAATCTGTCTCATTAAGGGTCTTCCTCTTTTTCAATGACCTTCTATTTTACCAAGCATTATGTCCTCCAGACTGGTCCCTCCTGATGACATATCCAAAGTACTTGAACTATCCTCCTTTATAAGGAACGTTCTGGTTGTACTTCTGAAACTGATTTGTTTGTTCTGTTGGCAATCCATGGTATATTCAGTATACTTCCCCAACACTATAATTCAAAGAAACGGAGCCATTCTTCTTGGTCTTCCTTATTCATTGTCCAGCTTTTGCATGGATATGAGGTAACTGAAAATACCATGGCTTGGGTCAGGCACACCTTAGTCCTCAAAGTGACATTTTTGCTTTTTAGCTCTTTAAAGAGGTCTTTGCGACAGATTTGCCCAATGCAATAAATCATTTGATTTCTTGATTGCTACTTCCATGAGTGTTGACTATGGATCCAAGTAAAATGAAATCCTTGACAACTTCAATATTTTCTCCATTTATCATGACGTTGCTTATTGATCCAGTTGTGGGGATTTTTGTTTTCTCTATGTTGAGGTGTAATCCATACTGAAGTCTGTAGTCTTTGATCTTCATCAGTAAGTGCTTCAAGTCCTTTTTGCTTTCAGCAAGGAAAATTGTGTCACCTCCATATTGAAGGTTGTTAATGAGCCTTCCTCCAATTCTGACACCATATTCTGGGATTATTTGTTCAGCATACAGACTGAATAAGTATGGTAAAAGGATATAACCCTGAAACACACCTTTCCTGACTGTAAACTATGCAGTATGACCTTGTTCTGTTCAAATGACAATGTCTTGATCTATCCACATGAGCACAATTAAGTGTTCTGGAATTCCCTTTCTTCAAAATGTTATTCATAATTTATTATGATCCACACAGTCAAATGCCTTTGCATAGTCAATAAAACACAGATAAACATCTTTCTGGTATTCTCTGCTTTCAGCCAAGATCCATCTGACATCAGCAACGATATCCCCCATTGCACATCTTCTTCTGAATCCAGCTTGACTTTCTGGCAGTTCCCTATTGATGTACTGCTGCAACCATTTTTGAATTATCTTCAGTAAAATTTTACTTGTGTATGATACTGTTTGATAATTTCCGAATTCTGTTGGATTACCTTTCTTTGGAATGGGCACAAATATGGATCTCTTCCAGTCAGTTGGCCAGGTAGCTGTTTTCCAAATTGCATGGCATAGATGAGTGAGCACTTCAGCACTGCATCCGTTTGTTGAAACATCTCAGTTGGTATTCTGTCAGTTCCTGAAGCCTTGCTTTTCATTGATGCCTTCAGTGCAGCTTGGAGTTCTTTCTTCTGTACTATTGGTTCTTGATCATACGCTACCCCCTGAAATAGTTGAACGTCTACCAGTTCTTTTTGGTATAGTGACGCTTTGTATTCCTCCCATTGTCTGTTGATGCTTCCTGCATCATTCAATATCTTGCCCATAGAATCCTTCAAAATTGCAACTTGAGGCTTGAATTTTCTCTTCATTTCTTTCATCTTGAGAAATATCATGTGTGTTCTTCCCTTTTGGTTTTCTAACTCCAATTCTTTGCACATTTCATTGTAATACTTTACTTTGTCTTCTTGAGCAGCACTTTGAAGTCTTCTGTTCAACTCTTTTACTTCATCGTTTCTACCACTCTCTTTAGCTACTCTGTGTTCAAGAACAAGTTACAGTGTATCTTCTGACATCCATTTTCTTTCATTCCTGTCTTTTTAGTTAATGACCTTGTGGTTTCTTCATGTATGATGTCCTTGATGTTATCGCACCACTTGTCTGGTCTTTGGTCATTAGTGTTGGATACACCAAATCTATTCTTGAGATGGTCTCTAAATTCAGGTGGGATATACTCAAGGTCGTACTTTGGCTCTTGTGGATTTGTTTTAATTTTCTTCAGCTTCAGCTTGAATTTGCACGTGAGCAACCGATGGCCTGTTCTGCAGTCGATCCCTGTCCTTGTTCTGACTGAAGATATTGAGCTTCTCCATTGTCTCTTTCCACAGATGTAGTCGATTTAAATCCTGTGTATACTATCCAGCAAGGTCCACATGTAGTCATCGTTTATGTTGTTGAAAAAAGGTGATCGCAATGAAGAAGTCATTGGTCTTGAAAAATTCTGTCATGCAATCTCTGACATTATTTGTATCGCCAAGGCCATATTTCCCAACTACTCATTCTTCTTTGTTTCCAACTTTCACATTCCAATTACCAATAATCATCTTGCTTGCATGTTTGATCAATTTCAGACTGCAGAATTTGGTAAAAACTTCATTTTTTTCATCTTTGGCATTAGTGGTTGGTGTGTAAATTTGAATAATAGTCATATTAACTGGTCTTTATAGGCAATGGATATTATTCTATCTTTGACAGTGTTGTACTCCATGATGGAGCCTGAGATGTTCTTTTTGACAACGAAAGTGACACCATTCCCTCCATTTTGTCATTCCTGACATAGTAGACCTATGACTGTTCTATTAAAAATGGCCAGTATCAGTCCATTTCAGCTCACTAATGTGTAAGATATTGATCTTCAAGCATTCCATTTCATTTTTGACTACTTTCCAATTTTCCTAGGCTCATACTTCGTACATTCTATGTTCTGTTTATTAATGGATGTTTACAGCTGTTACTTCTTATTTTTAGTCTTGCCACATCAGCAAATGAAGGTCCTGAAAGCTTTACTCCACCCATGTTATTAAGGTCAAGTCTACTTTCAGGAGAGCTCTTCCCCAGTCATATTTTGAGTGCCTTCCAACCTGAAGAGCTCATCTTCCAGCACTATATCAGTTAATGTTCCCCTGTTATTCATAAGATTTTCACTGATGAATATTTTTAGAATTAGATTGCCAGATTCTTCTTCCTAGTTTGTCTTAGTCTGGAAACTCCACTAAAACCTGTACACTATGGGTGACCCTGCTGGTATTTGAAATACTGGTGATATAGCTTCCAGCATTACAGCAACATGCTAGCCACCACAGTAAGGTAAACTGACAGTTGAGTGGTGGAATAAAATGGGATGTATATATAAACCATTTGTGCTGAGTATGATGTTTGTCTTAAGGAAAAGCACGAATGTGCTTGTTTGAGTTGCTGGCTGAACTAGCCACTTTTTTCATAAAACACCATTTTACTAAAAAGAAAGTCTGACAAATCATGACTATCCCAACTTCAGTATTTTGAAAACATTTTCTTGCAAATGCATGGAATGAGACTGTCACTTCAAAGGAAACAACTGAAAGTAAGTATTTTTTTTTCCAATTGTAGAATTCAAGTTTTCAAGTAATTATTAGAATATTGGAAAATTTGTATTCATACTTCATCAGTCAGGTCTAGTTAGGAGACAAACTACCTAGAAATTTGAGTAGGAAAGGTTTAAAACATTATTAGCTATTTACAAGAATAAAAGAGAACTGTAAAGAATATCCTAAAACTAATAGTATCCGAAGAAGGGAGAAACTTGGGAAGGAGCACCCCTTCTCAAGGCTAGGATTTAGACTTCATTGGAGAGGATGTGGTTGTAGCCCTCTGGGTGATAGATAAATTTCCCTGGGCCAGAGCTAGTCTACAGTCAGCAGACTGAGAACTAGTAAGCAGAAAGCCACCAACTGGGGTTCTGGTGGGCCAAGGCCGGCAGGTAGGATGCTGACTGTGGACTGTCAGTGAAACTTGCTGGGAAGCTGTCTGTGGTGGATGTTGGACATGCTGGAAAGCCACCTATGGCATCCACAAAATTCAACAGGAAGTGCCTTCCTGTGGTTCTAAGGGAGTTGCCTGTAGCTGTATTTGTAAGTGAAACTTCCCAGGAAGCTACCCTCTGAGAAGTCAAGGGGAGCTACTAACAGGGAGGTGTCCACCCACTGGGTGTGAGCACCACTCAGTGTTGCATGCACTGCTGGCTACCATGTGCCATAGAAGCAAGCTCAGAAGATCTGGAACCAGGAAGGAAACCCTTTCCTCCTCCAGGGCCTTTCAGCGTTGTCTACTGAGAAAGTTTAACTTTGTCACCTGGCAAAGAAGAAATGCTCTAGTATCACAAGCAAGAATGAAGGTGAACTTGGAACTACGCAGCAATAATTTGATAACTGACATAGTTCACCCCCTTGCCTACTCAGCCTCTGCACCCATTTGAACTTCTGTGTCAATGTTAAAAGAACTCTCTTTCCACATGATAAGATGCAATTATCCTTTGAAACAAAAGACTGGAGACTCTAATCCACCAGCCGCTCCTTGGAAATCATATGGGGCAGTTCTACTCTGTCCTACAGAATTGCTATGAGTTGGAATCGATTTGATGGTAATGGGGTTGGTTGGTTGGGTCCTTTGAACAAGTGAAATTCTCACCCCTTCTCTAAATGAGATGCACAGTCCCAATAGTCATTGCATTCATTGCTGGCTATATTAACATCTTAAATTTAGGCACAGCATCGCTGATTATTACCTACAAACTAAGTTGTAAAGTTAACCTCCACAATTTATATACAAAATAATAATAGGTGCTCGTCCCCGGCAGTCTGGCACCTCTTCATAGGTGGCTTCTCTAGGCACCCCAGAAGGGGGCTTCCCAGAGAGTTTCACTGGTCAATGTGGCACTCCCCTAAGGGTCAGCATCCCAGAGAGAAGCTTCCTGATGAGTTCCATGGGTGCCTCAGCTGGCTAACAAGTATATTCAACAACAAACACCCCCTTCAGATGGTTCCCATGCATTTTTCATCAGCACCTCAACAAGGGTCTCCTGTTTTCCGTGAACTTCCAAATATTTAAAGCCTTTTCTGATGAAATCAGAGGTGATATTAATATGTGATTTTCCAATATTGTATAATGGAATGCATTGCATTTGGGAGATCAGCCTAACTCCATGAATCAATATTTCCAAATGATCAATGCATGATGTAAAGTTCCATTCAAAGTGTAAGATGGGCCAATGGATTGTAATATAACAGAGTATGAAAAGGTTTCCAACTCCAAGCTGCAGCTAACCTTTAAAAAAAAAAAAAACTATCATTTGTCAAGTTTTGATGTAATTTCCAAGAATATTCACAGTTATCGGAAAAGGCTATTAAAATACTCCTCCATTTTTCAACTATGTATCTGTGTGACACCATATTTTCTTCATACACTTCAATAAAACACAACATATCGCAACAGAATGTATTCTGAAGCAGATGAGAATTCAGCTGACTTCTATTAAGCAAGACATCAATGAGATTTGCAAAAATGTGAAACAATGCTATTCTTCTCACCAATTTTTCTTTTCTTTTGTTTTGGAAAATAAAGTTTAAAAAATATTATTTAGATTAACCTGTGATGGATTTATTACTGTTAGATTTAAGTGAATGAATAAATAAAATGTTTTTAAATTTTCTTAGTTTTAATTTCTAGTACTGTTTATCCACAGATATAACCAACACAAACAAATGTGCCTCAAAATCTTCAATAAGTTTTAAGATTGTGAAGTGGTCCTAAGGTAAAAAATTTTGAGAGCTGCTTCTGTAGACTAGAGCAACTGTCCTTCCAGATGTGAGGTCTAAGGGCTTTAAAGAATAGCAGGTAAGGTCTGGTGCCATGTCAGAAATGAAGATACCTCTATGTCAGGGTCTTAAAACTCATAGGTATTTGCAATCAGATGCCTAGACACTCTTCAGAAAGAAGCAGTGAAACTTCTTTTGTTTCATTTCTTGCAGCACTGTGCCCACCTCCCTGGCATTTTGCCTCTGTTACTGTTATATGCCTGCACCTTCACTGAACCCCAGTGCTGGTGAGAAATTCCTGCTGTTTGGAAGAAGCCTGACCTGACAAAGAGTTGTTAATGACTGTTGCAGATTGAATTGTGTTCCCCCAAAATGTGTTGAAATTCTAACCTGTACCTGTAAAAATGAGTCTGTTTGGATATAGGGGTTTTCTTTTATTATGTTAATGAGGTCATAATCAGCATAGGATGAGTTCTAAATCTAACCACTTCTAAGTTACAAAAAGAGCAGAATAGACACAGACATACACAGTGGGAGATGCTGTATGAAGACAAACACACATGGCAGATACATCTAAAAGCTCAGGAGCTCCAAGGACTGCTGGCAGATACTAGAACCTGAAATGAACAAAGAAGGACCTCCCCTTAGAGCCATACCCAGAATTTAGACTTCTGGCCTCTGATCTATGAGAAAATAAATTTCCGTTCTTAAGGCCACCCATCTGTAGCGTCTTTTGTTACAGCAAGCACTAGGTAACTAAGACAATGACTTTGTCTGTAATGGCTTCAGTCAGACTAGGAGAGCCATTCTGAGGACACCCGATGTGATCATCAGGAGTCAAAGCTGCTATCGTATAGTATAGAAGAAAGAACTCCAAGCTGCACTGAAGGCATTAATGAAAAACAAGGCTTCAGGAACTGACAGAATACCAACTGAGATGTTTCAACAAACGGATGCAGTGCTGAAGTGCTCACTCATCTATGCTGTGCAATTTGGAAAACAGCTACCTGGCCAACCGACTGGAATAACATTTCTCCCCTGATCACTTTGGGCTTCTCATCTAATGAACAGAACCTGCCAATGATGAGGTGACCTCTCTTTTGTCTTAAAATGCTTTACCTTCACCTTCCACAAACTGATAATGTAGTATCTATGCACCTTGTCTGATTTCCTCATGCTAGACTTTGGGGAGGATCCAACAGACACCCTTAGTGCAAGAGTTGCGATGACTTGGTCCTTCAGCACTTACCGGCAGTGTTGACTACCCAGGGATGCCAGAAGTTCCCAAGGAAAGTGGAAACATCTGAGAACCAGCCTCTCTGATTTGAAGCAAAAGTACAGTGGCAGGCTATCTCATTTTTTCTTGTTTGTATTGAGGTGAAGGGATTGCCCTTGGAAGGGTTTTTTGATAACTTATGTAAAACTTGTTTGAAACAAGCCCCATCAAGCAATGTTGGAGATGTCCACAGTCTTTCTCCCATGATTGGGCAGACATCGTGACATCATTGAAATCTAACATTCTGCAGGCCAGATTGGTCCAGGTCTTCCCCACTTCATCTCAGGCCCTTTAAGGGCTAGAGTTATTCAGAAGGGCAGGTGTACAGATGGGTCCCAAGAATCTGCAAGAAGCTGTCACATCCAAACTACAAGAAGGAGTACTTCCTTGCCCCCATACTTCTCCCAAATAACAGGTGACCTCAGTGAGCCTGGTAGGCATTTTCCCTGAGAGTCACCCCAACCCACACCTTCTCTCCCAGACCCCAAGGAGCCTATGAGCTCTGCCCCTGTGTCCTGTGGGTGGGGGAGAGGCTTCAGGCTGACCAGCTCAGCAGAAAAAAGAACAGAAGGCAGAGGCCTCTTTAGTCACCCCTGAGATAAAAAGAAAAAAAAAAAAAAAATTAAAGAAGAGAGAGAAAGGAGAAAAATCAAAGACTAATCCTAAAAATTCTCCTTTAATCTTAGAGCTTCCAGACCTAGTTTCCCTTTCATCTGGGACTTCGAAGTTATCTAGTTATTTTATGGGTAGTGAAACCACAAGGCAAAGGGAGGGTGGGGGAAGATTAAATTAATGAGGAGGTAAGCAGGTTTATTATTTCATCTGATCCTTCCTTCCTTCCTGCTAATGTCTCCGAGCCAATTTGGGAGACAGAGCCTATCAAGCTGACTCAGAGACAGACTATTGTATTCACGTTCTTTCTGAAGCCATTTATCTGAAGGATATTAAAGATCCAATTTACATAAACATTATGGCATTGTGGGGAAAGTGTGTGTGCACATGCCTGAATGAGAGAGAAGGGCAAGCTCAGGTACCTGTCTAAGTGGGCCTGCCTTTGTGTGCACACTCAACCTGTATTGAGTGTCTTCTCCCATGAGGCTGTCAAAGAAGTTTGCAATTGCTCAACAAGTCAGTTCAAGAAGTCATTGGACCTTGAGAAAAATCAGGCTCCAGGCAATGGCGGAAATGTTTATTAAAACTGTGATCCTGTTCTCAGGCTCCAGTATTCCCTTATCATCCATTTGAGGTCACAACGGAGGAAATGGGGGACTGGGGCCCTCTTGAACTATATATCTGCTTAACTGGGTGTCTGATACTGTTGCCTCAGCCCATGTGTATGCCTGTTTGATGAGGCACAGGGAAGGATAGATGCTGCGAAGGAAAAGCCAGATTCTCAGGCTATCCTTCAGCTCCCAGGTGAGCCCAATCCAGTGCACAGAGCCCTCGGTACCATGGAAGGGAGCTGTGTGTCCTGGGACTTGCCACATCACCTTGGGGGTGAGGGGGCATTTTATTCACTTATAAAATACAGGGAAACCCTGGTGGCATAGTGGTTAAGAGTTAAGCTGCTAACAAAAAGGATGGCAGTTTGAATATACCAGGCAATCCGTGGAAACCCTAGGGAGTAGTTTTACCCTGTCCTATAGGGTTGCTATGAGTCAGAATCAACTTGATGGCAATGGTTTTTTTTGGTTATAAAATACAGGTAAAAGTATCTAGCCTGCCTGTTGTCCTGGTTTGCTATGAGAATGAAATATATATATATATATAACAGGACTCTAAACAAAATTTGGCAGAAAGAACACACCAGGGTGTATGGGCTTGTTGTGAAGATTCTTTTAGCGTCAGCCTATTTCTATTTTCTGATGTTTGATAATTTGGCCTCCTGAGCAGGCTTATCTACCACCCCATGTCAATGGCTAGTGACGGTGGCCCCAGGCCCCAGAAGGGATGCCACCATTGTGAGCGAGTGTGCTGGCATTCACCTCACTCAGCGGACGTTTACTGGTGACCTGGTACAGTGGTTCATGGCCTCGGCTTCACTTTAGACCACTTGGAAATTTATTTAAAAATAATCCATGCTCTGGCCCCTCTCTGGATCCATTAATTCAGGGGCTCTGGGGATGGCTACCAAATTAACAACAACAACAACAAAAACCAAACCTGTTGCCGTCGAGTTGATTCTGACTCATAGCAACTCTATAGAACAGAATAGAACTGCCCCATAGGGTTTCCAAAGAGCAGCTGGTGGATTTAAACTGCTGAGCCTTTGGTTAGCAGCCAAGCTCTTAACCACTGCGCCACCAGGGCTCCACTGATATTTTTGTAAAGCTTCCCAGGTGGTTCCAATGAGTGGCCAGGGCTGAAATCATATGTCATGCACTGTGCTTGGCTCCAGAAGATACAAAGATCAATAAGACGTTTGTAACTCAATGTAAACCATCTCCCTAGCAACAGATCACTACAAGGAGACTTAGAGAATTCCATTCCTGATTTTGTCAAGTTGAGGATCAGGATGAAACTGAGCCTTGATGTTGACCCCTGTAAATGACCCTCCTATCCACCCCTTGCTCACAACCCAGCCTATTGGCTTTACTTCTTCAGAATACTAAACACTTCTCAAATCTCAGATACCTTTTAAGATTACCTTGGCCTCCTAAAGTAGCCTCTCTCCTGGACCAGGCATCTCCTAGGTCACTCTGCCTGCATCACAGTTGGTGAGGATGGTTTGGTGAAGCTCAACTTGTTCTCCACCCAGGTTCTGGGCTAGGTCTTTCCAGAATCTACTAGAAGACTATAATCTCGTGAATCATCTGCCTCATATTTCTTTCCTCTAACACCTCTCTGGTGGTGTAGTGGTTAAGTGCTATGGCTGCTAACCAAAATGTCAGCAGTTCAAATCCATCAGGCGCTCCTTGGAAACTCTATGGGGCAATTCTACTCTGTCCTATAGGGTCACAATCAACTCAACGGCAACGGTTTTTTTTTTTTTTTTTTTTGGTTTTAGCAGGTCCCAGAAGACTGATTCTTTTGTTCCTTCTTGAAGTTTGTTTAGACCAAGTTTATGGTTTGTTTCTGAAACAGCGTAGCTCATTTGAAAAGGAAAAAAGATGGCTTATACCCTTACGGATGGTCTTAGTTACCTAGTGCTGCTGTAACCAGAAATGCCATAGGTAGGTGGCTTTAAAGAACAGACATTAGTTTTCACATAGTTAGGAGGCTAGAAGTCTGCATTCAGGACATGGTTCTAGGGGAGGTCCTTCTTTGTTTCTTTCAGCTTCTAGTAGCTGCCAGGGGGCAGTGGTGGTTCAGTGGTAGAACTCGTGGCTTTCATGAGGGAGGCCTAGGTACGATTCTCAGCCAATGCACCTCTTGCAAAGCCACTACCTGTTTGCCAGTGGAGGCTTGTATGTTGCTATGATGCTGGACATTTCAGAGGAGCTTCCAGATTCAGACATATTGAGAAGAAAGGTCTGGCACTCTACTTCCAAAAAATCAGCCAGTGAGCACCTTATGGATCATAACAGTCTGATCCTGTTGTGCATGGGGTCCAAATGAGTGGGGGGATGTCTTGACAGCAGCTAACAACAGCAGCAGCTGTCGGCAATCTTTGGAGCTTATAGATGCATCTGCCATGTGCATCTGTATGTGTCTTCATATGGCGCCTTACCCCATGTGTGTCTGTGTCTATTCTGCTCTTTTTGTAATTTAGGAGTGATTAGGTTTAGAACCTACCCTACCTTGGTATGACCTCATTAACATAACAAAAGAAAAACCCTGTTTCCAAACAGGGTCGTGTTTGCAGATGAGGGGCCAGAAACTCAACACATATTTTTGGGCACACGATTCAATCTAAAACACTAATGAACCCAGGTCAGGCCATGAGCTCTGGCCACCTTCAACTTTTGTGATTCAGTCAGGCAGCATCTCCAGGCAGTAATCTTTCAAAGGAGGTCATGTCACTACACCATGTGTTTGCTCTGGAGTCCTCCATACCTGTTAGGTCCATTTCACCTGCCCACTATTCTCAGCAGCGGGCATGCCTAGCCCCTTTCCCTCCCCAAATGGAGAAGCTGGTACCAGCTTAGGCCAGGAATCTGGCTTGTGGCTGGGCTAGAAGTCTGGCTTTCCAAACAATTTTTTCTTCTTCTACTCTGTTCAGAGCTGGCTACTACAATCGGATGGAGGTAGGATGTTTTATCATTCAAGTCTGTTAAGAATCTGTTTCTTTCTGGGATCAAAACTTTGTTTCTGTCTTCTCAGGGACTTAAAATACTGTCCTTGAACCGAGACGGGCCCTTGCGCATTAAACACACTCGCAACTTGAAAGCTGTGTGTGTGTTGCCGAAGAGGGTCCCAGGGGAGCATCAATAAGAGTCGTGTGTTTGCTGTAGTACAAAGAGAAGCCTCGCTTCTTGATGGAGTTGATCTGAGGGGTGGGGGAAGCTGGAGGGGTTTGTTGTTTTTCTCCACAGAAGGATGGGATTAAGGGAGGAGAGGTCTAAACTCCAGGAGGAGTTGCTGGTATCCACAGACTCCTTCCTAAGGAGGATCGTGGTCTCCTACCACGGCAGGGGCAAGGACACTGCCAAGGCCCTCAAGACTTCACAGAGCCAGATCCTTCTGCACTTTGAATAATCATAATAACATCACTATTCGTGTGGCACTTTTTCATGCACCACCTCATTTGATGCTCACATTTGCCCTGTGGGTAGGTAAGGCTCTCATCCCAATTGTCATATGGAGAAACTGAGGTTCGCAGAGGTCCAATTGCTTGACTGAGTTTGTTCAGCTAATAGCAGACTTAGGTTCTTTCTATCAAAGGTGGCAAGTAGATCTCAGTACCTGTTAACTCTGATTGATTGGTAGTTGTCGCTTAGAAGGCTGTGTTGAAAAGGATTTTGAGCTTGCATCTGGGCTCAGTGGGAAACAATGCTGTGGTTCATTTGTAAGGTCAGCTTATATTTTATTGTCTAAGACATTCTGAGAGTGAAAGAGGACTGTATTAATAATTATGCCTGAACAACATTTATAAACTGGGACTGTCCTCAGCAAACCAGGATATTTGGTCTTCTAACTAAGTTTTTTTTTTAACTAAGTAAGCATGTGTGCTCTGGGTATTGAGGGGGAAAGGGTAGTGGATTGGTAACTAGTCTGCAAGGAACATGTCTGTTCTGACATTTCTGTAAGGCCTGCTCTTTTTACTCCACTCCTTAGGGGCAAGCAAACTCAGCCTCTCAAGCTCTGGAAAAATTAAGGGGGTGCAAAAATCAGAGGTCAGAGGTCATCTAATATGACCACAATCTAGATCATAATATGCCTTGCCCATTTGTGATCCCAAATCCCCAACCCCTTCCTCTCCTGGAGAGAGAACAGCCTACTAATTAATGCAAGTGAAAGGAATGCCCATGAGTTGAACAACTCTATTTTTTTTTTTCTTACTGTATCAATACTTCCACCATCCTCAACCACTTCCCAGTATGAAGGCAGACACAAAAATCTCTCAAACCCACTTTGTGCTTATTTGGCAGACATTCATCCCTGCTGGATTCAAGTCCTCAGCAACTCCAGCTCGACTTTTTCAACAGCCTCCTAACTTGTCTCTCTGCCTTCACGCTTGTCACCTTCATTCATCATTTTCTCTACTAACAGACTGACTTTTCTTAAAATTCAGATTTAACTAATAAAACCAAAAACAAATAGCCGTTTGCCTTCCAGACAATTCATAGTGACCCTATAGGACAGAGTAGAGCTGTCCCTTAGGGTTTCCAAGGAGTGGCTGTTGTTCTCACGTGCAGCCAAATCTGTTCCAACTTGTAGCCACCCTGTGTACAATAGAACGAAACACTGCCTGGTCCCGGATTGGCTAGTGGCTACAAACTGCCAACCTTTTGGTTAGCAGCTGAGCGCTGAACCACTGTGCCACCAAAAACCCAAACTCATTGCGGTCAAGTCAATTCAGACTCAGTGACCCTCTACAACCAGGGTTCCTAATCTAACCATAGCCCGTTACTGACCGGTCAATTCTGACTCATTGTGTCCCTATAGGACAGAGCAGAACTGCCCCATAGCATTTTCAAGGGGTGGCTGGTATATTCGAACTGCCAGCCTTTTGGTTAGCAGCCATAGCTCTTAACTACTGAGCCACAAGGGCTACCTAATCTAACTGTATTGTTGCTGTTGTTAGGTGCTGTCCAGTTGTTTCTGACTCACGGCTACCTGTATGTACCGCAGAATGAAATCTAACTACAGCACTTCCTAAAAAACTTTCCTAAAAATTCCTGATTGGTTTTTTTGTGTCTAAAGCAATTAGGCTCACTTTTATGGGCTTCCATGATCACCTACTACTGCTTCACAGTCAGGCTATACTCCAACCTTCCTGGATTATTCACTATTTCCTGAGCACATACATGCACAAATTTTCACGCCTCTATACCTTTGCATTCTGTTCGAATTGACTCCACTGCAATGGGTTTGTTTTGTTTTTTTGAAACCTCTGTTTAAGGAGCCTTGGTGGCACAGTGGTTAAGCTTTTGGCTGTTAATCAAAAGGTCAGTGGTTCAAACCCACCAGCCGCTCATCGAGAAAGATGTGGCAGTCTGCTTCCGTAAAGATTACAGCTTTGGAAAGCCTACAGGGCAGTTCGACTGTGTCCTGTAAGGTCGCTATGAGTCCATACCAATTAGACAGCAATAGGTTTTTCGGATACCTTTGTATATGCTGTTCCTGCTGCCTGGAATCCCTTCTCTCACCTCCTTTTCTGACTGAGTAATGTCTACTTAAAGGAGTCCTGGTGGCTCAGTGGTTAAGAGCTCAGCTGCTAACCAAAAGGTCAGCGGTTCGGATCTGCCAGCTGCTCCCTGGAAACCCTATGGGACAATTCTGCTCTGTCCTTTAGGGTCACTATGAGTCAGAATTGATTCGATGGCAGCGGATGGCACATTGGATAATCTCTCAGCTGCCAACCTCAAGGTGGACAGTTCGAAACTACCAGCCACTCCACAGGAGAAAGAAGTGGTGGTCTGCTTCCATAAAGGTTACAGCCTTGGAAACCCTATGGGGCAGTTCTACTGTGTCCTATAGGGTCTCTTTGAGTTGGAAATGACTCTACCGCAATGGGGAAATGGGGGTGGGGGGTGATGGCTACTTATCTCTTAAAACCATAACTCCTATCAGTCCTCCTTTTCTTGCCCACCCCCCAACCCCCTGAAGACCTCATTTCTCCATTCCCTTTGTGGATGCCCTGCTTGTAGTATGTTATCACTTATGATATGGATAATAGTTTATAGCTTCATCCCTCCCACTAGATTTGAGCTCAAAGGATATTATTTATTTTTAACATGACACACGGCATACTAGGTGTTTAGATAATATTTGTGAAATGAATAAATGATGACTTATAGATAGTAATTAGTAAATAATTCATGAGGGTGAATGAATAAATGAATGAATGATGCTAGTTCCCTGGATAGAGCTTCTCCTAAAATGTTCAGGCCATCAGGAAAATGCCTTCATGTCTTCTAGGGAGGAATTTTCACTTACTAAAAGGACCAGCATGGAGAAGGAGGGTGGAATTAGCCATGAAGGCTGAATGAATCTGCAGCTTTGCCTGTTGTCCTCTGGGGACTCAGAGCAGAGGCCAGAGGGTGACAGTGGGGAACAGTGGGGTTGGGGAAGAAGGGGTGTCACATGGCATGGCCTAATTAACTTGCTAAGAAACTGCAGAGAAGCACAAATTGGGCAGCAGGGAATGGAGAATAAGCTGGGGCAACAGGCTTATCTCTCTATCTTCACATACCCTGTTCCCTATGCTAAGTTGTCTTTTCTTCCCAAAGGCTGAGTGACCTTCTTTGCCTGCCTTTAGTAGCATTCAAGAGCCTAGTGATTAAGAGCTCAGCTGCTAACTGAAAGGTCTGAGGTTGGAACCCACCATCCATTTTGGGAGAAAAGACTTGCAGATCTGCTCCTGTTAATGGTTGTTGTTGTTGCGTGCCATCAGGTCAATTCTGACTCAAGCATAGGAAATGCTATGGGGCAATTTTACTCTGTCATAGAGGGGCACTAAGAGTTGGAATCGACTCATTAGCGTGCAACAAGAGTAACATTGACTTCTGCCTCTCTGCCTTTTCTGTGACTCTGGCCCTGGCTTCTGGAGAGCCCCCAGGAACCTGCTCTCCCTGACCTTCCCTTCTCAGCCTCCTTCTTGGAAACACCATACTCAGTAAACCTCCCCCTGCCTCCACCAGCAAGTTATCCCACAGTGATGTTGGGGTGGGTAGGGAAGGAGGGGAAAGGGGGAGCTGAGCTTGCAACAGGAAGTCTAATGGGTATCAGCCCCTGCGAGCTGCCCCAGTCTCATCCTACAACTTCCCTTAATCCCCAGACCCTTGATTTGGGAAGGACCTTGGTTACACTTTTCCCCTGGCCTCACCACTGAACCCTTGCAGCAAAACTGTTTATCTGCATTTCTCCTCTTTGCCCCAGCAGATGTCTGCAACCCAATTAGTGCTTTGCAGATAGTTTCTGGAGTCTGAGCAATCCTCCTACCCAACCTTTCACCTCCCGATTTTGCTTTCCTTTCCGTGTAGGGAGATGTTTGACAAGCTCTTTTCCATTTCATCTTTAAGCAGGCTGACATGCTCAGAAGCTCTGCTGCTGCTGTCTTCCAAATGAAAAGCAGGTTAATTAAGGCATATTTTCCAGCTTGTTTTTAAAAAGGAAGAACCCTGGTGGCGCAGTGGTTAAGTGCCCAGCAGCTGACGCAAGGTAGGCAGTTTGAACCTACCAGCCTCTCTGCAGATTCCGTAAAGATTTACAGCCTTGAAAATCCTATGGGGGCAGTTCTACTGTGTCCTATGGGGTCGCTATGAGTTGACTCCACAGCAGGGGGTTGGTTTTTTTTAAAAACGAAAACAAAAGAGAGATGGCTCTTAATTGTTTCTTTCCCAAAATCTCTTTAGTGTAAAACAGCCTAATTGAGTACTTCCTAATCTGGCGTTGAAGAACTGAGCAGGGTTGGGCATGGCCCAGAAACCTCCCAGCATTTTGCTCTTCCCTTGTCCATCCTGGGATGAAGCCTGTGCTTGGAGCCAGACAGACCTCAAACCCCATCCAGGCTCCGCCCCTTAGCAGTTGTGTAACCTTGGGCAATTTTATCTGTCTAAGCCTCAATATCCTTACCAGCACATTGGGGATAACACCAGCCTGGCAGGCTTACTTTGAGATTTAAATCCAGCATTGTCCATGGGAAAGTGCGTGCTAGGCCCTCACTAAAAACAAGCAAACAAACAAACAGAAACCCAAACTTGTTGCTATCGAGTTGATTCTGACTCATAGTGACCCTCCAGGACAGAGTATGGTTTCCAAGGAGAGGCTCCTGGGTTCAAACTGCTGACCTTTTGGTTAGCAAGCTGAAACAGAAGGTATTGATGTGTCTAGAAAAGGCTTGCTTATGCATATTTTTTAAGTTTTTAAGTGTTAAGTCTTAATGTTCTTAAGTGAACATAAAATCCCACTCCTACTTATCCTTCAAGATCCAGTTTATATGCATCTCTTCATGGAAGCCTTCCCTCCCCTTGGCCCAGGCTAGCTGAGTATAGAGGATGATGTACTGCTCAGCCCAGAACCTCCTGAAGGCCTCACCTTCCAGCCCCTGGGAGTGCTGCCTGTAGAAAGCCCTCAGCTGTCAGCCCTGTCCTTGCGAAAGAGAATCATTTTTCTCAAAGCCATGCCCCTTTCCTGATGCAGCTTGCATCCAGCGATTGGGCCATGCAAAGTTATAAAAGTCTGAACCCTCACTTCAACTTAATACAACTTTGGAATGCCATTCTAGCTTCAGTTTTCTGTGAAGTCAGCTGAGGCCCTCTTTTGAGGGGCCTAGACTGCATCTCAGCCTAGGTTCCCCCTCTGCCCAGTCTTGCTTCCTCCCATTTTCCCACAGGCGTTGATCCCGAGAGTACTTCTGAATAAACTTCTTGCACACTCATCTCCATCTCAGGGTGTGCTTGCTGGGGAACCAGATCCATAAGAGTGATACTCCTCTGTGTTACTGTAGTGTCCTTTCCACAGCTTATCATCAGTGTGTAGGTAGTAGTATATTGGAAGCCGAAACAGGCATTTTAGGAGGGGCATAATGCAATAAGGTTTTTTTTAACCTGGTAGAAGTGTATCAGTTGGACTCTTTCCAGATTTCTCATATGCTATAAAGCCCTAAACAACATTGTCTGTCTGTCTATATATCTATCTACCATCTATTTTGTTTCTACATCCATCCATCCATCCATCCATCCATCCATCCATCCATCCATCCATCCATCCATCCATCCATCCATCCATCCATCCATCCATCCATCCATCCATCCATCCATCCATCCATCCATCCATCCATCTATCATCATCATCTATCTATCTCTGTCTATCTATCGATCTATCATCTATTTACCTATCATCCATCCATCCATCCGTCCGTCTGTCCGTCCATCCGTCCATCCGTCTATCTATCCATCTATCTATTACAGATGCTGTTGGGGCCTCACCTAGATCCTCTTTACTGGCTGCTGCCCTCACCTCCTAGTTACTGGTAACAACTAACAGCTGCACCCTTTTCTGGAGCATTGCCTTTGGCTAAACGGGAGCCACTTCACACCGGAAGCTATGAAGCCACCTCCCCTTTCTTGGTGGCAAATGTCAGCAATGACTGGCATTGGGGTAAAATGGACAGCCTTCTTGCCTCAAGTGGGACAAACTCTGTGGTAGACTTTGTGCTCTAGAGCTCCCTATGGGATCAGGCTGAAACTAGTTTCTAGCCAAGAGTACATTCCTGCTTAATTTCCCCCCAGCCCTGTTTTGCTTCCCTCAATCTTTTTCTCCTGATTATACTTCTCAAATAAATAATTTGAACAAAAGTCCCTATCTCAGGCTCTGCCTTTAAGGAGTCTGGCCTAAGACATTTAGTATCAAGAGTGTTCCTAAAAAAAAAATTATAGAGGAATAAAATAAAAAAAGCATACTCTAAGGATAGAATGGAATCCCTGGTGGCATACCACCAGGCGCTCCTTGGAAACTCTATGGGGCAGTTCTAATCTGTCCTATAGGGTCGCTATGAGTCGGAATCAACTCAAGGACACTGGGTGGGAAGGATAGAATCTACTGCTGAGGGTGGATAGAGTATTGATAGTTCTTGAAAAGCTTGCTAAGACCTTCACTTAGATGAGCCAGAAAGGGATACACTAGCTGGTGCAATGTCTCGGGTATTTGAGGAAAATAGCAGCTATGTTATTATTGTTGTCAGATGCCATCAAGTTGGATCCGACTCAAGTATATGTACAACAGAACAAAATACTGCCCAGTCCTGCGCCATCCTTGTAATCATTGCTATGTTTGAGCCCATTGTTGCAGCCACTGAATCAGTCCATCTCATTGAGGGTCTTTCTCTTTTTCACTGACCCTCTACTTTAAAAACTGTGGAATTGGGCAGATTTTGGTAATCATAATTGACTTGGTGAAGAGAGAAAATGGCAGGCTCAAATCTATTAATTAACACTTTAAGGCAAAATGGCAGCATTTAAAGAGATGTTCCATTCCTATGGCCAGAGGAAGACAGAGCTAAAGACCAGACAGGAGACATAATTGTAGAAATGGCAGAACCTCAAAGAAGACTGAATTCTCAGCCTAGGCAAATCTGCTATGCCCAAATCAGGGCCCTTATAGGGAAGGTGTGGGACCCTGATGCTTGGAATGGGAATATCTGAGTAGATGTAGCTAAGAACTGAATCCCCAGAGTTTCTTGAACCATTTGGGTGGCAGAAATTGCCTACTCCCTCTTGTTAAAAGACAGATTATGAAGAGGCCTCAAATGAGATGGTTTCCGTGAAGACAATACATACTTCCTTCCCTAGGATTTGCCCCCACCTCCCCTGTGATCACCAGATCCACAAATTAGGGTTAAATCTCAACATAGTCAGATTGGGGAAGTGCTGGAGTTAGAGGAATTATACCCCAAAGGGCCTATAGGACCTGAAAAGAAGGTACTGGCAGGAACCAGGGGTGGATCCAGAGATATAGGATGGTGGGGGCAGAGGGAGAATATCAAGCTGTAGAGAGAGTTTTTCAATACTGTGCATCTCCCATGACACAGATTCCTGGCAACAGCCCTAAGTCACTGTTCCAATACGCTGCTGGGGTAGTTCCTGGAAGCTTGAAAAAAGCAAAGGTCCACACTAAATGAAGCAGAGTTGGCAGAACTGCCATTGTAAACTGTGTAGGAAAAGATCAAAAGGCTGAAGGAGTGAGCATGCTAGAATGGGTCTGTTAGATAATACTGGAAAACCCACCTACTAGCCATGCTTCTCCAGGGCCTGGAGGGAGTTCTGTTCACTAAGGTGATAAGGAATGTGCTAGTGAGGGAGTACTAGTACCACTGGAGAGTTCAGTGGTAGGACTAACAGAGATCCTGTTACAGAATTGAGGTCCCTAGAAAAAATGAGGATAAAAAATCTCGGAAAAGCAGAGGCCATGGTAGCACTTAATTGTCAAAACTAAGGTGGACATAATTACTATAAAGCACAGCATGGTTAGAATGGCAGCCCAAAGGGCCTGGGCTACAAGGATTTTTAGACATAGTATATAAAACATGGTGTTCCTAAAGGCAATATATATTGTATATCTTAAGGATAATCCTTACTATATATACTCAAAAGAGATTAAGAATGGATGAGCCTAAGGCTGAGATCAGCTTCTCCAACGGAAGGTCATGATCACTTGATTAGTTTCCATTCCTGAGTCAGTTCTCAAACTCAGAACTCAATGACTATAGCACAAACCAAGCTCCTATCAAGTGGAGCCATGCAACACCATGGAATGTGTATACAGTCATGATCGTACCCTTAGCTTTTCCTCAAAGACCTACAGTTATTTAATTGCATAACCAAACACTGGAGAACAGGAATACACAGAGCCTTTTGAGACCTGTTAGAGACAAGGTCTGAGCTGACAGTGGTACCTGAGGGCCCAAGGGAAAATTATGATACTCCTGCTAGAAAGGGCATATGGGGTCAGGTGATAAATGGAGTTCTGGCCCAGGAGTGTCTCAAAATATTTCTACCTGGTGGTCATTTCCCTGGTTCCCAAAATATAATTGGAATGAACACCCTAGCAGAAGATGTAACCTTTACTTTGGTTCCTGGATCTACAGGGTAATAGCTATTGAATGGAAAACTACCGTCCCCCCTGCCCCACCGACCGGGATAGTCAATCAAAAACAATATCCACATTCCAGGGGTTGGGGGGAGGACAGGAAACACTGGTATACCCTAAAAGATTTAAAAGATTTGAAGGTGGTGGCCACTGTCCCATATAATTCGTTAGTCTGGCTCCTGCAAAACTCAGGTGGATCATGGCAGATCACAGTTGACTACTGCAAATCTCATCAAGAAGTAGCCCCAATTGTAGCTGCTGTGCCAGTCATGATATATAGAGCAGATTAACATGACCTTGGCTAAATGGTATGTAGTTATTGATCTGGTCGAATGTATTGTTTTCATACCCATCAGCAACGAGAATCAAAAGCAGCTAGGATTCATATGAAACAGACAACAGTATATATTTACCGTGTTGTCCCAAGGGTAATGTTAATTCTCCTGTTCATAATACAGACCAAAGGATCCTCAACTGTCTGGACATCCTACAAAATAGAAGAATGGTCTACTGAATTGATGTCATCATGTTAGTTGGATCCAATGAACAAGAAGTGATAAATACTCTGGATGCCTTGGTAAGATACATGCTTTAAAAAAGGGTTAGTGATAAACTCTAAAGAGATTTAGAGTTCTGCCAATTGTTGAAATTTTTGTGAGACAAGTGGACTAGGGATATTCCCTCCAATGTAAAGAACACATTATTGTTCCTTACACCTTCTATCGTAACATTTAACACATAATGCCTACTAGACTCCTTTGAGTTGTGGAAGTAATATATCCACAATTTGGAATTATGCTACAACCCATTTATCAAGTGACACTGGAAGATTCCTACCTTGGACAGCACAAGCTCCATCTACCCACCAGGCAAGTCACTTAGACCATCAGAAGTACTAGCTAGATATAAGAAGAATCTAGAATGTGTGGTGGAAGTAGAAGCTAAGTAGCAGGTAAGTCCTTGAGAGCAAGCAGTAGGTTTGTAGTTCGTTCAGTTAGTGCTTCTTTTGTATGTTTTCTAGGAAATTGTGACCAACCAGAGTCCTGGAGATGCTTTGTCAAGATGGAATAAACTTAGTAGAAGAACAAGTGGATCAGAGCTGTACAAGGGGTGGACTGTAGTGAATGCTTTTTGGTGCCCTACCCAGATAACCTTATCCCCTGTGAGTGTTGGCCACTGTCTCAGGCTGAGTTCTCTAGAGAAGCAAAAAAGCAAAACCAGTGAAACGTGTATATATATGTGTGTGTGTGTGTGTGTGTGTATATATACAAAAAAAGATATATATATATATATATCTTTTGAGATATAAAAGAGAGAAGCAAGCAGAGAGACATGGAGACCTCATTAACACCCAAGAAAGCAGCACCAGGAGCAGAACACATCCTTTGGACCTGAAGTTCCTATGCTGAGATGCTCCCAGACCAAGGGAAGACTGATAACAAGGACCTTCCTCCAGAGCCAACAGAGAGAGAAAGCTTTCCCCTGGAACCGGCACTCTGAATTCAGACTTCTAGCCTGCTGGACTGTGA
The DNA here is from genome assembly GCF_024166365.1 of Elephas maximus indicus. NCBI lineage: Eukaryota > Metazoa > Chordata > Mammalia > Proboscidea > Elephantidae > Elephas > Elephas maximus. The sequence goes on along the minus strand of NC_064835.1, from coordinate 8,158,554 downwards.
GACAATAACCTTCTCTTTGTTAAAGCCATCCATGTGTAGTATTTTTGTTATGGCAGCACTAGATGACTAAGACTATATGTATATATATATACAGAGAGAGAGATTTATTTCAAGGAAATGGCTCACACAGTTGTAGAGGCTGGCAAGTCCCAAGTCTGTGGGTCAGGCATCAGGCTGGAGGCTTCTCCTGACTCATGTAGTTTGTCAGGGGCTGACAGGCCCAAGATCAGCAGGTAGCTGGCTCGAGGGCTGTGGAGGCTGAAGAATCTAAGATTGGCAGGCAATATGGCAGGCCACTGGCTCAAGTCCTAAGAACTGGAGGTCAGATGATGGTGAGACAGAGGTAGTATCCAGAGCAAGCAAGCGAGTTTTTCCAGAATGTCCGTATATATATTGGATGCAGGCTATGCCCCTGAGGAAACTCTGTTACAACTGGATGGCTGATCACATCACATCATGGAGGATGACTACAGCGTTACATAACTGCCAAACTACATCATTACATAACTACCAAACTACATCATTACATAACTGCCAAACCACTGAGAATCATGGCCCAGTTCAAGTTGACACATAACCTAACCATCACAGCCACCTGCAACCTACACCTATAACCCCCTGCCCTCCAGGAGCCCAACTCAGCCAGTGACTTACTGGCACAGGGGGACAAAGGTAAGACTATCTCTGTGGTGAATGTACTGCTCTAGACTAGTGTATCCCTATGGCATCAATCTAAAGCTACTTTCCAGCTGTGACCACATTTTTACTTAGCTTTTCCCTCCTGCCATCTCCTGCTTCTGTTGGCCCTAAGAGTACTCTTTCTCCAAACCTCCCCAATAAATCAGTGCTCAAGATCTCCTTCTAGGGAACTCAGCCTAAGACTGTATGTACCTATGTGTGCGTGCACATTTATTTTTTAACACAATACCTCTTTCTCCAGTGCCACCAAGAGTGCACACCTCACAAATTCAGTTATGGCTGTCACATGCACTCCCTGAATCGTGGTCACTAACTGCCTGACTCATGAATCTAAGCCAAACTCACCTATGGTTTCACTTGTCTCAGTTAAGGAAATACAATCTACATGTTTTGAAGGATTGAGAGTAATTTCGCATTTCCAAAAGAAAAATGTTAGCTCATACTGAGTTAGTAGATGGACTCACATCTCAGAATTTCAACTTCCTGATTATGAAAAGTCAGACAGAGAGGGAGAAAGAGAGGTTTTTATTTACCTCTTGGCCCCTCCTCCACAGCTCAAATTCAGGGAGAAATCAAAGGCATTAATTTTTGGCTTTTGAGCTTCTGAGGGCCCAGGTTTTGGAGATTTTAAGGGTTTTCAAGCAGCTTTTTGACTATACCTATTTTTACTTTACATATTTAACTTTAAAGGAGATTCTTCTGCTTAAGATAAAACTCAGTTGTGATGAACTACTGAATTGTTCTCTAATTTAGACTCTTCATTTCAGATTAGACAACTCCACTTTGGTCTGAATTAGTGAAGTGTGACTCACTGTGGACAGCAAATGAATTGCAAATTTTATATAAATGTGTACGAATTAGCACCAATTATTGGGATAATTTGCATCAACAGCTCTATAATTAGGCAGCAACCTGGGAGAGAAGGGCAGTGGGCAGGAAATCCAGGAAACTAGGAAGGCAGCTCAGAAGTGCTGGGGTCCACACCTCTATGCTCATGAGGCTCAGTTTTCTGCTCCCCAGGCCCCTTGGGGTAAGACCTCGGGAATTTAAAATGCATACTCTGGCTTTTGGACTCTGCTCCCTGCTAGGATTCCCTATTGATGCTGCTCAGGTGACTTGGCTTTTTCTGTGCAGTGTACCACATTGGGAGTGACTTTGGCCAAATCACCCTCTGATCCTATTTTCTCATTTAGAAAATGGAGATTTTAACAAATACTTGTTCTACCCGTCTCCCAGTATGTGACCCACATGAGATTATGTATGTGAACTAAATGGTTATATCTGTGTTTGTCTAGCCAACAAGTGGCAGATACAGAATTCAAACCCAGGTTTGTCTGGCTTCACAGCCCCTTTGTAACACTGCCTCCCATTGCCCTAGCAGGAAGCATATAGGAAGATATGTTCATTCCATGTCATCCACTCTCCTGGCACTCCTTGGCCTCCTGCCTCATGTGGTACAGGTCTCTTGAGGCTAGGGATGGTGCCCTCTGTGCCTTTGCACTCCATCCTCAACACGTTTCCAGGGGGGCCATGTCCTGGTGTGTGCTCGGTCCCTGGGACAGATGCCTGTCTACCAGCTTATCTAAGGTATTCTCCCTCTCTCCCTTTAGCCTGGCAGAGCAAGGGAAGGGCACAAGGTCCCCATCCCCTTGTCTGTAGCTACACTTGGATGAACCAACCTTAAGTGGAATGAGTGTGTAGCAACAGGGACTCAGTAAGTCCCTGGGTGGTGTAAATGGTTAACGTACTTGGCTGCTAACGGAAAGGCTGGAAGCTTGAGTCCACCCATAGATGCCTTGAAAGAAAGGCCTGGAAATCTACTCCCCCAAAATTAAACTATTGAAAACACTATGGAGCACAGTTCTACTCTGACACACATGAGGTTACCATGAGTATGAGTTGACTCGATGGCAACTATTTTGTTGTTGTTGTTTCGTTTTACAGGGCCTGGGAGTCAGGAACAGTGTATGATGAAAAAAATGACTGCCCACTTGCCTTTTGAATGAATTGTACAGATTTTCTTTTTAGCAAACTTATCTTCTTTACTTTCCATGTAAACCCATGTCCATGCTCCGAAACCAGCTAAGAGGAAAATCAGTGGCTGGAGGAAAAGCACTAATGCGTGAGAGTCATCCCCAGGCAGACCCCTGAGGACTGAGTGCCCATCAGGGAAAGATCGCAGGATCTGGATTCAAAATCAGGCATTGGTCCCTGCTCTGTGACCTTGGTAAAATGACTTAAATTTTCTGAGCTTTCTTGTGTCCTTCACAGAGTGACTGTGAGGATAAAATGGGATTTTAGATGTAAAGGAATTTTGCTGTTGTTGTTCTATTATTATCAAGGACTCTCAGCACAGACCCACCAGATTTCCAGTCCCTGCCCACTCCTCTGTAGGGGTTTCTAGGCTTCCATAACTTCCAAACTAGAAACTTCCTAGTTTCCAGGGCTTCCATAACAAAGTACCACAAATTGCGTGGCTCATAAGAACAAAAATTTATTTTCTCACAGTTCTGGAGGCTAGGAATCCGAAATCAGGGTATTGGCCAAGTGGATTCCTTCTGAGGGCTCTGAGGGAGAAATTGTTCCATGCCTCTCTCTGAGTTTCTGGTGATGGCTGGTGACCTTTGGCTTTCCTTGCCTTCATCTCCACATTGTCATCTTCCCTCTCACAGGTACTGGGGTGAGGACTTCTACATCTGTTTTTGTGGGATCCAATTCAATCCATAACACCCTCCAGCCTGATACCTGTCCCTCCATCCCTCAACACATACACTGTGCCCAATTGTGATGAACTGCTGATCATGCCAACTATCTTCACTCCCATTGCCATCTCTTCCCGGATGGCTTTCCTGCCCCGTTTGCTTGACCAGTGTCCACTGATTAATTCATCCATTCAACAGATGGCTGTTTATGGATCACAGATACAGTCCCTTTTGTTATGGAGCTTACATTTTCTGAACATCTCAATTAAATGTGCAGCTAAGTATCACGACCTTCCCTGACATCCACCTTTCTGTAAAATTAAGCATCCTCTCCTTCGTGCCCTGCTGGTATCTAAAGTTCTATCATAGAGCTTTCAACATTGCACTAGCTCTTACATACTCTGCCATTCTCTTCCCCTTTCTCCTCACCCTCTTCCTCTTTGCCTGTCTTTCTTTCCTCCTTTCTTCTCTCTCTCTCTCCCTCCCTGCTACTGACAGCCATCTTCTTTGTCCTTCCTTGGAATTTATGAGGGCAATTCTTTAAATAAGAAGGTGACTACTTTCAAACAGATAAAAGAAAGCCCTTCTTTTCCCAGAAGATAATTAATTTGTGTAACTTGCTCGTCATGAAACATAATTGAGGCCAAGGGCTTAAGAAGACCCTGAGAAGGAATTAGACACGTAGTCACACCAGGGGGAACGAATCATTCACTCACTTCCCCATCCCTGGAGGGTGAGGTTAGCAAGCTCTGCCCTGAGCTGGGTAACAAAGAGCTTCTCAGCCTACTCAGGAGCCCCAGCCAGGTACAATGTTCACTTACCACCTAGTGAACAGAAATACAGCTTCCTGGGACTGGGCAGGTATGATTGGATGATAAGTCTGAAACTTTGGGTTCAAATCCTAGGTCTGTCATTTTACTTGATGAATGATTTAGACACATTCCTTAACCTCTCAAATTCTCCGCTTCTTGAAATTTCAAGATGTTGCTCTCCTGTGTGCTCTTTTCCTCTGTAAAGCGTAGTACTGGCAAAGCTTGGTAAGCTGTAGGCGTAAAAGTGTGAGTGCCCAATGTATCCTCACACTTTCTTACCTTTGGATGTAGTGAAAGGCTGGATACTGGAGAGAGAGGATGTCCCTTAGAAACTTAATGTCTAAATCTGCTAACATCATTCTCAGCTAAAAGGACCATCTTGCAGACATATGGTGACTGCAGGTGAGCTCCTGGGACCAGAAGCAATCTCAGTATTCCTGAGTCCCGGGCTGCATCCAGCACTAACTAGCTGAGAGGTCTTGATAGGTCCCCTATCCTTTTTTGACAGTCAGTTTCTTAATCTACAGAATGGGTATTGGGGGTTGGAGCAAGGAAAATTGTACAAGATCATGATTTCTCAAAGTGTACTCCTCAGAAGCATTAGTGAACAAATTCAAGAAAAAAAAAAACAGAATTCAAGAAAAAGTTTAAGAAATGCTGCATAAATTATATATAGATAATCATAGTGTAGATTAGCATAGTGCATCTCTTAAAAAGTTTTATCATATAGAGAACTGTTAATTTTGTTTAACCTAATTTGGCCCAAACTCATTTGGCCACAAAAGGCTGCTTTTACAGAACCCTTATTAACATCCTGTGGATGCTGGTGCTCCCAAGAACATCCTTTGGGGAGCACGTGATAAGGCAATCTCCTGGTTTCTTTCATGTCAAACATTTTTTGTCTCCATGAAACTCACACGGCAACTCCACACATATTGATGGGCATCCAACCTCACATCAAGGATTTTCCAGCGGTCAGTGCTGTGCTGTTCTGGAATGTTTTTGAGCCTGTCCGCAGATCTCCACCTTCCCAATTACACTTGACTTATAGGTAGGTGACATTCAACTGGCTTTCACTGAGCAGGCAACATCTGACATGGGAGGGGCAGGGTGGCAGAAGATCCAGCAGATAAGAGCCCCAAGTAGGTAACTGGTAACTGCGGGTGCTGGCATCTGGCACATGTTGCAAACTAGGCCCCCAAGGCACAGTGTGAGCTGAGTCCCAGGGAACTTGTAGCAGGTGTGATAAGCTCCTACCTGTGGGATACCAGCAAAGGGAGCCAAAGAGTATAATGCTACTCAGCATTTCCACAAAAAATGTATTTAGCACATAAACTGTGCCAAGCACTGCACTGGTGCCTGGGGACACAGGGGTGGCTACAACACAATCCCTGCCTCTGAGGCACTCTCAGACTGTGGGGAGCGGGGAGCAGCGGGTAACAGTAGCTATTCTCGAGTATTGGTGTGTAGCTACCACCTGGGAGTTTGTTAAAAATTCAGATGCCTGGCCTCCACCCCAGATCTTGAAGATCAGAATCTACAGGGTAAGGCCCAGGCATCTGTATATTATATGTGGCTAGATTGGGCAATTACTGGATGACCTTGATAGGGTTAATGGAAAAAACATACACTTTGAGGTTAGCATGTTAGCTGGGTGACCTTGGGCAACTCAGTCCATCTCTCTGAGGCTGTGTTTCTTTGTTGTACACACTCAGGTTTGTGGAAGGAAAGACCTTGGAACGCTCTGTGTAAAATGCCCCAGGAGCTCAGAAAGTGGTATATTCTTTCAGTATATTCATCCAAGTACGGTATAAACAGAGAAAACAGAAAAATCAAGCATCAAGTCCACTTTAATAAGCATCTCCTCAGAGGGCAAGGAGGAGCCAGGCCCAGTTCTGGACATGTCTGGAACCTGCCAGAACAGGGAACACTTGAGTGTTGCCCATTGGTATAAAGAGATACCACTTAATGGCAGAGATTGACATTGGGCCAGACACTTCGGTGCTTTTTGAAGGGACAATTTTGGCGTTTGGAGGTTATGCAAGGAATCCTGGTAGTGCAACAATTAAGCGCTTGGCTACTAACTAAAATGTTGGTGGTCCACCCAGCAGCTCCATGGGAGAAAGACCTGGTGATCTATTCCCTTAAAGACTCAAAAACAAAACAAAACAAATCAAACTGGTGCCATCAAGTCGATTCTGACTCACAGCAACCGTATATGGCGGAGTAGGACTGCCCCATAGCATTTCCAAGTTGTAATCTTTACAGAAGCAAACTGACACACCGTTCTCCCACGGTACAGATGGTGGGTTCAAACTCCCCACCTTCTGCTTAGCAGCTGAGTGCTTCACCCACTGCACCATCAGGGCTCCTCTACTAGAGATTGTAGCCTAGAAAACCCTATGAGGCAATTCTACTCTGTCGTACGGGGTTGCTATGAGTCTACTTGACGGCACCTGACAACAAAAAAAAAAAAAAAAAATTTTTTTTTTTTTTTTTTTAACAACAACAATGAAATTCTGCAGAGTTGCATGGCTCTGTTCAGCCAACATCCAAATTCCCTGTTTAGGTGACTCCTTTGGACCCATCGACACATTCAGTAACAAAGCATTCATTTTCTTGTGACATTTATTAATTTCCTGTGAGCACGTCTGATTGACTTTACTAGCTCCTTAAGGCCATGACTGGACATTTGACACCTCTCCTAGCCTTGACTTAGTGCTATGCAAACAATAGGTGCTCAGTACCAACCCGTGGCTAATTGATAATTGATCTTTTGCAGCAGGGAGGGCAGATGCCAGCTGCGGCTATTTTGTCCTCAATTTGGGTTCATTTCCACCTTTAAAGAGCTTTGCATTATAATATTATCATATTATGCAAACTAAATATCCTAAAAAGACAGATAGTTAACAAACAGACTAGTAGATTAGGGATTGCCTGTGGGATTCATCCTAATCAACTAGCCTACTTATCTGCCTGTGATCAGGGCCCCAAATCTTTATCATTCAGCTGAGTGAAGCAACATACCAGCTTCCCAGAGGAGTAGAACAAGATTTCAATTATATATCCATTTTTTTTTTTTTTTATCACTTTGCTGAAATAACATGGGCTCCCTGGCTCTAAATTGCTAAAAACCAGTTTAAGTTAAGGAGACAAATAGACACTAATTACAGAGCAAAGTGGAGTCCAAAGCATCAAGGCACTTGGCTGAGAAATGCTTTCCTTCACTCTCTCCAACAGGAAGCCTGGAAAAAATGGAAGTCTCCTCCAGTGCTTCTCCATGCTCGGGAACTCTTTCTCTCAGGAGGAAGCAGTGTTGGGGAGGAGGGTACAAAAGAACCATCTGTGGAGAGAAGTTTGGATGTTCCACTTTTAGCCCTGGCAAACTATTAACTTGAAGACCATGGCATCTGTGCTGTTGTCTGAGGCACCCTCTAAAAGCTCATCAGTACTGCAGCTTCTTGGTACAAAGGGCAGGAGGCACAGGCATCAGGTGACCCACCAAGCTGCCAGTTCCATGACCAACTGGTTGTGTGACTTTGGACGAGTCCTGTAACCTTTTATGTTTCTGTTTCCTCTTTTGAATAGTGAAATCCAGGTGTGCTGGTAAATACTTAACCACCTCTCCAGAAGGACTGACACATTTTAATTATGGTGTTGGTGAAGAATACTGAATATACCATGGATTGCCAGAGAATGAACAAATCAGTCTTGGAGGAAGTACAGCTACAATGTTCTTTAGAAGAGAAGATGGTGAGTCTTTGGGTTTCTTACTTTGGACACAACATGAGGAAAGACCAATCCTTAGAAAAGGACGTTGTGTTTGGTATCGGATCAAGGAAAACAATAGAAACTCTGAATGAGATGGATTGACACAATAGCCACACAATGGGCTGAAACATACCAACTGTCATGAAGATGGCACAGGACCAGGCAACGATTGTTCTGATATACATTAGATTGCTGTGACAGTGAATGTTATGTATCAACTTGGCTAGGCCATGATTCTCAGTATTATATAATTATCCTCAATTTTGTGGTCTGATGAAATTATCCTCCATTTTCTGATATAACGGAATAACCTCCATGATATGATCTGACGTGATCAGGCAATCATTTGCAAGGGGAGTTTCCTGAGGGAGTGGTGGGAATATAATACACACATGGATATCTGACAAAGCTCACTTGCTTCCCCTGGATTCTGTTCCCAGCTCATCATCATCTGACCTACAATTCTTAGGACTTGAGCCAGAAGCCTATTTCCTGATCTGCCAACTTTGGGATTCACCAGCTCTGCAGCCCTGTGAACCAGCAGCCTGTTGTCTGAACTGCCAACTTTGAGATTCACCAGATTCCACAGCTATGTGAGCCATCAGCCTACGGTCTGACCTGCTGATTCTTTGTCAGCCCCTGCAGCCCCGAGAGTCAGGAGAATCCTCCAGCTGACATCTTGCCCAGGACATTGGGTCTCACCGGCCTCCACAAATGTGAGCCATTTCCTTGAGATAAATCTCTCTCTCTATATATACTGGTTTTGCTTCTCTAGAGAACCCAGCCTAAGACATTTTCTAACAAGAGTGATTCTAGAGACACAAAATCATTAGGTTGAGTTTTCTAGATTGGTTCTCAATTCTGACTAGTCTTAAAGGCACTGATGGTTCTGCCTGGAGTAGTAAAGAGGGAGTTGCTAATGCATGGAATGAGGTGGCTATATTAGTAGGAAAAATATCACCACCAATAGGTCACGTATTGGTGAGAGGCAAGGCTCTGGGTGATCACATGTTTGATATTTTCCTAAATTTTGTTGGAATGAGAAGTTGAAGGTAGCTGGTTGGTTGTGCCTACTTTCACTAGATAAAGTGATGAAAGAAAGAGATAAGCTCAGGGCTTCAGAGTCAAAGCTCAAGTGCCACATAAAAGACCTCAAAATTGCCAGTTATTCCTTGAAAGAAAGCCGTATTTCTTGTAGTGACAGAGCTGATACTGCCAAAAACCAAACCCAGAATCTTACCATAAGAGTGGTTGAATTACAAGACCAATTAAATTCCCAAACTAAATGGTGTCTGAAGTTAAAGAGAGAGTATTGATTGGGAAGAAATGGGATCCTGAAACTTGGGGTGGGGACATTTGAGCAGATAATCAAGATGCTGGAGATGGTGAGCCCCTAAATTCAGGGGAATTGCTCCTGCCAACAAAACCAGCCCTCTTATTCCTATCTGAAGAGATTACTCCATCTTTGTCTGCTAAGCCACCCTCCCCAACAAAACCATTACCCCCTCCACCCCCATCTGATGAAATTAACCCAGCTATGTCTGAAGAGGAAACCCTGGTGGCATAGTGGTTAAGTGCTACAGCTGCTAACCAAGAGGTCAGCAGTTCAAATCCACCAGGCGCTCTTTGGAAACTCTATGGGGCAGTTATACTCTGTCCTATAGGGTCGCTATGAGTCGGAATCGACTCGATGGCAGTGGGTTTGGTTTTGGGTACGTCTGAAGAGGCTTTGTCTGAGATATCACCTGGGGTAGTATCTGAGTCATTGCCTGGGGCATCTCCTGGGGCAGATGCCCTATAAGACATTGCTGAATGTCCCCAGGGTCCGTCCCCACCACCCATTTTTCTTTCTAGACTTATGATGAGACTTAAGTCCCAGCAAGCCCCAAAAGGTAAAGAACAAAGTGTGACTCAGGAAGAGGTATGCTATGCTCCCAAAGAACTGCTTGATTTTTCTAACATGTACAAACAGAAACTGGGGAATATGTGGGGGAATATGTGGGGGAATGGCTATTAAGGGTGTAGGATAATGGTGCAAGGAACATAAAGCTGGATTAGAATGAGTTTATTGCTATGGGCCCACTAAGTACAGATCTTTCATTCAATGTTTCAGCTCAAGAGGTTAGAAAAGGATCTAAAAGTTTATTTAGTTGGTTCGCCAAAGCATGAATTACACAGTGGCCTACACTAAATCAACCTCAAGTGCCAGACCTGCCTTGGTATATTGTAGGAGAAGGTAGCCAACCAAAAAAAACCAAACTCAGTGCCATCAAGTCGATTCTGACTCATAGCGACCCTATAGGACAGAGTAGATCTGCCCCATAGGGTTTCCAAGGAGTGCCTGGCAGATTCGAACTGCTGGCCCTTTGGTTAGCAGCCGTAGCACTTAACCACTATGCCACCAGGGTTTCTGAAGGTAGCCAAAGGCTTAGGGAAATTGACCTGTTATATGGATTTATCAGCTTAGACCCACAGACTCACACATGGAGTGCCAAGCGGACACACTTTTACCACAATGATGAGGAACAAATTTGTGAAGGGAGTCCCAGCATCACTGAAGACTGCTGATTGTGATTTTATGTAAGTTAGGCCAGCAATACACCTTCACTGTCCTACCTCAGCAGTATATCAACTGTTAAGCCCTATGTCATGATTTAGTCCAAAGGGAATTTGATCAACTTTCCCTTCTTCAAGACATCACACTAATCCATTACATTGATGACATTATGCTGATTGAACCTAGTAAGGAAGACATATCAATGACTCTAGACTTAGTGGTAAGGCATTTGTGTGCTAGAAGGTGGGATATTAATCCAACAGAAATTCAGGCACCTTCAACGTTACTGAAATTTCTAGGAGTCCAGTGGTTCTGGGTATGTCAAGATATTCCTTCTGAAGTGAAGAATAGGTTATTATATCTGGCCCTTTCCACAACTGAAAAGGAGGCACAATACCTGGTGGGCATCTTTGGATTTTGGAGGCAACATATCCCTCATTTGGTTGTGCTACTCAGGCATATTCATCAAGTGACTCAAAAAGCTGCTAGTTTTAAGTGGGACCCAGACAAAGAGAAGGCTCTGTAACAGGTTCAGGTTGCTCTGCTAGCCTCTGGGTCACTTGGGCCATATGATCTGGCTGATCTAATGGTGCTTGAAGGGTCAGTGGCAGATAGAGATGCTGTTTGGAGTCTGTCTGGCACCCTATTGGTGAACCACAGTGCATACCCTTAGGATTTTGGAGCACAGCCCAATAAATATCCTCTGCAGATATTTACTCTCCTTTTGAGAAACAGCTTTTGCCTTATTATTGGGGTTAGTATAGACTGAATGCTTAACCATGGGCCACAGGCCACCATGCATCCTGAGCTGTCTTTCATGAACTGGGTGTTGTCTGACCCATAGAATTATAAAGTCCGACATGCATGGCAGCACTCCATCATTATGGAAGTGGCATATAAAAATCAGACTTGACAGTAGCAAAAGGACAAATGTTGTATGAGACCACTATCATAAGAACTTGAAAAATAGTTTAAACAGAGAAGAAAATATTCCTTGATGGTTACAAGAGAGGGGAGAGAGGGAGGGAGAGAGAGGGGTATTCACTAATTAGATAATGGATAAGAACTATTTTAGGTGCAGGGAAAGACAACACACAATACAGGAGAGGTCAGCATAACTGGACTAAACCAAAAGCTAAGAAGTTTCCTGAATAAACTGAATACTTCGAAGGCCAGTAAGCAGGGGCAGGGGTTTGGGGACCATGGTTTCAGGGGGCATCTAAGTCAATTGGCATAATAAAATCTATAAAGAAAACATTCTGCATCCCACCTTGGAGAGTGGTGTGTGGGGTCTTAAATGCTAGCAAGCGGCTGTCTAAGATGGATCAATTGGTCTCAACCCACCTGGAGCAAAGGAGAAATGAAGAACACCAAAGACACAAAGTGAGCCCAAGAGAGAGAAGGGGCCACATAAACCAGAGACTACATCAGCCTAAGACCAGAACTACGTGGTGCCTGGCCACAACCGATGACTGCCCTGACAGGGAACACAACAGAGAACCTCTGATGGAGCAGGAGAGCAGTGGGATGCAGACCTCAAATTCTTATAAGGAGACCAGGCTTAATGGTCTGACTGAGACTAGAAGGACCCTGGAGGTCATGGTCCCCAGACCTTCTGTTAGCCCAAGACAGGAACTGTTCCCAAAGCCAACTCTTCAGACAGAGATTGGACTGGACTATGGGATAGAAAATGATATTGGTGAAGAGTGAGCTTCTTGGATCAAGTAGACACATGAGACTATGTGGGCAGCTCCTGTCTGGAGGAGAGATGAGACGGGAGAGGGGGTCAGAAGCTGGCTGAATGGACATGAAATTAGAGAGTGGAGGGAAGGAGTGTGCTGTCTCATTAGGGGGAGAGCAACTAGGAGTATATAGCAAGGTGTATATAAATTTTTGTATGAAAGACTGACTTGATTTATAAACTTTCACTTAAAGCACAATAAAAATAGTAATAAAAAAAAGATCAAACATTAGCAGGATCTGAAGGCAAAAATAAGTTGTATGAAGAAGTGGTCCAAGTGTCCATAGCCTCACTCCCGTCATATTCTTTGCCCCTTCCAGCCTGCATTTATGGGCTCATGGGGAGTTCCTCATGAACAGTTGACCGACAAAGAGAAAACTGGTGCCTGGTTTACAGATGATTCTGTGCCAGATTCAGGAACCACTCAAAAATGTATAGCGGCAGCACTACAGCCCCTTTCTGGGGTCTCCCTGAAAGATAGTGGCGAAGAGAAATCCTCCCAATGGGCAGAATTTCGAGCAGGGCACCTGGTTGTACACTTTGCTAGGAAGGAGAAATAGCCAGATGTGCAATTGTATACTGATTCATGGGCTGTGGCCAATGGTTTGGCTGCATGGTCAGGGACTTGGAAGGAACATGATCGGAAAATTGGAGACAAGGGGGTATGGGGAAGAGGAATGTGGATAGACCTCTCTGAATGGGCCAAAGAAGTGAAGATGTTTGTGTCTCATGTGAATGCTCACCAAAGGGTAACCTTGGCAGAGCAGGACTTTAAAAATCAAGTGGCTAGGATGATGCTTTCCCTGGAAACCAGTCATTCCCTTTCCCCAGCCACTCCTGTCATTGCTCAATGGGCTCATGAACAAAGTGGCCATGGTGGCAGAGATGGAGGTTATGCGTGGGCTCAGCAACATGGACTTCCATTTACCAAGGTCGACTTGGCTACAGCCACTGCTGAGTGCCATATTGCCAGCAATAGAGACCAACACTGTCCCTGAAATGGTACTGTTCCTCGAGGCATTCAGCAATCAACTTGGTGGCAGGCTGATTACATTGGACCACTTTCATCATAGAAAGGGCAGCATTTTGTCATATTGGAATAGGAACTCTGCATATGGCTTTTCCTTCCCTGTACACAATATTTCAGCCAAAAATGCGATTTGTGGACTCACAGAATATCTAATCTACTATCATGGTATCCTACATAGCATTGCCTTGGATCAAGGGACTCACTTCACAGCAAATAAAGTGTAACAATGGGCCCATGCTCATGGAATTCACTGGTCATACCATACTCCCCACCATCCTGAAGCAGCTGACTTGATAGAACAATGGAATGGCCTCCTAAAGACACAATTATGGCACCAGCTAGGTGGCAATAGTTTGTAGGGCTGGGGCAATGTTCTCCAAGAGGCTGTATATGCTCTAAACCACTGTCCAATATATGGTGCTGTTTCTCCCATAGCCAGATTCACAGTTCCAGGAACCAAGGGGTGGAAACGGAATTGCATCACTCACTATTACCCCTAATGACCCACTCACAAATTTTTTTCTTTTTGTCCCTGCGACCCTGTGCTGTGTGGGCCTAGAGGTCTTAGTTCCAAAGGGAAGAATGCTGCCACCTGGAGGCACATCACTGATTTTATTGAACAGAAAGTTAAGAATGCCACCTGGCCACTTTGGTCTCTTCATACCTCTGAAGCAACAGGCAAAGAAGGGAGTTACCATATTAGCTGATGTGGATGATGCTGATTACCAAGGGGAAATCAGATTGATATTACATAATGGAGGTAAAGAAAACAGGAGATCCCTTAGGGCATCTCTTAGTACTACCATGCTCTGTGATTAAAATCAATGGAAAACTACAGAAACACAATTCTGACACGGCTACTAATGGCCCAGACCCTTCAGGAATGAGGTTTGGGTCACCGTATCATAATCAGCTGAGGTTCTTGTTAAGGTAAAGGGGATATGGAATGGGTGGAGGAAGAAGGTAGTTCTAAATGCCAGTTATAACCATGTGACTAGTTACAGAAATGAGGAGATGTATTTCTTTCTTGTTTTATTATACACACAATTGTGCATATGTGTTGTTGTTAGGTGTCGTTGATTCAGTTCTAACTCACAGTGATCTTATGTGCAACAGAATGAAACACTGCCTGGTCATGCACCATCCTCACAACTGTTGCTGTACTTGAGCCCATCATTGCAGTCACTGTGTCAATTCATCTCATGGAGGGTCTTCCTCTCTTTTGCTGACCCTCTACTTTACCAAGCATGATGTCCTTCTCCAGGGAATATGTTAACACTTCCAAAGTGTGTGTGTGTGTGTGTGTGTGTGTGGAGTCCTGGTGGTGCAGTGGTTAAAGCACTTGGCTGCTAACTGAAAGGTCAGCAGCTCAAACCCACCAGCAGCTTTATGGGGGCAAGTTGTGGCATTCTGCTTCTGTAAAGATTTACAACATTGGAAACCCTGAGGGGCAATGCTACTTTGTCCTAGAGGGCCAGTGTGAGTCGGGATTGACTCAACGGCAGTGGGATATATATATATATATATATATATATATATATATATATATATGTATAAATTTGTATATATATATATATGGAAACCCTGGTGGCGTAGTGGTTAAGTGCTACAGCTGCTAACCAAAGGGTCAGCAGTTTGAATCCGCCAGGTGCTCCTTGGAAACTCTATGGGGCAGTTCTATTCTGTCCTATAGGGTTGCTATGAGTTGGAATTGACTAGATGGCACTGGGTGGGGTTATATATACATATATATATATAAATTATATATAGAGAGAGCAAATATTTTGTTTTCTTCACTCCCTTATCCCATCACTTATAAAATAGAAGAGGTAAAGTGGGCAGTGAGTTTTTTGTTGTATGCATGTTAGTTGTATCATCTTAGGCACAAATATGACATTAGAATTGTCTTTATTTAGAGATCATTTATGCATGGTTTAAGGAGATGGGTACAGGTGCCTAGCTGACAAAGGTTTGGACTGTGATAGTGGTATGTGTCAACTTGGCTAGGCCATCATTCTCAGTATTGCCTAATTATCCTCCATTTGGTGATCTGATGTAATTATCCTCCCTTTTGTGGTATAATACAATCATCTCCATGATGTGATCTGATGTGACCAGCCAATCAGTTGTAAGGGGAGTTTCCCTAGAGGTGTGGCCTGCACCATACACACACACACACACACACACACACACACACACATATATATACATATAACGGGAATTCCAGAACACTTAATTGTGTTCATGAGGAACCTTTACATAGATCAAGAGGCAGTTGTTAGGACAGAATAAGGGAATACTGATTGGTTTAAAGTCAGGAAAGGTATGTGTCAGTGTTGTATCCTTTCACCATACCTATTCAATCTGTATGCTGAGCAAATAATCCAAGAAGCTGGACTATATGAAGAAGAACAGGGCATCAGGATTGGAGGAAGACTCATTAACAACCTGTGTTACGCAGATGACACAACCTTGCTTGCTGAAAGTGAAAAGGACTTGAAGCACCTACTAACGAAGATCAAAGACCAGAGCCTTCACTATGGTTTGTACCTCAACATAAAGAAAACAAAAATCTTCACAACTGAACAATGAACAACATCATGATAAATGGAGAAAAGATTGAAGTCGTCAAAGATTTCATTGTACTTGGATCCACAATCAACAGCCATGGAAGCAGCGGTTAAGAAATCAAACAACACATTGCAGTGGGTAAATCTGCCACAAAGGACCTCTTTAAAGTGATGGAAAGCAAAGATGTCACCTTGAAGACTAAGGTGTGACTGACCCAAGCCATGGTATTTTCAATCACATCATATGCATGTGAAAGCCGGACAATGAATAAGGAAGACCGAAGAAGAACTGATGCCTTTGAATTGTGGTGTTGGCGAAGAATATCGAACACACCATGGACTCCAAAAGAACGAACAAATCTGTCTCGGAAGAAGTACAACCAGAATGGTCCTTAGAAGCAAGGAGTGCAAGACTGCGACTTATATACTTTGGATGTGTTGTCAGGAGGGATCAGTCCCTGGAGAAGGACATCATGCTTGGCAGAGTACAGGGTCAGCGGAAAAGAGGAAGACCCTCAATGAGGTGGATTGATATAGTGGCTGCAACAACGAGCTCAAGCATAACAACGATTGTAAGGATGATGCAGGACCGGGCAGTGTTTTGTTCTGTTGTGCATAGGGTCGCTATGAGTTGGAACCATCTTGACAGCCCCTAACAACAACAACAATACGGACGTTCTTGCAAAACTCTCTTGCTTGCTATGGATCTTATTTCTGGTTCATCATCATCTGACCTCTGGTTCTTGGGACTTGAGTCAGCAGCCTTTTTCCTGATCTGCCAAGTTTGGGATTCACCAGCTCCGTAGCCCTGTCAGCCAGAAGCCTGTCATCTGACTTGCCGATTCTGGCTTCATCAGCCCCTGCAGCTACATGAGTCAGGAGAAGGCTCCAGCCAATGCCTGACCCATGGACTTTGGGACTTGCCAGCTTCCACAACAGCGTGAGCTATTTCCTTGAGATAAAGCTCTCTCTCTATAAAATATACAAGCATTTTTTTTTTCTCACTAGCGAACCCAGCCTGAGACAGTTGCATTGAGTTGTAACGAACTCAACAGCAACTAACATTGACAACTAGGGGGGAAATCCTTTATTTGTAGATTTTTCCAGGTTCCCACTATAGGCAATGTCTGCCAGCCTGATGTCACTGAACACAGAGTTGGAAAGAGATGTGCACAATCAGCTTTCATGAGCTAGTCTGAGATGGCTCCAGCACACCACTAGCTAAGATTTCTTCCAGTTCTCACATCAAATGAGAATGTGATTGACATACAGAATTCATTCTATCTCTCCCCCTGTCTGGGCAGATACACACTTCCATTTCTTGGAAGCTAAAATTAGTTGGTGGATAACAAGAGCTTTTACAGTCTAGCTCCCATCCCTCCCAGAAGTGGGGTAGAAGTGAAGAAAACAGTGTTTTCAACGAGATAAAAATAAAATACAGCATTTTGATCATTATTTATATCAGTAGTTAATGAATATATAGTAACATTTATTAATAAAATGCAATAATCATATTCAAACTTTCATTTCCTGGGAAAAATCTCTTCCCTGCTCTTGTGGTTTTATGAAGTAGAAGGTGGACAACTTATTCCACATCAAGCAAGGTTGACATCAGATTGACTAACGAGGTGCTTTGTCCCCATCTGTCTCACCTGAGTCCACCCGGTGGTTGTGCATTGCTGAGACTTTTGGCCATAGAGGGAGGGGAGGGAGCTTCCCTTTGTTACCAGTGCCCAAGATCTGATCACCAGCTACTGAGTATTAACCGAACCACTCAAGTTTCTCCCAACAGGTTGCCTCCACCTCCATCCATTTGCCCCTAATTTTCCTCTGCTATGACTGCTCTCCTTTTAATTGGAGTCAAAATCCTATTATTCCTTCAAGGCTGCATTTCAAATGTCTCATCCTCTATAAAGCTTTTTTTTTGCAGACCCTTCACTACCTCATATAGCTTCCTTTCTCTTTGACCAGCCACAGCACTTTGACCTCTTTTATGACACAAGTGTTACCCTATTTTTAATACAGTCACTGATATACTTGTTCTATTCCCCAACTAGATTGTGAACATCTTGAAGGAAGAAGTTAGGTCTTATTAATCGTTTTTTCTATTTCTTACAGTGTGTTTAATAAATGCTTTTGGATTTTATTTTATTATTATTGCTTTTTTTTATTGTGCTTTAAGTGAAAGTTTACAATTCAAGCCTGTTTCTCATACAAAAACTTATACACACATTGTTATGTGACCCTAGTTGTCCGCCTTGCAATGTGACAGCACACTCCTCTCCACCCTTTATTTCCTGTGCCCATTCTACCAGCTCCTGACCCCCTCTGCCTTCTCATCATGCCTTCAGACAGGAGCTGCCCATACAGACTGGTGTCTACTTGAGCTAAGAAGCGCATTCCTCATCAGTATCATTTTATGTCTTATAGTCCAGTCTAATCTTTGTCTGAAGAGTTGGCTTTGGGAATGGTTTTAGTTTTGGGCTAATACAGAGTCCAGGAGCCATGACCTCTGGGATCCCTCCAGTTTCAGCCAGACCATTTATTCTGTTTTTTTTTTTTTACTAGAATTTGAGGTCTGCATCCCACTTTTCTCCTGCTCCATCAGGGATTCTCTGTTGTGTTCCCTGTCAAGGCAGTCATTGGTGGTAGCTGGGTACCATCTAGTTCTTCCAGTCTCAGACTGATGGAATCTCTGGCTTATGTGACCCTTTCTTCCTCCTGGGCTCATATTTTCCTTGCGTCTTTGGTGCTCTTCATTCTCCTTTGCTCCAGGTGGTTTGGGACAAATTGATGCATCTTAGATGGCCGCTTGCGAGCTTTTAAGACCCCAGACACCACTCACCAAAGCGGAAAGCAGAACGTTTTCTTAGTATACTTTGTTATGCCAATTAACCTAGATGTTCCCCGAAACCATGGTCCTCAGACCCCCACCCCTGCTACTCTGTCCCTTGAAGTGTTTGGTTGTATTCAGGAAACTTCTTAGGTTTTGGTTTAGTCCGGTTGTGCTGACTTTCACTGTATTGTGTGTTGTCCTTCCCTTCACCTAAAATAATTCTTGTCTACTATCTAATTAGTGAATACCCCTCTCTCTCCCTCTCCACCTTCATAACCATCAAAGAATATTTTCTTCTGCGTTTAAAGCTTTTCTTGAGTTCTTATAAAAGTGGCCTCATACAATATTTGACCTTTTGCAACTGACTAATTTCACTCAGCATAATGCCTTCCAGTTCCTCCATGTTATGAGATTTTTATGGATTCATCATTGTTCTTTGTGGTTGTGTAGTATTCCATTGTGTACATTCCATAATTTGTTTATCCATTCATCCATTGATGGGAACCTTGGTTGTTTCCTAGGATATATTCCAAGGAGTGGAATTGCTGGATCTTATGGTAGCTCTATTTCTAGCTTTTTAAGGAAGTGCCAAATCGATTTCCAAAGTGGTTGTACCATTTGACATTCCCACCAGCAGTGTAGAAGTGTTCCAGTCTCTCCACAACCTCTCCACATTTATTATTTTGGTTTTTTGGATTAATGCCAGCCTTGTTGGGGTGAGATGGAATCTCATCGTAGTTTTAATTTGCATTTCTCTAATGGCTAATGATTGTGAGCATTTCCTCATGTATCTGTTAGTCTCCTAAAGGTCTTCTTTGGTGAAGTGCCTGTTCATATCCTTTGCCAATTTTTTAATTGGGTTATTAGTTTCTCTGAGTTTTTGCAGTATCCTGTAGATTTTCGAGATTAGACATTGATCAGATTTGTTGTAGTTTTTACTCTTTTGGTGAGGTCTTTGAATGACCATAAGATTTTTAGGAGCTCCGAGTTCTCTAGTTTCTCTTCTAGTGTTTGTGCGTTGTTAGTAGTGTTTCGTATACTGTGTATGCCATGTATGAGGGCTCCTAGCCTTGTCCCTATTTTTTCTTCCATGATCTTTATCATTTTAGGTTTTATATTTAAATCTTTGATCCATTTTCAGTTAGTTTTTGTGCATGGTGTGAGGTGTGGGTCTTGTTTCATTTTTTTGCAGATGGATATACAGTTATGCCTGCACTGTTTGTTAAAGAGACTGTCTTTTCCGCATTTTATGGACTATGGGCCTTTGTCAAATAGCTGCTCATAGGCGGGTGAATTTATGTTTGGATTCTCAATTCTGTTTCCATGGGCCTATGTATCTGTCGTTGTGCCAGTACCAGGCTGTTTTGACTACTGGGGCAGTATAATAGTTTAAAAAATCAGGTAGTATGAGGCCTCCCACTTTGCTCCTCTTTTACAGTACTTCTTTAGTTATTCAGGTCCTCTTCCCTTCCCATATGAAGTTGGTGATTTGTTTCTCCATTTCATTAAAAAATTCCATTGGAATTTGGATCAGGATTACATTGTATTTATAGATCGCTTTGCATAGAATAGACATTTTCACAATGTTGAATCTTCCTATCCATCAGCAAGGTATGTTTTTCCACTTGTGTAGGTCTCTTTTGAATTTTTGCAGCAGTGTCTTGTAGTTTGCTTTGTTTAGGTCTTTTACATCTCTGGTTAGATTTATTCCCAAGTATTTTATCTTCTTGGGGGCTATTGTAAATGATATTGATTTGGTGATTTCCTCTTCAATGTTCTCTCTGTTGGTGTAGAGGAATCCAACTGATTTTTAGATGTGTATCTTGTATCCTGATACTTTGCTGAACTCTTCTATTAGTTCCAGTACTTTTCTTGTGGATTCTTTGGGGTTTTCTGTGTATATCATCTGCAAATAGAGATACTTTTACTTCTTCCTTACCAATTTGGATGGACTATATTTCTTTATCTGGCCTAATTTTTCTAGCTAGGACCTCCAGCACAACGTTGAATAAGAGTGGTGATAAAGGGCATCCTTCTCTGGTTCCCATTTTCAAGGGGAATCCTTTCAGGCTGTCTCCATTTAGGATGATGTTGGCTGTTGGCTTTGTATAAATGCCTTTTATTATGTTGAGGGATTTCCCTTCTATTCCTATTTTGCTGAGAGTTTTTTTTTTACCATGAACGGGTGTTGAACTTTGTCAAATGCCTTCTCTGCATCAGTTGATAAGATCATGTGGTTCTGGTCTTTTATGTATGTGATGGATTATATTGATTGTTTTTCTAACGTTAAACCACCGACCCTGCATACCTGGTATGAATCCCACTTGGTCATGGTGAGTTATTTTTTTTTGACATGCTGTTGAATTCTATTGGCTAGAATTTTATTGAGGATTTTTGCATCAAATTCATGAGGGATATAGGTCTGTAATTTTCTTTTTTTGTTGTATCTTTATCTAGTTTTGGTATCAGGGTTATACTGGCTTCATAGAATGAGTTTGGGAATATTCCATCCTTTTCTATGCTCTGAAATACCTTTAGTAATAGTGGTGTTAACTCTTCTCTGAAAAAAAAATTTTTTTTTTTTTTTCTGAAAGTTTGGTGGAATTCTCCAGTGAAGCCACCAGGGCCAGGGTTTTTTTTTTTTTTTTTTGGTGAGTTTTTAAATTATCTTTTCAATCTCTTCTTTTGTTACAGGTTTATTTAGTTGTGCTGCCTCTATTTATGTTAGTTCAGGTGGGTAGTGTGTTTCTAGAAATTTGTCCATTTGCTCTAGGTTTTCAAATTTGTTAGAGCACAATTTTTCATAGTATTCTGCTACGATTCTTTTAATTTCAGTTGGCTCTGTTGTGATATAGCCCATCTCATTTCTTATTCAGGTTATTTGCTTTCTCTCCTGTTTTCCTTTTGTCAGTTTGGCCAATGGTTTCTCTATTTTGTTGATCTTTTCAAAGAACTGACTTTTGGTCTTGTTAACTCTTTCAATTGTTTTTCTGTTCTCTATTTCATTTAATTTTTGTCATTTGCTTTCTTCTGGTGCCTGAGGGCTTCTTTTGCTGCTCTCTTTCTATTTGTTTCACTTTTCTATTTGTTGGAGTTGTAGGGATAATTCTTTGATTTTGGCCCTTTTATCTGTTTGGATGTGTGCATTTGTCATTATAAATTGACCTCTGAGCACTGCTTTTGCTGTGTCTCAAAGATTCTTGTAAGAAGTGTTTTCATTCTCATTTGATTCTGTGAATTTCTTTATTCTGTCCTTAATATCTTCTACAACCCAGTAGTTTTTGAGCAAGGTGTTGTACTTTTTCCATGTGTTCGTTTTTTTTTTTTCCTTGCTTTTTCTCTTATCATTTCTAGTTTTATGGCTTTATGGACAGAAAAGTTACTTTGTGACATTTTGATGTTTTGGATTCTGCTAAGGCTTGCTTTATGACCTAAAATGTGGTCCATTCTGGATAATGTTCCATGTGTGTTTGAAAAGCAAGTATACTTGGCTGCTGTTTGGTGCAGTGTTCTACGTATGTCTATGAGGTCAAATTGGTTGATTGTGGCATTTAGATCTTCTGTGTCTTTATTGAGCTGCTTTCTTGGATATTCTGTCCTTCACTGAAAGTGCTGTGTTGAAGTCTCCTACTATTATTGTGGAGCTATCTATCTCCCTTTTCAATGTTTGTTTTATGTATTTTGGAACCCTGTCATTGTGTGTGTAAATATTTATTATTGTTATATCTTGGTATATTGATCCTTTAATCATAATATATTGTCCTTTCTTATCTTCCGTGGTGGTTTTAACTTTAAAGCCTGTTTTGTCAGAAATTAATATTGCCACTACAGCTTTTTTTTGATTGTTGTTTGCTTGATATATTTTTTTCCATCCTTCGAGGTTTAGTTTGTTTGTGTCTTTAAGTCTAAGATGTACCTTTTGTAGGCAGCATATCTTGTAGGCAGCATATAGATGAATTTTGTTTTTTATCCATTCTGCCACTCTCTGTCTCTTTATTGGTGCATTTAGTCCATTTACATTCAGCATAATTTTTGATAGGTATAGGTTTATAGGTTTAGTGCTGTCATTTTGATGACTTTTTTTTGTTTTGTTTTGTCGACAGTTTCTTTCTTCCACTTAATTTTCTGTGCTGAATAGTTTTTCTTTATATTTTGTCTTTTCCTCTTTTTCATTGTTGTTGCTTTTGCAGTTGCTGAGTCTTTATGTTCTTCTTTTTTCTTATTTTGATGTGTAGGATTGTTAGTTTCCTTTGTGATTACTTTAATAGTTACCCCTATTTTTCTAAGTTTAAACCAAACTTTTATTTCTTTATATTCCCTTGACTTTCTCTCCATATAAAAGATCTATGAATACATTTTTTAGTCCTTCTTTTTTGATTTAATGTTGTCATCTTTTACAGAATGACATCTCTGTTTCCCCGTATTGAGTGTTTTAGTTTTGATTTATTTTTGTGATTTCCCTCTCTGGGTTGATATCTGGTTGCTCTGTCCTGTGTTCTAGTCTTGCGTTGTTACCTGATGTTAATGATTTTCTAACCAGAGGTCTCCGTTTAGTATCTCTTATATGTTTGGTTTGGTTTTTGCAAATTCCCTAAACTTCTGTTTATCTGGAAATGTCCTAATTTTGCCTTCATATTTGAGAGACAGTTTTGCTGCATATGTAATTCTTGGCTGGCAATTTTTGTCCTTCAAGGCCTTATATATGTCATTCCATTGCCTTCTTGCCTGCTTGGTTTCTGCTGTGTAGTCTGAGCTTAGTCTTATTGACTATCCATTTATCTTAGCCACTCTTAAAATTCTCTCTTTATCTTCGGTTTTGGCAAGCTTGACTATAATATGTCTTGGTGACTTTCTTTTGGGGGGGTTCGATGAGCATGTTGGATAGATATCATCTCATCTTTTACAATATCAGGGAAGTTTTCTGCCAACAAATCTTCAACAATTCTCTCTGTATTTTCTGTTATCACCCCCTGTTCTGATACTCCAATCACTCATAGATTCTTTCTCTTGATAGAGTCCCACATAATTCTTAGGGTTTCTACATTTTTTAAATTCTTTTATCTGATTTTTCCACAAATCTTCAATCTTAGTAATTCTGATTTCCATTGCCTCAATTCTGCTCCTATGACTTTCTGTTGAGTTGTGTAATTCAGAAATTTTATTGTTAATCTTCTGAATTTCTTTTTGCTGTCTCCCTATGGATTCTTGCAGCCTGTTACATTTATCATTATGCTCTTCTCTAATCCTCTTAAATTCCAGTAATGCTATTCTGTGTGTTCCTTGGCTTTTTCTGCATTTTGCCTGATCTTCTTCCTGATCTCTTGAAGAGTTCTGTATGTTAATCTCTTATATTCTACCTCTGGTAGTTCCAGGAAGTTCTCTTCATCCAGAAGATTTCTTGATTCTTTGTTTTGGGACCTTGCTGAAGCCATCATTGTCTGCATCTTTATGTGACTTGGCGTTGACTGTTGTCTCCAAGCCATCAATAAGCTATCATATTTATTTATTTTGTTTGCTTACTGTGTGCTAGTTTTTTGTTTTGTTTTGCTTTGATATGTCCAAATAGGCTGGTCGTATGAGCTAGTTTGATTATTGGTGCCTTTGAAGCTCTAATGCCCTGTCACCCGGTGGTTAGAGCTGTTGCTAGGTAAATGAGCCTGGGAATCCATTTATTTTCTTGTATGGATTCAGCTCAGGTATCCAGGTAGTTGGTCACCAAGTATGTGGTGCAGGCTCTCACCTACAGTTTTAGAAGAGCAGGGGTGATTGATGTAGATATCTGGCTGCAGTAGGGGGTCACTTGCTAAGCAAGGAAGAGGACTGATAACCGCCCCTGAGTATCTATAAGGAAAGCATGCCCCTGTTCCCTAGAGCACCTGGGTGTGTGTGTTTTGCAGCCAGAGTATGGAATCCAGTGCTGTTGGCTGTAAGGACTAGGAGGCACAACTTATCCTTGGGTCCCTGTCGAGGGTGGCTAGGTAGCATGGGTGGAGCTACCAGTCCTCAGGCCCCTGATGTGGGTAGGTGAGGACCCTGCTTAATAGGTAGAGTGGTGTCAAATGTCATGAAGCTGCCTCTCCACCATACAGGTGAAATAGTTGAAGTTAGACTTCAGATGTATACCCTGTTGTACTGTGCTAACGAGGGCCTACACTGTTGAAATGGGTCCACACAGGCCTATGCAGGGGTGAAAGGCATCCAAAGTTCGTGGACCACTTATGCCTCTGCCTAGGCAAAGGAGCTATTTCTGCCCTGAGTTCCCAGCTTAGGGGAGTTGGCAGATTTTTTCCCCCCCCGTTTGTTAATTTGTTCCTTCTCTAAGGCTGGGAGGATGGCTCTGGATGCATGACAGGCCCTACTTCCAGCCAGAGAAAGCAGCTATCACTGAAGCCAGCTCGGGACCCAGCGCAGAGCGGGAAGGGGTCAGGTAAATGGGATTTTTTCCCAAAGGGGTGTTTTTTAATCTGTATGGTAGGTTAAACACATGTACTTATCTTATGCCAAGAGTGCCACTTTTCCTGATTCTGGAGGCATGAGTGAACTCTCTGCTTCTTGGTCTCTCCCAATGTGGAAAATGTGTCCCGAATGCCACTACTTGCCTCACTGCACTCACACCAGTGGATCTGGCCTGTGGGGTGTCAGTTCCCAGAGGGTCAGGTCTGGCAACTCCTTGCTGCTTCTGAACCATCTACCATCTCTCCCTCCCCCTGCTGCTCAGTCTGATTCCTCAACTTTGCCTTTGATGTTCAGGGCTCCTAGATTGTCATATATAATCAATTCACTTGTTTTTTTGGGCCTTTGTTGTAAGAGAGACCACTGGAAGTGTCTGACTACTCCAACATTTTGCTGCTTTTGAATTTTAATTGAACTTATATGACTAGAAGGTGACATAGTGGCTTAATCTAAAGAGTTATTTAAAAAATGAGTTCTAAATTTGCATTCTACTGAATAAAATACAGAATAGTATTAGCTAGGACTATTGCTGTGCAGAAGTCTAAATTCTTTGTACCCTTTGTGAGATGCCAAAAGACACAGCCCTCCCATACACAGGGTTTGCCAAAGTGCTTGAAACTCTCACATTACCTATCTACAGATGTGCACACATTCACAAGAGGTGAATTTTATAAATTGGATTAATTGAGCAAGGATATTTTCAATATTTTCTGTGCACTCAGAACATTGCCAGGTACCATATGAAATCTAAAAGTGGTCTAATACATTGTCTATGCCCTCAGGGAGCTTGGAGTTTGGTGGTGAGGACAAACTCAATATACTTGAAACAAAAGTGAGTGGTTTGAGATGGTTAGGGAATACCTGACCTGAGCCTTTCAAGATGAAGTAGAATTTGCATAAGACAGGGAGAGAGAGAAAAAGAGGGAAATAGAGAAGCATAGGATAAAGGATAGAGAAATACCCTTCGCATAAAAAGACCAAACTTAATGGTCAGACTGGGACTTGAGGGAACCCAGAGGCCATGGACCCCAGACCTTCTGTTAGCCCTGGGCAGGAACCATTCCCAAAGCCAACTCTTCAGACAGGGATTGGACTAGGACAGGGGATGGAAAATGATACTGGTGAAGAACGAGCTTCTTGGATCAAGTGGTCACATGAGCCTATGTTGGCACCTCCTGTCTGGAGGGGAGATGAAAGGGCAGAGGGGGCCAGAAGCTACCCAAATGGACACGAGGAGAGGGAATGAAGGGAAGTACTGTGCTATCTCATCAGAGGGAGAGCAATTAGGAGTGTATAGCAAGGTGTATGAAAATTTTTGTATGAGAGACTGACCTGATTTGTAAGCTTTCGCTTAAATCACAACTTAAAAAAAAAAAGCTATCCACTTGTGTAGTAACTTTGGTGAAGGATAAGACAGTACACAATACTGGGAAAGCCAGCACAGCTTGTACAAGGCAAGTTCATGGAAGCTCCATAGACACATCCGAACTCCCAGAGGGACCGAATTGCTGGGCTGAGGGCTCTCGGGACCATGGTCTAGGAGAACATCTATCTCAATTGGTGTAACATAGATTTATAAAGAAAATATTCTACATTCTACTCTGGTGAGTAGCATCTGGGGTCTTAAAAGCCTGTGAGCAGTCATCTAAGATACTTCACTTGTCTCACCCATTCAGGAGCAAGGAAGAATGAAGAAAGCTAAACATACAAGGGAAAGATTACTCTAAAGGTCTAATGGACCACAACTACCACAGCCTCCACCAGACTGAGTCCAATAGAGATAGGTAGTGCTACCGCCACTGACTGCTCTGACAGAGATCACAATAGAGGGTCCTGAACAGAGCTGGAGGCAAATGTAGAACAAAATTCCAACTCTCACACACAAAAAAGACCAGACTTACTAGCCTGACAGAGACTGGAGAAATCCCAAGAGTACGGCCTCCGGATGGATACCTTTTTAGCTCAATAATGTATTCACTCCCGAGGTTCACCCTTCAACCAACAGGCTCATAAAATAAAACGAGGCGAAAGGGGCACAACAGCCCAGGGGCAAGGATGAAAAGGCAGGAGGGGACAGGAAAGCTGGTAATAGGGAACCCAAGGTGGAGAAAGAAGAGTGTTGACATGCCATGGGGTTGTTAACCAATGTCATAAAATGACATAAAATGACAATGTCATAAAAGTACTAACTGTTTAATGAGAAACTAGTTTATTCTGTAAATCTTCATCTAAAGTACAATAAAAAAAAGAAAAAAGCTTAAAAAAGATAGAGAAAGAAAAAGAGGTAATTTTGGGAAGTGAAGGGGAAGATGAGGAAGTGGGAAGAGTAGGAATAATCGGGAAGCAGCGAGAGTCTTGACTGGCTGATGTGGGGTTTTAGTGTTGGGGTATAATATCACAGGTTTATCTGAGAACTAAAAGGTGTAGGGCCTTTGTTTGAGTTAGCACTTTGTTTAGTAAGCGTGGGGAGCTCTGACAGTGTAGTGGTTAAGAGCTCAGCTGCTAACCAAAATGTCGACACTTCGAATCTACCAGTCGCTCCTTGGAAATTCTATGGGGGCTGTTCTACTCTGTCCTATAAAGCTATGAGTTGGAATCAGCTCGATGGCAATGGGTTTGGTTTGATTTGGGGAAGCCACCAAAAGCTTTTGAGCAGGGAAGTAACATGATGACCAAGATGCTTGGGGCCAATTACTGCAGCCATAAAATACACGGTAGGTGGAGGTACTAGTATCCAGTGGGACTAGCCACCATGCAGAGACTAAGAACTTAAGATTCTGAGTTTCAGTGCCACATGGTAGCAATAAGGATGGAATAGAAAAGATAGGAGTAAAAGACTGTAAGAAGGAAGAATCAGGATAACTTGTTGCCTGGCCAAGCTGTTTAATAGTGAGTGACAGAGTAAAGCAAAAGGCGGTGGGAGTATGGCTATTGAATGGTTGCAAGTGATAGAACTAGAAATGAGTCTAGAAGTACTTGAGGGACCCAGAAAGATCCACGGGGGCAGCATCTTTTTCTATGTCTGTGTCTTTCTCTCTTTGGTTACCAGGTTGGTCTCTCCCTCTTTCTCTGGCTCCTAGAACTAATCTTTCTTTTCCCTACACAGTTTCTTCCTCTCCTGTCTCTACCCACCATTTTCTCTGATCACTTACCTTTTCCTCTCTTTCACTAATTTCAGCTTATCCAGGTCAGCCATGATCCTCCTGCCTACCCATTGCTGATTGACTCAGCTGCTCAATCTCTTCCTTTTTATACTTCTGAGAGAGGGACTCTGATTGGCTCAGTTTTGCACATCTGTCACATTAGAATTTCACAGGCTGCCAGCCAGCTTATGACTTGGCTGGTCTTGGCTCAGGTGCCCACTCCTGGTTTAATCAGTTGTGGTGGTGGTAGTAGCGGTGGTAGTAGTCATAGTACTGGTGGTGGTAGTGGTAATTGGCGGTGGTGGAAGTGGTATTGGTAGTGGTGGTGGTGGTAGTAGTGGTATTGGTAACAGTGGTGGTGGTGGTAGTGGTGGTGGTGGTAGTAGTGGTATTGGTAACAGTGGTGGTGGTGGTAGTGGTGGTGGTGGTGGTGGAAGTGGTATTGGTAGTGGTGGTGGTGGTAGTAGTGGTATTGGTACCAGTGGTGGTGGTAGTAGTGGTGGTGGTGGTAGTAGTGGTATTGGTAACAGTGGTGGTGGTGGTAGTGGTGGTGGTGGTAGTAGTGGTATTGGTAACAGTGGTGGTGGTGGTAGTGGTGGTGGTGGTAGTAGTGGTATTGGTAACAGTGGTGGTGGTGGTAGTGGTGGTGGTGGTGGTGGAAGTGGTATTGGTAGTGGTGGTGGTGGTAGTAGTGGTATTGGTAACAGTGGTGGTGGTGGTAGTGGTGGTGGTGGTAGTAGTGGTATTGGTAACAGTGGTGGTGGTGGTAGTGGTGGTGGTGGTGGTGGAAGTGGTATTGGTAGTGGTGGTGGTGGTAGTAGTGGTATTGGTACCAGTGGTGGTGGTAGTAGTGGTGGTGGTGGTAGTAGTGGTATTGGTACCAGTGGTGGTGGTAGTAGTGGTGGTGGTGGTAGTAGTGGTATTGGTAACAGTGGTGGTGGTGGTAGTGGTGGTGGTGGTAGTAGTGGTATTGGTAACAGTGGTGGTGGTGGTAGTGGTGGTGGTGGTGGTGGAAGTGGTATTGGTAGTGGTGGTGGTGGTAGTAGTGGTATTGGTAACAGTGGTGGTGGTAGTAGTGGTGGTGGTGGTGGTGGAAGTGGTATTGGTAGTGGTGGTGGTGGTAGTAGTGGTATTGGTAACAGTGGTGGTGGTGGTAGTGGTGGTGGTGGTAGTAGTGGTATTGGTAACAGTGGTGGTGGTAGTGGTGGTAGTAGTGGTATTGGTAACAGTTGTGGTGGTAGTAGTGATGGTAGTGGTAGTGGTGGTGGTGGTAGTAGTGGTATTGGTACCAGTGGTGGTAGTAGTGGTGGTGGTGGTAGTGGTGGTGGTGGTAGTGGTGGTGGTGGTAGTGGTGGTATTGGTAACAATGGTGGTGGTAGTAGTGGTGGTGGTGGTAGTAGGGTGGTGGTAGTGGTGGTGGTGGTGGTAGTGGTGGCAGTGGTGGCAGTGGTAGTGAGGTGGGGCCAGAATCTGGGTCACATGATAAAAAACAGCCCAGTCACTATAGGCAGAGCTATACAGGGAGGCTATAGGTGAGGAGGCATCATGATTATTATCTCTTTATGCACTCTTCGGTTTAGAGGATAAAGATAATTATGGGATTAAAAACAACTAAAAGTTCATGAGACAGGCTACAAAAAGTATAGGAGTGGCAATGGCAGAAAAATAGGGTAATGTAGAAGGGAAGCTGAGTGGGCATAAGAAAATTATCTGTTCATTTAGGCACAAGTTGAATTTCACTTATTCATTAATTTAGCAAAAATTTATTGACTGCTACCATGTGCCAGGAGCCCTGGTGACACAGTGATTAAAAGCTTGGCTGCCAACCAAAAGGTCAGCAGTTCTAATGTACCAGCCGCTCCTTGGAAACTCTACAGGGTAGTTCTATTCTGTCCTATGGGATTGCTATGAGTTGGAATTGACTTGATGGCAATGGCAAACCATGTGCCAAAGACTATGCTAGGTGGGTACTGAAGAATCTACGGACTTAAACATTGAAAATGATAATTGGCTGCCCAATGAAATATAATGATACTTCCCATCTATTAAGCTCCTATTATACACAACGTGCTTTTAATAGACGATTTCATTTAGATCTTAAGACCATCTTAAGAAGATACTTTTAATTTCATTTTGCAGTTGAGGAAACTAAGCTCAGAGAGACCAAGTAACTCTCCTAAGACCACACAGCGAGTGAGACAAAGCCCAGGCTCTCTACACTGTATTTTATGGCAGCAACAGGTTTGGAACTCCAGAGAGAAGTCAGGGCTGGAGATTAGTATTTGGAACCCATCTTCATGAAGGTGCCAGCCAAAGCCAGGAGAAATGAATTAGTTCTTTAAAAGCAGAAATACACTTTGATGTTCTCTTGGGAGAAACCAACATTTAAGGGACAGAAAGAGGAGAAGGAACTCAAAATTGAGACTGAGTGCAGTGAATGACTTATTAGGAAAATGAGGATTGTGCAGAATCACTGGGGAAGAGAGTTCTAAAAAGGAAAAGGCAGCCAATGGTATTAAATGCCACAGAAAGATCCAGAAGTTTGAAGACAGAAGGCAAAAGCGCTAAGAACTCAGGCGCTAAGGTCAAGGTGGCAGGGAGGAACAGGCTTCACTGGTTGGATGATCTACTGAGACTATACTTAGGCAGCTAATGGCTACTGTGTTGCACCCCTGGGTTGATGGGATGTGTGTAAAACCTGCTACAGATACTACTGATACTGTAGAAACACTAGTCTCATAGTGGTTCTCAAACAGTGGTCCCTGGGCTAGCAGCAGCAACATCACCTGGGAACTTTTTAGAAATGCAAACTCTAGGTGATTCTGATGCATGCTAAAGTTTGATAGTCCCTTGTCTGGGGGAAGACACAGTCTCATCAGACACACCTGGAATGTCACAACATTCCAGGCATATGCTTTGGGAGGGACACAGACTCATTCACAAGACAGGGAGAAAGGAGATCCCTTAAAGGAAAACATGGATAAGCCAGGGGTGTTCCTCACAAGATAAAGTACCAGTGAAGGAATGATGGCAGCTTCAACTATCCACTGACTGGTGTGGGCCAGGCACTATCCTTGGCACAGGGGAACAGCAGAGAACAAGACAAAGTCCCTGCCTTAATGGAGCATATGTCTAGAGCAGGGAGATGGATATAAAAGTATAACCAAATATCAGGGAGTAATAATGCTATAATGAAAAGAAAACTTTGTGATGTAGTAGGAATAGCCTGGAAGACTATTTTGGAGTCAGGGAAGGGCCCATTGACTAAGTGAAATCAGAATGCCTAGAAAGAGTGACCCACAAGAATGAACAAAAGGAAGATTAGCTGTGTTGGTGTAAGGACCTACAAGCACAAAAAGGCCCAATGGCAGGATCAAGCTTGATTCATTCAAGGAATGGACCAAAATCCAGGACAGAATGGTCAGAAGTGAGGTTGTGCTTACATAGGCTGTGCCATTCACAATAGGGCCTTCTAGTCCAGGAATAGGTTTTAGATTTCACAGAAAGTTGGATTCAGGAAGTCTACGTAGGGTTTTAAGCAGGAAAGTGGCATAATCGAATTTCTGTTTTTGAAAAATAACTCTGGCTTCTGTGTGGAGAATAGATGATGGGGTAGCATGGGAGGAAGAGGAGCAGGAAGACCACCAGGGGGCTGTTGCATAGTCTTGGTGAAATGACGGTGACTTGGGCCATAGTGATGACAGCAGGGATGGAGAAAAGTGGTAGAAATTGAGACATGCTTTTGGATGCAGAGAGCTGACAGGACATGTTATACACGTAGGAGGTGAGGGGGGACAGGTTATATTTGGCACTCAGGATCTCGTCTTGAGGAACAGGGTGCAGGGTGGTGTCATGTTCTGATATCTTAGGGGAAGATGGCTGACATGCTGCCAGGAGAAAAATATTACATATGCTTGCTTAGTGCCATCCAAAGGGCAGATGGAATTGTGAAGAGATAACTTTTAGCTCATTACGAAAAAAAAAAAAAAAATCATTCTGATGGAGCAATTCGGAATATTCACTGGCTGCTTGTGGGGCAATGACCTCCCATTAGAAGGCATGTGGGCAGGGGCTGAGCACCCTTAGTGAGGCTCTCATAGAGAAGGGTATATGTTGGACTAGGTGATCTTTAGGATCCTTTCTGACCCTCAGATTCCTTTATTCTAAGTCTTTGGAGACCTTTGGAAATGGGATTTCTGTTGCATGTTGAGACAGAAGACAGATTACAGAAGCGAGTAGTGATAAAATGAGGCAATAGCTGGAGATTTCGTATTTGAGATTATTGTCAAGAATATGGGATAGTAGCCAGAGAGGTCAATGCGGTCAATAGGGTCTTTTTTTATACTTGTTTCTTTTTCTTTCTTTCTTCTTCTTTTTTAAATAAGAAAAATTACCTCACACTGTCCGTTCCCTGGGAACTAGGAGACATGAGGCTGGCTGGTCATTTTGGGTTAGAGATGTGGCCTCTGGAAAAACTTCCTCCGTTAATACCACCCCTTCCAGGGCCCAGTTTCCTTCCTAAGCTGGGTCCCAGCTCTGCATTCTTGCAGTTACCACAGCGACTCCCTGACATGTCATCACAGACAACCTCCTCAGCTCAAATCACTTCCCACTGTGCACCCATAACACACAGGTTGGAGGTAACTTTGCTCCAGAGAACCAATTAGCGCAGACCCAGGCCGGGTAATTACAGTTTGATAAGATCCTTGCTGCTGATATCCAGGGCAGATAAATCACTAGGAAGTCACTTCTCAGTAGGACTTGGGGGAACAGTATTATAACTTGCTTTCCTTCCTCCCGTTCTTTGCCCTTGTACCCGGCTCCCCACCCCCCCCCCACCTCTTCCAAAATTTTAACTGGCCGCAGAGAGGAAAGGGCTGTCAGGGGATGAGAGGGAAAGTCACTTAGACACCCAGGAGTCAACTGCTGCTTATCTTCCAGGGCCAGCTACTTTTCTAAAAGTGTTGTCATTGTTAGCTGCCGTGGGGTCACCTCCAACTTGGGGAGACCCATGCACAACAGAACAAAACACTGCCTGGTCCTTTGCCATCTCTGTGATCATTTGTGGCTAGGACAATATTCTATTGTGATCCACAGGGCTTTCACAGGCTGATTTTCCGAAGTAGGTTGCCAAGGCTTTCTTTCTAGTCTGTATTAGTCTGAAAGCTCTGCTGAAATCTTCCAGGCATCACGGCAACATACAAGCCACCACTGTGTGATAAGCTGACAGACAGGTGGTGGCTATGAGCCCTAAAAAGGATGCTATTATTCAATGCTGGGGAGATGGGAGCAACTAAGGAGTGGGAGACAGAAGGGTTTCTAACAGGATGGGGTCGAATAGGAGGGGACCATACATCCCATCATGAGACGGATGTACAAGTGCCAATGGACTCTGCTCTGAGTGGCCTCTGGTCCATGGTCACCTTAACAGTCCCTCAGACTCACCAGGGCCTCTGATCGCCTTCCCTCCCATTCCTTTTGGGCTGACCAGAGGCTGCTGATATGTGTGAACCTAATTCTCTTTATCCCTCTACTCTAAGCCACTTTTTGCATACCTGGACCTCCCTCACAGCCCCTCACTACCCTCCCCACAACCAAGGGAGGCTCTCTTTAATCCACTGTATATACTGCAGCCAGAGGGGTTGTTTTAACATGCAAATCCACTTATATCCTTCCCTTGTTTAAAGTCTCCACTGGTCCCCACTGCCATCAGGATAAAGCGCAAACATGGCTTAGCATGACTTTTTTTTAAACTATGATCTTTTAATCTATGAAACAAAACGTGGCAGAAATTCACTATATACCATTCTCTACCTCTAATTGTTTTTTTGAGGTCTTCAGCTGAAAACTTTTCTTTTGTGATTTTAAGTTTTATTTTTTTAAATGAACAAACAGCAAAGTTGACTTTTAGTTTTGGTGGATGGTTCTATGAATTTTAACACATGTATAGATTCATGTTGTTATCCATAAGGTTTTGGAACTGTGGTGTTGGCCAAGAATACTGAATGTACTGTGGACCGCCAAAAGAAAGAACAGATCGGCCTTAGAGGAAGTACAACCAGAATGCTTCTCAGAAGCGAGGATGGTGAGACTTCAGCTCAGTCGCTTTGGGCAAATCATCAGAAAGGACCAGTCTCTAGAAAAGGGTATCATGTTTGTTAAGTAGAGGGCTAGCGAAAATCAGGGAATCCCTCAACGAGATGCAGGATGTAGTAGCCACAACGATGGACTCAAACACACCCACAGCATGAAGATGGCGCAGGAGCGGGCAACGTTTCGTTGTGTTATACGTAAGGTTGGCGTGAGCCAGCGCTGACTCCATGGCACCTAACAACATAGCCCATGTCACCACCATCATGATCAGGATGCGGAACAGTTCAGTTGCTCCCCGAAAACCTCTCTCGTGCTGCCCTTCGTAGTCACACCGTACCCCCTCTTCACTGGCTCCTGGATCTCCTGATCTTTTCTAAATCACTACCCGTTTATTGTTGTTGTTGTTGTTAGGTGCCTCTGAGTCGGTCCCCACTCCTAGCAACCCCGTGTAAAACAGACCGAAGCGCTGCCTGGCCTTGCGCCATCCTTACGGTCACTTCTCTGCTTGAGCCCATCGCGGCAGTCACTGTATCAACCCATTTCCTCGAGGGCCTTCCCCTTTTCGCCGACCCTCTGCTTCACCGAGCACGGTGTCCTGCTTCAGGGCCTGCTCCCTCCTGACAACATGTCGAAAGTACGCGAGATGAAGCCTCGCCATGCTCGCTTCTAAGGAGCATTCTAGCTGTCCTTCTTCCAGGACAGATTTGTTTGTTCTTCCGACAGTCCATGCTATATTCAGTATTTTTTGTTAACACCACAATTCAAAGACATCAGTTCTTATTCAGCCTTCCTTATTCACTGTCCAGCTTTCACATGTAGACGAGGTGGCTGAAAACACCATGCCTTGGGTAAGGCTCACCTTAGTCTTCATCTTTGCTTTTTAACACTTTAGAGAGGTCTTTTGCAGCAGATTTGCCCAATGCAATACATCTTTGATTTCTTGACTGCTTTTTCCATCATCATTGATTGTGGATCCAAGTAAAATGAAATCCTTCACAACGTCAATCTTTTCTCCATTTATCATGATGTTGCTTATTGGTCCAGTTGTGAGGATTTTTGTTTTCTTTATATTGAGGTGCAATCTATACGGAAGGCTGATCTTCCTCAGTAAGTGCTTCAAGTCCTCTTCACTTTCAGCAAGCAAAGTTGTGTCCTCTGCATATCTCAGGTTGTGAAAGAGTCTCCTTCCAATCCTGATGCCCTGTTCTTCTTCAGATAGTCCAGCTTCTCAGATTATTTGCTCAGCGTACAGATTGAATAAGTACGGTGAAAAGGTACAAACCTGACACACACCTTTCCTAACTTTAAACCACACAGTATCCCCTTGTTCTGTTTGAATGACTGCATCTTGGTCTATGTACAGGCTCCTCATGAGCACAGTTAAGTGTTCTGGAATTCTCATTCTTTCCAGTGTTGTCCATAATTTATGATCCACACCGTTAAATGCCTTTGCATAGTCAATAAAACACAGGTATACATGTTCCTGGTATTCTCTGCTTTCAGCCAAAATCCATCTGACATTAGCAATAATATCCCTCATTCCACGTCCTCTTCTGAATCTGGCTTGAATTTCTGGCAGTTCCCTACTGCTGCAACCACTTTTGAATTATCTTCAGTAAAATTCTACTTGTGTGTGATATTAATGATACTGTTCGATAATTTCCACATTCTGTTGGATCATCTTTCTTTGGAATGGGCATAAATATCGATCTTTTCCAGTTGGTTGGCCAGGAAGCTGTTTTCCAAATTTCTTGACTGTCATAGATTGAATTATGTCCCCCCAAAAATGTGTGTATCAACTTGGTTAGGCCATGATTCCCAGTATTGTGTGATTGTCCTCCATTTTGTGATTGTAATTTTAGGTTGAGAGGGCTAGGGTGGAATTGTAACACCACCCTTACTCAGGTCACCTCCATGATCCAAGGTAAAGGGAGTTTCCCTGGGGTGTGGCCTGCACCACCTTTTATCTCTCAAGAGATAAAAGAAAAGGGAACAAGCAGAGTTGGGGACCTCATACCACCAAGAAAGCAGCACTGGGGGCAGAGCACGTCCTTTGGACCCCAGGTCCCTGCACCTGAGAAGCTTCTCTACCAGGGGAAGATTGAGGACAAGGACCTTCTTCCAGAGCCTACAAAGAGAGAAAGCCTTCCCCTGGAGCCGATGCCCTGAATTTGAACTTGTAACCTACTAGACTGCAAGAAAATTAATTTCACTTTGTTAAAGCCATCCACTTGTGGTATTTCTGTTGTGGCAGCACTAGGTGACTAAGACATTGACATAGATGAGTGAGCACCTCCAGAGCTGCATCTGTTTGTTGAAACATCTCAATTGGTATTCTGTCAATTCCTGGAAACTTGTTTTTTGCCGTTCTCTTCAGTGCAGGTTGGACTTCTTCCTTCAGTACCATCAGTTCTTGATCATATGCTACCTCCTGAAATGATTGAACGTTGACCAATTCTTTTTGGTACAATGACTGTGTATTCCTTCCATCTTCTTTTGATGCTTCCTGAGTCATTCAATATTTTCCCTGTAACAAAAAAGAAAAAAACAAAGTTTCCATTCAGTTGATTGAGACTCACAGCGACCTCATAGAATCCTTCAATATTACTACTTGAAGCTTGAATTTTTTCTTCAGTTCCTTCACCTTAAGAAATGACGAACGTATTCTTTCCTTTTGTTTTTCTAACTCCAGTTCTTTGCACATTTCATTATAATACTTTACTTTGTCTCCTAGAGCCGCACTTTGAAATCTTCTGTTCAGCTCTTTTGCTTCATTTCTTCTGTTCACTTTAGCTACTCTACATTCAAGAGTAAGTTTCAGAGTCTTTTCTGACATCTATTTTCTTTCTTTCCTGTCTTTTTAATGACCTTTAACTTTCTTCATGTGTGATGTCCTTGATGCCTTTCCACACTCATCTAGTCTTCAGTTATTAGTGTTCAATGTTTCAAATCTATTTTTGAGATGATCTCCAAATTCAGATGGGATACACTCAAGTTCCTTTTTTGGTTCTCATGGACTTGCTCTAATTTCCTGCAGCTTTAACTTGAAGTTGCATATGAGCAATTGATGGTTTGTTCCACAGTTGGCCCTGTGTATTCCATCCGACAAGATCCATGTGTTTGGCTGCCATTTATATTGTTGAAAAAGGTATTTTCAATGAAGATATCATTGGTCTTGCAAAATTCTATCATGTAATCTCCAGTGTCATTTCTATAAACAAGGTCATATTTTCTAACTACTGATCTATTTTCTAACTTCTTCATTTCCAACTTTCACATTCCAATCACCAGTAACTATCAATGCATCTTGATTGCATGTTTGATCAATTTCAGGCTGCAGAAGTTGGCAAAAATCTTAAATTTTCTCATCTTTGGCCTTAGCGGTTGATGTGTAAATTTGAATGATAGTCCTATTAACTGGTCTCCCTTGTAGGGGTATGGATATTATCCTATGGCCAATGGCATTGTATTTCAGGATGAATCTTGAAATGTTCCTTTTGGCTGTAAATATGATGCCATTCCTCTTCAATTTGTCATCCCCAGCATAGTAGATCATATGATTGTCTGAAACAAAATGGCCAATACCAGTCTATTTCAGCTCACTAATGCCAAAGATACTGATTTTCAAGCATTGCATTTTTGATGACTTCCAATTTTCCTAGATTCATATTTTGTACTTTCCATGTTCTGATTATTAATGGATATTTGTAGCTCCTTCTTCTTGTTTTGAGTTGTGCCACCTCAGTGAACAGAGTTCCCAAAAGCTTTACTCCCTCCATATCATTAAGGTTGACTTACTTTGAGGAGGCAGCTCTTCCCCAGTCGTATTTTGAGTGCCTTCCAATCTGAGGGGCTCATCTTCTGGCACTATTCCAGACAATGTTCTTCTGCTATTCATAAGATTCTCACTGGCCACTTTTTTCAGAAGTAGACCTCCAGGTCCTTCTTCCTAGTTTGTCTTAGTCTGGTAGCCCCACTGAAACCTGTTCACCATGGGTGACCCTGCTGGTATTTGAAATACCAGTGGCATAGCTTCCAGCATCACAGTAACATGTAAGCCTACCACAGTAGGACAAGCTGACAGACACATGGGGATTTTTATTTTAGAGAGTGTCAAGTACAGTAAAACCTGTGAGAGCCAGAACTCTACAGGATTGCCTTATTTTTCTGGGTCTCACAAGTTTTCTGTCTTTGACAGGGTGCAGTCTTACCACTTTTCTATCACTCATTTTAGCAGAAAATATTTGAGTTTTCCTTCTCTGGCAGGTTTCTACCTTATACGGGTTCCAGTTTTCTCAAGTTCTACGTTAGTATGTAACCTTTTGAGACTGGTTTCTTTCATTCAGCATAATGCCTTTGAGATCCATCCAAGTTCTTGCATGCATCATTCCTTTTTGTTCCTTTTTATTGTTGAGTAGTATTCTATTGCACGAATGCAAAACAGTTTGTTAGCTCAATCCCATGATGAAAGACATTTACGTTATTTCCACTTTTGAGGTGGCTTAGTACGGTTTTTAAGGCCCTGCATGGTCTGGCCCCTCCTTAATTCTTCAGCCTCCTTTCTGGCTGACACCAGCCTCCAGCATCCTACGCATCCTCTTCTCTTCAGTTATACTGAATTTCATCCAGTTTCTCAAATGAACCAAGGATGGCCCCTTTTGTCTCCTGACATTTGTACATGTTGTTCCTTCTGGAGATAGCCTCCCCTCCCTCCTCCTCTTTGCCTACATGACTCCTTGTCATTCTTCAGGTATCAATCTACATACCTCTTCCCTAGGGAAGCTCCCTGAGACTTTAGACAGGATTAGGCTTCCTGTACTAGGTGGTCCTACCCACTCACTGCTTCCTCCATGACTCAGTCATCTTCCTTTTCCACATTCTGTAAGCTCCACGAAGGCCAATACCATATCTGTCTTGCTCACTGCTATGTTTCAGCCACCTAGCAAGTCCCAATAAATACTTGTTGAAGGAATGACTATTATGCACTTTTGTGTCCCTAGGGCCTGGTATTATGTGACATGTCCAGTAAATCATAATGAATGTCTGAGGAATTAATGAAGAAATGTTTTAAGTGTCTATCTCTCAATAGTCAGATATGTTTATTTTGCTTTTGTCTACATGTCTCAGACCACTTTGTCAAACCTTCATAATATTCTGAGCCACTAGATTTTTTTCTTTTTTTGCAGAGTTGAAAAAATAACTTGAGATTAAAAAAAAAAAAAAAAAAAAACCCAAACCCGTTCCACTGAATTGATTCCAACTCATAGGGATCCAACAGGACAGAGTAGAGCTGCCCCATAGAGTTTCCAAGGAGTGCCTGCTGGTTTCAAGCTGCCGACTTTTGGTTAGCAGCCATAGCATTTAACCACTACGCCACCAGGGTTGCAACTTGGGGTAGCTTATAATAGTGTACTACAATACGATGGCACAAACAGTTTGCACTCAACTGCTAAAGGTTGGAGATTTGAATCCACCTAGCAGTGCTGTGGAAGAAAATTCCTCACAATTACCTTCCATTAAGGTTACAGCCAAGAAAACCCTGTGGAGCAGTTCTGCCCTGCAACACACGGGATCAGCATGAGTCAGAATCAACCGATTCGACAGCAACTAACGACAAGAACAATAAGATAAAAGTATAGATTCTTGCTTGGGATGAACTGAAATACAGAAGGAATAGGAATATAAGACAAAGGAAAACTAGAACATAGAAGATCTATGCCATAAAGTCTGAGGTTCCTGGCAACCAAAGACAAAAAAAAAAAACAATCAGTGAAAAAATTTGCATTTTCCATTAGCCAAAATTGTAC
Source organism: Elephas maximus indicus (assembly GCF_024166365.1). Lineage (NCBI taxonomy): Eukaryota > Metazoa > Chordata > Mammalia > Proboscidea > Elephantidae > Elephas > Elephas maximus. The sequence continues at coordinate 8,118,340 of NC_064835.1, read as the reverse complement.
CAGTTCCCCTGGAAAAGCTGCAGCTGAGGAAAATTTCCCATGCGGGACTTCAAAGAGGGATACAGAGATGCAATAGACAATTTAAAAAAAAAAATATCCTTACATTAAATGTCATAGCTAGACTCATATAGCTTTTCCTTTAAGTCTTTCTCAGTGCAAATGTAAAACAATATGCCTAAACACAAGTCTGCCTCTACAAGGAACCAAACCCATTTGGTCCAGAAAATGTAGCTCTCTGATCATCTCATTTGATCCAGGGATAAAATCAAGAATACCTAGAGGAGTAGCTGAGCTGCACCTCCTTCAGGTAATCCTCTGTGAATATTATTTGGTGCACCTGGGCTTTCGATGACAGCCAGCAGCAGAAAATTTGAGTTGATGTTTTCCATTGAGGGTGTGGAGTGTTGGCATTCTGCCCCACATCCTTCATAATCAACCAAGTGGGTGGCAGGATTGACATCGTCTTATGAAATCAAGCAGCCTCATCAAGGTTCTTGCCTGATCAGGTTGCCATGTCCCCACTACATCGAGGTGGGTGGGCCGCCAACATCAGAAAGGTCATGGAAGAGACATTGAGATTCCCTCCTTCCCAGTCACATGCCCCAAATACATGCCATACCAGGAATATCCCTTTGGAGAATATGGTTCAGTTTCAGGAGATTTGAAAAAGAGAATTTGAAGATAATCCCAGATCCCAGGATTAAATATTCTGAAGGGAATGAGAGTATCATTAACACTTGAATACAGAATGCTTTCCTATCTACAGTTTTTTCATTTGATGTTCACAAAGGCAGAGCAGGAGATAGTTGGGTAAAAATCAAAAATAATTGCCATGAGTCAGCTCTGACTCATAGTGACTCCACGTTGAGTCAGAGCAGAGCTGTGCTCCATGGGGTTTTCGATGACTGATTTTTCAGAAGTAGATCTCCAAGCCTTTCTTCTGAGGTGCCTCTGGGTGGCTTTGAGCCTCTGACTTTTTGGTTACTCAGGTTGGGTAAGGCTCAGTATTATTCCCATTTTACAGATGATGAAAGATACTTTGAACCAAACTAAACCTGGTGCAGTCGAGTCGATTCCGAATCATAGGAAAGATACTTAGGAGGTTAAATAAATTTCCTAAAGTCACTCAGCATAGTGTATCAGAGCCAAGGCTATGGTTCTTCTGGACTTAAATTCTGTGCTGTTTGCACTTCCCATTAAATATATCGGTATACTAGAATACTACATGCTATAGGGTCGCGATGAGTCGGAATCAACCCGACAGCACTGGGTTTGGGTTTGAATATAGCGTAATGATTTCCTACAACAATAACAAGATGCAACCTTCATCTTTAGATCAAGGAGAAGGCATTTCCAGCTATAATAAAAGGGATTTGAGTTAGACAGAACTCTATTGCTGCCAAAAGAGTTATGAGTCATAAGAGTAAGCCACTGCAGGAGCCTGTGGAATTGTCCTCTGTCTGGGGACAACTTGGGGGCTGTCCTGTTTAGAGACGTCCGTATCTCCCTTGAACTTTCTTGTGCCTTCCACCTTATCCTTCTGTAGCAAAGCCTGGGCTTCTGAGGTGGAGTCCCCCTGGGACACCTGCCATTTGTTCACCAATATTCATTGTGCCTGCACGGTTCCAGGCCCTGGGGTAAAGTAGTTGTTCAGATGGTTCAGATGAGGAGACTTTAATGAAGGGACTAGTTACAGAGGTGTGTGCAGTTTAAGGGAACAAACAAGGCATGGTGAGGGATCAGAGACCAGGAAGAGCAGGGCAGCAAGAAGAAAGAGGCTTACTGGAGCTGATGAGAGCCAGGAGTCATGGAGGCAGGGCTGTTTAACAAGAGCTGAAGCCATGGAGGGACTCCATTCCTGCCAGATAAAATTAGATGCCATCGGGTTGATGCCATCTCATGACGACCTCATGAGTTCCAGAGCAGAACTGCCTGCTATAGGATTTTCAGTGGCCGATTTTCAGAAGTAGATCGCCAGGTCTTTCTTCTGAGGCACCTCTCGGTGGACTTGAACCACAACCAAGTGTGTTAACTGTTTGCACCACCCAGTGACTCCTCCTGCCAGATGCTGAGTGTCAAAGCAGAGCGAGCGTGGGAAGAAACACCCACAACCTCCCTTTTCCCCACCTTCGGATCTCTCTTTGATGCCTCTATTGGCTACACCCAACACAAAGCCGGTCATCAAGAGAGCTTGGGAGGTGCAATTCCCAGAGGTCAGCTTCCTGAGGCTAGAGCAAGGCAAAGAAGAGTGGAGAATGGACCGGAGGGGGGCCGAGGGTAAACGGAGGAAAACTAACCCAGTAGGAACAAAATTAGCTGAGTTCCTGCCTTCCTTGGGCTTCCGTTCTAATGGGGAAGCCAGATAAAAATCTATAAAAACAAAAAGTACTTGGGACACCAACAGGTAGTAATAAATGCTGTGAAGAAAAACAGAGCAGGCTGGAGAGTTAGAGAGGAACAGAAGTGCAGGGGGCACCATCGTGCAGAGAACTGAACAAAGAAAGGGACTGACTCATTGGCTTCATTTAAGGGCCCAGCAGCCTGGTTCCAGTGAGGAGTGACATACATCGTTTAGGAAATGTGAGAGAGATGGAAGTGAAGGCTGATTTTGCAGTGCCCCTGCATATCTGAGGGCAGGGCCAGGCCCAGTTACACCACCACCCCATCCAGAAACTCTCCGGCAAAGGGTGATTGCACATGAAGGGGAAAAGGCCCCTGATGTTGTGCCTGAGGGCCCGATGCCAAAAGGGAGCCCAGAGCTTCCATCTCTCTGCTCAGGAGGCGCGGCTCACATTGCAGCACACCCCCACACAGCCATAGCAACAGACTCATTCTGAATGAGGCGGAAGTCTGTCAGCGTGGTCCGGGGGTTTCAAGCCTGCTCAGCGAGAGACAAGTGTAGGGAGGGAAGGCCGCTGTTACCAATTGCTAGGCTGTGACCCAGAAAATGCTTCAGACTCCCGTGGTGTCTCCCCAAGAGTTTGAGGAGAATGGCAGCTGGTGGACAGGTGGCAGAGCACCCACACTCAGCCATGGTCCTTCTCTGCGGTGGTCTTGGGGCTCCAGAGCTAACTATAATTGGCAATGAGAGACTCACACCCACATCCTGCCCAGTGCACACACAGACACAATCTTTCTCTCTCTCACACACACACATCCACACACACGGAGAAGTACATGGTTCCATAAGAGCATCCAGTAGGAACACGAAACTAACACAAGGGTGACCTGGGAAGGCACAGAGAACCTGGGTGGTGCAAACAGTTGACATGCTCAGCTGCTAACAGCAAGGTTGGAGGTTTAAGGCCATCCCGAAGTGCCTCAGAAGGAAGGCCTGGAGTCCTCTTGTGAAGAATCAACCAATGAAAACCCCGTGGAACACAGTTCTAATCTGACACTCACGAATTTGTCAGGAGTCAGAAATGACTTGATGGCAGCTGGTTCTGGGAAGACTTCCGGGAAGAAGTGGCATTTATGTGTAGGAGTTAGCTGAGTGAAAAGAAGGTGAGAAAACATTCCAGACAGGAGGAACAATGTGCAAACCCCCAGAGGTGAGAGAGAGTGGGAGCTTGCCAACTGTAAAGGGCTGAGTAAAGTTCAACATGGCTAGAACACAAGGAGGAGAGATCCTGGAACAAAGACGGGGCTGGTAGCAGCAGTGAGAAAGGCTGGGACCCTCCACCTCTGCTGCTGGTCCCTCTTGTAAACCCCTGACTGGGAACATATCAGTCCTTCTTCTTATTTGCTGCAGACTTTACTGTGTCCGTTTCTCATAGGTCTTCATATGAGGGTCCTGATGGACGGCAGGGCTGGGACTGTGAACACAGATGAGAACAGAAGCTGTGCAGCTATCAAGGCCACAAAGCCAAGGCTCAAGACTGAACATTGGATCTTCATTTCCCTGACATGTTCACTGACTGATCTTCTCACCTGTGGCAAATGCAGCTGGCTCAGGCACTGAGCACGTCTGAGCTTCACAGCCACCAGCTGCAGGCTTACCCCTGCTGGAGCGATGACCTGAAGCCCTCTGCTAGTGGGCCTCCAGCTCACGCCCTGGGCACACACACGGTGTGAGTGTGAGCACTCTCGGCTTTCATGAGGCCCTGCCTGACACTAGGTTCTGTTGTTCCTGCTAAGAAGCCCCATCCTGCTAATTCACTTATGCTATGGTCCCTGGAAGAAGCTTCCACCTCACATAATGAGAGGCTGCAAGTTCTTGAGTTTTCAAATTTTGTTTTGTAGCAGTTTTGTACTCTTGAATTCTCCACCACATCTTTTATATCTTTCTCCAGTCTTCCTTATTCCACAACTTTGTCTCATCTCCCACGTTCCTTCCTCCCTTGCTCTGGGGGCTCTATTACCTGTCTTGCGCTCTTCATCCTTTCTCATGCTTTGTCTCCCTTTCAGGGAGTTTTCCCTCTGTGCTTGCTTGGCTGCTCCAGCCCCTCTGTCCCTCCTACTCTTTCACCCTGGGCCTCCATTCACTCCTGGCCCCACTCTCATTTTCAAAGCAAGGCCATCCTGGAGAAAGGAAGCCCAGGCCCCAAGGAGCTAGCTTCCCAGAGCTGTGCCTCAGGCAATCGAGTCTGGGAGAGGCATCAGAAAGCAACTGCCTTTGAACAGGAGGGGGAGAAGAAGGGAGATGCCAAAGGAAAGAGCAGCTATTACTCACCAGGGGGAGAAAAAGAAAAAGGATTGGTCAAACAGCAGGTGGTCCAAGAAAGCTTGTATAACCCAAATCAGCCCTGAATTTCATAAGAGGACAGGAATTAGAGTCAGTCAGGGAAAAACATTTTTGCAGACCCAGCTTCCTTCCATCTTCCAGCCCAAGGCGATAAAGCCTGGTTCAGGGTAGGAAGACAGGTGAGCAGAAAGGCACCTGGGGTGGATGCTCAGCTATGTCTTTAGAAGGTGAGGAGAGACAAAAGGTAGCAGAGAGAAGAAGTAGTGGACAAGAGAGAAAGGGACAAACAGCTGCTAGCCTTCTTCTGCACTTTCCAGAGGCTCCGTAGACCCATGTGCCTCTCAATGAAACTATAGAGTGCAGAGTCCTTGTAGCTAAGTGCTTGTCCTTCCTCCTTTCTTTTCCTTTAACATAGTGTGTTTGATGACGTGAACAAGTATTGAACTAAATTCAACAACAGTTGATGGTACCTGTAAGTATCAGGCTCTGGGTAGGTGCTGAGAATCGAAGATGAATCATGTTCATAGCCATAGTTCGTGCCCTCTAGATGCTCACAGTCTGGTGTACAAATGATTCAACCCAGTTGCCAAGTGCATTAAGAGTGATATATGCAAAGTTCAGCGGTGAACCAGCTCAGAGCTGAGAATTGGATGATAAAGATGAGTTAGCCAGACCAGCACAGAGAGGGAAGGGAATCCCAGCAGAAGGAAGAGCATTGTTCAAAGCCTTAGAGTCATGAATAAGTATAGTGTGTTTGGAGGAAAATGAGGGGATGAGGAAGCAAGGGAGATAAAACCAAGAGAGATTAGTAGCTTATGTCCCCTCAGAGTACTGGCCACCAAGTGGCAGTAGGATGGGAGGTTCAAGAAGCTTCCAGGTTTCTGGGATCAGGGAATTGCACCCATCTCCCCACACAGGTCAGTGTGACTATGCCACACTGGCCAGAGGAAAGTTCTAGAAAGGGGTGAGGGGACCAGGAGGAATTTGTTTGAAATAAACAGGAGGGAAGGAGTATGCATTTTTTACTTGCCTGGCTTTTGTGGGAGGCAGCAGTTGTACATCCCAATCTATTAGTCTCTGGGAGACTCCATCAACTCCCACCCCTCCTAACCTGGTAAATATTCATTTCCCCTCCGATGTAATGGCCTCAGGCCAAAGTCCATTTGCTCGCTTCCTCCCTGCCCCATCCTCATTCTATGGCAGAAGAGGGAATAGAGTCCCAAGAATCCCAAAGAGACATAGAACACAAAAACTTTACAATGGTTTTTCTTGTAAATAAGTATAAACAATTTAGAAAGCAAATTGGAAAAATGTACAAGAGTCTGCTTAAAATACTTTGATGGTTTCCCATTACCCTAAGGATAAAACCCAAACTCCTTTGCATAGTACTCAGGCTGCCCCACCTACTGCTCAATCTCATCTCCCACCATTACCCAAAAACCCCATTGCTGTGGAGTTGGTTCTGACTCATAGTGACCCTACAGGACAGAGTAGAGCTGCCCCGTGGGGTTCCCAAAGAGTGGCTGAGGAATTCGAACTGCCGACCTTTTGGTCAGCAGCGGTAGCTCTTAACCACTGCGCCACCAGGGCTTCTTTCCCACCATTAGCCTCTCAAAATCCTCTTCATATCCACCTTATGCTTCAACATCATCGAGCCACCAACAATTCCTGGAATACATTGTGTTTTCTTGTGTTGTCATGACTTTGATCTTGCTATTTTCTCTGTTGGAATTTTCCTCACCTTTTCCACCAGGTTTACATTTCCTACAAGATTCAGGGCAAGGAAATCCTGTTCTGGAGCATCTTGCTTGACCTTTTTTATCTTCCTCAGCATTGCAGAAGCATTTCCTTGGGCCCCTGTTGCACGGTCTCTACCACCAATACGACGTTTGTCAAACGGTACCATTTATGTGTTTATGTTTCCATTGGACTGTGAACTCCATAATGGCAGACTAGAATGAATGTTTGTGCCTTCTTTCATGTTCATCTTTGTATTCCCTGTGCCCTGCATAGCCTCTAGCACACAGTAGGTGTTCAATAAATATGTGGTTAAAGCGTGGATAAACCATAAAAATTTTTGACGTAGTAATGTCAATCCTAGGGATTTATACTAAGGAAATGTTAAAAAAGAAGGAAAAAGAAATGTGCACACAGATATTCATTCCAAGATTATCTTCATTAGAAGAAAACTAGGAACAATCTAATTGTCAAACAATAGGAGAATTGTGGAGTGAGTTATGGACTATTGTACTGCCATTAAAAAGAATAACTACTGAGACTACATAACAGTGTGGAAAAATGTTTCTCAAACAATTACGGTTAAAAAAAAAGTATACAAAGTTGTATTTTCACTCTGATTATAATTATGTAAAATATGGGCAAGAACTAAAAGGGAATATACAAAAAGAAAATCAGTTGTTGGTTTAGGTTTAGTCAACTAGAGTGATTTATTTTCCTTCTCTAAAATTCTTTTTAATGCTGTTATGATAATATTTACACAGAGAAAGAAAACAGCTGCCCTGGTTCAGCCCATGAGCTATACAGTCCAGGGGTCTGTCTCTAAAAGGGATTTGAAAGAATATATTGTCCTTTTACACATGAGCCTTAGAAAGCCAAGAATAGCCCCCAAACACTCTGGCTTATCCCAACATGACCTTGTAAGCCATAGCACATTTGAACTTTCTTAAGTTTCTTGTGCTTTCAGCCTCATGATGGTATAGATTTGAGTCATACAACTTTCAGCTTCTTCCTTCCTAGGCCAATAAATCCTTATATTTAGTGAGTATTCGTAGGGTACTTCTCATCACCACTTTCACGCCTTTCATCTTTCTGTCATCCTTTCCTGGACCTGCTTCTATCCATTGCAATATTCTCAAATTCACTATTTGCCCGATCCCTCCCATGTGCCAAATAGAGTGACCAACCGTGATGGTTTTTCTGGGACTGTCCGATTTTAGCCTTGAAAGTCCATTGTCACAAGAACCCCTTCTCCCAGGCAAACAGTTGGGAAAACTGGTCACTCTAGTGGCAGGCTTTTTGTTACATGCTGGAGTTAAAGATATAAATTTGATGGAAAAGACCCTTCCCTCAAGGAGCTTACATTCTAAAAAGTGAGAAATGACCAAAAAATGTAACTGACAAATTGGCAATGCTGTTACAAAGGTTGGTATCAAGTACTATGAATGCATAGAATAGAAATCAATGATTTCTTTTCACATACGTGTGTGTATATGTGTGTGTGCATGCACGCTTGTGGCAAAGGGATGTCCACAGAGGAGATGATATTGGAGCTGGACGTTGAAAGAACTGTAGGAGTTCTCCAGACAGTCAAGGGTGGTTGCTCGTGGCTGTCTTCCTGAGTCTCATGTTTAGTCGTGCACACAGCATTCCATGTGTGGTTGCACAGTTACTTCCCACAAGGGAAGGACAGTGTTCCTGTTTGGTTTCCATCACCCTTCTTTGTGTGAGCCTGCAGTTGGCCTTTTCTGTCCTCTGCTTGCTGGGTATCAGTCTTCTTGGAACAAGAAGGAGTCCAGGCATAAGTCCCTGTTCTTTGTCATATTTGTTAGGAGGATTGTCTAATCCCAGAATTATGTTTGAATTCTTTTCTTCCAGATCAGATGTGGTATTGTATCCTCTACACTGTTCCATACTGAAGCACTTACCACCTGCCTGTCCTGGACTTACCTAATTTCTATGGCATCCACCTTCAACAAGATATGGTATGAAGGACAGGGATGCGTTGCCATTTCCTAGGTGATAGTCTGCTCTACCCAACTCCATTTCAGCCATTAGGAGCAGGGACCAAATCTTAGACCTATGGATCCTCCATGGAGTTGTAGTATGAGCCAAGCATGTAGTATCAGCCAAGCATGGACCAAAGCCATTGCTGTCAAGTCAATTCTGACTCACAGTGACCTATAGGTCAGAGTAGAACTGCCCCATAGGGTTTCCAAGGACGGCTGGTGGATTTGAACTGCTGACCTTTTGATTAGCAGCCGTAGCTCTTAAACACTATGCCACCAGGATTTCCAGATATATAATAAAGACTATTAATTTATTGAGGGTTGAATGAGAGAGAGGAGACCTTCAATAGCAGGAGCAAAGAGCTGAGGTCTTCCTTAGGAAAAGACCACCAAACATGTCAGCAAAGGAGCCAGTGATGTCCACTCTCTTTTTCTCTGAAGACGTCTTTCTTGCTCCAAGAATGGAGGCATGGGTCACAGTCTGGGAAGTTTTAAGCATTTGTTGTGCCCAAAGGCAGGAGTCTGGGGGAGAAGACCTCCCCTGTTCTAGGACACAGAGCTCTTTCCCCGTCACTGGCTTGGCACATATTAAACCAAAAAGCCCATTGCTGTCGCGTCGATTCCGACTCATCGCAACCCAGGTTTGGAAACCCTGGTGGCGTAGTGGTTAAGAGCTTTGGCTGCTAACCAAAACGTCAGCAGTTCAAACCCACCAGGCACTCCTTGGAAACCCTATAGGGCAGTTCTACTCTGTCCTATAAGGTCGCTAAGAGTCGCTATGAGTATGACATATAGTAGAGTTATGAAATGATTTAGGGCATCTCATCTGATTCTCACAACAACCCTTGGAATAGGAACTTTGCGTTATCTTTTTTTTGTTGTTGTTAGTCGCTGTTGAGTCGATTCTGACTCATGGTGACCTCGTGTTACAGAGTAGAATCACTCCACAGGGTTTTTTGTTTTTTTGCTGCAATCTTAACAGAAGCAGACTGCCAGGCCTTCCTTCCGTGGCACCACTGGATGTGTTCGAACCACCAACCTTTGAGGCTCAGGGCTAAGTGACTTGCATAAGGTCACATACCTACTAAATGGGAGATCCTGCGTTCAGCTGTATATAGTCTGTGTCACTCCTAAGCCTGCACTCTTTCCATCTCATCCTCTAGAAACAAGGACCCCACTGCTTTGCCAGCCTAACCCAGGCTGCGGCTTTGCCCAGCTCTTGCATGGTTCCCTTCTCGTTCTCATCCTGAGGGTCAGGGAGCATGTTTCCTAGGGTGAGAAGAAAGCCAGGAGCTATTCATTCAATAATTACTCCTTTCAGTCCAGATTTTTTTTTTTTTTTTTAACTTGTTTTCCATTTGTCTTTTCTTCTGGGGAAGAAGGAGGGGAGGAATGGGAAAGGCTCAGCCTTTCCCGAGAGCTCTGTTCTTATTTCTCCTTCTGTTGTGTGGGGATTTTAAATGATGAGGCTTTCTGCCTCCTTGAGAGACTTGCACAATTTTTCAAAAACACACTGGCTCTGGTACTACATTGCTGCCAATTTTGCCTGCTGAGGAACCCAAAGGCCTCAAAGTTGAGTCTGTGACTGTCTGTTCGCCTTGTCCCTACCTTGTGTGGGGCCTATGAAAGGCATTCCCTCGGTGTGCTTTGCTGAAATTGAGCATGAGAGCTAGGAAGAGAGAGAGAGAGAAAGTGTGCAGGTGTGAAGGTAACTCTAGACAGGTGTCTTTGCCCTTGGAGTTGGAGTATTTTTGCTTGGACATGCAAATATGTGCTCACAGCTATGAGAAACCACTCTGTGTTCATATGAGAAGGTGGTGAGCAGGCATTTGGTTTGGATCAAGTGAACAGATGCTGAACACAATGATTTCGGTGATTCAGGCATTTTGAGCAAGAAGACATACATCGGCTATATGCACTTGAACATGTAAGTGTGTTTCCATTTCTCTGTAAGACCTTGGGTTTGAAGACATCCATGAAGCACAGGCAGCCATGAACTTGCCTGTGAACAAGGATGTAAACCTGCGGAGAAGATGTTGGGTGAAGCCTGAGTGTGTGCATGCACAAAACTGTTTATGGAGCCTTGGAACAAGCATCAGGAGACCCAGGTTCAAGTCTCCACCCTACCCCTGAGGACCAGAGTAATAATTTTTGAGCATAAGCAGAAATGAGCAAAGATACATGCAGAGGCATATGTGTTTCTGTTTGTGTGAGCACAGAAGCACACGAGAGTGTGTCTTTATGTTAGTGTGAGTGCACATCCCTGGGTGTGCTTGGGGCTCATAAAGGCATGTTTTCAGAGGAAGCTGGGAGAACAGGTGCCTGGGTGTGCACATGACAATGTATGGGGGCATTTGCATGGTGCCATCCTGTGTTTGCGTTTTCTGTATGAACAGCCCTGCAGAATTTAAAGCCAAAGCAACAGCGACAAAGAAAAACAGAAAATGGTGCAGTGCCACATACATTTCCAGAGATTCCGGAAGAGGGCCTGTGCTGGCTACAACCCAGCAGTGTCCGTAACCATGGCTATCACTAAAAAGACATGCTGGCTCCTCTGTTTATTTTTAAATCTCCATGTCTGTGACACCCCTTCTGGAACTGAGACTCCCTTCCCTTTGTGCTTGTATCCCTTTCAGATCAGAAGATGAGAGTCCATTTTCCTCCCAGTCTCCGAGGGGACCCTAGGAAGGAGTCAACCAATGTCTCATTCAAACCCTCCTTCCTCCCCCTGAAATCCAGGTGCATCGGGGGATTTCTTAGGACCACGATGATCCTGAAAAGCCAGAGGGCCCAGTGAAGATGGATGGCTTCCTGCTACCCTTCAGGTCTCATCTCCTGGCCCAGCCTAAGGGTAAATGGCGACCAGGGCCTGGGACTGGGGGGCAGGATAGTATGACACAGGAGGTGGAAGCATGGATTCATGAGGGCTGACCTCACCAGCACAGGTGGGGGGAGAGGGAAGTCTGAGGAAACTGCACACAGAGCTTGTCCTGAGGCTGGCTTGTGTGGATCTCCATGCCGTCTTAAAATACCCACTTTTATAGCCCCTTGCCCAGTTTGTAACTGAGTGAGGAGGAGGCTGGAGGAACTGGGAATTGCTGTGAGAGAGCAGACAGGCTGGGCCAGATGTGGGAGCTTCCTTCTGCTCACAGGTATTGTCCTTCGCTAGTTCAATCCTTTAAATGCGGGCTGATGAGGCCCAAGGAGTCTCTAGGTGGTGCAAACGGTTAACATACTCAGCTGCTAACCAAAAAGTTGGTAGTTTGAGTCTACCCAGAGGCACCTTGGAAGAAAGGCCTGGCTATCTACTTCTCAAAAATCAGCCATTGAAAACCCTGAGGAGCACAATTCTACTCTGACATACATGGGGTCTCCATGACTCGGATTGACTTAATGACAACTTTTTTTTTTTATTATTATTGAACTTTAGGTGAAGGTTTGCAGAACAAACTTGTTTCTCATCAAACAGTTAGTACACACATTGTTGTAAGACATTGGTTAACAACCCCATGACATGTCGACACTCGCTTCTCAACCCTGGGCTCCCTATTTCCAGCTTTCCTCTTCCCTCCTACTTCCAGTCCCTTGCCCAGGGCTGGTGTGCCCCTTCAGTCTCGCTCTATTCCTTGGGCCTGTTCAGTCCTTGGCTGAAGGGTGAACCTCAGGAGTGGCCTCATTATTGAACTGAAAAGGTTTCTGGGGGACATACTCTCAGGGTTTCTCCAGTCTGTCATGCCAGCGAGCCTGGTCTTTCTTTTTGAGTTAGAATTTTGTTCTACATTTTCCTCCAGCTCTGTCTGGGACCCTCTATTGCGATCCCTGTCAGAGCAGTCAGTGCTGGTAGCTGGGCACCATCTAGTTGTACTGGACCCAGTCTGGTGGAGGCCGTTGTAGATGTGGTCCATTAGTCCTTATGTCTTTAGTTTTCTTCATTCTTCCTTGCTCCCGAAGGGTTGAGGCCAGTGGAGTATCCTAGATGGCTGCTTATAAGCTTTTAAGACCCCATACTCTATTTGCCAAAGTAGAATGTAGAAAATTTTCTTTAAAAACTCTGTTATGCCAATTGAGCTAGATGTTCCCTGAGACCATGGTCCCCACAGCCTTCAGCCTAGCAGTTCAGTCCCTCAGGGAGTTTGGATGTGTCTATGGAGCTACCATGGCCTTGCCTTGTACAGGTTGTGCTGGCTTCCCCAGTATTGTGTACTGTCTTACCTTTCACCTAAGTTACTGCTTATCTATTGTGTATTAAGTGACAACTGTTTTTTTAAATGAGGCCCAAGTAATGGTTCTCTTTGGACTTCAGTTGGTCAGCTTTAGAATATTCTGGCTGCATGCTGAATTGGCAAGCTCAACCTGTCGATCTAAGGCCAGTAGGTAATGCAGACAGGAAGGAAGAGCATACACTCAGCACTCCCCACTGAAGGTGATCTGGCAGGGGCTAGGTCCATTTAGACTGTATCATATTCTGCCCCCTGCAACACAGTGCCTTGCATTGGGCCCTGGCTATAGCAGGTACTCAGTAAATGTTAACTGAATTAAGATCACTATGTTGGGAGCCTGGAAACTCAAGCTCTCCCTCATGGGACACTGTATATGGAGGCAACTCTCTATCTTATCTCAGTATTGCTTTCTTCCTCTAAAAAGTGAGGAGCTTAGATTGAATTATCTCCACCATTTCAGTGCTGACTTTTCATGATTCTATTAACCAATTGAATTGGATGGACATTATGGAGAATGTTAAGCAACAGGATAATTTTTTTTTGTTGTTTTATTTTGTTTTAACATTAGCCAGATCCCCTGGCCATGTCATGGTCAGGTCAGCATAAAGCAACATGTAAGAAAATTTCACCTTCTGTCCTTTCAGTGGGAACAGACTTACCAAGTCACCTGAAATCTGGAGTGGAGAATTTGGAGGCGTGTCCACACTGGTTAGAATATTCTGGTCACTAACTGGCCCTTTGAGTCAGGGTCGCTGTGAGTCAGAATTGACTCCATGGCAGCTGTTTTTTTTAGCTGGCCCTTTAAGGTAAGGTAAGGTGGCCATGAGCACCCTTCATCTGTACCATCTAGGACGGTCTGCTGCAGCTGTCTGTCCTTTCTGCTTTGGGGGAGCAAAGAGGGGAGTTACAGATGAAGTTTGAGTTTGAGAAGCAGGTCTGGCTTCTTACACAGGACTGAACGACAAGGACATTTCCTTGTGGAGGCGAGGAGAGGAGGTGCTGAATTCTCTCTCCAACTTCCGCTTTCATGGTCGCCTTCCTGATCATCTTTTCTTTCTTTCTGTTGGTAAGAGATACCACCTGCTGGGGGAGAAAGCCGTGAATCCCAGCCATTCCCTCGTCTACACCCTCCTCCCCCCCGGAGCCCACCCAAATATATTAGGTGGAGGAATTGTCACCAGTTGGCCAGACAATTCCAACTCATGATGACCCCATGAGTGTCACAGTAGAATGGCACTCCATAGGGCTTTCAATTGCTGACCTTTCAGAAGTAGATCACCAGGCCATTCTTCCTAAGCACCTCTGGGTGGATTCAAACCTCCAACTTTTCAGTTAGTGGCTGAATGTGCGTTAATCATCCGCACCCACCCAGAGACTCCAGAGGAACTATGACAGCAGGCAAGTACCCTCAGAAAAAGAAGTGATTTTCCAGCCAGGTTTAGCTTCAGGGAGGTCCTTCCTTTTATTCCACCTAAATTCCACCTGCAGCAGGTCTGGCCCATTTTGTCTGGCTTTGCCCTCAGGTCAACCAGAACCCCTACCACCAGAAAACAATCCTTTGTTGTCAAAAAGGCACCGGTGAAATCTTCTTTCCATTGATAGCTGACTGCTCCCCTCCAGTTCAAGGTAAACCTTCTCCTCTCAGCCCCACTCCCATCCAGACTCTCAATCCTCCAAATGTCCACATGGGATGACCTTCTCCGACACTCCAGAGCAAGCTAGACAGGATCTGGTCTCCCTCCCACCCCCAGCCCTCGTCCCGCCCTTCTCCTGTCTCCCTGGACCCCTCAACACCAGCTGTCCTTCCAAAAGACAGGGCTTGTTTATGTACTCACACACGCCTTGTCTCCAAACACAGCATGGAAATAAGTCATAAGGACTGAGAGGCAGCGGCTGCAAAATCGCAGTGACCGATGAGAGGACCTGATTGCTTGTGCATAGCTGCTGAAAGGGGTCTTGACATTTTAAGTGCTCGTCAGAGTGAGGAATGACAGCGGCAGACAATGAGACACTTCTTCTTTGCCTTTTGCTGGCTATTAATAAGTGTTTCTGATTCTGCAGATGTCGAAGAGATTCTGGGCCATTGGGTTGGGTGTGTTGTGTATTTCTTTTTTTTCTCACTTTGTCTTTCTAGCCGAGTCCCCATTTCCTCTTCTCTCCCTGCCTCCACCTCCACTAGCCGGCAGTCTCCTGTTCTCCTAGGCACTGTGGCTGTTTGTCTTGGAGTTGGATTTGTTAGTGCTCAGGAAATGTCATTAGGCAGCTAGAGTCAGACCTGCTCTTAGTTCTTTGCTGGAATTCAATCTCTTAGTCTTCCTGGCCTGGACCCACTGCCAAATTCCACTTTCACTTCCCCCAGACTTGGAGAGGAGTAGAAGGATGTCTTGAGCTGGCAGAGAAGATAGAGGAGTGGGGTGTGAGGCTAGAATTGGTGAAGGGGCACTGGGACAGTGGTGGCATGTGGAGGATAGTAAGAGCAGACCGTGGAATCTGGGACAAAGGAACCAGGCCTGGGGACAGACAACAAGAACTGGAGGTAGGCCTTCCGCTCCCTCCTTCCTAGCCTCCTTTCTCACCTTCTCCCTCCCCGTTTTCTGTCCTGCCATCAGCACTGACCTCAGAAAAGTCACCAGTGACCATGTCCATCACCGTGGCCCATACTGAGGGAGGGGAGCTCTTTCAGAGCCTTGGGGACCACACTGAAGAGGGAGTCACTTGGCATCTCTGGTTGCCTGAGTATCACTGTTCTTTGCTCTGTTCTTCTGAAATCTACCCCCTCTCCAAACTAGGGTGACTAATCATCCTGATTTGCTCAGTATAAGGGGTTTGCTTCAGTGTTAAAACTGGGACATCCCTGGCACACCAAAACGGTTAGGAACCCTACCCCGAATCCCACCTGGGACCCGTGAACTGCTTTAAATGCCTTCTGTTGGGACAGGAAATGGGCATTGAGAGCAATGGGAGAGGATAGGCTGGGCTTCAACAGAAAAGAACCATCAGATGAAGTGGTATGAGATGAAGACTGTGACCTCATCTAAGCAAAAGAGAAGATGCCTCGCCAAGGATAGAGCGATACCTAGAAATGCCCTCCAACCCAGAGAGCCTCTGGCTTCAAGGGGGAAACACAGCCTCCTCTGATGAGGAGACAAGGCAAAATTAGGAGCAGCCCCTTGTTTCCCAGGGCCCTACCAGGCTCTCAGCTCCTCATGCCATGGTTCCCTTCCTCCTTCCCTCCCCAAGCCATCCCCCTCTCCTGCCAACCCCCTGCAGCCTGGCTTCACTGGAGTCCAGCTCCAAAGCCTTATCCCAGGCCCGCAGCCTTTGGATCTCTTTATTCTGATTCAATTACATACACAATATGAGCTTTGCAAACAGAAAATTACACGCTGCAGTAATTGAATTCTTTCCTGGACTTGAAGCTTGCTGGGCTGTGGCATGGAGCAGCTCCCAGATACCCAGCCTTGCCCCGGGGCCCCACCTTCACTTTATAAAATAATAACTAACATTTAAACATCGTTTTGTAGTTAATGACATTTCCACCTCCACCATCTCCTTTGAATTTTACAACCATGTGAAGTGAACTATGATATACTATTATGTTACCATTCCCTTTTTGCAAATGAGGAAACCGAGGCATGGGACAATTATGACTTGCTCAAGGTAACACAGCAGGGACTTACGTCAGAGCAAAAATTCAAATTTAGGTTTTCTGAGACAAATTTCATTTTTTTCCCCCCAATTCTGCCTGACCCCCATTTCTTGCCAACTGTGACTACCACATGGGCCTCTCCTGGTCCCCCTGGATCAGGGATAAAGGGGAAACATTGCTTTTCTCTGACTCACAAGTCTAGGCCCATATATTATCTCCATAGCCATAGACAATCCATCCTGTCCTCCTCCACAAGCCAAAGACATTGCTGCAAAACCTGGTATATGCTTTCAAAGATTGTTATTAGACACCCTAAAGAGAATTTTCCCCCCGTTGGCCTGATAAAGTCTAAGCCTTTTCCCATTCATTTCCCCTGCCCTTTCTTTAAAGCCAAACAGACAAATACCTCAGGCTTATGCAGTAAACACGGCTGCGACTCTGCCACCTGCGTCATATTCACTCAGCAAAGGTTTATTGAGCATCTGCTGTATGCCAGACATTTATTACCTCACTCTACCCTAGCAATTAATTAATTAGATATGGTTATTTCTATTTTAAAGATGGGGAACTGGGGCTTACAGCAGCTATGAATCTTGCCCAAATCTCCACTTCTTTCTAACAGGGACAGGAGCCCAGGTCTGCCAACTGCAGACCTTTGCTCTTATTCACTGTACTATATGACTGATTAGGCAGCTTGCCCTTCCTTCATCCCTACGTCAGGCTCTCCTCAGCTTTTAACTGGGCTCAATGAAAAAAAAAAAAAAATTTTTTTTTTTCATTGAACTCCCTCCTTGATGGTTTCCTTGATTTCAGCCTTCCACCCATTAAATCCACTCTCTGTTCTTAGCCAATGAGTTATTGAATAAACATCTCTGGCAAAACCATTCCCATGTTCCAAGAAAAATTTAGTAGCTCCAAACCACTTACAGAAAACAAGGAAGTTCAGTTTTCTGGGTATACTGGACAAGGTCCTCTGTGATCCCCACTTATTTCCCCAGCCTTATCTTCTGCCTCTCTTCTCCTGGCATTGCACTCAATATTGTTGTTGTGTTGGGTGCCATCAAGTCAATTCTGACTCATAGTGGCCCTATGTGACAGAGTAGAATTGCCCCATAGGGTTTTTCCCCCCCTTGGCTGCAATCTTTATGGAAGCAGACTGCTCAGACTTTCATCCCCAGAGCTGCTGGGTGGCTTCAACCACCAACCTTTGGGTTAGCAGCTATCATGGATTGAATTATGTACCTCCAAAAATGTGCATATCAACTTGGTTAGCCATGATTCCCAGTATTGTGTGGTTGTCCTCCATTTTGTGATTGTAATTTTATGTTGAGCGGATCAGGATGGGATTGTAACACCACCCTTGCTCAAGTCACCCCCCTGATCCCCAAGAGAGTTTCCCTGGGGTGTGGCCTGCACTGCCTTTTATCTCTTAAGAGATAAAAGGAAAGGGAAGCAAGCAGAGAGTTGTGGACCTCATACCACCAAGAAAGTAGCACCAGGAGCAGAGCACACCTCTTAGACAGAGGTTCCCTGCACCTGAGAAGCTCCTGTACCAGGGGAAGATTGAGGACAAGGACCTTCTTCCAGAGCCAACAGGGAGAGAAAGCCTTCCCCTGGAGCCGATGCCCTGAATTTGAATTTGTAACCTACTGGACTGTGAGAGAATAAATTTCACTTTGTCAATGCCATCCAATTGTTGTATTTCTGTTATAGCAGTACTAGATGACTAATACAGCAGCTAAAGGCTTAACTGTTTTGCCACCAGGTCTCCTTATTGAATTCCATAGTTATGCTAAACTCCTTTTAATTCCTCTCCTGCAAACACCAAGAGTCTTCATATTATGCTTCTCCTTCTTCCTGGAGTACTCTTCCTACTTTTCTTTGCTGGACTAAATCTTATTTCATCAAGGCTACATCCAAGCATCTTCCCTTTGAGGAAGCCTTTGCCGAATCTTGGGTTGTCTGTGTCTCCAATGCCTTGATTCCATAGCCTGCTGTGCAGTGCTCTTAGACTTCAATTACTTGTTCATGGATCTGTCTGTGACCCCTACCCTTGCCCCCCAATCCTGGACTGGAAGCTTATTACACAGACTATATCCCCATCAGTCAACACAGTTCTGGGCTTGTGGTAGTCACTCGTTAAACATTTGTTGATGACCCAGTAATCCCAATCCTAGGTATATACCCCCAAAAATTGAAAGCAAAAATGCAAATAGAATCTTGTACACCAATGTTCGTTGCAGCGCTGTTCACAGTCTAGAAGATGGAAACAACCAAAGTGCCCATCAACAGACGAAAGGATAAACAAAATGTGGTGTATCCATACAACGGAATATTATTCAGCTGTAAAGAGAAATGAAGTCCTGATACACACCAACACGTGGATGACTCTTGAAAACATGCTGAGTGAAATAAGTCAGTTACAAAAGAACAAATACTGTATAACTCCACTTACATGAAATATCCAGAACAGGCAAATGTATACGACCCGAGGTTATTAGTAGTTACCAAGGGCAGGCATGAGGGAGGGAAAAAAGGAGACTCGCTGTTTAGGAGACATGAAGAGTCTCTGAAGGGCCCTGGAAAAAGTTGGAAATGAATAATGGTGATGGTTGCACAGCATGATGAACACAATTCATGTCGGTGAAGAATGTTGAAATGGCAAGTCTTTTGTTACATACATATTTACCACAATAAATAACAATAGTAAAAGACAAATATTGCATGGTTCTACTTATATGGAATAGACAGATGTACAGAAACTAAAATTTATCAGCGGTTACTAGGAGTGGAAGGGAGAGGGAAGGGGAACTTTTAGCTTAGGGGGCACTGAGTTTCTGTTAATGGTGCTGGAATCATTTGGAAACAGATAGTGGTGATATTTGCACAACATGATAAATGTAACCAATGTCACTGAGTTATTCATGTAAAAAATGCTGAATTGGCAAAGAGTTTGTTATATATATTTTTACCACGATAAAACAATAAAAAAGTTTATTGAAAGTCTTGAAATTGCCATGGATAACACTACATGCCTAGTCGTATCCTCCTAAATGCCCTGCCTCAGAAAGTTTTCCATGGATCCTGATACTCTGAATACAAAAGGAAGTATTGCTTCATGTGGTCTGGAGTTGAAACTCTGGTTCTTGGGGTTACCAAATAATTCTAGAATATGAAAGTCTCTTATAAGTCACATCAAACAACTTCTCACCGATTTCCTAGAGGGTTCTAGAAAATGGGAGGGAGAGTTTGACAAGAGTGCAAAGTTCACAGGTTAGCTGAGGCTGTCCTAACACATAGTTAACACACAAGCAGAGAAGCAGAGTTCTTTCTTCTAAGAGTGTTGCAGGCATCGCAGTCATAAGAGGAGACCCTGGACAAATGAAGACATTTCTCACACTTCTGATAAAGAATATTCAATATTTCAAACATGTCAATTCTCCCCAAATGAATCTATAAATATTTATTGCAATCCCAATCAAAATGTCAACAAGAATTTTTATAGACCTTGATAAGCTCGTTTTGAAATCCATACTGAAAAATAAATATCAAAAAGCTCAAGATAGTTAAAAGAAAAAGCAAAAGGAAAAGAGACTTGCCCTCTTGGGGAAAAAAAAAAAAAAAAAAAAAACCACCACTAAGTACTATAACTATAAAGTTGTAGTTGGAGGTTTGAGTCTACCCAGAGGCATCTCAGAAGAAAATCCTGGCTATCTACTTCTGAAAAATTTGCTATTAAAAACTTCATGGAGCACAGTTCTACTCTGACACACATGGGGTCACCATGAGTCAGAATCAATTGACTGCAACCAATTTTATCAATCACAGAAATCAATTCCAAACAGCTTAAAAACCTAAACATACCTACATATATATATATATATATATATATATATATATATATATATATAACTATAATGTTTAGAAAAGAATATAGAAGAATTTGTTTATGACCTCAGGGTAAGGAGGGCATTCTTAAACGGATGAAAATAAAAGACATAGAGCAGGGGTTCGCACTATAGTCAATTTTGCCGGCCATCTATTTTTGTAAACTTTTATTGGGACACAGTCACGTCCATTTGTTTATGTATTGTCTGTGGTGACTTTCACATTACAAGGGTAGAACTGACTGGTTGTAATAGAAACTCTACGGCTTGCAAAGCTGAAAATATTTATTATCTTGCCCTTTAGAGAAAAACTTTGTCTATCCTTAATGTAGAGTAAAAAGGTCAATAAATATTCCCAAATCAAAAATTAAAATTGATGTTACAAAAATGCCATGAACAAAATTCAAGAGGAAAAAATAGACTTGAAGAAAATATTTGCAACATGTATATGTATATACAACTATATGTATTAACTATACATATATATCAGGCAATGGATTTTTATTATTAGGTTATATGAAGACCGCTTATAAATGAAAGAGTTATAGTAACAAGAAAGGGATAATACTCCCATAGATTGTCGTGTCTTTGAGACCAGGAGCTCTGCATTTGTAGTGGACACCATTTGCCTAATTTTCCAATCTTTACCACATTCAAGCAATTGCCGGCACGGGTTACACCAATGCCCTCCAGGGATCATGCCATGGGTAGCAAGTACCTGGGCAACCGATCCAAATTTAACCAATTAGTACCCCTTCCTAGAAAATGAGGAATTGACATAGAGAGTAATTCAGTTTCTCTCCAGGAAGCTAGACCTGCAATATGTCAACTGCCACATTTTCAACCATGAGGACAGGTAAAGCAGAGAAAGTTGATTCCTGAGAAATAGAGACAGAGGGAGAAGAAGGAGGAAGAGGAGAAGAAAAAGGGGAGGAGGAGGAGAAGAAGATGTGGAGGGGGGCAAAGTTCTGAATTCTGCTGGTGTTTGAAGATCTGATTCTAGGTTGTGTTTTTTTTTTTTTTTTTTAGTAATATTCTTGTATCTTTATGTAAAGGTCATCCCTGTATCTTTACAATAAATGCCCATGTTTTTGCCTACATCTCCAGATGGTTTCTGTTGCTTGTAACCAGAAGAATCCCAATTATTAATAAAGAGCCGTTTGCTCTTGTAGCTACCACTGCACCTAGCTCATAGCAGTGCCTGTCCCCTAGTAGATGTTCAATAAATGCTTGCTAAATTTATTGGACCGAATGAAATGTTCTTCCTGCAGCAGAAGTGACGGGTGCTGACCCAGCCTAGGCTTGATGCAAGAAACCCATCCTACTGGCTGGCAGTTCCAGTGGTCCCACAGCGGTCCCCATTGGCCCCTCTTCATTACAGCAACTCTGCCAGCGTGAAGTCTTCCTTTCTTCTGAGCTGAATATCCCCAGCTTCACCTATTGTCTCACATAAGACCGTGTATCTAGACCTTTCTTTCCCTGATCGCACTCGTCAGGACAAGTTTATAAGTGTCTCTCTTAGAATTCAGTGTCCCAAATTGACTCTCCAGGCTTCCAGCTCCTGTGGCCTGGGAGTGACAGGCAGAGCTGAGGAGGTCATAGATCCCGCAGGGCCGAGACTCGGGAAAGGGATGCATTATTTTGTTGAGTATTTAAAAGAGAATTATTTGTATGCCATTACTTGGAAATTGCTCTGATATATAAACTCTTTGCTACTGAAGATGTGTGAACATGAAATTTATTAATACCCGTAATTTAGTTTGCTGATATGAAACAGAGAGTATGAAGTGTTACCGAAGCACAAAACACACATCTCCCAAATCGATCCCATGTCCCTTCGTGACTTTGACTTACTCGCACTCCAGGGGCAGCTGGCACCTCTCTAACTTGGAATTGAACTGCAGACTTTACAAAGTCAAGTGGCAAGCAGGACTGTCAGAGCATCCTAGAGCTGGGAGGATACCTTAGCAGGGATCATCTAGTCTAATCCCCTCATTTTACGGATAAGCCACCTTAAATCCATTCTGGAACAAGTGGGGCATTAATAAATAAATAAAATAAAGTCAATTTTACTTATGAGAAAGCTCAGACTTAAAGCAGTTAAGTGGCCAGCCCAAGAACAATGCAGCAGGTTGGTAGTAGAGGTAAGGCCTGCCCTCCCAGGCTACAGTTGTTTTAGCTACACCCACCCCCTGATGCGATGGAGTCCGCAGGCCCCAAGAGCAGCCCCTAGGTGCTAAGAAGCTTCTCATCTTTTCTCAAGGACAGTAGTCACAGACTAAAGGTCATTTGTTAAAAGCCTGAAATTTAGAAGCAGCTGAACTAATCAAAGCTTGCATTTAGGGAGCAGACATCAGCCAGACTGCCCACCCAGAACTGGCTTCCCAGGCTGTCCTCTTCCCCCAGGGCCCTCAGGAAGTCAAATCAACATTTGAGTTATTTCCTCTTCTTAAAGGTGCATCTTCTTAAAGGATGAATCTGTGGAACTGTAAGGGAGATGGCAATCAATTAGAACATGGTATGGGCTTTATAAAGGTGGTGCAAATGGTTTGAGCTCCGCTACTAACCAAAAGGTTGGCAGTTAGAACCCACACGGTGGCCCCACGGAAAAGAGATTACAGTCGCTGGAAACCCAATGGAGTGCAGTTCCACGTGGACACAAACGGGGTTGCCATGAGTCAGAACTGCCTCTATGGTAATGAGTTTTTTTTTTTTTTAATGGACTTTATGTGCATTTATGAATCTCTCATAGACCTTAAACCTCATCTTCTTCTGAGGTAAGACTGTAGGAGGCTGGAAAAGCAGTCTCTCAACCAAGTCCGGAGAAAACATCCCTCTCCCTCCCTGGTGAATTTCCCGAGTTCTAGCACCTCTGGGCTGTGGAAGAGAATTTATGGATTTCACATGGAGAACAATCAAACCCCTCACCTAGAGCAATCATTGATTGTTGCAGACAGTGCATGGGGCCAGGTCTGTTTGCAATGGAGAGTGGAGCCCACACTGCCCTAGAGCTCCATGGCATGATTCGAGGGTGACTGCAGACAAGCTGTCCTCCCTGAAGGTGAGCGTAGGTCCCTCTGGCACTCCAAGGATCTGAAACTTCATTTATTTCCTGACGAAATGAGAGAGTTGAGAGGGATACTGTGGGGATCTTGGAAAACAATGTGCGTAAATCACAAAATGGCTCACAACTGAAATAACCAAGAGTGGAGGTGACAGCAAGAGGGTCACCCAAATCTAGAGGGATTGAATGACAATCGAGGCCTGAAGAATCCAATCTACAAGGAAAGCCATGACTCTAGCCCCATGCCAGCCTCTTACCTTCCCATGGCCTCATCAGCATCTTTTCTGAACAGAATAACTTTTTAAGTTGGTATCTTTGCTTGGACGCCCAGTTTCCGATGTCTTTCAGAAATAACGTTTATCTGGCTTCGAAGGTCTTATTCTGGGGACATTTCTAATTTTCCTTCTTTCTTCTTTCAAAAAGAAAGAAAGAAAAAACAGCAGCTCTGACTAGTCTGAGGGTGACATGAACACCTGATTTTTATGCAATGTTGCAAGTGCCTTTCAGCAACACAATGGCAGGTTCTTTGACAATGTCATGCGTCTATTCAAAACAACCGGTATGCCAGTCAGAGGCCTGGGCGTTTGCACAGTGCTTGTTCTTCGTAGTGATAAGGCATGTTAGATTTTCCCATTCTATTTGAGAAATAATTCTGGTCTTTTTTAAGTCCCCTGCTTTTTTGATTATTTTTTTTCTTGCCTCTTTGCTGAACAATAGGGCCTGTCCCTGTTTGATTCCTTACGTGATGCCTGTGCAGTAGCAACTTGAGAAAGAGAAAAGAAGAGTGGGAACAGGACTGGGGGCCGTGGGGGAAACGTGATGGCTTAACAGCCCCTGCCAGGTGCTGGCCAAGAAAGGGACAGCATTAGGGAGGGGCTGGGAGATTAGCACTGATAATTTTGTTGGGTCGATTTGTACAGCTCCTTTTGTTGGCAGCCAGGGTATGTAGGTAAAAAAAAAAAAAAAAAAAAAAATTTAGGAGGATGGGTTAATTATTGAGCATCCTGTTTCCCTGTCTGGTCTACCATGGCTAATCCTCTCTTTCCCTTCCACAGGTGCGCAGCACCAAGAAAGGGAAGATCTGCTTCCTGCCCCTGTTGGATTCATAAAAAGAGAGAAAAAGAGAGCAGAGAGAGGGGCTAGGCTGAGGGGTGGAGGTGTATGAAGTCATTCAGCTCAGCAAATGGAGAGAAAAAGTTCCCAACTGCATCCTCCCCAGTTGAAGGCTCTCCAAACAGGATTGCTGGTTCTAATTCCCCTGTCAAGGAGCCCTGGTGGTGCGGTGGTTAAGTGCCCAGAGGCTAACCAAAAGGTCCATGGTTTGAATCCACCAGCCATTCTGTGGAAGAAATGTGTAGCAGCCTGCTTCCGCAAAGCTTACAGACTTGGAAAACCCATGGGGGCAGTTCTCTGTCCTGTAGGGCCACTACAAGTCAGAACCGACTCAAGGGCAACTGATAATTCCCCTGTCTCCTGATAGACGTGCCCTCACAACTGGTGTTATCAGTTTGCTGATAACAAGCCATCCCAAAACTTAGTGACTGAAAGCAACCTTCATTTATTTAGATCATGATTCTCCTGGCAATTCTGGTCTGGGTCTGGCAGACATCAGCTGGGCTCACAATGAGTAGGTGGGTTGGTTGGGATGGAGGGAGGGGGCGGGGCCTGACTGGCAGGCCCGGGTGGCCCTATTCACACATCTGGTGGTTGGCTGGCATGATGAAAGTAACTGGGCCATGTGTCTTTTATAATCCAGCAGACTAACCTGGGTGACTGGGTTCCAAAAGTAGCAAGAGGACAACACCAAACGCACAAGAGGTCTTTAAGGCCCTGCACCATTATGTTTGCTAATATCCCACTGGCCAGAGAAAGTCATATGGCCAACCGGGCTCAGTGGGTGCAGAAATAGACTCCTGGACTCCACTTCTTCATTGGGAGAGGGAGGGGGAGAATTTGCAGCTATTTTTTCTTTCATTTGCTACAGCTCCCACAGCCTCTTCCCCCTGCCCTCCCCACCCCCCACAGACACACCTACACTAATTTTTTATTTACATTCGTGGTTCAGTGTTCCAGGAGAGCTTCACCCTTGAACCCAATTACTCTCACACCATTCATTCTCTCTGGATTTCTACTAATGTGTGCCTTTTGCTCTATTTCTTTTTCACTTGGCAGAATTTCTAAGCTAGTCTAATCTCCTTCTTTTGCAGATGAAGAAACTGAGGCCCAGAGAGATAAAAAGATTTGAATTTCATCAATCTCATCCATCCAATTGGGGATACTCGCGGCCCCAGCCTCCCAGTGCTAAGTCCTGGCTCTCGCTCCCACATCAGACACCTCAGGAAGCTAGTACGTGCCTTTCTTCTACCTCACCAAACTATGTGGAAAAGTCCTGAAAGTCATGTGTGTAAGTTTTGTGTGCTACCTATCTATTACCAGAAAAGGATTTGAAGTGACTTTCACAACAAAACATGAAACAAAAAGGAACGGTGGCTGTCCAAGGGAACAAAAGCGGTAGATGGCCTCGGGCCTCTGAAATCAGTAGATTACGCCATTTGGGCAGATTTACTCTAGGTTTTCTGGTAGCTAAGGCAAAAGACGGATATTCACTGAATTATGTAGGTTTTTATTTTCTAGCACAAGAAAGCATACAAACTCATCTGTTGAGACGATTCATTTTTGCTGGCTCAAAGCTTGAGTCGACATTTACTGGACATCTCTCTCTCCACAGAACACTGAGCAGCATTTTGGACAACATTTTCCCTTCTAGTTCCAAAAACAAATTTAGTTGCTCTGCTCCTGGCCCCCTACGCTGCAGCGCCTGGTGCGCTGCTCCTGGCCCCCTACGCTGCAGCGCCTGGTGCGCTGCTCCTGGCCCCCTACGCTGCAGCGCCTGGTGCGCTGCTCCTGGCCCCCTACGCTGCAGCGCCTGGTGCGCTGCTCCTGGCCCCCTACGCTGCAGCGCCTGGTGCGCTGCTCCTGGCCCCCTACGCTGCAGCGCCTGGTGCGCTGTGCTGCCCACAGTTGGTGCCCAATCAATGCTGCACGCGGATTGGTAAGTGGCAGCTGCAGTTCCGACTCCTCACCAGGAATCCAGTCTCCCTTGCCCTGGGTGAATAGATGGGGCTCTTTGGAAGGCTTTTAATTAATTGATTTAGTATTGATTGGACTGCGAGCTTCTGCCCAATACCTCTAGAATCCAAGGTTCCCTCAGTTGAGGAGGCCCTTCAAATTCCATCTGAGTTTATCTAAGCAGCCCAAGTTTGTAAATCTCTGCGCGGATTGATATTCAAGCTCCGGACCAGAGTTCCAGGCCCCATCCAACCAGCTACTTGTGAGTGGCACTGAACAAATTCTTTCACTTCTCTGAATGCCTACTTGCCCTCTCTCGCATTTAGGGGCTTTGAGGGTCAATTGGCACGATATATGCCTGTCTTTCAAAGGGGTGGTACAGATGTAAGGGATTTTGATGTAACTCTTAGACGCTCAGTTCAGAACACTAATAACTTTCCATCTTTAGTCTCAGGTCTTCAATACCAGATTCTAACCAAGCCAAGTGCCTTGTGACAGCATGTGTTATAGAAAAACGGAAGGAGAGGCTGAGGAGTCCCCACATGACCCAACTACCAGCTGGTACTGGCCTAGCAGTGCCTTTATAGGGTTAGGAACTCCAAGTTCCAACAGTGGGATATGGGGGCCAGAAGGTCTTTCCACTGCTGCAGCCTTTGGTCTTGCACTATGACTGTGATCTGGGGCTCTGCATCTCTGTCATTGACTGAATCGTGTCCCCCCCCCCCCCCCCCCCCGCCAAAAATGTGTGTATTTACTTGGTTAGGCCATGATTCCCAGTATTCTGATTGTAATTTTATGTTAAAGAGGATTAGGGTGGGATTGTAACACCACCCTTATTCAGGTCACCTCCCTGATCTAATGTAAAGGGAATTTTCCCGGGGTGTGGCCTGCACCACCTTTTATCTCTCAAGAGATAAAAGGAAAGAGAAGTAAGCAGAGAATTGGGAACCTCGTACCACCAAGAAAACAGTGCCCAGAGCAGAGTGTGTCCTTTGGGCCTGAGGTTCCTGCTCTGAGATGCTCCCAGACCAAAGGAAGACTGATGACAAGGATCTTCCTCCAGAGCTGACAGAGAGAGAAAGCCTTCTTCTGGAGCCAACACCCTACATTTGGACTTGTAGCCTACTAGACATTGAGAGAATAAATTTCTCTTTGTTGAAGCCTTCCGCTTGTGGTATTTCTGTTACAGCAGCACTAGATGACTAAGACAGTCTCAAACTGTAATGTGTGTATGAATTCCTTGGAAGTCTTGTTCATATGCAAATTATGATTCAGTAGGTCTGGGATGGGGGCTAAGAATCTGCATTTCTTAACAAGCTCTGATACCGCATTGGCATTGAGTCAATTCTGACTCATAGCTACCCGATAGGACAGATCAAAATTGCCCCATAGGGTTCCAAGGAGAGGCTGGTGGATTAGAACTGCTGACCTTTTGGTTAGCAGCCAAGCTCTTAACCACTGCGCCAACAAGCTCCTGGGTGATGCCAATGCTGCTGGTCAGGGATCATGCTATGAGTACAACTAGAGAAACAAAGGTCCCAGCACCCTACTGATGGATTGGATCACTTATTTGGCATCAGTGTGCACAGCTCAGAAGGACCAGTCTGAACAAGGGATGCAGCTCTGGCCAGTCACCCTGTACTTCAGAGCAAGTGGGTGAAGGGGAGGGCCAAGAGTGGGAGGGAACGCTTCTGATCACCATCTATCCCCCTTAACAAAGGGTCCTTTCTGAATTCAGGATGTGATGAGGTAGGAATGAGAATTTGAAGTTTACATTGTACCCCTGCCTGGCCCTGACTTAAGGGTGGGAAGAGGGTGGTGTGTTAAGCAATCTGGCTTCCCACCATTTAAGCCAACAAATAAGACAACACAGGGCTTTCCTGTTTACCAAGCACCTCTGCATACTTTGTCTCATGTATGTGAGTGCAGACATTTTTTAAACCCCTTTATACAGATGGAGTCTCTGGGTGGTGCAAACAGTTAACATGTTTGGTTGCGAACCAAAAAGTTGGAGGTTTGAGTCCATCCAGAGGCACCTCAGAAGAAAGGCCTGGTTGTCTACTTCTGAAAAATCAGCCCTTGAAACCCTATGGAGCACTGTTCTACTCTGACACGCATGGGGTTGCCATTAGTTGAAATCAGCTTGATGGTAACTGGTTTTGATTAAAAAAAAAAAACCCAGTGCCATCTACTGGTTTTGATAGATGGAAAAAAACTGAGCACAGGCAATTTAAGCAAGCATCCTAAGATCATTCAGCCTTAGGGAAAAGGATTAGGAAAGTGGGGAGGGGTGGGAGGGCAGAGAGAAAGTTAACACCCAAACTCTGGCCCTGGGCAACAAATTCTACATCTTTCTGGAGTACTGTATAAGGTCAGAAGTCAATGAGACAGGGAGCAGCCCAGCAAGGAGCTCCTGGGTAGGACGCAGCAGGTGTCAGCAGCCAGGGGAAAATCTATCTCCCGCTGAGAAGAGAAAGGACACCAAACCAGCTCTGTCTTCCTCACTCCAAGTTGAGCTACCTGGTGCACTCCAAGCACAGCCGCACCCCACACCCGCGTGCCACAGGGAAGACTGCGCAGTGAGCGTGAGGAGATACTCATCAATTACTTAGCCTACCGACAGTCTGGGAATTCCTGCTTAAAAACAAGTTAAAATATATCACTTGCTCTTTATTATTTTTTAAAAGTGCGGTTAGACGTGGGAACGTTAGCATGAATAGCCTGAGATTTATGGGCCAATGAGATGGATCCTTAAACTTCCTAAGTGCTTAAAGTGTACACATTTTAACTTGAAAAATTACCAGGTTTGTCTAAAGAAAAAGTCTCAAACATAAAACACAAAGCTCATTTGAAGGGAGAAATTCTCCAATGGAGTGAACCCAGCCTGTCATAAAAAAGTTAAACCAGGCATAAAGGAAAATGTCAGATGTGTGGGAGAACCAGCTGTCTCTCCCCTCTTTTTTATTTATTTTTAATTTTTATAACCTAGATCAGATTATGGGAGAATGTATGAATGTCTGAGGCCAGGTGTCTGGAGGCCCAGGAGGAGAGTGAAGCTTGTACTCCTAGGTGATGCAGGGCTCCCACTTGGAGAATACATCTCTCTCTTTTTTTTTTTTTTTTTAACTTCTAAATAAAGCACTCCAGAGTGGTACATTTATAACCAGTAAAGAATTACTCAAATAAGAAATGCCGTCAGCTATTTATTTTAAAAGCTTTTGTCCTGAAGGGGAAGGGGGAACAATCTCACCACTTTCCTCCATGTCTCTTCAAAAGGTTTGTGAGTGAATTCTTTCCTGGCTTTCTCATCCTCCTTAGGAGACACACCTGTCTTGCAGCTGGGGGATTATTTCTGCTCCTCTTTCTCTACCCTCAGCTGTCCAGTTTCCATGGAAAAGAAAAATTGAGTCTTGGACTTCTGAGAGTGGCTTAGGGCTGGAAGACGTTGGAGTGTATGTTTGTAGCGAGTGGAAGGGGTTCATAATAAAATTTCAGAAGTGGCCCTCAGCCAGAAAGAAGAAAAGGAAGAAGGGAGGAGAGAAAGGAGGCAGGGAAGGAAAACAAAAGAGGGAAGAAGAACACAAGAGAATGGCTGGAGAGGAGAGGAGAAAAGTGGAAGAGAAGAGTAGTAAAGTGGGACAGAGGGCTTGGCCCGGCTTCCCGCTCCTGCTGCCTTTTCAGAAGCCTTTCCCCTTGAGTCAGTACCATTTCTAGTCATGCCTGAGCTGTGGACTCAAAGCCAGAGTGTGAATGCCATTCACTACCACGTTGCCATTACCATAAAGTATTGGCTTAGCACTTCCCTTTGCAGGAAGGCCTGGTGGGCTGGGGTGAGGCTGGGTCTGTACAATGGGCTCAAAATGAAAATCAAATGAAAAATCAAAATCAAAATGAAAAATAAACAGGGATAGGGCTTGTGGTCATGAAAATACTGGAAAGAGCTGGAAAATACTGGAAAGAATAGAATGTTGTTAGGTGCTGCCGGGTCGGCTCTGACTCACAGCGACCGACCGTAGGTACAACAGAACGAAGTGCTGCTCAGTCCTGCTCCATCCTCACAATTGTTGCTACGCTTGAGCCCATTGTTGCAGCCACTGTGTCAATCCGTCTCGTTGAGAGTCTTCCTCGTTTTCGCTGACCCTCTACTTTACCAGGCATGATGTCCTTCTGATAACATGTCCATAGTTTGTCTGTCTGTTGTACTGTAGTGACTTGGGTGCTGCTGTGATGCTGGAAGCTATGCCACCAGTATTTCAAATACCAGCAAGGTCACCCATGGTAGACAGGTTTCATCAGAGCTTCCAGACTAAGACAGCTGAGGAAGAAGGACCTGGGGGTCTACTTCCGAAAAAATTGGCCAGTGAAAACCTTATGAATAGCAGAATGGAGAGCAGTACTAAATTAAAATGGCAGTGTTAGTTTGCCTGACTTCTTTTTCCTCTTAGCAGGTGTCACCCAGGGTGAGTTAGATATCCAATTAGCTGATGCCTCACCTGATTGACGGTGTGGTGAAAACATTAGGTTCCCTATCCTCATCTACTAAAATCCCACCCATTCTTCAAGCACTAGCTCAAATTCTTTCTGTGTCATGGATCCTTTCCAGCCAGGACTGATCCCTTTCTCTAAAAGATTTACTTAGAATTCAGAAATGGCACCTTATCACCTTCTGGGCTCTGTTAGTTATGTGAGTTGAGTACACGCCATTGCTCTCTTACCAGAGAGGATGCTCCCAGAGGCCACAGCTAGGCCTGGTTCATGTTGTATTCCTCACAGTGCAAGATAGGCACCCAACAAAAGACTCAAGCCTTACTGATACCAGCCAACATATAGGCACGTATGGAAGGGCAGGCTTTTTTCCAAGCACTTTGCATGTATTAATTCAAATCCTCACAGCAACCCTATACAGACAGGCGATAGTTGCTTTGAGAGGTCACTGGTGGTTCGGGGACAGAATTCTCACCTTTCATGCAGAAATCTGGGTTCTATTTCCAGCCAGAGTACCTCATGTGTCATCCCCACCCATCTGCCAGTGAAGGTTTGTGTGTCCCTGAACAGGTTTCAGTGGAGCTTCTAGGCTACGACGGACTAGGAAGAAAAGCCTGGCTACCTACTTCCAAAAATCAGCCAGTGAAAACCTTATGGATCACAATGGCCTGATCTCCTTGTACATAGGGTTGTCATGAGTTGGGTACCACCTCAAACCCAGCTAACAACAGTACAACAATAACATAGTTGCCCTCACTTTAGAGGTGAGCCATCTGAGGTACAGTGTTTGAACAACTTGCTCAAGATCACTCAGCTTGTAGATAGCAGAGCTGGGATTTGAAACCAGGTGTCTAGTGCTGGAGCCTACTCGTTCAACCACTTCACTGCACCTCAAAAGCCTCACCTGCTACTTAGGGTCCAGTTAGAACAATGAAGTCAGTGTTTTAATTATGTTTAACAGTCCAACTACAAGACCATTCATTAGCCTTTATTTGTTTCTGCCACAATTACATTGTGTCTATTGCACTCACAGGCTTGCCTACGAGATTTAAACGTGGGTCTGGTAGACCCAAAGCCCTTATTCTTTTACTATATTACATTGGACATAGAGTCAGGGCAGGATAGGGAAGACTGGAGCCCCAGTTCTGTCACTTATCTACCTTGCAGAGTTACTACGAGAATTAAATGAGATAATAGTTTTTTTTTTAATAGTCTACCTTCCATAGGGTCAGGCATAAAATTATTCATAAAAATGACAGTGATAATTACATTGTAACGCCATTGTGAAGTGGGGGTGATTAGCATCCAGCTGAAATCAGGCATCTCAAATGCCACTTTCTTCACGAAGCCCTCTGTGACTACTCCAACCCCTGAAGACCCCCTCCTCTCTCTTCTGAAGCTTTGGTATTCTGCACCACACCACCCAGCGGTAGAGGAGGACTCTCTTGTACTCTCCTCTGGCTGTTTTGTAAGGGGCTCATAAGCAGGGACTGCTTGAGAGAGGTGGAATATCCTGATGGTTAAGACCTCAGTCTCTGGAGTCAGCTGGCATTGCCCCGGACAGTTGGCCAGGTTGTGCACAACACACCCCCAGGGGACACCGTTCCTATGATTATAACGTGAGTGAAGCTCTCTGACCCTGACTTATGGTAAACCGGAGTCAAACAGACCTGACTTTACATCCAGACCATGCTGTCTGTTACTGCGTGATCTTGGACAAATTATTTACCTTTCTGATCCCTAGCTTCTTTACCTGAAAGATGGGGTATAACTGTACCTCTCTCATGGGATTGTTGAGAGAGTGCAGAGAGAGAGCATGGTCAAGCCGGTAAGCACAGAACCTGCGCTAGCAAGAGCTCAGTAATGTCAATTATTATTTTGAGGGCAGAAAGGAAGTGTTCACAGATTGATGAATTTCTCCCCGTGAAGCCTGGTCTGTGACTAAGGCTAAGGGAGGCAAGGGGAAGGGGATAAAGAGGATGCAGAGCAGAAGGGATTTGTCAAAGGCTCTCTCTGCTCATCTGCCCTTGGCTTAGTCGGGGGTAAACCCTTCCTGAGGGTGGGGGCTGCCCCTCGGCGTGTCCGCTCCACCAGCTATGTGCATAAGACACAGGAGTAAGAGCTTTCGTGGATGCTGCTGTTCCTCTACCTGCTATACCTCCCTCCAGGTGTGTGTGACACTTCATTAAATTGCCCTGCCTGCATCTTTGGCCTGGTCATTAAATGTGCATCCACCTCACCAACTAAGAGAGAAATCGGAACCATTTCTGCAGCAATGGAAATAGCCCTGAGTGGGATTCAGGTGACTTGAGTATTGGCGTTGTCTTTGAACACTCATAGCTTCTCTCACCTCCAGGTCGCTTTTCCTTATATGAGAAGAGCCAGCACATTCTGTGCCTGCCTTATGAGGCTGCAAGAAACCTCCAATGAGCTAACACATCAAAGAACTTTGAAAGGTATAATAAGCTACTCAAAAGCAATCAAAGGATTAGAAATACAATAATTATTATGAATTATCACTGTACTCAACAAACCCTGTGGGCCTTAAACTGAGCCGTGAGCTGCCCAGTGGCCTCTCTGATAAGATTGTATGTAAGCAGATATCAGAAGGCTTAAAGTGGCCACTTCTGTGAAAAACTGAGAACGGCATCCTAGGCAGAGGAAAAAATATGTGCAAAGGCCCTGTGGTGGCGAAGAGCTTTGAGTGTTCTAGGATTAACAGAAAACCAGTGTGGGTGGAATATCGTGAATAGGGGACAGTAGGAGAGTGAAGCGATATATGGTAGGTACTTAATCACATCTGATGAATGAATGAATGAATTGGTAAGTGGGGCTGCCCCATTCCTCTAGCCCTTTTCTAGGGGTTCACATCTGTGTGTACTGGTGAATGCTCTGGTAACCTCATCCTGGCCTCTCTGTGGGCCCTCCCACCCCCTGCCAGCTCCACTAGCTCACCTGGAGATCACATGCCAGCCGGCAGCTCTGGCCTTTACACTCGGCTGACCCTGTCCACCCTGCTTGCCTGCAGAGCCCCCCTCCTTTTCTACTGCTTTGGTTCCCCAGGGGGCCACTGCCCATGTTTATGAAAACTGAACATGTCATTCAAACCTGCACCTCTGGCCTCACAAAGCCGAGGATCACGAGCCACTGTTTTTACCTCTCCTTCCTGTCACTGGACTTTACAAGCAAAGGCTGGTCTCCCTTTGGCGGCTTCTACAACCTCACAGGCAGTAATGAGTCTGGGGTTGGTGTTACGCTCAGACGTCAAACAGAGTGGCCAGGGCCTCCCGAAACGCTGAGAGAGCCGCGAGCCTCTCCCTCTACAAGGTCAGCTTGTGTGTAACACTTCATTAAATTGCTCAAACACTGAGCCATGTCTTTAACCAATACCTTTAATGTCATTTTCTGCAGACTTAATAGAGGAGCATTAGCATACCTGTCAAGTCTTCTCATTTAAGCCTCGAAGCAAGTGAAGTTTAACGTACCTTCTTCAGCCCACAGTGGATTTAGCTTCAAACTTTGGCTTAAGAAAAAGAAAAAAAATAATAATAATAATAATAATAAGGGAGAAGGAAAGGGAACCCTTGGTGGGCCTTTGTGACGAAGCAGGGCATGTTATCTATACTGCAACCTCCTCCCAAATCTTCCTTCTTGCCTCCAGGAAGTATGCTTGGGTTAAAAAGAGTTGGGCGTCAAGTCTCAGTGTTGACTAAGGAGTGACCTTTCCTTGTCTCAGATTTAGAGACTGGAAGGGAGCCCCAGGATGCCAATTAGTCTACTCTACTGTCCCTTGGTGGTGCGAATAGAGAGCAAGCTCACTGCTAACCAAAAGATTGGCAGTTTGAGTCCACCCAGAGATACCTCAGAAGAAAGGCCTGGTGATTTACTTTTTAAAAATTCAGCCTTTGAAAACCCTGGGGAGCACAGTTCTCCTCTAACACACACAGGGTCACCCCAAGTCAGAATCGATTCCGTGGCAATTGGTATCAGCTGGCCTATCTCCAAAAAGTGTTCTGTCCAGAGCAGGGCGTGGACCGTTCTGCGTGGGCATAAAGTGTTCTGTCCAGAGCAGGGCGTGGACCGTTCTGCGCGGGCATAAAGACCAAGGCAAGGGGGGATGCTAAGAGCATGCAATCCTAGTCACTAGATAATTTAGATAATTTGGGGTCCAACTCTGAGGCTCCCTCTTTCTGAATAGCCTTGATTGTGGATGTGGGCCTCTCAGTGTATGTGGATAAGTGCATATCTCTTGCCTTTGCCCTGGTGGGGTGAGGAGAAGGAACTGGAGCCAAAGAGAGAGCTGATGGGAGCTGGTGAGAGGGTCCATGAAAGTCTTTCCAGCTTTGGAATGGAGTTGCCGCCCTCCAGGTCAGCCTCAGAGCCTCTAGAAAAGATTCCAAAACAGCAGACTCCTAATAGGGCCTGTCCACTGCTCTGGGACATCGCATAGGGAAGGGTTTAAGAAGAACACGATGCCTGGAAGGTTCACTGCACCTGTGGGGCATGAGAAATGTCTTGATATTCCATTATCTGTTGCCATTGAAGGGTAAGACCAGGACTCTGTGTACTCTGGGACCTCGGATGGACCAGCAAGCAGTCATTCAGCCTTAGGAAATCCCATCTGTGAAACGGGTTCAGTTGCCAGTGGGAGACCAAGGCTTACGGAGGTGTCGTGGGCCTTGAGCACTCAGCATGAAAGTCTTGGCGGGAGTTGGGAAGGAGGATAACGAGTGTGTCTCTGTCATTAAACCGCTAATCGTTAATTATCCCCCTAGACATCGCATAATGTGCTACCCAGGCAAAAATAAAATTGCTTGAACTTTTTCCACCAAGTTCTAGTTTTAAACAAATTACTCGTGTCAAAACTATTTACTAAAGTGAGTACTTTTAGGCATTTGTCAGACTTCTAACATGCTTTAATTAGCGCCTGCTGATGAAGTCCTCATGTAATTAAGCATACGTACATCTCTTGTTTTTTTGTTTTTTGTTTTAATTTTTGCTTACGATCGTTTTTTAAAAATGATTTGCTGCCTGGCTTCCAGAACACGTGTGTGTGTACAGAGGTGTGTGTGCCTTTGTGTGTCTGTTTGCACTGTCCCTCTGTAATGAGACACCCACATAGTTAAAGCACCCACTTAATTGTTAATGCTGCAATTAAGGCAAAAAGGAGGAGTTTCTTTCCCCAAAGTAGAAAGCTGATCCCCGGCTCCCACTGCAGTGGGGCTGGTACAGACTGGTCCGCTCGCTCTCGCGGTCCCAGGGGGCAGATCAGACAGCGAGACTTGTGCCTGGATGCCCTCAGGGAGCTGGCGGGTCTATACGCAGCCTGCTGGTTTCCCTGACACATTCCTCCTGAGAGGTTCCCAAGTGAGGATGGCAGCAGTGACAGTTCACTCTCAGCTCAGAAACCTGTCACTTGGAGATCAGCATTTTAACTACCCCCTGCCCCTCAAAAAGAAAAAAAAGAAAAGGACACCTTAATTTACCCTCCTGATTGGCTCGATAGCTGTCAGAGTGACAACCTGTCTGTGGCTGAAAGGGGCCTGGTGTTAGTTCTCAGGCTGGCTTTGTGTGCATTATATGGTCTGCTTGCTCTTGGAAATGGCAATACCAAGACAGCTGCACTGCCCCTGATGGCTGCTCTTTCCCATCCTCCCTCCCCACCTGTTGGCCCTGAGGTTCAGGATGGCGTCTAGGGCCTACTCCAGCCAGATCTCCACCTTGGTGCTGGGAACCATGGGTTCTCTTTCTCCCACCCTTGCTCATACCCGGTGGGTTTTCCAGAGCATAGACGGACCCCCCTGCAAAGGACCTACTTGACACAGACGAATGGATTGCTCAGGTAGCTGGGTGCCTCAAAGGGTTAACTGGTGTCCCAAATACAGTCTAAGGCTTAATTTAACCTCATGCTCTGCTCCTCTCTGAAAATGAGTTTGATAACTTATGATGACAACATCATCTGAGAAGCTGTTCTCCAAAGGGCTAGTATGTTTCCTAATCTTTGCAAATCTCCGCTCATTTTTTAATAAACATTAAAAAAAATCCATATGGTTTAAAACCCTCAGACATTCTAATACACCCTCCATGCCTCACTGAGAATCTGGTATTTGGCTGGCAGTCTATCTTCAGTGTGTTCTCACAAAGATTTTGTCCAGCTTTACTGTGTCAAGCTTGTCTGTAGTTTGTGTCTATAAACAAGGATTTCATTTTATTTCCGAGGAGCACCTGGTGGATTCAAACTGCTGACTTTTTGGTTAGCAGTCATAGCTCTTAACTACTACGCCATCAGGGTTTCTATTTTCCAAATAGAAAAGCATATTATACTGTTTATTTGCTTTTTCAAAGCACAAGGCCCTCCCCTAAGCCCTGTATGTGTCCCAGGGGATATGAATGTGTCCTCCTGCCCCTACACATTCCTCAGTTTAGAGCTGCACTTAAAATATAGTAGCCACTAGACACACGTGGCTGCCGAGCACTTCAAATGTGGCTGATAAGATTGAGACGTGCTGTAATTATAAAAGACACAGAGACTTAGTATGAATCCAAGAAAGTAAAGTATCTCAATGCTTCTATTGACTACATGCTGAAAGGATAATACTTTGTCTATATTAGATCAAATAATATATATTATTAAAACTAATTTTACCTCTTATTAGTTTTTCAACGTGGGTGCCAGAAAATTTAAAACTACATATGTGGCTCTCGCTATGTTTCTATTGGACAACACGGATCTAGAGGATTATGATAGCACCAGACACCTGTGGCGGCTGAGCACAGTTGTTGAAAAGAATTCCATCTTTGACCTGGATTTGATCCAACTCTGCCACTCACTGGCTGTGTGACCTTGGGCACATCTCTTTACTTTCACGGGCCTCAGTTCCCCGAATTTTGAGAAGTTTGACTAGGCAAGTTAATCTGTGAAGTCTGTTGCAGCTGTAATTTTCTGTGGTTGTATGGAATGGGATCACTATCTCTCTGGAGGCTTACAGAAGAGGACAACTTCCCTCGGCTGGCTTTGGAGGTGAAGACATCATGGCAGGAGAGAAGAAAGAGGGGCATGCTAATCTCTCAAATTTCTGATTGGCTCTCAGTTGCCTCATACTTTCCCTTGCTAGTCATCCTGGGCATCCAGGAAGCAGGCCAGCTCCCCTAAAGTATGACCAAGTGAACTTTGATCTCTCTGTCTTGGTTCTCCCACTCCCCTTTGCCAGGCTGAGCAGCACCTGGGGAAGAGAGCACCTGTCCCGTCCTTTAACCCAAGGTGATATGTCACTGATCAGCACAATCGGCTCTAATAGCTCCCCAGGTGGATTCCAGAGAGCAATGAGCCAAACATAAAAATCCCTTTATTATTGCCATTTCACTTTTATATACCCATCAAGATTTCATATTTAATCTCCTACTTCACAATAGCTGATCATTTTTAACATTTGACGTTGATAGAGTGCCCACTGCTATTATGCTGACATACTGTAAAACATTACACCCATTTGCAATAGAAAAGGCCAAGAATCAATACCCAGCCCCATTTTCCACTATGGCCGTAAATCACGAAGCACCTAACAAATTGGTTTAAGTAGAAGAAACTTCAGAACCAATGAATGGCTTGAGCAATTCCCACCCCCTGTTAGAGCTGACAGGGACCTGGATGGACTTGGGGGGAAGGAGAAAGAGGGAAGAGGGGAGAGGGAGACAGTGGTGAGGAGCCAGGCTGCCCTATAAAGCAACCAGGATTCTCCAGGGAAAAGAATTGGGCCCCAGAACCACTCACAGAGAGTAAAGGCAGGTTTTATTCTGCTTATGTTCTCGTTTTGTTGTTGTTAGGTGCCATCAAGCCGTTTCCAATTCACAGCGACCCTACGTAAAATAGAACAAAACACTGCCCGGTCACAGGCCATTCTCACAATTGCTGCTGTGTTTAAGCCCATTGTAGGAGCTACTGTGTCAGCCCGTCTCGTTGACGGTCTTCCTCTTTGATAATGCTCTGCTTTAGCAAGCACGATATCCTTCTCCAGGGACTGGTCCCTCCTGGTAACCTGTCCAAAGTATGTGAGACCAAGTCCCTCTATCCTCCTTTCTAAGGAGCATTCTAGCTGTACTTCTTCCAAGACAGACTTGCTCTTCTGGTAGTCCGTGGTATATTCAATATTTTTCTTCAACACCATAATTCAAAGGCACCAGTTCTTCTTAGGTATTCCTTATTTATTGTCCAGCTTTTGCATGCATATGAGGCCATTGAAAATCCCATGGCTTGGGTCAGGCACACCTTAGTCCTCAAGGTGACATCTTTAGTTTTTAACACTTTAAGAAGGTCTTTTGCAGCAGATTTGCCCAATGCAGTGTGTCTTTTGATTTCTTGACTGCTGCTTCCATGGGTGTTGACTGTGGATCCAAGTAAAATGAAATCCATGACAATTTCAATTTTTTCTCCGTTTATCATGAAATTGCTTATGTCCAGTTATGTGCACTTTTGTTTTCTTTATGTTTTGTTTTCTTCAATAATCCATGCTGAAGGCTGTAGTCCTTAATTTTTATCAGTAAGTGCTTCAAGTCCTCCTTGAGCAAGCAAGGTTGTGTCATCTGTGTATTGCACCCTTTAGCCCTTGCCTTATAGCAAGTGGCCCCACACTGGGAAGCCAATGATTTTACCAATACCTAATTCTTCCTGTCTCCTATCCCATCTTTCTACAGACTGAAAGACTTTTTGTCAAGATTAGTGGTCTGTCAGGTATCACATTCATTGGAACAAATAGATGTTACAGTGAATTGATTGGCTATCGAATCAAATTGACTTTAGGATGAATGAATTGATCAGCTCAGTTGAAAACGTCCAAAGCTCTGAGTTAAGGAAAGACGTGGGCTTAAGGATTGCTCAAAATATGTAGGGCAAAGTGTTGGGTAACTATTCAGCCATTTTCCTTGTATTTGGAGTGAATAGCACTACAGAAACCCAGAAATTTAGAATATTCAGAAAATTGCCATCCTTTTTCATTCTTTGTGCAACATCTAGATTCAGCCTAAGGCCATGCTGATTTTATAGACTCCATCGAAAGCTTCTTTAGGCTCAACTTGCTTACTGAGCCCACGGTTTGACTTTGCGTAGCCGCTGGAATGCCAGAATGTTTTGACAGCATGTGGACTTGACCCTGG
Organism: Elephas maximus indicus; assembly: GCF_024166365.1. Taxonomy (NCBI): domain Eukaryota; kingdom Metazoa; phylum Chordata; class Mammalia; order Proboscidea; family Elephantidae; genus Elephas; species Elephas maximus. The sequence continues at coordinate 8,078,386 of NC_064835.1, read as the reverse complement.
GAGAACGATGGAAGAAGCGGCTTATTTGACAATTTATTTTTGAGGCCAGGACTCGATTTCCTACAGGGGTTGGTGTATGAGTGTACACGTTTACCTGACTTTCCTGTGATAGGTGCGCTCCTGAAAAGTCACATATAAACCAGATTTTTGTAAAATAAATTCTGTTTTCCTACCTGCTTACATTATAATTTCAGAGATGATTTTCCTGCCTTTCAATTAGCAGTGAGTGATTCTTTACATTATCTGTCTTACTCAGCCTCTTAATGATCCTACATAAAATGAAGAGCTGTTGTAAAAAGGGATTCTTCAGCAAAGGGACACATCCTGGTGCTTTGGGACTGACTTGTCATTCTGTTTTACACATTTGGAATGACATATGTGGAAGATCACTGGATTCCGATTTGCAGTGATTCTTTTGTTAGCTGGATATAGTGTGAAGGACACCAGACTCTGAGTCAAGAGCCTGGATTTGAGCGATCCTGGCATTTTCCATTGGGTAATCCAGTTGAGTGGGTGAGATATATGACCTCTTTAAGCTTCAGTTTTTATCATTTATAAAGTGGGTATAACAATTCTCTATCTCTTTCAGAAGATCCCTAATGAGGTGATTAGTTAATGCAAGGAAAAGCATTTACTATTGTTGTTATTATTGGTCATGAATAACAATAATAAAAGATGAGAAAAGAAGCAAAATAAACCATTATTACATCTGCTTTTATATTATGTAAATTGGAACAAAGTTCTTATTCAGAACTACCCTAAATAGAGAGCACCAAACTAGAAAAAACCAAACTCGTTGCCATCAAGTAGATTCTAACTTATAGCAGCCCTATAGGACAGAGTAGAACTGCCCCACAGAGTTTCCAAGGACCGCCTGATGGATTTGAACTCCTGACCTTTTGATCAGCAGCTGAACTCTTAACTACTACACCACCAGGGTTTCCAATATAGAGTACCAAAAAACCAAAACCAAACCCAGTGCCATCGAGTCAATTCTGACTCATAGCGACCCTACATACAGGACAGAGTAGAACTGCCCCACAGAGTTTCCAAGGAGCACCTGCCGGATTTGAACTGCCAACCCTTTGGTTAGCAGCTGTAGCACTTAACCACTACATCACCAGGGTTTCCAATATAGAGCACAGAAAACTCAAATTTAGGGACCACCTTTTTCTAGCATGAGAGCTGAGAGTCAGGAAGACGAGCAGGTACAACTGGATCCTAGAGAATTTCTAAATCCTAAAAAAGTGTTTAACTTTTGCCATGTATTGCTTTTTCACTGAGTGTATTTGGATATATGTCAAAGAATTCATTCCCTCAGTCAACAAACATTTACTGAGTGCTTACTCTATGCCAGGAAACCCTGGTGGCGTAGTGGTTAAGTGATACAGCTGCTAAACAAGATGTCTGCAGTTCAAATCCACCAGGGGCTATGGGGCAGTTCTACTCTGTCCTATAGGGTTGCTATGAGTTGGAATCGACTCGACGGCAGTGGGGGCACTCTATGCCAGACACTGCACTAATTCTTGAATGTATAATAAAAACAGATAAGATATGGGCCTGTGTAGATTGTCTATATGTTAGGTTCTCAAGCTTTTGGGTACATCAGAATCACCTACCAGGCTCTACCCTAAGCCTTCTGTCATGGATTGAATTGTGTCCCCCCAAAATATGTGCCAACTTGGTTAGGCCATGATTTTCAGTATTACGTAGTTGTCCTCCATTTTGTGATTGTAATTTTATGTTAAAGAGGATTAGTGTGGGTTTGTAACACCCTTACTAAGGTCACATCCCTGATTCAACGTAAACGGAATTTCCCTAGAGCGTGGCCTGCACTACTTTTTTTCTTACAAGATATAAAAGGAAAGGGAAGCAAGCAGAGAGTGGGGATCTCATACCACCAAGAAAGAAGCACCGGGAGCAGAGCGCATCCTTTGGACTCAGGGTTCCTGCATGGAGAAGCTTCCAGTCCAGGGGAAGATTGACTAGGAGGACATTCCTCCAGAGCCGACAAAGAGAGAAAGCCTTCCCCTGGAACTAATGCCTTGATTTTGGACTTCTAGCCTACAGACTGTGAGAAAATAAATTTCTCTTTATTAAAGCCATCCACTCGTGATACTTCTGTTATAGCGGCACTAGAAACTAAAAAAAAAAAAAAAAAAAGATACCTTTAAAACCAGAATTTCTTATGGTGGCATTGTGTGTCCTTGTTTTATTAAATTCCCCAGATAATTTCAAAGTTTAGGCCCACTGGCCTACATGGTAATACACCACTGGGCAGAAGATACCAGTACCAAGGACGGTCCTCCTCTAGCCACCTGTAGTTTTCAGGAGATGGAAGTGGGAGGTTACACTGAGATTCCAGATTTCCGATTTCCCTAAAATTGGGGCACCACTAGAAACTGGTGTTTTCAGCTGGTGTGTGACTACTGCAGGGATATGGAAATGGGCCAAGGCCTTTGTTTTCAGACTATAGTCCTGCTGCTGACTCACTCCAAAATAACCTGGTTTGCTTGGCATTCTGGATTGCAGGCCTCCTTTCTGTGGGCCCAGAGGACCACCTCAAAATCCCATTGTCCTTTTTATCATCAAGCATGGGATGGTGCTCTTTGGACTAAGTCTCTTTTTAGAGCTAGAGTAAAGGGAGGAGGAAAGCAAAGGAAGAAAGGGAAGGAGGTCTAAGTCAGCTCCCTGGTGACTTAGTCCTATTGCTCTCAGAGCTAAAGCAAACCTCCAAATGCTGCTTGCTTCACTTAGGACCTGCAAAAGAGCTTTTCCAAAGCAGTTTCCTCTCAGTCAACTCATGATGACTCACCAACCCTCTGAGGGAGCTTGGGTAGGTGTCACCACCTCTTTTTGATGGATGAAGAAGCTGAAGCTCAGAGCAATACAGTGATTTCCCCAAATCAAACAGGCACATGATCCCTGGGGCCAGAGACAATGTTTGTCTTAATCACCACTGCAGCCATTAGCACATTTCTAGAAATATATTAAATCAAAAAACCAAACCGATTGCCGTTAAGTCAATGCCGACCCACGGTGACCCCATGTGTTATAGAGCAGGATTGATCCACAGGGTTTTCTTGGCTGTAATTTTCATGGAAGCAGATCACCAGGTCTTTCTTCCATGGCACAGCTGGGTGGGTTGGAACCACCAACCTTTTGATTAGTAGTCAAGTGCAAATGCTTTGTGCCTCCCAGAGACCTTAGACACATAGTCGATCCTAACAAAACAAAACAAAACAAAACAAAAATGCATTTGTTAAATGAATGAATGAACAAATGAATAAAAGAAAAACAATCAGTTAAGAATGGACCTCGTCTAGGTCCAGGAGCTGATGACCCCTGGAGTTCGTTAGCTTTACCAAAGAAAACTGAACTGCAGTCCCTTCCCTTCGCTGAGGCCTTGTTATTTTGAACATTGTGTTGTTTCAAAAGTCAGTGGAGCCTTTTGTAATACTTTTATTTGGGACCCTGTGTGGCCCTTTGGATGCCTGCTTTTACCTAAGCCTCAGTGAAGTTTGGCAAGCAAACCTTCATTTTGCCTTGTGACCCCACCTTCCCTGAATAAGAGCTATTCTGGGCTTGTACTCCTCTTGCTGATCTTACAATATCATGATTTCTGCTAAATAAAAGTGCATCTATTCCACAGAACTGCCCAGGACCCGTTGGTGGGAGTTGACTTGGGTGAGAGTAGTTTTGAGGTGCAATAGTGGCAGAGTTTCCTAAACGAAAAGGCCTTAAAATAAAAGGGCCGAGGAATCTACCAGATACCACCTTGTACTTCCCCTGCCATGGACATCCTCAGCCCAATCAAATGAGAGCCACGTATTGATAAACAGTGCGTATCTGCCCCTGGCCAGCATCTTTTACTTGGCACCAAGGTCCATTTCTTTCTTTTTTTTTTTTTTTTGTGCTTTAGATGAAGGTTTACAGAACAAACTAGTTTCTCATTAAACAGTTAGTACACACATTGTTTTATGACATTGGTTACCAACCCCAGAACATGTCAACACTCTCCCTTCTCGACCTTGGGTTCCCTATTACCAGCATTCCTGTCCCCTCCTGCCTACTAGTCCCTGCTCCTATGCTGGTATGCGCATTTAGTACCATTTTGTTTCATGGGCCTGTCTAATCTTTGACTGAAGGGTAAACCTGGTGAGTGACTTCATTACTGAGATAAAAGGGTGTTCGGGGGCTATACTCTCAGGGTTTCTCCAGTCTCTGTCAGGCCAGTAAGTCTGGTCTTTTTTTGTGAGCTAGAATTTTGTTCTACATTTTTCTCTACCTGTGTCTGGGACACTCTATTGTGATCTTAGCCAGTGCAGATAGTGGTGGTAGCCGGGCATCATCTTGTTGTACTGGTGGAGGCCATGGTAGTCGTGGTCCATTAGTCCTTTGGACTCATCTTTCCCTTGTTTCTTTAGTTTTCTTTATTCTCCGTTGTACCCGAAGGGGCTAGACCTGTGGAGTATCTTAGAAGGCTCCTCGAACTGAAGTTCATTTCTTGAGCTGAAATGTAAGTCTCATTTCTTCTTGCTTTATCCTCAGTGGCTTTGGAAAACCTGTCATTCATTTGAACCCAAGATGCTGGAACACACTACTTTGTAAGCCCGTAGAGTGTCTTTTCTGAGAGAGCTGGAAGCAAAGATGAGAAATCCTAGGGTTCTGTGAGAAGCAGCCTTTCTCACAGGCAGGGGCTAGATCAGGCAACTTCTGTGTACCCTAGGGTATACTCGATTTTCTGTGATAGAAATCCATTTCTAGCAGCTAGTTTCAGAGGACAAGCAGGGAATAGGCAGGTGGAGCAGGTACAGGAGCCCAGACTCTTCCTTGGCAAATGGTGAGGACAAATAAGTTGCAGCCATGGAGTAGTGCGGACCATACTACAAAGTCCCTGAAGCATCAGCCAGTATAAAATATTCAGTGTTTCAGACCCAGTGGAGCACCCCGGTCTGCCCTCTGTTCCTCCTTCTACTCAGCCCAGGTGGCCAGGACCCAGGCTGCCTCCTGTACCATCAGAAATGACCCTTTGATATCTGATCTCCCATCTGGTGGGCTAGGCATGTGGAAGAGACAGCTGGCACAGCCCTCCCGGGGGACTGCAGTTAGGGGCTATTTAGTCCTGTCACCTGGTTCATTTGCAGTGATGGATTTGGGCTGGAGCACTGAGTGGTGCCAAGAGGATATTGGATTACCAGGGCCCATCCCCTTCACCCCTCAAAGAGAGCTGGCTCACCTCTGCCCCTGCACCTGTTTTCCAAGCCCCAAGGTGAGCCACCTGGCTTACATGAATTAAGAGCAAGCACTTGTTGTCAGCCTCCAGCCCTGAGATGTCACTCAAAACCTCCTGCAGATATGAAAATACTGAAGAAGCTTTCACCCTGACGACTGGCCCCAATTATTTTGGGGTTCTGAGTTACAGATTCTAGAGCTTGCAGAGACTTCTATGGCAGTGACTCATAATCATTTCATTTTCTAGACTCTGAATGCTGGGGAACTGGGTGTGGACTGTTCAATGTCTTTTTTTGGAACCAAGTGACCAGCCTCAATTTTTCTCGTTGTCCCTTCTTTGGGGTAGCCAAGCATGCTGAAAGGACACAGACTGGGACCAGGAGACCTGGATTCTGGTCTTGATTATATCATTAGCAGGTTATATGACTTTTATCAAGCCTTTTCCCCCTCACTGGAACTCAGTTTACTCACCTGTAAACTGAGCAGTTTGGATTAGATGTTCTCTAAGTTTCCTTCTAGATCAAACACTCTATGTTTGTGGAGAAAAGTTGGGCTAAGCCACAGGGTGAAGAGTTTGGGCTAGATAAAAAGAATTGCCAGAGGAGAGAACAATGGAATACACCGGCAAAACAAAAGGCTTATTAGGGAATATTTCAGTGTGAGAGAGGCGCTCTATGTCTGGAATAATTTCAAGATGGCCTTGATGGTTTCTGGTGACCCGTTTGAGATAAAGAGTTTTAACTGGTCTTCTATCCACTCATAGGCTTGGGTCTTTAAGGAGCCCAGAAGAAAGAAGTAACCTCAAATTTTGGGGATTTCCATTTAAAACACTCTTTAGGAATGGTAGCCATTCTTTCATGTGGTAAGTTCCATATTTCAGGAAAGGTAAAAGGCTGGGGTCACATGGGGTATTTCACCACTTCTAAAGACCTTGGACAGAGTGGCTGTCACCTGCCATGAGACAGGTGAAGGCTTTCCTGAGGGGTCACATCATTCGCCTGCTTCTAATGGTTCCATGGCTTTCTGTTGTGCTCAGAATAAAATCCCAATGTATCACTATAGATTACCATGCCCTGAGTGATCTGGCTTCTGCTGTTCTGTCTTGATTCCCCACCCCGCTTCTTTCCTACACCTATAACCCTGGTGGCATAGTGGTTAGGTGCTATGGTTGCTAACCAAAAGGTCCAGCAGTTTGAATCCACCAGGCGCTCCTTGGAAACTATGGGGCAGTTCTACTCTGTTCTATAGGGTTGCTATGAGTTGGAATCATTTATTTATTTTTAATGCTTAGGCCAAGGAGCCCTGGTGGTGCAGTAGGTAAGTACTTGCCTGCTAACCGAAAGGTTGGTGGTTTGAACAGACATGCCACTCCAAAGGACAAGGATGTGACACAGGTCTTGAAGTTTCCAGTCTTATTCTTAACTGAACAGTTTTGAACTTGCCTGGACAGTTTCTTGAACAGTTTCTTTGAACAGTTTCTTCTGCCTAGAATACTCTTTCCTTGGTTCTTAATATCAGTGGTCCCTTATTATGCTTCAGATCTTGGCTCAAACATTTCAAATACAGAGAGATCTTCTGGACCACTCTCTATTACATCATTGTTTATTTCCTTAATAGCATTTATCAGTATAGTACCTTATCTTGTACATTGGAGGAGGACATCATGCTTGGTAAAGTAGAGGGTCGGTGGAAGAGCAGAAGACCCTCAATGAGATAGATTGACACAGTGGTTGCAACAACGGGCTCAAACATAACAATGATTGTGAGGATGACAGTGTTTTGTTCTGTTGTACATAGGGTTGCTATGTTAGGTACTCAACGGCACCTAACGACAGCAGAATAATAGCTAGTGCATGGTAGATAGATAGATAGATGGATGATAGATGATAGATAGACAGATAGATCCATAGATAGATGATAGATAGATTAAAAAAAAAAAAAGATAGATTGATGCTATCAAGTAGACTGTGACTAATGGTAACTTATGTAGAACAAAATGAAACCTTGTCCAGTCCTGTGTCATCCTTACAATCGCCAGCATGTTCTGGTTTGTTATTATGGCTCTTGTGCCAATCAGTCTCACTGAGGGTCTCTACTGGCTCACTCTTTTCACCAACCATGATGTCGTCCTCCGGCGATTGATCCCTCCTGATGACGCGTCCAAAGCAAGGGAGTCAGACAATGTTCCGTTGTGACCCATAAGGTTTTCACTGGCTAATTTTCAGACATAGGTCACCAGGCCTTTCTTCCTAGTCTGTCTTAGTCTGGAAGCTCTGCTGAAACCTGTCCACCTTGGGTGACCCTGCTGGTATTTGAAATACTGTTGGCATAGCTTCTGGCATCACAGCAACATGCAAGCCACCACAGTATGACGAACAGACAGATGGGTAGTAGAACATTCATAGCAGTACGATAAATATTTGTTGAATCAATGAACACAGACTTCCTATTGCAGAGTGAATGTTGAGGCCATATTTCTGGGAGTTGTTTGAGGAAGGCAAGCTGGAGTCCAGGCAGTGAGTCACCTTACCATCACCCCTCCACCTGCACAATCACCCCCCATGGTAGATGCATGTGCTCGCCACATATCACCTTGAGATGATAGATAAACAATTTTCACCCTGGCTCTGACCTCTGCTGACCTGCTCACATTACCAGTCCCTATTGTAATCAAAGGATTGGAACAAAGGATCATAACTGAACGAGTCTGTGTCCCATCCTGGAAATGGGGCCTCTTGCAGCACAGGCCCAATCCAGGGAGAGAGCTCTTGAGAGCTGCAAAGCTGCTACCTTCAAAGGCCTGGAGTGAAAGCAAAATAAGAAGCACTTGAGGAGAGAGGATTTCCCTCCAGAGAGGGGAAGCACTTCAAATCCATCACCCCACCCCACTATCCCCAGAGATGAGAGCATGTGTGTGTATGTGTGTGTGTCTCTTCAACAGAAGGGCAGAACACCTCTTGCAAGCACTATGGTTCTCAAAGTTATCAAACACCCTTGCAGATAGCCAGTGGTCCACTCACCCCCTCCATCCATAAAGTGGCAATCTGTGTATTTTTTCCCATTGCCTCCCTATATAATTCCCTGTTTCCTCAAGAAGCTCCCTTTGATTAACCCCTCCTGCTTCTTATTGCCCTTTGAAGTTCATCAATGTCTATGTCATCATCTTAAAATGCAACTGCTTTTAGGTAATTCAGTAAAGCACCATGAGGGATATTCACATGCATGTGCTTGGCTTCTCCACTCTGTTTATAAGCTCCTTTGTGGCAAAATCTATGCTTTTTTTTTTAAACCCCTAACCCTCTGCGCAGGAGTCTTAGGACAGAATTCTTGTTAGTGTGGTTGTTATCTCAACTTAGTTTTCTTGGGCTGAAAACTCTTGGTGCTGATTTTCTTCCATTCATTTATTGAAAAGATACATAGAAGCTCATTACGTGGCAGGCACTGTGCTAAGTGCTAGTGATTCAGTGTTGAAGCTTACAGTCTGGAGCAGAGACAGAGACATATACAAATAACTATAATACAATGAGATAAGAGCTATAATATAGGTACCATATGTTCAAAGTGCTGTGGGAACTCAGGAGGGAGCTTATGAAATAATTTAGTTAACGTTCCAATGTCTAAATGGGAATGTTTAAATAACACCTTTCTTCTGTAATGGCTTCCTGCTTTTCATAGCATTTTTCATGTCTATTTCTTATTTGTTGCTTGTAGCAATCCTGTTAATAAGCTTTCACTCTACAAACTCACCCTCACACAGAGTAGGTGCACAAGAAATACCTACTGAAAGACAGAATAAATAAATAGAAAGTGAACGTTATTATTACTGCTTAACAATTAGGAAAACTGGATGTCATAGAGTGATTTGCCAAAAGTCACAAACAAGAACTCAGGTCATCAGTAAATACATATTAAACACCTACTATGAAACAGAAACCCTGGTGGCATAGTGGTTAAGAGCTACAGCTGCTAACCAAAAGGCCGGCAGTTCGACTCCACTAGGTGCTCCTTGGGAACCGTATGTGGGAGTTCCACTCTGTCCTATAGGGTTGCTATGAGTAGGAATCGACTCAATGGGAACAGATTTTGGGTTATGTGAAAAACAGAGCCCTGGTGGTAAGGCATTTAAGATCTTGGCTGCTAACGAAAAGGTCAGCTGTTCAAATCCACCATTTGATCCTATGGAACATGTCACAGCAGATACAAAGAAGTGTGAGATATGTTCCTCCTTCAAGGAGCTTCTTGTCTTGTTGGCAAGATATGAAATAAACCATGGATAGTTAAATGATGATAAAGGACATAGAGAACAGTTCAGGACAATAGTGCAAGGCATCTATGATTATTGACTAAATGAATGGTGGAGACTGGAAAGGCCACAGGAGGCAGGAGAGATGACCGCAGATTAGTCAGAAAAGGCCTCACCAGGGCAATGAGATTTGAGCCAGCTGTTAAAGGATGGGTGATGAAGACTGAAAGGACAGAACAGGAAGAAGGGAGGAGGAAGAAAGTATAAAATATATTTAAAGGAAATGAAGCCCAATGACCCTAGAGCACCTGGGCCAATTCCAGATGGAGGCAGCTCTCACTAGAGTTATGTTCATCCCCACCACATCATTCAGTCTCAGTTCATGTCTGCCTATGAGTTCTCCCAGTTCTGCTCTGCATGGCACATCCCACCTATCCACTGATTTCTTGCTATTCACGTCTTTCCCAAACTTTTCCCCTGTCTTTCTTTAAGACCTTCTGTGTAAAAAAAAATCCTGTATGTTCAGCTTCATCACCAAGTGCTGTCTCTATCTCCTGGGCATTACAACAACCCAGATTCCCCAGAGGTCATGGATTCCTTCATAGTCTTCTTAACAGGAGGCTCTTATTTCACTTACCCTGCATCATCTAGACAAGACAGGGACTTAGGGTCAACTTTCTGTCCATTTTCCATTTCTGCTTCCAGATCATTATTCTTCTTCTCATATGGAAATGCCCCATCATAATTTGAGGCTCACGACATCTGCTAAGGCCCCTCTCTACTCTCTTTGATTGTTATCACCTATCAATCTCTAGGTCATTCTATGAGAAGCGATGCTCAGGGCTGTCGTAGCTACATTTTGTGGTATCTTCCCACCTCACAGTCATGCTTTTTTTTTGACTACTGTCCCACATAAGAGCGTGGTCCAGAAGCTGTGTTTATTACATAATCCTGCTCCTTTGTCTATACCTGAGAGGACCAAGGTAGACTCATGACCCAGCAAGACCAATCCAATCTTCTCCTCCAGGAGCTAAGAAAGGAGGCCAAGAAGCTACTTATAGTCTGAGATGGTCCCTTAAACAGAAGAACAGTAAGCTGGCGAGCTGCGCAGTAGCCATGTTTGGCCAAGTGCGTGTGAAGTGGGGAAAGCCAATGAAGGAAGATGGAGAAAGGTAAGGCAGATGTGCAGAGAGAGGCAAGGCCAGACACCCAGAGAGAGCCCTGTCTAGGTGCCTGAAAGCTTTCCAGTCCATCCTGAGGCTCAGCTGCTCCTTTTCCTCAGTGTCCTTGAGATATCCCAGTGTCCTTGGAATAAATCCTACCCTCAGCTCAAGCACTTTTGTTTTTTCCTTTTTGATACCCACAACCAAAATAATTTTGCTAAAAATTAAAGCAGAGGTTGATGGAGATAGAAATTTTTAAGTTTGCAAAGATAGGAATAGCCCAGTCAAGACAAAGGGCCATGCTACACTAACCTGAATCCCTTTACGGTGGGAGGAATTGTCATTACAAAAGAAGAGTTAGGATTTGTGGTTTTGGCAAGATGATAAATCATTATAGCCTGAAAACCTTCCCACTAGAAACATCTAGAAGTATATACTACTTAAACAAATAACTATTTACAAAAATATTTACTAAAATATATTTAAACAAATCTATTTATAAAAAAAATTTATTTATAAATCATGTAAATGCACAGCTGAACTCTCAAGAGAAAAATAAATAAATTAAAGAGGAAACTAGGATCCAGAGAAATCAGAACATGACCGCATGCCGCAACTGCCTTCAATGGAGTGCGGCGGGAATGTTTTGTCTCAGTAACCTTAAGTCCACGCAAGTTGCAGAATGGAAACTGATTTCTATGCATTAAAAAAGTTCTCATTGAGTCAACTCTAACTCACGGATACCCCATGTATGTCAGAGTAGAACTGTGCTCCACAAGGTTTTCAATTTCTAATTTTGAGGAAGTAGATTGCCAGGCTTTCATCCAAGGTGCCCTTGGGTAGACTCAAGCCTCAAACCTTTCAGTTAGCAGCTGAAAGACCATCTCAAAATCCTATACACCTAGTGGATGTGTGAAATAGGAAAAAAAGGAGGAATCTATGAGCACAGGGCAACACTAATGAGGCTTATTTGTGAGCTCTATTCTCTGTGAAATGGAAAGCCTAGGCCTGCCCATTGCGTTGGTATGGGGCCCAAACTTAAAATACCATCATTGTTTGAAAAAAACTGAACTAGTGAATTAATCTAAAAATTGGTCTCTGCTTAATTTTTAATGATATCTCAGGGATTGTTGAAGGAAGCAAATGTTAAACTTTTTTGAAAGGAAGTTTCCATACACGGTCTGCAAAAATTCTCCCAGGAGAAAAATCTCACCAAATGTGAGCACACAGTAAAAAATGACAAAAGACATGTGGAAATGATTTACCATAAGTGAGAATCAACATACACAACAGGAAGATTTGAACATCAAAAAGTTGAAATATTATAAGGGCAATCTGAAAGATAGAATAAGTACGTTTAAAAGAATAAAGACCTTTAAAAAGAATGTTGCATTTAAGAAATGAGCAACGCACTATGAAAACAGAAATAGCAAAATTTAGAATGAATCAAATAGAAATGAAAAACACAGTCTTTGATAGCTAACAGCTCAACGGAAACAAGAAAAAAGAGAATTAATGAATTAGGAGGTGATTCAGGAAACTTTAACCAAAGTAGAGTCTGATGAGAGAAAAACACGGAAAATATGAAAAAGAGATAACGAGATGTAGAGAATGAAATGATAAGTCCTCAATAAACGCTCAATAGTTGCTCCAGAAGGGAAGAACTGAGAAAATTTAGAAGAGGCAAAGTAGTCCAGAATTAATGAAAAACTTGAATAATCATGTAGAAGAAGCATAATGGTTCTGGCAGGATGAATAAAAAGAAATCCATAACTAGATACATCATGGCAAAACTGCAAAACACCAAAGTCAAAGAGGGAGCTTTGAAAACAAATAGAGAATTTTTCCCAGAGAAACAACAGTGGTTTGAGCAGCAGATTTTTCAATGACATTCTTTAGTCCAGAGGATAATGGAATGTGTCTTAAAAATATTAAGGAAAAATAATGCTAACCCAAAATTCCATGCCCATCTAAAATATTATATAAGAAGTAAAGAAGAAGTAAGGATATACTCACAAAAGCAAAGATGAAAAGAAAAAAATAAAGGAATTTGAACCCAGAAGGAAAGAGTGAGATGTTAAAGTAATGGTGAATGAAGAAACTGGTAAACATGTGGGTAACATAATCAATAACTGACTACATAAAATAATAATAATTAAAATATCTAATGTTGGGTTTATAAAAAACAAGGTGGAACCAAAATAGTAGACTAAAATATCAAGTAAGATGGAAGGAGCATAATTGAAATTAAAATGTTTAAACTTTCCTGTTTCATTCAGGAAGAGGGTAGAAATATGGATTAGGTTTTTTAAAGTCAAGTGTTAAAAATGTAAAACCGCATGAAGACAAAAAAATAGCAATGAAATGCATAAAAGAAACAAATTAAAAAGAAATGCAATCCATCAAGTAGAAAGCAGGAAAATCTGGAGGAAAATGAAACAATGAAGAGTAAAATTAAATCCAAATATCAGTAAGCACACTAAATATACTACATCAGATGCTGTTTATGCACCCTAAAATATACCCTTGGGCTTTCCGAGTAAACAAAGATATATGATCACCATTACTAAAACATATTAGTAGGGGAAACAGATATTCAAAAAGATATATGAAAACAAAAATATTCATCCTCACTCCCAAAACAGTAATCAGGAGATACAAGCTTAAAAAATCAGATGCTACTTGACACCCATTTGACAAACAAAGAATAAGACTGCCAGGCTGCTAACCAAAGGGTCGGCAGTTTGAATCCACCAGGCGCTCCTTGGAAACTCTATGGGGCAGTTCTACTCTGTCCTATAGGGTCGCTATGAGTCGGAATCGACTCGAGGGCACTGGGGATGGGCCATACAAAGCGTTAGTGAGAAGTGAAGGAACATTTCACATTGTTGGGGAAGTGCAGACTGATAAGGTATGGAGGAGAGTAATTTTGCACTACACTAGTCAAGCGGAAGGTGGACGTTCAACGCAGTAACTTCCACTTCGACCACGAAGGACTATTGCAGTTCAGACGTCACCTCCCAGCATCAACAATGAGAAACCTGGACTAGAGATGTGAAACAATCTTTTTTCAGACTTTGAACAAGATGCAGAACGGACTGTAATCTCTGAGAAAGGAAAATAAACTAAGCAAGCGCTACAATCACAATGATTTTCTGCCTTGAAGCAATTTCTGGACTACAGGAGGCTTGGGGGGAACCAAAACAGCCTGATAGTCTCACTTAGTTAAGCAGTTCTATATCAGAGTCCAGTGAGACCAAGGTAACAAGAATTTAAGAGGCAGAGTATTGGAAAGGGACAGCCATACTGATAAAAAGCTTCAGAAATCTGCATAAGAGTTCCCTTAAGACTTTGACTGAAAGTCACACTGTACATGCATAAGGTGAAATTCCACAAGATTGGACAAAGAACAATTCTGAAGAAAGCACAACTACCAGGGAACTGTAAGCCATGAAATTTCACAGAACTTACACAGGACTAGGAATCCTTTGAGTTCCCACCAGCAAGAATGGAGAGACTTTTTTGACTGCACAGAGAATTCAGTAGAGACATCAAACTGTTCATGCTTTGTCAGGAGAATAAACTAGACCCAGAGGAAAGCTTTTTCCTAGATGCCCCCTCAAAAGTTCAAAAGCAAATGTCAGAAAGGGCCACGTGAACCAGAGACTTACATCATCCTGAGACCAGAAGAACTAGATGGTGCCCGGCCACAACCGATGACTGCCCTGACAGGGAGCACAACAGAGAACCCCTGAGGGAGCAGGAGAACAGTGGGATGCGGACCCCAAATTCTCATAAAAAGACCAGACTTAATGGTCTGACTGAGACTAGAGGAATCCTGACGGTCATGGTCCCCAAACCTTCTGTTGGTCCAGGACAGGAACCATTGCCGAAGACAACTCATCAGACATGGAAGGGACTGGACAATGGGTAGGAGAGAGGTGATGATGAGAGTGAGCTACTTGTATCAGGTGGACACTTGAGACTGTGTTGGCATCTCCTGTCTGGAGGGGAGATGGGAGGATAGAGACGGTTAGAAACTGACAAAATTGTCACGAAAGGAGAGACTGGAAGGGCTGACTCATCAGGGGGAGAGTAAGTGGGAGTATGCAGTAAGGGGTATATAAGCTTATATGTGACAGACTGAGTTCATTTGTAAAAGTTCACTTAAAGCTCAATAAAAATTATTAAAAAAAAAAAAAAAAAGCAAATGTCAAAAAGATTAAACTGGTCCATAACTTTGCCTGCCATAATAGAGACTAATGTTTTAAAAAGAAATAAAACAAAATCCAGCACCCAGCAATGCAAAATTGACACTTTCTGGCATCCAATTAAACATTAACAGACTTGTGATAAAGCAAGAAAATGTGGTCCATAAACATAAGAAAAATGAGCCAAGAAAAACAGACACAGAAAGAACAGATGCCGTGGAATTATCAGATAAAGATATTAAAACAACTGAGTATTTTTGTTGTTAGGTGCCGTCAAGTCAGTTCCGACTCATAGCGACCCTACGCACAACAGAACGAAACACTGCTCAGTCTTGCGCCACGCTTACAATCATTGTTATGCTTGAGCCTATTGTTGCAGCCATTACGACAGTCCGTCTCATTGAGGCTCTTCCTCTTTTCTGCTGACCCTGTACTTTACCAAGTGTGATGTCCTTCTCCAGGGACGGGTCCTTCCCGACAACGTGTCCAAACTATGTAAAATGCAGTCCTGCCATCCTTGCTTCTAAGAAGCATTCTGGTTGTACTTCTGCCAAGAAAATCAGACAAACATACATATATATATATATATATGCGCGCGTAGATACATAACACACACAATATGCTGAAGAATTTAAAGGAAAAAAATGAATGTAATGAGAAGTGAAAGATAAGAAAAAAAGCAAATTATCAGAAATTAAAAATACAATATCTGAAATGAAAATTGTACTAGATTGACAGCAATATTGATCTTGTGAAAAAAAAGAACAGTGAATTTGAAGATACTGCAATAGACGCTATCTAAAACTAAGCATGCAGAGAAGAAAGACAAAAAAAGAACAGGGTCTCAGTGATTTGTGGGGAAATAATCAACTGGTCTAACATACGCGTAATTGAAATACCAGCAGGAGAAAAGAGACATAGAAAAGTATTTTTTATAAATGTGGTAAAAGAAAAAAAATTCCAAATTTAATGAAAACTATAAACCCTACATCCAAAAGATTTATCTCAAGGAGATGACTCATGCTGTGGTGGAGGCTGGCAAGTCCCAAAGTCCGTGGATCAGGCATCAGCTGGAGTCTTCTTCTGACTGATGGAGCTGCAGGGGCTGAAAAATCCAGAATCAGCAGTTCAGGTAGCAGGCTGCTGGCCCTCAGGGCTGTGGAAGTCCGAGAACCCCAAAGTCAGCAGATCAGGTGACAAGCTCCTGGCTCAAGTTCCAAGAATCAGGGGTCAGATGATGAAGAGCCAGTAACAGTATCCAGAGCAAGTAAGCAAGCTTTGCCAGACATCCATATATAGAGAGAGAGAGAGACAGAAAGAGAATGCAGGCCACACCCCTGAAGAAACTCCCCTTACAACTGATTGGCTGATCACATCAGATCACATCATCGTGGAGGTGATTACATGATATCACAAAATGGAGGATAATTACATCAGATCATAAAATGCAGAATTATTACATAATACTGAGAATCACGGTCTAGCCAAGTTGGCATGCAACATTAACTCTGACAAGGTCCAACAAACCCCGAAACAGTGTAACTGCAAAGAAAACCACACTGAGTGGTTTATCAAATCAATAAAAACAAAAGATAGCAAGGAAAATCTTAAAAGCATCCAAAGGGGATAAACCAAAACCAAGCCCATTGCCGTCAAGTCGATTCCGGCTCATGGCCACCCTATAGGACAGAGTAGAACTGCCCCGTAGAGTTTCCAAAGAGCGCCTGGTGGATTTGAACTGCTGACTTTTGGTTAGCAGCTGTAGCACTTAACCACTATGCCACCAGGGTTTCCAAAGGGGTTAAGGAGACATATAACATAAGAGGATCAAAGATAAGAAGTACTCAAGAATTCTCATTAGAAACTCTGTAGACCAAAGTACATTGGAACAACATATTTCAAGTGTAAAAAACAAATGCTGCCAACTTAGAATACTATTTAAAAAACCTGCTGCCATCGAGTCAATTCCGACTCATAGTGACCCTATTAGACAGAGTAGAACTGCCCCATAGGGTTTCCAAGGAGCAGCTGGAGAATTCGAACAGGCAATCTAGAAGCCAGGGCTCCTAGAATACTATACCCAATGAAAATATTTTCCAAAAATAATTCCAACATAAAAACATTTTCAGACAACCTCAAGTTGGAAAATTCATCACCTACAGACCTGCACTAAATGAAATGTTAAGGTATGTTATTCAGAAAAAAAAAAAAGATAACAAAAGGAAACATGCATCTACATAAATGAACTTAGAGTGCTAGAAATGGTAAATATGAGGGTGATATAAATATTTTTCTCATTTAATTTATTTAAAAGATGCTTGATTGTTTAAGGAAAAATAATAGGTTTATTGTGAGATGTTTAATATGTAAAATATGTAATAACAGAAGCATAAAGAACAATACAATGATAAAAAGTATCCATGAAACATCTCACAGGATGGATGAATCTGGAGGGCATTATGCTGAGTGAGATAAGTTAGTCACAAAAGGACAAATATTGTATGAGACCACAATTATAAGATCTCAAGAAAAGGTTTAAACAGAAAAAAGCACTCTGTGAAGGTTATGAGGATGGGAAGGGAAGGGAAAGGGAAATCTAAATAGTAGACAATGGTCAACTTTGGTGAAGGAAAGGACAACACACTATACAGGGGAAGTCAGCACAACTGGACCAAAGCAAAAGCAAAGAGGTTTCCTAGACACATTCAAACACTTTCAGGGACAGAGTAGCTGGGGCTGGGGCCCAGGGACCACACTTTTGTGGGACATCTAGGTCAACAGCATAACATAGTTTAAAAACAAAATGTCCTACATCCCACTTTGGCGAGTAGCTTCTGGGGTCTTAAAAGCTTGTAAGTGGCCATCTACATCTGTTGATCCCATTCCACTCTGAGCAAAGGAGAATGAAGAATATCAAAGGCACAAGGAAAACACTAGCCCAAAGGACTAAAGGACCAAATGAACCAGAGACCCCGCCAGCATAAGATCAGAAGAAATAGATGGTGCCCACCTACCACCAATGACCACCCAGACACGGAACACAACAGAGGGTCCCGTATAGAGCAGGAGAAAAATATAGGACAGAATTCAAATTCATGTAAAAAGACCAGACTTACTGGCCTGACAGAGACTGAAGGAATTCCCAAAACTATGACCCCCGGACGCTCTGCTAACCCAGAACTGAAAACATTCCTGAAGCCCACTCTTCAGACAAAGATTAGACAGGACTATAAAACAAAAAATAATACACATGAGGAATATGCTTCTTAGTACAATCAGACATATGAGTCCAAATGGGCAGCTCCTGTCCAAAAGCAGAATGAGAAGGGAGAAAGGGACAGGAAACTGGCCGAATGGACATAGGGAACGTGGGGTGAAAAGGAGGAGTATGCTGTCACATTGTGGGGATTGCAACCAATGCCACAAAAGAAAAGTGTATAAATTTTTGTATGAGAAATTAACTTGAGCTGTAAACTTTCACCTAAAGCATAATAATAATAAACAATGGGAGAAAAATGGAAATCTAATATGATGTTCTTACTTATACATGAAGTAGAAATAGAATGTGTAAGGATAGAGTCCCTGAGCAACATTATCAAACTAACACAACCTAATTAACATTTTTACAATTCTCCAACCAAGAACAACAGAATAAAAAGTATGTTCCCTGGCCATGAAGGAATTAAGGTAGAACCAGTTACAGAAAGATAACTGGAAAATTCCCCAAAATTTGGAAATTAAACAATACCTTTCTAAATTATCCATTGATCAATGTGGAAATCAGGGGAAATTTGCAAGCATTTTTAATTTAATGAAAATGAGAACATCTCTAAGCTTGTTGCATAGAGGTAAAGCAATGCTTAGGGGCAATTTATAGCATACAATAGTTATATCAGAAAATAAGGAAGGTCTCAAATAAATTATTTAAGTTTTCACCTTAAGAAACCAAAAATAGAAGAGTAAATTAATCAAAGCAAGTAGAAGGAAGGAAATAATAGTTATAGGAGCAGAAGTAAACAAAATGTAAAAGAAAACAATAGAGAAAAACAATAAAATCAAAAGATGGTTCTTTGAAAAGATTAATAAAACTGATAAACCTCTAGCCAGATTTATCAAGAACAAAAGAAAGATACAAATTAACAATATCATGAATGAAATAAGGACCAACACTATAGATCCTACAGATAGTAAAAGGATATTAAGTGAATGTTTTGAACATTAGGCCAATAAATTCGAAAATATTGAAGAAATCCCAGTGCCGTTGAGTCGATGCCGACCCTTTGGTTAGCAGCTGTAGCACTTAACCACTATGCCACCAGGGTTCTTGTTATTGAAGAAATAGATAATAGCAAAGCTCACTCAAGAAGAAACCGATAACCTGAATAGCTCTACATTTATTAAAGAAATGTAATTTGTGTTTATAAAACTTCCAACAAAGAAAACTCCAGTCCCAAATGATGTCATTGGTGAATTCTAACAAACACTTAAGGAAAAGTTAATACTAATTCTACACAAGGTCTTACAGAAAGAGTTTGGAAGAAGAAGGAACACCTCTCAAACAGCTTTATCAGACCAGCATTATACTAACACCAAACAAACACATTTCAAGAAAGAAAACTACAGAAAACTATCCCTCATGAACATAGACGCAAAACTCCTTAATCAAATATTAGCAAATTAATCCAAAAACATATAAAAAGAATTGCACATCATGACAAAATGGGGTTTATTCCAGGATGCAAGACTGGTACAGCATTCACAAATTAAGCAATGTATTTCACCATACAACACAGATAAAAGAAGAAAAACATGTGATCACTTCAATATATATACAGTACATGAGACTAAGTCTCAGGATCCTCTCTTCTAAGGAGCATTCTGGCTATACTTCTTCCAAGACAGATTTGTTTGCTCTTCTGGCAGTTCATGGTATATACTTTGCCAAAACCGTAATTCAAAGGCATCAATTCTTCTTCAGACTTCCTTATTCATTGTTGCGTGAATATGAGGCAACTCAAAGTGGTTTGGGTCAGGCATACCTTAGTCCTCAAAGTGACTTCTTTGCCTTCTAACACTTTAATAAAGAGATCTTTTGCATCATATTTGCCCAACGCAATACACCATTTGATTTCTTGACTGCTGCTTTCATGGATGTTTACTGTGGATCTAAGTAAAGTGAGTCCTTGGCAACTTGCAGTCTTTTTTCCGTTTACTATGATGTTCCTTATTGGTCCAGTTGTGAGGATTTTTGTTTTCTTTATTTTGGGGTGTAATCCATACCGAAGGTTGTAGTCTTTGATCCTCATAGTCAGTGCTCCAAATCTTCTTTGCTTTCAGCAAGCAAGGTTGTGTCATCTGCATATTGTAGGTTGTTAACAAGTCTTCCTCCAATCTTGATGCCCCATTCTTCTTAATATAGTCTAGTTTCTCCACTTATTTGCTCAGCGTACAGATTGAATAAATATGATCAAAGGATACAACCATGATGCACACCTTTCCTTATTTTAAACCATGCAGTATCCCCTTCTTCTCTTTGAATGACTGCCTCTTGGTCTATGTGCAGGTTCCTCATGAGCACAATCAAGTGTTCTGGAACTCTCATTCTTTGCAATGTTAGCAATAATTTGTTATGACCCAACAGTTTAATGACTTTGCATAGTCAGTAAAACACAGGTAAACATCTTTTTGGTATTCTCTGCTTTCAGCCAAGTTCCATCTGCTATTAGCAGTGATATCCCTTGATCCATGTCTTCTTTTGAATCCAGCTTGAATTGCTGGTAGTTTTCTGTCACTGTATTGCTGCAACGGTTTTTGAAATATTTTCAGCAGAACTTTATTTGTATGTGATATTAATGATAATGTTTGATAATTTCCACATTCTGTTGGATCACCTTTCTTTGGAATGGGCACAAATATGGATCTCTTCCAGTTGGTTGGCCAGAGAACTGCCTTCCAAATTTCTTGGCATAGGTGACTGATCTCTTCCAGCATTGCATCCATTTGTTGAAACATCTTAATTGGTATCCCGTCAATTTCTGGAGTCTTGTTTTTTGCAATTAAAAAGGCAAATTAAAACCATAAAGTGATGGCACTATGCACCTATTAGAATGGATAAAATTTAAAAAGAACAAAACCTGGCATTACAAAGACTTGACTAGGATCTGAAATAACTGATTCTCTCATACATTGGTGGTGGGAATGCAAAATGGGACAGCCACTTGGGAAAACAGTTTGGCAGTTTTGTATTAAGTTAAACGTGCACTATCATATGACCCAGCAATTCCACTGGTAGGTATTTATTCAAATAAATTATAAATTCAAATTCACACAAAAACTTGTACTTGAATGTTCATAGTAGCTTTGTTCATAGTCATCAAATCCCAGAAATAGCATAAGCATCTACCAAGTGGTCTATGCCTAAACAGTGATACACTATACAACACAACTGGCCTCGTCACTAGAAAGGAATAACCTATTGATACAAGCAACAACAAGGAAAAATTTCAGAGACATTATTCTGAGTGAGAAGGCAACCTCAAAATGGTGCATGCTGTATTATTCTATATTTAAGACATTCGGGAAAAGGTAGAATTATAAGGACAGAAACCAGACTAGTGGTTGCCAGGGGCTGGAGGTTGGAAGAGAAGATCAATTACAAATAGCCACAAGGGAACTTTCTGAGGGGATTGAAATAGCTTACATATGGATTGGAATGCTGTTGCATGACTGTAAAATTTGAAAAATTCATAGAACTGTACATCAAAAAAAGGTGAAATTTGCTATGTTTAAATGAAACCTGCATAAACATGATTTTTAAAAAGTGTGTAATTCTGATTAAACAGTGCTAGAGGAAAATTTGTATATTTAAATGTTTATATTAGTGAAGAGAAAAAGTCTAAATTAAATGATTTAAGTTTACAGCTGAAGGAACCAGAAAACAAAAGAGCAAATGAAACCCATAGTGAGAAAAGGAGGGAAATATTAAAGATAACAGTAGAAATCAGTGTAGTAGGAAACAGAGAAACAATAGAGAAAAAACAATGAAACTAACAACCAAAAAAAAGAAAAAAACTCGTTCTTTTAAAAGATCAATACAATTGACAAAACTTTAGCTAGACCAGTTGGGAAAAAGAAGATACAAGTTATTGATGCCAGGAATGAAAGAAAGGAAAACACTACAGATCTTATAGACACTGGGGGGAAAATAGGGCCAAGTGTAAGTAAGTCTGTGCTAATAAATTAAACAACTTAGATGAAATAGACAAATTATTTGCAGGACACTAATTATCAAGCTGACACAAGGTAAAAAGAGAAAATCCGAAATGTTGTTATTTATTAAAGGTATTTAATTTGTAATTAAACACTTTTCCACAAAGAACGCTCCAGCCGAAGTATTCACTGGTGGGTTTGAGAAAACATTTAAAGAAGAAATACTACTAATACTACACATACTCTTTCAGAAAATGGAGAAACTATTCCCAACTCATATTACAAGACCAGCATAACTCAGATGTGAAAAAATCAGACGAGACATCACAAGAAGAGAAAACTATAGACCAATATCCCTCAATAACATAGACAACATAGGCGTAAGAGTCCTTAACAAAATATTAACAAATTGAATCCAGTAATAGAGAAAAAAAGAATAATACATCGTGATTAAGGAGGCTTTATCACAGGAATACAAAATCGGTTTATCATTTGAAAATCAATGGACATAATTCACCAAAATAACAGATTAAATAAGAAAAAAATATGATCACCTCAAAAGATACAGGAAAATGCTTTTTGAAAAAAATCAACAGGCATTTATGAAAAAAATAACTCTTAGCATACTTCAAATAGAAGTGAACTTCCTCAGCCTTATAAATGTCATCTGTGAAAATCCTACAGCTAACATGATACTTTAAGGAGCCCTGGTGACACAACAGTTAAGCTCTTGGATGCTAACCTAAAGGTTCATGGTTCAAACCCACCAGCGGTTCTGAGGGAGAAAAGACCTGACAATCTGCTCCCGTAAAGATTACTGCCTAGAAAACCCCATGAGCCAGTTCTACTCTGTCACATAGGGCCACTCTGAGTCAGAATCAACTTAACGGCACCCAACAACAACAACAACATGACACATTGGCGAAATATTGAATAATTCTCCCACAGATTGTGAACGAAACAAAGATGCCCACAATTACCACTTCTGCTTAACGATGTCTTATCCACTGCTAGAAGGCATGCACAAACAACAAACGAACAAATAAATGGCACACACTTTCTTCTTGTAAAGGTGAAAAACAGTAATGGAATCATCCTCCCACTTGGAACAATCAAAAAACAGGAAAAATATACAAAATATCAGCTTTCAAGACACGGAGCATCAGACAACAAAGGATATGATCCCTAAGAGACGGGAAACAAACAATATGAGTCCTACGATTACACCAGCTAATTGCCTTGAGAAATTTTCCAGGCTGTAGCTCCAGGAAAGGAACACAGGCAGATGCCAGTAGATCTCCTGAGTTGAGAAGATGGAGATGCAAGTCCAGGAAGACCAGAGAAACTAGAGTTGAAACTACACAAGGGTGTCCACTCTAACCACGTCTATTCAACATTGTACTAGATGTTCTAGCCAGTGCAATAAAGCAAGAAAAGTAAAAAAAAAAAAAAAAAGCCATTCACATTGGAAAGAAAGAAATTAAATTGTCTGTATTTGTGTGTAACATGATCATCTATTGAGAAAATACGACGGAATCACAAAAAGCTACTAGAATTTATGAGTTTAGCAAGATTGAAGGATACAAGATCAATATACAAAAGTCAATTGTATTTACATATGCTAGCAATGTATGAATGGAGGCTGAAATTGAAAAAAATATACTGTTTAAAATTGCATCTAAAAATGTAAAACAGGAAAATCTGATGAATGATGTACAAGACCCATATGTGAAAATTACAAAACATTACTAAGAGAAATTAAGGAAACTCAAATATATGGAGCAATGTGACTTGTTCATGTGTTAGAAGACTCAATATTGCTATAAGTTCTACCTAAATTGATCTATAGATTCAATGCCATCCAAATAAAAATCCTGGAAAACTTTTTTGGAAGAAACTGACAAGCTGATCCTAAAATTGATATGGAAATGCAAAGGACATAAAATATTTAAAACAACATTGAAAAGGAACAAAGTGGAAGGGCTACTGTTTTTTTATGCAGATAATGCATACCTGCTACCCTTGTTTGCCAACTGCTCCCTCCCTCCGCAAGGTGTTTTCTTAAGCTATTTTTTTTATAGCAACATGTTAAAAAAAAAAAAATAGCATATTAGAGCTTACAAAAATATCTCGAGGGGGGAGGGAGTGGTTGGCAAACAAACATAGAGGGTGTGTGTTATTTGAGTAAAATATGATAATATTACCTGGTTTCAAGACTTATTCTAAAGTTATAGTAATCAAGACATCCCAGTATTGGTGTCAAAATAGATCAATTAAGTAGAATTGAGTCCGGGAACAGACCAACACAAACACGGACAACTGATTTTTTTACAACATTGCAAAGGTATTCTGTTGAGAAAAAAATAGTTCCTTGAACAAAAAATGTTAGAATATATACATATATGTAAAACAAATGAACTTTAATCCATACTTTGTACCATATACAAAACATTAACTCAAAAAGAAACAGTGTTCCAAATTTACAAATCAAAATGGTAAAATTCTAAACTTTAAAATTTCTAAAACAAATATAGGAGAAAATCCTTGTGGTATACAGTGGAATACTACTCAGCAATGAAAAAGAATGATGTTGGCACACAAAACAGTATGGCTGAATCTCAAAATAATTATGCTCAGTGAAAGAAGGAAGACAAACAAGAGTCAGTTATATAAAATGCTAAACATATCCAAACTAAACTATAGTGAGAAAGCTGATGAGTGGTGGCCTGGAAGGGAGAGAGAGAGAGGTGGGAGGGACGGCTTACAAGAAGCATGAGAAAACTTTTGGTGTATTGGATATGTTCATTGTTTTGATTTTGCCGATGGCTTCATGAGTACATACATTGGTGAACATATGTCAAAATGTACAATTTAAATAAGTATAGTTTATTTTTTATCATTTATACCTCAATAAAGCTGTTTTTTTTTAAAACGGTATTAAGATTGGAACGAAGGCAATAATACTATATATGCAGATGACATTATAGTGTATATGGAAAAGCCTAAGGAATCTACAATAACCACTAGAACAAATAAATGACATCAGCAAGCTTATAGGATACAAACATGTCTTAGTGGGGTTCTCTAGAGGAGCAAAACCGGTGAAGCCTATGTAGATAATACAGTGAGAAAGATTTACTTTGAGGAAATGACTCATGCAGTTGCGAAGATGTGGCTCAGGCAACTGTGGGGGCTGGCAAGTTCCAAATCTGTGGGTCAGGCAACAGGCTGAAGACCTCTCCTGGCTCATGTGGTTGTAGGGGCTGATGAACCCAAAATCTGCAGGTCCAGCGGCAAGCTGGAGTCCTCTGCTGGTTCATGGGCTTTCCAGGGCTGGCGAATCCGAAAAGTGTAGACCAGGTGGCAGGCCAGAGACAAGTCCCAAGAATCAGAGGTCAGGTGACAAGAAGAGTGTTGGGTCAAGAAAAGGGGTGAGTTTTGCCAGAACATCCATTTATATAGTGGAAGCAGGCCATACTCCCAAGGAAACTCCCCTTTCAACTGACTTGCTGCTCTCACCAGATCACAAAATGGAAGGTGATTACTTAGTGTCTGCCACACTCCTGAGAATCGTAACTGAAGTTGACACATAACATTAACCATCCCAAAAGGCAATATACAAATATCAAGTGTATTTTTATGTTGGCAATGAATAATTTGAAAGCTAAATAAAAATAATACCATTTACAACTGCATCACAAATATGAAACACATGTAGGGATAAATTTAACAAAATATGTGCAGGATCTGTACCCTGAAAAGCTACAAAATAAAGAGAGCAATTAAAAAGACCTAAATAAATAGCATGACCTACCGTGTTCACGGATCAGAAGACTCAAAATGGTTAAGATGTCTCTTCACCCCGATTTCACCTATAAACCCAGATTTAACCGACAGATTGAAACAGTTCTTATCAAAATCTCAGCAGACTCTCTTTGTAGAAACTGGCAAGCCAACTCTAAAATTTTACACGGAAATGCAATGGATCTATCCTGGCCAAAATATTTTTGAAAAAGATGA
Organism: Elephas maximus indicus; assembly: GCF_024166365.1. Classification (NCBI taxonomy): domain Eukaryota; kingdom Metazoa; phylum Chordata; class Mammalia; order Proboscidea; family Elephantidae; genus Elephas; species Elephas maximus. Next base: position 8,052,305 of record NC_064835.1, on the reverse strand, counting down.
ACAAGCTTGAAAGATTTATATTACCCAATTTCCAGACTTACCATAAAGCTGTAGTAACACAGTGGTATTCATATAAGGATACAGGATTAATGGAACAGAATAAAGAGTCCAAAAATAGACCCTCACATATATGGTTAATTAATTTTCAACAAAGGTGGCAAGGTGAATCAAAGGGGAAGGGAAGGTCTTGTCAACAAATGATGCTGGGGTAACTGTATACACGGAAAAAAGGTAAACCCTGATCATGGAATACACATAAAATAACTTCAAATGGAATAGGCCTAAACATAAAAGTTTAAATTATGAAACTTCTAGAAGAAATTTTTCACCAACTTGAAATGGGCAAAGTTTTCTTACATGAAACACAAAAAGCAGAAACTCTAAAGGAAAACATTGTTAATTTGAAATTAAAAACTTCTGCTTTTCAAAGTACACTATTAGGAAAATAGAAAGATAAACCATACACTAGGAGAAAAAATTTTAAGTACATTATGTCTAATAAAGAATTTTTATCCAGAGTATGTAAAGAACTTATACCAGCTTAATAAGAAGATAACAATCAAATTGATTTCTTGACTGCTACTTCCAAGGGAATTGATTGTGGATCCAAGTAAAATGAAACCCTTGACAACTTCAGTCTTTTCTCCGTTTATCATGATGTTGCTTGTTGGTCCAGTTGTGAGGATTTTTGTTTTCTTCATGTTGAGGTGTAATCTATACCGAAGGCTGTGGTCTTTGATCTTCATCAGCAAGTGCTTCAAGCCCTCTTCACTTTCAGCAAGGAAGGTGTGTCACCTGCATAACGCAGGCTGTTAATGAGTCTTCTTCCAATCCTGATGCCACATTCTTCTTCTTATAGTCCAGTTTCTCAGATTATTTGCTCAGCATACAGATTGAATAAGTATGATGAAAGATAACAGCCCTGACACACACCTTTCCTGACTTTAAACCAAGCAGAATCCCCCTGTTCTGTTCAAACAACTGCCTCTTGGTTTATGTACAAGTTCCTCCTGAGGACAATTAAGTGCTCTGGAGTTCCCATTCTTTGCTATCCATAATTGGTTATCCACACAGTCGAATGCCTTTGCGTAGTCAATAAAACACAGATAAGCATCTTTCTGGTATTCTCTGCTTTCAGCCAAGGCCCATCTGACATCAGCAATGATATCCCTGGTTCTACATCCTCTTCTGAATCCAACTGGAGCTTCTGTCAGTCCCCTGTCGATATGCTGCTGTAACTGCTTTTAAATGATCTTCACCAAAATTTTACTTGCATGTGATATCAGTAAATAAAATATTGACAAAAAAGTTTACCAGACATTTCACAAAAAATATATATACAAATGGACAATAATCATCTGAAAAGATGCTCAGTATCATCAGTCACCAGGGAAAAGCAAACCAGAACCATACAATGAGATACCTCATTCCAACTAAAATGACTAAAATAAAAGATACACTATCAAGTGCTGGTAAGGACTCGGAGCAACATGAACTCTCATACCCTGCTGGAAGGAAGGTAAATGGTACGAACACTTCGGAAAAAGCAGCTTGGCGGTTTTTTTTAAAAAGTTAAACATAACCTTATCCTATCTAAAATATGGCAATATCCTTCCAAGTGTCTGTTCTACAGGACCTGTTGAAAAAGTACACAAGGAAACATGTGTAAGCATGCTCACTGCACCACTGCTCCTAACATTGAATAAGTGGAAACAAACTGTCTCTCATCAGGGGACTAATAAACTGTAGTTTATTCATACCATGAAATACTACCCAATAATTACCATGAACAGACCAGGTCCGCATATATCAAGATGGATAAATCTCAAAAACATAATGCTGAGTGGAAAAAACTATTTGCAGAAGGATATGTATTATTTACAGAAAAACATATAAATAGTAAAAGCACAGAACGTAAATGGAAATTACCAAAGCTTCAGAAGAGTGGATACATATGGTGTGGGATAGAAGGGGGAATATGCAGGTGGGGATTCCTTGTATCTGAAATAGTTTATTCCTTTTAAAATATAGAGATCTGAGGCAACTATGGAAATACATTAACTTCTGTTCAATGTTAGTTGTGGGAACTTAAGCATCTATTATGTTATGTTTTGAAATGTTCTATGCTTTTGTGTTCCATAACACAAAACAGGAAGGGACTGGCTTGCCCTGAGTGAGGGGGCAAGGGCAGTCAGAGAGGTTTGGTTTGCAGAGCCCCAGCCTTAGGAGAAAGCTAGTCCCACGTGGCTTCCGTCGTGCCCCCCAGAAAGGAGTTAGAAAATACACCCCAGAGACCATGCCATAAAGAAGGGTGTAGGATTGTGGAAAGTGCAGCTTCCTACATTTGGCACCTGTCGCCTTCACTTTAGTTTCTGACAGTCATTAGCAGTAAAACTCTCGGAACCAACAGGGCCTACAGGCTTGTCTTCAGGAGCAGCAGGGAGTGGGAGCTAGGAGGATGAAACTTCACTGTGCAGCCAGGCTTGGAGAGAGGGCTCCAGGCAACAGAGTGAGTATTGTTGTTGCTGCTGTTAGCTGCTGACGAGTCATCTCCAACTCACGACAGCCCCTTGCACAACGGAACAAAATTCTGCCAATTCCTAGGGCATCCCCAAGTTCTATAGTGGTCCGTCGGGTTTTTTACTGGCTGATTTTTGGAAGTAGACTCAGCAGGTCTTTCCTCCTAGTTCATCTTAATCAGGATGCTCTGCTGAAACCTGTTCAGCATCATAGCAACACTCAAACCACCAATGACAGATGGCTGCACATGAGGTGCACTGTCCGGGAGTTGAACCTGGACCTCCAATATGGAAAGCAAGAATCCTATCACTGAGTCACCATACGGCCTGTGTTAAAGTGACAAGAAAGCAGAGCGAGACCCTGGTGTGGGAAAGGAGAAGTGGTGAGCTGTCTGAGGCTTGAAAGAGAATATTACTGTATACAGGCCCCTGAGATGCCTGATATGTAACCGTATTTTCATAGGATACTCTCCATCGCACTCTACTGGTATATTTCAGCATTCTTGAAGAGCTAATCCAAGAGAATAGCTTCTCAGGTCCTTGACCTTCACAGCCTGGGGAACATTGCCTCCACTCCTGTATGGCTGCATCCTCTTGTTAAGCACCTAACTCTTCCCCTAATTTGAAATTTTCAAATCCAGTGTCCTTGGTCTCTGCCAAAACAATTTGTTCCAGCTCTTTTACTTCTTAATCACCACCGTGCTTGCTCTTTAATCCCAGTGATGTCTCCAGTTCCTTGAATTCCTCATTTTCCTTTCATCTACCAGCTACATTTTCATTTCATTCTTTTCAATAGTAAATGCCACAGTTGATTCCTTGAATTAGTATTTCCAGCCTGAACCCATTTGATTCCTTCTTCTTAGCAAATCCATTTTACCATCTTCCTTCCTTTCCCCTGAACTTGAATGGTGGAGCAGAGCTGAAGGGAATTGTACGACTCTGTAGACTGGCATCATTAGAAATTTGGAGTTTCTAATACGAGCTGCATCTTCAATTCTGCTCGGCAAATTTTCCACTGGTTCTTGAAAAATTCACTCCATATCTTCTCTTTTTAGGTGTTGCAAATCATTCGTGCTATCCTGATCCCCTTGCATTTTATTTCACAAAAAATAAGGAGGCCGTTAGGTGTGAGTAAACCGTTCTCGCCTCCAAACCCGCATGGGAATATTTGATAATATCTACAATCGTATGACTTTTCTGTTAAGGCTTACCATTCCCATCTCCTCTGGACCTTTTTTCCCTTCTGTTATTCTCTCAAGATTGACTTCATTCTCTCCTCTGCCTCCTTTCCCTTAATGTATAAATGTTCTCAAGACTCTTCCACCTTAAAACTAATCAATCAATCAAACAAGCAAAATTAAAAACAAAAAATCCACCACAATTCCTCAATGGTACGTTGTTCTTGAAAGCTCTCACTTTTTTTCTCATGGTCAAGATACTAGCATACATACATTGTGATTGCTGTTGTTGCTGGTTGCTGTTGAGTTGATCCTAACTCATGGCGACGACCCCACGTGTGCAGAGTAGAACTGCTCCATAGGGTTTTCAAAGCTGTGACCTTTCAGAAGCAGTCTGCCAGACCTGTCTCCTGAGGCACCTCTGGGTGGGTTCAAACCCACCAACCTTTCAGCTGGTAGTAGAGTGTTTAATCATGCTTGCACTACCCAGATATATATATCCTATATATCCTATGGAAACCCTGGTGGCATAGTGGTTGAGAGCTGTGGCTGCTGACCAGGAGGTCAGCCACCAGGTACTTCTTGGAAACCCTATGGGACAGTTCAACTCTGTCCTCTAGGGTCGCTATGCATCAGAATTGTCTAGACAGCAATGGGTTTGATTTTGGTTTTATATTAAAAAAAAATTTTTTTTTTATATCCCTCACTTGTCATTTATTCCATAACTCACTGTTTTGACCATTTCACCACACCACTAAAATTCTCTGACAAAAGTCACCAATGACCTTCTAATGTTTAAGTCTAGTGACCACTCTTCTATCCTTATTTACTTGTGCTCCCTGCAGCACTTGGTACTATTGACTAATCCCCTCCTCAGGGAGTAATTCACTTCCTTCTTCTTGTAGTAGCTGTTCACTTCTCTAGTTTCCCCTATATCATGCTCTCCTGGTGCTTCTGTTGCCTCTCTAATTCTGTGTTCAGTGTGCTCTACTCGGGTCCCGTTAAATATTGGTCACCCTAGAACTTGACTTTGACCCTTTTCTCAGTTTATAAACTCTTCCTACGTTTTCATTACCACCTCAATCCTGACAACTACAAAAAGCAGTATTTCCAACTCAGATTTCCTTTCCTGAGCTCCAGACTCTCTTACACAACTATTTACTGGTCATCTTTTACAGCACCTCAAGCTCAACATATCCAAACCCATAACTTGCATAAAATGTCTTCTTTCCAAATGATCGGTTTGGCATGCTGGAACTCATAACAACTCAAATGCCAATGTCAGTGACTCGAAAATTGACTTATTCCATATCCACACAGTGAGTAACCAAGTCCTCTCTATTCTGCCTGAGCATTACCTGAAAGAGGTGGAAGAGTGTAGTGATTAGGAGCAGAGTTGTTGGAACGAAACTACAGAAGTTTGAGTGTTGGCTTTGACACCGTCAAATTACTTATTTTCTCTGTGCTTCAATTTCTTCATATGCAATAATAATAGTACCCACCTCATGTTGTGAGATTTAAACATATGGAAACCACATAGAAAGTGGCCCACGTTATAACGGTTTGCTCACATTATCATTATTATATACTTTTCTCATCATCTTCACAGCCACTACCCCAGATTCATTTTTTCCTGCGTGAGCCTTTTGTCCATCCTCTTCTTTTAAAAAGACTTAGAGCCCTGAGTTGATATTTTAGTACCCAGGCCTTGGAGTGGGTGTGGTCAGGGCTATCTTATAAGGCATGAAACCAAGGGGAACTGGTTATTCAAGCCCTGAGTGAAGTCAGGTTGGGAAGCAAAAGAAGATTCAAAAAGACCTCAAGAGAGGAAAACAGCAAGAACCATCTAAAGAGTATTTGGAGGTAGAGCCGAAGACATCCTCAAAGCAAAAATATGCAAAGTGGATGAAGTTAAAATGTATTTTAGATCAGTAGCCTCTCAACTGAGTTCTTTGCAGCCCATGTCATATATTAATGTCACCTGAGAAGGATTTAAGACATACTGAAGCCTAGGCCTGGCCCCAGACAGATTTAATCAGAATCTCCAAAACTGATGTCTGAGTTTATTTTAAGTTGCACAGGTAATTCTAATGTGTAGCATGTAGCTATGGTTGAGAACCACTGTCCTAACTAGTCCCCCAGTTTGGATCACTTGTCTTTCCAACTCCCCAGTCCCCTCCTCCCCCACATTATGCCCACAGTTTTCATTTCGTTTTCTTAAGACAAAGCTGGTCATATCATTACTTAACTTAAAGCTCTTCGGTGGCTGTCCACTGTTCGAAAGGACAAAATTCCAATTCCTTGGCATCTAAAAGCCTTTCCTGATTATGTCTGCCTCTACTTCACACTGCCTAGTGAAAGCCAATTGGGCACATCTTTTCCAACCTCCACGTTCAATGATGAATCGCACATATTGGCAGTTTGAAATCAGACATGGTGGGAATATTTACGTCATAGAAATAGATAAATGCTACAAATCAAGATTTTTTTTTTTTCCAAAAAGCCAGGTGTTAAAAATTTGTCAGCTCACCACTGCTTTCTCTCACCAGTTCAATATACTCACACCCTATTGAAACGTTAGACCACTTGAAGTTTCTGGGACATGCCTTCTCAGATACTACTGTTTCTTCTGCTAACAATGCTTCTTCTTTCCTTACTAACCATGCACAGTTCTACTTCTCCTTTAAGTCTCCACTTCAACATCACCCTCTTTTGTGAACCCTTTGAGGAAAGTGGATCACATCCTTCCCCGTTACGCCTCTTACCACGTATTGGCAAGATTATTAATGATTAGTTTTGCCAGACTTGATCATCTGATCACACATATTTATCAACCTCCTCAGACCATGAAACTTTTCATGTCAAGGACCATGCCTCTGACATCTTCATATCCCCAGAAATTACCGTAGTGCCTGACACATAGCACCAGTTACCAGTTGCCATTGATTTGATTCAGACTCATGGTGACCCCATGTGTGTAAAAGTAGAACTGTGCTCCATAGGGTTTTCTTTTTAAATAAATATATTAAAAAATATGTATGTGTATATGTCTATATCCACCATTCTTCTGTCAGTTTGTCATACTGTTGTGGCTTGTGTATTGCTGTGATGCTGGAAGTTATGCCACTGGTATTTCAAATACTAGCAGGGTCGCCCAAGGTGGACAGTCTTCAGCAGGGCTTCCAGACTGAGACTAGGAAGAAGGATTTGGCTATCTACTTTTGAAAAAATTGGCCAGCAAAAACCTTCTGAATAGTAGAGAATACAGTGCCAAAAGATGAGCCCCTTAGGTTGAAAGGCACTCAAAATACCACTGGAGAACTGCTTCCTCCTCAAGTAGAGTCAACCTTAATGATATGGATGGAGTACAGCATTTGGAACATTCATTTACTGATGTGGTACAAATCAAAATGAGAATAAACAGCTTCAAACATCCATTAATAATCAGAACATGGATGTATGAAGTATGAATCTAGGAAAACTGGAAGTTGTCAGAAATGAAATGTAACACATGAAGATCAATATCTTAGACATTAGTGAGCTGAAATGGACTGGTGTTGGCCATTTTGAATTAGACAATCATGTGGCTTACTATGCTACAAAAGACAAATTGAAGAGGAATGGTGTCACATTCATTGTCAAAAAGAATATTTCGGAGGCGGGGCCAAGATGGCGGACTAGGTGAACACTGCCGCGGATCCCTCTTGCAACAAAGACTCGGAAAAACAAGGGAATCGATCACATACATAACAATCTACGAACTCTGAACAACAAGCACAGACTTACAGACGGAAAACGAACAAATACAGGCAGACAGTGACCGTTTTCAGAACTAGGAGCCAGCGTACCAGGCAGGTGACCTTCGGAGCCCGATCTGGGGCAGAGCCCAGGGGGGCAGACGGCACAGACGGGGGGCCCAGCCCTTCCCCCCTGAACCCATCCCGGGAGGAAGTCTAGTTGGTTGGCGTGGGCGGCGTAGTGGCGCAGCCGGAGGGAGAAGCACCCGGGAGGTAGTGACTGATATTGGAGCGGTGAGAACAGCGTCCCAGCTGGGGACCCGTCCCGTCGGGAGTTTGGCAGGAAGCGGGGCGGGGCCCACACATTCGTGTGGGAGGACGCCCACCCAGTCCGCACGTGCGGCGCGGCGAACAGGAGGGAGAAAGCCCCGGAAGTGACTGGTCTCGGAGCGGGGAAAACAGTGTCCCAGACGGGGAGCCATTCTGCTGGGATTTGGGCGCGCGCGCAGGCGGGGCATGAGCGCGGGGTCCAATTATATTCCCCTGAATTGACCCAGGGGGCGGGCCCACCTGGTCGTGCGGGTGACGCCCACCCAGATCGCGCATGTGGAGCAGCGCACGGGAGGGAGAAACCCCCGGAAGTGACTGGTCTCCGATCGGGGAAAGCAGCGTCCCAGCCGGCGAGCTGTCCCGCTGGGATTTGGGCGTGCGCGCGGGCGGGACGCGAGCGCGGGGTCCAATTATATTCTCCTGAATAGACCCTGGGGGCGGGCCCACCCGTTCATGCGGGAGACACCCACCCAGTGCGTTCGAGCGGTGCCACGCACCGGAGGGAGTAGTCCCCGGGAGGAAGTGACTGGTCTCCGAGCAGGGAAAGCAGTGTCCTAGCCGGGAACCCGTCCCGGCCGGATTTTGGCAGACGGGGGCGGACTGTGAATGCGGTGTTCAGCTCTATATTCTGTGGTGCTACACTCCCAGCTCTCTGATCCCTCCTCCACCATCCCCAGGCGGCTCCATTAACATCCGAATACCCGGAGCCAGAGGGAGAATTCAGATAGGGATCTGACGGCATTTTTTTTTTAGCTGATTACCTGGAAAATCTAGTTTCCCAGTGATGGCTCGGAGACAGCAGTCCATATCAAACCACATAAAGAAACAGACCATGACAGCTTCTCCAACCCCCCAAACAAAAGAATCAAAATCCTTCCCAAATGAAGATACAATCCTGGAATTATCAGATACAGAATATAAAAAAACTAATTTACAGAATGCTTAAAGATATCACAAATGAAATTAGGATAAATGCAGAAAAAGCCAAGGAACACACTGATAAAACTGTTGAAGAACTCAAAAAGATTATTCAAGAACATAGTGGAAAAATTAATAAGTTGCAAGAATCCATAGAGAGACAGCATGTAGAAATCCAAAAGATTAACAATAAAATTACAGAATTTGACAACGCAATAGAAAGTCAGAGGAGCAGACTCGAGCAATTATAATGCAGACTGGGACATCTGGAGGACCAGGGAATCAACACCAACATAGCTGAAAAAAAATCAGATAAAAGAATTAAAAAAAATGAAGAAACCCTAACAATCATGTGGGACTCTATCAAGAAGGATAACTTGCGAGTGATTGGAGTCCCAGAATAGGGAGGGGGGACAGAAAACACAGAGAAAATAGTTGAAGAACTCCTGACAGAAAACTTCCCTGACATCATGAAAGACGAAAGGATATCTATCCAAGATGCTCATCGAACCCCATTTAAGATTGATCCAAAAAGAAAAACACCAAGACATATTATCATCAAACCTGCCAAAACCAAAGACAAACAGAAAATTTTAAAAGCAGCCAGGGAGAAAAGAAAGGTATCCTTCAAGGGAGAATCAATAAGAATAAGTTCAGACTACTCAGCCGAAACCATGCAGGCAAGAAGGGAATGGGACGACGTATACAGAGCACTGAACAAGAAAAACTGCCAACCAAGGATTATATATCCAGCAAAACTCTCTCTGAAATATGAGGGAGAAATTAAGACATTTACAGATAAACACAAGTTTAGAGAATTTGCAAAAACTAAACCAGACTGCAAGAAGTGCTAAAGGAGATTGTTTGGCCTGATGACCAATAATATCAGGTACCAGCACAATACAAGGTCACAAAACAGAACGTCCTGATATCAACGCAACTCAAATAGGGAAAGCACAAAAACAAACAAATTAAGACTAATTCTAAAAAGTAAATAAATAAACAAAATAATACACATAACAGGAAACCATGGAAATCAATAGATAAACGATCACAATAATCAAAAAGAGGGACTAAATATAGGAGGCATTGAACTGCCAGATGGAGAGGGATACAAGGCGATATAGAAGGATACAAGTTAGGTTTTTAATTAGAAAAATAGGGGTAAATAATAAGGTAACCACAAAAAGGAATATCAATTCCATAACTCAAGAAAAAAGCCAAGAAAAACATAACGACTCAACATACACAAAGTTAAACATTATGAAAATGAGGATCTCACAAGCTACTAAGAAAAACGTCTCTGCACAAAAAAGCATGTGGAAAAATGAAATGACCAACAACACACATGAAAAGGCATCAAAATGACAGCACTAAAAACTTATTTATCTATAATTACGCTGAATGTAAATGGACTACATGCACCAATAAAGAGACAGAGAGTCACGGACTGGATAAAGAAACACGATCCATCTATATGCTGCCTACAAGAGACACACCTTAGACTTAGAGACACAAACAAACTAAAACTCAAAGGATGGAAAAAAATATATCAAGCAAACAATAAGCAAAAAAGAAGAGGAGTAGCAATATTAATTTCTGACAAAATAGACTTTAGACTTAAATCCACCACAAAAGATAAAGAAGGACACTATATAATGATAAAAGGGACAATTGATCAGGAAGACATAACCATATTAAATATTTATGCACCCAATGAGAGGGCTGCAAGATACATAAATCAAATTTTAACAGAATTGAAAAGTGAGATAGACACCTCCACATTTATAGTAGGAGATTTCAACACACCACTTTCGGAGAAGGACAGGACATCCAGTAAGAAGCTCAATAGAGACACGGAAGACCTACTTACAACAATCAACCAACTTGACCTCATTGACTTATACAGAACTCTCCACCCAACTGCTGCAAAATATACTTTTTTTTCTAGTGCACATGGAACATTCTCTAGAATAGACCACATATTAGGTCATAAAACAAATCTTTGCAGAATCCAAAACATCGAAATATTACAAAGCATCTTCTCAGACCACAAGGCAATGAAGCTAGAAATCAATAACAGAAAAACTAGGGAAAAGAAATCAAATACTTGGAAAATGAACAATACCCTCCTGAAAAAAGACTGGGTTATAGAAGACATCAAGGAGGGAATAAGGAAATTCTTAGAAAGCAACGAGAATGAAAATACTTCCTACCAAAACCTCTGGGACACAGCAAAAGCAGTGCTCAGAGGCCAATTTATATCGATAAATGCACACATACAAAAAGAAGAACCAAAATCAGAGAACTGTCCCAACAACTTGAACAAATAGAAAGTGAGCAACAGAAGAACCCATCAGGCACCCGAAGAAAACAAATAATAAAAATTAGAGCTAAACTAAATGAATTAGAGAACAGAAAAACAATAGAAAGAATTAACAAAGCCAAAAGCTGGTTCTTTGAAAAAATTAACAAAATTGATAAACCATTGGCTAGACTGACTAAAGAAAAACAGGAAAGGAAACAAATAACCCGAATAAGAAATGAGAAGGACCACATCACAACACAACCAACTGAAATTAAAAGAATCATTTCAGATTACTACGAAAAATTGCACTCTAACAAATTTGAAAACCTAGAAGAAATGGATAAATTCTTGGAACAATACTACCTACCTAAACTAACACATTCAGAAATAGAACAACTAAATAGACCCATAACAAAAAAAGAGATTGAAACTGTAATCAAAAAACTTCCAACAAAAAAAAGTCCTGGCCCAGACAGCTACACTGCAGAGTTCTACCAAACCTTCAGAGAAGACTTAACACCATTACTATTGAAGGTATTTCAAAGCATAGAAAAAGACGGAATACTACCCAACTCATTCTATGAAGCTACCATCTCCCTGATACCAAAACCAGGTAAAGACATTAGAAAAAAAGAAAATTTTAGACCTACATCCCTCATGAACATAGATGCAAAAATCCTCAACAAAATTCTGGCCAATAGAATCCAACAACACATCAAAAAAATAATTCACCCTGATCAAGTGGGATTTATACCAGGTATGCAAGGCTGGTTTAATATCAGAAAAACCATTAATGTAATCCATCACATAAATAAAACAAAAGACAAAAACCACATGATCTTATCAATAGATGCAGAAAAGGCATTTGACAAAGTTCAACACCCATTTATGATAAAAACTCTTACCAAAATAGGAATTGAAGGAAAATTCCTCAACATAATAAAGGGCATCTATGCAAAGCCAACAGCCAATATCACTCTAAATGGAGAGAACCTGAAAGCACTTCCCTTGAGAACGGGAACCAGACAAGGATGTCCTTTATCACCGCTCTTCTTCAACATCGTACTTGAAGTCCTAGCCAGGGCAATTAGGCTAGACAAAGAAATAAAGGGTATCCAGATTGGTAAGGAGGAAGTAAAGCTATCACTATTTGCAGATGACATGATCGTATACATGGAAAACCCTAAGAAATCCTCCAGAAAACTACTGAAACTAATAGAAGAGTTTGGAAGTGTCTCAGGATATAAAATAAACATACAAAAATCACTTGGATTCCTCTACATCAACAAAAAGAATGCCGAAGAGGAAATAACCAAATCAATACCATTCACAGTAGCCCCCAAGAAGATAAAATACTTAGGAATAAATCTTACTGAGGATGTAAAAGACCTATACAAAGAAAACTATAAAACTCTGCTACAAGAAATTCAAAAGGACATACTTAAGTGGAAGAACATACCCTGCTCATGGATAGGAAGACTTAACATAGTAAAAATGTCTGTCCTACCAAAAGCCATCTATACATATAACGCACTTCCAATCCAAATACCAATGTCATACTTTAAGGGGATAGAGAAACAAATCACTAATTTCATATGGAAGGGAAAGAACCCCCGGATAAGCAAAACATTACTGAAAAAGAAGAAGAAAGTGGGAGGCCTCACTCTACCTGATTTTAGAACCTATTATACAGCTACAGTAGTCAAAACAGCCTGCTACTGGTACAACAACAGACACATAGACCAATGGAACAGAATTGAGAACCCAGATATAAATCCATCCACGTATGAGCAGCTGATATTTGACAAATGACCAGTGTCAGTCAATTGGGGAAAAGATAGTCTTTTTAACAAATGGTGCTGGCATACCTGGATATCCATTTGCAAAAGAATGAAACAGGACCCATACCTCACACCATGCACAAAAACTAATTCCAAGTGGATCAAAGACCTAAACATAAAGGCTAAAACGATAAAGATCATGGAAGAAAAAATAGGATCAACCCTAGGAGCCCTAATACAGGGCATAAACAGAATACAAAACATTACCAAAAATGATGAAGAGAAACCAGATAACTGGGAGCTCCTAAAAATCAAACATCTATGCTCATCTAAAGACTTCACCAAAAGAGTAAAAAGACCACCTACAGACTGGAAAAGAATATTCAGCTATGACATCTCAGACCAGCGCCTGATCTCTAAAATCTACATGACTCTGTCAAAACTCAACCACAAAAAGACAAACAACCCAATCAAGAGGTGGGCAAAGGATATGAACACACATTTCACTAAAGAAGATATTCAGGCAGCCAACAGATACATGAGAAAATGCTCCCGATCATTAGCCATTAGAGAAATGCAAATTAAAACTACGATGAGATTCCATCTCACACCAACTAGACTGGCATTAATCCAAAAAACACAAAATAATAAATGTTGGAGAGGCTGCGGAGAGATTGGAACTCTCATACACTGCTGGTGGGATTGTAAAATGGTACAACCACTTTGGAAATCCATCTGGCGTTATCTTAAACAGTTAGAAATAGAACTAACATACAACCCAGAAATCCCACTCCTCGGAATATACCCTAGAGAAACAAGAGCCTTCATACAAACAGATATATGCACACCCATGTTTATTGCAGCTCTGTTTACGATAGCAAAAAGCTGGAAGCAACCAAGATGTCCGTCAACGGATGAATGGGTAAATAAATTGTGGTATATTCACACAATGGAATACTACGCATCGATAAAGAACAGTGACGAATCTCTGAAACATTTCATAACATGGAGGAATCTGGAAGGCATTATGCTGAGCGAAATGAGTCAGTTGCAAAAGGACAAATATTGTATAAGACCACTATTATAAGATCTTGAGAAATAGAAAAAACGGAGAAGAATACATACTTTTGTGGTTACAAAGTGGGGAGGGAGGGAGGGAGGGAGAGGGCTTTTTATTGATCAATCTGTAGATAAGAACTGCTTTGGGTGAAGGGAAAGACAACACTCAATACAAGGAAGGTCAGCCTAATTAGACTGGACTAAAAGCAAAGAGGTTTCCGGGATAAAATGAAAGCTTCAAAGGTCAGTGGAGCAGGGGCTGGGGTCTGGGGAACTTGGTTTGAGGGGACTTCTAAGTCAATGGGCAAAATAATTCTATTATGAAAACATTCTGCATCCCACTTTGAATTGTGGTGCCTGGGGTCCTAAATACCAACAAGCGGCCATCTAAGATACATCAATTGGTCTCAACCCACCTGGAGCAAAGGCAAAGGAAGAACACCAAGGTCACACGACAACTGAGAACCCAAGAGACAGAAAGGGCCACATGAACCAGAAACCTACATTATCCTGAGACCAGAAGAACTAGTTGGTGCCCGGCCACAATCGATGTCTGCCCTGTCAGGGAACACAACAGACAACTCCTGAGGGAGCAGGAGACCAATGGGATACAGACCCCAAATTCTCATGAAAAGAACATACCTAATGGTATGATTGAGACTAGAGGAATCCCAGAGACAATGCTCCCCAGAATGTCTGATGACACAGGACAGGAACCATCCCCGAAGACAAATCATCAGGCATGAAAAGGACTGGTCAGTGGGGGGGAGAGAGATGCCGATGAAGAGAGAGCTAATTAAATCAGGTGGACACTGGAGAGTGTGTTGGCAACTCTTGACTGGAGGGGGGATGGGAAGATAGACAGAGAGGGAAGATGGCAAAACTGGCACGAAACGAGAGACTGTAAGGGCTGACTCAATAGGGGGAGAGCAAGTGGGAGAAGGGAGTAAGATGTATGTAAACCTACATGTGACAGACTGATTGGAATGGTAAATGTTCACTTGAAGCTTAATAAAAATTAATTAAAAAAAAAAGAATATTTCAAGATCTATCCTGAAGTACAACACTGTCAGTGATAGAATAATATCCATACGTCTACAAGGAAGACCAGTTAATACGAATTCTATTCAAATTTACGCACCAACCACTAAAGCCCAAGATGAAGAAATTGAAGATTTTTGACCAACTTTTGTAGTCTAAAATTGATTAAACATGCAATCAAGAAGCACTGATAATTACTGGTGGCTGGGATGTGAAAGCTGGAAGCAAAGAAGAAGGATTAGTAGCTGGAAAATATGGCCTTGGTGGTAGAAACAATGTTGGAGATCACATGAGAGATTTTTGCAAGCCCAATGACGTTTTCAATGGAAATAACCTTTTATCAACTACATAAATGGCGACTATACATGTGGACCTCACCAGACAGAATACACAGGAATTAAATCAACTACATGAAAAATGATGATGGAGAAGTTCAATATCATCAATCAGAAGAAGACCAGGGGCCGACTGTGGACCAGGTTGCTTATGTGCAAGTCAAAGTTGAAGCTGAAGAAAATTAAAACAAGTCCACAAGAGCCAAAGTACAACTTTGAGTGTATCCCACCTGAATTTAGAGACTATCTCAAGAATAGATTTGATGCATTGAATACTAATGACCAAAGACCAGATGAGTTGTGGGATGACATCAAGGACATCACACATGAAGAAAGCAAAAGGTCATTAAAAAGGCAGGAAAGAAATAAAAAACCAAAATGGATGTCAGAAGAGACTCTGAAACTTCCTTTTGAATGGAGAGTAGCAAAATGAAAGGAAGAAATGAGGGAGTAAAAGAGTTGAACAGAAGATTTCAAAGAGCCACTCAAGAAGGCAAAGCATTATGAAACGTGCAAAGACCTGGAGTCAGAAAACCAAAAGGGAAGAACACACTTAGCTTTTCTCAAGCTCAAAGAACTGAAGAAAAAAATTCAAACCTCGAGTTGCAATATCGGAGGATTCTATGGGCAAAATATTGAATGACACAAGAAGCATCCAAAAAAGATGGAAGGAATACAGAGTCACCGTGCCAAAAAGAATTGGTCGACATTCAACCATTTCAGGAGGTAGCATATGATCAAGAACACACATGTATATATGCATATATACCTGTGTGTATGTATATATGCTCCCATGTGTCTGTCAGTTTGTCGTACTGTGGGGGCTTGTGTGTTGCTGTGATGCTGGAAGCTATGCCACCGGTATCCAGATACCAGTAGGGTCACCCATGGAGGACAGGTTTCAGCTGAGCTTCCAGACTAAGACAGACTAGGAAGAAGGACCTGGCAGTTTACTTCTGAAAAGCTTGGCCAGTGAAAACCTTATGAATAGCAGCAGAACATTGGAAGATGAGCCCCCCAGGGTGGAAGGCACTCAAAAGATGACTGGAGAAGAGCTGCCTCCTCAAAGTAGAGTTGACCTTAACGACATGGATGGAGTAAAGCTTTCAGGATCTTCATTTGCTGATGTGGCATGATTCAAAATGAGAAGAAACAGCTGCAAACATCCATTAATAATCGGAACCTGGAATGTACGAAGTATGAATCTAGGAAAATTGGAAATCCTCAAAAATGAAATGGAACACATAAACATCGATATCCTAGGCATTAGTGAGCTGAAATGGACTGGTATTGGCCATTTTGAATTGGACAATCATATAGTCTACTATGCTGGGAATGACAACTCGAAGAGGACTGGTGTTGCGTTCATCATCAAAAAGAACGTTTCAAGATCTATCCTGAAGTATAACGCTGTCAGTGATAGGATAATATCCATACGCCTACAAGGAAGACCAGTTAATATGACTATTATTCAAATTTACAGACCAACCACTAGGGTCAAAGATGAAGAAATAGAAGATTTTTTTATCAGCTGCTGCAATCTGAAATTGATTGAACATGCAATTGATAATTACTGGCGATTGAAATGCGAAAGTTGGAAACGAAGAAGGACCAGTAGTTGGAAAATATGGCCTTTGTGATAGAAACAATGCTGGAGATCAAATGATCCAATTTTGCAAGACCAATGACTTCTTCATTGCAAGTACCTTCTTTCACCAACATAAACAGCGACTATTATACACATGGACCTTGCCAGCTGGAACACGCAGAAATCAAATTGACTACATCTGTGGAAAGAGATGATGGAAAAGCTCAATATCATCAGTCAGAAAAAGGCCAGGGGCTGACTGTGGAACAGACCATCAATTGCTCATATGCAAGTTCAAGCTGAAACTGAAGAAAATCAGAGCAAGTCCACGAGAGCCAAAATATGACCTTGAGTACATCCCACCTGAATTTAGAGACCATCTCAAGAACAGATTTGACACATTGAACACTAGTGACCAAAGACCAGACGAGTTGTGGAATGACATCAAGGACATCATCAGTGAAGAAAGCAAGAGGTCACTGAAAAGACAGGAAAGAAAGAAAAGACCAAGGTGGATGTCAGAGGAGACTCCGAAACTTGCTCTTGAGTGTCAAGCAGCTAAAGCAAAAGGAAGAATTCATGAAGTAAAAGAACTGAACAGAAGATTTCAAAGGGCCTCTCGAGAAGACAAAATAAAGTATTATAATGACATGTGCAAAGAGCTGGAGGTGGAAAACCAAAAGAGAAGAACATGCTCGGAGGCTTGGAGGACAGAGAAAGGGGCAGAATTCAG
The DNA here is from genome assembly GCF_024166365.1 of Elephas maximus indicus. Classification (NCBI taxonomy): domain Eukaryota; kingdom Metazoa; phylum Chordata; class Mammalia; order Proboscidea; family Elephantidae; genus Elephas; species Elephas maximus. The sequence goes on along the minus strand of NC_064835.1, from coordinate 8,034,778 downwards.
ATAGGGACTACTCCTCCTCTTCTTTCTGCTTTTCTGTATCTTACACATCTTAAACATCTTTGAAGACTCTTAGCTCAAGACACACACTGTCTGGGAGGCCTTCCAGTACCAGCCTGGTGAAAGCACTTCTTTGTAAATATCATCTGTGTCGACGGCACTGGTACTGGGTTATGCGATGCAGTTTCAGTTGTATTAACTAATTCATTTATGCACTTACTTATACTCTGCCTGGTTCCAAAATGGAGTTCTGGTGGCTTACATAGATACATAAAATAGTGAGATAACATAAATTAGAAGGAAATGGGAAAGGAAATTAGAAAAACAAAGGCAGGGATGTCACAGGGGATCAGGAATGAGGCTAATGCAGGGATGCAGAGCTTGAAGCCCTACACTCTTGGTATTATTGGCAGGGCCTAACAATTTATGAAGTAAAAGAACTGAACAGAAGATTTCAAAGGGTCTCTCGAGAGCTGGAGATGGAAAACCAAAAGGGAAGAACATGCTTGGCGTTTCTCAAGCTGAAAGAACTGAAGAAAAAATTCAAGACTTGAGTTGCAATAGTAAAGGATTCCATGAGGAAAATATTAAATGATGCAGGAAGCATCAAATGAAGATGGAAGGAATACACAGAGTCATTATACCAAAAAGAATTAGTCGATATTCAACCGTTTCAAGAGGTGGCATATGATCAGGAACCGATGGTACTCAAGGAAGAAGTCCAAGCTGCTCTGAAGGCATTGCAGAAAAACAAGGCCCCAGGAATTGATAGAATATTAATTGAGATGTTTCAACAAACAGATGCAGCGCTGGAGGTGCTCACTCATCTATGCCAAGAAATATGGAAGCCAGCTTCCTGGCCAACTGACTGGAGGAGATCCATATTTATGCCTATTCCCAAGAAAGGTGATCCAACCGAATGTGGAAATTATAGAACAATATCATTAATATCACGCACAAGCAAAATTCTGCTGAAGATCCTTCAAAAATGGCTGCAGCAGTATATCAACAGGGAACTGCCAGAAATTCAGGCTGGTTTCAGAAGAGGACGTGGAACCAGGGATATCATTGCTGATGTCAGATGGATCTTGGCTGAAAGCAGAGAATACCAGAAGGATGTTTACCTGTGTTTTATTGATTATGCAAAGGCATTCAACTGTGTGGATCATAAACTATGGATAACACTGCGAAGAATGGGAATTCCAGAACACTTAATCGTGCTCATGAGGAACCTTTACATAGATCAAGAGGCAGCTGTTCGGACAGAACGAGGGGATACTGATTGGTTTAAAGTCAGGAAAGGTGTGCGTCAGGGTTGTATCCTTTCACCATACCTATTCAATCTGTATGCTGAGCAAATAATCCGAGAAGCTGGACTATATGAAGAAGAATGGGGCATCAAGATTGGAGGAAGACTCATTAACAACCTGCATTATGCAGATGACACAACCTTGCTTGCTGAAAGTGAAGAGGACTTGAAGCACTTACTAATGAAGATCGAAGACCACAGCCTTCAGGATGTATTACACCTCAACATAAAGAAAACAAAAATCCTCACAACTGGACCAATGAGCAACATCATGATAAATAGAGAAAAGATTGAAGTTGTCAAGGATTTCATTTTACTTGGATCCACAATCAACAGCCATGGAAGCAGCAGTCAAGAAATCAAAAGACTCATTGCATTAGGCAAATTTGCTGCAAAGGACCTCTTTAAAGTGTTGAAGAGCAAAGATGTCACCCTGAAGACTAAGGTGCACCTGACCCAAGCCATGGTATTTTCAATCACATTATATGCATGTGAAAGCCGGACGATAAGTAAGGAAGACCGAAGAAGAATTGACGCCTTTGAATTGTGGTGTTGGTGAAGAATAAATATACCATGGACTGCCAAAAGAATGAACAAATCTGTCTTAGAAGAAGTACAACCAGAATGGTCCTTAGAAGCAAGGATGGCGAGACTGCAACTTACGTACTTTGGACATGTTGTCAGGAGGGATCAGTCCCTGGAGAAGGACACAATGCTTGGCAGAGTACAGGGTCAGCAGAAAAGAGGAAGCCCCTCAACAAGGTGGATTGACACAGTGGCTGCAACAATGAGCTCAAGCATAACGATTGTAAGGATGGCGCAGGACTGGGCAGTGTTTCATTCTGTTGTGCATAGGGTCGCTATGAGTCGGAAATGACTCGACAGCACCTAACAACAACAACATGTATATATGTGTATATACATGTGTGTATATATATGTGTATATATGTATTTATAAATGTATATTTATTTATTTATTGTGGTGAACATACATACCAAAGCATTTGCCAATATAACTTCCACATTTACAACTCGATGACATTAATTACATTTTTTCATGTTGTGCCACCATTATCTCTATCTTTTCCCAAAATATTCCATTACCATTAACATAAACCCAGTGCCTCCCGAACAGAAATCCCCCCTTCCCCCTCTCTCCCACCCCTGGTAACCATTAAAAATCACTGCTTTCTATATATTTGCCTATTTTTATACGGGTATCATACAGTATTTGTCCTTTTGTGACTGACTTATTTCCCTCAGCATAATATTTTCAAGTTCATTCATGTTGTGGCATGCATAAGAACTTCATTTCTCTTTATGGCTGTGTAATATTCCATCGTAAGTGTTCTGGACTGAATCGTGTCCTCCAAAAATATGTATTGTAAATCCTATACCTGTGAATGTAATCCCATTTTGGGAATAGAACTTTCTTTGTTATGTAAATGAGACCATGTAAGTGTAGAATGTGTCTTAAACCAATCACCTTTCCCTCTCTTCCCAAACTTTCAACCAGCAGGTTCCTCTTAGCCTCAGAATACGACCTCATTATCTCCTCATTCAACAGTGGAATCTTCCTCAAATTCCCTCTTCTCCAGCTTAACATTTCTTCTGACATCTCACCCTTAATGATCCTTTCCCTTGCTATGACATATCCCACCACATGTTTTCTTTATCCCATTTACCTTCTCCCCCTTCTGTGACATTTCCCTCTCTCTCGCTATTCAATCTTTCCTTTTAACTGGACCAAAAACATTTAAAGTTTTGTTTACCTTGGAACAAAAAAGTCCCTAAAGTTACTCAGCCTTTTTTCAGCACCCAGACTTTAAGGGAGTGATCTGTTGTTGCTGCCTTTGACCGTTGATCATGTCCTTGCACCTCACCCTTCCTTACAGCCCAGCTTGGCCCCAAGGTGCTCTCCTGAGAAATGCTGTGTTACATAAGAGAAAAACCATGAGATCTGAAGTCAGAAAGCCTGGGTTTAGTTTTGGATCAGCTGTTTACTATCTGAATCTCATTTTCTTCATCGTATTTGTTACGGGCATCAGATGAAGTAATACAAGAGGAAGAGGTTTTTTTCCCTCCAAACTAAAAAGCACCACACAACGATAGTGTTACTGAAAGTGCTGTCTCAAAGATGACCAGTGACCCCTGATCAGCTGTTTCCATGGCCTTTCCTCAGTTCCCAGTCCCATATCTTGGCCACATTTCAATCTGCTGGCCACATCCTCCTTTGTGAAACTCTTTATTTCTATGACTTCCTCTTCGTTTCAAGGAAATTAATGTATCTTTTCTACTTCCCTCTACAAATCCTCTTCCTTCCTAAACAACATCACCCTATCAGCCCTTCCTTTTTCAGCTGTTATTCCATCACTTAGAATCACAACCTTTCCCTCCCAAGGGTCCAACTATCTTCTCTGGGTTCATAACCAGCTCAGACTTCTCTTCCAAGCATTGGTTCCAGGTTTGCAATCTTGCTGGGTTTCTACATTTAGTTTTCCTGCTAAGATCTCAAACTCTTCATTGCTATTGCAAGATAAATCAATATATCATCGTAGAGCCACAAAGCAGTTTGAAAAGGCCAAGCATTGAATGACTATTGGCCAGCCCTGCAAGGGAGTACACTGACCATCAGGACCATCTTCAAAATGAGAATCAGAGTGAACAGTCTTTTTATATAAATTTCATATTATAAATGACAGCATCTGCATGCCAAGTAGAAGGTGGTAAAATCCGCTCCCACAGGTGTCTGGGTATTGTTAAGGCACTTTATGGATCTACAGTCCTCTGATGTTTCCCATGTCTCTAGGTTATAGATTCTTGGTTTTTCATAGTGGCACTGGCCAAACTCTGTAAAATGATCTCCTGGGTCCCTCCCAAAGCCTCCTTGATGGATTAAACAATGTTATTATCAAAAGAGTAATGAGACCAAATCTTACCAGGTGACATTTTCCTAGACTGAACCAGGGGAAAACATTCATCTGGCCTAGGTATTCTGTCCCTCCAGAAAATTCTGAGTCATATTAAACTCTATAAAAATTCACTGTTTATATTATGGCAAGTGCGTGTAACCAAGATTTCCCTTCCTGACCTCTCTGATATGTATTAGTGGTAGATATTTAATAAATATGAGTTTTCTTCCCCTGTTTCCTTTTTGTCTGTCAGACCACAAGTGCCATGAAGACAAGGACTCTGTATTTCCTATTTTATGCCCCAACACCATTTTTTTTAACACCATGGCTTATTTTTATACACACACACAGACACACACACACGCACACACACACGTAAGTAGCACTTACTAAATAAAGTAAAACTAAATAAGGAAAACATCTAGGCTGATGGTATGGGGACATTCAATTTTAAAATGGAATCAATGGAAGGATTGGGTCTAGGGATACTGAATTGTGGAATGTGCTACCCATATAACATTTGGTGATTATGTCTTGATGCAGCAACCTCTGATACCCAAGCTGTAGCCCCAGACAATGCTCTCTAGATCCATCCATTTCTTTTTCTGGCTCCTTAACATTGACCAGAACCCATTTCCTATCTGCCCCTTGGAAAGGCCAGGTAACTGCCAACCACTGAAGTGCTGGAGGTAGCTCACACAGGCTAGTGAGAATACATTGTACACATTTGTTCTCAACTCTGTGTTCAGTGATATGTTGACAGCTTGAAGTTGGTAATGTGGGAGTATTTACACCATGGAAATTGGCAAACACTACAAGTCAGGGCCTTCTCCCCCAGAGCTGACTGTAAAACATTTACTAGCACACCACTGTCGCCAATACTCTTCCTGTTTATTTCTTGGCATGACTTCTTCTACTCCATAAATCTCAGATCAAATATCATCTCTTCAGAAAGGGCTTTTTATCTGAAGTTACTCTCCACCTGTAGTCACTTTCTATTACAGTGAAACTTATGAGAGCTGAAACTCATTGGGACTGCCTTGTTTTTCTGGGTCACGCAAGTTTTCCGCCTTGGACAGGGTGTAGTCTCACCACTTTTCTATCACTTGTTTTAGTGGAAAATATTTTCGTTTTCCTTCTTTGACAGGTTTCTGCCTTACACAGATTCCATCTTTCACAGGTTTTGCTGTATATCACCCAGTGTTTCCTTCAGAACATATATTTCAATCTGTAACTACCTTGTGCATGTATTTAGTGTACTGCTTTATTGTTCATCTTCCTCACTTGAAACCTGGTCTTGTTCACTGCTGTATTCCCAGCATCTAGTGCCGGCCCATGCACATAGCTGGTGTGAATAAATATCTCTCCGATGAATGAATAAAAATAATGAATGGTTCTAACACTTCAGGCACCAGAAATGCCAAGTATAGCTGCCTATATACTTATTTGTGTGTTTTGGGAGTGTTTTCCACTGAATTCCCAGGTCTCACCACAGTACCTAGAACGTAGCAGATGCTCGATAAATTTTTAGAATGAACAAACGGGAAAATCTGGGGACCACTCAATTCAGTTAAGTTTTCCTGTAACTTCCCCAAAGAACTCCATTCCTTTGTCTTCATTGATAATATAAAGTCACCACTGTTTCCTTCTGAGAAAGCAAAGCCTTCAAGGCAGGAGTTCCTCACTACCAGAACTGCTGGAAAGAGTGGGGTGGCACCGATTTATCTCATTCAACCTGTATTTTTCTTCTCTGACTGGGTCATAGCAATTTATTATGTTGCCCTTAGGCAAGTCACCAAATGGGAACGAGAGAGGCCATGGCCCTCGTCTCTTCCAGCGGGCAGCAGCAGTGATAGCTTTCCTTGCATGGATGAATAGCTGTAAGCCACCTTTGCCCCAGCCTCCTGGAGAAGGCAAAAGATGTTTTCTAAATGTTTTCCTGCCATGCGGATCACTGCATTATGCATGAGGCCAAGCCTAGGTAACAGCAAATCGTTGTAGGATGGAGGGGTAGAGTTGATCCTGAAGGGGAAATCGAAACCTCACTTGTCTCTTCCTTATAATGGTTTTACTCAATTGATAATTAGTGTTATATTGTTCCACATTTTTAATAGATTATCATTGCCTTTGGCAGCAATATAATCCAGGTGTCAAGAGTAATTCTTTCTTTCAAGTACACTGTACTTACTACACTTGGGCAAGGCAGCTTGGATGCAGCATCAGGGTGATGTTGCTCAAATCAGTTAGGTCCTGTACTCCTCTGGACATTGACATCCAGGATGAAAGAGTTGCCTCAGAAGCAGATGGGGCCCTGAGACACATGTAAGTCTACTGGGGCATTCTGGTGATATCACTGAGGAGGTCTCTTTTCCTCATCATCTTTGGATAGAAGACGCTAAATACCCTACTTCCGTGGTCTTAGTAGCTCACTTTAGGGTTGTGTCACTCACCAAAGAAGGCCAGTGGAGCTACTTTTAACTGGAGATACAGAAATTGTCATCTTCCTCTTGGTCAGCTCAACAACCCCCAGATGAATTTTCTCCCTTTTTCCTCTTCCTCTTTCTCTGTGAGCAGTAATGCTTCTAGACCAGAGGATTCCAACCATTTCACAAGGCAAAGCTGCCTCTACATACCCAAAATTAGACAATCAAGAGTGTGGAAGGAATGGGGCAGGAATCCTCAGATATGGATGGTGGACAGAAAACAACGTCCCTAAACTGAACAAAGTGGCCATTAATATCAGCTACAAGCATCTCAGGGAAGCTCACCAAACTGAGAAGCAGCAACCAAGTTACAGATCTACCAGGTTAAGGTTTTGATATCCTTCAGAACACCATGATATTATAAAAAGCGATGCTTTTTCTGGAAAACTTACAACCTTTCCACTTATCTCCTGGTATAAGGGAATGAGCATTGGTATTGCAGTAAAAAAAAAAAAAGAGACTTGAATTGAAACCTGTATTGGCCACTTAAAAGCTATGTGACCTTTGTCAAATTGTTTAATCTCCCTGAAATTCATTTTCTCTGTTTGTAAAATGGTAACAATAATAATGTCCTGCTTTCTTCACAGTGTGCTGTGAAAGACAACTAAAAGCAGACGATACATAGAGGAGTCACTTGTAGCCAAGTGTTCTATGAGCTTCAGGGCATGTTTGATCTGCCATAACCCTTCACTTCTTCTAGAAACAGTGTCTTCTGGGAAAATCTCCTCCTCCAAAATGAACCTTGGGTTTGAGTGAAAGCTGCCATGTTGTTACTCCACGTATGGGTATCTGACCAAAGCTAGGCTAATCACAGTGTCTCGGTTATCTACTGCTGCTATAACAGATATACCACAAGTGAAAGGCTTCAATAAACACAAGTTTATTCTCTCACAGCCGAGTAGATTAGAAGCCCAAATTCAGGGTGTCACCTCTGTCAGGGGAAGGCCTTCTCTCTCTGTTGGCTCTGGGGGAAATTCCTTGTCATCAAACTTCCCCTAGACTAGGAGCTTCTCAGCACAGGGACCCCAGGTCCAAAGGACACACTCTGCTCCAGACACTACTTTCTTGGTGATATGAAGTCCCCCATGTCTCTCTGCTCTCTTCATCTTTATATCTCAAAAGAGGTTGACTTAGACACAGTCTAATCTTGTAGATTCGGTCCTGCCTCATTAACATAACTGCTGCTAATCCCACCTCATTAACGTCATAGAGGTAGTATTTACAACACATGGTAAAATCACATCAGATGACAAAATGATGAACAATCATGCAATACTGGGAATAATGGCCTAAGTTGACACATATTTTTGGGGATATAATTCAATCCATGACTTTCCGCCCTTTGGCCCCCCAGAATTCATGTCCTTGCCACACGTAAAACACATTCACCCCATCGTATCATAGCAAAAGTCTTAATTCAACTCCATGTCAGAAATCCAAAAATTTCTCTTCATCTGTGAAATCTGCAAGTTATCTGCTTTCAAAGTACAATGGTGGAATAGGCATAAGCTAGATATTTCAATTACAAATGGGAGAAATTTGAGGAAAAGAAGGGATAATAGGCATCAAGCAAGTCAGCAGAATACATTACATTAGCCCTCAAGGCTTGAAAATAATTCTCTGCTCTCTGGAACCATTTACACAGCAGCCCTGCCCTTCAGACTCTGGGTGTTGGTCATACTCTCCTGATTCTGGGTGGAGGTCCCTCAGCCCTGGGCTTCAGCTACTCCTTCTGGGCCCACTGGGACAGCAACTCTACTCCCTCAGCTTTGGGCAGCCCCATTCTCTGAGGGGTGACTTCACCCTTTGAGACCCTAGAGGTTGTGGCCCTACCCTTTGAAACTGAGGCAGCTCTACTTCCTATGTTCCTTGCCTCTTCAGCTTCTGTTTCCTGGTTCCTTGTTCTCTTGGCTCTTGGGCCTCTCCACCTACTTCCGCTGTGCTTGGACAAGTATTCCAAAGCTCTATAGCTCCACTTGTAAGTGCCTGGAGGCACCCAACTTCACCAGCAAGTCTCCTGTGCAAAGGCTCTCAGCTCTCTTGCTCCATGGGTCAGCTCCAGTGCTATCTCACACTGATCTCCTGGTTCTGCTGCTGTCCTTTCTCTGCTGCTGCTCCTCTTCATCTGCACCATCTCCAGTGTGACAGCTCTCCTCATTTTCTTCAAAGTCCTCACCAGAATTGTCTGATGTGCATAATTCCACCAACAGTCTCTTTAAGGCAATCTAGGCTTTTACTATTAGGCCTTTTAAAACTCTTCCAGCCTGCATCCATTCATAGCTTCAAAAGTGCCTCCATATTTTAGGTATCTGTTAGAGCAGCATCCCACTCCTGGTACCAAATTCTGTCTTAGTTATCTAGATAACTAGTTATCTAGTTGTCTTAGTTATCTATAATAGAAATACCACAAGTGAATGGCTTCAACAAACAGAAGTATATTCTCTCACAGTCTAGTAGGCTAGAAGGCCAAATTCAGGGCGTCAGCTCCAGGGGAAGGCTTTCTCTCTCTGTCAGCTCTAGAGGAAGGTCTTTGTCATCAATCTTCCCCTGGACTAGGAGGTTCTCAGCACAGTGACCCTGGGTCCAAAGGACACACTCTGCCCCTGGCACTACTTTCTTGGTGGCATGAGGTCCCACATGTCTCTCTGCTTGCTCCTCTCTTTTATATCTCAAAAGAGATTGACTTAAGACACAATGTAAGAGTCCTGTCTCATTAACATAACCGCCACAAATCCCACCTCATTAGTATCACAGAGGTAGGATTTATAACACATGGGAAAATCACATCAGATGACAAAATGGTGGACAATCACACAATACTGGGAATCAGGCCCTAGCCAAGTTGACACATATTTTGGGGGGACACAAGTCAACTCATGACACATGGCAACCCCCTCTCCTGGCTACCGTGATTGACTGAGATGGGTATCTGAGGTGGATATTTAAACACTAGCTGAGGCCTTTGGGGTCCTTCCCCAAGGTTTCTAATCTTGTTACTAGAAAGAGTATAAGGCAGTCCTCTGTGGGGATAGAAGCAGTTGGGTGTGAGGCATGGAGGTCACTGGTAGTTCTGTTCCCTAATGCATGGGGGAAACCTGACTGCTGAGGGAGAAAATGAAGCTAACACTCAAAGAAAAGGCAGAGATGAGATACAGAGAGCATTGTGACAATATAACTGGTTCAGATTTTCCTGTGGTTTCAAATGAATCCTTTTTCTATGGCTTGGAAGAATATTATGTCCATATCCTTCCAGTGAATTCCTCTTTTTGTCTAAGCCAGTTTTAGTTATATTGCTGTCGCTTACAACTAAAAGAGGCTCAAAAGAGAGAATACCATTTATTATTCTGGTTCCTAGCTCCAGGTGGGGCTAACTTCTCCATCTAATGATCCCTAGGCCTTCTTCTCCAAGGCCATTTCAATTGCATTGTCCTTCATTCACTCCACAAATGATTTGTGGGCTTTTTTCCATGTGCCAGCCCCTCTCTCATGCCTCTGGGCTCTGCACATAGTCTAAGGAAGACATTTGGACGTTATCCGAAGGAAACTCACACAAGCACCATGCCTTAGAGGCACCCAGTCAACAAGTCAAGTCCAAGTATTTATGCTGATGCTTTCAATGATTTATTTTCTTTTTCTGTCACATGTATTTATGTAGGATTCTTCAACTTCTCTGTGGAATGGGGTAGGCTATAACTCACTAAAAGATGCTGAGCATCTACTCTCAGCTGGGAACTATGGAGAAAAGTTTAAGACATGTTCCTGCCCTTGAAATGCACACAGTCTTGCTGAGCAAACAAACAAAACAGAAAAGCCAGCCTGGCAAATTATGGGGCACAGATCACATGTGTATTTCAGGCAATCAGACAAGACAGGTGTTCTTTAGACTAGAGTGTCTAGGGCGGAATTGGTACAAGCTACAACCCGTTGGAATTGTTTTGCTTGGCATGCACAGTATTTTATTTTTTTTTAATTAGCTGTCATCATTTGAAAATCAAGAGAGTTCATGTGTGTTTTTTTTTTTTTTTTTAATATGGATTTCTGGTTTCCCTGGATAAATTAGGAGATTTGACAATACTTCTTACTCGACAATAACCAGCTGGAGCTGAGTAACTGCTACCCCCTTTAGGCTGGGGAGCCCTGCTCCAGTGACCTCTTGGTCAGTTTTTTGCATTTAGATTCACCAGCCTGGTTCCCTAAGGCATTTGGGTTTGATACTCAGGTAGCAAGATGTCACCTTGAAGACTAAGGTGCGCCTGACCCAAACCATGGTATTTTCAATCGCACCATATGCATGTGAAAGCTGGACAGTGAATAAGGAAGACCGAAGAAGAGTTGAAGCCTTTGAATTGTGGTGTTGGCGAAGAATATTGACTATACCATGGACTGCCAAAAGAACGAACAAATCTGTCTTAGAAGAAATACAACCAGAATGCTCCTTAGAAGCAAGGATGGAGAGGCTGTGTCTTACATACTTTGGACATGTTGTCAGGAGGGATCAGTCCCTGGAGACGGACATCATGCTTGGCAGAGTACAGGGTCAGCAGAAAAGAGGAAGACCCTCAATGAGGTGGATTGACACAGTGGCTGCAACAATGAGCTCAAGCATAACGATTGTAAGGATGGCTCAGGACCGGGCAGTGTTTCATTCTGTTGTGCATAGGGTCGCTATGAATTGGAACCGACTCGAGGGCACCTAACAACAACAACAACCTAGGTCTAAGGCCTGAAATGAGGCTAGAGGTCTCAGCTTCCAAGAAGGTTCAAAGGAGGTACTTTAGGACCAACACATAACCACGGTGGACTCCCACCTGGACAGGGGCCCAGTTCAGGATTATTTAAATGTCATTGACCGAGTAACCCTGCACTAGCCCTATAGGCTGCACCACCCCACCAGCTTACACACAGGTGAATCGAAACCTGGGGGATGCTCCCCTGTAGGAAAATGACAATCTAAGTCAAGTCGTCAGCTACCAAACACCCAACACTCAGACTTCCTTCAGAGCCTCTTTCTCCTTCTTCCTCTTTTTAATGTCCGGTTTGTTGCATTTGAATGCAGATGATAGAGAATGAAATTCCTTTGGCGGCTGTACGTGCAGGAGGGCGCAAAAGTATTTATGAATCCTAAATGAGGCTGGCTGCACAGCCACGGAGCTCCAGCAGAGCGCCGCCGTGTGTGCCCGCCTGAGAGTCTGATCTCTTGCACGGGAAGCTGCGTTTGATATCTCATTTGTTGGCTGTGTTCCTCGCAAAGCTGTTTAACCCACTTTCCCAGAGCAGAAGAAAACGCAGAAGATGCTGGCTGGGCCAAGGGAAAGCGAACCCGCAAAAGACGCTGCGGAATGGCCAGGAGAGATGGCTCTCGGGGTATATGGAAGGTGCTGCCACCCTCTGGCTGGGTTTGGCAACACACCCTGCTGAACCAAGTTGGCACCCTCCAGGGAGGGCCTCCTAAAGGTTTCCTCCTGCCGCCCTGACTCTAACCTGCCCTAAAGTCCCAGAATTGCAGGTGAGTCCAGACTGGCTTGGCTTTTATTTGGGTCCTTTGACAAAGCTGTGCTTTTCCAGTTTTTGGTTTCATAACGATCTTCTCTTGGGCAAACCAAGACACCCCTCCGACCCTGGCCTAGGGGAGACGCGGCATGTAGCCGAGGCTGAATCCGCCTTTTCCTGCTAGATATTCAGCCTAGGTGTGACAAAGACTTTGGCAAAATGCTAGCAATCAAAAATCTGCTCTTCATAGACATAAAAGAGTCAGTACATAGGTGTCCCCAATAATGATAGTCTACACACATTAGCATATGTTTTCTTGAGAAGTGAACTAGCAGAGTATGTCCCTAAAAGCAATTCATCCTATTTACAGCTTTTCTGAAGCCTCCCGGGAGGGGATCATCTGGGAGCCCTGCAGGCACCACACTGAAAATAGGGAAAAACATTCAATTTGGAAACAATTGTACCTAGATTTATCTTTTTCTTTTTTCCTTTGTGAGCTCAACCCACTGTTTCAGCTTCTTCCCTACCTGAGGGTGGTCCCCTCCGTGCCTCCTCAGGGGCCACAACAGCAGGGATGTCTCCCCAGTATGTGGGTGGGGGGACCTGAGATGGAAGGACACCTGTTCTTTCCTCCTGGTGGGAACACCACATTCCCAGAATGGAGGAAAGAAAATGGGGAAGGCAAGGCACTGCCTCCCAGTGCAGCCCCAGTGTTACCGTACAATACACGGATTATTCTCCAGGAGGTAGCTGCAGCTCTTTAAAACAGTGACAATGTGACTGTTGTGTCCTCTTACCCCATCCTCTGGGCTAATAATAAGACTCTGTAACTATGTCAACAGCAGAGAAAGGGAGCGAGAAAGTGTGCCTTTGATTACATAAAATGCCCAGGTACCTGGTACAGCCTTGTAAATCACTCAGCTGGTAGACAAGTGCTGCCTGAGAAAGGGGTGTGGGAACGCCGCCTTGAACCTTCAGCAAAGTCAAGGGCAGGCCTGCAATCAGGGCCTAGGTAGGTCGTGAGCACCTACTGTGTGCAACACCTGTAGAATAAGTAGATGTTAAAAATACAGTTTCTACTTCTGAGAGAAGTTAACAATTAAGTTAGAGATTAAAGAAAAATAAAACCAAATAGTTGCATAGAGTTGATTCCAACTCCTGGCGGCCCCATGTGTTATAGAGTAGAACTGCTCCATGGGTTTGTTTTTTTTTTTTCTTTTGCTATAATCTTAATGGAAGCAGATCTTCAGTCCTTTTTTCTATGGTGCCTCTGGGTGGGTTCAAACAGCCAACTTTTAGGTTAGTAGTCAAGCGCAAACCCTTTGGGCCACCCAGGGACCTATATGGAGATAAGCTACTCTCAAAAAAAAAAAGAGGGTTGTAAATACACTGGCTTTCCCCTCTTCCCCTAGCTGAGATAATTAGCTTCTCTGAGCCTCAGTTTCCTCAGCTATAAAATGTGGATGATAACGTCTAGTCCTATGTACCTCACAAGCTTCTTGTGAGGATGAAAAACAAAAACAAAACAAACAGTGGTTTTCAAATCAATAGTGCAATCCTTGGGAGAAGATAAAACAGATAAAAACCACGCTGCTATTGTTGAAGGAGGGGGCAGGAGGCTCAGCCTCCCACTCCCCCTTTCCTTGTCCCTAGAGTTGCCTCTGAGGCTCCCATGAGGAACCTACAGTTCTGAGAAATGTGGTTTGAAGACCAGTGAGAAACTGCTTTCAGGTTGTGTGCTATTATTAGTAAGAGTAATAATACAAAACTGGCGGTTATTGGGGGTGATTGCGGCATTTAGAGAAGGAAGAGAGATCAATGTGGGCGTAAATAGCATCCTTAAGGGATCCTTACGGTCGGGCAGAAAGAGATAGAAGGGCAGTCCAGCCGGCGGCTTGGGTGCAAGCAAATGCCTGGAGGTGAGGAATAGCATGTGCTTTCAGGGACTAGTGAAGCAGCTGACCTGGTTAGAGCAGAAGACGTGAGTACAGTGGTGGTGGTTGGCGGATGGGTAAGACAGCGTCTTTGACTGTGGTACGTGTTGAGGCCTCATGTTGTTGTTGTTGTTAGCTGCCTTTGAATTGCCACCCCCCCCCCCCCCCCGCCAGCACATGGTGACCCCATGCACAATAGAAAGAAACGCTGCCTGATCATGCATTATCCCCATGACTGGTTATGTCATCGTGATCCATAGCATTTTCACTGGCCAATTTTCAGAATTAGATTGCCAGGCTTTTCTTCCTTGTCTGTCTTAGTCTGGACTCTCCACTGAAGCCTGTAAAGCACCATAGCAACACACAAGCCTCTACGGATGGGTGGGTGGTGGCTGTGTATGGGGTGCCTTGGCCAAGGACTGAACCCAGGCCTTCCACAGGGAAGGCATAGGCATAGGACCCCAAACCAGGAAGGAGCAGGCCGTGGGGGTCCTGAGGGTAGTTAACCTGGCTTTGCTTTCCAACTGCAGTTGGGCTAATTCATTGGCTTAAACCCTACCTGTTTATTGGAATTGAATTGCCCTCATTTAGGACCATTTGCTCTACTGACAATGATCCTTTCCTTTGGACCCTGATTCCAAATCCTAATCATTATCTCACAGTTGTCCATTTCCCCTGCTTACCTCAGTCACTGACTGATGGGGGTGGAGGTGTGAGTCCCCGACCTCCATGTAGGCAGCCACCAGAAAGTCTGCTTACTCAGGATTTCACATCTGCCTCAGATCCCTATGGAGCACACTCCGCCAAGACCCCACTTCTGGGCCTTGTGCCATGTGGGGTGGGCTCTCTCTGCCCTGCCTCCCCGCTGCAGTCCCTTTGACCCCCAGGAATGTCTGACCTTCCTTACCTGTCTCAGAACAGCTTGTTGTCTTGTCCCCTTTGAAATGCCTGACAGCAGCAAATGCTTGGGTCTAAAAGCAAAATAATGAAATCAAATGAAAGCTCCCCAATTTCTCAACTGCTTGTCCTTGGTCTGGTGTGGTGCACGACATGCATTATTCAGAGAGGAGCAGCTGGGTTACCTGAAGCAGAAATTTCAAGTTTCAGGCACCAATCTGGAGGGATGGCTGGAGAGGAGCTGGATGGCCCTGCCCAGGGGTCTGTCAGTACCTGGGGGGCTGACAAGGATCTAGCTTTGTCATTGGATCTGACAAGGTCATGAAGCAGCTTTGTCTGCTGCCCAATTATGGGAAAAGTCACCTCAGGGAGCCCAGCCTGAGAGTAAGGGTAGTCCTGAGGGCAGGGCAGGCCTGAAGGGAGCCAGCAGGGAAGATGAAAGGAGAAAGCACCCAGACTCTCTGGATGGAGGGACTCCCAGCTGCGCAGAAGATCCCCAGCGATATGGCCCATCCTGAAAATCACACCCACTGAGTGCACCAGATATATGAAGTTGACAGAAGATAAAATATGTTATAAATTAGATCGCTATGTATCTTACTTATCTAGTGCTGTTGTAACAGAAATACCACAGTGGATGGTTTTAACAAACAAATGTTTATTCTCTCAGTCTAGTAGAATAGAAGTCCATATTCAGGGTGCCAGCTCCAGGGGAAGGCTTTCTCTGTCTGTTGGCTCTGGAGGAAGGTCCTTGTCATCAAACTTCACATGGCATGGGAGCTCCTCTGCTTAGGAACCTCGGGTCCAAAGGACATGCTCTGCTTCCAGCATTGCTTTCTTGAGGGTATGAGGTCCCCATGTCTCTCTGCAGGCTTCTCTTTTTTATATCTTAAAAGAGATTGGCTTAAGGCACAATCTAATCTTGTAGATTGAGTCCTGACTCATTAACATAACTCCCGCTAATCCTATCTCATTAACATCATAGAGATAGGACTTAAACACTAGGAAAATCACATCAGATGACAAAATGGTAGACAACCACACAATACTGGGAATCATGGACTAGCCAAGTCGACAGATACTTTTGGGGGACACAATTTAATCTATAACACTATGTTAATCCAGGAGCCCTGGTGGCGCAGTGGTTAAGAGTTTTGGCTCTAACCAAAAGGTTAGCAGTTCGAATTCACCAGCCGCTCCTTGGCAACCCTATAGGGCATTTCCTCTCTGTGTCCTGTAGGGTTGCTATGAGTCAGAATCGACTTGACAGCAATGGGTTTACGGGTTTTATGTTAATCCAAGGGTGGGGGCACTGCGTTCATCAAAGGGGGCAGGAGCCACTGGATTGGATCGTTTCACCGTTCTGAGATATCCACTTCCCTCCCATGAGAGCGCTGTGCATTCTCCCCCGTTTCCCTGTGACCTGCTGTGGTCTTCAGGAAATGGGGCCCACTCCCTCCGCCGTGCCCTGTGTGCCGTTCCTCCAAGTCAGGATCGACCCCACGATTTGCATGGGCCAATGGAACGTGAGCCAGTTCAGAAGCTGTAAGAAGTGTGGCACGTTTGGCCGGCTCTCTGGCTGGCCTCCTTCTGCTGGCATAACCACCAGATACCCCAGACCCGTGGCCGTGAGTGGATTCTGACTCACAGGTGTGTCAGAGTGGGGCTGTGCTCTCCGGGGTTTTCAAAGGCTGTGATCTTTTGGAAGCAGATCACCAGGACTTTCTTCCGAGTCATCTTTGGGTGGATTCAAACTGCCAACCTTTCAGTTAGTAGCTGAGTGCTTAAAGCTTTGCAATGCCCAACCACCGAAGAGAACCAAACCAATTGCCATCGAGTTGATTCTGACTCATATATGGCACGCCTATAGTGCAGAGTGGAACTGCTCCATATAGTTTCCAGGGTGGATTCGAACACCCGACCTTTTGGTTAGCAGCTGTAACTCTTAACCACCAGGCCACTAGGGCTAGGTCTCAAATTAGGGGCCATGCTTTGAGTGAGAATGAGAATTGGGATGAGAAGATATGTGGAGTGTATCTGTGGCTGTCAACATGCTCTGTGAACAAGAAATAAATGTTTTGTAGTTTTAAGCCACTAAGGTTTGGGGGTTGGTACCACAGCAAATGAGTCGGAATCGACTCGACGGCACGGCACCATAGCGAAGCTGGATAATATGGTTAATGTCAATCAATGATGAGGAAATTAACCAAGTCTGCCTCAACTTAAGCTTCTTAAAGCTTGATTTGTTTATTTAATTGATTGTTGTCATCTTCACTTGGGGTGAATAGCGTTGATAAATAACAGGGGTTGTTTGTTTTAATGAACTCGTGGGAGAATGTTGATTTCTACAGAATGCACGTGATACTAGGATTTTTTTTTAATTGAACTTTAGATGAAGGTTTGCAGAACAAACTAGTTTCTCATCAAATAGTTAATACACACATTGTTGTATGACATTTGTTAACAACCCCACGACATGTCAACACTTCCCCTTCTCAACCCTGGGTTCCCTACTACCAGTTTTCCTGTTCCTTTCTACCTTCCAGTCCTTGCCCCAGGGCTGGTGTGCCTCGTCAGTCTTGTTTTGTTCCATGGGCCTGTTCAATCTTTGGTTGAAGGGTGAGCCTCAGTAGTGGCCTCACTACTGAGCTGAAAGGGTATCTGGGCGCCATACTCTCAGGATTTCTCCAGTCTCTGTTAGGGCCAGCAAGTCTGGTCTTTCTTTTTGAGTCAGAATTTTGTTCTACATTTTTCTCCAGCTCTGTCTGGGACCCTCTATTGTGATCCCTGTCAGAGCAGTCAGTGGTGGTAGTGGGCACCATCTAGTTTTACTGGACACAATCTGGTGGAAGACGTGGTAGATGTGGTCCATTAGTCCTTTGGACTTATGTTTCTCTTATGTATTTAGTTTTCCTCATTCTTCCTTGCTCCTGAAGGGGTGAGACCAGTGGAGTATCCTAAATGGCTGCTCACAGGCTTTTAAGACCCCAGATGCTACTCACCAAAGTAGAATGTAGAACATATTCCTTATAAAATCTGTTATGCCAATTGAACTAGATGTTGCCTGAGACCATTGTCCCCATAGCCCTCAGTCCAGCAATTCCAGCCCTCAGGGAGTTTGGAAGTTTCTATGGAGCCACCATGGCCTTGCCTTCCTTGTACATGTTGTGCTGGCTTCCCCGGTATTGTGTACTGTTTCACCCTTCACCAAAGTTACCACTTATCTATTGTCTCTTAAGTGTTTTTCCATCCCTGACACTCCCTTCCCTCGTAACCATCAAATATTGTTTCTTTTTGTATGTAAACCTGATATTAGGATTTGACAAGTCCTATAGGTGGAGCAAAGGAGCCCTGGTGACACAGTGGTTAAGCGCTAGGTTGCTAACCAAAAGGTTGGTGGTTTGAACCCACCAGCTGTTCTGTAGGAGATAGACGTGGCAGACTGCTTTCATAAAGATTACAGCCTTCGAAGCCCTATGGGGCCGTTCTGTTCTGTCCTATAAGGGTCATCATGAGTCACAATTGACTCTATGGCAATGGGTTTGGTTTGGTTTATGGCTGGAGCATCTAACTGGGTTTCCCTTCGTTAGTGTTTGATTGGGTGTAAACATAGTGTCTCGTTGTCCTTTCTCTGTCCTGAACCTGTCGAAAGTCCATTCCCACCAGCTCTCCCTCAGAATCCTACCTACCCTGTGTGGGCAGCTCTCCTTCAACTCTGAGCCGACTCTGAATATTAACTAATCCCTTACTCTGCCCCCCACCCTGGGAGTGTATATCCATCACCTCATTTGGTCCTCTCAACAACACTTTAACAAAAGGTATTATTGTTATCAATCTTTTGAAGAAATCAAAGGTCCTAAGGGTTTACCAAGTCCAGATTTGAACCTATGCTTCTTGATCCTTGGCCCAGAGCTCTCTTCATTGAACTAAGCTACACCGATTGAAAGCTCTGTGTCAGGTTAGCATGTAGGGTCTGATTTGCAAGAGAACCAGGGACATGGGTTCTTGGGCTCATGGTAGTAAGGTGGGAAGACAAAACCCTTTACATTTTATACATTTCTATTATAATTTACATTTTATTCGTAGACATACATTCATTTATATTATATTCCTAGAAAGGTCAGTGCAACAGGATAGGGAAACTAGCAAAACACATAATGGTTTAAGCCTCTGAACTCCCATGAGGTGAACTATCATTGTTTTTGTTGTTGTTGCTTTTTCTTTTTTTATTGTGGTGAAATATATATAACAAAATATTTGCCTTCTCAACCATTTTCATGTGTACAACTCAGTGACATTAATTATGTCCACCATGTTCTACAATCATCACTACTGCCTGTTTTCAGATTTTTCCATCATCCTTAATAGAAATTCAGTGCCCCTTTCCCTTTCCCACCTGCCCCTGGTAACTGCTAATAAGCTTTGATCTCTATAGATTTGCCTATTCTAGATATTTCACATAAGTGGGATCATACAATATTCGTCGTTTTGTGTCTGACTTATTTCACTCAGTGTAATGTTTTAAGGGTCATCTGTGTGTAACATATGTCATGGATTGAATTATGTCTCCCCAAAATTGTGTGTATCAACTTGGTGAGGCCATGATTCCCAATATTCTGTGGTTGTCCTCCATTTCGTGATTGTAATTTTATGTTGAGAGGATTAGGATGGGATAGTAACACCACCCTTACTCAGGTCACTTCCCTGATCCCAAATAAAGAGAGTTTTCCTGGGGTGTAGCCTGCACCATCTTTTCTCTCTCAGGAGATAAAAGGAAAGGGAAGCAAGCAGAGAGTTGGGGACCTCATTACCACCAAGAAAGCAGCACCAGAAGCGCAGTGTGCGCATCCTTTGGATCTGGGGCCCCTGCACCTGAGAAGCTCCTTGACCAGGGGAAGATTGAGGACAACAGCCTTCTTTCAGAGCTGACCGAGAAAGCCTTCACCTGGAGCTGACACCTTGAATTTGGACTTGTAACCCACTAGACCATGAGAGAATAAATGAAGGCGTCTACTTGTGGTGTTTCTGTTATGGCAGTACTAGATGATTAGGACAGCATGTATCAGAACTTCATTTCTCTTTATGGCTGAATAATATTCCATTGCATGTATATACCACAGTTTGTGTATTCATTTACCTCTTGATGGACATTCGGGTTGTTTCCACTTTTTGGCTATTGTGAATAGTGTTACGATGAACATTGGGATACATGCATCTGCATCTCTGCTTTTAAGTGCTTAGGGTATATACCTAGGAGTGGAATTGCTAGGTCATATGGTAATTCTGTTTTATAACTTTTTAAGGAACTGCCAAAGTGTTTTTCACAGCAGCTGTACCATTTCACAATTCCATGAGCAACGGATGAGTGTTCCAGTTTTTCCACGTCTTCACCAGCACTCTTTGTTTCTAACTTTTATGATAATAGTCA
The DNA here is from genome assembly GCF_024166365.1 of Elephas maximus indicus. NCBI lineage: Eukaryota > Metazoa > Chordata > Mammalia > Proboscidea > Elephantidae > Elephas > Elephas maximus. The sequence continues at coordinate 8,014,328 of NC_064835.1, read as the reverse complement.
TTCAAGTGGGGGTAAAATAATATCACGTGTGGTTTTGATTTGCATTTCCGTAATGACTAATAATGTTGAACATCTTTTCATGTGCTTATTGACCGTTTGTATAACTCCTTTGGTGAAATGTTCATTCAAGTCCTTGGCCCATTTTTTGATTGGGTTGTTCATCTTTTTGTTGTTGAATTATAGGAATTCTTTATATATTCTGGATATTAATCCCTTATAAGATATATAGGTCACAAATATTTTCTCCAGATCTCTAGGTTATCTCTTTACTTTGTTGATAAAGTCCTTTGATATGCAAAAGGTTTTAATTCTGATGAAGTCCAATCAATCTATCTTGTCTTTTGTTCCTCATGCTTTTGGTGTCATATCTAAGAGTCCATTGTCAAAAACTAGGTCCTAAAGCATTACTCCTATTTTTTGTACTAAGGGTTTTGTGATTCTAGTTCTTAAGTTCTTACATTTAGGTCATTGTTTCATTTTGAGTCAATTTTCATGTATAGTATGAGGTATGAGTCTAGTTTTATTCTTTTGCATGTGGAAATCCAGTTGTCCCTTTGCCATTTATTGAAGAGACTATTCTTTGCCTATTGAATGGACTTAGTACCCTCGTCAAAAATATACTTACTGTAGATTCATGGTTTTATTTCTGGACTTTCAATTCTATTCCATTGGTCTGTATGTCAATCATTATATCAGACTGTTTTGATTACTATAACTTTATAGTATGCTTTGAAATAGGGTGATCTGTCTTTTACCGTAAGATTCTGTGTCCTTTTGGAAGTGTAATACTTCTGCAAGAAAGCTGATCTCCAAGGAGGCTGTAAGATTTGAAGAACATTTCTGTTGTCAATTATCTAAGGGTAGCAACCATTTCATGTTAACAACAAATAGAATAATATCCTCAATGTCAACAAATATCTTACAAAATACTTTCACATAAATCACTTGTATGCTTCCTGATAAGGCCTCCAAACGGGATAATCTTTTCAAAAGTTTCAGACCTTCTGAGCCACTTGGATTTAGCTGTCACCAATATGCTGGCTACCATCTGTACAAAACAGGGCTCAGTAATTCCAGGATGAATGATGTTGGACTTACTTATACTGGTGGGGTGTGAAAGGGCAAAGGAAGGAGACACACAATAATGAGGTGAGCTATTTCAAAGGTAAATGTGCTTGTTCTTGCATTCCCATTCTTGTTATCTGAAGCATTGAGAGATTCTCTCCATGAACCTGGGAGAAGAGTTGAGTAGGGGAGGAAGAATGGATAAAGAATCTATCAATGCAAATATCGATAAGGTCTGAGTATTAGAAGCATACCCTCAACATACTGGTGAAGTAGGCCTGGTTTTATTTCAATAAGTCAGAAACCCTATCCCAGCCTCAAGACCATGTCCAGCCCTTCTTAAACAGAAATCAGTTTCTGGCGGATCTTGTGGGCCTAGTCCTGGCAGGGCTCTATGCTGTCTTTTCTCATCTCTCCTTCCTCCAGAAAGAATGGCTGCTCCCAGGCCTGGGAATCCTGGCAGCAGCTGAAGAGGTCTCTCCCTATTCCTCGTACCCTCCATTGACTGGACTATAGACTTGCATCATGAGCTTGGCTTCTGACAGGAAGACAGGGAGAAAGTTCCCAGATTGTTTTTATTTGACTTTCATATAATTTCAGCCATCAAGAAGCAGTTTTTGTGGGATCCACTACTTTCTCCCGTTATCTGAAATAAAACACATCTCCTTAAGGGCAAAGAGGTCCCCACAAGAGAGCGTGAATGGTTCAGCACACATTCATTTTTACCACTAAGGAAAATGACTCCGGCACACAGCTATGAGATAGAAACAACATCTTTCCTCAAGGCGTCAGCATGGTCCTGTAGAGTCTGGTCTCTGGTCCTCTGGAGGGAGGGGCTAGGGAATGATTTTGAATGACTACATCTACCCACTCAGTAGCAGGGGGCGGGAGAAGGGTGGGCCATCTTGCGCTTCCAGGGAGCTTTCTGAATTGAAGTTCACTGCCTGGAACACTCCCCTAAAATGGTGCTAAGGGTCTGAAGAAGCTCCTGGGCTGCTGACTGGGTACAAGGCTGCTAGTGCCCTGCCCTTGGCTTTCCGGAGTGGGGGCCCACCCTGTCTCCCTTATACCCAGGGAAGCAGGAGATTCTGAGTACTTCCACTTCCTGAACTTCATTACCCTGACATCTGTATTCTGGACCATCGCCTGAGACTACCATGCTAAACAGAAAAGAGGTGCTCTCTTTGAGGTGTTCTGATTCTTTCTCCGTATATGCTGCTGGTTTCAGGTCAAGCAGGGGATTAAGCATATGTTTAGACCTGGTTCTGAGTGTGGGTTAAACACAAATATCTAACGCCTTTCCAGCTACCTTGTAGGTACTCAGTCCCTGTACCCTGCCCCTTCCCCTCAGTGTCTTCTCTGTTTTCCATTCTCTAAATGCCCTGAAGGCTTTGGCAGGAAGGGGAGGGCTGGTGGTAGTGGGGTAGGGGTATGAGTGTGGATGGGATAAGGAAATGGAATCCCAACCTTCCAGGGCCCCAGCCCCTGGCTTCGGCCCAGTCAGACAGTGGGGAGAGTCAGAACTCCCATTGGATGACCCAATGTCTGGGTTCTCCTTCTTGTCCTATTTTGGCTACTGGTCTGGTGTCCTCACTTCACCCTCCGTGCAGCCAAACCCGAATCTCTCCACTCCTATAGGGGAAACCTATCTTTGTGTGGCCAGAAGCCATGCCTGGCAAGTGGTCTTTGAAGCCCACCTCCTCCAGGAAGCTTCCCTGCTTAATCCCATCAGGACACTCTCTTCACTCTGAATCATACCACTAAGGAATGTGAGAATTGGACAACACGCTCTAAGCACCTAGAGGACATGAATTGGTCAGTTTTGCTCATCAATTTGTCCTGAATGTGTAACAGAGTCTGGCTCAGAGAAGAGTTTAATAAATATTTGTTTAGTGAATGAATGAATGAACCAAAAAATAAGCTCCTCCTTTTTCAAAGCCTGAGTGCCTTCATTGTACCTGAAATAGTATACAGTTGACAATATATAAAAGTGGATAGCAATTAGCTGCTTGGGGTGGGGTGGGCTGGAAAAAGGTTCAGAAGGCTTTGACCTGGGGTCTCCCTAGTTCCTTTGCAACTACCCTGTGTGTTCTTTGTAATTCAGAGTGAAACTCCCCTCATTTTTCCAGTGAAGAAACCGAGGTCCCAATAGGAAAAGTGGCCTTTCTATCCCAAAAGGCAGGCTTCTAGGTCTCCTGGCTGCCATTTGTGTACTTTATTCAACCCAGTTGCCATTGAGTCAACTCCAGTTCAGGGCGACCCCGTGTGTGTCAGAGCAGAACTGTGCTCCACAGGGTTTTCAATGGCTGATTTTTTGGAAGTAGATCACCAGGCCTTTCTTCTGAGGTGCCTCTGGGTGGACTCGAAGCTCCAGCTTTTCAGTTAGCAGCAGAGCACATTGACCGTTTGTCCCTGCTCAGGGACTCTGTACTCTGTTTACAGCACGTCAGTTCACACACCCTAGGGGCACAGCAAACACTGGATGAAGGAAGCGTCTGGGAGAGAAGGAGGGAAGGGCTTGCTGATTCACAGGCCATGTGAGCCTGGCAAGAGTCCTGAGCGACGTGCCTGACAAAGGATGCTGCACCAAAATAAAATGTATTGTATTTAAATACTCCCCAAGTCATTTTGTGTATTTAAGTCTTAATTCATCTCCCCTAAATCTCTTCGTGCTACATTAATGTGACGACTTTGACAGAAAGATGAATAACAATATTAACGAAGCTCACGAGCAAATTTCACTCATAAAAATCTCTCGTTCACTTGCACACTCTGCTGTTCCCATCCCGTGCTCTGTGCCTCTGAACTTCCCAGGTTCCTGTCCTTCCGGACCCCAAATGGCTGGGGGGAGGTAGGAATGAGAAATTCAAAAGTGGAGGCATGCAGGCATTTCCAACCTGCTCCTGAATTTTCTCCTTTAATTTAAAGAAGACATTTGAGCCCAAGTCCAGGTATAGCAAGATTCAGGCTGGAGAGCAGGAGAAAGGCAAGGAGGCCCTCCTTTGAGGATGGCTGCCCAGAGTGGGGAGCAAATACGGTACATGACCAGAGAGGGTGTGTCCTTTGGGGTACACATCTCAGGGGATGAGGGACCCTTGCTGCAAAACTCTTCTCTGGGGATTCCTCCAAACTGACACTTCAAAATGCTGGCTCTGGGAGCTGCCATCGCATCCTGGTCCTCCTCCCGGAGCCCTGCTTGGCCTCGCTGGCTGGGGATTTATGCCCCTCTTTGCCAAGCCTCCTGATGGATTGCTTCTAGGATGACAGTGGAGTCGGTGGTATTCATCTCACCGACATCTCAACCTTCTCCTTTAAATCATTGCTCATGCTGGCAGCCGTTTGTTCTTTCCTGACGGCCTGGTCTGGGCTGACTGCTGTTAGTGAGACTCTAGCTGGGTAGGTGCCTGCAGGGCCTTCCTTGGCAGGAGCAGACACCCTCCTTCCTCCCTGGGCCCTCAGTTAGGTTGTATGAAGTCTGGGAAGCCAACTCCAGAGTCCCAAGGCTGAGCAGTGGGTTCCCTTGCGAGGCACACCTCCGACCTAGTGCTTACTAGTGTTATATAGAGACCATCTGTTGATGTGGTTTCCAGGCTATTAGCACTTCTAGGCAATGGGGGGTGCCTGGCTCCTCCCAGCATTCCCAACATCTGGTGAAGTGCTGGCTTATAATAGGCGCTCAGTGACTCTCTGAAGAACTGAACTTTCAAATTGTAGAGTAGATACAGTTTCTTTAGAAAATTATTTGGTAGTTTTTTTTTTTTTTTTTACTGAGGCTAGGCGCCCCGTGGTGCAGTGGCTAAGAGCTCGTCTGCTAAACAAAAGGTCAATAGTTCGAATCCACCAGCCACACTTTGGAAACCCTATGGGGCAATTCTACTCTGTCCTGTAAACATGTATATACCCTAGGACTTACCTGGGTACATATCCAACAGAAATAAGTGCTTATGTCTACAAAAAGTCATGTTCAAGGTTGTTCACAGCAGCTGTATTCATTCCCAAGGGCTGCTGTGACAAAGTTCCACAACTAGGTGGCTCAAAACAACAGAAATTTATTCTCTCATGATTCTGGAGGCTAGGAGCCTGAAGTCAAGGCGTTGGCAGGGATGGTTCCCACTGGAGCTCTAAGGGAGAATCTATTCTATGTTCCTCTTTTAGCTTCTGTTGGTTGCTGGCCATCCCAGTATCCCTTGACTTATAAATGCATCCCTTCAGTTTCTACCTCTCCTTCGCATGGTGTTTTCCCCTGGGTGTCTGTTTTCTCTTCTTGTAAGGAACCAGTCATTGAATTGGGGCCCATCCTAATCTGGAATGACCTCATCTTCATTTACCTAGAGACATCTACAAAGATCCTATTTGCAAGTAAGCTCGCATTCTGAGGTTCCAGGTGGACCTGAATTTTGGGTAAACTGAAAACAATACAAATATCCATCAATAGTATCCATTCATTTGTACAATGATTTGATTGCATTGGTGCTATGCAACAATGAAAAATAATGAGCCACTATTCACACAAGAACATGGATGACTCTCACAGATGGCATGTGAAACAAAGAATCCGGAGACAAAAGAGTAGATATTGTATGACTATATTTATATGAAGTTCCAAGACATGAAAAGGTTGTCTATGGTAACAGAGATCAGAATAATAGTTACCTTTGAGGGGTGGGTGGTAGTAGTGGTTACTGACTGGGAGAAGACACAAGGGAGCCTTCTGGAGTGGTAGGAATGTTCTATATCTTGATCTGGGTGTATCCATATGTAAAAATTCACTGAGCTATACATTTTACCATTTGTAAGTTAGATCTTAATAAACATGGTAAAGAAAATGTGGAGTGGTTCTGAATCTTTTTGCATTCTACATCTCGATGTAGTCTCACGCTATCTACCACCTATCCAAAATCATGTGAAATTATTATATTGAGCTTTTTCTATGTTTTGCATTATAAAAACAATCAATATATTAAATATACCTTTTATAACTACACAAATGCCCTCCTCCCAGGGATTTTAATTATCATTCCCTCTTCCTAAACACCTTGATGAGAATCACCGCATTAAACTATATTTATCTCTTAGCACATTGCTCCTCAAGACCATGTCTCATTAGAGTGAGGTGGTAAGTAGAAAAAAGGATTAGTATAAGTACATGGGGGGAGGAGCACGGGGTGAAGTTAGAACAGGAATATCATAGAGCAAAGCAAATGGGGAGGCATTGTTTTCAAGACCCTGAACACCAACGTGGGTTATGAATTCAAGGGTACATTCTCAAGAGGATTAAGGGGTGTAGACAGCCCTTATTTTAACTCAGCTCACTTGCCTGACAACTAAGCCATGCGTGCCCTGTGAAATCAAATGTATCTGGATATCCATGTGCTGACAGCATGAATAGGTTTGGATTAATAAAGGAGATTTGTGAGAAGGAGAAAGGTAAGGTGTCATAAAAAATAAGGCGCCATAGCTGGGCCCAACGACAAGGGCTGATCCTCAGAGGCAAGAGACAATCTACATGGGTAAATTACAATTTGCCCAAGAGTCCACATCTTGCCACCAAGATCTTATGCCAGAGCCCTAAGAAGAGGACCACTGGGGAAATCCTGTACTAGCTTATAAAAGTATTAGGTCAGTTTTGATTACAAAGAATAAAATATAACTGGAACAAGGTTAAGCAAATGGTGATTTATTATAAGAAAATGCAGAGTCAGGACTGTGGTTGGGTCTCAGAAACAACTGCAAGCAGGGTCTTAAAGCCATCAGGCCTCACTTTTCATCACTATTTTCTGTGTTGGTTTGAGCCTTGGAACCCTGGTGGTGTAGTGGTTAAGAGTTCAGCTGCTAACTAAAAGGTCGGCCGTTCAAATCCACGAGCCGCTCCTTGGAAGCCCTGTGGGGCAGTTCTCCTCTGTCTCATAGGGTCTCTATGAGTTGAAATTGACTCAGTGGCAACAGGTTTGAGCCTTAGCTCTATTCTTTTCTTTCACTACAGACTAAGCTTTCTCCATATGATAGAAAAGAGAGCAATGGAGCTGCCGGCAGCTTCTGAGCCTTAAAGCTTCAGCCTGGGTGTGAAATTAAAAAATCTTAGTAAGGAGTTCTGGTTGACCCAAGTTGAGTCGGTTGCCTCTCCCATGACCTATCAGCTGAGGCCAGGGAGACAGATCACACGTGTGAAACAGTTGCCCCGGCAACGTACTTGGGGATCATAGACGTTAGGAACTAGGGCCTGGGCGGAGACAATGTGCGTCAGTATCCCCTGCAAGGACCTCGAAGGGGGCGGATCTTCCTCCGTGCCATAGTTGGGGTCTGCGTTAGGTAAACGCTGTTTCTGCCTAAGACTGTCGCCATATTGTATCCACTGTTGGTTGACATGACCTGTGTACTTACTCTTGTTTTGATGGGAGCTTATTTTTGGTTTGACTTTGTTTGATTTCCCAGTTCTTCAATCTGTTTGCCATTTGGCACCATGATACCTCACTCTTGTTTTCTTGACAGCTTTTCGCCTGGCTCCAGTCTTCATTTACCCAGACAGCCTCTGACTGCTGGGTCCTCCAGTCCAAGTGCAATGGCATGATGGCGGAAACTTAACTGTTGTTTAAGCTGGTGATACCATCCTGGTGAGTGAGCAGTTTCTTTTTGGGTAAACCACTTAGCCTCTTTAAGCCTCATTTATCTTCATGTAATAATCAATTGACAATATAACATTCCCTTTATCTTGTTCACTATATTCCTTCATTTGATTCTCAAAACAATTCTATGACAAAGGCAGATACTTGTTATTATCATTTGAAAAACTGAGACTAAGTTTAAACAATTTGTCCAAGTGATAGATACCAGTAAGTGGTAGATATAGGATTCAAACTCAGGTCTTCTGATTACAAATCCCTTATTTGCCTAAAGATTGGACTTTGGGCCAACCAAATGACTCTTAACTTTAATATTACAATATTCAACAGAATCATAGATTTTAGATGTGGAAGGAAACTTATTTTTCCCAAAAGCTCATTGCCATCAAGTTGATTCTGACTCATAGCGACCCTATGGGACAGAGTAGAATTGCCCTATAGGATTTCTAAAGAGTGGTTGGTAGATTCACTCTGCTGACCTTTTGGTTAGCAGCCATTGCTCTGAACCATTGTGCCACCAGGGCTCCAAAATTATTATTAGCTAGCATTTATTGTTTTTATGTTCCAAGTACTGTTCAAAGGAAGGATTCTACATATATAGCTCATTTTATTTACATAAAAAAAGATATGAAGTAGATACTATTATCTCCATTTTACAGATAAGGAAACCAAGTCATAAATAGTTAATCATGTTGTTGAAAGTCACTAATAAGTAGAGATCCAACCCAGGCCTTCTGACTCCAGAGCCCAAGCTTTTGAGCTTTTGAGCTGTTGCCTGTGAGAGTAACGTGAGGTGGACAAGGGAAGGATCACTTCAGAACTCTCCAAACAACAGGGACACTCAGCTCCTATGTCCCCAGGATTACATAACAGAACCTCATTGCAGACTTGACAAATCCCTGCCAAGGAGAGCCAAGGCTCCATGGGAGGGCAAAATAGCACTAAATACCTCTGAAAATTGGTGTGGGGAGTAGTGGGGGTGACAGGATGAAAAGAAAGGGGGGAAGCACTTAAACAATACACACTGTAAGGCAGGAAACAGGAGTGGAGCATGGGCCTTTGGCTTTCAATATGGTTTGAATACTGGCTATGTGTTTAGTATTGGGTAAGTTACTTAACATTGCTGAGCCTCATTTCTCCATCTGTAAAATGGGAATAACAATAATCTCTACCTCCTAGGATTGATATGAGTGTTAAATAAGAGAATGCATAAAATACTTAGCATAATATATGATGTAGTAAGTGCTTAATTAGTGATTGCTTAGATTGGGTGAAGAAGGGCTAAAAGCAAAGTAAAACTTCTTGGCCTTGGAGCTTTGCTCTTGGAGAGTTTGCATTCCAATAAAAGAAACAAGACAGATTACCATGAAGCGAAGAAGAAAGCATTAGTAGGCTGAGTATCCTGGTGTGCTCTTCACCCCCTGGAAGTGCGGCTTGAAACAGCGATAGACCTGGAGGAAGCTAAGACACCCATATGATGTGCTCTGAACCCAGCTCACACCCCCAGAGCAGATAAACCCTCTTAGCTAAAAGGAGGTATCTGGGTTAGAATCCTGGCTTGGCCCCGTATTAGTTGATGACCTTGAGCAGCTGAGTTACATTCTCTGATGGCGGCATGAGGGTTGGGGATAATATTCATGGGGTTCTTAGTCAAGGGCCAGTGCACAGTGGGCACTCCCCCCTCCAGGGGGATACACAGCAATGGCACAGGAATGCATGGAACATTTCGTTTCTTAGAAGCATACAGGAGGGGCCCTGTGTCTTCTGTCCCACGTTTGTTCACCAGGAGTAATAACCTTGCTGAGTTGTTCCCAGAGCCTGAATCTGAAACCTTAAGACAGTCTCTTTCTGCTCTACCCTACAAATGCAGTAGGGCAGAGGTGGAGCCAAGATGGCGGAATAGACAGATGCTTCCGTCGAGCCCTCTTTACAACAAAGACCTGAAAAAACAAGTGAAAGGAGTATAGTTGTGACAAGCTGGGAGCCCTGAGCATCAAAGGCAAGCTTAGACAACAAACTGAGGGGCAGGGGAAGGAAGAGACTGTTCAGAAGCGGAGAGGAGTTGCCGGACCTGAATCGCGGGGAGCCCTCGGGCACCATTCCCGGAGTGGCCGCGGCTGCGGTGGCAGTGGCAGCCGCAGTTTCCTCAGGGAGAAGCAGCCAGCGACACAGCCCACTCACACGTCCAGAACCTGAGGAGAACGGTGCTCCTGGCAAAAGCGTATATTTTACCACGCTCCCCTCACCCCCAAGTCAGCTTCAGCAGCTGAATCCCTGGGCCTGAGATAGACCCTGGTGAGCACCTGGAGCCGTCCTCCCGGCCTTGGGGAAGGAAAAAATTTGCAATTGCAGGGAAAAGATAATTTGCTAGCTCCATTAACCGGGGCAGCTCAGCACAGAAGCGGCTCCTGTCCGAGCATAAACCATCCGTGGACCTTGAGCACCTTTCCCTTCTGCATGGACCTGTGTGGGCCTATTTCAGGAGAATAGGCCCTTGTTGGCAAACCCCAACCATTTCAGCGGTGTGGTGGAGAGGTGGGTGTTTGACGTTTGACATTGCTTTGCCTATTAAACAAGGTGCTTACCTACACACATCAGGGACCTAAGGACTGGTAGCTCCACTCAGGTCACCCAGACACCCACTACAGGGGTCCAAAGACGACCGGTACCTCCCAGTCCTTACAACCAAAAACTTTGGGTGCCCATGGTCCCTCTGCAGAACCCACCCACCAGCACACTCTAGGGAACAGAGACACGTTTTCCTCAGAGACACTTGGGGGTCGACTCTCAGCCCCCTGCCTTAGTTCAGAGCATGACCCCCGTGCTGCAATCAGGTACCGGTATATACGCCAGTCACCTGTGCCCCTCTAAGACTGCAGGACGGAGCCCGTACCACACACTTGATGATCAGCTACCTGGAAACCTGAGCTGAATTCATACAAGAAAACTGAATGGACTCCTAGACTGATGTACCTGATAACAGCTCTAGCCAGCTGTGGACAGGACACCAGAGCTCCAAAGGCAAAAATAATCAAGTTAGCTCATTCAAGCAACCCATAGGGGTATACCAAAACAAAACAAAGCAAGCAGCTACGACACAGTAAGCAAGCATAAACTAATACAATAAATTCTAGATGGCTCGGAGACAACAGTCAATATCAAGTCACATAAAGAAACAGACCATGATCACCTCAACAGGCTCTGAAAACAAAAAACCCAGGGATCTTCTAGATGAAAGTGCATTCCTGGAATAAGCAGATACAGAATACAAAAGTTTTATATACAGAACCCTTCAAGACATCAGCAAGGAAATGAGGCAATACGCAGAACAAGCCAAGGAACACACAGATAAAGCAAATGAAGAAATTAGAAAGATTATTCAGGAACATAATGAAAAGTTTAATAAGCTGGAAAAATCCATAGACAGACAGCAATCAGAAATTCAGAAGATTAACAATAAAATTGCAGAATTAGACAACTCAATAGAAAGTCAGAGGAGCAGAATTGAGCAAGTAGAAGCTAGAATTTCTGAACTCGAAGATAAATCACTTGACACTAATATATTCGAAGAAAAATCAGATAAAAGAATTTAAAAAAATGAAGAAACCTTAAGAATCATGTGGGACTCTATCAAGAGAAATAACCTACAAGTGATTGGAGTACCAGAACAGGGAGGGATAACAGAAAATACAGAGAGAATTGTTGAAGATTTGTCGGCAGAAAACTTCCCTGATATTGTGAAAGATGAAAAGATATCTATCCAAGATGCTCATCGAACTCCACATAAGGTAGATGCTAAAAGAAATTCACCAAGACATATTATAATCAAACTTGCCAAAACCAAAGATAAAGAGACAATTATAAGAGCAGTGAGGGATAAATGAAAAGTCACCTACAAAGGAAAGCCAATAATAACAAATGCAGTAGGGCATGCCAAATATAGTAAAACTTGGGCTGAAATTAGAGCCAGTTCAGGTAGACTTTAGGTAATTCACTTACATCTCTAAGCCTCAGTTTATCTGTAAGCCGAGAAAGGCAGTATTTTTTTAATACATTTATTTATTATTTTTATTGTACTTTAGATGAAGGTTTACAGAACAAACTAGTTTCTCATTACACATATTGTTTTATAACATTGGTTAACAACCCCACAACATTTCAACACTCTCCCTTCTCAACCCTGGGTTCCCTATTACCAGCTTTCCTGTCCCTTCCTGCCTTCTGGTCCTTGCCCCAGGGCTGGTGCACCCCTTTAGCCTCGTTTTGTTTTATGGGCCTGTCCAATCTTTGGCTGAAGGGTGAACCTCAGGAGTGACTTCATTATTGAGCCGAAAGGGTGTCCAGGGGCCATACTCTCAGGGTTTCTCCAGACTCTGTCACGCCAGGCAAGTCTGGTCAAGAAAGGCAGTATTTTTAAGAGTAGTTGTGATATCTCCAGGTGGCACACATGGTTTGTGCTTGACTACTAACCTGAAGTTTGGTGGTTTGAACCCACCCAGTGGTGCCGCAGAAGAAAGGCCTGGCAATCTGCTTCCGTAAAGATTACAGCAAAGAAAACCCTGTGGAGCAGTTCTACGCTAACACATGGGGCTGCTATCAGTTGGAATGGACTCTACAAAAAACCAAGAGAGGACTAACCTACTTAGCATTTGTAAAGATTGCTTGTCAGTGTTAATTGAATTCGACATGAATCTGGAAGGGTGGGCTTTCTTTAGCTCCTTACCTCAGACCCTGTGTTTCTCCTCTTAATGTTCTAAAAGGAACTTTTCACCACCTGGATGCAGCATATTCTTGTTCTACCTGGAGACACACTCAGGTCTCTGCCCCTGTGTGCACACAGGCATGCACGCACGCGCGCGCACACACACACACACTTGCACTGACCTCCCCAGACATGTACCCCCTAACCACACCATGGCTGCCGTGTGGAGAAATAGCAGCAGGAGGAAACCCCCTGGTCCTTTCTCCTCATGTCACTTTGTTCTGCCTGCACAGGCAACAAATTAAAACAGGAACCCACCATTGCCCAGAGCTGCCTGGGCTCCTGCCAGGAGCAGAAAGGCCCCTGTGTGGCAGGCCCAGGAGCCAAGAGGCAGCACTTTTCATTAGCAGCCAGAGAAGTGGCTAGGAGCTGTTGCTGCATTTATTTGGTGTGACTTTGGGGCGATCGTATATTGTTTCCTGCCTCTGTCTAAGTGCTTAATCAGAGGTGGGGGGGCAGGGGTGAGGGGGCAGTGGTGGGAAGAAAAGCAAAGGAGAAATTCAGCTTCCCCAGGGAAACACACACCACACACCCAGTCAGTGCAGGCAATGACACACAGCAAAATGGAACTTTCCCTGCCTCACCGTGGTCTTTGAAAGCATTCAATTATCTGTCTGCACCTATAGAAAATGTTAGGGATTGCTTCCAGAAGCCTTTAAAACGGCCCATACATAACAGGGGTGCACACACACTCTCAGCGGCAGGCAGAAAAACAACAACAATCTATTATTTACCTTTGAAAAAACCAAAAAGGTATAAATTCTGCCCAGAAATCAATCTCCCTCTCTCTTTCTTTCTTTGGCTTTTGCCACATCCCTTCCCCAGCCTCTCACCCCATCTCTTGTTTGTTTATTTATTTTTTTCAGCTAAGGCCAGAGAAAAGAAGCTGCATTTATTTTCATGGAAATACCAGCTCTGCTCAGGCAAAGCAGGAGCTCCTCAAACAGGTTCCCTGGGGGCCTGAGCCTCAATATGAATGTATTTTAGTGGAGCGCCCACTATGTGCAGGGCAAGTGTCACGCGTTTGAATGGATGCAACCCCACTGGACTCTCACGATAAGTCTTTGACGAGGATGGTGCCCTTCCCACTTCACAGATGAAGAAAGCGAAGCCCCAAGAGAGTATTCAGTTCTTACGAAGCAGAACTGGGAGGCTAGTTAAGAGCCTCTGGGTCTCAGTTCTGACCTCGTCCTGTGCCATTTCTGCTTCCACCTGGGCTATTCTGCCCTGAATCACTAGAAGGGACACCACAGTGGGCTCAGAAATAACATCCAAAGTTGCAGACAGACACAAAAGGAAGCTTGTTGAACAATGTTTATTAAGGGCTGGAGGACACTGTGATGAAGAGGATGATGATGGTGATATGATGGAAGCATTGAAGTGTAGGGGAAAGAGTGCTGACTTAATAGGTGGGTGCTCTAGATACTAAGAGTACTTAGCTTTACCATTTAGAGCTGTGTGACTTAGCCAAAAGTCATTTCACCTCTCTGTGCCTCAGTTTCCTTACCTATAAAATGAAGGGATGGACTAGATCAGGGGTTTTCAAAGTGGGCTCAGTGGGATAGTCAGGTCTCTAAGGACCCTTCTCAGGGGCTTCTGGGCAAAGGGCGGGGCGGGGGGGATTCAAGAGTCTCTGTATCAATCGGAGATGCACCCACCTTTTAAAAAGTATGTAGTCTACATACCATGGTTCTGCATAATATTTTATTAGAAGAAAGGGCCCGACTAACAACAGGATGGGATTCTGGGATGTGATGGTGTCATGACATTTAGGACCCACTTCCTGTATCAGGGTCTTAGCACCGTAGAAGAGAATGGCAGAAATGACTTGTGCCTGGATAAACAGCACTACAGTGGGCAACGGGAGTCTGTGCCCCTCTTTATAGGCAATTATTACCATCGAGGAGATCTGGATTGAGGAGAGCTGGTGGGGTGAATCCAAGACTGAGACCTTAAAGGAGAGCCACGGGTCTGAAGCTGTGGAGACCAGATGTGCACATCAAGAACAAAGGACAGGCCAGTGAAAGGGACTGATGCCACAGAAGCTGGATGGAACCTGGACAACTGGACTAAAGTGAGTGTTGACAGAGAATGAGCAAGCAGGGTGTGGGGCCATCTCCATGAACATTGTGGGCATTTGCATCACCTTTATGGGAGGTAGGAGTCCAAGTTTTCTGACTTAGGGACACAGGGCTGGTTATAAAAAATTAATAGTAGAGGCACTTCTCACCTGTGCCTGCTGTCTCCACGTCCCTGTGGATGGAAACCCTGGACAGAGAAGAGCATTCTCCAATGCCCACATGTGTTCTGTAAGGTGTTTAATGAGTCGGTCAATTCCTGGTCTCTCGGAGCAGATGCAGTTCATTGCATCCGCATGATGAAGAGTCTGATTTTGAACCATAAACTCAGTGCTATAACATTTTGGAACCAAGAAACTTCACAGGTCAGTGAGCCCAACTCCAACTAGCACCTGAAATCCAGCTAGAGCTGTGGTCGGTTTGCATTTGGAATGCACAGCTCAGAGAAGATAGGATGGGTACAAAGGGCTGACCCGGGACGGGGCCACTGCCTTGGGAATGGCCGTCTCGGCACAACACCCATCGTTATGAGCTTGGTCTGAATTATTTTTAACTAACCTGTTGCTGTTGAGTTGACTCCGACTCATGGTGACCCCGTGTGTGTCAGAGAAGAACTGTGCTCCACAGGGATTTCAATGGCTGATTTTTCAGAAGTAGATCTCCAGGCCTTTCTTTCGAGGCACCTCTGGGTAGACTCAAATCACCAACCTTTTGCTTAGCAGTCAAGTGCATCAACCCTTTGTACCACCCAGGAACTCCAAATTATTTTTACTCACCCGAAATTTGGCTGGATTGCAGAAAGGACCGATTGTAACTTATTCTGTTCCCACTGAACACATGTCTGTGGGGCTTGGTGAGAAGGACCTTTGTTTCCAAAATTATGTCCAAATTATAATCTCTCTTTTAAGTTTTCAAAGAGTTTTAACATCTCTTGTGTCTAACGTGTCTAACGTAGCAAAGATATCTATAAGAAGGTACTATTAGTCCCATTTTACAGATGAGTAAACTGAGACAGAGCACTGAGCGACCCACTCAAGGCTATTCAATGAGTCAAGGGTAGAACTGGGGCTGGAACCCAGCCCCCTGTCCGCCAGCCAGAAGTTCTTTGCGCTTAGCTCCCCCAAGCCAGCCTTCTCTTGACAGTACCCCCATCTGTTGAGCTCCCTATTCTGACCCCTGAAGCCTTGCTGACACAGGGGGAGGGAGCTGGCTTTAAGCACTGAGGGATTGAGGGTAAACGAGAGAGTGACTTTCCCATGGTGTTTGACTTGTCGACCAATTTGAAGAGCATTTTCTTGGCCTGCCCTCTAATCCCAATGCTTGAGTAATGCCCCAAGGCCACATCGATCGGGATCCAGGAAATTCCGACCCGACCGCAGCACATTGTAATGGCCTCTGCCCGGGTGACCTTCTCCCTGTCAGAAAATACATCTTTTCTGCAAGTTCCCGGCCTGCAAACATCACCCGCAGCCAGCTTAGCCCAGACAAAGGGCTTTGAAATGGTCCGGATAATGCATCGAGGGGAAAACTGTTTTCCAAGTATGTAATTCGTCCACTATTAACCTGCAGCTGCAGGGATGGCCCTGCCTTTGATTCCCATCTTCAGCCAGGGTCGCTCCTGTCATGTAATGCAGACACATAGTGCATGGCCAGAGACAGAAAGCATAGGCTTGTCATCTTTCCTGAGTGCTAATGACCCCCTGGCTAGCTGGCTAACACTCTGCTGGCTGGTCTGCTGGACTGCAGGCTTGACCCCCTCATGGAAACTCTTCTCTTTTATCTGGCTCTGCCAGAGCAGTTGTCCCAGTGTTCATCTGAATGGCTTGAGAAGGGAGTTGACATCCCTGGCCATCTGGAGGTATGTGTTCAGCATGGGGCTTGACACAAACACACGGTCCTCTCCTTTCTACCTTCGAAAGAAGTCTCAGAGACTCCAGGTTCCAGTCTTAGCTAATGGCACGGCGAGCCTGTGTGCCTTTGGGAAAAGCACTTCCCCTTTCTGGGCCTTACTTCTGTCATCTGTAAAATGAAAGGACTGGACAAAGTGCTTGGACTGAGATTTCCTGATTCTTTTTTTTTAGATGATTCTCTTTCTTGGGTTAAATGATGGGTAGAATTTTAAAAAGAGAAGGAGGAATAGGAGGAAGAGAAGAGTGTTAAAGGCCGGAAGTGAACTGTTGGTCCTAAACCCCCCACCCCCCCCAAGAAAACCAAACCTGTGGCCTTCGAGTCGATTCCAACCCATAGTGACACTATGGGACAGAATAGAACTGCCCCATAGAGTTTCCAAGGAGTGGCTGGGGAAATGCCACACTTTTGGTTGACAGCCATAACTCTTAACTACTGTGCCACCATGATATGTGCGTACAGGGCAGGGAAAGAGGAATAATATTTTCACAGCCATCCACTGCTTTTCCTTTCTTCATCATTACTCTGGTCTTACGAAGTTTTCTGACCTCCCCCTGGGCTAAGCTGGGCCTAGAGTTCTAGGAAGTAGGGTTGAGGGTCAGAGGGGGCCACACTGGCCTGAACTCTCCCAGGTTAGAGGCACTGAAGTGTGCTTCACTCACTAATGAAAGCACAAAGCACAGGGATGGAGAGCAGATGTCGGAGCTGAAGCAAAGGTTTGGCAATATTAAACAGACGAAGCAGCGGGAGGAGGTATTGAAAGTAGCATCAATGAGATTTTCAGAAGCAGTGGAGGTGGAGGATGAGACCTTTTGGAGAGTGTCTTCAGAAAGGCCACAGGTAGGGAAGAGCTAAGATGGATATGAAGCTAACTCAATAATGATCGTTTCAAATGTATCATTTTCAGCCACTGGTAAATGAGCAACATCAGCCAGCTAATGTCTAGTCTAGGACTGAGTGTTAAATATAACAATCCAAGAAGTTATAAACTAGAGGAGACAAATTCCATTCATTAATTTTTCCAGGTCAAAAATGAAGGATAAAAATCAGGAAAGCCAAGTTATTTTCCCATCCCCCAAAGAACACGTCTCCACCAAGGTTTGGTTTTTAGTGGTTCTCAACTGGCAAACTGATGAGTCACCTGTATTGTTGTTTTTAGTCGCCACTGAGTCAGATCCAGCTCAAGGTGACCTGATGTATAACAGAACGACACACTGCCTGGTTCTAAGCTGTCTTCACATTCGTTGGTATGGTCCAGTATATTGCTGTGGCTGTTTTGTAGGGCCTTCCAAGCTAACAGTCTCATTTTCCAGCATGATATTATGTTGTGGTCCATAGGTTTCATTGACTGATTTTCGGAAGTAGATTGCCAAGCCTTTCTTCCTAGCTTGTCTTAGTCTGGAAGTTCTGCTGAAATCTGTCCACCATGGGTGACCTTTCTGGTATTTAAAATACCTGTGTCATAGCTTCCAGCATCATAGCAACATGCAAGCCACTACAGTATGACAAACTGACAGACAGGAGGTGGTGATTCACTTGTAAAGCTTCTAAAAAATCCAGATGTCTGGGCCTCCCCTCTACCTAATGAATCAGAACCTCCAGTGATGAGGCAGCCGTAGGTATGGACCGTGCCTGTCGAGCACGGGTAACAGGGGCCGCCATCCACTCATAAAACAATAGCAATAACAACTAAGGGACATTAAAACAGCTGCTTGAGGACTGCTCAACCAGGCCGGCTGTTTGTTCTACTAAATGTTAAATATTTGTTGAATAAATATTTCAAGACTAGACCGTGAGTTCCACTAGACTCTGCAATCTTATAGAACAGGGACCATGTCTAAGTCAGTTGCCTGTAGGAGTGGTGGAGTAGGAGTCCAAGTTTTGACATTAGAAACCTTAGCTCAAATCCGAGTTAGGTGATTTTTTTCTTTTGGGATCCTTGGGCAAGTTGCTTCAACCCCGTGAACCTCAGTTTTCTCATGTGAAAAAAACAGGGCCAAAACAATGTGCCTCAGGGCCCCTGGGTAGTGCAAATGGTTAATGGACTCATCTGCTAACGAAAAGGATGGAGGTTCAAGTCCACACAGAGGCACCTTGGAAGAAAGGCCTGGTAATCTATTTCTGAAAAACCGGCCATTGAAAATGCTATGGCGCACAGTTCTACTCTGACACACATGGGGTCACCATGAGCCAGAATCGACTCGACGGCAACTGGTTGGTTTACCATGCGTCTCACAGGGCTAAATGAGTTAATTGATGTGAACAGGCTCACCAGTTCATAGCACAGAATCCACTGAATGTAAATGGAGCCAACTTTCATCTGGGACTCTGGTGTTAGATGTTGGTTCCACTTTCCGGAGGCTCACCCACTCCTGGTCACTTCAGACACTACAGCCCAGAGAGATGCCAGGAGGAATTTGGGACAGTAGCCGTGAAATTACCCCCCTCAAGCACTTGCGAGTCCTCAAAGAAGACCAGAACCCAAGCTACATTTAATTTTAAGTGGCCTTGATAGAAACAGTTCATTTTCCTTTAAATTCATCCTCAGACAACGACTTCTTCTCCGAGAAGCTGTACAGGAGCTTGGGTTGACAGGACACACCAACGTAGCAAGATAACGTAATTTTAAGGAGCCCTGTGGCTTTTACATTTGAGGCTGACTGCTTCCCAGCATTTGAGCCAATGCTCAGAGAACAGCTGGGAGATTAGGTACTAACGAAAAGGAAACGATTTGAAATATCCATACTACGCTCCCTGCAAATCACCGCTCCATGACTTGGCAAGCTTCATCTTTCCTCCCCACCCCTGCCACCCCCGCTGAAATGTGTCTCCGAACGGGGCTGTCTGCAGAGCTGCTCTGAGGTGTTTATGGCTCTCTCGCTCGTGGCTTCCTTGTACACTTATGTGAAAAAGGTTTGGCTTTGTTGTATCAAGCAAAATCACAGAGCTGGATGTTTTCCTTGTCTGCCTAAGAAATACGGCAAATATTATATCAGGTTGCACATTGGCGTCCCATAATTTATCTCACCTACTGTTTTTTTTTTTATTGTTGTACCTTCTGGGGACTACAGTGAGTAGTGAGGAAAAAGAGGGAGGAGCTAGAGGAGACTGTAACACATCATTTGGTCCAGCCCCCTGTCTCCAGGCAAGGAGATTCCTCTAAATTGTTCTAAGCAGAGTTGTCTGGCCTCTGGGGACTTTCTCTGGTAACCAGCTCATCCTACTTGTCCAATCCAAAATGGATCCCCTTGATCATCCAAAAGGCTTCCATTCAGCTAAATCAATTCTCCCCACCTTTGTTTTCGAAGTTCCCCTAGACTTCTCATCTGCGGACTGCTCGATCCCAAGATCAGTTTTCTTCTTAACTGAGCTTCCCCTTGAGACAATTAGAATTGGAAAAAAAGAGCTATTGCTCTTCTGCCCCAGTTTTCTCAGGATCATATCCACTAAGATCTTTATAACTTATGAAGAAGCTACCTTTCCCTCCCTCAGGTAGGTGCAAATGATAGGCAGGCAAACAATAAAGGTGCCTATGCTGTTACCTTCACAGCCTACTGGAGGGCTGTTATTATTGTTAGCTGCCGCCCAGTCGACTCTGACTCACGGTGACCTACGTGTAACAGAAGGGAGCGCTGCCTGCTCCTGCATCACCCTCATGATCCTGGGCATGTTCGAGTCCGTTGTTTCGGCTATTGTGCCAATCCATCCCACCGAAGGTCTCCATGCCCTCATTCGTCCTCTACTTCACCAAACACTACGTCTTCCTATAATGATTGATCTTTCCTGATGATGTGTCCAAAGCAAGCAAGTCAGACAATGTTCTGCTGTCATCTCTGAGGTTTTCACTGGCTAATTTTCAGAAGTAGACTGCCAGGCCTTTCCTCTCAGTCTGTCTTAGTCTGGAAGCTCCACTGAAACCTTAAGGCTATTGTGTCTGATTAGGGAAACCCTGGTGGCATAGTGGTTTAGAGCTATGGCTGTTAACCAAACAGTCAGCAGTTCAAATCCACCAGGCGCTCCTTGGAAACCCTATGGGGCAGTTCTAGTCTGTCCTACTGGGTCACTATGAATTGGAATCAACTCAACAGCAATGGGTTTTGTTTTGTTTTGTCTGATGAAGATTTGATTCTTGGCGATAAGGCTGAGCTAAGGCAAAAAGGAAAACCATTCAATAAACACTCTGGAGCATTTTGACAGTGTGGATCAGTCTAGCCTTTCCAAATTCCCCCAGTTCTTCATCTCCCCCCATTGTTCTAGTGTCCAGAAGAAAAGGCATGAGCTAAGGAGACAGACAGAGGATCTTTTTCGAAGACTGGGGAAGAGGAAGGCTGTGACTACCTATACTTTCTTGCTTGTTGTTCTTATTGCATATGCTTCTCTAACAAGAGTGCTTGTACCCCTGGGGGTAAGCAGTGGCAAACTAGGCAGTATAAAGGCATAGAATAAACTTATTGTATCTTCCTGGGGCATCCATTTTGCTTGAAGATTTTGGGTAAAGGGTTTTTTATATTAAAACAAACAGATATCTTATAGAATGGAATGCAAAATTCACATGAATTCCTAAGATAAAACATACAACTTCAAAGACATGTTAAGTTTGTGGCAGAACTGCTTCAGGCTGTGCCCCCAGACCCCCCGGGGGGTATGCACTTAGGCTCCTCTGCCAGAAGGGAACTTGGGTGGGCGGAAGTATTTGAAAGGCTCTGGTAGAACCCACCTCCTAGAGAGGACTAGCTTCCCAGCAGAGCAGGGCAGGGTGTCTCCGGTGCTCTGGAGCCCACCTAGATCATAGTGGGAGTCCAGGAACCAGGGGCTGAAAGAGAAGAGTGTGTTTTTAACAGCAGAGAGTCTGGCAGGTTTCCATGGGACCTATCCAAGAGCTTGCTCTGTGTTAGAGAAGGACTAACATAGCTGATTTCTCCCAGTTATGGAAATGCATCACCTCAGGGTCTGTCACTGCCTGGAAAGAAGTGGGATGAATTATGGTTATCAGGAAAGCAGCAACTAACTCACTTTTATTGCAGGGGAACTTGGTCCTCGGCTGCTCCCAGGGGACAGGCACACTCACGCATACCGCTACACACACAGAAGCTCTGTGCACCTACCTGTTGTCCTCAGAGCCAGCCAGAGAGACGACAGAGAGCAAATGTGATTAATGGGAACCCTCTGGGGACTTGCTGGATGGCAAGCAAACCTGCTGGTACCATGGAGCCAATTTCAGTAACAGGTTTAAGGGAGCCCTGAGGTGGGAGAAAATGCAGCTGACTCAGCCATTCTAGTCTCCTAGAAGTCCAGAGGGAGCCTGGGGAGGAAAAGAGCTGGAGATTGCTGCAGAACCCAGTGCTGGAGGAGATGTAACACTCACACCTCTGGGCAGTGGCAGGACTGGCTGCGGGGGAGAGATGCAGGCTTTACTAAGGGGCGGGGCCACTTGTTCCATCCCAGGCTGCACAGAGTTAATGTGGTTCTCTGTCTTGGCCAAGGTCAGGAAAAAATACAATACTGGATATTCCTAGAGTGCTTTATAGTTTTCTAAGCATTTTCATGAGCGTTACCTTATTTACTCTTCATGATAACTTTGTGAAGTAGGAAAACCGAGGTTTGGAGAGTTCATTGATTTATTGATGATTTATTGCCAGGAGGGTATAAAGTCAGGGCTAGACCCTAGGGTTGACCTTCGGACCAATGTGCTTTCCAGTCTCTCATGTTATAATCAGACATGACCAATGTCTTAGCAGTTAGGATTGCTGAAAATTGGAATGGGTGACTCAGGAGAAGATCCAGGAGAGAAGGGGCTCCAAGGCCAGAAAGGCCAGGGTTGGGTTCCTAGCTCTACTACTTAAAGCCTGTGTGACCTTGGGCAAGTTCCTTGATCTCTCCGAGCCTTTTTATAAAATGAGGTTGGCATAAGTTCAACATATAGGTTAATGAAATGGTGTTGTTTGTTACCATTGGGTTGGCTGTGACTCATGGTGACTTTACGTGCAAGAGAATGGAATGCTGCTTGGTCCTGCACCATCTTCATGATTGTTGCTATGCTCGAGTTCGTTGTTGAGGCCACTGTGTATTTTGAGTGCCTTCCAACCCAGGAGGCTCATCTTCCAGCACTACAACAGGCAATATTTTGTTGTGATCCATAGGGTTTTCATTGGCTGATTTTCAGATGTTGACTGCCAGGCCTTTCTTCCTAGTCTTAGTCTGGAAGCTCTACTGAAGCCTGCCCACCATGGGTTATCTGCTGGTTTTTTGAAATACTGATAGCATAGCTTCCAACCTCATGGCAACATGCAAGCTGCCACAGTACAGCAAATAGTTTATATTAAATGCTTAGCACAATATCTGGCCCATACTAAGCCAAAATCCAAATCCATTGCCATCGAGTCAATTTTGACTCAGGGCAACCCATGTGTGTCGAGCAGAACTGTACTCCATGGGATTTTCAAGGCTGTGGCCTTTCAGAAGCGATTGCCAGGCCTGTTTTCCAAGGTGCCTCTGGGTGGGTTGGCATCACCAGCCTCTCAGTTAATAGATGAGGCTTAACAATTTGTGCCACTTGGGGATTCCGTACTAAGTTTTCAGTAAAACTGAGATATCATTACTATCACTTTTTTTTTTTTTTTTTTAAAGAAATAGGAAAAAAAAATCTTTCATTAGCTTGGATAGGAACAAGATAATCTCTCAAATATCTGGCCAGCTAGAGATTTTCAGAGAACACTAATAATCCGAAGAAGGCAGCAAGAAAATCCAAACCCCAGAATGAGTTGTCAATAAAACAACATTTGAACTAGCATCTGTTTATTAAAAAAAGTAAAACAAAAACATACTGAAGACATCTCCTTTGCAGTCTGCACCCTGGGGACACCCAGTTACTGCAGCTGGAAAACAGAACGGAGGAAGGGAGTACATGAGAGAAGTGTCTCGTGTCTACTTTGCAAAAAAGCAGACAATCCTAATAGTCAATAAGGAGGGTACAGCCAGCCAGAGGAGGAGGGTCAGCCTTCAGCCTGCACCTGCCAGGTGTGGCTTCTTGGTATACTCACCTGGCAAAGGTCTGCATTGTCCAGTTCGTGACTGAGATGAGGAGCAAGTCACAGCTTGTGTGTGAAAGTATTTTCCTCAAACTCTTCCCACTAACTAGCCAGGTGCCGCCCAGTCTGACTGACTCCTGGCGACCCCCTGTGTGTCCGAGTAGAACCCTGGTCCACAGGCTTTTCAGTGGCTCTGATTTTTCAGAAGTAGATTGCCTCAAGTTTCTTCTGAGGCATCTTTGGTTGCCTTCAAACGGCCAACCTTCTGTTTAGTAGCTGAGCACTTAAACTTCTGCGCCATCCAGGGATTCCATATGTGTGTTACATATGACAATAAATAGTTAACTAGTTAATATGGGATAGATTCCAACTCCTGGCGACCCCATGTGTGTCCGAGTAGAACTGTGCTCCATAGGGTTTTTAATGGCTGATTTTTCGTAAGTAGGTCATTAGGCCTTTCTTCTGAGGGGCCTCTGAGTGCTAAACCTCTGACCTTTCACCTTGGAGCACGTTAACCATTTGTGCCACTCAGGGAGTCCATCCTTCCTGCTTAAAAAAATACAAATATTTCTGTTAAGTCCCTAGAAGTCAGAGTAGGACTGCTCCAGAGGGTTTCCAAGGACCAAAAAAAAAAAAAAAAAAAACCAAACCAAACCCAGTACCATCGAGTGGACTCCGACTCATAGCGACCCTATAAGGACAGGGTAGAAGTGCCCCATAGAGCTTCCAAGGAGCGCCTGACGGATTCGAACTAGCCGACCCCTCGGTTAGCAGCCGTAGCACTTAACCAGTATGCCACCAGGGTTTTCTGGTTCCCAACGATAGCTAGTGGATTTGAATTGCAAGCCTTGTGGTTAGCAGCCTTATCACTAAACCACTGTGCCACCAACACTCCCACCTCAGGTGGCTTGTCTGAGAAGCTCACAGCGGAAGCAGGAACTAAGCCCTCGTCTAAGAAACCAGGAAGCAGAGGCCCAGGAGTGAGGGATTTGCCCTGGAGTCACGCAGCAATTTCTCATCGTTACTAAACTGCCTGGCATCCACTTGGGCTTCTTGGAGCACCGTCCTCAAAAAAAATCTACTAGAAATTGCTCCGAGCTGCAGATGCAGGAAACAGGAAGGTCCGGCCACATCTGCTATGTGGTCCCCGGGCTTCAGGCTGGATGCCAGCCTTGGGGAAAAGCGTGTCTTCAGAGGCTCCCTGAGTCCTTGACCAAAACTCCGGCACAATGCAAACAGGAGAACAATAGGGAGTGTGTGCAGGAGCCCAGCCGGGGAGGGTATTGATCATGTTTATAAAAAGAAACACACACTGAGGAGCACAGAAAAACCTTACCAACACGCCAGCTGGCTTAGCTAATTAGCACGGGTGAGCCTGTGTCAGCCGCCAGCTCGGAGCCAGGAAGAAAATAATTCGATCAACAAACAGAACATCTAAGGAGAAACTAAAAGAAAACAGCCACTGTCCCCTGACCTCCAGAGAATTCACGCAGTCCTGGGAAGAAGGATTCTGTGGGGGCAGCAGAGACGCTGAAAACATGAGTCAGGTAGGAAATTACAGGAGAGCATGAGGATGATTTCACTTGAGAGAGAGACTGTTCGGGTGAAGGGCTGAGGGGCACTCAGCACTGAGAAGGGGTGTCATTGTGCTAAGGACTCGTTGACTCTCGAGGCCTAGCTCCAAGTCCTACCTCTCTCCCTGGGGGTCTTTATCACTGTGTACTAGCAGCCCCTTAAGAGTCCCTGGGTGGGTAAACAGTTAATATGCTCAGCTGCTAACTGAAAGGTTGATGGTTGGAGTCCACCCAGAGGTGCCGCATAAGAAAGGCCTGGCAATCTACTTCCAAAAAGTCCGCCATTGAAAATCCTATGGAGCACAGTTCTACTCTGATGCACATGAATTGCCATGACTTGGGGTCACCGTGAGTCTGAGTTGACTTGATGGCAACTGGAAAAAACTAGAAGGACTCCTTCTCTGGGTTCACACTGTTATATAAGAAAGCAAGGGAGCAAGCCTTTGACTGGGCCCTGCAGGCCTGGAATTGGGAAGGAGGTCTCCCCAGCAGTAGGCTACCCACACTGCATAGGTTGGTCTGAACGGTTAGTTCTGCCTGAGACAAGAGGATGTCTGGGGAGGTCCTCACCCTGATGTGTGTGGTGGTCGGCTATGACTGCACGTGGGCCTGTCCTGTAGGTCCCTGATGTAAGGGATGAACATGACACCATGGGCTGTGTCACCTGAAGAACACAGGGTGGTATGTACTATGGAGGATGGGGTGGGGGCGGAGGGGTGAGGGTGAAGGACAAAACAGACAACTCAGGCTCCTTGAGTGAACTAATTCAGCCCATTTGGGTTAAAGATACCAAACAGAGCAAAGAGGAAGGAAGGGATGGAGGGAGGAAGGCTGGGGGGCAGAAGGAGGGAGGGAGGGAGGGAGGCTGGGGGGCAGAAGGAGGGAGGGAGGGAGGGAGGGAGGAAGGCTGGGGGGCAGAAGGAGGGAGGGAGGGAGAGAGGAAGGCTGGGGGTCAGAAGGAGGGAGGGAGGGAGGGAGGAAGGCTGGGGGGCAGAAGGAGGGAGGGAGGGAGGCTGGGGGGCAGAAGGAGGGAGGGAGGGAGGCTGGGGGGCAGAAGGAGGGAGGGAGGGAGGCTGGGGGGCAGAAGGAGGGAGGGAGGGAGGGAGGCTGGGGGCAGAAGGAGGGAGGGAGGGAGGGAGGCTGGGGGGCAGAAGGAGGGAGGGAGGGAGGGAGGCTGGGGGCAGAGGGAGGGAGGGAGGGAGGCTGGGGGGCAGAAGGAGGAGGGAGGGAGGGAGGCTGGGGGGCAGAAGGAGGGAGGGAGGGAGGGAGGCTGGGGGGCAGAAGGAGGGAGGGAAGGAGGGAGGGAGGAAGGCTGGGGGGCAGAAGGAGGGAGGGAAGGAGGGAGGGAGGAAGGCTGGGGGGCAGAAGGAGGGAGGGAGGAAGGCTGGGGGGCAGAAGGAGGGAGGGAGGGAGGCTGGGGGGCAGAAGGAGGGAGGGAGGGAGGCTGGGGGGCAGAAGGAGGGAGGGAAGGAGGGAGAGAGGGAGGCTGGGGGGCAGAAGGAGGGAGGGAGGGAGGCTGGGGGGCAGAAGGAGGGAGGGAAGGAGGGAGAGAGGAAGGCTGGGGGTCAGAAGGAGGGAGGGAGGGAGGGAGGAAGGCTGGGGGGCAGAAGGAGGGAGGGAGGAAGAAAGAAGGGAGGGAGGGAGGGAGGGAGGAAGGAAAAGCCTGCTTTGCGTCAAGTATCTCAACAACCTCACGGTCCCTCTGTGAGATCAATATTATTACTTCCTTTCAAAAAGTCATTTGCAAAGAGTTGACACCCTCAGCTGTTAACTGAAAGGTGGGAGGTCCCAGTCCACCCAGAGGTGCGTCACCAGAAAGCCCTGATGACCTGCTTCCCAAACTCAGCCCCTGAAAATCCCGTGGAGCACAGTTCTACTCTGACTCCCAGGAGGTCGCCATGAGTTGGAGTTGACTCCCCTGCAACTGTGTTTTTTTTCTTTTTTTCCTAAAGGCAAGGAACTGGGGGCACAAACAGGTCATCCAGGGAGTAAGGAGATGGTAGAGGTAGATTCGATATTGCTGAGCAGCCAGCCCAGGGATCCCTGACTGTTCCCCTGGGCTCTGCAGATGTCTGAGGATAAAGTGAGTGGTGTTGGTTCCCAGCTAAGTGTGTGTCCCTCACCTCTCAGTCAAGGCCTCCTCCTCCCTGCTGCCCAGGCCCTGTTGTTTTTTCTCACGCAGACTAGGAGATCTTTGATAAAAAGAAAGAAAGAGAGAAAGAAACCAAGCTCGTGAAGTAAATTCCCCCTCTATTTCAGAATACTCCCAAGAGGCGATGTGACAGAATGGAAAGGACATTGGGGTTGAATTCTAAAGCCTGTGCCTGGGTCCCAGCTGCCCTTCTTACTGACTGGGTGATGTTGAATGAGTCACCTCATCTTTGAGGATCTCAGTCTTGTCATCTCTAAAATGGGCGTAGCAACAATTCCTTCACACATTTGTCGTGAAGATTTAGATGACACTAAAACCAGTTGCCGAAGAGTCAGTTCTGACTCATGGTGACACGTGTGTCCGAGTAGAACTGTGCTCCATAGGGGTTTCAATGGCTAATTCTTTGGAAGTAGATCGCCAGGCCTGTCTTCTGAGGCACCTTCAGGTAGACTTGAACCTCCAGCCTTTTGGCTAGTAGCCGAGCACTAACTCGGGGACTCCATAGGTGGCATTACATGTACTAAAAAGGACGTTTTAAACTGCAAAGCACAATAGTTACTAGGGAGTATCTTACTATTAAAAGAGAACTCCAGAGAGTTGTATGTATTTTTCTCTTTTTATTTTGAAAATTACATAACAGTTGGATCTTGAATGGTGCTATTTCCAGCTTTATGGCACCTGGATCAGGGGGATACATTGGGAATCCAGGGCCTTCTCAGGCCCCTCCAGTGACATTACTTGGTCTTATCCTCCTCTGCATAAAGTGGGTCCTAGGTAGCGGCAGGAGTAGGGTGCAGGGCTATGAACTTGGAGGTCACTTTGTGAATCTCTGTTAAGTGTGGGCTTGATCATGTTTATGTCTTTGTGTTTATAAATGGACATGTGACTGTGGCCACATTCATTTCCATCCATTTTTTGCTTTTATGTCTCAGTCAATAGTTTTTGGCAATGCCTTTGCAACACCATGGACTGCAGACAGGAAATAAAACCCATTCATTTGTGCTGGTACAAGCTAAAGATTTTCTATAAAGTGCCTGCATTTCCAGGCTGGGGCAATGGATTTCACTGCAGGAAAAAAAAATATTGTGAGGTGAGAGAAGTGCAGCAAAGGAAAATATTGGCCACTTTAATGATTTACAGAAGCATAAAAAACCTCCTTGCCTGCTGAGATTTCATATTTCCTCTCCTGCCAATAAGGGGTTGGGGTAGGGGGTCTGATCTGAGCTGTCATGGAAGGAAGTATGAAAATGCCAAGGCTAGGCCCTTCCTGGCTGTTCTGTAAGCTCTACGTGAACCAAGAGAAAAGTCTGGGGGGAAGGGAAGGGCTGGAAGGAAGGAATAAAGGTGGGCACACCTTTTAGGTATAACTGCTTCTTCTATCGATAGAGCATAGACTATTAGCCCTGGCAGGAATCCTTAAGAAAGGCAGCATCCCCATTTTATAGACGGGAAAACTGAGGGAACCAGAGACATGAAGTGACTTTTCCAGGATCACTGTCTTGGTTGTCTAGAGCAGCCAAACCAGTGAAGCATGTATGCAAATATATAGAGAGAGATTTATTTCAAGGAAACGGCCCACTCAATTATGGGGACTGGCAAGTCCCAGATCTGTGGGCCTTCTGCTGGCTCACGGAGTTGCAGGAGCTGGTAAATCCGAAATCTGTAGGTCAGGTGGCAGGCTCGAGACTTCTTTAGGCTTATATCCCAAGAACTGGAGGTCAGGTGAGAAGAAGAGTAGAGGGGAGGGAGAAGAAAAGGGGTAGGGAGAGAGCAAACTTGGCCAGAACATCCATTTATATACTGGAGGCAGGCCACATACCCCCAACTGATTGGCTGATCACATCATTGAAAGTAATTTCATTGTATTACCTTATGGAAGAGCACCTAGTCCAGTGTCTGCTAAACCACTGAGAATCTTAGCCTAGCCAGGCTGATACATACCATAAACCATCACAATCACCAATCTAGTTAATGGATAAAATTATTACTGGAATAATTTTCGATTTACAGAAAAGTTATAAAGATAGTACAGAGGGTTCCTATCTGCTCTTCACTTACCAGTACCAGTTGCCATACACTCGTGGTGATCCCATGTGAGTCAGAGTAGAACTGTATTCCATAGGGTTTTCAATGGCTGATGTTTTGGTAGCAAATCACCAGGCCTTTCTTCTGAGGTACATCAGGGTAGATTTGCTCCTCCAACCTTTTGGTTAGCAGCTGAGCATGTTAACCATTTACGCCACGCAGGGACTCCACCCTTCATCTGGTTTGCCCTATTTTAACATTTTACATCACGATGTATACTTGTCAAAACTAAGAAATTAACATTCATACAACACTGTTAATTAAACTCCAGATTTCATTTGGATTTCACCAGTTTTTCCATTAATGTCTGTTTTGGGTTGAATTGCATCCCCCAAATTTATGTGTTGAAATCCTGACTCCTGCATCTGTAAATATGACCCGTTTGGGAATAGGGATTTATTTTGTCATGTTAAGGAGTCATCCTAGAAAAGGGTGGATCCTAAACCTAATCACTTATGAGTTATAAAAAGAACAGAATAGACACAGAGACACACGTGGGGGAAGATGGCATAAGAAGACAGACAAACATGGAACATGAATTTACAAGCCCAGAAACTCCAAGGACTGCTGGCTACAAGAAGCTGACATAGACAATGAAGGACCTCCCCTTAGAAAAAATTCTAGCCTCCAGAACTGTGAGAAAAATGTCTGTTCTTTAATGCCACCCACTTGTGGTATATTTTGTCATGGCAGCACTAAGTAACTAAGAAATGTCCTTTTTGTGTTCCAGGATCTAGTCCAGGGTACCATATGGCATTAAGTCATCATGTCTCCATAGTCTACTCTGGCCTGTGACAGTTTGTCCATCTTTCCTTGGTTTTTATCATGTGGACATTTCTCAAGGGTACTAGTTAGATATTCTGTAGAATGTCCCCCCATTTGAGTTTGTCTGATGTTTTCCTCATATTTAGACTTGGGTTATGGGTCTTAGGGAAGAATACTTCAGAGCTGAAGGGTTCTTCTTGTCACATCATATCAAGGGGTGTATCATATCCACATAAGTTATCACTGGTGACGTTAACTTTGATCACTCGGTTAAAGTGATATTTGCTAGTTTTCTCCACCATAAAGTTACTATTTTTCCCATTCTTTTTTTTAATAGTATATTATTTAGGAAATTATAAAACCCGTTGCCATTGGGTTGATTCTGAATCATAGTGACCCTATAGTACAGAGTACAACTGCCCGATAGGGGTTCCAAAGAGTGGCTGGTGGATTCGAACTGCCAGCCTTTTGGTTAGCAGTCAAGCTCTTAACCACTACACCACCAGGGCTTCATTCTTTAGGAAGGAGTTACTAAATCCAGCTCTACTGCAGGAAGGCGGGAGGGAGGCAGGAGAGGGGGATTAATTTTATCTCCTGGAGGGGGGAGTACCTACATATATTATTAGGTTTATACTTTTTTAAAGTTTATTTCAGATTGAACTCTCTAAATTTTATTATAAAACTGCTTGGCTGCCTTGTTAAACAGATTACTTTGCACACTTGATCCCTTCCTGTCATAATTGTATTCTAATCCCCCCAATTCTGTGACCTTTTCTCCGTTCTTACCCTTCTTCACCTCTCTGCAGAATTTGACATTGTTGGCCACTCTTTCCTATGGGGGAAAAAGAAAATTCTCTTCTGATTGCCTGCCATTGTACTTTTCAGCTTTCTCTTCCTCCTCCTTAACTTGTCATTCAATGTCTGTCCCCATTTCAGTCTCAATCTGATCCTTTTCTTCCTTCCCCAACCTAACCACAGCTTTGTCAAGGCTCTCAGTGGTCTTCGTCTCTCCCTCTCTCCAATGCTTCCCTTAGCCATCTTATTTGCTAGATGGCTTCAATTATCATCATTATTCAGATGACTCCTAAATTTATCTCTCTACCCCCAACCCATCTCTGTGGCTGTGGTACCTCAATCCCAACACTCTCTTGGCCAGTTCCTCCTTCTGCTGGTATCTCAAACTTGTTAGCTCTGTGTTAGCTAAAATACTGTTCCAGCTGCATTAACACAAGCCAAGATAACAGGGGCTTAAACAACATGTTTTTGTTAGGTACGGTTGAGTTGATTTTTAACTCATAGCGACTCAATGTGATGGAGTAGAACTGCTCCATGGGGTTTTCTAGGCTATAATCTTTATGGGAGCAGATCGCCAGGTCTTTCTCCTGCAGGGCAACTGGGTGGGTTCGAAGCTCCAACCTATCAGTTAGCACTCAAGCTCTTAACCATTGTGCCACCAGGGCTCCTTTTAAATAACTTAGGGGGTTTATTTTCCTATTATGTAAAAATTGAAACTGGTAAAGGTGGGTGGGGGCAGATCTACTAGGGCTTCATGTTTTTCTGATACTATAAACTTCGATGTTACCCTTGCCTGCATGATGGAAGCTGACTCCTCACCACTAAGTTCCTGCCCTAGGCCTTTGTAAACGGGAAAGAAGAATGGAATACAAGTAGCCTCTTTGTAAGGGAATAACCTGGAAGTGGTACACATCACTCAGCTCACATCCCATTGGTCAGAACTTAATCACATGGCAACACCCAGTTGCAAGGGAGGTTAGGAAATGAAGTCTCTAACTGGGTGGCCATCTGTACAACATAGGGGAGAGTAGATACTAGGAATAATTGGCTGTATGAAAAACTGAAACTACTCTTTTGTTCTGTGTTCTGATTCCTGTAACTTCTGCCCTGACCAACTTGTCCTTTTGTCTTCTTAAAAAAAAAAAAAGTGTTTGTTAATGTACATTCCAGCAACCAGGAATGGAAACCCCACTGTCTTTGCTATTTCCCCTTCCCTCATTATCATATCCAGTAGCTCATTCGTATCACCTTAACAGCTTCCTTCATGTTTGTAATCCCTTCTCCATTCTTACTAACAATATTCAAATTCAGACCCTTTTTACTTCTCACCTGAAGTCTTGTAATCATTTCATAAGTGGTCTTCATGCTTTCCATCTCTGATTCCTCCAGACAGTCTTTAGTACAGCCACTGATTAATCTTAGTTTACACAGCTCAATCCCTCAGCCCTTTTCATAAACCCTTAGCAGCTCCCTATTGCTGACTCAGTCAAGTCCAAATTCCCTAGACTAGCACTCAGGGTCTTCCACCTTTCCCACCTTTGCTTTCTCCATTTTGTTCTGCACCATATTATTCTTCTGCTCCAAGCTGTACTCCCTGTTACTTTATCATAGTAATAAGCTAACAGCG